>NW_028227265.1:69670192-71030192 GCF_978045245.1 Mus caroli
TGTAGGCTGGCCTTGAAATCACGGAGAACTATCTGGCCCTAAGATTTTTTGTTTGTTTGTTTGTTAATTACTTTACTTATGTACATTCCAATTGTTGCTCCACCTTCCTCTAATTCAACCATAGGGATCCTGACCACATTCCAGTGGTTGGCTTTAAGTATCTGCATCTGTCTCAGTCAGCTGCTATTAGAGCCTCTCAGAGGACAGCCATGCTAAGATTCTGTCTCCAAGCACAAAACAGCCCCAGTAACAGTGTCAAGGGTTGGTGCCTGCCCATGGGATGGAACCCAAGTTGGGCCAGTCATTTGATGGCCTTTTCTTCAGTCTCTGCTCCATTTTTTGTTCTTGCATTCTTTTTAGACAGGAACAATTCTGGGTCGAAAGTTTTGAAGGTAAGTGGGTGGCCCCATCCCTCCTCTGGGGGCCCTGAGTATCTACTGGAGGTAGTCTCTTCAGGTTTCATCTCTCCACTGTTGGGCATTTTGGCTAAGGTTATCCCCACCAAGACCTAGGATCCTCTCACATCCTAGGTCTCTGGGACTTTCTATAAGTTATCCTCAGCCCCCAGAGACCCTTTCAGGCCTATCTCCTGTCTCTTCCCATACCCGATCTTGTCTCCCTTTCCTTCTCCCCCTTCCTTCTTCTACCCAGGTCCTTTACTATCTCTGTGTCACATTATTATTTTGATCCCCTTTCTAAGTGGGATTGAAGTATCCTCACTTGTGGCCCTAGAGGTCCTTTTTTTAAAAATTTTAGTTGAAAGACTTTTAATAACTGCTATTTCACTAGAGGTTATAGGTCTATTTAAACTGGAGTTGATTTAATTTTGGTAAGTGGTATCTATATAGAAAATTATCTTTTTAAATTTTTTTTTCAATTTGGTGGTATACAGGATTTTTAAGTATATTCGTATGGTTCTCTGGACTTTTTTGGTGTCTGTTGATTATGTCTCATTTTTTATTTCTGATTTTTAAAACTTTGGCCATTATCTCTCTGACTTTTAGTTAGTTTGGATAAATGTTTGTCTATTTTGTGGGTTTTCTCAAAGAACCAACTTATTGTCTCCTTAATTCTTTGTAGTGTTCTCCTGGTTTCTATTGTGTTGATTTCAGCCTCAGTTTAATTATTTGTTGCTGTCTACTTTTCTTGCATGTGATTGCTTCTTTTTGTTCTAGAGCTTTCAGGTGTGCTGTTAAGTTTCTGGTTTGAGAACTCTAATTTGTTTTTCTTTTTTATTGGGTATTTTCTTTATTTATATCTCAAATGTTATCCCTTTTTCTCAGTTTCCCCCGTTCCAGAAGCCCCCTATCCCATTCTCCCTTCCTCTGCTTCTATGAGGGTGCTCCTCCACCCACCCACCCAACTCCCACCTCATCCTTGGTTCCCCTACACTGGGGCATCCATCGAGCCTTCATAGGACCAAGGACCTCTCCTCCCATTGATGCACGATAAAGCCATCCTCTGCTACATATGCAGCTCAAGCCATGTCTACTCCTTTGTTGATGACTTATTTATTTTTTTAATGCTGTCACTTAGTGCTATGAAATTTCCTCTTAGCATTGCTTTCATTGTGTCCCATAAGTTTAGGTTTGCTGTGTATTCATTTTCATTGACTTTTAGAAAGTTTTTAATTTCTGTCTTGACCCATTTTTTTTTTTCATTAGAGAGTTGCTCAGTTTCTATGATTTTGTAAGCTTCTGTTGTTGTTAATATCTGGCTTTAATCTGTGGTCATCTGACATGGAACAGGGAATAATTTTTATTTTCTTGTAACTTTTGAGACTTGCTTTGTGGGAAATTATGTGGGAAATTTTGGAGAAAATTTTGTGAGGTGCAAAGTAGAAGATATATTATTTTGTGTTCGGGTCAAATATTTTATATATATATATATATATATATATATATATATATATATAGTCCAACTGATTTACAATATCTGTTAGTTTCAGTATTTTTTCATTTACTCTTTTTCTGGGTGACCTATCCACTGGTGATAGTAGGATGTTGAAGCCTCCTACTATCAGCATGTGAGGGTCAATATGTGTTTAAGCTACAACAGTGTTTCTTTTACAAACTTACATGCCTTTGTATTTGGGGCACAGATATTAAGAACTCAAATGCCATCTTGTGGAAATTTTCTTTGATAACTATGTAGTGTCCTTCCCTATCTCCCTTGATTAGTTATGGTTTTAAATCTATTTTGTTGAATATTCGAATGGCTACACAAGATTTTTACTTAGGTTTATTTGCTTGAAATGCCTTTTTCTAACCCTTTACCATGAGGTAATGTCTATTTTTATGTTGAGGTATGTTTCTTGGATACAGCAGAAGGAGGGATCCTGTTTTTGCTTCCCTTCTGTTAGTCTGTGTCTTTTTATTGAAGAATTGAGACTACTGATAGTGAGAAATATTAACGACCAATAATTGTTAATTCCTTTTATTTTATTGTTGTAGTTTGTCATGTGTGTGTGTGTGACTTGGTTTTTATGTGTGTGTGTGTGTGTATGAATCTATTGTTTTGATTTTGTTGGGGGTGAGACTATTTATTCCTTTGTTTTCATTGGTGTAGTTAACTTCCTTAAGCATCTTCTTTGGAGCTACATTTGTAGATAGATGTTGTTTGAATCATATCATATCATATCATATCATATCATATTATAGAATGGGTTATTTTCTCCATCTGTAGTAGTTGAAATTTTTGTGTAGTATAGTAGCCAGGGCTGGCATCTGTGTTCCCTTATAGTCTTCAGTACATCCTTTGAGGCCCTTTTGGGTTTTAGGGTCTCCTTTGAGAAGTCAGGTTAAATTCTTATAGGTCTACCATTATATGTAACTTGATGGCTTTTCCGTGTAGCTTGTAATATTATTTCTTTGTTATGTATGTTTAGTATTTTGATTATTTTGTGGTGGGGGCACTTCCTTTTCTTGTCCAATCTGTTTGGTGTTCTGTATACTTCTTGTACCTTTATAGGCATGTCCTTCCTTAGGTTAGAAATTTTTTTTCTTTAATTTTGTTGAAAATATTTTCTGTGCCTCTGAGTTAGGATTCTTTTCCTTTCTCTATTCCTATTATTCTTTTTTCCCCAACATAATATTTTTTAATAAATTATTTGGGAATTTTATACAATGCACCCTGATCACATTATTTCCCATTTCTCTCAGGTTCATACCTTCCTGCACCTCCCTCCCAACGTACCCCACTAATCTAATTTGTGTTGCCCATATACACATGGGAGCATGGTCAAACTCCCATTGGCCAGTACCTTAAAGAAAACTGAGCCCTACCTCCCCAGATACCATGTCAGAAGCCATCAGTTGTTAAGAGCTATGCTTCATCATTTTTATCACAATTTTAAAGAATTTTCTTCAATAATTCCTGTCTGGACTGATATTTTGATGGGTGGGGGTGGGATCGGGCAGGTCCCAGAAGCCTTCAGTGTCTTTCATTCTCAGTTATGAGTCTCCAGTCATCTATACCACTTCAAAAGAAGCTTCCTTACTGTTGGCAGCTGGTAGTAACATGGATTCTGCACTTCCACACATTTTTTGGTGGAAGCATGGGTTGTAGACATCAACATGTTTTCTGAAAACATCTTGGATCACAGACATCAACCTGATCTGCAGAGGCAACACAGACCACTGATGTCAACATGGTTTTCTGGGGTAGCACAGGTCATGGACATTAACCTGACTTCTGGCAGCAGCACATCCAGACATCAACATGCATTCCAACTGCAGCACAAACCATGGACATCAACATGGCCTTTGCCAGAAGCACGGATCATAGTTTGTTTTTTTTTTTTTTTTTCTTAGTGTCCCAGGTTTCCTGCATGTTTTGTGTCAAAGATTTTTTTTTTTTTTTTTTTTACATTTAGCATTTTCTTTGACCCATGTATCCTGTATACTGATTTTTTTCTTCCAAAAACTTATTTAGGGTTCTTAAAAACTTCAATGTCTCTTCTAACCTACTGACTAGAAGCAGAGGCAAAAGAATGTTTAATAGGAAAAGGGTGTTATGGACACGCTGTTTAGAAGTAAATCCTTAGGGTGACTCTGCTCGTCGTCGTCAAGATACCAGCAGTCCAGTTCATTAGCAAACATCAACCATGAATCAGTAGTGGTGGCAGAATCCAGCAGAAGCTGCAAGGCTCTGCTGAATTGGCACGAGTCAGCCTAAGTGGCCAGAATCATCTGAAATACAACCACAAGTTCTTTGTCATGTTTCTCTTCATTAAGTGAAGACCAATGAAGACCAGCAAATCATTGCATGGTGTATCAATGCAAGAGTCTTCTCTTACTGTTTGTGAAGTTGCACTTATACTCTTTCTAAACACCACATACTCTATCAAGTGTCTGCTTCAGCTATATTCAGAGCCTATGGCCTCTAGTGGAGACACATTTCTGAAGCTTGCTGGGGACATAGGTTAGAAGGGGATGACCTGTAGGAACTATAAGAGATGGGACCAGGAATGGGTCAGGGAAAGTAACCAAGGGTGTTCTGCTGAAGAGCTGGGGATGAGACTGGGACTGTGGATCTGGGGGAGCAGAGAGAGAAGAGGTCTCTGGACTGCCTATGTAGTTTTCTGGCCTCACTAACTGCTTAATGCTTATTTTTTCCCCCAGTATCTTACAGAGAAACATTATGTATGTAGTATCAGTTTGTTACATAATTAAATAAACAGCATTATTTATACTTATTAGTGTTGTGATTATTGTTCATAGGTATATAATGTGTGTAGGTGTAGACTTGTGTGCTATAGATTTTAAAGATACAGTTTTAGGAGCTTAAACATAAACCAAATGATTTGCTTGATTTCTTTTTCCCTTTATTTCTCTTCTATGAAAATGGATTTTTTGCCTGATGTGCACCACATGTATGCAGTGACCAGAAGAAGACATTGCATTTCTTGGGACAGCTGTGAGCTTCCACATGGGTCCTGAGAATCTAACTCAGGTCCTCTGAAAGAACAGCCAGTGCTCTCAAGTGTTGAGCCTTTTGTCTAGTCCTATTTCTTGGGATTTTAATCACATTACAGGTTGATATGTTTTCATGTATGAGTTTTTAAATCTACTGGCTCGTTTAATGGTTAATAATAAATTTATTATTGAAATTATTAGTTTTATAGATTAGCTGATTCTGTGATTTTCCTTTGAATTTAAAAAGAGATTGTCTTAGCTTTTACTGCTGTGAATGCACACCATGACCAGGCCTGCTCTTATAAGAATAACATTTAATTGAACCTGGATTGAAGGTTCAGAGGTTCAATTATCATCAAGGCAGGAGCATGGCAGAATCCAGGCAGGCATGTCTCAGGGGATTTGAGAGTTTTATATCTTTGTCTGGAGGATCCTTGAGAAGTCTCAATTCCAGGAAGCTAGGAAGAGGGTATTAAAACCCACGTCCACAGTGATCCACCTACTCCAACAAGGCTATAGCTCCTAATAGTGCCATTCCCTGGGCCAAACATATACAACCATTACAGAGATCCATGAGCTTGTAAACTCTCATTTTTGTTTTAGTTGCTTGGTTCAGATTTCTTAGAGAACAGGTTCAATTCAAAATCAATTCCATTTTACAGCATCGTTCTACAGCAAGGGCAAAAGGGAAGCTGGGGATTATCCTATTGACTCATGCAAATATACAAGATCATGTTAAAAGGATATGGCTGATAGCTTCATAGGAATTATAAAACAGTTGCAGACCATCCACTTGGTTCCTGAATATATTTTTAAATGTTTTGTATTTTGGTGGCTCACTATGTAGCAGAAGATATACACATGGCTTTTAGAATTTAATATGTCCAGAAACACGATAAACTTAGCCAAAAGTTTTCTTAAGACACAAAAATGCTCATTATAATTCAGGACCTTAATCTAAGAGGAACCTTGAAGCTGTCAGCTGGCTTCTTACATTTATAACTTTCAGGTAAACACACACATAAACAAAGTAAAAACTCAACATAAAAGAAACATAGTCCTTTGTTTTTAACCAATGTCATGACCAGGAAGAACTCTTGTGTTGTATTTTGAGCCTAACATAATCTGGATATGCTTTTGGTCTAGTGTCTACTTCTATTCTCCCTAGTCTTAGCATGCCATGGTCACATTAGTTCCATGATGGTTTCCAGCATGAAAATGTCTGCTTATAAGTATTTTCATGGATTGCATGTAATGCCTAAAATATTACCCATGAAGCTATATGTAACAGTTACGTCTTAACTTCATTGTGTGTGTTTGGCAGAGGTCACCTCTTCAAGATGCTCTGTGTAAATAGCAGTGCTTTTCAAGATCCTGAGTTTAAAACTTTTGTAGCTTAATTAATTGTTCCAGTTTAATAATAGATAATAAATTATACCATATTATACTTAATATTTTATTTAAAATAGCTTCTAACTTTTAGTAGAAATATAATTAAGTAATCAAATAGAAATATCACTTTGTTGTCTTAGACCCAGTGTCTTAAATGAAAGAGAATTGGAAAGATATATAGTGATATCTCTAGTCTGGCTTCCAGATATGGGTGTTAATTTAACACTTGTACTTTTGCTGACACATTGATTTGTTATCAGATATAGATGTACACACTTCTGAATCTTTCAAATAGTGACATTAATAAGTTCTATTTTGTTTTGGCATAATGTTTTAAATATGCCACCTTGCTTTCTTATACACAGTTATAATTATCTTAATCCTCCTGCAGCAGATGAGAGCATGTATAAGAACCCACAGCCAGACATTTAGCCAGAGTTTACATTGAAGGTCTTCATGGGCTCTCTCTACTTGCAGATTTGGGAATCCTGCAGAATAGGGATAGAAAAATTGTAGGAGTCAAAAAGAATGAAATATACCAGGACATGACACACTGAATCAACTAAGCAGGGCTCATATAGGCTCACAGAGACTTAAGTAACTATAACAAGCACAGGGCCCACATGGTTCTACACTAGATCCTCTGTGTATATGTTATGGCTGTGAGCTTGATAGTTTTTTTGGGGGGTCGGGGGTCTCCTAACACTGGTAGTCAGTGTATCTATGACTCCTTTGCTTGCTTTTGGGTTCCCCCCCTCCTATTCTTGTGCCTTGTCCAACCTCAATATGAGGACATTTTCCTTGTCTTACTGTATCTTATTTTGTTTGGCTGTTGTCTCTTGGAGGTTTGCCCTTTTTGGAATGGAAGCAAAAGGGGGGTGGATATGGATGAGAGGGGAGCCATGTTTTGTATGTAAAGTAAGTGGGCATCTCTTTGTCTGCTTGCCCCTCTCTTTGTCTGTCTGTCTGTCTGTCTGTCTGTCTGTCTGTCTGTCTGTCTCTGTCTCTGTCTCTGTCTCTCTGTCTCTGTCTCTCTGCCTCTGTCTCTGTCTCTGTCTCTGTCTCTGTCTCTCTCTCTCTCTCTCTCTAATATATCCATCTATCCATTCACCCTTCAGTCCATTTACCTACATATCTTTCTAGAAGATAATGTGGAAAGTCTGGCAATGAATAAATGGTAAAATAAGAAATTTATGTCATTATAATAGAGATTTCTTACTAATTCTGACAAAAAGCAAAAATATTTCTAAGACTTGTTTGTTTTTTACTATTACAATTAATGTTTTTATTTATATGGAAAAATGTGACAGATAATTTTGTCCCTACTACTTAGTAGATATTCACAAGCTAGTAGATATTTATTCTTGTGAATATTATTGTTGAAATTAAATATATTTCCTGATGAACTTTCAATTAGTTCTCAAGTAGTTTATACATAATGCTGCTTTAAGAAACAAAAATAAAACAAAAGCATAGCTACTTACTTTTAAAGAAATGTTTGGATTTCACTCCTTGTATTTTTAAAATCAATTTTAATAAATTATGATTATATTCAAATGCACTCATTTTGTGTGTGTGTTTTTATATGTCTAAGTCAGTTTATATGTATCTGTGTGGGTAACTGCCCTTAATCTGAGGGACACATGTGGTGGAAGTACAGAACTCACTCCTTCAAGCTGTCCTCTGACATGTACACACATGTTGTGGTACACACATACATGTGCACTCACGTGCAAACACCAACAATGAAGATGGAATTACATATGTTGAACATCGACACAACATAAAGCTTTCTCTTGAAGGCCTGACAGCATAGCTAGAGGCAGACTGCTTTACTAACAAGTAAAGGAATAACTTCACAGCCATGTACACTATATCACCCCTTTCTCATTGTCACTGATGCATCTTCAAATTGGAGCAAGAGATCCGCTCCTTTAGTGTAACTAGAATGCTTATCCTGTAGAGTAGAACATGCTGTAGAATTTTTAATAAATAGAATCATGCAGTATATACACTCTTTTGGACTAAGTGCAAATTTATATAGTACTTTTGAGATGATTGTTGTTGTCCTTACACTACCCCACTGACTAGAATCTTTAGAAAGCTGCCAAAGTGGCAAAAATTCCCTTTGCCATGTTTGAAATATTAGTAGTAAATAATGGCTTCCTTAACCATTAAGAGTGGCATGTCATTTATGATTTTGATAGCTGCCTGTTTTCAAGTGAAGGAAGTTCAACTCCTTTTCTGTTTACTCAGAAAAAAATTTAATTTAAATTCTGAGGCTATTAAAACACCTTTATACCACCTATCAGGGTAATAAATTTCAGTTCAGTTGGCTAATATGATATTAGATTGACTCAAGATTCTTGGATTATTCATAGGTAGTAACAGTGTTCTGTCAACATTTGCACCATCAGGGCTTTGAAAAGTAACTTTAGACACATGGTGTGTGTGTGTGTGTGTGTGTGTGTGTGTGTGTGTGTGTGTGTGTGTATGTGCGCACATGGACATACCCATGTTTATATAGTAAAATTACACTGTAGTTTTGTTTCTAGTTTGTTTAAAAATATTCAGAATATTTTAAAAGGCTATGGTATTTCTTTGTTTTTCATGAGTTCCCTGTTGAGTCTAACATCTTTAACATTGGATTGTCTTTATTGAATTTGTAGGAGTTAATTACATATTCTGGACAGTTGACTTGTTTGATGCATGGATTACAATGCATACTCCCAGTTCATGGTTTTAGTTGTAATTTTGATCATGGTGATTTGAATTAACATATGCCTTTAAACTTCATGGTGTATAACCTATCAGTTGCTTTCCCAATTATAAAGATTGATTCTGTATGTTTTTAAAAAAGAGTTTAGGTCTGTCAAAGTTATAATTTTTCTTATACATTTCTTTCTAAACTTTTAAAAAGTCTACCCTTTTCATTTTGGTCAATGAGCTGTTTCAAATAAATTTCTTTTGTTCTGTAGAAGGTATGGCTGAGGTCCATTTGTTTCAACTTGAATATCTTGGTATTGCTTTAATCCGTCTGTCATACTTTTTGAACTGAATAGTTGTGATGCATGTGTTGATCGATGCATTTTGTCTTTCACCAGTAAAACATTTTCTTGGCTATTGTAGTAATTGTAACAGTTTTAAGTCAGTAACGATAGTTCTCAGATTTTGTATTTTTTAAAAAACTTGCTCTATTTTATAAAAGTCCTTGATTTCCACAATCCTTTTAAACAACCTGCAAAGGCTGCTTCAGATTTCTACTGGGATTAAGTTCAGTCTCAGTTTTGAAGGATTTATGTGTTTATACTGTGAAAGTTTCTATTCTCTGTACCTACTTATTTTTAATGGTTCATTTATATTAATCTGAACATTTATTTTATGATTGTAGTATAGAAATCACATATTCTTCGATAACTGTCATTATCATCGAACCAGCATTCAATTTATTGACTATTATTATGGAGGTGCTTTACAAACATTAAGTAATTTAATTCTCACAATAATCCTATAAGAGATGATACTATATTCATTTTGCAAATTAGTAAATAGTGGTTTAAAGAGGTTAAATAACTTATCTTCAAAAAATGTAGATTTCAGTTCAGGGTCAAAGCTCAGAAAAAAAATATTCTAAGCAAATGGATATACAAAGCAAGTCTGCATAGCTATTTTAATTTCTGATGAAATAGACTTCAAATGAGAACAAATCAGAAGAGATAGGGAAGAATATTATATGGTCATAAAGGGAAAATTCACCAAGAGAATATTGCAGTTCTTGGCATGTGTGGACCAAATGAAAGAATGCTCAAGTGCATAAACAAAATACTACTAGAGCTTAATTCAAATATTAACTCACACAAAGAAACAGTGTTAGACTTCACTACATCATTCTTGTGAATAGACATGTCATCCAGACAAAAACTAAACAGAGACATGCTTGGAGTTAACAGATGTCTTAAACCAAATGGATCTGACAGA
Source organism: Mus caroli (assembly GCF_978045245.1). Taxonomy (NCBI): domain Eukaryota; kingdom Metazoa; phylum Chordata; class Mammalia; order Rodentia; family Muridae; genus Mus; species Mus caroli. Next base: position 69,680,479 of record NW_028227265.1, read on the forward strand.
TATTTAATGGGCATTTCACTAAAACAAACAAACAAACAAACAAACAAATGCATTCTTAGACGCTCAATCTCAAAAGCTTTCCAACTGAATACCTACTTGCACACAAACAAGTCTCAACAGATACAAGAAATCGATGTAACACCGAGTATTTTATATAACACCATGTATTTTATATAACACCGTGTATTTTATATAACACCGAGTATTTTATATGACAAGGTGTATTTTATATGACACCGTGTATTTTATATGACACCGTGTATTTTATATAACACAGTGTATTTTATATAACACCGTGTATTTTATATAACACCGTGTATTTTATATAACACCGTGTATTTTATATGACACCGTGTATTTTATATGACACCGTTTATTTTATATAACACCGAGTATTTTATATAACACCGAGTATTTTATATGACACCGTGTATTTTATATAACACCATGTATTTTATATGACACCGTGTATTTTATATGACACCGTGTATCTTATATGACACCGTGTATCTTATATGACACCGTGTATTTTATATAACACCGTGTATTTTATATAACACCGAGTATTTTATATAACACCGTGTATTTTATATGACCACTATGGATTAAAGCAGAATATCAACAACCACAGAAACAACAGAGAGTTTTCAAACTCATACAAACTGAACAGTTCATTACTGAATGAATGGAAGGTCAAGACAAAAAAATTAAGAAAGCAATCAAAGGCTTTCAAGAATTGAATGAAAGTGGAAGCAGAGTACACTCTAACTTATGGGACATGAGGAAGGCTGTCCTAAGAGGGAGGTGCCTAGCACTAAGTGCCTCTGTAAATAAAATAAATGAAACACATAAGATAAAATAAGTAACTCTGGAGAGATCCCATGTAGTAACAACAGCACACCTGAAAGCTGTAGAACAAAATAAGGAAATCATTCTCAAAAGGAGTAGATGGCAAGAAATACTCAAACTCAGAGCCAAAGTCAATACTTTAAAAACAAACAAATAAAAACCATTACAAAAGGCTCTTAGAGAAATCCTCCTCATATACTTATCTTGGGCATTGTACTTTGGAATGGCAAAACATAAGTTCTATCGTTTCAGCTCCCTGGTTCAGGATATTTTATTATAGAAGCACTAACAAACTTCTTATGGCTTAAACTTCTTCAGAATTTGTATGCTTTAACAAATTTAGTCAAATTAACACATCTTTATTAATTGTCTCTTGGCTTTAGACTAGCTCTGTAACAATCTGGACATAAATACGCACAATAATTTTAATAGTTAATTAGGTTTGCTTTTTTTGAGATATGGTCATACTACATAGCTCAGAATAGGGTCAAAGTTCAGATCTGTCTGTACAGTATTCATTTTAGTCATGCATTACATGGCTGGCTAGCTTGAGAGTATTTCATGCCTGGTAAATTGGATATGCCTATATTTAAACAAAACATTCAGAATAAATAACAACAGCATAGATACTGTAAAGTTGAAGTGAAAAAATAATCTAGTCAGCCGTACTCTCTGTGTTCTCCTACTTTATTTTGGCTTAACATATTTTGGGGGGATACTGGAGAAATTATCCAACCTCTATATTATACTCTCACCAGTAGAAAATACTGCAAAATTTGGAAGGTATAAAGCTGAAAATCTTTTCTGAATAAAAGGTGAGCTTTACTGACATACCTCCTGCAGGAGCATCTGTACAAATGCTCCTTCAAGTAGTGAATTTTAATGTGGCTTTATTTTGTCCTATATGTTAAAGAAACAGCCTTATTAGTTATAGAATTCTAGGTTTGCAAACTATCTTTTCGCACTATGAGTAGATTATATTATTTTTTTAACCAGGAAAGATCATAAACAGCTTTTTCTGGTAGTGGAACATATACTCTTTTTTCAATTAGGTATTATATAGGCATGTTTCAATAAACTGACATAGATTTGTGATTAGGTAAATATTTTTTGGGGGAAAACAGTTAAGGTACATGCCCTTTAGAAACATTGAGGTGGTAGTAACTGATAATTAGCTCGTGTTAGTGGAAATTAAGCAATTCCTAACACTAATTTTCTTTCAAGATGGAAAATTTCTACAAACACAAACAAAAGAACACACACACACACACACATACATATTTTTATAGATCAGAATATTTTCAGACAGAAAGTAGTCAGGAAGCTTTTTATCACTCAGTTGTTTATTAACACAGGACTCGCTGGCTATTAAAACAAATTTGCACCTGTTTTATTTTGAGAGAATTAATTTGAAAAGCTGGCTAGGGATTAAAGCATCTAAGAGAGAAAAGTGGTATAATGTCTTTATTTTGACAGCTTTGAATTCTGAGTCACCATAAGAATTGAATTTAGGTCTTTGTGTCTGGTTAGGTTTTGTCAGTTGAACAAAACCTAGAACCTCAATGGAGCTTGTTTCCATCAGATTGGTCTGTGGCCGTACCTGTAGGCATTTTCTTAATTGCCAGTTGCTAGAGCAAAGCCCACTGTGGTATTTGGTATTCTGGGCAGATGGTTCTGGGTCACAGAAGAAGGGAAGCTGGATATGAAGGAGAAAGAAAGCAGTTTTTCTTGTCTCTGCTTCAGTTCTGGCTTTCCACTGCCTCCCTTGAGTTCATGCCTTGACTTCCCTTGATGCTGGACTGTAACCTGTAAGCTAAGTATCCTTCTTCCCCCTCCCCCCAGATTGCTTTTCTTCATGGCTTTGTTTCAGCAACAGAAACCTAATTGGAACAATTTTGAATTGTGGGAAGCATCACAGCCATAAGAAAGTTTTCTGTTTATTTTTTATTTTGTGTTGCAAGATGTAAGGAAGAATTTTATTAAGGCTTATGACGAAAGTTTGAGTTTAACACTAGGTAGTTTACCTGCAGAAAGATAATGTTAAACTCTATAGCTTTAAAAATGGTTTATGAATTTTAGAGCAAGTTCCCCCCTTGAGTTTCTTTTCTATTTTTTAAAGCTATGATGAAGCTGCCTGGAATTATATCCAGAGGAAAATTTTTTAAAAAATCAAATGACAACAGGATTTCCCTCTGTTGCAACATTGGGAAGAATATATATATACATATATATATATATATATATATATATATATATATATATATATATACATATGTTTGTTATTATGTCCTTATCCATGGTAGTAGAAAGGTAGATTGATTAAATGGAGGTTCTTAAAGTTTGAGAAGTAGAGACAACTTCAAGTTTCTGTGTAAGCTTGTTAGGATTAGTTCATTCACAATTCAGCAAGTGGTCAGAACTTAAAAGGAAAGTTAAGTTGGATTATTTATCATAGCACTATTGGGACATAATCTTTTAAGACTATGAAATTGGAATATCTTATCATTTTACTAGGAGGTGCAGCAAAAACATTTTGTCTTTGTTATGGAGATAGAGTATGAAAGAAAAGCTCTGGGAAAAACGAACATTAAACTTTCAGAATAAAATATCAACATTTTCTTCTACCATTCCATCATCCATACCACTATACCATGCAACTGTCACTCATTACTTTTTTGATTTGTGTAACTAATCCATAGTCAGGGGAAGTTGGAAAGTTATGTTGAAAGGTTCCCTCACATATGAAGGAAACTGAAAGGAGCATGCATAGATCATAAGATTGGTGGTAACGCTGAGGGGAACACAAAGGGGTCCTGATGTGTTCCGTCAAGTAAACATTTCAGTTCAACCCTCTACTCTCAAAAGCTGATTTATCTCATGCAAGGCTCATGCAAGTCTTAGGACTATTATTCTTTTTGACTGTGTCTGATAAGTGCATTGAGGCAGCTCTTAAAGTGCTCTCTGACTCTGAGGACTGAATAGATGTAGCAGGTATAGACTCAATAGATGAAAATGGAAAATTTCCATAGACATATGTTCAGTACAGTATGACGTAGTTTATGTTGGCTGCTGTGGGTTTTAGACCAGAAGGATAGTATGGTAGTGTGTCTTACTCATTACTACTACCTTTCTCTGGAAGCAGCCTTATAAAAACAGACTATTTCCTAAGTCTCCTGCGGATGAATTTCTAATGGCTTGGCACAAGGAGAGCTGCTGAATTGAAATTTTTATCAGGTGGGGGTTATGTGTATGTGTGTGCATGTGTATGAACATCTTTGTTAATGTGCTTGAGGGTTTGTAGGTCACAGAACAGTCTTGGCTGTTCTTGATGTGGCTCACCTTGATTTTACGGCAGGGACTCACCTTGGCCTGAGTTAGAGTTAACTGAATAGCTAAGGCTGGTTGGCCAGCCTGCCACTGCCTTCTCAACATTGAGACTAAAGCTAAGTTTCTAAAAACACAAAACAAACAAACAAAAAACAAAACAAAACAAAACATGGGTTCTGGGATACCATACTATCCTTCTGGCCTGATTATTTTCTTTAGGGATCTGAATTTTTGTTCACCATGCATGCCTAGCCCTCTTGAGTAGAATTGATCTCACAGTATTTTTTAAAATTTAATTTAAGTAGATTTTTTATATTTATTCACTTTACATCCTACTCACTGCCCTACTCATGGTTACCCTCTCCTACAATCCTTTCCTCATCCCCCACTTCCCTTCTCCTCTCAGCAGGTGAGTCCCTTTGGGTATAATCCCACCATGGAACTCCACATCTCTGCAAGGCTAAGTTCTTCCTCTCCCACTGAGGCCAGACAAGGCAGTCCAGCTAGAAGAACATATCCTATGGACAGGCAACAGCTTTTGGCATAGTCCCTGCTCCAGTTGTTCAGGACCCACATGAAGACCAACCTGCATATCTGCTACATATGAACCTGGAGGCCTAGGTCTAGCCTGTGTATGTTCTTTGGTTGGTGGTTCAGACTCTGAGAACCCCAAAGGTCCAGATGTGTTGACTTTTCCGGTGGAGTTCCTATTCCCTTCAGGGCTCACAATCCTTCCTCCTATTCCTTCATTAGAGTCCCCAAGCTCCACACCTTGTTTAGCTGTGAGTGTCTGTGTCTGTCTGATCAGCTGCTGGGTGGAGCCTTTCAGAGGACAGCATGCTCCTATCTGAAAGCATAACAGAAGATCATTAATAATGTTAAGGATTGGTGCTTGCCCATGGGATAGGTCTCAAGTTGGGTTGGTTGTTGGTTGGTCAGTTCTTCATTCTCTGCTCCATCCCCTGTGCCTACATTTCTTGCAGACAGGATAAATTCGCGGTTGAAAGTTTTGTGGGTGGGTTGTTGTCTCTATCACTCTATTGGAGTTCCTGCCTGGATATAGTCAGTGGCCCCTTCTGGTTCCATGTCCCTAATGTTGGGAGTCACAGGTAATGTCACCCATATTGATGCTTGGTCTCCTTGCATATCCCAGGTCTCAGTCTTGTCCTGGAGATGCCCGCTACCTCTTCACCCCTGTCAGTTGCAGATTTCCATTCATTTTCATGGCCATCTTGCCATCTCTCCTGTCCTTCCCCACACATGATTCTGAACACCCCATTCCCTTCCCAATTCCCTCTCCCTCCCAGTTTCCTTCTTCCACCTGCCTCTTGTGACTATTTTATTCCCCGCCCCCATCTCAGTTTTTAAACTACAAGCCATATATTGCATGTATCACCTAAGAACTGACTTCCAGGAAGTCTTTTTATAGGGTGTCTATTTTCTCCTTGAAGCTCTCTTCCATAAAGCTCTGATGGTCATACTTCTTTTTCTCTTCCTCCAAGAACCCTGCATGGGGTTCCCTGTTATTTATGCCAAATTATGACAGCTATCTTCCAATCCCAGTTATTATTCTCCATTTTTTCACACTTTGGTAATTTGATTATTGCCATTCTCTTAGTCACTTTTTCTGGATGATTTGAAATACAGGTGGAATATTTTCCCAGCCACATTCCTGGTTTTACAATGATAGTTCTCCAGTTATTATTATTTTTTTTTTTGCCATGTATCCCTGTGGTTATATCATGGGATTTGTCAAAATCTCTATATAGCCTACACTTTCTCATTATTACCCTAGCCTCTACCTTCTAAATTTTCAGCAACTTCCTCTATTTTTCTAGATCTCGCAATTTCTGTTAAATTTTTATTTGTGTGTGTGTGTGTGTGTTTGTGTGTGTGTATATATATCATGTGCTAGTGGGTCCCTGTGGAGTATAGTAGAGAGCATCCTATCTTCTAGATCTACAATTTCAGGTAGAAATTTTAAGTTTTCTGGTGTTGCCTAGCAGTTACATCTTGTTCTCCATTTCTTCATTTGCTTTACTGCACTAATATATCATATCTTATGATCTCTCTGCAAACTCTTGAGGTTCTTTCCTTACATTGCTCTCTGCTGATTACTTTGCTCACCCTTCTCTCTAAAAATTGTAAAAAAAAAATAGAAAAATAATTTCCACAAACACATTATATTTATCACTAAAGTGTATCTGTATCCCTACATTGCATCCCTATGGTGCATGCTTATACTGCATCTCTGTGCTGGATTCCTATACTGCATCCCTTGCTATATCTCTATGCTGGATCGCTACACTGTATCCCTATGCTTCATGCTTACACTACATCTCTGTTCTGGATTCCTACACTGCATCCCTTGCTATATCTCTATGCTGGATCCCTATACTGCATCCCTATGCTTCATGCTTACACTGCATCTCTATGCTGGATCCCTACACTGCATCCCTATGCTTCATGCTTACACTGCATCTCTATGCTGGATCCCAACACTGCATCCCTATGCTTCATGCTTACACTGCATCTCTATGCTGGATCCCTACACTGCATCCCTTGCTATATCTCTATGCTGGATCCCTACACTGCATCCCTATGCTTCATGCTTACACTGCATCTCTATGCTGGATCCCTACACTGCATCCCTATGCTTTATGCTTACACTGCATCTCTATGCTGGATCCTTACTCTGTATCCCTACATATACTACATCTAAGCACCACATTGACACCTATGATTAAAATGAAAGTTCTTCCTCATTTTCAAGGTAAACTTTCCTGTTCTGTTCTTTCTCTTTCACTCACTTTCTGCTTGAAGTACATCTATTATAATCTCCTATTTTAGCATATATTTTTATTAGCATTACATTAACATAATTAACAATAATTAACAAAATTAAGTTTTATGATGACATTTACAGACAAAATTTGTTTTTGCTGTTTCTCTCTTTGCTATCTCCACTGTCCCCTCCTCACCTTCCTTAATATCCTGTCCACTTTCACATCACATGCATCCTTTTCCCTTCTCTGCTTTCTCCATAACTCTTGACACTGTCTCGTAATATTTAGACTCAGATTGTACCCTTTTTCACACCCTCTGATTTAAGATATCCATCTACAGAGGAATGGATAATGAAAACACTCAAATCTCTCTCTCTCTCTCTCTCTCTCTCTCTCTCTCTCTCTCTCTCACACACACACACATACACACACACACAACACACACACACACACACAATGTATCATGTATACAACTGCACCACATGTATGCAGTGTCCACAGAGGTCAGAAGAAGGCCTCACACCCCTTAGGGTTGGAGTGACTAATGTTTTCTTTTCTGCTATGTGGGTGCTAGGAATCCAACCCAGGACTTCTTGAAATGCAGGTGGTAGTCTTAACTGTTAAGCTATTCTCTCCCCCACACTGCAACACCTTTTTAGTTTTAGGTAAGGTAAATCATATTTACTAAATTCACAAAAATCCTTAAGTCAATTTTTGAATATGTATATTTCCTTCATAGAAAATTATTACTTTTTTATTTTTACTTTTTACTTTTTATTTTTATTGGATATTTTCTTTCCTTACATTTCAAATATTTTCCCCTTTCCAGGTCTCCCCTTTAGCAATACCCCTCACTGTGCTTCTTATGAGTGTGCTCTCCTACCTACCCACCCACTCCCATCTTCCCGCCATAGTATTTCCCTACACTGGGGCACTGAAGAAACTTAAGGCCACGGGCTGCTCTGATGTTCAAAAAAGCCATCCTCTGCCATATATGTGGAGGGAGCCAAGGGTCCCTCCATGTGTATTCTTTGGTTGGTGGTCCAGTCCCCAGGAGCTTGGGAGTGTGTGTGGGGAGTCTGGCTGGTTGACACAGTTGCTTCCCCCACAGTACTGCAAACCTCCTCAGCTCCTTCAGTCCCTTCTCCAACTCCTTCAACTGGGACCCCTCGTTCAGAACAATAGTTGGCTCTAAGCATCTACCTCTGTATTTGGCAGGCTCTGGCAGAGCCTCTCAGGAGACAGCCATATTAGGCTTCCATCAGCAAGCACTTCCTGTAATCCACAATAATGTCCAGGTTTGGTGGCTGTAAATGGGATGGGTCCCCAGGTAGGGCAGTCTCTGGATGGCCTCTTCTTCAGTCTCTGCTCCACACTTTGATCCATATTTCCTCCTGTGAGAATTTTGTTCACCCTTTTAAGAAGCACTGAAGCATCCATATTTTGGTCTTCCTTCTTCTTGAGCTTCATACTGTCTGTGAATTGAATCTTGGGTATTCTGAACTTTTGGGCTAATATCCACTTATCAATGAGTATTTTACTTGAAAAATTATATAATTTCATACAATTATTTTAGTTTTTTCTATACCCATTTATTTTTTTTCTTCCACTTAATAAAAACCTATTGATCTAACTGTGGAGGTTCTTTGATGCTTAATTTTGGTTATTTTATACAGCTTATCAATTTTATTGTAGAAAACCCAGAAAAACCTATAACTAAGTTATTATGAATAATAGATGAATAACAATTGAAAACATACTTTATATTAGTAATATATTATGAAAATTTATATTTTAAATTTCATGTGTCTGAGTGTTTTTCCTGCACATGTGCATCATGTGTGTGCCTGATGCTTATGTGTCCAGAAGAGGACATTGCAACCCTGGAATTGGAATTAACACATAATTCTGAGTCAACATGTGGATGCTGAAACTGAACTTGAGTTCTCCATAAGAACAACAAGTGCTCTTAATTTCTGGACCATCTCTTTGGGCCCAAGAATGTAGTTTTTTATATGAGTATAAGTTCTTGTTATTTAAGCAAACATTTACCATCATGCTGTAATAGCTGATATGAAAATAATCTCGGGATGAAGAGATGGCTCAGTGGTTAGGAACACTGACTGCTCTTCCAGAGGTCCTCAGTTGAACTCCCAGCAACCACATGGTGGCTTACTGTAACAAGATCTGATACCCTCTTCTGGTGTGTCTGAAGACAGCTACAGTGTATTAATATAAATAAAATAAATTAATTAGTCTTTTTTTAAAAAGAAAATAAACTCAGCTCACATTTCAATTTAATTGTAAGTTCAAAGGATTTATATTACTGTGGCATTATATTTGAACATCAACTTCTCTTATTCTTTATTCATTCCTAGATTGAAAAATATGTTTTAATAATGGTTAGTTTTTAAAAGTGCCTTTATAATGTTTAACATTGTCTGAGAAATAAAGTTTCTTACAGTAATAGCAAAACATTATCATCTCTCTAAAATATTTTTCAATCTCTTATTTCCTTAGCTCCCATCAGTTCAACATATGTAATGATCAGTTCCCCTCCTGATCACATTTACTCCGTAATACTTTTAATGCTATCAATGCTTTCCGATTATGTAGTAGAGTGCCAGCATGTCCCTGAGTGCCCCCACCTGCCTTAATTGATTTGTGTGTAAAGCAGGTGAAAATGTCAACACACATTCATCACAGCCAAGTTTGTTCCCTCTGTTTTAGACTGAAATGTGTGGGAGGCTGCAGTTGCCACTCAAATTCCCTGGCATCTGCAGGCAGCACACGTCCACAGGTTTCTCCATCATTCACAAGGTCACAACCCCAGGAGCTCAGTGTGCTGTGGTGGCTCCCCCACCCTCCTTCCTCCTCACTGATTTTTTCCTTTCTTCTGGTCACAGAGTGAAACCGTCCTCCTGACAGCTTTCTCCGTTTCCATGAACTGATCTAAGCCCCATTTTCACTTTGTTCCATGGATGGCTTTTCTGCAGTCTACCCACCTCTGATTCCTCCCTGCTCACTTTCTCACCAGAAAGAATATAAGTGATGGATGAGAGCATCGTAATAGAATATTCTTTTCTTTCTTTATCAAAGGCAAGTAGTAGACTCACAAGGTCAGAGTTCTGAATGTTTCCTCCTAAAGGACTTCAATTCAAAGGTTCCTTGAGGTGTCTTCAGTGGAATAAGTATCAGCTGAATGCTTTATTGCTTTTGAAACTTAACTTTTTCTCCTATAGCAGCTTCATTAAGCCAAGCTTGCTCTTTGCCTGCGAAGTGACACTCTGTGAAAAGGGATTAAATCAGATCTAATTAAATACTGAAGTTGCTACCTAGTCCATTAATAAAAAGCTCCCTTCTTGATAAAAAGAGGATTTAAAATATGTAGGATCAGCATTTTCTATTGCTCTTCACTGTGTGGCTGGTTCCCATATCAAATTCTGAGTGCCAATTTTGGGGTAGAATTGAGGAAATGCATACATGCTTATCAATTGTCTGTATTGGTATAATTTGAAAGGTGCCCTTTATTTATAAGTTCCTCAGTTCAAAGGACTGCTTAGAATCAACTCATTTCTAGATTTGTATAACTGAGCCAGTGCATTTAGTTGTTAATATAATATTATTTTGTCATTTAAAATACATATTATTGGTAATTTATGGTAAAATTGTTGTTGAGAATAGTTAGCCATGAGGGAAACAAGACAGAATATCCTGACCAATATAGATGTAGATACTTGAAGTCAACCATCAGACAGAGTGCAGGGACCCCAGTGGAGGAGCTAAGGAAAGGACTGAAGGAGTTGAAAAGGCCTTATCTTCCATCAATGAGAGAGGAATCCCTTGGTCCTGTGACGGCTTGATGCACCAATATAGAGGAATGCTAGGGAGTTGAGGCAGGAGTGGCTAAGTTGGTGGGAAAGCACCCTCCTAGAAGCAGGGTAAGAGGGGATGAGATAGAGGGCTTGCAGAGGAGAAACCTGGAAAGGGGATAACATTTGAAATGTAAATACATAAAACATCCAATTTAAAAAAAGAAAATATATCCTCAAAAATTAAAAAAAAAAAAAAAAGCTTATTCTATCTAGGTGTGATTGAATGTCAGCATTCACCTCTAAGGTTTGGTAAATACCTGTTTCTGTTGCAAACAATGGTGTAACCCAAGGTAACCAACATGTTTCTATCACTATTTTTATAGGTTAAAATCCCATAAAGGAGACTATACTCTTGTGTGATTATTATTATTTTATACACAGTGGATAGTTCATATTTAAACAACGGAACTCTGATGATTTTTATATGTCCATGAGCTAAGTGAATTTTTCTTCAGGTAGCATTTTCATAATTGAAACTTTACTCATAAATGAGAGCTTCGTTACTGACAAGGCTACAGGAAAACGTGTACTGAAGTTTGAAAAGAGAATGTTAATAGTTGGTTGTTTCCTTAAAATAATGAACAATTTCATTCCCCCTTGAGCATCAGGAAAATGTCAAATCCCCATTGTAACCCTTGACATATTTTATAGAGACAGGTAGATCCCAAAGAATAGCAGATAGGGAGTATCAGGGTCTCCTGTTATGGATGTATAATCACACATATATGCATGTATGATTATATGTACAGGTTTATATAATCATACATATGATAAATATCACCTTGTTCTTCTCCCCAAGGCCACTAACCAGAAAAATCACTCCATTTCTTTTGAGAGGCCTGACTCCAGTTACCTAGAGAAATTGAGAATAAATTTGAGATCCTTCAGAGTAGAGATTCAATGTAATAATGAAGGACATGGTCTCTTGAGAGTAAAGACACAATGTAATAATGAAGGACATGGTCCCTCAGAGTAGAGATATAGCATAATAATGAAGGTCATGGTCCCTCAGAATAGAGATACAATGTAATAATGAAGGACATTGTTCCCTCATAGTAGAGATATAATGTAATAATGAAGGACATGGTCCCTCAGAGTAGACATACAATATAATAATAAAGGACATGGTCCATCAGAGTAAAGATACAGTGTAATAATGGAGGACACCTTCCCCTAGAGTAGAGACACAATTCAATAATGAAGAACATTGTTCCCTCAGAGTAGAGATACAATGTAACAATGAAGGACATGGTTGGGCAGAGTAGAGATACCATATAATAATGAAGGACACTCTTCCAGGTAGAGTGAAGCTTAGGGAGGGAATTGATGGTATCCCAAAGAATGAAGGAAAGTGTTAACAAACGGGAATCACCATGCCTGACCTAAAGATTTACTATAGAGCAATTGTGATAAAAACGGCATGGTACTGGTATAACCACAGAAAAGTAGACCAATGGAATAGAATTGAAGACCCAGAAATGAACCCACACACCTATGGTCACTTGATCTTCAACAAGGGAGCTAAAACCATCCAGTGGAAAAAAGACAGCATTTTCAACAAATGGTGCTGGCACAACTGGTGGTTATCATGTAAAAGAATGTGAATTGATCCATTCCTATCTCCTTGTACTAAGGTCAAATCTAAGTGGATCAAGGAGCTCCACATAAAACCAGAGACACAAACTTATAGAGGAGAAAGTGGGGAAAAGCCTCAAAGATATTGGCACAGAGGAAAAATTCCTGAATAGAACAGCAATGGCTTGTGCTGTAAGATCAAGAATTGACAAATGGGACCTCATGAAACTACAAAGCTTCTGTAAGGCAAAAGACACTGTCAATAAGACAAAAAGCCATCAACAGATTGGGAAAGGATATTTACCTATCCTAATCAGATAGGGGACTAATATCCAATATATATAAAGAACTCAAGAAGGTGGACTCCAGAAAATCAAATAACCCCATTAAAAAATGGGGCTCAGAGCTAAACAAAGAATTCTCACCTGAGGAATACCGAATGGCTGAGAAACACCTGAAAAAAATGTTCAGCATCCTTAATCATCAGGGAAATGCAAATCAAAACAACCTGAGATTCCATCTCACACCAGTCAGGATGGCTAAGATAAAAAATTCAGGTGACAGAAGATGCTGGAGAGGATGTGGAGAAAGAGGAACACTCCTCCACTGTTGGTGGGATTGCAAGCTTGTACAACCACTCTGGAAATCAGTCTGGCGGTTTCTCAGAAAATTAGACATGGTACTACTGGAGGATCCCGCAATACCTCTCCTGGGCATATATCCAGAAGATGTTCCAATTAGTAAGAAAGAAACATGCTCCACTATGTTCATATCAGCCTTATTTATAATAGCCAGAAGCTGGAAAGAACCCAGATGCCCCTCAACAGAGGAATGGATACAGAAAATGTGGTACATTTACACAATAGAGTACTACACAGCTATTAAAAAGAATGAATTTATGAAATTCCTAGGCAAATGGTTGGACCTGGAGGGCATTATCCTGAGTGAGATAACCCAATCACAAAAGAACTCAAATGATATGTACTCACTGATAAGTGGATATTAGCCCAGAAACTTAGAATACCCAAGGTATAAGTTACAATTTGCAAAACACCTGAAACTGAAGAAGAACAAAGACCAAAGTGTGGACACTTTGCCCCTTCATAGAATTGGGAACAGAACACACATGAAAGGAGTTACAGAGACAAAGTTTGGAGCTGAGACAAAAGGATGGACCATCTAGATTCTGCCATATCCAGGGATCCATCCCATAATCAGCTTCCAAACGCTGACACCATTGCATACACTAGCAAGATTGTGCTGATAGGACCGTGATATAGCAGTCTCTAGTGAGACTACGCTGGGGCCTAGCAAACAGGTAAGTGGAAGCTCACAGTCAGCTCTTGGATGGATCACAGGGCCCCCAATGGAGGAGCTAGAGAAAATACCAAAGGAGCTAAAGGGATCTGCAACCCTTTAGGTGGAACAACATTATGAACTAACCAGTACCCCGGAGCTCTTGACTCTAGCTGTATATGTATCAAAAGATGGCCTAGTTGGCCATCACTGGAAAGAGAGGCCCATTGGACTTGCAAAATTTATATGCCTCAGTACAGGGGAACGCCAGGGCCAAAAGGTGGGAGTGGCTGGATAGGGGTGTGGGGGTGAGGGTATGGGGGGCTTTTGGGATAGCATTGGAAATGTAAATGAGGAAAATTCCTAATTAAAAAAAAAACGGGATAAAGGAGTTTTGTACTGACTAGTAGGTGTAGGAGAGAATTTATTTCTGGTTGCCTCACTTTCAGGTATGTCTCCTGAGCAACATTCTACTAATTTCAGCTTTTTTTGAGGTCTCAAGTCTTTGCCCAAAACTTTCTGTCTAGGCTGTAGTCTTGGAAGCATTTTTGCTATCTATCATGGCATATGATAAATATACCTTTTGGTACTACAGCTTGAATACTTCTAGAGATGTAGTAATTGCCGATTTTTCTACTTTACTTTTGGAAATTGTGGTCTATGGGATTTACCACATTGATTTAAAAAGTTCTCTGTTAACTATTGTTTTTCAAATCCATACCCTAAAGGAATTTGATATGGACAGATCCATTCAATGTTGAATATCCACAAAACTGATTATCTGTATGAAGAACATTTACCTGTAATTATTACCTTTTAAAAGAATACCACAGCGTAGGAAAACTGTACTTTGTATAGCATAAATGGCTTTAGATTAAGGGAACCAATTTCTGATCTCTTTCTTTTTCTTCCTCAGAGTCTGTAAATACTTATTACCTTTCTGCCTTTTATGCTTGCCCTCATGGCTGTAGACAATGTGTTTAATGTCAAATTTTCTGCCTGAATCATTTAAGAATACTCCTAATGCCTTAGTGCCTCCCTACTCTGAAAAAGAACTCAGCTCACCCCTTCTTATTCAGAATGAATTTTTCTCCATGTTCTTCATATGTGTATTATTATGATAATTAGTTTTGGTTTCCTTTTAGTATGTAAACACCTATCATATCTACCACTAAGATAAGTCAGAGAACCGAAGCATTTCTATATAATTTATCAGTTAAGTGTCCTATTTTAAGCTTTGCCTTTTACTACCATTTTAGAGTTTCGGCCTTCATTCTGAGTAGACTATGCTGACCTTGCCAACAGCCCTCTCAGTAGGTAGGTGGTTTCCTCATGTCTGCTTCCGCTTGTGTCAAAACACTGTACATTCTGGATAGCTGTCAGGAAGTTGTGAAATAAACTTAACACCAGGGTTCTGTCTTTAACTTTCCTCACTATTTTCTCTTATTCTAAATTTACTTTCAGTATCAGATTTCAAAGAAATCTGGAGAGGACCAGAAGGTGAAAACATGGATGTTTTCTCCCACCCTGAACTGAAAATTCATTTTGAATGTTACATGAAGCTAAGCATGGAAGCATTTTAATAATGCTTGTAAAAATTTTATGACTTTATTCTTAGTACATCCAAATGTGCTAGTTTCTCATAAGGACAGTGAAAATTATTTATGGCTTATTTTATTGACAATGATGTGTTTGTGTGTGCATGTATGTATGTGTGTGTGTGTGTGTGTGTGTGTGTGTGTGTGTATGTTTGTGTGTGTGAATCATGAGTTAGGTGGGTCTTTCACTGCATATTAGGATTTACAGTAGATTCTGTGTAGGACTGAGGATGTAGCTCAGTGGTAAAGCACTTGACTTTCTTGCAGGAGGCTTTGAGTTTAGTCACCACCCCAGCACCCCCTCCCACCCCCCCCCCCCACACAACACACAGAGTGAAGAATGACCTTTGTGGTTTTTTTCAATTTTAATTTTTTGTTAAATGTCTTTATTTTATGTATATGGGTATTAGCACACATAAATACTCTATACAAATGATAGTAAACTTGTAGTATATGTATTTTATGTTTATGGGTATGCATGCATGTATAATGCCAACAGAGGTCAGAAAAGAGGGTTAAATCCCCTGAAAATGAATGATTATGAGTCACCAAGTGGATTCTGGGAACTGAACTTAGGTCCTCTACAAGAACAATAATTGCCCTTAACCACATTTGTGTTTTCTTGAAACTTGAAATTGGTAATGAACTTATGTTACAGATGTAGCTAACTGATGATGTCTGAAATATAAAGCAGGCTTTGTCTTTGTTTGGTAGGATGTTGTTTGAGAGAGAAAAACTTAACTTTAAACTAGAGAAAGTTTCAGTGATATTTTTGTGGGTTATGCTGGTTTAAGCTTCTTTTCTCATATTTGTTGTGTCCATTAGACCCCTGAAAAAGAACACCCCTTACTAAAATAGCAGTATACTTCTCTCAAATGTGACAGAATCTTCTCTGATGTTAATTCACAAGTCATTCATCAAGCATTCTGGCTCCCAAAACTTATGCAAATTGATTAAAATGATTTATTCATACATAAATCCAAGCCAGTTGTCCACATCCACTTCTTTAAAACCCAGGCATAAATGAACTTTTACCAAACCAACAAGTTGTTCCACTTCTGTGAATGATCGAAGGAAATATTGAATCTTCTCTTTTCTTAGCTTACTCTTTTATTTGACAAGTTCCAAGTTTCTCAAAATTGTTAAGATGTAGAACTATTCTCTAAAACCAACTAAAGTTGATAATTAAAAATAATTAGAAAAAAATCTTTTCTTGCACATAATCAACCAGTGTCCCCTGCCCCACTCTTAAGGCCGGGCTCTCTAAAAATAAACCATGTCACACTAATCTAAATTTTTTTCATGAAGTAACTCAGGTAATTTATGAAAAGGCATAATTTATCTTGAATTTAACAATGCTTTTTGATCAAGCATCCCTCAAAGGCATATGAATAAGTCACAACATACTTGCATTAGCACAGGAAGGCTAAAATAGATGGATCACTGGCAAAATAAAGAAAGTGATAATTAGTGAACAATAATTCTTCAGGTCAGAGCTAACAACCAGTGTTCCCACAGGTTCCAAATTTGGGAAAACTTTAAATAAGATTTATACTACTGATTTAGCAACAGATTCACACTTTGCCAGCCATGCAGTTTGAGGATGACTTGGCGATATTAGTTTGCCCCAGGGCATAGTAAATAAGTACACCCTTAAAGTAAGGAGGGGATTGGAATCTGGAGTCTGGGCTTTAAAAAGCGGCTTAGAGAGGAATAATATTGAGGTAGAGGCATGGGGATCAAGCATACTTTACACAGTGTTTGATGCCAGAATTATTCAAGTTTTTTTGCTTGACTAATGAGAAGGAAGAAGCAGAAAAGCTTTGGGGATTTCCTAGTGTCAGGATGAGGATTCCTGGCTCTGTGTGCTTTTGGTTGCTTTGCTATCTCATCAGGAATTTACTATCTTATCAGGAATTTACTGAAAACTCTGAACAACTCATTAAGTCCTTGAAGAACAGACCAATAATCTCACTGTACTAAGACTCATAGAGGCTTATGACTCTTTTTGCTCTTGGGGGTATTATACCACAAGAACAAGTCAATAGAGCTGAGAAGCTAGCCCTCACATATAATGCCCATTTTTTCCTTGGGATGGATCTCTATGGCAACTCCTCTGAGTACTACTGGATACAGCATCAGTCATCCTTGTCAGTGATGCAGAGGATTGATTCTAATGTACTTTGCTCAGTACTGCTTCTATTATACTTAGGAATAGCCTACACTGCATTCACACAACCCAGATTTCTTGACTGTTGGAAACTCCACATCAAATCAGTCCTTCATTTACTTCAAAGAGTAACTTTTAGAAATGTTAGCAATGCACCCTTTATTTCCATTTCTTGAAATTTCATAGCTTTTGAAAGTACTACATTTGTTCATTGTTTACTAGCATTTATTACTCATTGTGGTTTTCTGCCTAGAAACTTGTTCCAACTTAGATTCCTCACCATGTTTTTTTTTTTTTCTCTCACCAAGAGACATCATGATGAAGTTGCTAGTCCACATAGCTGCAGAGACCAATTCACCCTCATTCACTATGTAACTAAATGCATAAAGACTTTTTGCTAGTTGCTTTCTGTCTTGAGGATTTGGATGGGGATAAAACTTAAAATAAAAATTAATTAGTAAACTTTCTTTTGAATTAAGGAAAATCATACATTTTACATATCTTCAAAAGCAATGCTATATTTGGCTTTAAACATTGAGCACAATTATAGAGTTATTAATTATAATCATATTGGTGAACGATGCAGAAAATTACTGTGATATTAACTGAAAAATAAGAATAATGATTTTTGTAAAGAAGAATTAAAAAATAAATATATTTGTGACTGGAAATACATTTTGTAAGTGGCTGAGGCAATAGGATCACCCACTTGAGCTTCTTTAATCCTTCTCTAAATTCTACCTTAGGGGTCTCTCGCTTCAGTCCAGTGATTGGGTGTTATCTCCTTCTGTCTCAGTCAGCTGCTAGCAAGGGCCTCTCAAGAGCAGCCATGCTAGGCTCTTTTTGTTTTTTTTGGGTCTGGGTTACCTCAATCCGGCTGATATTATCTAGTTCCACCCATGCCAGCAAAATTCATGGTGTTCTTATTTTTAAAAGCTGAATAGTGTTCCATTGCATAAGTGAACCACATTTTCTGTATCCATTTTCAATATTCATTGAGGGACATCTGACTTGTGTCCAGCTTCTGGTGATTATAAATAAGGCTTCTATGAACATAGTAGAGCATGTGTTCTTGTGATATGGTGGGACATCTTTTGGGTATATGACCAAGAGTCATATAGCTGGGTTCTCAGGTAGACCTATTTCCATTGTTTTTAGTAACTGCTAAATTGATTTTTTGAGTGGTTGCACTAGTTTGCAATTCCAGCAGTAATGTAGGAGTGTTCCTTTTTCACCACATCCTTGCCAGCATCTGCTGTCATCTGCGTTTTATAATTTAACCATTCTGATTGGTATAACATAGAATCTCAAGGTCATTTGATTTGCATTTCCCTAATGTCTAAGGGTGTCACATATGTATTCTATCATATCATCTACAAATAGTGATATCTTGACTTCTTCCTTTCTAATTTGTATCCTCTTGATCTCCTTTTGTTGTCTAGTTGCCCTAGCTAGAACTTCATGCACTATATTGAATGCATAGGGAGAGAGTAGACAATCTTGTTTTGTCCCTGATTTTAGTGGGATTCATTCTAGTTTCTATCCATTTAATTTCATATGCCTGTTGGATTGGTATGTACTGCTTTTACTATGTTAAGGTATGTGACATGAATTCCTGATCTCTCCAAGGCTTTTAATATGAAAGGGTGTTGTATTTTGACAAAGGCTTTTTCATCATCTAATGAGATGATCTTGTGAAATTGTTCCTTCAGTTTTTTGTTTGTTTGTTTTTCTTTTTCCTTTTGTTTTTTTATGATATATTTTCTTTATTTACATTTTAAATGTTATCCCGTTTCCTGGTTTCCCCTCCAAAAACATCCTATTCCTTCCCTTCTTCCCCTGCTCACCAACCCACCAACTCCTGCTTCCTGGCCCTGGTATTCCCCTATATTGGGGCATAGAGCCTTCACAGGATCAAGTGTCTGTCCTCTCACTGATGACTAACTAGGCCATCCTCTGTTACATATGCAGATAGAGCATTGAGTCCCTCCATGTGTACTCTTTGGTTGGTGGTTCAGTCTCTGGGAGCTCTGGGGGTACTGGTGAGTTCATATTGTTGTTCCTTCTAGGGGCTGCAAAGCCCATCAGCTCCCTGGGTACTTTCTCTAGCTCCTTCATTGGGGACCATGTGCTCTGTCCAATGGATAGCTGTGAGCATCCACTTCTGTATTTGCCAGGCACTGGCAGAGCCTCTCAGGAGACAGTTATATCAGGCTTCTGTCAGCAAGCACTTGTTGGCATCTACAATAATATCTGGTTTGGTGATTGTATATGGGATGGATCCCCAGGTGGGACAGTCTCTGGATGGTCATTCCTTCAGTCTCTGCTCCACACGTTGTTTCTGTAACTCCTTCCATGGGTATTTTGTAACCTCTTCGAAGAAGGATCAAAGTATCCACATTTTGGTCTTCTTTCTTCTTGAGTTTTATGTGGTTTTTTAATTTTTTCTTGGGTATTCTGAGCTTCTGGGCTAATATCCACTTATCAGTGAGTGCCTATCATGTGTGTTCTTTTATGATTAGGTTACCTCCCTCGGGATGATATCCTCCAGATCTATCTATTTGCCTAAGAACTACATAAATTCATTGCTTTTAATAGCTGAGTAGTACTCCATTGTGTAAATGTACACAATTTCTCTATGCATTCCTTTGTTAAAGGACATGTGAGTTCTTTCCAGCTTCTGGCTATTATAAATAAGGCTGCTATGAACATAGTGGAGCATGTGTCCTCATTACATGTTGGAGCATCTTCTGGGTATATACCCAGAAGTGGTATTGCTGGGTCCTCTGGTAGTACTTTGTACAATTTTCTTAGGAATTCCCAACTCATATCCAGAGTAGTTGTACCAGCTTTCAATCCCATCAGAAATGGAGGAGAGTTCCTCTTTCTCCACATCCTTGCCAGCATCTGCTGGCACCTGAGTTTTTGATCTTAGCCATTCTGACTAGTGTGAGGTGGAATCTCAGGGTTGTTTTGATTTGCATTTTTCTGATGTCTAAGGATACTGAACATTTTTTTAGGTGCTTCTCAGTCATTTGGTATTCCTCAGTTGAGAATTCTTTAACTCTGTACCCCATTTTTTAATAGGGTTGTTTGTTTCTCTGGAATCTAACTTCTTGAGTTCTTTGTATATAGTGGATATTAACCCTCTATCAGATTTAGGATTGGTAAAGATCTTTTCCCAATCTGTTGGTTGCCTTTTTCTTTTATTGACAGTGTCCTTTGACTTATAGAAGCTTTGCAATTTTATGAGGTCCCATTTGTTGCTTCATGATCTTACAGCACAAGACTTTGGTGCTTTGTTCAGGAAATTTTCTCCTGTCCCCATATCTTCAAGACTCTTCCCCACTTTCTCCTCTATTCGTTTCAGTGTATCTGGTTTTATGTGGAGGTCCTTGATCCACTTAGAATTGAGATTTTTTACAATAAGATAAGAATGGATCAATTTGCATTCTTCTACGTGCTATCTACCAGTTGAGCCAGAACCATTTGTTGAAAATGCTGTCTTTTTTTTCACTGGATGGTTTTAGCTCCTTTTTCAAAGATCAAGTGACTATATGTGTGTAGGTTCATTTCTGGGTCTTCAATTTTATTCTATTGACCTGCCTCTTATTGTACCAGTACCATGCAGTTTTTATTACAATTGCTCTGTAGTACAGTTTGAGGTCAGGGATGGTGATTCTACCAGAAGTTCTTTTATTGTTGAACATAGTTTTTGTTATCCTATGTTTTTTTTTGTTTGTTTTTTTTTTTTTGTTTTTTTGTTTTTTTTTTGTAATTCCAGATGAATTTGCAAATTGCTCTTTCTAACTCTGTGAAGAATTGAGTTGGAATTTTGCTGAGGATTGCATTGAATCTGTAAATTGCTTTCAGCAAGATGGCTATTTTTACTATATTAATCTTGCAAATCTATGAGCATGGAAGATCTTTCCCTCTTTAGAGATCTTCTTCGATTTCTTTCTTCAGAGACTTGAAGTTCTTATCATATAGAGCTTTCAGTTGCTTAGTAGAAGTCACACCAAGGTATTTTATATTATTGGTGACTATTGTGGGAGGTGTTTTCCCAATTTCTTTCTCAGCTTGTTTATCCTTTGTGTAGAGGAAGGCCACTGATTTGTTTAAGTTAATTTTATATTCAGGTACTTTACTGAAGTTTTTTTTTTTTTAATTTGAGTTTGTTTATATAGTGGATTACACTGATGGATTTCTGTATATTGATCCATCCTCGCAACCCTGGGATTAACCTTCTTGAACATGATCGATGATTGTTTTGATGTGTTCTTGGATTTGGTTTGAAAGAATTTTATTGAATATTTTTGCATAGATATTCATAAGGGACATTGGTCTGAAGTTCTCTTTGTTTGTTGGGTGTTTATGTGGTTTACTTATCAGAGTGATTGTGGCTTCAAAGAATGAATTGGATAGAATACCTTCTGTTTCTATTTTGTGGAATAATTTGAGGAGTATTGGTATTAGGTCTTCTTTGAAGGTCTGAGAGAACACTGCACTAAACCCATCTGGTACTGGTTTTGGTTTTTTGTTTTGTTTTTGTTTTTTTTTTTGTTTGTTTGTTTGTTTGTTTGTTTTGGTTGGGAGATAATCAATGACTGTTTTTATTTCTTTAGGGGATATGGGACTGTTTAGATCATTTATCTGATCCTGATTTAACTTTGGTACCTGGTATCTGCCTAGAAAATTGTTCATGTCATCCATATTTTCCAGTTTTGTTGAGTATAGGCTTTTGTAGTAGGACCTGATGATTTTGGGGATTTCTTCAGATGCTGTTGTTATGTCTCCCTTTTCATTTCTGATTTTGTTAATTAGGATACTGTCTCTGTGCCCTCTGGTTATTCTGGCTAAGGGCTTATCTATCTTGTTGAATTTCTCAAAGAACCAGCTCCTCCTCCTTTGGTTGATTCTTTTTCTAATTCTTTTTGTTTTTACTTGGTTGATTTCAGCCCTGAGTTTGATTATTTCCTGCAGTCTAATCCTCTTGGGTGAATTTGCTTCCTTTTGTTCTAGAGCTTTTAGGGGTGCTGTCAAGCTGCTAGTGTATGCCCTCTCCAGTTTCTTCTTGGAGGCACTCAGAGTTATGAGTTTCCCTCTTAGAAATGCTTTCATTGTGTCCCATAAGTTTGTGTATGTTGTGGCTTCTTTTTCATTAAACTCTAAAACATCTTTAATTTCTTTCTTTATTTCTTTCTTGACCAAGTTATCATTGTTCAACTTCTACGTGTATGTTGGCTGTCTATTATTTATGTTGTTATTGAAGATTAGCCTTATTCCATGGTGATCTGATAGGATGCATGGGATTATTTCAATATTTTTGTATCTGTTGAGGCCTGTTTTGTGACCTATTATATGGTTAATTTTGGAGAAGGTAACATGAGGTGCTGAGAAGAAGTTATATTCTTTTGTTTTGGATAAAATGTTTTTTTATAGATATTTGTTAAATTCATTTGTTTCATAACTTCTGTTGGTTTCACTGTGTCCCTGTTTAGTTTCTGTTTCCATGATATGTCCACTGATGAAAGTGGTGTGTTGAAGTCTCCCACTACCATTGTGTGTGGTGCAATGTGTGCTTTGATCTTTAGTTAAGTTTCTTTTATGAATGTGGGTGCCCTTGCATTTGGAGCATAGATATTCAGAATAGAGAGTTCTTCTTGGTAGATTTTTTTTTCCTTTGAGGAGTATGAAGTGCCCTTACTTATCTTTTATTTTTAATATATATTTTTTTAATTTTATTTTTTTAATTAAAAAATTATTATGTATTTTCCTCAATTACATTTCCAATGCTATCCAAAAAGTCCCCCATACCCTCCCCCCTACTTCCCTACCCCCCCATTCCCATTTTTTGGCCCTGGTGTTCCCCTGTACTGGGGCATATAAAGTTTGCACATTCAATGGGCCTCTCTTTCCAGTGATGGCCGACTAGGCCATCTTTTGATACATATGCAGCTAGAGTCAAGAGCTCCGGGGTACTGGTTAGTTCATCATGTTGTTGCACCTACAGGGTTGCAGATCTCTTTAGCTCCTTGGATACTTTCTCTAGCTCCTCCATTCGGGGCCCTGTGATCCATCCAATAGCTGACTGTGAGCATCCACTTCTGTGTTTGCTAGGCCCCTGCATAGGATGTTCAACATCCTTACTTATCTTACTTTACATAAGAAGTTGATTTTATTAGATATTAGAATGGCTACTCTAGCTTATTTCTTGAGATCATTTGCTTGGAAAATTGTTTTCCAATTCTCCTATTGTTTATCTGAGGTAATGTCTGTCTCTGTCACTGAGGTGGGTTTCTTGTATGCAGCAAATTTTTGTGTCCTGTTTTCATATCCAGTCTATTAGTCTATGTCTTTGGGGGGGAGGGGCAGAATTGAGTCCCTTGATATTAAGAGATATTTAGGTAGAAAAGATTATTGCTTCCTGTTATTTTTGTTGTTAAATTTGGAATTATTATCTTTTTGTGGTTATCTTCTGTTTGATTTGTTAAGAGAAGATTACTTTCTTGCTATTTCTAGGGTGTAGTTTTCCTTTGTGCTGGAGTTTTCCATTTATTATCATTTGAAGGGCTGGATTTGTGGAGGGATATTATGCAAAATTGTTTTAGTCGTAGAATATTTTGGTTTCTCTTTCTATGATTATTGAGAGTTTTATTGTGTATAGTAGTCTGGGTTGGCATTTCTGTTCTCGTAGGGTTTGTATAACATCTGCCCAGGATCTTCTGGCTTTCATAGTTCGGTGCGATAAGTCTTGTGTGATTCTAATAGGTCTTCCTTTATATGTTACTTGACCTTTCTCCCTTACTGCTTTTAATATTCTTTCTTTGTTTTGTACATTTGGTGTTTTTACTGTTGTGTGATAGAAGGAATTTCTTTTCTGGTCCAGTTTATTTGGAGTTCTGTAGCATTCTTGTAAGTTCATGGGTATCTCTTTCTTTAGGTTAGGAAAGTTTTCTTCTATAATTTTGTTGAAGACATTTACTGGCTCTTTCACTTGGAAATCTTCACTCTCTTCTAATCCTATTATCGTTAGGTTTGCTCTTCTCATTGAGTCCTGGATTTTCTGGATGTTTTGAGTTAGGATCTTTTTTTCATTTTTCATTTTCTTTGTTGTGCCAATATTTTCTATAATATCTTCTGTGCCTGAGAGTCCCTCTTTCATTTCTTGTATTATGTTGGTGATGTTTGTATCTATGTCTCCTGATTTCTTTCCTAGATTTTCTGTCTCCAGAGTTGTCTCCCTTTGTGATTTCTTTATTGTTCCTACTTCTGTTTTTAGATCATGTATAGCTTTATTTAATTCCTTCACCTGTTTGGATATGTTTTCCTGTAATTCTTTAAGAGATTTTTGTGTTTCCTCTTTTTTTTTTTAAATTGGGTATTTATTTCATTTACATTTCCAATGCTATCCCAAAAGTCTCCCACATGCTCCCCCACTCACTCCCCCCCACCCACTCCCACTTCTTGGCCCTGTCATTCCCCAGTACTGAGGCAGATAAAGTTTGCACGACCAATGGGCCTCTCTTTCCACTTAAGGCCGACTAGGCCATTTTCTGATTCATATGCAGATAGAGAAACAAGCTCCAGGGGGGGTACCCGTTAGTTCATATTGTTGCTCCACCTATAGGATTGCAGATCCCTTTAGCTCCTTGGGTACTTTCTCTAGCTCCTCCATTGGGGGCCCTGTGGTCCATCCAATAGGTGACTGTGAGCATCCACTTCTGTGTTTGCTAGGCCCCTGCATAGTCTCACAAGAGACAGCTCTATCTGGGTCCTTTCAGCAAAATCTTGCTAGTGTATGCAATGGCGTCAGTGTTTGGAAGCTGATTATGGGATGGATCCCTGAGTATGGCAGCATCCTTAATCATCAGGGAAATGCAAATCAAAACAACCCTCTTAAAGGCTTTTGTCTGTTTTCCTGTGTTCTCCTGTATTTCTTTAAGGGAGTTGTTACTGTCCTCCTTAAAGTCCTCTATCTGCATCATGAGATATGATTTTAAGTCCACATCTTGCTTTTCGAGTGCTTTGGGGAATCCATGACTTGCTGTGGTGGGATAACTGGGTTCTGATGGTACCAAATAATTTTGGTTTCTGTTGGTAAGATTCTTGTGTTTGCCTTTTGCCATTTGGTTGTTTCTGGTATTAGATGTTATTGCTGTCTCTTGCTGGATGTTGTTCCTCCTGTGGGTCTGTAAGCCTGTGTCAGCACTCCTGGAAGACCACCTCTCTCCTGGTGTAACTTGTATACAGAGGACTCTGGAACAGCCCAAGCTTGCTGGTGCTATGGAAGCATCCTGTCCCTGCTGCTCCACTGATCTTGTGCCCTGTTTTCCTGGCCAGCCCCACTCCACACAGTTATTGGAGAAAAAGTGGCTGTCTCACCTCTGAGCCCAGGAGTAAAAACATTCTTGGGAGAACAGATCTCTCCTGATGGGACCTGTTCACAATGAGCTGCGGAACAGCCTCAGCTTGCAGGTGCAGATCTCCAATTTCTTTATAAATGCAATTAGCACTATGAATTTTCCACTTAACTCTGGTTTTATTGTTTCTCATAAATTTGAGTATCATGTGTTTTCTTTGTCATTGAATTCTATAAAATCTTTGATTTTTTTCTTTATTTCTTCCCTGAACATGTTATTATTGAGCAGAGAATTGCTGAATTTGCATGAGTATGTGATCTTTCTGTTGTTTTTATCATTATTGAAGTCCAGCCTTAGTCAATGTTGATATGATAAGAATGCATGGAAATATTTCAGTTTTCATGCATCTGTTGAGGCTTATTTTGTGTTCTATTGTAATCAATTTTATAGAGGGTTCAGTGAAGTACTGATAAGATGGTATATTCTCCTGTTTTTGGGTGATATGTTTTATTATAGATATCTGTTAAATCTCTTTGGTTCATAACTTCTGTTATTTTCACTGTGTCTCTGTTTAGTTTCTGTTTCAATGACCTGTCTATTGGTGAGAATGGAGTGTTGAAGTCTCCCACTAATAATGTGTGAGGCTCAATGTATGCTATCAGCATTAGTAAAGTTTCTTTTACAAATATGTGTGCTCTTGAATTTGGGACACAGATGTACAGAATTGAGACTTCCTCTTGGTGGGTATTTTTCTTTGATGGGTATGAAATGTCCTTCCTGACCTCTTTTGATAATTTTTGGATATTAGAATGGCACCTCCAGCTTGTTTCTTGGGACCATTTAATTGGAATACTATTTTTCTAGCCTTTTACTCTGAGATAGTGTCATTGTCACTGAGGTGTGTTCCATGTATGCAGAAACATGCTGGATACTGTGTATGTATCCAGTCTCTTAGCCTGTTTATTTTTATTAGGGAATTGAGTGCATTGATGTTGATAGATATTAAAGATAGATAATTGTTAGTTGCTATTATTTTTGTTGCTGGATGTGTGTGTGTTTCTTTTCTCTTGGATGTGTTGTGAGATGTTTAATTTCTTGTGTTTTCTTGTGTGTAAGTACCCTGCTTGTGTTGGAATTTTCATTCCAGTAACCCCTATAGGGCTGGATTAGTAGAAAGATATTATTTAAATTTGGTTTTGTCATGCAATATCTTGGTTTGTTCACTAGGTATAGTACTCATGGCTGACATTTGTGTTCTCTTAGGGTCAGGATGACAGGCCTTTAGAGGTCTACATTTTGATAGATCTGCCTTATATGTTACTTGATCTTTTTCCATTATAGCTTTTAATTTCCTTTGTTATGTGCATTTAGTGTTTTGATTATTATGTGGCAAGAGGATTGTCTTTTCTGGTCCCATCTGTTTGGTGTTCTGTAGGTATCTTGTATGTTTTTGGGCATCTCTTTCTTTAGGTTATGGAAGTTTTCTTCTATGATTTTGTTGCAGATATTTTCAGGCCCTTTGAACTGTGAACCTTCACCCTCTTCTATTCCTATTATTCTTAGGTATGATCTTTCTATTGTGTTTTGTATTTCGTGGATTTTGTGTTAGCGTTTTTTTTTTTTTCCCACTTTGTATTTTCTTTGATTGTTGTGTCAATATCTTTATGGCATCATCTACATCTGAGATTCTCTCTTTTATTTTTTGTATTCTGTTGGTGATGTTTGCATCTGCACCTCCTGACCTCTTTCCTAGGGTTTTTGTCTCCTGAGTTGCCTCCATTTGTGTTTTCTTTATTGTTTCTATTAACATTATTAGATCTTGGACCATTTTGTTACTTCTTCTGCTTGATTGTATTTTTTCTGTTATTGTTTTTTTTTTAATTTTTTTTAAATTTTTTTTATTACGTATTTTCCTCAATTACATTTGCAATGCTCTCCCAAAAGTCCCCCATACCCTCCCCCCCACTTCCCTACCCACCCATTCCCATTTTTGGCCCTAGCGTTCCCCTGTACTGGGGCATATAAAGTTTGTGTGTCCAATGAGCCTCTCTTTCCAGTGATGGCCGACTAGGTCATCTTTTGATACATATGCAGCTATAGTCAAGTACCCGGAGCTTTTCTGTTATTGTTAAGGCATTTATTTGTTTAAAGGAATTTTTAAGGACTTCTACCTGTTTACCTGTGTTTTCCTGTATTTCTTTAAGGGAGTTATTTATATCCTTATTAAAGGATCTCTATCATCTTCATGAGATGAGACCTAAGGTCAGAACCTTACTTTTCAGGTGTGTTAGGGTATCCCGGGCTCACTGTGGTGGGAGAACTGGGTTCTGATGGTGATCTATTGCATTGGGTTCCATTGCTTATGTTCTTGTACTTACCTCTCGCCATGTGGTTATCTCTGGTGTTAATGGCCTGCGTGTCTTTGACTAGAGCCTGCCTCCTTAGCGGTAGATCAAGCTCTGTGACATTGATTAGAGCTGGCCTCCTGGAAGGCAGGTACTGCTTTCTCTTGTTAGTGGGTGGGGCCTTCTCTGTCTCTGGTGAGAACAGGGATCCTATGTCCCTGGTTAGGGTAGACCTCCTGTGTTCCTGGTTAGGGCTAACTTCCTTGGAGGTAGGCAAGCTTTTGGTTCTAGGGTCAGGATCTGCTCCAGTTGCAGATGGAGGTGCAGACTCAAAGGACTGTGTCCCTGGTTACTACAGATCTCCTGGGAGACAGATAGACTGTGGGGTATGGGAAGATATTGGGTCATGTGGGGAAGCAGACTGGAAGGAAGATGGAACTCAGTCAGAGGGACATTGGTCCTGTGTCAGGTGGGCTCTGTGTATGTCCCATCTGAAATAAGTATTTGGGCATGAGTTTTACCTTTGCCTTTGCTTACTGCAGACCTCCTTGGAGACAGTCAGTCTCTGTGATATGGGATGCCTGACTTCTCTCTCTCTCTCTCTCTCTCTCTCTCTCTCTCTCTCTCTCTCTCTCTCTCAGTAATCCCACCATCCATTGTAATGTGTTTTAGTGCCCTTTAAGTAAAAAAAAAAATGTTCATCTTCAATGTGTACAAGAATCAATTTCTCCTCTTTTCTGTATACCATAGATCTGGAGGCAACGTCAAACTCTCTAATGCCATATGAAAGAGAAATTAGAAAAGACTCCTCCTGCATTTGTTACTTATTGCTACAGAGATAAAATTGACAGTATTCAGGGATGGATGTTCCAAAACCACTCCGAAGCCATATTTGTATGGAGATGGTTAACTTTTAATTGCTTTGACTTTTCTGTGATTAGAATACTCACTGAAATACCTTTCTGTATATCCATCCCTTCTTTCCTTACAACACAGAGTTCATTTCCTTTTCTCTATATTACTTGTTAAGTTCAAATTTAGAACATACATGATGCAGCTGTTCACAATTCCATGCAATTATGCAGAAAGTTGAAATGCTTAGATACTGGAAATAACTAACTACTAAGAGTTCTTACATTTTAACTGGACTAATTTGTTAACAATTAGAAATCCAATATTGGGCAATGGTTTGTACATGTTTAAAAATTCAAAAATAATTACATAATTTTTCTCCATTTTTTTCTCCCTTCAACTTCTTCTATGCATGCCTTTCCCCCTCACTGAAGTTCTCTCACAAACATCTGGCAGCTTCTTCTTTAATTATTATTGTTTTGCACATGCAAACACACACAGACACACACTCAGACACACAGACAGACACACATAAACAAACACGCACACAGAGTGACACACATAGACACACAGACACAGACAGATGGACACACAATCACACACACATATAGAACACACACTCACACACACACAAATAGGACCCACTTGTTGATCAGTGTTGCTGCTCTGTACTAGATTTTAGGGTTGACCTCGTGGTATTTCCTCCCTGGAGGAAGGCTAGTCTCTTACTCTCACTGTTTCTCAGTAGTTCTTTATCTAGGTTTGGGACTCCTCAAAGATGTTTTAGTTCCATGTTAACTTATCTATTTGTGTTGTCCTTGTTCAAATTTGTTTAACTTGCAGCCATACTGTTGAGGTATCCTGAGTGAAGATTCACTGTTGTTTCCAGGAGATACAATCTCACAGAATATTATCTGGTCTTTGAGATCTTATAGACTTTCCACTCCTTATTTCTTGATGGTCCTTGAGACTTAGGTAGAGTTGTACTATGTATGTATCCACTGGGGCTAAGCATCTTATAATAAGTTATTCTCTGTATTTTGATCAAATACGGTTTTCTGTAATGGTATGTGTTTGATGGAAATAGGATATTTGGTGTTGGTTGGGAGCCACAGTTACATGTGCATACAAGAGAAACATTTTGAATGAAGTTAGGAATTATGCTGGTCCAGTAAAGTTGCAATAATAGGTTCTCCTCTAAGACCCATATATGAGATTTGAAAGTAGGGTCAGGCATGAAAGAAAAAAATTCTCTTCCTCAGAGTTCAAAATGATACCAGTTGTGGCATATCTAGTTTGGATGATCTAAAATGAATAATCTAAGTGAATTATGGTTTGACCATTGTTCCTGTGACTATGTATCAAAGCGTAGTTTGAATTCAAAAGAACTTATTAGAAATGACTGTTCACTTATGAAACCAACCCAAAATTCCCAAGACAATTTTTTTGTTATTGTTAGTTTTGGGCAAAAAACTGGTCAGAGCTTTATTAGATCAGTCATAAATACAAGTTTGGAAGTTTTTAAAGTTCCATAAGTAAAATAAACCCTAAAATAATAAGCTGTGACCTTTTATTTTTAATAATTTCTTTGCATCCTCCTAATATTCCACCTCCTTTCTTACACAAGGGAGTCCTTGGTGTGGGCTTAAACCCTGAACTTGTTATTCCTCTGCTTTAGTATCCCAAGGGCTAGGATTATAAGTGTCTACCATACCGGGTTCTCATTTCTGTCTTGACTAAATAAAGTTTATACAATTTTGATAGTTCATTGGAATTTATATTGTGTTTAATATACAATAATAATCATAAACAGTTTCTTCCATTGCCTGATCAGTTCTGACATTTTGTACTTTCTGGTAGAATTATTCTTTTATTTCAGCAATTACTTCTGTGTCTCTTTGGAGGTGCTGTGGGGGTGCCAAACTGCAACATTAGTTTTGGATCTGTCTGAGGTTAGCAATCCAATTAGTGGCATTAGATAAATAGGTTTCCTAATTTTGTGACGGTGTATCATCTAGTCATCTACTTTGCAGAACAAAACATCAAAGAAGGAAGATCTGTCCCCTCTCCACTTGTTCTTGCTTTGCTGTGATAGCTGCTGAATCATGTGTGAGTTCATATTCCTGGAGTATTTACATTATGATTTACATTATGAGCATCAATGGTTGTCAGGACCTCGGACGTGGACTGGATCATATTATGGTTATCATGGGTCTCAAGATGGCAGATTAGAGAACTTTTTGGCATCTGAGACAATTTATATTATATCTGAATATAAATAGAGATCTCTCTCTCTTTTCCTTTCTTTCTCTCTCTCCTTCTCCCTCCCTCCTTCCATCCTGCCCTATTTTTCTCTATCACTCTTAACTCCCACACATAGTCTTCAATTGGTTTTGTCTGGAAATATTTCATTAATACATTGACGTCAACTCTTACATTGTTTTTGTACTCTTACATTCCTATAGAAAGGAAAAGAAATAAATACACCAAAGGTTGTGAACAATACATTTAAGGGAAAGAAAACTATGTAAGTTAACACATAAGATAGTGTACATGCCAGTGAGTCTTAGAGCTTGGTGTGCTTTTGTGTTATATTTCCTCTCTCTGCCTTGTCATCCCTTCTTGATAATAATGTGAGTATCAGAACTAGTGCAGGGGTTGTGGCAAGGAAATGTCAGTGGTGGACCTTGGCAGAGGCATGCCAACTTTATACTTTTCTTGTTAATTAATCTTTTCAACAGACATGGGTTTTATTATGGGACTGGAGTAGTGTATAATCATAAAAAAAATTTCTCATTAGGAGTGTGTTCCTGTTCACAGCAAACAGATCTCAGCCTCTAGATGGTATGATCATAACCTGTTCTCTTTATCCCTTTTTATTTATATGTAGACTCCTGATATTTCATTTGGGATACCTATTCAGCATCCCATTAGCATACTAGGGCTCACCAACTAACTTTCTCTCTATTTGGTATATTGTATGAGATTTGTTTATATTTCAAAAAAATGACTGGCTTGCTTACTATCAATCTTACTATTTCTTATGGTTTTATTATAACACACATCTGTAGAGAAAATAAATGAGAGAGAGAGAAAGACAGAGAAAGAGAGAGTCAGAGAGAAACATAGACAGAGAGACAGAAAGAGAAACAGAGAGAGACACAGAGAGAGATGGAAAGAGTGATAGAAAGAGAGGATATGAAGTTGGATGGGTATGGAGATACGTAGCATGCAGGAGGAAGAGTATAATCCAAATATATCACACACAAAAGTAAAAAAATAATTGAACATTGGGATGATCTAATGTTCTCAGAATTAAGACTCAGATGGTCATACCTGAAAGCTTCCTCTCCAGGGGCTAGCTTCCAAAGAACCAGAGGTGCTATGCAAGATGCCAAAGGGGTAGCCATCAATAGTTATAACTAGCTGTGATGTTTATGAAACACAACAGTGACTAGAATGGCAAGATTTCTCCAATGGTCAAATTATTTCTACCTGACTTTTTGTACTTATATAAGCATTACATGTGAATAAAGCTCATGTACAAATTTTAAATGTACCAAAAGTGCACTGTTTTTCTACCTATGTATAGTACAATACAGTGGTATAAGTAAATCTTTAGGGTCAAACTTCATTTATTTTAATTCTAACTTGTCTTCTAACTAGCTAAATTTACTTAATTCCTCTTGTCTCAGTTTCTTTCTACTTGCAATGTGTCTTATACAAGAACTGTAAAAAAGACCAGAACAGTCTCTTTGAAGGTAATTATGAGGGGACAGTTAATTAGAAACTTGCTTATTTTTGCAGAGATGCATTTGACAGACATCTCTATAAAGTACATTGCTGAAATGAAGGGGCTTATGGAGTCCATATTGGAAACCTGTTGGCCCCTGTATCTAATATTATGTCTGTTGTAGATTAAGTAAGAAGTGAGCATTTAGGATCTGCAACCCTATAGGTGGAACAACAATATGAACTAACCAGTACCCCTGGAGCTCGTGTCTCTAGCTGCATATGTATCAGAAAATGGCCTAGTTGGCCATCAGTGGAAAGAGAGTCCCATTGGACATGCAAACTTTGTATGCCTCAGTACAGGGGAACGCCAGGGCTAAGAAGTGGCAGTGGGTGGGTGGGGGAGTCAGTGAGGGAGCGTGTGGGGGACTTTTGGGATAGCATTGGAAATATAAATGAAATAAATACCTAATTAAAAAAATAAATTAAAAAAAGAAGTGAGCATTTGCTTATGATCACTGAAAATTAATAGAAGATTTATACGTTAGTCTCCTTCAGTCCTTCGTACTTTTCTATTTCTTAATATACTTTGTAAAATGAGAGTAGAGGAGGTTTTAGGGTGTCTATTTCTCCAGATTAACTGAAGACCCTTTCTGATATTTTAAACTTTTACTTCGTTTTAATTTTGCACACTTGATGTTAAAGTGTCCTTGTGAGGATTCATTTAAATAATATCCCAGTCTTCTCTAATCGGTGTAATTATATACTGCTTAACGATTTATAGTACATTTTCATAAGTATTCATTTTATGTTGCTATTAAAATTTTATTGTTACAATATATCACTGCATTTTTCATTTTGTTCTTTTTCTATCAGGTTTCATAAGAGGATACCTTTAAACACTGTTAGTTTACTTAAACACTAAAAATAAAATAAATTAATTGACTTACTAATCAAAATAAAGCATAATAATCTTTTTATATAAATGGCTCAAACTTTGTGTTTAGTTTATTTAGTTTCTGAAAGTGTTATAGGGAAGATAGTTTTTTTCTAGAGATTTCTTTAGTTTTCTTATTTGCTTATTTTGCTGTATTCAAAAAGCAACAGATTTTAAAACATACATATCAGAAAGAAAAAAAACACACACTAATAAAATTTAGTGATTTATTTTTAAATCCAGCCTCTGTACAATGGCCACTAGAGACCAACCGGTGTATTGCTATTAAATTTAACTTACTTATCTATAGCTTTCCAATACTTTGCTTGTTTGAAGAGTACAATTGCAAATATTTAAAAGTATTAGCAATATTTCAGCTGAGATTTGGTCAAATCTTCTGTACATGATCAGTTTTATAAGTAGTGATAGATTCTAGAGCTGAATATTGGGCTACTCCTTTCTCAAAAGAGTGTTTTTAGGTCAATTATCATTTCCTGGGGCCTGACTAAATATTTTGGTTGTGTTTAGAGTGACATATTTCATTCTTCCAGTATTGAAAACTCAGTTCATTCTATGAAAGTGACTAAATTTCCAAAATGTCATATTTTGGGTGATAGTTGAGTATACATATTTTAAAAGAAAAATTACATTTATCGTACTTCCACTTAACAGTATTTCATAGTCTTTCATTTTGAACAAATTATTTGCTATTTGTCTCACCTTCACTATCTGTCTTCTGTCTCTCCATTTCTGTCTCTTTCCATCTATGTGTGTCTATGTGCGTGATGTGTGTGTGTGTTTGTGTGTTTGTGTGTGTGTGTGAATGAGAGACACACAGAGAGAGAGACAGAGACAGAGACAAGAGAGCGACAGAAGTATGTTGGTGGAGCACATGCATGACCTACATTGAAGGTCAGAGGACAACTTGAAGGGATCAACTCTCTTTCAACCAAGAGAATCTGTCTCAGGCCTCAAACTCTTAAGCCATCTCACCAGCTACTCCTAAGTCTTTCAAAAGTTTGATAATTATAAGGAAAGAAATTCACCGAATAGTGCAACTAAATGGGGACCAAGATTTTAAACATGGAAGCCTATGGGCGGCCATTCTTATCCAAGACAGCACAAGATCCATAGTCCATGTTTTAATTGGGTTGTATATTTTCTTGACTCTATTGCTTTATTAATGTATTCTATATATTCATCTTCTATCAGATGTAAGCAAAGATTGTCCCCATATTGGTAGGTTTCCCCTTCTCTCACTTGTTTCCCTGGCTCTACAGAAGGTCTTTTATTTTTGTGAAGTTTCACTTGTCACTTGCTTGCTCAATGTCCAAGCAAATGAAGTCTTATTCAGAAAGTCTTTTCAACATCTGTATATTGTTGGGTATTGTCTTTGTTTTCTGCTAACAACTTCACAGTTTTAGGTTTCTCATTTAATCTCACCACTCTGAAGGCAGAGAAAGGCTGTTCTCTGTGAGTTTAAGGTCAGCCCTTTCTTCATTTAACTTCTATGAAGACTAATTTGATACCTTTTTTTTTTAACATGAAGAGGCAGAATACTGATTGTACTCAGATTTCTCTGGATGTCTAAGTTCTCTGTATATCTTTTAAAGTTTGATGTAGTATTTACTTCATTGAGGACACCATGTCATGGGTGTCTCATTTCAATCTCTTCAACATCATCTGGCACCAAAAGAATAGGCAAGTTCAAACTCTATAGACTGTTACTGAAGTAGAGGTAGGATAATCACTACAAAGAGAGTTTTGGAGAATGATCAAGAAAGAGTAGAAGTTGAAGATCACAGTTGAAGACCTCAATGATAAATGCTATGGAATAATGCTGCTTCACTTGGATGACTAATAATACAATTCAGACATTTAACAGAAACTTTCAACTATAATGAGTGCCATTTGAGGATTTATTTAAAAAATCAACAAAAGGCTGCACATCCAAATAAAACTTAGACAATGTTTTAGAAGGAAACACAAGGCATTATACAAAGGCTTATCTTGATAATGACATGAGAGCCAAACCAATAGCATTCTGAAGGTTCAGAAGTTCATGCTTCAAAGGACAGAATTTAAAGTTCAAGGGGCAAAGTAGCAGACATTAATCTTGTTACTGACTTCTATCTAAAACACATGAAATATTCTCACAAACCAAGATTATAGAGACATGTACTAATTTAAAAACATGAAAACCCTTGAGTATGATATTTATTAAGGACAATGAGCAAGCTGTTACACTAGGTAGATACAGATCACAGCTATAATGAGATATCTCTCTGTACTTGCAAGGCCAGCTATTATACTGTCTATAATGTAGATCCATTCAGGAACATTTCCTTTGACAACCTTTGGAGCTGTCCAGTGATTCTTCTTTGCAGTTACTCCCAATAGCACCCATTGCTGAATGAATAATTTCACTCAGCCTTTCATCTACCTGCAATTTTTCAATGATTGTAATTGGATGCAAATTGGCCAGTGTTAATCATTAAATGTCTCTAATTAAGAGAAGAAGATCTTATGAATACTGGTAGAAATAAATACAGCCAAGCAGAGAGTATCTCTCCATAGGGTTCATGAGTTATTCCTGAGTATCTCTAAGTTGTACCAGGTAAAGCTGTCCAACTTGTATTTGTGGCAGGAAAGAAATAGAAGTAATTTAGAAGTAATATATGAGGTTGCTACTTTACAGCCAAAGAGAGACAGTATTTCTGTGGCTCATGAATTCTCTTCAATTTCACAAATTAAGAACGCTGAAAAGGAATCTAATTAATTCAGAATTGGATTGGTGTAATGAAACGCAGGTCAAAAGGATAGTCATGGTCTTTTTAAAAAAAACTTGATTTCTATGATGAAATAAAGCTAGGATGGACAGAAATTTTAATGGTCATTTTCTGGAAACAAGGCTTCAGATGTCACAACCTTTTAAGAAAGAGTTGGTACTCCAGGTATGTAATAAATCCTAAACATTTTTCTGATATAGATGTTTATTATTACTTTGTAGGTAGCCTAGGATCACCTAGTCACTGATTTAGGAATATTTTATAGAGTCAGCAAAAGTAGCATTTATATGGGTTAAAATAGGTTATTTTTGGTTAGTTTTCTAAACAAGTATGTGCTTTAATAGTAATGTGATTGACTTATGTTTTTCTGCTGGCTATGAGGTTAACCTTTAAAATTAAGACTATGAACCATGTTGGGTTGCTCACAGCCACCAGTCTGAGTACTGGGCACTGAACCTGAGTCCTCTGCAAGAGCAGCAAGTGCTCTTAACTGCTGAGGAATTTCTCCAGCCCAAAGCATGCAATACCTCAGGGCAAGTATCATTTTCCTTTGCTGGCTATGAATGAGCTCATTATTTTCTGTCTGGTTTTCAAACATCAGACCTTTCTGATTACACAGATAAGCATTCTCTGAATTTATCACTAAAACCCTCTCATGATTCAGATGAAAGCCTTGCTACTCATGTGCTAAAATTTTATTTTGAACTTTGTTTTATTTTAAAAATAAACACAAATGTATTTTTAAAAGGCTATGAAGCTATGGTGGCACATGCCTTTATTCTCAGTATTTAAGAAGCACTGTCTGCTGGATCTCTGTGAGTTTGAGTCCAGCCTGGTTTATAGAGTGAGTTCTAAGACAGCCAGGCCAGGGTTATACAGAGAAACACTGTCTCAGAGAACCTAAAATAAAATAAATGAAAATAAAATTTAAAAATTTTATCTCTTACTATTTGACATTTCATAAGAATTTGCTTTGTTATTGTCCATAGGCTGCATTCACTAGTGACATGTACAATATGTTGTATAAGGACTAAGTATTTTTAATGGTTAAAAGCTAATGCATTACACATGAGCTGTTTTCTATTCAACACAACAATCGATACTGAAGAGCACCTACCTTTTCCCCTATTATGATGCTTTTTCCTAGGAGCAATATGTTGCTCTTAATATAAACTGTTTTTCTTGTCTGTTTGTGTTCATCTTTTTTTAAAATATAGTATATAATATTTATAGTATTACACTATAGTTATATAATTTCCCTTAATATTTTCTGTCTCCAAACCCTCCTGTATATCTTTCCTTATTCTCTTTCAGATTCATGACTTTTTTTTTCATTAATTCTTCACACATAACCTGCTCAGTTTGTAATGTTACTTGTACATATATATTTTCAGGGCTATTTGGTATTGGATAGCCAACTGATATCCTGAGAAAGACAGTATCTTCACCTGTCAACATGTCTTATTTTCCTCTAAGTGTTATGTAAGATTGATGTCTCTTGAGCTTTGTCTGTCCACATTAACATGCCTATTATCCTTGTTCAGCTCATATTTAGGCAGTCATGTGGGTAAAACTTCATGGGTCTAAAAACTGATATTACCAGGAGACACAATCTCACAGAAAAATTCCTGATCCTTTTGCTCTTAAAATTATTGTCCTAGGAGGCAGCGCCCTTTTCAGGTTCCAGACATCTGGCCACCTTCCCAGCCAGAGGACAGGTGACCACCCTGCCTTTGCCTCAGGATCGGCTAGACCCATCTTGGTTCCGGGACTCAACCGAAAGTAGTCGGCACAGGTGAGAGTGTGGACTACAGAAGCTAAAAGCTTCTGTAACAGGCCAAAGCAACACACCTTCATTCTTGGCCAGGAGGGAGGTCCAAACGCCAGATATCTGTGCACCTTCCCTGTAAGAGGAGACATTGCCTGCAGAGAGTGCTCTGACCACTGAAACTCAGAGGAGAGGGTCTGTCTCCCAGGTCTGCTGTTAGAGGCTAACAGAATCACCAGAAGAACAATCTCTAAACAGACAACTATAACAACTAACTCCAGAGATTACCAGATGGCGGAAGGTAAATGTAATAATCTTACTAACAGAAACCAAGACCATTCACCATCATCAGAACCCAGCACTCCCACTTTGCCCAGTCCAGGGCACCCCAACACACCCGAAAAACTAGACCCGATTTAAAAGCATATCTCATGATGATGGTAGAGGACATCAAGAAGGACTTTAATAACTCACTTAAAGAAATACAGGAGAACACTGCTAAACAGGTAGAAGATATTAAATGGGAAGCACAAAAATCCCTTAAAGAATTGCAGGAAAACATGACCAAACAGGTGATGGAATTGAAGAAAACCATCCAAGACCTAAAAAGGGAAGTAGACACAATAAAGAAAACCCAAAGTGAGGCAACGCTGGAGAAAGAAACCCTAGGAAAGAATTCTGGAAACATAGATGCGAGCATCAGCAACAGAATATGAGAGATGGAAGAGAGAATCTCAGGTGCAGAAGATTCCATAGAGAACATCAGCACAACAATCAAAGAAAATGGAAAATGCAAAAAGATCCTAACTCAAAACATCCAGGAAATCCAGGACACAATGAGAAGACCAAACATATGGATAATAGGAGTAGATGAGAATGAAGATTTTCAACTTAAAGGGCCAGCAAATATCTTCAACAAAATTATAGAAGAAAACTTCGCAAACCTAAAGAACGAGATGCCCATGAACATACAAGAAGCCTACAGAACTCCAAATAGACTGGACCAGAAAAGAAATTCCTCCCGACACATAATAATCAGAACAACAAATGCACTAAATAAAGATAGAATATTAAAAGCAGTAAGGGAAAAGGTCAAGTAACATATAAAGGCAAGCCTATCAGAAT
Organism: Mus caroli; assembly: GCF_978045245.1. Taxonomy (NCBI): domain Eukaryota; kingdom Metazoa; phylum Chordata; class Mammalia; order Rodentia; family Muridae; genus Mus; species Mus caroli. The sequence goes on from NW_028227265.1 coordinate 69,719,866, forward strand.
TACACCAGATTTTTCACCTGAGACTATGAAAGCCAGAAGAGCCTGGACAGATGTTATACAGACATTAAGAGAACACAAATGCCAGCCAAGGCCACTATACCCAGCCAAACTCTCAGTTACCATAGATGGAGAAACCAAAGTATTCCATGACAAAACCAAATTCACACATTATCTTTCCACGAATCCAGCCCTTCAAAGGATAATAACAGAAAAAAACCAATACAAGGACAGACCATGTCCTAGAAAGAGCAAGAAGGTAATCCCTCAACAAACCTAAAAGAAGACAGCCACAAGAACAGAATGCCTAATTTAGCAACAAAAATAATAGGAAGCAACAATTACTTTTCCTTAATATCTCTTAATATCAATGGACTCAACTCCCCAATAAAGAGATATAGACTAACAGACTGGCTACACACACAGGACCCAACATTTTACTGCTTACAGGAAACTCATCTCAGAGAAAAAGATAGACACTACCTCAGAATAAAAGGCTGGAAAACAATTTTCCAAGCAAATGGTATGAAGAAACAAGCTGGAGTAGCCATTCTAATATCGAATAAAATCGACTTCCAAGCCAAAGTCATCAAAAAAGACAAGGAGGGGCACTAAATACTCATCAAAGGTAAAATCCTCCAAGAGGAAATATCAATTCTGAATATCTATGCTCCAAATACAAGGGCAGCCACATCCATTAAAGAAACTTTAGTAAAGCTCAAAGCACACATTGCACCTCACACAATAATAGTGGGAGACTTCAAAACACCACTTTCACCAATGGACAGATCATAGAAACAGAAACTAAACAGGGACACAGTGAAACTAACCGAAGTTATGAAACAAATGGACTTAACAGATATTTACAGAACATTTTATCCCAAAACAAAAGGATATACCTTCTTCTCAGCACTTCATGGTACCTTCTCCAAAGTTGACCACATAATTGGTCCCCAAACAAGCCTCAACAGATACAAAATATTGAAATTGTCCCATGCATCCTATCAGATCACCATGGACTAAGGCTGCTCTTCAATAAGAAAATATATAATAGAAAGCCAACATTCACGTGGAAACTGAACAACACTCTCCTCAATCATACTTTGGTCAAGGAAGGAATAAAGAAAGAAATTAAGGACTTTATGGAGTTTAATGAAAATGAAGCCACAACATACCCAAACTTATGGGACACAATGACAGCATTTCTAAGAGGAAAACTCATAGCTCTGAGTGCTTCCAAAAAGAAACTGGAGAGAGCACATATTAGCAGCTTGACAACACACCTAAAAGCTCTAGAACAAAAGGAAGAAAATTCACCCAAGAGGATTAGACAGCAGGAATTATCAAACTCAGGGGTGAAATCAACCAAGTGGAAACAAGAAGAACTATTCAAAGAATCAACCAAAGGAGGAGCTGGTTCTTTGAGAAAATCAACAAGATAGATAAACCCTTAGCCAGACTCACTAGAGGCCACAGGGAAAGCATCCTAATTAATAAAATCAGAAATGAAAAGGGAGACATAACAACAGATCCTGAAGAAATCCAAAACACCATCAGATCCTTCTACAAAAGGCTATACTCAACAAAACTGGAGAATCTGGATGCAATGGACAAGTTTCTAGACAGATACCAGGTACCAAAGTTAAATCAAGATCAGATTAATGAATATACCCTGAAGAGATAGAAGCAGTCATTAATAGTCTCCCAACCAAAATCAGCCCAGGACCAGATGGGTTTAGTGCAGAGTTCTATCAGACCTTCAAAGAAGTTCTAATCCCAGCTCTTCACAAACCATTCTACGGAATAGAAACAAAAGGTACTCTATCCAACTCATTCTATGAATCCACAATTACTCTGATACCTAAACCACAAAAAGACCCAACAAAGATAAAGTACTTCAGAACAAGTTCCCTTATGATTATCGATGCAAAAATACTCAATAAAGTTCTTGCTAACCGAATCCAAGAACACATCAAACAATCATCCATCCTGACCAAGTAGGTTTTATTCCAGGGATGCAGGGACGGTTCAATATATGGAAATCCATCAACGTAATCCAGTATATAAACAAACTCAAAGACAAAAACAACATGATCATCTTGTTAGTCGCCTAGAAAGCATTTGACAAAATCCAACACCCATTCATAATAAAGGTCTTAGAAAGATCAGGAATTCAAGGCCCATAGCTAACCATGATAAAAGCAATCTACAGCAAACCAGTAGCCAATATCAAAGTAAATGGTGAGAAGCTTGAAGCAATCCCACTAAAATCAGGGACTAGACAAGGCTGTCTACTCTCTCCCTACCTATTCAACATAGTACTTGAAGTCCTAGCCAGAGCAATTCGACAGCAACAAACGATCAAGGGGATACAAATTGGAAAGGAAGAAGTCAAAATATCACTTTTTGCAGATGATATGATAGTATATGTAAGTGACCCTAAAAATTCCACCAGAGAACTCCTAAGCCTGATAAACAGCTTCAGTGAAGTAGCTGGATATAAAATTAACTCAAACAAGTCAATGGCCTTTCTGTACACAAAGGATAAACAGGCTGAGAAAGAAAGTAGGGAAGCAAAACCCTCCTCAATGGTCACAAATAATATAAAATACCTTGGCGTGACTCTAACTAAGGAAGTGAAAGATCTGTATGATAAGAATTTCAAGTCTCTGAAGAAAGAAATTAAAGAAAAACTCAGAAGATGGAAAGATCTCCCATGGTCATGGACTGGCAGGATCAATATAGTAAAAATGGCTATCTTGCCAAAAGAAATCTACAGATTCAATGCAATCCTAATCAAAATTCCCACTCAATTCTTCAACGAATTAGAAAGGACAATTGGCAGATTATGTGGAATAAGAAAAAACCTAGGATAGCAAAAACTCTTCTCAAGGATAAAACAACCTCTGGTGGAATCACCATGCCTGACCTAAAGCTGTACTACAGAGCAATTGTGATAAAAACTGCATGGTACTGGTATAGGGACAGACAAGTAGACCAATGGAACAGAATTGAAGACCCAGAGATGAACCCACACACCTATGGTCCCTTGATCTTTGACAAGGGAGCTAAAACCATCCAGTGGAAAAAAGACAGCATTTTCAACAAATGATGCTGGCACAACTGGCGGTTATCATGTAGAAGAATGTGAATTGATCCATTCCTATCTCCTTGTACTAAGGTCAAATCTAAGTGGATTAAGGAACTCCACATAAAACCAGAGACACTGAAACTTATAGAGGAGAAAGTAGGGAAAAGCCTCGAAGATATGGGTACAGGGGAAAAATTCCTGAATAGAACAGCAATAGCTTGTGCTGTAAGATTGAGAATCAATAAATGGGACTTCATAAAGTTTCAAAGCTTCTGCAAGGCAAAAGACAGTGTCAATAAGACAAAAAGGCCACCAACAGATTGGGAAAGGATCTTTACCTATCCCAAATTGGATAGGGGACTAATATCCAATATATATAAAGAACTCAAGACGGTGGACACCAGAAAATTAAAAAAAAAAATTAAAAAATAGGGCTCAGAGCTGAACAAAGAATTTTCACCTGAGAAATACTGAATGACAGAGAAGCATCTGAAAAAAATGTTCAACATTCTTAATCATCAGGGAAATGCAAATCAGAACAACCCTGAGATTCCAGCTCACACTAGTCAGAATGGGTAAGACAAAAAATTCAGGTGACAGCACATGCTGGCAAGGATGTGGAGATAAAGAGGAACACTCCTCAATTGTTGCTGGGATTACAAGCTTGTACAACCTCTCTGGAAGTTAGTCTGGCGGGCCCTCAGAAAATTGGACATAGTACTACTGGAGGAACCCGCAATACCACTCCTGGGCATATATCCAGATGTCCCAACCGTTAAGAAGGACACCTGCTCCACTATTTTCATAGCAGCCTTATTTATAATAGTCAGAAACTGGAAAGAACCCAGATGCCACTCAACAGAGGAATGGATACAGAAAATGTGGTACATTTACACAATGGAGTACTACTCAGCTATTAAAAAGAATGATTTTATGAAATTCCTAGGCAAATGGATGGACCTGGAGGGCATCATCCTGAGTGAGGTAACCCAATCACAAAGGAACTCACCCAATATGTACTCACTGATAAGTGGATATTAGCCCAGAATCTTAGGATACCCAGATAGAAGATACAATTTGCTAAAGGCATGAAACTCAAGAAGAACGAAGACCAAAGTGTGGACACCTTGCCCCTTCTTAGAACTGGGAATAAAACACCCGTGGAAGGAATTATAGAGACAAAGTTTGGAGCTGTGATGAAAGAATGGACCATCTAGAGATTGCCATATCCGGGGATCCATCCCATAATCAGCTTCCAAACGCTGACACCATTGCATACACTAACAAGATTTTGCTGAAAGGACCCAGACATAGCTGTCTCTCGTGAGACTATGCTGGGACCTAGCAAACACAGAAGTGGATGCTCACAGTCAGCTATTGGATGGATCAACGGGCCCCCAATTGAGGAGCTAGAGAAAGTACCCAGGGAGCTAAAGGGATCTGCAACCCTATAGGTGGAACAACATTATGAACTAACCAGTACCCCGGAGCTCTTGACTCTAGCTGCATATGTATCAAAAGATTGCCTAGTTGGCCTTCACTGGAAAGAGAGGCTAATTGGACTTGCAAACTTTATATGCCCCAGTACAGCGGAACGCCAGGGCCAAAAAGTGGGAGTGGGTGGGTAGGGGAGTGGGAGGGAGGGTATAGGGGACTTTTGGGATAGCATTGGAAATGTAAATGAGGAAATACCTAATAAAATATTAAAAAAAATATTGTCCTATCTTTTGCAGTGATCCATGGTCCTTAAGTGCAGGGGTTGCTTTGTAGGAGTCTTAATTGGTTCAGAGCACCACAACCCTGCATTTTGATTGGTTGTGGTTTTCTGTGTTGCTCTTCATGTGCTGCACAGAGAAATTCCTCGAAGAAAGGACTACACTTATCTGTCTGTGGGTAGAAAGAAATACCTTTAGACGGTAGGGAGAAAATATGCTGAGTCAGTGAAGCTATGATATGATTTGGATGATAACAGGTAGAAAGAGGTGCACTTGGGGTTGGGAAGATAGCTTTGGGGATTAACCATGCTTACTGTGTGAACAGGAGTACCCAAGATTTGGTTTCCAGACCGTGTGTAAAACTCAAGAGTGGCTGTATGCAACATTTAACCAAGGTGCTGGGCAGGGAGGGATGTATCACTATAGCTTGTTGACAAGTTAATCCAGTCAAAATCAAACAGAGAACTAAGTTCATGGCATGTAAGATACCCTATCTCAAGGGGATTAAAAGATAGAGAAGGAAGGATCAGTGAAAAAGGATAAAAAGAAGGAGCAGGATAAAAGGGAGGCGAAAGAGGAGAAAGAGGAAGAGAACAGAAAACACTCAAAACACAGAAGGAGCATCTCCATTACTCCTTCTTCCTCAGTTGTGCCTGTCTCCCCACCGTGTGCCTCTCTGTGCTCTATTCTCTTCCTTCCACTTTTCTTATTCTGAGGAAACATGATTCATGATCCTGTGGATTCGTAGTAACTCAGGAGGCAAAGGGTAAGTTCAGGAGACCCTGAACCTGGCTTTCCTGGTTCTAGTTTCAGGGATAACACTCCATCTATCATCTTTCTGTGGTCCTAGGATGTGCTCTTTAAACATTTCTTTGTTGTGTTATAATGTCTGAGGAAATATTCAGCATAAATTTTCAAGGGCCTTACTAAGTCATTTCTTTCCCCTGAGGATGGAGGTTCCTGAGAATTGTTTAGATAGACTAGATCCATTTTTGAGCTTTTGAAAGTCATACTTAAGTCATAAATATTTTATGCATGAAATTTCTGCAAAAAGATTAGGTTTTTCTCTGATCTTTAAATTTTTTTTTTTTACTTGTGTTTGCATGTATGTTTGAATATGGTAGGGAAGGCAAAGTACTCAAGATCTGTCCATCTCTATTTTAGAGGGTTTCTAACTGGCCTGGGGCTCATCAGTTTTGCTAACATAGCTGATAATGAGGCATATGAATCCTGTGGTTGGCTCCCCAGTTCTAAGTTTAAGGCATGTACCACCATGGCTTTTGTTGTGGTTCTGGAGAGCTGAAGTGAAGTCTCCTTGTTTGCCTGGCAAGCACCTTAAGAACAGAGCTAATGACAGAGTCTGTTTGTGTTTTTTAATTTCCAGATACTAGTGTAAATGAGTTAGGGTGAACTAAGCCTATCTGAAAACAATATTCAAATCTCAGTAATGGTCTCTGACTTTATTAGCCAGGTATTTGGCTTACATTTGGCTTGTTCCCTGTTTAACTATTCCTTTTCACCAAACAATGGTGGTGTTAAGAGTAAAGAGCAAGGAAAAGGCTAGATCCTTACTAAAGTAAAAATACCCATAAGGTCTCTATTACAGGCCCCACGATTCCAGGTGATTTCCTTTTGTTGCTTTATTTTTAGTTCCAAACTACTTATCTCATTGCTTGAATTTTGTGAGAGCCCTTGAGTGCACAAATGAGACAGATTCCAATGTGAAGCCTCAGGAAATAGGTCTGAGGAGAATTGCATGCCTCATTTAATGTATTTCCACAAATTTGCCAGACATACCTTTGCAACTTTATGAGTTATTTTAGTGATTCAATTTAATGAAACTGCTTGCTTGACATTCATTAATTATTATTTTATTGTGACAAATATAGTCTCATCTCAATTTTGTTAATTAACTCAGCAAGTGTGTGTGTGTGTGTGTGTATGTGTGTGTGTGTTTTCCAGTCTTGATAGTGTATTTAGGAAAATAGGAGTGGTCCTGAAAAGTTAGATATTTTAGAACACTTGGACAAAATGTAAGTAAAGAATTAATTCAGGAAATTTCAACAAATATGCTAAGGAAACATTCAATATTTTACATTACTATTATTAATATTTAAAAATCTGGATTTATTATGAGAATAGTTTATTCTTATTATACACCACAGCTTTGGTTTGGTGAGTCATCCGAGAATTTGAAATCAACATTAGTTAGTAAGGTAGGTAAGAGATAAATATATCGTCTCAAGAGTATGTACATTGAAGCATAGCAGAAATTACTTCAAACTCTAAAGTCACTAGGGTTTTTCTTAGGAAGACATATTAACAAATAGAATTACTAATGAAAAACATATAGGAGAATATGCATGAATCTACTGATGATACAGATGCTAATGAAATGGGGTCTAATGGTCTTACTTTGTAGAATGTTCATGGGTTCACACTGCTGCTATGTTTTACTCTAATGAAACATTGACCCCTGGAATGTGTTTGTTACTCACAGTTGAATCGTTCTATTAACAAGGAAACCATAATACAAGTCAACTGACAGCCATTTGCTTCCTTATAAATAACACATGAAAATGCCCAAGCAGCAGGAAGTCAGCTCTAATTTGTTTTCACTTCTATCATTTAAAATTGGTGTCTCATCACGCTTGTGTATTAACTTACCAGTGCTGCAGATTCGAGGCCAGAAGGGTACAACTGAATGCAGTCCAATGATGATATTTGTACATCCATTAATTCTGAGGGAGTTAGAGGAGCAAACTGTGGATTTGTGAGTGACCTGTAACCACAGCAGTCATGGAATATACAGGATATTGCTGAGTAAATTGCTTTTGTTTTACAGGAGATCATGGGGATACAGAATATCAGGATCTTGTTCATATTTTCATTATGTGTTAAGCAAAAGAAAAGAACCCTAAACACAAAAACCCCATATATTATTTACAAGGACTCTTTTTCTTTTAAAAAATATTTTAATTTATTCTTAAAAGTATTGTATACATGAATACAGTGTATTTATATTTTCTACTAATTTGCTACCTCTCCCATTCCCTTCTCCTACTAAATCCTTCTTTGATTTCTATAGTTATTGTTGTTACAGCAAATCATATGTATATATATATATATGCATATAGACACTAAGGTCCATGTATATAGATGCTAGGTTCATTTAGTGCTGCTTTTATGTATATGTATTTAGGGTTGAGCACTTGAAATGCATAACCTGTCAGGCATCCTGTCTCTGGGGAAAACTGATATTTCTCCTTCAGCATCCACTGATTACCTGTTGTTCTTCATTCCAGGGTGGGACATTGACAAATTTCTCCTGTCACTCATCCTCTGGTGTTTCACAATGTTTTGTCCTTTCTTCTGTAATATTTCTTGACCCTTGGTGTAGGAGTTGGAGTCTGTGCACACCACAGTCACTCATTCTATACATTATGACTATGCTTTGTTTTTGTAGGACCTTCCATATGCTGCAAAATGAAGCTTCTTAGATGAGGGGTGAAAGTTAAACTTATCTGTAGGTGTAAGGATACTTTTTTAGGATAGCTAGAAGAAATGGTAGTAGATTTTCTTCTAGGAGCTATAACACTTATATCTACAAGGACATGACTAGGTTTTCAGTAGCAGGCATAAATTCTATAGTATCAAATGGATTTTCAGCCCAGTTAGACAGCTGCTGATTATTGCCAAGGTATAAACACCACTATTACTCAATTGGCACTTTTGTTCAGAACCATTCTTGAAGGTTAGACTAGAAAAAATTTGAAGAGATGAGACTTACCTAGGAAGGTTAAATTGAAGGAGATAAAGGGGAGACAAAAATAGCAGTAAAGATGCTTAAATACCAATAGAGAAACATTATTTTATAATATTAGTATAGAAACAGACACATACATATAATATATATATATATATATATATATATATATATATATATGCATACAAACTATCTATGACATATAAATCTACCATCTATCTATATTATATAAATGGGAAAAACAGAATGGATACTCGCTGAAACTTGGAAATAGATATAACTTAGATTCCAGCTCTTCTACTCCTTACTATATTCCTTAAGGAAATGAAGACAACATCCAGTAAAGATACCTAAAGATTCATATTTATTTCAACATTATTTACATTCTTACAGCTTATAAATATGAAAATTATTTACAGTTGTTAAGATGTGTGATCGGCATAAGCATAGGCATATGAATGTTGCTTCTTCATTTTATCAACTTGACATAAGGTGGGTCATCTAGAGACAGGATACCTAAACTCAGAAATGCCTATATAGGAATGACCTGTAAGCCAGTCTTGCCCGTTTTCGTGTTTAATAATAGAGGTAGAAAGGTCCATACCACTGTTGTTGAACAGATTTTCCTGGGTTCTATAAGGAACCATGTTGAACAAACCATGGGGAGCAAGCCAGTAGGTAGCACTCCTCTATGACCTCGGCTTGCTTCAGTTCTTGCCTCCACTTTCTTTCTTTGAGTTCTTGTGCTGACTTCCCATAGTGATAGAGTGTGACCTGAGTGTTGTAAGATAAAAGCAAACACAGAAACACAAAACCCTGACTTCTCTAAGTTGCTTTGGTCATGGAGTTTTTTCCTAACAACAACAATAATCACCAACAGCTAGGACAATATTTAAACAAAGTTAGGGTGTAAGTAAGTATCGTAGTTGGTTTTAAATTTTAATTTCAACAACACTGTGGAACTAGAAGCAAACCCCCAAATCACTGATGGTATTTAGAGTCTAATATGTTGAATTTCAATATAAAGTGAGATCTAAATATTAAAAAAGTCATGCTTCAGGTAGAAGAATAAAAGATGGTTTTAAAAAGAAGGCAACTGGCCCAAATAATTTTCAGTAGCATCATTTATAAATTTATAAAGTATATGCATATATTTGTGTATGTAAAGTTTATATAAATTATAATTTATAAAATTATAGAATATATTACTATATGTAGTATTAGGTCAATGTAAGACAATGCATTCCTATGTATTTGTCAAGCATTCTCTGTGTCAATGGTTTTATCTCTCTCTTCCCCCATTCTCCTTTTTACTGCCCTCCTTCTCTCTGCAGTTAAAATCTTCTTCCATTTCCCCCTCCATAACATCTATCTCATGCCTTTTCTGACTCTACAGATCCCGCATCACTCTGTATTTTTTCACTTACCTGGTTTCTGTTGTTACTGTAGTTTCTGGAGATACCTGGTTTATGTAGTAAAATTCCCACACACTTGCTAAATGGCACCACTATCTAGGGATCAAGTGTTTAAACACAAAACCTCATGAGAACTATTTCAATTGATAACAGCAATTTGGTTCGAGATTAGTTGTAATGGCCTGCAGAAGCAAGAGAAGTCAGGTTAAACAGTCTTCCTGAATGGGGTAGAGTTTCTTTGGCTGTGGGAACTTTGAGTAGGAAAATGATGCATTTTCCTTCACAGTTGCAAACAGTCATTCTGCATTAAAAAATTGAAGCAAGGAAGACACTATGAGAAATTTGTACAATCTCTTAAAAGAAAATGGGTTTAACCAGATTAATAGCTGGGTGGTGTATGAACAAAAATGGATTTGGGGTGTTGTTGGATCTCTACTAACTTGTCATTCAGTACCGATACAAAGTTTCTATTATTAACCACCTTGATTTGAAGAACCTTGTATCAGAAACAAGGTAGAACACTAGGAAGTGAAATTAAGCCTTCATCTCACCACAGACTATTAGTTAAAAGCAAAATAAAACAAAACAAAGTGCAAACAACACAAACCAAACCAAACCAACAACTTTGGAGGGTGAAGAACTAGAGAAGCAAGGACAAACTTGCAGTATCCACAATGTTGCCTGTGCAGCTAGTGTTTTTGTTGTTTAGCTTTTGTGGATTGGAGGACACCAATGTTTTAAAGGCTAAACACATCAAGTACATCGATTACAGAAGCACTTAAGGAGAATAAAAAAAGGAAAGAAGAAAAGCAAATATGTTGCTTTTCCTAAACTGGCAGATTTATAAATAAATATTAGTTCCATCCTCAAATCTCTAACACATACCTTACTGGAATATTGGACAACTATCTAAACATGCACTTTAAAAAACTTACATTGTAGAATAAGCACAGTCAGTGATGGATTGGGAGAAAAACATTTAAAGACATGAATTACTTGCTTTTCTGTGCACAGAATATCCTGTTTACAATACCTGACAGACTTTCTTTATGCAGAAGCAATAATCCATATTTGTTTTATCTTTGTAAAAATAAGTACCCTCGTGTGCATAAATTAGTGAGTCTGGTAAGACAATTCAATGACACCATCAAGTTTAACGGTCCTGTGATTTCTAGGACAAGATGCATTTTAAAGTCTTATTGATTAAATTGCTCTCAGCTTCTTGTCAAAGAATGTTAATGTCTACTGTAGGGGATTCTTCTGCCCTGACAAGCACCTGGAGAAATGACTTTATACTATAGGTAGACATATTTTCTTAGAGTCTCCTAAGTAATTCGATTTATAAAAATCTTGTAAGTAACTATAAAATAATGACTTCTTCAAGATTAAAAATCAGACAGTGTTTTAGAGTTCTCAGGTTTTCTCTGTTGAAGGGAGACAAGGCATATGGGTCTTGTTTGTCTACTCATCTATCCAGCTTTATGTGTTAATGGGCTTGTAGCTCACAGTATGTTTTCATTGAGTTTAAAATTCTGAATGCTTAATATTTTGTTGTTAACGGGCTCATAGCTCACAGTATGTTTTCATTGAATTTAAAGTTCTGAATGCTTAATATTTTGTAAATATATACAAAAGTTTAATTTTCCTCACATTTTCTTAGACAATGTCATCAGCTATTTGTTCGTAAACAAAAGCAATTCTTGATTAAAAACAAACAAACAAACCCTGTGGTATATATTTTATAAAGCAAAGAAAATGATACCAATGATAATAAGACTTCTCAATATTGAGCCAAATGCAAAAAACCTATAGGCATTTAAAAGCATTGAAAAATGCATTCCTTCTGTTAAGTAAAATGCTGAACAAATTATTAAATGGTGAGAATTTAGAAGAAAGGAAGCAGAATCCTTTTAGAACACTAGAATTACACCTTTTAAGAAGTCTAATCTAAAACAGGTGACTATTTTCTGGTTATCTCCTTTTAAACACATGACTAAAGACAAAAGTCTTTTTTTTATTTAAAAATAAATATAAAACAAAACTATAGTGGTAAAATTATAAAACATTGCTTTGTTTTATTATCATGTAAATGCTCCACAAAGAAAATATATTCTAAAAATCACCAGTGATTAAAAAGTACACATTTCAGCTGGAAAATAAGTCCAGAGAATGCATATTCTTTTCTGAAAAATGAGTCAGGAGGGTCATTTTGACACAAGAAAACAATGTCTATTTCTAGCACATCTACAGAGTTTCAGATGAGGTTTAATTTATTTGTTGAAATGATATCCTACCTACATACTAACTGTGTATTCTCTGAGACATAAGAGTACATTTCCATCCCTAGTAATGGTCAGATTGGATTATTCTTAATTTAAAGAAGTTCAGACACTGTATGACTTTAGCTACATGCACAATGTTCTCTCTGGAGCTGAATTGGTATCCCCTCTTCCTTCAGGTGATAGTTGTTTTCTTACAAGTGTTTCCCTGGGTCTACTTTATTCCTTCTGATTCTGGTCCAATGTTGATGAGATCCCCACTTTAGAAACCATAGCTATGTTAGCAACTGGCCCCAATTTCCCCCCTCCCTTCTCATTTTTTGGTACCTACTTCTTTCCTCCTAACCCTGTGTTTCTAAGACATTTTAAGTCTCTTATATCCATGCTAACATACTGTTGCTAAGTAATGAACTAGAAATATAATTGTAACTCTCTGGTGATCCTTTCAGGTTATCTCTTACAGTATTTTAATGTTGCACCAAACCTAGATACAGAGCAGATAAACAAGCACATAGATAAAAACAAAGCAGTCTTTTTCTGAAAAAAATGAACTCATCAACAGAAATTATTTTAGATATTTCTATATGCAGTTATTAGAAGGGGTTAAAAAAGAAACTATTTTCATTAATTCTGCAATTAAAAATATTCATATTCATTATTTCTAAATTATGTTTATGGGGGGAGCAGATAAGTGCAGGTACTTACCAAGTCCAGGAAAGAGCAGATCCCCTGGAGCTAAAAATTGAAGGTGGTTGTGAGTCACTCAATGTGAGTAATAGGACCAAAACTGGTCCTCTTCAAGAGTTGCAAGAATTTTAACCTCATAATTATCTCTCCAGCTGCAATACTGTAACTAGTAAAAAAGTATGCTTACAGAATCTATAGTATGAATCATTTACAGGCTCTGGAAAATATAAAATGGATAGAAGTGAGAAAGTTAATGTTTATACTCTCAGAGAGTAGGAAAGAAGTGACTTTTCATAAACTTTCGTGGTTTGAGGAAGAATGAGTCTCATAGCTTCCTGTTTGTATACTTAGTCCCCACTGGGTAAAACTCTTAAGGAAGAATTAGGAGGTATGGCCTAGTTGGAGGAAGCATGTCACAAGGGATGTGGTTTGAGGCTTCGAAAGAGTGGTGCCATTCCCTGTGTGTGTGCACCCCTGCTTGTTCATAAAGATAGCAAGTTCTCAAGCTGTTCCTGCCACCACGCCTTTGTTCTGCCATCTTAGGGTCTAACTCTCTGAAACTGTGGGCCTGGGTGAGTGTTTTCTTTTATAGGATGCCTTGCTCATGGTACTTTGCCATAGCAACAGATAAGACCTAAGTAAAAATAGGGAACTTGCTGTTGATTTATATATACAGAATGTGGGATGTTTTATTAATTAGCAGTTTTGGCACATCTATAAGGAAAACTAACCCACATTTTGGAACTATAAAGAAGATAGAATGGAGTAAATCAGTATACTAGTGAGCTAGTTACTAGAAACACCCTCTCCAAAATTAAAGGACAATGACAGCCCTGTTAGTGGAACGACCTGCTGTCCTTGTAGCCTTGTAGCTGTCCCTGTAGGTTTGCAGGGCTCCTCACTCTTCCTAGCCAAGCACTAGGTGCAGCAGAGAAGAACCCGCATGCCTGTTTGGAGTGAGAATCTTCTCGTTAGATTTCCTGGATGTTAGAGATTGGCATTTAGTTTTATATGCTGAAAACAAATAAGAAATTCCTAACAGCACTGAAAATATGAAAGCTTAATGTGCAATAGATGCAATTGCCACTCAAGTCTAAGCCATGCAAGCCTTTAGTGCATAAATGTATTCTATTGTATATTTGTTTCTCACCTGGGGGTACCATAGTACTTTTTCTTCTTTACTCTCTCCTGATGTGTGTGTATGTGTTCATGCATGCAAGTGTGTATATGTTCACTAGCTAAAGGACACGTTAGAATTAACCTCTAAAGGCCCTAGCATTAGCCTCTTGAATGGGCTCATAGACTATTAAACAAAAAACTGAAAAGATAAAACGTAAGTGAATAAAAATTTGGAGCATGTCTAGGGGTATTTAACCTTGGCTTATACTTCAGCCAACAGTATGCTTACAAGTCAGACTAACTCCCATCAATCTCCTGTCTGTCTGTCACAGCACATCTTTTATCTTATTTTCCTTTGCAGTCATTCACTTTATTCTCGTCCTCTGTCTCCTTTTTAAGTAGTGTTTGGTATTTTCAGTTTAAAGTCTCCAGATGCCTCTCCTCTAGGCAGAAAATAATGCTGAGGAGAATTTAATCTATGTCCAATAAGAGTTACCGTAGGTGTGAAAGTCTTAAAGAGTGACATTTTCTACATTCTATCAGGGGAAGTTTTAACTACATTTGATATTAAGGTGTGGAAAAACACATTCCTCGCAAATTCCATGACTTCTCACATCAAATAGATGTGTTCTGGCCTAATAGCAGGCAGCTTGAAGGAGTTATAAATGAACACGATAGACAAGGGAACGTCGAAGGGAAAGCAAATGACAAGAATAACAATCCTCATTCAGTAAGCAGACATTCTTCTGCGTGTTTCCTGAGAGACAGTCACTCTTCGAAGTTTAGGGACAGAATGCTGATACTGAGCTTCTGAGCCCAACTGCGAAATATGCTGGAGATGAGATATTATTTAAATGTCATTTATGTATGTGTTGTTATAACTTGCGATGGTTGTATAACAAAGTTTCTACCTGAGTACGAAAGTCAAGAGAGCTTTCTGAAATAAATTGCTTTTAGGTTATGATGATCGAAAGATGAAACCAATACATTTCGGGCTCTTGTTAAATTTGTAACATTGTGCTGAGTGCTTTGTGCGTATTTTACAATTTAATTGTGTCAAACATTTGGAGTGCTAAGCAGTACAATGCTTCCCTTTCTTTAGTGAGAAAACTGAACATTGCTTTGTTATTGAAATAAAAAGCTCATTCAGAATACATTTGGGCTTCAAGTTCAAGTTGACCTCACATCAGTACCTGTAACTCACACATTGAAGAAGTTATATTAGATAAGTCTCAAAAATACATTTTCCCTTCATAACAATTCTGATATCTATCTATCTATCTATCTATCTATCTATCTATCTATCTATCTATCTATCATCTATCTATCTATCTACCTATCTATCTATTTATATATATGGCAGACATTTACAATGTGACTGTAATATTTTAAAATGAGAATATGAGTTTTTGATATAGCAGAATAAATACTTCTCCAATCTACTCCTTTTTATAAGATAAACTGAGAGGGAAGCGGTTGTGTAGGAGTAGAGTTAGTGAAATATTAGGCTTTATTGATTTGACAAGTCAGTTTTCCATGTTCTGCTTTTAGGGTTCAAAAAGCTGACTTTCTTCTGTTGTACCTACTCTGTGTGCTGAGGGGTTTGCCATAAATGTGGACACTTTTCTTATATTGCTATCTTTGTTTTAGTTGTATTTTTGGTTCCTGATTTCTGAGTTGATGCTTTTTCATTGTCTCAGGGGTTGCAGTAGTAGTTAAAACATAGGTAAGTAGATGGAGAAAGCATTTTCTCTTACTGACTAAATGAAAACAGAGTTGAAAGATTTAAGTTAAATATTAATTAAACATGAACAATTATCTCCTTCTCCCAAATTGTGAATACTATTCTGTTATTCTCTATCATAAGAACCTAAGATATAAAATTAAAAAGTCTAAAAACACTGTTCCTGATTAATTTTTGTTCTAATTTAATCTTTATTAGTAAAACAAACAAAAACAAAAGTAAGAACAACCAACCAACCACCACCTCCATCAATCCACTTCATACACCTAAGACAAAGAACCTAACCAAAAGAAACACCAGAAATAAGTTCAATTTTCACAAAGCAGTAGGATGTAACAGAGAATCTGGGGTATCTATAAATAGTAAGACATTTGGATTGTGTTAAGTTAGTTTCTGTGGTTGAAAAATTGACAGAGATTTTAAAAGATGGAGATTCTTTAAGTTGTTAAGGACACACATGAAAAAAATTACAAAATGTTTTCAGCCCTAAATCTCATTTCTTTTAGCTCCCAAAACACTGTATATGGACATTTGTGTGCTAGGATCAAATGAGTTTAAGAAAAAAACTCAAGGAAATGTGTCCTAGAGGCAGTGGGGCAAACTCACCTTAGAGACATAACCTAGAAATAGGGTTTTGTCTAGAACTAAATCAGAAGTTGATTCTTGTCCCCGATAGCAGAGGTGAGGAAGGGGCTCACTAACAGACAGAGAAATGATGAGCACACCCAAGAAGGACAGATGTACTCGGTACGAGTGCTCATGCTTCCTTTGCCTTTGCTCATCGCATGTATATCCTTCATAATTTTTATCTTTATATTATTTACCATTGTACTTAGTCTACATATGGTTTGGGATGGAGTTCTGACTGGGAGTTCTGACTGCTAATGTAAAGTAAAAGTGAACTTTTTCTTTCTGGTATTTTAGTAACCTGACCCAAGCCAACCCAACCCAAACCAAGCAATTCTTTGAGGTAGATAGAACTATACCTTTTTAAAAGATGAGACAGGTTATTTATAGTTCTATTCAAAGCAACATGCTGAAAATTTCAGAGACTAGACTTGAATTCTGCCTTTCCCTGGCTTCCATCATTTATTCTGTTGGTGGCCTGAGCTTCTTTGAGTAATTAAACTGAGCATTTGTTTACAGAGGCAAGGACAGTGGGAACATTTGTAACAGCACACATTTCTGTTGTTCCCATTCATGGTTAACAAGACTATTTCTTGTTTAGTAAATGAAATAACAACAAAGAGAGGAGTGATCTTTCTCAATGTTGTATATAGGAGTTGACCTGTGATACAATATGGAACAGACAATAGTCTGGAATAAAGATTTTTATTTTAGGTTCAAGTATCTCAAGACATGAATCTCTAATGTCTAAGTGACCCCTGACCTTTTTAGTTTATATTTCTTTACAAATGTCCAGTTTGATGCCTGAAAACTCAGAGAAGCTATGGGAATAGGATATTCATGCTTTTATTTCTCAGACTTCCCTAGCTGTCCTGGCTTGTTTCTTGAATAGGGACATTTCCATTGTCTCAGGTGATCCACTTCACAGTATCCATTTGTACTTTTTGTGTATTGCATATGCTACTTTTCAAGGTTGCAGGGTTATTAACCATGATCCTCTCTCCTTATTGCTTTCCCAAGAAGCAGGGGAAGATTTTCTTTTCCTATCTTCCCTTCCTGAATTGTCCATCCCTTCCATGATCGATTTGCATGAAATCTATCACCTCCACTGGGCTGCAGTAATGTGGAATGCTTTCTAGGATTTTATTGAAGCTACCAGCAGCAACTCTTACCTCTGGATTTTCTAAATATACCTGAGAAGCATTTATCACCAATACTATTATTAATCTTGAGTAGTGTAGGGTTGGAGCTTGGTACATTTGCAGCACTTGGTATATAGCTGTAAATATTGTCTATTCACTTAAAGTATTGAAAAATGCCTAGAACTTGTTAGCACTGTTCTAAAAAGAATAGTTATACCCTTGGGTGCAATGACATTCACATACAATATCACTGAATAAAAAAATTACAATGTTGACAACATTTTGTTTCACTCAATGAAAATTTCATTTCATTGTATTTTTTTTCATTTACAGCAAACCTTCTACATCTTCCACTGCTTTTCATGAAGCTATTTCTTTTAATCCACACTTATCCCAGGAAGTTTTGCCAGTCACCAGCTCTGAAAATTAATGGCTGGTCATTATTTTTATGTTTTGAGACTTGTGTTTTGTAACATTTGGTCTAATGACCATTTGCAATAAAGTCGTCTATAATATTTATTAAAAATAAGAGTGAAGTATAACCTACACTTTCTGTACCGTGGCTTGGATAAGACCCTTTATGTTACTAACACCCTCTGTATGGATGATTGGGTTAGTATGATTTGAGAGACATCAATGAAGGATTAGAGAAGGTTGATATTTTTCACTGGCAAGGACTATTAAGGCACTGCTATGTATAACTGATGTTCTTCAAAAAGCGAGGAATGCCTCTTGAGTATGCATCCACTGATAGATGTATTTGCATTCTATGTATCTCCAAGGCTAGAACTGCATTGCATGTATGGAAAGTCAATAAAATGGAAAAAATTCTCCTATTTTTCGTTTTACCTTAATAATTAATGAAAATTGGGTTTGGAATAGGGTCAGACAATCATATTGTTATAAGAAAATTATTGTTTATGCTTGACTAATAGGCCCTTTGGAAACACATTTACACACCTAGAATTAAGATCTAACATCTAGATTAACTCCTTTCTAGATTAAGAATAGATGAAGGGCTGGGCGTGGTGGCATACACCTTTAATCCCAGCACTGGGGAGGCAGAGGCAGTTGGATTTCTGAGTTCAAGGCCAGCCTGGTCTACAGAGTAAGTTCCAGGACAGCCAGGGCTATACAGAGAAACCCTGTCTCGAACCCCCCCCCCCCCAAAAAAAAAAAAGAATAGATGAAGGTATCAACAGTAGTGTGTAGGTTTGGTGTTTGCAGATGGGATAGATCCCTAGGTGGGTCAGTCTCTGGATGGCCCTTCCTTCAGCCTCTGTTCCATTTTTTGTTCCCATATTTCCTTTAGACAGTAGCAATTCTGGGTTAAAAATTTTGAGATAGGTGTGTGACCCCATCCCTCAACTGAGGCCCTTGCCTATCTATGAGAGGTAGCCTCTACAGGTTGTATCTCCTCTTTGTTTGGTATTTCAGCTAAAGTCATCCCCGTTGGGTCTGAGACCCTCTTGCTTCCCTGGAGTCTGGGACTTTCTAGTGGCTATGCCCAGTTCCCCATGCCCCACTGCTACATATTTCTATTCAATTTTCTGACTGTCTATATTTCTCTCCTCTTCATTCCAATTCCTGATAGCACCTTCCCTTTTTTTTCTCTCTTCCTCTCTTTCTCCTATGTCTCTCCCTCCCTCTAGCTCCTGTAATTATTTTGTTCCCTTTTCTATGTCGGATTGAAGCATCTACACTTTGCTCTTATTTCTTCTTAAACTTCATATGGTTTGTGAGGTGTATTGTGGGCATTCTGAGTTTTTGCGCTAATGCCCACTTATCAGTGAATATATACCATATGTGTTCTCTTGTGTCTGTGTTACCTCACTCAGGATGATATTTATAGTTCCATCCATTTGTCTGTGAGTTTCATAAAGTCATTAGCTGAGTAGTACTCCAGTGTGTAAATGTACCACATTTTCTGTATCCATTCTTCTGTTGAGGGACATCTGCTTTTTTCCCAGCTTCTGACTATTATAAATAAGGCTGCTAGAAACATAATAGAACATGTGTCCTTGTTATATATTGGAGCGTCTTTTGGGTATATGACCAGTAATGGTATAGCTGGGTCTTCAGGTAGAACTATTTCCAAATTTCTGAGGAACTGGCAGATTGGTTTCCAAAGTACTTTTTACCACAATGCTGTCCCACCAGCAATGGTGGACTATTCCTCTTTTTCCCCATCCTTGCCAGCATCTGCTGTCACCTGTGTTTTTGATCTTAGCCATTCTGATTTATGTTTTACCACCACCTGAGCAATGCAGATGCAGAATCTCAATCCAACCATCAGACTGAGCCCAGAGACCCCAATGGAAGAGCTGTGGGAAGGACTGAAGGAGCTGAAGGGGACTGCAACCCCATAATAAGAACAATATCAACTAGCTCGAACATCCAGAGCTCCCATATTCTAAACCACCAACCAAAGAGTACAAATGGAGGGAACCATGGCTCCAGATACATATGTAGCAGAGGAAGGCCTTTCCTGACATCAATAGGAGGGAAGCTCCTTGGTCCTGTGTAGGGGGATGCTAGAGTGGTGAGGTGGGAGTGGGCAAGTGGGAGAGGGAGTTCCTTCCTAGAGGCAAAGGGGAGGAAGGAGAGTAGGAATGGGATTTGGGGGTGGTGGAGGAGAAACTGGGAAGGGGGATATCATTTGATATGTAAATGAATAATATGATTAATAATAAAAAAGTGAAAATAAAAAAATTAATAAAATGTCAAAGAATAGAAGAAGAATATGGACCTTTCTCTCATGGCATTTTTGCTTGTTCACTACTGAGGGGTGGAATACATTGTATTAAGATTTCCTCAGGCAAATATAACAAATTACCATAATGCGATTATTTAAAATTCAGAAATGTATTACTTTACATTTCTTAAGGCTAGAAATTGAAATTAAGATATTCATGGGTTGCCCTGTCTCCCGAAAGCTGTATGACAGAATGTGCCCCTTTCCACTAGCTGCAGGCATTACTTTGCCTATAACTATGTAACTTCCATCTTTGCTGCCTTCACAGGCCTGTCTCCCTTCCTTCCTATCTACATCCTCTCTGCTGTGTCTTAGAGAAAGACATCTTTAGACTTAGCACATGCTTTGACAATCCAGGATGGTCCTCCCTCAGAGATTTTATTTTATGAGTCTGAAAGGACTCTTAACTAATAGATTCTTGTTTGCAGGTTTCCAGAGTTATTATATAAACATTACTTTTAGGAGCCACATCTTCAGCCCACAGCTTCAAACCACATTGGCAATCCATCTCATCTGTATTACAGTTTGTGTACTTGCAAATTGTCCAAGTGTGGTTGGATTCTATTTCCATGACTCGACTCCTACTCTAAATCAGAAGGGCTAATAAGAAGTCAATGGCATGAAGAGAGAGAAGGACAAAGTTGAGGAAGAAGAGCTAGATTCTAATCTGTAGTCATAGAAAGAAACTGAACCTCCTCCAAAAATTATTTAAAAATTTGATTCTAGAAATAAAAACAATAGTCAAAATTTACTAGATGTCAGAGGAACAGCTATTAATTATATATACATATACATGTATAAATATATGTATATGTGTATATAAATATATACACATATGTACGAACATATATGTATACAGATATCTATGTATATATTTATATATTTTAAAACATGTATGTGTGTTATATATATATATATCTTTGAATGCAGATTATCCTTAGCTTTAAGCTTAGGGAAATAAATTCTGTTCAGAACCTGGAGATCCCAGCTTAGGTTTTTAAGTGTATTTTATGCCTTTTTTGCCTAATGAAATCAGGAACTGCTCATCTGTCAACCAGTCCAATGGAGTATTCACAGACAATCAGTCACATCATTAGGATCAATAACTTCTTAGTATTAAAAACAGATGAAAGAAAAAGAAAACTAAAGTATACATTGTATATCCCCTTTAGATCAAACAACTGAATTTAAAATAAAAACGTAAAACTACCCCGAAGAAAAATTATAGGACTACAGAAGCCACCTGAACACAACCCGAAGGCTTGGCGATGGCTTCACCCCTGCAGAGCACTATTAGGATTTGCCTCCAATTTCTATTATTAGGATAGCACAAAAATGTGAAATGAAATATAAAAGTGAGCTTCACATCAATTTATCATAAAGAGAACTAAAGTATTAGAGTCTTCCAATGCTCCAAGAAGGCTATGTTGCCTCTTTCAGCATAGCCGGTCACAGCAATCGTGTATAGAGGAGCATATCTGGGCTTCTGTAAAACCATTAAGCCAGATAAGGAACACTGCACTGCATTCCTTGATTTTTAGGAAAAAAAATACTTCAGAGTTTAGAGGAAGAAAAGCAGGCATTTTAAAACTTTCTTTATTTGGTGAATTTGAGCTGGGCTGTTAAATTCTAATACAGTGGATTTTAGAGAACAAAAATGAAAACATCAATGGAGGTCTTTGCATTATCTGGGCAGGAGAATCATAAAATGCGTATACAACAGTTTAGATACCAAAGAAAGGTGTGACTTCGATGTTTTGACTGCATGTTGAAGAAACACAGTTACACGTGAGTGTACAAAGCTCATTGCCTTCACCAAGGTATATGAACCTAGGGGACTTTTTAAGGCACGCATACATCATGTCAGAGGATTATATGTCATATTGTTCAGAACACGTGGAAGGTTTTTGATGTTGTTTATTTATCTTGGCTTTTAACACTGTTCTACTCCACAGGCTGAAATTCCTTATACCTACCATGTTATCCTTGACCTCTGAATTTTCTTGGCTCCATCACCCAAGCACTAGTGTTGCAGACATGAAAGACAACACCCAGCTTTCATCAAAATATTTTGAATACAAAATGTTAGTTACAAATTTGTGTTTTTGAAATGTTTTACTTACAATGAAATGGCAATGTTAGAATTCACTCAGTTTATATTTACAGTTCTTAATACATATGAATGTTTTGTTTTATGCAAATTACAAAGCATTCTTCATGCTCATTAACATGAAATTCTAGATCTTTTGTAATTTATGTAACGAAGTTATGAAATCAGCTGTACAACCTGTAAAGTGTTTTATGTTATTATTTTATTTATTTTATTTTATTCTTTATCATTTTTATGTACTATAATTATGTTTACAGTAATGGTAACAACTATTTAATGTGCCTGAGTTTTATTTCCATTCCATTTAATTACAAATATAACCTCATTTATGATTATTTCTTTGTGAAATTGTTACCCATGTTTGTTTACGTTATTGCTGTTTTTGTTTATTACTACTCCAATAATTTAATATATTCTTATTCTATTTGAAAGCTGAAATTAATAAATCTCCACATAACAAAATATACAAATGAGCTAATCTGAAAGGTTATATATTCATTTGCAATGGCCTTTTCTCTGCCTTTCAAATAAACAGGGTGTACCTCTATAATGAATATGTAGCCTTAAATAGTTATTGTAGAATATATTATTTTAACATTTATCAGTGAATTTTAACTGAATAATGTGTTCTCAGTGACAAATCATACATATTTGTGAGGTGTCTGATTATTTTCATTTCCACCTTTATCCACACTGAACCTCATCTTCTCTTTGAGCTCCTTGCTGTATAAACTTTATAAACGTTCATAAACTTTATCAGATGTTTTCAGTCTTTGCTTTTTATGTATTAAAATCTGAGAGACTCTGAATCACTTTTCTTGTTCTGCATGACCTAAAAAGAGTATTCCAAAGATTTTGAAGGCTTAACCTTTTTCATTTTCATAACAGTGTTTCTCCAGGCAAGCACACATAATCAAACTTAATCTGTGAGAACTCTGCAGGGGGTGTTTCTTCCTCAAGAGAACTGTTATTTCTTTTGGGCATTGAAACTGCAATGGCATTTATGACAAAGCAAACAAAAGCCCCTTTGATAAGGAAATCATATAGAAATTATTAACACTGTACCATAAAATGCATGGTGGTATGGTTTTGATAAATGAAATTATATTGTGTTTATTTTAATCGTGCTTACTGTAATTGTAACATCTATTTAATGTGTCTGTGTTTTATTTCTATTCTGTTTACTTACAAATAAAACGTTTTTCAAAACATTCTTGCATGTTTCCAGAATTATAAAATGTGTTTTAAATGATATTCCTACTTATTAACTCATAGTTAATGTGACCATAACTGCAAAACCAGAAGGAAACATGGAGAGAAATTTTCAAGTTTAAAACAAAAGGATGTAGAAGGCCTATTGGATACAAATCAGTATCATAAGGCTCCTGACTTCTTTTGCTTTTCTTTTTAAGGGCAAATGAGAGTGACTTCTTTTCAACAAATTGAGATTTGCTTCCTCTGGATGCAACAGAAGATGAGTAATTTCTTTTATCATTCAATTCTCTTTATCCTCAAATTCTTGAGAACAACCATAGTTTTTGGGATAAGCACATTATAGTGGCTCAATTTTGTATCTTTAATTTCAGATTGGGTTATCTAACAAAATAGTAATTTTGAGTTTTTAGACACAAGTAGATGTCTTTGAACTTATAGCTATTATTATTATTTATTGCTTATTTCTGTTAAGCATAATTTTGTTTGTTTTTTATTATTAGGTATTTATTTCATGTACATTTCCAATGCTATCCCAAAAGTTCCCCACACCCTCCCACACCCACTCCCCCAGACACCCATTCCCACCTCTTGGCGGTGGCGTTCCCATGTACTGAGGCATATAAGGTCTGCACGACCAATGGGCCTCTCTTTCCACTGATGGCCAACTAGGCCATCTTCTGATACATATGCAGCTAGAGACACGAGCTCAGTGGGGGTACTGGTTTGTTCATATTATTGTTACACCTATAGGATTGCAGATCCCCCCAGCTCCCTGGGTACTTCCTCCAGCTCCTCCATTGGGGGGCCTATGATCCATCTGATAGCTGACTGTGAGCATCCACTTTTGTGTTTGCTAGGCCCTGGCATAGTCTCACAAGAGACAGCTATATCAGGGTCCTTTCAGAAAAATCTTGCTAGTGTATGCAATGGTGTCAGAGTTTGGAGGCTGATTATGGATGGATCTCTGGGTATGGCAGTCTCTAAATGATCCATCCTTTCGTATCAGCTCCAAACTCTGTCTCTATAGCTCCTTCCATGGGTGCCTTGCTCCAAATTCCAAGAAGGAGCAAAGTATCCACACCTTGGTCTTCTTTCTTCCCGAGCTTCATGTGTTTTGCAAATTGTATCTTATATCTTGGGTATTCTAAGTGTCTGGGCTAATATCCACTTTTCAGTGAGTAAATATCATGTGAGTTCTTTTGTGATTGAGTTACCTCACTCAGAATTATTTCCTCCAGGTCCATCCATTTGACTAGGAATTTCATAAATTCATTCTTTTTAATGCTAAGTAGTACTCCATTGTGTAAATGTACCACATTTTCTGTATTCATTCCTTTGTTGAGGGGCATCTGGGTTCTTTCCAGCTTTTGGCTATTATAAATAAGGTTGCTATGAACCTAGTGGAGCATGTGTCCTTCTAACCAGTTGGAACATCTTCTGGATATATGCTCAGGAGAGGTATTGCAAGATCCTTCAGTAGTACTATGTCAAATTTTTGGAGGAACCACCAGACTGATTTCCAGAGTGGTTTTACAAGCTTGAAATCCCACCAACAATGAAGGAGTGTTCCTCTTTCTCCACATCCTCGCCAGCATCTGCTGTCACCTGAATTTTTGATCTTAGCCATTCTGACTGGTGTGAGGTGGAATCTCAAGGTTGTTTTGATTTGCACTTCCCTGATAATTGAGGATGCTGAACATTTTTTCAGATGGTTCTCAGCCATTCGGTATTCCTCAGGTGAGAATTCTTTGTTTAGCTCTGTGCCCCATTTTTTAATGGGGTTATTTGATTTTCTGGAGTCCAACTTTTTGAGTTCTTTATATATATTGGATATTAGTCCCCTATCTGATTTAGGATATGTAAAGATACTTTCCCAATCTGTTGGTGGTCTTTTTGTCTTATTGATAGTGTCTTTTGCCTTACAGAATCGTTGCAATTTTATGAGGTCCCATTTGTTGATTCTCGATCTTATAGCACAAGCCATTGCTGTCCTATTCAGGAATTTTTCCCCTGTGCTCATATCTTTGAGGCTTTTTCCCACTTTCTCCTCTATAAGTTTCAGTGTCTCTGGTTTTATGTGGAGTTCTTTAATCCACTTAAATTTGACTTTAGTACAAGGAGATAGGAATGGATCAATTAGCATTCTTCTGCATGATAACTACCAGTTGTGCCAGCATCATTTGTTGAAAATGCTGTCTTTTATTCACTGGATGATTTTAGCTCCCTTGTCAAAGATCAAGTGACCATATGTGTGTTGGTTCATTTCTGGGTCTTCAATTCTACTCCATTGGTCTACTTGTCTGTCGCTATGCCAGTACCATGCAATTTTATCACAATGCTCTGTAGTACAGTTTTAGGTCAGGCATGGTGATTCCACCAGAGGTTCTTTTATTCTTGGGAAGAGTTTTTGCTATTCTAGGTCCTTTGTTATTCCAGATGAATTTGGAAATTGCCCTTTCCAATTCGTTGAAGAATTGAGTTGGAATTTTGATAGGGATTGCATAGAATCTGTAGATTGCTTTTGGCAAGATAGCCACTTTTACAATATTGA
The DNA here is from genome assembly GCF_978045245.1 of Mus caroli. NCBI lineage: Eukaryota > Metazoa > Chordata > Mammalia > Rodentia > Muridae > Mus > Mus caroli. The sequence goes on from NW_028227265.1 coordinate 69,746,079, forward strand.
TCCTGCCAATCCATGATCATGGGAGATCTTTCCATCTTTGAAGATTTACTTTAATTTCTTTCTTTAGAAACTTGAAGTTCTTATCATACAGATTTTTCACTTCCTTAGTTAGAGTCACTCCAAGATATTTTATATTATTTGTGACTATTGAGAAGGGTGTTGTTTCCCTAATTTCTTTCTCATCCTGTTTATCCTTTGTGTAGAGAAAGGCCATTGACTTGTTTGAGTTAATTTTATATCCAGATACTTCATTGAACATGTTTATCAGGTTTAGGAGATCTCTGGTTGAATTTTTAGGGTCACTTATATATACTACCATATCATCTGCAAAAAGTGATATTTTGACTTCTTCCTTGCCAAACTGTATCTGCTTGATCTCCTTTTGTTGTCGAATTGCTCTAGCTAGGACTTCAAGTATAATGTTGAATAGGTAGAGAGAAAGTGGGGAGCCTTGTCTGGTTCCTGATTTTAGTGGGATTGCTTCCAGCTTCTCATGATTTACTTTGATGTTGGCTACTGGTTTGCTGTAGAATGCTTTTATCATGTTTAGGTATGGGCCTTGAATTCCTGATCTTTCCAAGATTTGTATCATGAATGAGTGTTGGATTTTGTCAAATGCTTTCTCAGTATCTAATGATATGATCATGTGGTTCTTGTCTTTGAGTTTGTTTATATACTGGATTAAGTTGATGTATTTCCATATATTGAACCATCCCTGCATCCCTGGAATGAAGCCTACTTGGTCAGGATGGATGATTTTTTGATGTGTTCTTGGATTGGGTTAGCGAGAACTTTATTGAGTATTTTTGCATTGATCTTCATAAGGGAAATTAGTCTGAAGTTCTCTATCTTTGTTGGGTCTTTCTGTGGTTTTGGTATCAGAGTAATTGTGGCTTCATAGAATGAGTTCAGTAGAGTACCATCTACTTCTATGTTGTGGAATAGTTTGTGAAGAACTGGATTAGATCTTCTTTGAAGATCTGATAGAACTGCACTAAACCCATCTGGTCCTGGGCTTTTTTTGGTTGGGAGACTATTAATGGCTGCTTCTATTTCGTTAGGGGATATAGGACACTTTAGATCATTAACCTGATCCTGATTTAACTTTGGTACCTGGTATCTCTCTAGAAATTTGTCCATTTCATCCAGGTTCTCCAGTTTTGTTGAGTATAGCCTTTTGTAGAAGGATCTGATGGTGTTTTGGATTTCTTCAGGATCTGTTGTTATGTCTCCCTTTTCATTTCTGATTTTGTTAATTAGGATGCTGTCCCTGTGCCCTCTAGTGAGTCTGGCTAAAGGTTTATCTATCTTGTTGATTTACTCAAAGAACCAACTCCTCGTTTGGTTGATTCTATGGATAGTTCTTCTTGTTTCTACTTGGTTGATTTTTGCCCCCGAGTTTGATTATTTCCTGCCGTCTACTACTTTTGTGTGAATTTGCTTCCTTTTGTTCTAGAGTTTTTTTTAGGTGTGTTGTCAAGCTGATAGTGTGTGCTCTTTCTAGTTTCCTTTTGGAGGCACTGATAGCTATGAGTTTCCCTCTTAGAAATGCTTTCATTGTATCCCATAAGTTTGTGTATGTTGTGGCTTCATTTTCATTAAACTCTATAAAGTCCTTAATTTCTTTCTTTATTCCTTCCTTAACCAAGGTATCATTGAGAAGAGTGTTGTTCAATTTCCATGTGAATGTTGGCTTTCTATTATTTATGGTGTTATTGAAGAACAACCTTAGTACATTGTGATCTGATCAGATGCATGGGACAATTTCAATATTTTTGTATCTTTTGAGGCCTGTTTTGTGATCAATTTTGTGGTCAATTTTGGAGAAGATACCATGAGGTGCTGAGAAGAAGGTATATCCTTTTGTTTTAGGATAAAACGTTCTCTAGATATCTGTTAGATCCATTTGTTTCATAACTTCTGTTAGTTTCACTGTGTCCCTGTTTAATTTCTGTTTCTATTATCTGTCCATTGATGAAAGTGGTGTGTTGAAGTCTCCCACTATTATTGTGTGAGGTGCAATATGTGCTTTGAGTTTTACTAAATTTTCTTTAATGAATGTGACTGACCTTGTATTTGGAGTATAGATATTCAGAATTGAGAGTTCCTCTTGGAAGATTTTACCTTTGATGAGTATGAAGTGCCCCTCCTTGTCTTTTTGGGTGACTTTGCGTTGGAAGTCGATTTTATTAGACATTAGAATGGCTACACCTTGTTTCTTCAGACCATTTGCTTAGATATTTTTTTCCAGCCTTTCATTCTGAGGTAGTGCCTGTCTTTTTCCCTGAGATGGGTTTCCTGTAAGCAGCAGAATGTTGGGTCCTGTTTGTGTAGCCAGTCTGTTAGTCTATGTCTTTTCATTGGGGAGTTGAGTCCTTTGATATTAACAGATATTAAGGAAAAGTAATTGTTGCTTTCTATTATTTTTGTTGTTAAAGTTGGCATTCTGTTCTTGTGGCTGTCTTTTTTTATGTTTGTTGAAGGATTACTTTCTTGCTTTTTCTAGCACGTGGTTTCCATTCTTGTATTTTTTTTCCTTTTATTATCCTTTGAAGGGCTGGATTCGTGGAAAGATAATGTGTAAATTTGGTTTTGTTGTGGAATACTTTTGTTTCTCCATCTATGGTAATTGAAAATTTGGTTGGGTATAGTAGCCTTGGCTGGCATTTGTGTTCTCTTAGTGTCTGTATAACATCTGTCCAGGATCTTCTGGCTTTCATAGTCTCTTGTGAAAAATCTGGTGTAATTCTGTTAGGCCTCCCTTTATATGTTACTTAACCTTTTTCCCTTATTGCTTTTTATATTCTATCTTTATTTAGTGCATTTCTTGTTCTGATTATTATGAGTCAGGAGGAATTTCTTTTCTGGTCCTGTCTATTTCTAGTTCTGTAGGCTTCATGTATGTTCATGAGCATCTCTTTCTTTAGGTTTGGGAAGTTTTCTTCTATAATTTTGTTGAAGATATTTGCTGCTCCTTTGAGTTGAAAATCTTCATTCTCATCCACTCCCATTATCCGTAGGTTTGGTCTTCTCATTGTGTCCTGGATTTCCTGAATGTTTTGAGTTAGGATCTTTTTGCCTTTTGCATTTTCTTTGATTGTTGTGCCAATGTTCTCTATCGAATCTTCTGCACTTGAGATTCTCTGTTCCATCTCTTGTATTCCGTTGCTGATGCTCACATCTATGTTTCCAGATTTTTTCCTAAGGTTTCTATCTCTAGAGTTGCCTAACTTTGGGTTTACTTTATTGTGTCCATTTCCCTTTTTAGGTCTAGCATGGTTTTGTTCATTTCCATCACCTTTTTGGATGTGTTTTTCTGTTTTTCATTAAGGACTTGTAACTCTTTAGCAGTGTTCCCTGTATCTCTCTAATTGAGTTATTAAAGTCCTTCTTGATGTTCTCTACCATCATCATGAGATATGCCTTTAAATTCTGGTCTAGCTTTTCGGGTGTGTTGGGGTACCCAGGAGTGGCTGAGGCGGGAGTACTGGGTTCTGATGCTGGTGAGTGGTCTTGGTTTCTGTTAGTAAGATTCTTATGCCTGCCTTTTGCCATCTGGTGATCTCTGGATTCAGTTGTTATAGTTGTCTGTGGTTAGACCTTGTTCCTTTCGTGATTCTGTTAGCCTCTACCAGCAGACTTGGGAGACTAGCTCTCTCCTGACTTTCTGTGGTTAGAGTAATCTCTGCAGGCAAGCTATCCTCTTGCAGAGAAGTTGCACAGATATCTGTTGTTCGTACTTGCCTCCTGGCATAATATGAAGGCCTGAAACAGGGACTGTTTAGAAGCTGTTGGCTTCTGTTCTCCACACTCTCACTTGTGTAGACTGGTCTTGGCAGGATCCAGGAATGAAGATGGCTCCCGAAGATGCTCTGGCAAAGCCCTCCCAGGTGGCGTGGACACCTCTCCTCTGGCAGGGAAGGTGCCCGGATGTCTGGAGCCTGTGCAGACTAGTCTTGGCAGGATCCAGGAACCAAGTTGTCTCGTGCAATGCTCCTGCAATGGCCTCCTGGGTTGGGCAGACACTTCTCCTCTGGCAGGGAAGGTGCCCAGATTTCTGGTCCCTGAAATGGATGGGGTCTGCCACAGAATCTCTGTGGCTTCTGCCTGTCCCAGAAGCTGTTAGCTTCTGTAGTCCACACTCTCTCCTGTGCAGACTAGTATTGGTGGGATCCGGGAATGAAGATGGCTCCCGCAGATGCTCTATAGCTATTATCTTAATATTGTATTTTATTTACCAAACTAATTTCAAAGTAGTTTTTATAGACATAGTGTTTTATTAAACTCCAATTTCCATGTATTCTGTTGTTTGTCATCAGTATTATGAGCATTTGAAGACTCGGCCTTAAGTACCTTTCTCACTTTATCTTGGAGTCCTTCTCTATTTGAGTGGGATAATAGTTTAGCAAATATTTTTACTGTTTTCAGGAGACTGTTTACGGTTGCAAAGATCCTAACACATATTCATGGAAAAGTTCGTAGAACTTCATACAAAACTGATAGCATGTTGTACAAATTTCATGAATATATCTCTATCTATTGAGCTTTCTCTAGAAGACAGCAAACAGTGCATTTTCCACCTTTCTGTCTGTCTGTCTGTCTGTCTGTCTGTCTGTCTGCCTGCCTGCCTGCCTGCCTGCCTGCCTTCCTGCTTTCCTCCTGGCTGTTCTATCTATCTATCTATCTATCTATCTATCTATCTATCTATCTATCTATCATCTATCATCTATCATCTATCATCTATCTATTTGCTCTCCCTTGGTGGAGACTGTGAGTAAGTAAGAAGCTCTTAAACTCATGGTTTCTAGTTGGTTTGTTTTTTCTTGGTGCCCAATAGCAGCAAGTGGTGGTGCTAGGAGTGGGGAGCAGTGGCCAGTCATACAGTGTAATGGTATGGTTCCCATACAGATTAGGTATGGACAAAGATTTAAAACAATGTGTTTCCAAGGTAACTCTCTGCATGAGCCTAAACAGACTGCTTATACAGGTAGAAAAGAGACATTTTTTTACTAATCTCCCATACTTGTTTGGCTACTCAAAATAATTTATCAAAGCTTGAGATTATATAAGGTCTGGTGCAAGGTTTTCCAAATAGCCTTGCTGGAGAAACACTTTCAGGAGACAGAGCCATGAGCTGAAATGTTTTGCATACTTGTATAAAGCTCTCTGTGGAGTGTTCAATATGCTGAGACTGGCATATGTGTAACTGGTGGGCCATGGAATTGCCAGTTGTTTTCCTCACAGCAACATCTACAGTAAAAGAAATTTCAATAATTCTTCACTATAAAGTAACTTTCTTTCACATCCAGTGTCTTTGGGACCTCCAGTAAGTGAATATCACAAAGAGTACTTACAAGTACAAACTAGAAGAATGTATCATTGATAGAACCTCAAATGCTTCTCTTCCTCCCTTCCTGTCACTCTCCCTCTATCATTCTCCCTCTTCCTCATTCTCGCTCTCTCTGTCTGTCTCTGTCTCTCTCCCCACCCCCACACTTGCAATCACACATACACACTATTTCTGAATCTTTGATAATGGGTTGAAGAAATCATGTTCTTTCCTCCCTAGCACTCTGGCCTCCTGAATGCAGCAAAAACTATCTACTTGGCTTTATCCCAGAATGTAATTAAGATTTTTGCCTTCTGTATACATTGCCCAATGTAAGAAAGTTATCTAATTAACTTCAGTAAACTCAAAAAAAGTAATAAACTGATATTGTGAGTATATCTCAATATGGGATTTTATTTAGATATTGCCAATTGTCCCAATGATGCCTTTCATATCAGTAAGATCCTAGGTCATTTAATGATTTTATCTTGTAAAGTTTACTATGAGAATATGACTATAATTTAACATATTGTATTTAGAGGAGTAGGCAAGATGTTTCCTAGAGCTCAACTAATCTTGATTTTCTTATATTGTCTCATTACTAAATTCAGATGACAGATTTGGAGGAAAGATTTTACTAGTCAATGCTCTGTTCTTTATCAGTGCATAATTTTTCAAGAAACATGAAACCTTGTACCATGTTTGGCATTTCTTTATTGTATGATTAAGGTGATATTTTCCTAGTTTCCCTTTTCAGTTTTACATTTTCCCCCTGGTGACTAGCTATATTGCTTAGAGAAATATTTTGAACGCATGACCATATCATGCTACTCATTAAAGCTTTAACCATTAACTTTAATGTCCTTAGATGATTTTTTTCTGAATCACTTTTTCTAATAATTATTAATCCTAATGGTTTTTATTATTTTCTCTAATCTTCCATTAACTAACTTATATGTTAGACTCATAAAAGATTAGAGAAAATAATAACCATTAATTTATCTCCACACTTTTGTGCTTGTGTGAAGCACATGCAAGATAAATTATGTCTTTCCTTTGTTACAAGCTATTTGTCACCACATCATTTTGGAATCAAGAAAGCCATCTTCAACATCATAATTTTAACTATGTATTCTCTTTGTTACTATTGTTTTTGTTTATGAAACAAACAGACTTTAAAGAGCCTAGTTTTGAACTATTGAAATGGGCTTTCATACTATTTGATTATACAGATCAAGAAGAGTTTCTTAAATCTCCAAATAATTTTTCCTAAGATGCTTTGGCTAGAGTGACTTTGGTTTTCTCACTTCTATTTAAATTCCCCATTAAGAGGTAAATCTTTTACAATCCTGAAATAATTTGATTTAATGCTGTTTGGAGGCCAGAGTTACAAAGTAACTGGGTTAATTAAGAATTCTCAAATTCTAATTTAGAAGTGTACAACTGACTTTTAGGGCATGTGTTTATATTTTGTAGCACATTAGATTTGTTCATGGTAAACAAGAATATACTGTAAGCAGGGGCAACATCTGGCCAGGTGGGTGGTGTGCAGTATTTAAATTCCTAGATTTCTTATTCATCTTTATTTATGAGAGAAATTTGACATCTTTGTTCTCAGAGGTTTAATGGAATCCCTTGAACAGCTGTACAGACACAGAAAATAGAATGGGAAGCAGCTCATATAAGTAACAAAGGACTATACAAGTCTTTCATCACAAAGATAAGTTCAGTGACACCCATAAAGAGGGACCACAGCAAAGAGAGGATTTTGCTAGATCACATGGAAAAGACATTTAGAAATTACTTTTAGAACTCTCTGCTTCACTTGGGATATTGTTGCCTATATCCCACTGGGTGTGGAAGTTGAGCTTAGAAACCAGTGACAAGGTGGCCATTGGTAAATATTTGGGACTATTGGTAGACTGCACCTATAAATTAGCTATACTCTTCTGCACAGATATCTTGGTACATTTAAGGAGGAGTTCTTTGTATTCACTGAAGGGCCCTATCTATTATTTCCCAGAATGGAATTAATTGCCAATTGCTGAGAAAGAGAAAATGTGAAGATTGCCTTGGCTAGCTGACAGCAAAACCAACCTTTTAAACATACGAAAGTATGGCATAGTTTTACAATATTTCTAAACTTGAAAGTGTTGTGAATCTACATGGACTTTCCAAAAAGGTACTTGACCTAGAATTTAAAGGAAGAGGTACACAAAGAATATTATGTCATACATTTTAGGCTCAAGATCTTATCTCACAGGGTATTTATATGAATGTTGTAGGAATATGGTTTAGGGCATTGTGCACTGTGGTTAAAACCAGAAATGAGTGACAAGAAAACAAAATATGTCAGCCTTTCATAAATAATTCATATGTGAAGTAGCAGTCAAAAATTCAACAGAATACTTAAGACATATTTTTGTAAGAATTAAAGATTCAGGTGATAGACTAAATATTTTTAACTAAATACAAAAATAGTACTAAATTAAAGATTAATTTGGGGAAATAAATTTATAACTATAGTTATATTCATATGCCAATAAAATAAGTAGGGGATTCTACTTGAAGCAAAATTAGACAGTGTGCCAGAAAAAGAACTATAAAATATGTATAAGTAAAATATTAGAAATTATAAAGAGCAGTCAAAAGATATGCACATTTTGTTATTATAATCATGTATCTACTTACTCTCCTCCAACAACAAGGCTTCTAAAACTAATTTATCAAAAAGACTTTAAATTAGAAGAAAAGAAACTGCAGAAGAGATTTTGCAAGAAGCAGACTGCATTCATTTCCCTAGATGCTCAATTTCATTGACATCTGACATTAGTGGAAACATAATATATATGGAAAGAACACAGGAAAAAGAAATGAAAAGAAGTGATGGGTCCTGAAAAACTAGGGAGAAATAATTTCACCTGGAAAAAAATAAACAGAAGGAAAGTACTCTAAATAGTTATACAGCATTGCTGTGTCTACTGCTTCCTCTTGGCCCCTAAAAAGAATCAGTGCTCAGTGCTCCTTTAAAGGAAACAGAAATGACAATGTAATTCTGTGTGGTAGTGGTGTGATGGTGGTGGTGGTGGTGGTGGTGGTGGTGGTGGTGGTGGTGGTGGTGGTGGTGGTGGTGTGTATTTTTCTCCTGATTTCTAGTCTTAAGGACTTCCTAACACACTGTTTACCAACTCAGTACAACTTATCACCTTCCAAAAACTGTGGCTATATCAATACAGAAAATAAAGTTACCCCATGTTTAAGAAGGAATAATCCAACTGGAAGTTCAGATGTTTCTAGTGAGCATATTGGTGGGTTTTCTCTACTTGGATAGAAATAGAAATAATAAGCAAACCAAGACTATGTGATCTAATACCCATGGTTTTGGGCATTTGAGCTCTGAAGGACTAGTCTCCAAACTCTTAGAATTATAAACTTATGACATTGACTTTAGAAGCCTGATTTAGTCACTGTTCTATTTCTGTGAAAAGACACCATGTCTATGGCAACTCTTATAAAAGCAAGCATTTCATTGAGGGCTTGCTTATAGTTTCAGAGTCTTAGTCCATTATCCATATGCTCATGGTGGCAGATCATGGTGGCAGGCAGACAGACAGTGCTGGAGAAGTAGCTGAGAGTTCTATATCCAGATCTGCTGGCAACAGGAGGAGAGAAACTCTGGGATTGAAATCTCAAAGCCCATCCACATTTCCTCCAAAAGGGCTATACCTTCTAATCCTTTCACTTCTTGTGACCAAGTATTTATCTAGGATGAGCTCATTTGAGCTACCACAACACCAAAGTCATAGCTACTTTGATTTCTCTGGGTTCTGATTGCTAGTGCCCCAACATTTAATGGCTAATGCTCTAAGCATCTCTAAGCATCAGGTTGAGACAGAAAACATCCTACCTATCCAGCTAGTAGGATAGTTATTGAGCTCAATGGTTAGGACCCTCAGCCTTTATAGTAGTGGCAAGTTTGGCCTTTGTCCTTCAAGATGTCATAACTTCCAGGAACTCTTCCAGGGATAGAGACCTACAGCCTCTACAGGGCATGTTGGACTCTGCTACCAGACAGGCATAAGAGCTGGTAAAGCTGAATGAGGCCAAACTCTGGGAATCTCAGAAATCTGAGAATGGCAGGAGTGAGGTCATTCTCTACTTGCCTCTGTACCTGCTCTGGAACACTTAACCATGACACCCTTCTGAGGACCATGGGCACTCAGTCACATAGCATAACATTTGGAGTTCTCCTCAATGCTAATGAAGTATCTAGCTAACCTTAGCCTTCAGCCAATCAGCTTCTGTTTCTGGGCATTCCTTCCCCTAAAAGGTATATAATCCCTGGTTCACACCAATAAAGTGTACATCCTTTGCCAAATGAAGCAATATGGACAAGCAAGGGTCACCCCTGAGGGTTGACTCACTAAGGATCACCGTGAGGAAAGACTTAAAGAGCCACCCCTAAGATTCCTGATGAAGGCTTTCTCTCCTCCTGCTTGGCCCTTGCTCCCAAGTGGCCTGATCTTGTTGGTCCTGGGCTCTGCTTTCCCCTTCTTGCCTGGTGTGTAGACTCACTCCCTGACGGGAAACATAGACCATTCTTGACTACTTCTCCAGATACACTGGCAACACCTGGGTACCCAGAAGAGAGATTGACAACCACTGTGGATTTCCTGTTTTAGACTTTATCCTACTTCTTCCTGGTCACATGCTGGTTGTGACTAGCTACCCCCAGTGGAGAGGCAGGATGCAGCAAGACATCTCATCACTTTTTACAGTCTTGGCAACCTATCCTTTCACCTCTCTGTGTTCCCTGACCTTCATTTCTAATAGGATGCTTGCAGCCACCCTCTGGTGTGCTCTTCTGTGGGACAATGGGCTATGCACAGAAAGCCTGGTCTCCAGTCAAGCTGAGGTCTTGAACCCTGATGGGACTCGGTGGGTGGTAATTTCCACCTATGTGGGATGGAAGGCATTCAGTCGTGTCTCCTGGACCCCTGGTTCCTGTTGAAGTTACTGCTCCCACAGCCCACACAGGAGAGGTCTGTGGCTATCAGTCATGTAGACAATGTCCCAAGCTTCTGGCATTCTGGCTAGACTCCTCCCCATAGTTACCTAGTAACAGCAAGATAGTCCAGCCCACTATAAGAGGGGCTGCTTGGCCCCACCTCTCTCTCTCTCTCTCTCTCTCTCTCTCTCTCTCTCTCTCTCTCTCTCTCTCTCAGCTTTTACCTCTCTTACTCTCTAGCCTTTCTTCTTGCTCTCTCTCTCTCTCTCTCTCTCTCTCTCTCTCTCTCTCTCTCTCTCTCTTCCCCTTCTTTCTTTCCCCCTGCCTTTCTACAACAAAGCTCTAAAACCATACACTGTCTCTGACCATCAAGGCCTGCTGTGCTTGAACAATGAGATCTGTCTGTCTGTCTGTCTGTCTGTCTGTCTGTCTGTCTGTCTCTCTCTCTCTCTCTCTCTCTCTCTCTCTCTCTCTCTCTCTCTCTCGGCTTTTTCGAGACAGGGTTTCTCTGTGTAGCTCTGGCTGTCCTGACTCACTTTGTAGACCAGACTGGCCTCGAACTCAGAAATCTGCCTGTCTCTGCCTCCTGAGTGAGTGCTGGGATTAAATGCATGTGCCACCAAGTCGAGTCTAACCTCCAGACAGAAGGCCTTCCTACGCTGCAGCCACAGACCAGACTAAGGACTCTTTTTTTTTTTTAATTTTTATTTTTTATTAGATATTTTCTTCATTTACATTTCAAATGCTATCCCAAAAGTCCCCTATACCCTTCCCCCACCTTGCTCCCCTACCCACTCACTCCTACTTCTTGGCCCTGGCTTTCCCCTGTAATGGGGCATATAAAGTTTGCTAGACCAAGGGGCATCTCTTCCCAATGATGGCCAACTAGGCCATCTTCTGCTACATATGCAGCTAGAGATACGAGTTCTGGGGGTACCAGTTAGTTCTTTGTGGTTCCACCTATAGGGTTGCAGACCCCTTCGGCTCTTGGGTACTTTCTCTAGCGCCTCCTATATTGGGGGCCCTGTGTTCCATCCTATAGATGATTGTGAGCATCCACTTCTGTATTTGCCAGGCACTGGCCAAGCCTCACAGGAGACAGCTATATCAGGGTCCTTTCAGCAAAATCTTGCTGGCAGACTAAGGACTCTTGCCTGCATGGGAACCACCAAGAGCCGCCCTTTCCCCTTGCCCTCTCTTCCATTATACAATTTTTCCAAATTGCCCCACTAGCTGTAGTCCACACTCGACACACAGTGGGAGAACACAACAAAGCTTTAAAGGAACCCCCTTTAGCAATGTTTCACTGTATCTATTCCAGTGTATAGGATATTTGGGAGCTTCTGATCTATTTCCACATATTTTAAGACCCAAGAAGCATTTATTGTTATTCTCTTATGACAATTTTGTTGACAAGTAAAATTATTTACTGCTCCACTGTTTCTCGGGGGCTACAAGATTTCCTGAGTTCTTCTTCCTGTAGTCCATGAAGATGACACAGTTTTAGTTCTCCTGATGTATCCTAATACTCTTAATATATGACTCTACTATATGTAATATTTTCCTGAACCATGACACATGAAAACAGAGAACCTATCAGCTCTTGGTACAAGTTTTCTGGTGCTGAGTAATATTCTCATTTTAACCAGGAGTTTAACCAGAGAAAGAAGGCAGAATTGAAAACCACGTCTGTGATTTACAGGTTGCATAGACAGTGAGTTCTGGTTAAAAGACAAAAGAGAAATCTATAAGAAGAGAGGAGTGAATTCTTGCAGCAGTGAGAGTTTCTTTATTTATTAAAAACTGATATTGAATTCAGATCATTTGCAGGCATTGAGTGGAGCGTGAGGAATAGAGTGGTGAATGAGAAAGGCATCATCCTTCAGTAACAGAGCTGGACCACTTAGGAATTGCTTCACTTGAAAAACTCTTCCTATGGGGTTAGCACTAATACTCTAGAATAGTTCTTAAGAATTTTTGAGAGACTCAGACATTTTGTGAATCATTTTACCATAATAATGTCTCAATTACAGAACACGTTATTGAATTTTCTTTCTCTTGATATCTTTACTTTAATGGGCTGTGCTCAGCATGTCTAAAGAAGAAGCATATTCCTTTGCAGTTTTGGATAGGAGTTTAAGCCAAGATGAGTGCAAAACTATTCTGGGAAATAGCATGGGCTGTTTGAATTATGGCTATATTTGGTTTAAAAGATGAATTACACATCAGGAAAAATGAATAAATTATAACTACAACTTTTGCATATTAAATATACCAAATTGTACTATATCCAATAACAGAAATTTAAATAAAAGTTTTCTTTTATTAGATGCAGGGGTTTGTGAATGTTTTCCTTTGTATAACATCAATAATAATAATGATAAATGACATTTATTGAACTTTTACTGTATGCCAAGGGCTGTTCTTACAACAAAAATTAGATGACATATAGTCATGTGTTCATTTAAAACTTAGAAATGAAAAGTGAGATTTTGAGAAAAATTGTGACTTTTTATACAACTATTAACCTATTCAACCAAGCTTTCAACTTAGTAGCCTGGCTATAGATCCGCTAAGAGGGCATGAGAACACCAAGAACCCAAGGACCTTTAAATCAACATGATCAAACCTCATATGAACTCACAGAGGCTGAGGCAGCCTGTACAGGGCCGGCACCAGTTTTTCAATGTACATACTATGGATACTAGTTTAGTGCGTTTGTAGGACTACTGAGTGTGCAAAAGAGTCGGTCTTGATTCTAATGCCTTTTTTGGGGACTCTTTTCCTGCTATTTGTTTGTCTTGTCCAATTCAGATCTGTTAATTTTTATTTTATTTTACTATTACCCATTAGAAGTCTGTTTGTTTTCTAATGAGAGAAAGAATGGAGTGGATCCGGATGGAAAGGGAGGAAGTAAAAATTAGGAAGAGTAGAGGAAGGAAAGCCATAATTATTAATTGAGGGATATATTATGTGAGGAAAAATATGTTTTCTTTTTTTAATTAGATATTTTCTTTATTTACATTTCAAATGTTATCCCCTTTTCTAGATTCCCCTCTGAAAATCCCTATCCCCTCCATATGCTCCCCAATCCACCTGCTCCTGCTTTCTGGCCCTGGCATTCCTCTATACTAGAGCATAGAACCTTCACAGGACCAAGGGTCCCTCCTCCCATTGATGACCAACTAGGCCATCCTCTGATATATATGCAGCTAGAGCCATGAGTCCCACCATGTGTTTTCTTTGACTGGTGGTTTATTCCCAGGGAGCTCTGGGGGTACTGGTTAGTTCATATTGTTCCTCCTATGGGGCTGCAAACCTCTTCAGCTTCTTGGGTACTTTCTCTAGCTCCTTCATTGGGGACCCTGTGCTTCATCCCATGGATGGCTGTGAGCATCCACTTCTGTATTTGTCAGGCACTGGCAAAGCATCTCAGGGGACAGCTTTATCAGGCTCCTGTCAGCAACCTCTTGTTGGCATCCGAAATTGTGTTTGGGTTTGGTGGTTTTTTATGGGATGGATCCCCAGGTGGGACAATCTCTGCATGGTCATTCCTTCAGTATCTGCTCCGTACTTTGTCTGTGTAACTCCTTCCATGGGTATTTTGTTCCACCTTCTAAGGAGGAACGAAGTATCCACACTTTGGTCTTCCTTCTTCTTGAGTTTCATGTATTTTGCAAATTGTGTATTGGGTATTCTGAGCTTCTGGGCTAATATCCACTTATCAGTGAGTGCATATAATGTGTGTTCTTTTGTAATTGAGTTACCTCACTTAGGATGATAACCTCCAGATCCAACTATTTGCCTAAGAATTTCATGTATTCATTGTTTTTAATAGCTGAGTAGTACTCTATTGTGTAAATGTACTGCATGTTCTGTATCCATTCCTCTATTGAGGTACATTTGGATTCTTTCCAGCTTCTTGCCATTATAACTAAGTCTGTTATAAACATAGTGGAGCATGTGTCCTTATTACAAGTTGGACCACTTTCTGGGTATATGCCCAGGAGTTGTATTGCTATATCTTTCAGTAGTATTATGTCCAATTTTCTGAGGAACTGCCAAACTGAATTCCAGAATGATTGTACCAGCTTGCAATCCCACCAGCCAGCAATGGAGGAGTGTTTCTCTTTCTAATCCTCCTTACCAGCACCTGCAGTCACCTGAGATTTTTATCTTAGCCATTCTGACTGGTGTGAGGTGGAATCTCAGGGTTGTTTTGATTTGCATTTCCCTTATGGTTAAGGATATTGAAAATTTTTTAGGTGCATCTTATCCATTTTGTATTCCTCAGTTGAGAATTCTTTGTTTAGATCTGTACTCCATTTTTTAATAGGGTTATTTGTTTTTTTGGAGTCTAACTTCTTGAGTTCTTTATATATATTGGATATTAGGCCTCTATCAGATTTTGGATTGGTAAAGATCTTTCCCCAATCTGTTGGTTGCATTTTTGTCTTATTGACAGTGTTCTTTGCCTTACAGAAGCTTTGCAATTTTATGAGGTCCCATTTCTTGATTCATGATCTTACTGCACAAGCCATTGGTGTTCTGTTCAAGAATTTTTCCCCTCTGCCCATGTGTTAAAGGCTCATCCCCACTTTCTCCTTTATAAGTTTCAGATTCTCTGGTTTTATGTGGAGTTCCTTGGTCCACTTAGAACTGAGTTTTATACAAGGAGATAAGAATGGATCAATTTGCAGTCTTCTACATGCTAACTGCCATTTGAGCCAACAGCATTTGTTGAAATGGTTGTCTTTTTGCCATTGGAAGGTTTTAGATTCTTTGTCAAAGATCAAGTAACCACAGGTGTGTGTGTTCATTTCTAGGTCTTTAATTACATTCCATTGATCTACCTGTCTGTCTCTGTACCCTTACCATGCAGGTTTTATCACAATTGCTCTGTAGAACATCTTGAGATCTGGGATGGTGATTTCATGAGAGGTTCTTTTATTGTTGAGAATAGTTTTAGCTATCCTAGGGTTTTTTTTTTTTTCAAATTTCCCTTTCTAACTAACTCTGTGAAGAATTGAGTTGGAATTTTGATGGGGATTGCACTGAATCTGTAGATTGCTTTCGGCAAGATAGCCATTTTTACTATATTGATCCTGCCAACCCATGGGCAGTGAGATCTTTCAATTTTCTGTGATCTTTGATTTATTTCTTCAGAGACTCTAAGTTCTTATCATATAGATCTTTCATTTTCTTAGTTTGAGTCACACCAAGTTATTTTATATTATTTGTGACTATTGTGAAGGGTGTTGTTTCCCTAACTTCTTTCCCAGCCTGTTTATCTTTTGGGTAGAGAAAGGCCACTGATTTGTTTGAGTTAGTTTTATATCAAGCTACTTCACTGAAGCTATTTATCAGGCTTAGGAGTTGTCTCATGGAATTTTTGGGGTCACTTATCTATACTATCATATTATCTGCAAATAGTGATATTTTGCCTTCTTCCTTCCCAGTTTGTATTCCTCTGATCTCCTTTTGTTGTCTAATTGCACCATCTAGGACTTAAGTAATATATTGAATATGTAGTGAGAAAGTGGGCAGCCTTGTCTAGTGCCTGATTTTAGTGGGATTGTTTCAAGTTTCTCTTCATTTAGTTTGATGTTGGCTACTTGTTTGCTGTAGATTGATTTTATTATGTTTAGGTATGGGCCTTGAATTCTTGATCTTTCCATGACTTTTATCATGAATCAGTTTTGGATTTGTCAAATGTTTTCTCAGTATCTAATGAGAGGCTCATGAGGTTTTTGTTTTTTACTTTGTTTATATAGTGGACTACATGGAAGGATTTCCATATATTGAATCATCCCTGCATCCCTGGAATGAAGCCTACTTTATTCATGAAGGATGATCATTTTGATGCGTTCTTAGATTCTCTTTGCAAGAATTTTATTGAGTATTTTTGCATCAATATTCCTAAGGGAAATTGGTCTGAAGTTCTCTTTCTTTGTTGAGTCTGTGGTTTAGGTATCAGAGTAATGTAGCTTCATAGAATGTATTGGGTAGAATAACCTCTGTTTCTATTTTGTGGAGTAGTTTAAGGAGTATTGGAATTAGGTCTTCTTTGAAGGACTGAGAGAACTCTGCACTAAAATCATCTGGTCTTGGGTTTCTTTTTTTGGTTTGGGGAAAATTAATGACTGTTTCTATTTCTTTAGAGGATATGGGACAATTTAGATTGTTAATATGATTCTGATTTAACTTTGGTATCTAGTATCTGTCTAGAAAACTGTCCATTTCATTGAGGTTTTCCAGTTTTGTTGAGTGTAGGCTTTTGTAGAAGGATCTGATGATTTTTTAGATTTCCTCAGATTCTGTTGTTATGTCTCCCTTTTCATTTCTGATTTTTGTTAATTAGGATACTGTCCCTGTGCCCTCCAGTTAGTTTGGCTAAGGCTTAATCTATCTTGTTGATTTTCTCAAAGAACTAGCTTTCCTCGTTTGGTTGATTCTTTGTATAGTACTTTTTGTTTCCACTTGGGTAATTTCACCCCTAAGTTTGATTATTTCCTGCCATCTACTCCTCTTGGGTGAATTTGCTTCCTTTTGTTCTAGAGCTTTTAGATGTGCTGTCAAGCTGGTAGTGTATGCTCTTTCCAATTTCTTTTTGGAGACACACAGTGCTATGAGGTTTCCTCTTAGGACTGCTTTCATTGTGTCCCATAAGTTTGGGTATATTGTGGCTTCCTTTTCATTAAACTCTAAAAAGTCTTTAATTTCTTTCTTTATTTCTTCCTTACCAAGTTATTGAGTAGAGTGTTGTTCAGCATCCACTTGTATGTGAGCTTTCTATTATTTATGTTGTTATTGAAGATTAGCCTTGTTCTGTGTTGATCTGATAGGATGCATGGGATTATTTCAATATTTATGCATCTGTTGAGTCCTGTTTTTTGACCAGTTTTATAGTCAATTTCGGCTAAGGTACCATGAGGTGCTGAGAAGAAGTCATATCCTTTTGTTTTAGGATAAAATGTTCTATAGATACCTGTTAAATTCATTTGCTTCATATCTTCTCTTAGTTTCACTGTGTCTCTGTTTATTTTCTGTTTCCAAGATCTGTACCTTGATGAGAGTGGCATGCTAAAGTCTCCCACTATTATTGCAATGTGTGGTTTGAGCTTTACTGAAGTTTTCTTAATGAATGTGGATGCCCTTGCATTTGGAGCATAGATGTTCAGAATTGAGAGTTCATCTTGTAGATTTTACCTTTGATGAGTATGAAGTGTCCTTCCTTGTCTTTTTTTGATAATTTTAGGTTGAAAGTTGATTTTATTCGATAATAGAATGGCTACTCCAGCTTGTTTCTTAGGACCATTTGCTTGGGAAATTGTTTTCCAGACTTTTACTCTGAGGTAGTGTCTGTCTTTCTCCCTGAAGTGGATTTCCTGTAAGCAGCAAAATATTGGGTTCTGTTTGTATAGCCAGTCTGTTAGTCTCTGTGTTTGCATTGGGGTATTGAGTCCATTGATATTACGTGATATTAAGGAAAGTAATTGTTGCTTTTCCGTTATTTTTGTTGTTAGAGTTGGAATTCTGTTTATGTGGCTACCTTCTTTAGCTTTGTTGAAAGATTGCTTTCTTGCTTTTTCTAAAGTGTAGTTATCCTCCCTGTTTTGATTTTTCCCCCCTCTATTATCCTTTAAAGGGCTGGGTTCATGGAAAGATATTGTGAAAATTTGTTTTTGTCACTGAATACTTTGGTTTCTCCATCTATGGTAATTGAGGATTTTGCTGGGTATTATAGCCAGGGATAACATTTGTGTTCTCTTAGGGTCTGTATGGTATCTGCCCAGGATCTTCTGGCTTTCATAGTCTGGTGAGAAGTCTGGTGTAATTCTACTAGGTCTGCTTTTATATGCTACTTGACCTTTTTCCCTTACTCCTTTTAATATTCTATCTTGGTTTAATGACTTTGGTGTTTTGATTATTATATGTCAGGGAAATTTTTTTGGTCCAGTCTATTTTTAGTTCTGTAGGCTTCTTATATGTTTTGAGCATCTCTTTCTTTAGGTTAGGGAAGTTCTCTTTTATAATTTTGTTGAGAATATTTACTAGTTCTTTAATTTGAAAACCTTCATTCTCATCTATACCTATTATCCTTATGTTTGGTCTTCTCATTGTGTCCTGGATTTCCTGGATGTTTTGAGTTGGGATCTTTTAGTATCTTTAATTTTCTTTGATGGTTGTGTCAGTGTTTTCTATGGAATCCTCCGCACCTGAGTTTTCTCTTCCATCTCTTCTATTCTGTTGGTGATGCTCCCATCTATGGCTGATCATTTCTTTCCTAAGATTTCTATCTTCAGAATTGTCTCCCTTTGTGATTTCCTTATTGTTTCTACTTCCATTTATAGATCCTGGATGGTTTTGTTCAATTCCTTCACCTGTTTGTTTGTGTTTTCCTGTAATTCTTTAAGGGATTTTTGTGTTTCTTCTTTAATGGCTTCTACCTGTTTAGCTGTGTTCTCCTGTATTTCTTCAAGGGAGTTGGTAATTTCCTTCTTAATATCCTCCACCAGCATCATGAGATATGATTTTAAACCTGAATCTTGCTTTTCCAGTCTGTTGGGGTATACAGGACTCTCTGTGGTGCAGTACTGGTTTCTGATGATGCCAAGTAGTCTTGGTTTCTGTAGGTTAGATTATTGTGTTTGCCTTTCACTATCTGGTAATCTCTGGTGTTAAATGTTCTTGCTGTCTCTGGCAGGAGCTTATTTCTCCTGTGAGTCAGTAAGCTTCTGTCAGCACTCCTGGGAGAAAAGCTCTCTCCTGTTCAGTTATCCAGTTCACAGAGCGTTGCAGAACAGCCCCACCTACTGGCTGCAGATGTAGGCCCATAGGACCCTGTCCCAGCTGTTCTGCTGCTTCTGCAGCCTGTGCACTCCTGAGTTGACAGGCCTTGGAGAGTTACTGGAAAGAAAATGGAGATCTCACCTGAGTCCTGGGATCAGAGTACTCCCTGGAGGCAATCTCTCCTCTGGCAGGGAAGATGAACAGAAGATCAGCTCCACCTCCTGGCTGCAGATGTAGGCCTGTAGGACCCTGTCCCAGCTGTTCTTCTGCCTGTGTGGCCTGTGCTCTCCTGAGTGGACCTGCCTTAGAGAGTCACAGGAGAGAAAATGGCCAAAAAATATATTCAATTAAAGGGGAAGATTGTGAAAAACAAAGCTACTTTCAAGGTGTAAATATTTTTAATATAAGAATTCTAAATCTCAATGTAAAAGACAACGTGTTTATAATCAGAACAATCGTGACAAAATCAGGGTCAGACCTAATGGAACATATTTGTCATCCTATGGTTTAGATCATGAAATCAGGAGATTTAAGAGTTCAAGGCCAACTTTAGTCACTTGGGAGTTCAAGATCAACCTTGTCTATATGAGATTCTTCTCCTGCTGCTGCTGCTGTGGCTACTGTTATTGATGATGATGATGATGATGATGAAGAAGAAGAAGAAGAAGAAGAAGAAGAAGAAGAAGAAGAAGAAGAAGAAGAAGAAGAAGAAGAAAATGAAAGTGAAGGTGAAGAAGATGATGATAATGTATTTTCAATCAAAGGAGAAAAGTTACTTTCATGGATGTGTTGAAAATAGATCATAGGAAATGACAGGTGATAAAAGTCATGTGGTGATGAAAACAATGCTTGCTGTAGAAATGATTTCCTGCAGATGCATTTATAGCAATGCCTTTATAGTAGTGCCTTTAAAACTATCTACAATTATGCTAAATTGGTACTGGGTTGTATACCAATGATTTTCTTTAAAAAAGACTTATTCTTATTATTTTGAATTTAAATAGGTTCATGTGTACTTACTTGTAGGTATGTGCTTGTGAGTCTGGGTTCCCATGGAGGCCAGAAGTGTTAGATCCCCTCAAGCTGTAGTCATAGAACAGTATGAACCATGTCACAAGAATTCTTGGGAGCACACTTGGGACTTTTGAAAAAGCAGCAAATTCTTTTAACATCAAGCTACCTGTGTAAAAGCATTTGTCAGTGCTTTTTATGTGAAGATTTGCTACATAATTGGCTTTTATAAAAATATATACGTGGCTTTTAAAACATGATGGTAAATTCAACCATACTACAAACTGAGTGATTCTTTTTGGAGTCTCTGAGGATTCTTTTCTTTTCTTCACTAAAATGAGCTAGGAAGAAATTATACAACTCTTATGATTTGATAGATGAATCACCAATTAACCCTAAAAAATTGACTGTCTTTTTATGTATAAAAACCTTTATTATTAGAAATCACCCATTCAATCAAGTCATAAAATTAATACTAACTCAGCTACTCAAATCTTAACAGAAGATGGTGGTGAAAACCATAGAAATCATTTATAAATTCCTTTGTGATAATTTTAGCCAGGAAACCTAGGTTCTACTAAGAGCATGACATTTTGGATTTGGAGTAGAGATCTAAAGAAGGAAGAGCTGCACATGGGAGGAAAAGAGATATTCCCAATGTTGTGGCAGACATATATTATTTGTCAGAAAGGATGGGATGCAGATTCTTGTATCTGGGCACTAACTGCTGTGGGCACTGAGTATCAGATGCAGGTGCTGGCTCAGATCAGCAGCTCTGTGGAATGGAGTTTGTTGTCCCTGCTTCAGAGCACTGGCTTTATATTTATTTGCATTGCATGTTCAACATCAGGTGCTTCTTAATTTCAACATCATAATGTAGCTTCCTATTGCCTACTTCTACTAACCGCTTCTCTTCAGTGGCAGGCCCCTGTTCTCTGTTTTTCTTTTGGGCATTTTGTTAATCTTCAGCTCCACATTTGACGACTAAGGAAAGCAGACTTCTGCTTGACTTCCAAGTTTCTCATCCATTGTCTAGCCTAGCTATCTTAGTTATTGACATGGTTTTAGATTCCTGATATAAATACACAAATAAAATAGATCAAATTTCTCTTCTGAGGTATTCATGTAGTATTAGAGAAGACAAATAATACACCTATTATGCATGTTGATAGAGTAGTAAGTTACAAAGGGATGTGTATGGGAAAAGTGCCTAGCAAGGCAGTGGGGGAAGTCTCCTCAGAACTTCACATTTGAGCATGGAAGAAAGAAGAAAATAACATTAGGGATATGTTGAAAACTTTCATTGGGAGGAGGCTGCAAAATTCTTGCCCTTGTTATCTGAGTAGCCTAGTGCCTTAGGGAATGTACTAAAAAAGTGTTATAGGGTTCATCTTTAGCATTCACTTAAGAGCTGTAGGCATGAATATAAACTCATACACGTCATATGTTTGGAATGTGTTTCTGTCCCCATCTAGCTGCAGCTACAGTCATATGTGAAGTAGATGGCAAGTTGGGTTTAACAAGAATGGATCAATGCAAAAATAGATCATCAAAATATTTGAGTGCCTATATGTAATGATTGCATATGGGATTCCTACTGAGTTCTCAAGGAAGGATACATATTTTGGGAATGAGGATAATTAGGTGGAAAAAGAGCCTATTGTCTGTGCTTGTGGGACTTAGAGAATGAATATTGACATCCATTCTAACATTTGTTGAGCCCTTAATATACTCTGATATGTAGTATAAAGTGATTTAAGTGTATTATCCATTTTTATCTTCACTGAGCTATAAGAAATGGATATATTATAATCTTCCTTTTGCAAATGTGAATATTGAAAGAGCATTTCATGTGGTTATCATAATGTTGACCTTGTCTACAGTGGATGAATTATTTTGAGATTTAATGTGTTTTATATGTTTGAAATGTATACTCTTCTATAGCTATACAGATATCACTATTTCTATTCAATGGTCGGGAGATCTGAATATCCATAATAGGATATTTAATTAAATGGCTAAAGATAACAATGGTAAGAATTTTCATTATCCTCAAACATAAGGCTGAAAGTAACTGGTGCATGTCGGGATAGGTTTTATTTCCTGTGCTCAGTTGTGTTATCCTAAAAACTTTAAAGGAGGCATGTGAGCACAAAAGAAAATTAATCTGTTAAAGTAAGATGTTTTAGTATCTAATGCCTTAGTTTTTCTTCAAAAGATATTTGATTTCCATTTTTTGTATTTCATGGATTTTCAAACACAAACTGGCTTTTAACTAAAATTTCACTCTGCTTATGTGTGCAATTTCAGAAATAAGCGAGGATGATCTGTTTCCATATAAGTTTCAAACGATAGAGTATGTACTTATCAGTAAGCACAGAAAGACTAATACAATTATCAAAGGCAAATACAAATTAAGCACTTTCTCTTGATAAGCCCCTCAAAGAAGCCAGTAAAAGTGTAGCAAATGGACTCATAAAATTGAGTTATAAGTTGACAAAGAGCTGCTTCTGCCTTAGCTGTCAGTTCTTGATATCTTTTATAATCTGTTCAATTTAAGAAAAACAACTGGAAAAAGGATGGAGAAGATAGCTCAGCCAGGAAGAAGATGGCCTTGTTGATGCCTTAATTTTTTCCTTAAAGGCTCAAGTGAAAATAAGGTAAGAGGCTCAGGTGTGACAACTGTCCTGGATAGTTTTATGTTAACTTGACACAAGCTAGATTCATCGAAAAGGAGGAACCTCAATTGAGAAAGTGTCTCCCTACAATCCAGATGGAGGGCACTTTCTTAATCAGTGATTGATGGAGGAGGCAACAGCTTGTTTTGTATGGTGTCATACCTGGGTTAGTGGTTCTGTATTCTATAAGAAAGCAGGCTGAGTCAGCCTTTTTTTTTTTTTAGCATATTTTTTTAATTACATCTTTTCCTCAATTACATTTCCAATGCTATCCCAAAAGTCCCCCATACCCTCCCCCCTACTTCCCTACCCACCCATTCCCATTTTTTTTGGCCCTGGCGTTCCCCTGTACTGGGGCATATAAAGTTTGCATGTCCAATGGGCCTCTCTTTCCAGTGATGGCCGACTAGGCCATCTTTTGATACATATACAGCTAGAGTCAAGAGCTCCGGGGTACTGGTTAGTTCATAATGTTGTTCCACCCATAGGGTTGCGGATCCCTTCAGCTCCTTTGGTACTTTCTCTAGCTCCTCTATTGGGGGCCCTGTGATCCATTCACTAGCTGACTGTGAGCATCCACTTCGGTGTTTGCTAGGCCCCGGCATAGTCTCACAAGAGACAGCTATATCTGGGTCCTTTCAGCAAAATATTGCTAGTGAATGCAATGGTGTCAGCATTTGGATGCTGATCATGGGATGGATCTCTGGATATGGCAGTCTCTAGATGGTCCATCCTTTTGTCACAGCTCCAAACTTTGTCTCTGTAACTCCTTCCATGGGTGTTCTGTTCCCAATTCTAAGGAGGGGCATAGTGTCCACACTTCAGTCTTCATTCTTCTTGAGTTTCATGTGTTTAGCAAACTGTATCTTATATCTTGGGTATCCTAAGTTTTGGGCTAATATCCACTTATCAGTGAGTACATATTGTGTGAGTTCCTTTGTGATTGTGTTACCTCACTCAGGTTGATGCCCTCCAGGTCCATCCATTTGCCTAGGAATTTCATAAATTCATTCTTTTTAATAGCTGAGTAGTACTCCATTGTGTAAATGTACCACATTTTCTGTATCCATTCCTCTGTTGAGGGGCATATGGGTTCTTTCCAGCTTCTGGCTATTATAAATAAGGCTGCTATGAACATAGTGGAACATGTGTCCTTTTTACCGGTTGGGACATCTTCTGGATATATGCCCAGGAGAGGTATTGCAGGATCCTCCGGTAGTACTATGTCCAATTTTCTAAGGAACCGCCAGACTGAGTTCCAGAGTGGTTGTACAAGCTTGCAATCCCACCAAAAATGTAGGAGTGTTCCTCTTTCTCCACATCCTCGCCAGCATCTTCTGTCACCTGAATTTTATGAGAAAGTCAGTAAGCAGGATTCCTCCATGGCCACTGAATTAGCTTCTGCCCAGGTTCCTGTCCTACTTGAGTTCCTTTCCTGGCTTTCTTCAGTGATAGAGTACAATGTGGAAATTAAACCAAATAAACCCTTTCTTGCCCATCTTGCTTTTTGGTCAT
Source organism: Mus caroli (assembly GCF_978045245.1). NCBI lineage: Eukaryota > Metazoa > Chordata > Mammalia > Rodentia > Muridae > Mus > Mus caroli. The sequence continues at coordinate 69,770,413 of NW_028227265.1, forward strand.
GCTGCTCCATCACTGCAATAGTAATCCTAGATACAACAGAAACACACACTTTTAATCTCACCACTGGGAAAGCAGAGATAGGCAGATCTCTAGGACTTCCTAGATAGATGGTCTGACCTGTTTGTTCAGTTCAAAGCCGGTGAAAGATCTTGTCTCAGATTTCAGAAAGCCAGGTGAAAGGCACTTGTGAAGAAACTTGACATTTTCCTGTGTCCACCACATTTCTGTGCACATGAACTTGCCTGTGTACACCTACATATGTATGTACAATCTGTCATAAACACACACACACACAGAGAGAGAGAGAGAGAGAGAGAGAGAGAGAGAGAGAGAGAGAGAGAGAGAGAGAGAGAGAGAGAGATGTTTCAATATCTCAAATGCAACATACATTGCTTAGAATCCATTATTAGAGAAGTAATACTTTCAGTGTCTTCTCTGGAATCAGAAGCCTTGGGACGAGGAAATCTGGAATTCTGGGATAGTTACTGTCTCCCTCTATCCTCTTTGGGCACTCCTTTAAATTACCTATGCAATTGGTAGCTTTAAAAGGGCATTGAAAATAATTAAATACAATATTTCAACTAACATCTATTCACGAGTGTTTAAAAATATTACAGTGGGAAGGGAGAAGAGCTTTAGTCTGTGATCATGCACACCATATTAATTCAGGGAGAAAAAGGGAAACACATCATCCGAGGCATGTAATCCATTCCCACAGCTATGAGGCACCATCAGTTCCCCTTTATTTCTTCACACTTCTCCCATTGGAGGCTGTCACTTTTAATTGATGTAAGTGATAGAGGTTTCCTGAACTCTGCAGGGAAGTTAGTTCTAGGCTAATGCTTCCTCTAAATCTTATTTCATCCCATTTGTGCTTAGGAAAGACAGCAACAACTTAAGCTTTATTTACTTATCTTGTTCCTTCAACTAATCTGTGTGGGAATCTCTATGCAATTCTCTGGAAGGCAATTCTCTTTGTAGAGAGGAACAAATGTTAGAATATGGCACACTATACCAGTACCATGTAGTTTTTATCACAATTGCTCTGTAGTACAGCTTTAGGTCAGGCATGGTGATTCCACCAGAGGTTCTTTTATCCTTGAGAAGAGTTTTTGCTCTCCTAGGTTTTCTGTTATTCTAGATGAATCTGCCGATTACCCTTTCTAATTCGTTGAAGAATTGAGTTGGAATTTTGATGGGGATTGCATTGAATCTGTAGATTGCTTTTGGCAAGATAACCATTTTTACTATATTGATCCTGAAAGGACCCAGATATAGCTGTCTCTTGTGAGACTATGCTGGGGCCTAGCAAACACCGAAGTGGATGCTCACAGTCAGCTATTGGATGGATCACAGGGCCCCCAATGGAGTAGCTAGAGAAAGTACCCAAGGAGCTAAAGGGATCTGCAACCATATAGGTGGAACAACATTATGAACTAACCAGTACCCCGGAGCTCTTGACTCTAGCTGCATATGTATCAAAAGATGGCCTAGTAGGCCATCAATGGAAAGAGAGGCCCATTGGACTTGCAAACTTTATATGCCCCAGTACAGGGGAATGCCAGGGCCAAAACGTGGGGGTGGGTGGGTAGGGGAGTGGGGGGGAGGGTATGGGGGCTTTTGGGATAGTATTGGAAATGTAAATGAGGAAAATACCTAATAAAATATTAAAAAAAGGAATATGGCACACTATTATTACTGACAAATGTAGGGCATGCTATCCTCACTGACACCCCAACTTTAACCGGATCTTATTTTTTTCCATTTTGTTTTGACCCAAAGTTGCTTTGAAACTCTGTCAAACAACAAATAGAAACATCAGAGGAACAGTGAAGAGGTTAAATAGACAGTTTTGAAAATAAAAATTAGGAGTAATCATTAGTAATCAAAGATGTATATGAAAGTGATCGTGCTGTTAGTGGCATTTTATTAGACCAAATAGATGATGTCATGTGCTGATGTAGAATTTTAATCCACTTTTCATAAGGAGGGAACATTCTCCATTAACTTGAAGAATAACTTGAAAGTCTTTAGCCAGTTTGATTTAGTATTCATTTTAAGATTCAAATTTTCTTTAAGGTAGGTACCCAGATATTTTATTTTTCTAGTTCCGTAAAATAATTTACAAAAGGGTCACTAGGTTGTTTGGCCCACATGCTCATATGTGAAAAACAAACTCTTCTTAACCCTATTGATTTATCTCTCACTAAGCTACCTATCTCTTTGTACATATTATCTGAATTTCATTAATTTTTTTCTATTATGAATCTCAACATTCAGAAATGATTCTTACCTCATTTCCAAGTTAATTCCCTGGGTTATTCCTAGAATTTCATTATCTAAATATGAATGCTTTTTATAGAGAAAAAGGAGAAATCAATTTTCCTTTACCAGAATACTATCACCTACTTTTATGGTGAAAGAGTCATCTTTGAACAAAGTAAAGAAAGTACAGGGATCATTGCAGAACCATCTGGGGTCATGGACAGTCTTGGGAAGTTTTCTTTCATAATGCATTTGGTATTTTCCTAACACCGTAGTGCTCACAGCTACACTTTGGGTACAGAGGACTCTGATCATAAGCATAGCCCATGGTTCCATGCCTGCCTATTCCTCATTCACTGCCTTTAAGTCTCAGCTTCTTCACCCTTTGCTTCTTCAATACTACCTTCATGTTAGCCTTGTCTTCAAACACATCCTATTTCTTGCTGTGTATTTGTAATCATTCTTTTTCTCAGACATAATGATAAGAAGTACTTAATTTGATTTTAGTATAATCAAACCATGTGAGATATTTACATATTAATATTATGTCTAGATTTTTTAAAAATATATTATAACTCTTTAATCTTTTTTTTTTTTTTTGACAGTCCAGTTGTTATCCTCCTCCGGGTCCACCCTCTGACTGCTCCTCATCCCATTACTTCTTTCCCATTTTCAAGAAGATGTCCCTCAAAACCACCCCACCATACTTCCTCAGTCTCTGGGGCCTCAAGTCTCTCAAAGTTGGGCACATCTTCTCTCACTAATGCCAAATCAGGCAGTCCTCTAACATATATGTCGGGGGCCTCATATCAGCTGGTGTGTGCTGCCTGGTTGGTGGCTCATTGTCTGAGAGATCTTGGGGCTCCAAGTTAGTTTAGTCTGATGGTCACCCTCCTTCTCAACTTTTTCCAGCCTTTATCTAATTCAACCACGAGGGTTCCCTGCTTCTGATCATTGAGAAATATAGAATGCTTCATGAATTTGTGTGTCATCCTTGCATAGGGGCCATGCTAATCTTCTCTGTGTGGTTCCAATTTTAGTATATGTGCTGCTGTAGTGAACACTTAATGCCCAGATTTATTAATCTTAGTATAATGCTCATATATTATAATCACATATATGTATATTTCTCATCTTTCTTGCTAGGTGCACAAGCATGGTTTTTATGTATATTTTGTTGATAACTGACTTATTATTCTTTTGGTGGTTGTGGATATTCAATTTATCGCCTTCTAGACAAAGCCTCTATTGCTTGAACTACTATCCTGAGATGGGGATGTCTACCTTTGTCATTCTAACTGGGCTTCTGGGCACTTGTCCAAAATTATTCTGTATTTTATTTGTATTTTTCTAGAAGGATGTATTTTGGTTTAGATATTGTTTCTCACTCAAAGATTCATGTTCTAGATGCCTGGGCCACAATGCTTTCAAAGGGGGTAGAATCTGTAAATGTTGTATGCCAATGGAGGGTATTATAGCATTGGGAGACTGGGAGGACTTAGTGATTCTTTAATAGGAAGCCTTGGATCTCCTGAGACTGTATTCGTTACTCTGAGAGTAGATTGTCATAAACAAGATCAGCTATTTTCCCTTGTTTTCCTGATTCTTTTTTAATTACTACCGAATGTGATACTTTATTTTACTTGGTTTTCATACTGTAATGTCATGTGATAACATTTGCTATCTATGGCATAGCTGAAGTCCTCACCAATACCCAGTGATTGTCCCTTGCTTTTTTTTTTTTTTTTTTTTTTTTTTTTTCGAGACAGGGTTTCTCTGTGTAGCCCTGGCTGTCCTGGAACTCACTTTGTAGACCAGGCTGGCCTCGAACTCAGAAATCCGCCTGCCTCTGCCTCCCGAGTGCTGGGATTAAAGGCGTGCGCCACCACGCCCGGCTTGTCCCTTGCTTTTACTAAATTTAAATATGTATATTTGTGTAAAGTTTTCTCTCTCTCAATATCCATAATATGTATATATGCACGTATTCATAATACAGATATGCATTACACATACACATATAACATTCATGTATGTATACATGCATAAATATGTGCATACATATATATTTATTTCTACTACTAAAAATTAAAATCTGGACACTCCTGTATTCTTTCTTTCCACTTCCTGTCAAAGTATGACTTCAACTATTCTTATCTGCCACAATTAACTGGACTAACACCTGTGAAATCATTGTGATTACTACTGCTTATTGTATTTCAGTGTTGGCTGTAAAGCTCATTGACAAATTGGCTTTTTTTTTTCAAGTGAGTGAGGCACAGGTCCTCTAAGACAAATTTTGAACTTCATTTTCTATAATCTCTTTTACATTTTTAATGTGCTGACCTCTGACTGTGGAAATAGAGGTTCCACAGTGATTTTTTTCTAGCTAACTTGTTTACATGCCTTTGGTCTTAACTCCACAATGGCAGACTTAATTCATTTTCCCTCCCTTCCTCCATCTTACTGGACCATCATAAGTGAGTTTTGTCATTGTTGATTACTATACTATTTTCCTTTTGTGGATGGTGGTTGTCTGCTTAGTCATAGGCTGCCTCACGGCATAAACATTGCTCTTATGGTCACAGACTCATTTGTGATAGTGAGAATGATTAACATGATTTTAGCACATGTAGTTGACTCTGTTTCCTCATCCATGAAGGGAGCAAAGAAAGAAAAGTAATCTGTACCATTATAATCACTTTGTCTTGTACCCCACTTTCCTGTTCCTGGAATTCATACAAGACATTTTCAGGTTATTTGGAAATAAGGCTTTATCTCTAGCCAGTTGGTTCAAAGCTTTACTGACTCTTCTGTATAGCACAGTGTAGAATCAATTGATGTAGGAATCATTTCTCTCTGGTTGTGAACACACTACTCATATTTTCTTCTTGCAATTCTTTATGTAAAGACAAATGTGTAATTTGTTGGAATTTAATGAAGGCTGCAAAGAATCTGTTCCTAGCCATAACAAGAGAAGACTTATCCACCATGCATAGATCTCTCTACTTATACATAGTTTGTGCCAGGTCTTGCCTAGAGGAGAGTTTTGAATCTTGGGAAGTGTAACTGGAATTCAAATATAGGCTTTTGAGGTACAGAGGAGGAAATTCTCTAAGTCTGCTGGGGATGAGAGAGACAAGCCCTGTTTGTGGAGGGTGAAAATAATGTCCTGAAGAAAGCAGAAGAGAATTTTGAACAAAGGCACACAGAGTGATATATGACCTTGTAGTTGTTTGCCACTGCTTGCTAAGCAGAGACTTTAGAAGCAGCAGACTGTCTGTAAATAGCACTTGTTTGCCTTAACTATTGTTTGTTTCAGAGACCAGTGTAGTCACAGTGTAGACTAGAAGTGACCTTCTCTAGCTGTCCCTTGGCATAAGGAGAGTCCAGTTTGACTGCATTGCATTCTAACTAGCAAAATTGTAAACAAACAAAACAAAACAAAAAATATGTCCTCAATATTATTTGGACAAGTGACAATTTTCAGTATTTATTTTTTGTAATTCTTTCTACATGACATCTCTCCCATTGAAACACAACGTTTTATCTCTAGGCATGATGAGTTTTGCCATTGTCTGGACTTCTTGAGGATGGGGGATACACAAGAGGTAGTGAGCAGGACTTGCTGCAAACAGCTTTGATCTGTTCTAAGTGACATAAGTCAGAACTAATATGATACATCCAATCTTGCATGCTTATGCTACCACTGCTGGGAGAAAGTGTGCATACTGGGGAGAGGAGAAGCAAAGCAGGGTCCTTGACCCAAGTCATGAGACAATGTTGTGAAGTTCTATACTTAAATAAGAAATTGTGTTCTGAATATCAGAATCACTGGCTTCTAGAAGACCTCAGGAACTCCTGGTTTTCTTTGTGGAATAGAAGGGGAAGCCTAAGACTTTTGAAGGAAGGGAATCCATCTTTTCTGCTGATATCTGAAAATGATCCCAGTTACAAGCCAAAGCTGAATTTCCATTACTTTGGTATCCTTTCATTGTGTTACCTTGTCATCCTTTTCTCTATTTCCTGGCACCTCTGGTCCCTGGAATTGCATAAGCAGGAAGCCTTGTTTGTGATTTTACTTCTTCTGTAAAGTGAATCAGAAATGGGAAAGCCTATAGATTTAGCCCATGGAGAAAGTGTGGACCTTGAGAGAAGGGAGAGTATGTTTTGAAAGGCATTATTGAAAAGAAGTAAAAGAGGTCTTTTGCATCCTTCTTCCTCTGTGTTTTGTATTTTCCTCACTCTGTTTTATGTGAAAGATACAGAATCCACATGCAACTGAGGCTACCAGGTTCCTGAGTTTCTCAGTTCTTCACACTTTAAGGATTTGAAACACATAACCAGTAGATACGTAGATACAAAGCTTAATACCCATTTACATTGTTTTTTCTTTATCCTTGAAAAGCAGCTTCTTAGGAATCTGTTTGAGAAGACTCCAGCATTATCTAAACTTGAATATAAACCTGAATGTATTTTGTGTAATTAAAAGTTTCTCGAACTTTGAGTAGTCAATGAAAAGGGCCATATGAAATATGTATGTGGAGATAATTCATTTCAATAATTCCCTCAAAAGCCTGACCTTGGAATGCTGCTAGAATATTTCTGTTGTTTAAAAAAATGTTTGGTTTTATTGATGGCATAAGTGTTTATGCTTATTTTAAAGGAGCAATAATGATGATAATTAAAGCAAGTTTTGAAAAAGAGCTAGTTCTATTTATTGCTCTGAAATTTTTATAATGAAACATTCATAGAGTCTACATGACTCAGGTTCTTCAGGCTTTTTTGTGAATAATATCAGTGTTTAATATGCACAACACTAACAGAGGTTCTTTTAAGAAACTTTTTCTGAAAAACAATCAACAACTCCTCGATTACAATTCATCGTCACAGAACATAGAACCCTTGTGAGCCCAAATATTATTTCAAGGCATACAGTTCCTTTCTGTCCTTAAAATATTAAATTTATTAGATTTAGTATAATGGATACTTTTCTATTGTGTTTAGATTGAGAATGAATGTTTCTTTCAAAATACAGCCATTGCTATGCTGCTTTATTCATTTTACAAGACAAGCTTAGCATTCACAAGAAGGTTTCATGTCCTCATTGCTGGATATTCTGTATTTTGTTTTCCTTTCCAGTGCATTAGATCTGAACCCTGACAAGAACAATCTGACATTTATTATTGATTCTCATTTGCAAAGATTATCTATTCTGTTTTCAAGACAAAATTAAACAGCTATTGGTCAGCTTCCATCTTTTGATTCCTGGATTTAATTCGTTTTCATAAAGGCTACCCCACCTTGGTTTGAAAGAGATAAAAGGCATGTTGTTTCTAAGACTTCCACTTTCTAAGAGCTCTGTCAGTGACTCACATATATGGCACCCTTTCATCTCTGAAGGTAAAAATAACTCAAAAGCCATCTTAATATCACTCTCTCTTCATCAGTAAAAACCCACACCAAGAACTATGTTAGCTTTGGGAAGCTCTTATTCTCCTCAATTACTACTTCTTTCCCTTGGAGGAGGGACAGTTACACACCATTCCATTGTCCTGAACCCACTCTTGGGGATATTCTGTTAAGTCTCCTGCTTTCTAAGTTTGGCCTTTCAACCCTTTCTGAGCTGGAAAGGCAGGGCAAAGGGAAGCCATTCAATACTTTTGCTACCTAATCTTAACACTTCGCTTTTCAAAGGAACCCAGTTCTTATCAGATCTGAGAGCCAGAGTATCTTACCAAGCAGCTTCATGTTCTTGCCAATTAAATGTGCACTGCCTCCTGTAATGTTTGTGGGCTCCTTTTGGAGCAGGATCTTTTGAGTTCTCAGATCTGTTAAACTGCACTCTTTATGTTGCCATTTATGTCTCAAGAGGTTTACGACCTCTGGATAAATTTTGTGAGATGAATTTTCATAGCATATATTACTTTGACTTTGAATTTGCCAGGCTTTTTTCTTGTACAAGAAGAGGGCAGAAAGGCTATCCTATTTTCTGAAAAGATGGCTGACATGTAATACAGAGTCTGACAACAAAAGTTTATGTAAAACATTTTGGTCTCATATAAAAATATGGTTTCAGCAGAAGGAAAATATGCAAAATGAGTCACTGAAGACTACATTTCATCCAGTTGTTCTGGATGGGTAGATCATAGAACATTACATGAAGTTGTGATTAGTATAGTGTGTATTTGCACTCACTTTCTGTTTGATTTGGTGGCAATAAAGATTTTCATTTTAAAATCCTGTAACAGTACAAAGAGTGGGCTGGAATATAACTTCACTACTTCTTGAATAAGGAAACTTGAATTAAAAATCACTTCTCAGAGTGGGAGTAAATTATACACCAGTGGAGAGGTTAAATGAGGTTTTATGAAATTAGACCATCAATAGGATTTTTATAAATTTCCAAGGTAGGTAGACATGAGACAGCCTAATTTTTGTTTATTGTATGCTTTATTCCAGATTAAGCAGGACTCTTGTTAACTTGGGCATTATGACTGCAAAATAGAGCTATCCTGGTCTAAAACTAATTTTGACTTTTTCTGTACCTCCCTGTGAGTGCTTAGGGAAAGAAATGGTACTGGATGGAGAGAGAAACTGGCAGACGAGGAAATAATATGACTGTGCTGTGTGTGTGTGTGTGTGTGTGTGTGTGTGTGTGTGTGTGTGAAAGTAGCTGCCAGATGGGGGAGAGCATACAGCTGTCATTTGTTCCTGATAGGATGGCAGGATGTAGTAATGCCTAGCATCCGTGAAAAATCCAACCCTCCTGAAAAAGCCAGAGCATGAAAATTTGCCCACTCCCTCCTTGACTCTTTAATTCCATGCCTTCCTTCTCCAAATTCTTTCCCATGCTTTCATGAAATTATCCTCAATCTGATTTTAAAAGGAAGAAAAACATTACTACATTGGAAGGCAGTAAATAGAAGTCTTCTGCAAAGATGGAGCAGATGTGAATTCTGTCTTCTTCTTTCTGTTAAATGTCTCTGTATTCCTGAATGACATTTGCACTGTAACAGAGGATAAGAGGTAGGGATCATTAAACTAGGACAGTGATTCTCAACCTTCCTAATGCTGTGAGCCAACAATATAGTTCCTCCTGTTGTGGTAACTCTCAACCATAATATTAGTTTGTTGCTACTTCATAACTGTATCGCTACTATTATAAATCAAAATATAAGTATCTGATATGCATAATATCTAATATGTGACACCTATGAATGGCTCCTTTGGTCACTCATAGGGGCTGTAACCTACAGGTTGAGAACAGCTCATCTAGGGACTTTAGTACTTAGGGATGATAGGTTCCCAAGATCCTCTTTCACCTTATACTTCCTATACTTAAAGCTGGAAATCCAGATATCATGCCAACACAAGCTATCTCCTCTATCCATAATTGGGAGAGGGATGTCCTTTTAATAGGAAAGAGAGAAAAAAGACAGAAATAGCAGGGATTATGCCAAATACCTCAGATATAGTTGATTCTGTGATTTCAACTATGGCCATTTTAGTTAATGTCCAATGGGGAGCCCAGACTACTGTCTATTTCATACACTGTGATGAGGCATCTAGTCTACCGTCTAGAAAGAAGACACAATAGTGAGCAGGAGCTCTCTTCCCTTCAGGATAGTAACAGCAGTGTCTATGATGGGGGCTTGTGCCTCCCCATCTCTGGCAGTCTTTAAGAGTCCTTTGCATTTCTCCTTTTGTTAATCTTGTAAGAAATGGCATGGAAGGTCAGGACTTTATCACTACTTCACTAATCACTAGCAAGAAGTGACTTTCGCCTCTGACAGTCTCATTGGAGGCTATGTGGGAAATGTAGGGAGGCATCTATAACCTGCTAGCCAGGTATATATATATATATATATATATATATATATATATATATATATATCCACAGTGGGTATGTAATCCCTACCTGTGCTCTATAGCAATAAAAAAATCCCTGCTGTCTTGGTTGTCAGCAGAGGTTGAGTTCAGAAGTTGGGCTCACACATTAACTACAATAGGAAATATTAAGATCTTTCCTTTTTAGACACTGGGATGTTGTGTGTGGATACCAAATAGAATATAAATTTCAATAAGACCCACAGTCTCTTAACACATTACTCAAAATATCCAATGTTTAATTTCAAAGATCACTCATCAGTCCAAGATTTTGAAATATCTGAAAATGAACAAAAAGTATGATTAATTCATCACTAAGACATTGATGTTAATGTTATCTGACAAATGTTTAGAATAATTATCATCAAAGAGGTTCAATGCAACTCTGCTATAAACAAATTAACAATTATAGATTCCCAGAACAAAAATCATTGAATTTCTTCCTCAAAAACACATTTTAGACGATAGTAAGTGAATGCATGTAAAAGAAGTTAAAATAAGCTGAATAGATTGGATGTGCTGTAGAATGAAATGGTCAGATGAAGAAGTTGTGGAACTAGAAGACAGAATAATAGAAGCCATGCAATCTAATCAATAAAGACTTGAAAGTAAAGTGCCTCAGAGAGTTTAGAAAAATAGGGAAAGATATCCCTGGAGTCCTTGGAGATAGAAAAGATGTCTGAGATATAAGAGCCCTTGAGAAAACAATGGCTGAAAATATCACAAATCTGGTAAAATATACAAGATTCCAGCATCAAGAAGATGATTAGATTCCTAGCAATTCATAAAGATAAACATACATCAAGACCTATAATATAAATTGAAATCTGGTGGCAATGAAAACAATGATGGTTATAGGAGTAAAATATCATGACTTTCCCTACAATGGGAAAATGGTTTAAATGATGGGGGCCTCCTCATGAAAATTAATAAAAGACATCCTGAGCAAAAGGGAAGGCAAAAAGATATTTATCTGTCTATGTATTTCATGAAGTGTCTACAGTAGTATGTTTCCATGTGATGGTATTTCTGAAGGTCTTTGGCAACAGTTGCATTTTTCCATATGTCTTCCTCTATTGTGCCATCCCATTCTCTCTCACTATGTTGAACAATTTCTGTCCCCTTACTTCTCCTTAACCCTTTGCACCCCTGCCTTTGACCTAGTTAGCAAAGGAGATGTGGAGTGAAATGATTAAAATGTGTTGAATAAAATTCTCAACAGCTCCAAGGAGCTAAAGAGATCTGCAACCCTCTAGGTGCAACAATATTATGAACTAACTAGTACCCCGGAGCTCTTGACTCTAGCTGCATATGTATCAAAAGATGGCCTAGTCGGCCATCACTGGAAAGAGAGGCCCATTGGACATGCAAACTTTATATGCCCGAGTACAGGGGAATGCTAGGGCCAAAAAGTGGGAATGGGTGGGTAGGGGAATGGGGGGGAGGGTATGGAGGACTTTTGGGATAGCATTGGAAATGTAATTGAGGAAAATACGTAAAAAAAAAATCTCAACAGATAAAAATAGGAAATGGTGATATTCACTGTGACAAATTACACACAAAAGGGAATTCTATACTCACTAAACAGCATCCTTTGAAAAGAAATGGAAATATTTCAAGGTCATAATAAGAACTAAGTGAAACTGCTCAAAATTAACCTAAAATGATGACTAATGCACAAGTTTCTTCCACCAGAAAGCAGTAATCAAATCAGGGACCTTGGAAAAGCAGGGAGAGTGGTGTCAACAGAAAGAGTGGTGAACAAAAGCAAGTTTCCTCCTCTTTAGGGTTTTATTTTTTTTTAAAAAAGTCATATTGGAAATTGAAACAAAAATTACAACCCTGTCCCTTGTAGTTCAGAGTGGTGCTAGAACAAATGGGATATTTTTATATGGAAATGATTTAATAATTTCATAAGAGGGAGAACATGAAGAGCTGTAATTTTCTATTCTTGATGTAGATTGGTAAAATGATAATACCACTAGACAGTAATGAGTATATGCAATGCCATACTCAGAGGAACTACTTGAAAGCTATGCAGAGATACTTTGAAATACAGTATATTTAAATACAAATAAATCCTAAAAATATTCAAGAGATCCATGGGAAAGTAGGAATAGAGAAACATGAAAATGAAAAAAAAAAGATGAGAATATTTTATAAAATAAGTACATGCGGAGGCAGGAAGACTTGTGCTTCCCTATAGTAATTATTACAGTGACTATAAGTTGGTAAAATGTTCAACTTACAGAGTTTAGTAGCTTATATTAAAACTGAATTAATAATCTACTGTATACAAGAAAACTACTTGAATTATAATGATACAAAGAATTTGAACCTAAAGTGACGGATGAAAGGTTAAAAATGAAATGTAAATGTTAACATTATATAATGTGGAAACTGGTATAAAGAAAAACATAAAAGTTTGTCTACTAAGGAAAAATAATATGCACTAAATAGAAGAGATAAAAATGTATGATGCATATAATCCTGGATCATTTTCCAATTCCAACTTCCAAGATTTTAGTACCCTTTTAAAAACTAATAGAATAGCTAGCACAGAAGTCATCAACAATGGAGAAGAGTTCAGCCATGTCACAAACAATCAAGATCCCATAAATGTTTAGAGTATAATTCATTCAACAGCATAGAATATGCATTATATTTGTCTCATGGAACATACTCCTCAATATGCCATGTCCTTTACAATAAAACAAGCTCAAACAGTTAACAAGTTGACCTGCAGATTCTGTTGAAATCAAATTAGGAATTAATAGCAGGAAAATATGCAGAGTTTTAAGCAATTCATGAATAAGAGAAGTTTTAAAGTAAGGAAAATAAAATACATCATAGATAAAATTTGGGGATACAGTTAAAGCAGCATTGAGAAAAAAATTGGCTGCACTTAGTGCACACATTGGAGATGAGATGTTACATTAATTAATTGTGCTCCTATCTAAAGGACTCAGTGAAAAAGAAGAATCATAAACCGAAATCAAGTTAAAGGGTGAAAATCATTGAATACTAGAAACAAAAAATGGAAAGAAAAACATTAGAGAAAAATCATTTTCAAAAACCAGATCTTCGAGATCAATATGATTGATTAAGCCTCACAAAGAGAAACAATACTCAAATTATTTGTACTAGGAATAAAACTGAACATCACTATAGATCCTGCAGTCTATACTGATATAGGAAAAAATACAAGTTTTTAAACATAAAGATTAATAACTGTAAGGAAATGAAATAGACAGACTTCAAAAATCAAAGTACCACAAGTACCAGCCAAGAAGATAGCTGTGTGTATTGCACTATAGCTAGCAAGGAATCTGAATTCATAATAGAAGAACCCAAATATCCAGGTCTATATGTTGTTATAAAAAACCATGAAATGCTTAATGAGGAATTAATGATATCCTGCACAATTCATCTTGGAAAAGCAGCTTTTCTCCTGCTTATTTCTTTTCTTTTCTCCTCTCCTCTCCTCTCCTCTCCTCTCCTCTCCTCTCCTCTCCTCTCCTCTCCTCTCCTCTCCTCTCCTCTCCTCTCCTCTCCTCTCCTCTCCTCTCCTCTCCTCTCCTCTCCTCTCCTCTCCTCTCCTCTCCTCTCTTCCCCTCCCCTCCCCTCCCCTCCCCTCCCCTCCCTTCCCCTCCCCTCCCCTCCCCTCCCCTCCCCTCCCCTCCCCTCCCCTCCCCTCCCCTCCCCTCCCCTCCCCTCCCCTCCTCTCTTCTCCATTATTTTTTTACATTTCAAATTTTATCCCCTTCCCAGTTAAATCCTCTATCCCCTCCCCAGTCCCCCCTTCTGCTATGATGGTGCTCCCACCAGCCATCTACCCACTCCAGCCTCAGGGCCCAAGCATTTCCCTATGCTGGATCATCAAGCCTCCACAGGACCAAGTATCTCTCTTACCATTGATACCAGATAAGTCCAACCTCTGCTACATATGCAGCTGGAGCCATGGATCCCTCCATGTACTCTTTGATTGGTAGTTTAGTCCCTGGGAGCTTCAGAGTGTCTTGTTGGTTAATATTGTTGTTCTTCCTGTGGGGTTGCTAATCTCTTCAACTCCTTCAGTCCCTCCCCTATCTCCTCCATTGGGGTCCCTGTGCTTAGTCCAGTGGTTGTCTGTGTGCATCTGTGATGGTTATTTTTCTATCTGAAAATGGAAGTGTCTATTGGGTGATTACTCAAGAATTTTGTAGTAGGCTGTGCTGCAGTGAGAAAACTTGAAAGCCTGTGCTGAATGAATTAATAAAAGACTATCTGGGAGATGGAAGCAATTAATAAATACCAGCCAAAATGAAAGAGCTTGTTCATAGTGTCACATCACAGAGGGGTACAGGGAATTTTCATTGACTGACCCTATTGTGCATCCTTAAAATTTTGTCATGTATTGCAAATTCCCAGTACATAATTTTTTGACCAATCTGACATTTCAGATGCTATTTAAAGCAATGCACAAAAGTAGAAACCTCATTATAAATAAAAATTTCTTAGTTTAGGATCCTTCCAACTTATCTTTTTGAGTCTCCAAGTCTATGTTAGTACTTGTTAGATACAACTTTCCTCATAAATTCACCAGCTAGTGGATAGAGGATTTTATCTGTGTAATAATGAGTTACCTAACCTTTGTGATTATTCAGAATGAATCTAACATATCTAAGGCTTGAAATCTAGAATTCCCATATAGAGAAAACTTACGAAAGTAGTCATTCTGGGACTGCACTTCCTCACTTAGGGTGATTGTTTCTAGCTCCATTTATTTATCAGCACATTTCATTATTAACAGCTGAATAATATTTCATTGTATATACCACATTTGTTAGCCATCAACTGATGGACATGTAGGATGTTTCCAGTTTCTCTCTTCTGAGGCTAGAGAAACAGGGAAAATGATGACCAGGTATCTCTGTAGTAAACAGTAGAGTTCTTTCAGTGTATGCCCAGCGATGGGTCAGCTAGGTCATATGGCAGATCAATGTTCAGTTTTGTGATGACTGTAGTTTTAAGATAATTTTAAATCTTGATTACCAATGTTTTCTTTCCTTTTAAAAATAGCTTTATTGTTAATTATTTACATGTACATCTGTGTATGTTTGTACATGTGCATGTGGCCATAGTCAGGGTCAGTAATGTTTTCTTAACACCATTCTTTCTTTTCTTATATACCTACATGGCAAAGATTCAAATTTTGATTGATTAAAAAAGAAAATTTTAAGGGAATTTCAGTATTTGTTTTGCTTTGTATACCTTTTTGACTTTAGCATACATTTTCAAAAATACCCAATATTATCTAACTTCTTGCTTACAAAGTGTTAATTGTTGATTGTGTACTTAACTCAATTATATTTTACTCGAATTTTTAAAAAGTATTTTTGATATGTTGAAAATGAAATGCAAATTCAAATTCTCATGTCTTATGAGACCCAGACTGTATTCATTCTATATACAGTCTCTCTATAATTTAATTTTTATATATTATATATACATATATGATATAATATACATATATTATAAACACATATAATATAATATTATGTGTGAACATATAGATTACATTTATTTTCTAATATCTAATAGAGTATTAGGATATTTTAATTATATGTATTTGTATTCTAACATTTATATACTGATGACAATATGTTTGCAGTAAAATGTAGAATTTTAATAGCAGAAAATCTCTAAAGGGGTATTGTGAATAACAATTTTCCTCATTTAGCTTAAAGTGTTTCTATGAAGTGTACCAGTGGGAGAAAATGTCGATGAAACACAAATAAACTTTTAAAGTTGCCAGCAATTTAATTTAACAGAGTTTGCTCAACATTTGCATATACAGATTGTATTATTTACGGATTTATTAACTTCCCTAGTCATATGTCTGTAGATTTGTGAATCCCTCTGTACCATTCTTTGTTGTCACAATGTCCTGTTGCATTCAACAACAGCAGTCTGTTATTCACACATGACAGGTGTAGACATTGCACTGTTTTCTAAGTAACAAATACAGAGAGACACAAGTGCAGACTCACTAGTTTATGTCTACTCTTGACTGTCTACAGCTTTTCTAAATTAGGAAGAAGTGTCACAGCTGGACAGTGACTATAACCTTGAAAGCAATTGTATTTTCTTATTATTTATGTAAAAACAAAATTTAAGAAAATGGTCCATTTTACTTATATATCTATTTTTTTCTAGGAAAGAGAATGATGAGTTTATTATTGTTTTGATACTGAATCGAAAGGTTGCTATAAATTACTTTATAACTCATGTCTAAGTACTTTTTATTAGATACTGTCCAAGTGTATTGTGATTTTACATTTAATTATATGCCACAAAATTTAAAAGTATTTTTAAATACTTACTTCTATTAAAAGTAAGTATTTAAACACACAAATATAGACAGCCTCTCACTCACCTTAATTGCATGTTTTCCATCTTCAAACTTTTCTTGAAATGGACTGAAAACTATGTTGATCTTTTTTGTTTTAATGAATACAAACCATGTTCATAGCCATGCTGGTTGGTTTTTTGTCACCTTGATACAAATCAGACTCAACTGGGAACAGAGATTCTTAACTGAAGAATGGCCTCAAGCAGGCTGGTCTATGGACCATTTTCTTAATTAATGAATGATGTTGGAGTTCGTGGTCCACTATGGGCAGTGCCAACCCTAAGGCCCTTGGTTCTGGGTTATATACAAAAGCAAGCTGAACAAACCACAGAGAACAAGCCACAGAGTACCATTCCTTCATGGACTCTGTTTCAATCTCTGCTTCTAGGATCCTGCCTTTGCTTTCCTAGATGAAAAGCACTCCCTCAATTGGAAGTATAAAATACAATAAATTCTTCCCCTGCAAAGATTTTTATAACAGTGACAGAGAAGCTAACTGGGCTGTCTTTTCTCGGGACTCCTTTCTGAGTGTCTGTGTGACTCGAGTTCTTTTCCTTTTGCAGAATCTGAGAGGCATGTGTGGGCAATAGTTTCCATTTATGTATTGTTCCTAAATGGTATAGGAAGATAGATTTTTCAGACTCTTAGCTCGCTTCAGGATGAGGTATCTTCTTGTCATCAACTACTCAACCATGAATCCAGATCAAGTTGAAAATTTGTCTAGCACATTAACAGGCATCTGTGCTAACTGCATTCTGTTAAAATCTGCTTGAAGAGAATGAATACATGGATTTCCAAGTTCTCCAACTGTTTCAATAACTATTAGCACACAGCAGGAAAGAAAATAAGACTATTTCAGGTAATTAAATGAAATTTGGTACCAAACTGCAGTCAGAGCACATTTCAATCTCAGAGAATGAGTCCTGGGACCCCACAGGCCATGAACTGCAAGGCAGTTTCTAACTTTACTCAGGAATTTGACAATTCAATAAATAGACAATCACCGAGAAAACAGGAGACTGTGATGGTAAGGGTAACGCCCTTATGTGTTACCTATGTTGTCATTTAATAAGTGAGTGACATATTTTGCCTGGGATCTCCTTCTTACTTCTATCACTGACTGTCTCTTACACCATAAAAATGCCACAGACACACGTAAACTTTGATGGTTAGTATTTCTGTATTGCAGCAATTCACTTTAGTTAGGACTTGTTTTATTGTATTGTGTTAGATGTGGTAAAACTATAGAAAAATACTACATGCATAAAGATTTAAAATGACTTCTCAAATAAACTTTTATTATTAAGAATTACTTTTATAGGTGTTTTTTCTACATGTATGCATAGGTACCATGTGTGTATGTCTGGTACCTACATAGGCCAGATGAAGGTGTTACATTTCCTGGAGCCAGAGTTAATTGTTAGCCATCACGTGGGTCCTAGAAAATGCATTCGAGTCTGGATGAATAGTAAGGTCACTTGATGCCATATCTTCAGTCTTCAAGTCATCATTTTCAAAAGGTAATATTTCAATAAAAATATGGGGTATTTAATGATAAATTTCTAATAAATGGACTTTAAAATTTTGTTTAGGCACATGCTAGTGAGCTTATGGAGCAAGGGGAACACTCCTCCATTGCTGGTGATAGTGAAAATTTTACAACCATTTTGGAAATCAGTTTGACAGTTTCTGGGAACAGGGTGGGTATCAGGTATGGTGAGAGTGGGTCTAGAGAGGATTACAGGAGAGAATGGAAATTTATGTGCAGGGCATGTCTAAGACAAACTGGAGAACTGGGATGGCAGGGACTCCCAGGAGTCTATAGGAGTGACCCTAGCTGATATTCTTAGCAGTAGATGATATAGAGCCTAAAGTTCCACCTCCTGTAGCCAGGTGGGACTTCCTTATGGAGGGAAGGGAAACACTAACCCACCTACAAGACCTTCAAACAAAAATTTGTTCTGCCTAGAAGATGTACAGGGATAAAGATGGAACAGAGATTTAGGGAATAGCCCACCAGTGACTGTCCAAATTTAAGACCTACCCCACAGGCAAGAGCCAATTTCTGACACTATTAGATGATACTCTGCTATCCTTGCAGACAGGAGCTTTGCATAACTGTCTTCTTAGAGGCTTCATCCAGCAGCTGATAGAAACAGATGTAGAGGACCACACCGAAACATTAGGTGGAAGAATAGGAGGATTGAGAGAGCCAAAGGTTTCAAAGGCACCACATGTAGACCTACATAGTCAACTAAATTGGACCCAAAGGCACTCACAGAGACAGAACCATCAACCAAAAGGCATGCTTGAGATGGACCTAGGTGCACTACGTATATGTAGTAAATGTGCAGTTTGGTCTTCATGTGGCTCCCCTAACAATTAGAGCAGGGGCTGATTCTGAGTCTGTTTCCTGTCTTAGCATCTCTTTCTCCCAGCTGGGCTCCCTTGTCTAGCCTCAGTGGAAAAGCATGCACTTAGTCCTTCGATGATGTGATATGCCCAGGAAGGTTGGTACTTGCAGTGGTGGTGGGGACTTTCCTTCTGTGAGGAAAAAAAGAAGGTGGGATGGGGGAGGTGTTGTGATGGTCAGATTGGGAGGAGAGAAGGAAAGGAAGGCTGTGATTGGGATGCAAAGTGAATATATATATATATATATATATATATATATATATATATATATATAAATAAATATTTTCTTTGATTGTTGTGTCAAAACATCGAGGAAAACCAAGACACAATGAGAAGACCAAACCTAAGGACAATAGTTATAGACAAGAAGGAAGATTTCCAACTTAAAGGGACAGTAAATATCTTCAACAAAATTATAAAAGAAAACTTCCCCAACCTAAAGAAAGAGATGCCTATGAACATACTAGAAGCCTACAGAACGCCAAATAGTATGGGACAGAAAAGAAATTCCTCTCATCACATGAAAATCAAAACACCAAATGCACAGAACAAAGAAAGATATTAAAGGCAGTAAGGGAAAAAGGTCAAGTAACATATAAAGGCAGACCTATCAGAATTATACTTGACTTCTTCCCAGAGACTATGAAAGCCAGAAGATCCTGGGCAGATGTCATACAGACCCTAAGAGAACACAAATGCCAGTCCAGGCTACTATACCCAGGAAAACTCTCAGTCACCATAGATGGAGAAATCAAGGTATCCCATGACAAAACAAAATTTACACAATATCCAGCGCTTCAAAGGATAATAAAGGAAAAACTCGAACACAAGGAGGGAAACTATGTTCTAGAAAAAGCAAGAAAGTGATCTTTCAACATACCTAAAAGAAGATAGCCACATGAACAAAATTCCAACTCTAACAACAAAAATAACAGGAGGTAACACTTACATTTTCCTAATATCTCTTAATATCAATGAAATCAATTTACCAATAAAAAGACATAGACTAACAGACTGGTTACATAACAGGACTCAATATTTTGGTGCATATAGAAAACCAACCTCAGTTACAAAAAACAAACATTACTTCAGAGTAAATGGCTGGAAAACAATTTTCCAAGCAAATGGTCCCAAGAAACAAGCTGGAGTAGCCATTCTAATATCGAATAAAATCGACTTTCAAACTAAAGTTACCATAAAAGATAAGGATGGATAATTCACACTCATCAAAGGTAAAATTTACCAAGATGACTCTCAATTCTGAACAACTATGCTCCAAATTCAAGGGTATCCACATTTATTAAAGAAACTTTAGTAAATCTCAAAACACACATTGTACCACACACAAAAATAGTGGGAGACCTCAACACTGCACTCTCATCAATGGACAATCCTGGAAACAGATACTAAATGGAGACACAGTGAAATTAAAGAAATTATGAAACAAATGGATTTAAGAGATAACTATAGAACATTTTATCCTAAAAAAAAAAAAATCTACATTCTTCTCAGTACCTCATGGAACCTTCTCCAAAACTGACCATAAAATCGGTCACAAAACAGGCCTAAACATATACAAAAATATTGACATAATCCAATGCATCCTATCAGTTCTCTACAGACTCAGGCTGATCATCAATAACAACATAAATAATTTAAAGCCCACATACACGTAGAAGCTGAAAAACATTCTATTCAATGATAACCCAGTCAAGGAAAAAAATAAAGAAAGAAATTAAAGACATTTTAGAGTTTAATGAAAATGAAGCCACAACATACCCAAACTTATGGGACACAATGAAAGCATATCTAAGAGGAAAATTCATAGCTCTGAGTGCCTCCGAAAATAAACTGGAGAGAGCATACATTAGCAGCTTGACAACGCACATAAAAGCTCTACAACAAAAGGAAAAAAATTCACCCAAGAGGAGTAGTCTGCAGGAAATAATCAACCTCAGGGCGGAAATCAACCAAACAGAAACAAAAAGAACTATACAAAGAATCAGCCAAACCAGGAGCTGGTTCTTTGAGAAAATCAACAAGATAGATAAACCCTTAGCCAGACTAACTAGAGGGCACAGGGACAGTATCCTAATTAACAAAATAAGAAATGAAAATGGAGTGCACTCCCTGATAAGTGGATATTAGCCCAGAAACTTAGAATACCCAAGATACAATTTGCAAAACACAAGAAAATCAAGAAGAGGGAAGACCAACAGGTGGATAATTCATTTCTCCTTAGAATAGGGATCCACATACCCATGAAAGGAGTTATAGAGACAAACTTTGGAGCTAAGACGAAAGGATGGACTATCCAGAGATTACCTCACCTGGGGATCCATCCTATAATCAGCAGCCAAACCCAGACACTATTGCATATGCCAGTAAGATATTGCTGAAGGGACCCTGGTATAGCTGTCTCATATGAGGCTATGCCAGTGCCTGGCAAAATACAGAAGTGGATGCTCACAGTCATCTATAAGATGTAACACAGGTCCCCCAGTGGAGAAGCTAGAGAAAGCACCCAAGGAGCTGAAGGGGTTTGCAACCCTATAGGTGGAACAGCAATATGAACTAAGCGGTACCCCAGAGCTCCTGTCTCTAGCTGCATATGTAGCAAAAGATGGCCTAGTCGGCCATCACTGGGAAGAGAGGCCCCTTGGTATTGCAAACTTTATGTGCCGCAGTACAGGGGAATGCCAGGGCCAAGAAGTGGGAGTGGGTGTGTAAGGGAGCAAGAGGGGGTGAGTATATAGGGAACTTTCAGGATAGCATTTGAAATGTATATAAAGAAAATATCTAATAAAAAAGAAAAGAAAAGAAAAAAGAAATGAAAATGGAGACATAACAACAGAATCTGAAGAAATAAAAAAAAATATCAGATCCTACTACAAGAGCCTATACTCAACAAAACTGGAAAATTTGGATGATATGGACAATTTTCTAGGCAGATACCAGGTATCAAAGTTAAATCGGGATCAGATTAATGATCTAAACATTCCCATACCCCCTAAAGAAATAGAAACAGTCATTAATAGTCTCCTAACCAAAAACAAACAAACAAACAAACAAAAACAAAACAAAACAAAACAAAACAAAAAAAACCAAAAGCCCAGGATCAGATGGGTTTAGTGCAGAGTTCTATCAGACCTTCTAAGAAGACCTAATTCCATTTCTTCTCAAACTATTCTACAAAATAAAAACAGAAAGTACTCTTCCAAATTCATTCTATTAAGTCACAATTACTCGGTACCTAAACCACACAAAGACTCAACAAAGAAAGAAAACTTCAGACCAATTTCCCTTATGAATATTGATGCAAAAATACTCAATAAAATTCTTGCTAACCGAATCCAAGAACACATCAAAACAACCATCCATCATGATCAAGTAGGCTTCATCCCAGGGATGCAGGGACAGTTCAATATACAGAAATCCATCAATGTAATCTACCATATATATATAAAAAAAAAAAAACCTCAAAAATAAAACCCACATGATCCTCTCAGTAGATGCTGAAAAAGCATTTGACAAATCCAACATATTCATGATAAAAGTCTTGGAAGATCAGGAATTCAAAGCCCATACCTAAGCATAATAAAAGCAATATACAGCAAACCAGTAGCCAATATAAAACTAAATGGAGAGAAACTTGAAGCAATTCCACTAAAATGAGCGACTGCACAAGGCTGCCCACTTTCTCCCTACCTATTCAATACAGTGCTTGAAATCCTAGCCAGAGCAATTAGAAGACAAAAGGAGATCAAAGGAATACAAATTGGAAAGGAAGAAGTCAAAATATTACTATTTGCAGATGATATGATAGTGTTTATAAGTGGTCCTCAAAATTCCACCAGAGAACTCCTTAACCTGATAAACAGTTTTAGTGCAGTAGCTGGATATAAAATTAACTCAAAGAAATAAGTGGCCTTTCTCTACCCGAAGGATAAACATGCTGTGAAAGAAATTAGGGAAAAAACACCCTGCAAAATAGTTGCAAATAATATAAAATACCTTGGTGTGATTCTAACTAAGGAAGTGAAAGATCTGTATGATAAGAACTTCAAGTCTCTGAAGAAAGGAACCGAAAAAGATCTCAGAAGAGGGAAATATCTCCCATGCTCATGGGTTGGCAGGATTAATATAATAAAAATGGTTATATTGCAGAAAGCAATCTATAGAGTCAATGCAATCGCCATCAAAGTTCCACCTCAATTTTTCACTAGGTTAGTTAAAAAAGGGCAATTTGCAAATTTATCTGGAATAACAAAAAACCTAGGATAGCAAAAACTCTTTTCAATGATAAAAAAAATCTCTGGTGGAATCACCATGCCTTATCTCAAGTTGTACTCCAGAGCAACTGTGATAAAAACTTCATGGTACTGGTACAGTAACAGACAGGTTGATCAATGGAACAGAATTGAAGACCCAGAAATGAACTCACACACCTATGGTCACTTGATCTTTGACAAAAAAGCTAAAACAGTCCAGTGGAAAGAAGACAGCCTTATTTATAATAGCAAGAAGCGGAAAGAAACCAGATGTTCCTTAACAGAAGAATGGCTACAGAAAATGTGGTACATTTACACCGTGGAATACTACTACTCAGCTATTAAAAACAATGAATTTATGAAATTCTTAGACCAATGGATGCATCTGGAGGATATCATCCTGAGTGAGGTAACCAAATCACAAAAAAACCACATATGATATGCACTCACTCATAAGTGGATATTAGCCCAGATGCTCAGAATATCCAAGAGACAATTTGTAGAAAAAATGAAATGCTAGAAGAAGGAAGGCCAAAGTGTGGATACTTTGATCCTTCTTAAAAGGGGTAAAATACACATGGAAGGAGTTACAGAGACAAAATTCAGAGCAGAGGCTGAAGGAATGACCATCCAGAAACTTCCCCACCTGGGATCCATCCCATAAACAACCACCAAACCCAGACACTATTGCAGAGGCCAATAAGAGCTTGCTGACAGGAGCCTGATATAGCTGTCTCCTGAGATGCTCTGCCAGTGCCTGTCAAATACAGAAGTGTATGCTCACAACCATCCATAGGATGAATCACAGGGTCCCCAAGGAAGGAGCTAGAGAAAGCACCCAAGGAGCTGAAGCAGTTTGCTGCCCCATAGAGGAAAATCCATATGAACTAACCAGTACAACCAGAGCTCCCTCGGAATAAACCACCAATCAAAGAAACACATGGAGGGACTCTCGGCTTTAGCTGTATGTGGTGGCCTAATTGGTCATCAATGGGAGGAGAGGCCCTTGGTCCTGTGAACATTCTATGCCCCAGTACAGGGGAATGCCAGGGTCAGGAAACAGGAGTGGGTGGGTAGGGTACCAGGGTTGGGGGAGTGTATAGGGGATTTCTGAGGGGAAACTAAGAAAGGAAATAACATTTGAAATGTAAATAAAGAAAATAATCTATTTAAAAATAAATAAATAAATACCATTCTTTTAAGTGTTTTTGAGATTATAATTGCACTCTTCTTGTCCATTATCTCTTTCCAAGCCTTCCAATGTACTGCTCCTTGCTCCTAGCTCTTTTTGAATTATTTTGTGTGATATAATCCATATATATAGATACACTCATGCACATATACATACATATACACAAATACCATATACACATATAAATACATAAGTACAGATTATTGTATATAGTGTTACATATATACATATATATGTATATATGTATATATATATATATATATATATATATATATAATTTCCAGAGCTGACTATTAGGTGTTGGATAAACAATTGTTTAATTCTTCTCCAGGAAAGATTAAAGATCATTTCTCCCTCTCTCTCCCCCTCCCCCTCTCCCCCCTCCCCATTTCCCCCTCCCCCTCTCCCCATCTCCCTCTCTCAGCATTCTTTAGTTTTGTGCCATGTTAATGCCTCCTGGACTTCCCTACACCTGCCTGCCCTCCAGTCCATTTTAGCATATTCTTACTGAGCTAATGCTTAGGCAGTCATGTAAGTAAGAGTTTATAGTTGTGTCTTCAGACATTCCTAGGAGACTTTTTTTTTCCTTTTTTTTGAGACAGGGTTTCTCTGTGTATCCCTGGCTGTCCTGGAACTCACTTTATAGAACTCAGAAATTCACCTGCCTCTGCCTCCCGAGTGCTGGGATTAAAGGTATGTGGCACCACGCCCGGGCCTAGGAGACTTTTGAAAGTGATTTTATGCTGTAAAATAAGAAACATTAGTTTAAGACTTGCACCTGTGTCCAGATTCAACCATTAGTCTCTTAGCTTCTTCTACTCTTATCAGATAGGTCTTCATTCTCTGTGCTCTTTCGTGTTGTTTCTCCATCCTTTTTCTTCTTCCTGGAATATTCTTAAGAAAATGGAGTCATTCTCTTAGTTAACCTATACTTGTCTTTCTTGCCCCAGTTTAACCATTATTTACATGGTGCCCAAAGTGCAAGTCAGGCTTTTACAATTATTTTATGTTTTACTTCTTAGCCTCAATATCTTACGAGTTTTATGTATTAATCAGTGTGATTATTTTGTTAGACTCTTGTGCAGTAGGCTATAGGCTCCACAAATTTAAGATTCTATCTGGTTTTGTTCACTTCTGTGTACCCACAGTCTAGTTTACAGGTCTGGCTCTTATCGCTTGAATAAACACCTTTGTTAAAACCTATATTATGTTCTCCAGTTAGAACTATAACCAGTTAACATCTGATAAATAGTAAGAGACATGGAGTTAATTTCATAGGAACATTCAATTATATATAAGATTACTACCATTTGTTTCTTTCTTTTTTGTTTGTTTGTTTGTTTGAGACAGGGTTTCTCTGTGTAGCCCTGGCTGGCCTTGAACTCAGATATATGCCTGCCTCTGCCTCCCGAGTTCTGGGATTAAAGGCATGCGCCACCACATCCGGCCATTTGTTTCTTCTTATAGATATAATTTACTTTCAAATCTCTTGGTTTTCGTTTTTCATAATCCAAATAGACACCATTCCACCAATATTTTTAAGTCATTAATGAAGCAGTTTTTTCCCCTTTAGTTTTCAAAATTTCCACAAAGAAAGAAGGGAAAATAAAACCATTTTTTTATTAGAAAGGTAGTGGATTCAGTAGTAGAGCGTTTGTATATACTATGTTGACTTGCTGATTAAAGACTGGTTGATGATGAAAGAGAGCTTTTTGGATGGTGGTACACAATACCTAGTAAAGCCATCTCCTAGTCCGGTTTGTACATACTTCTGTTCCATCCTGAGTCAGGAGTCAGCTTGATATTTAGGTAGAAAAAGTGAAGAGTCAGCCTTTTCTAGGTACAAAACTAGGACAACACACTAGGTTCAAAGACTGTTTTAACTTCAGTTAAGCTAACTGTTGATGATTTGATTTGTTTACAAATGGAAGGCACTGAGGCAGAGTATTAACAAAATCAGAACGTGGGTTAGGGAAGTTGTATGGAATCTCTTTGAACAACCTGTTCAACTTCCTCTTAACTGACTTAATATTAGAGTTTGTTGATAAATAAATCAGGTGTTATTAACTAATTTATTAATGATTGCTAGTTTGACTCCATAGAAATGTAACACTACATTACATAAAATCTATAAGACTTCATTAGCACCACATTTTAAATACCAACTACTTATGAAATAGAAAATTGATCAAATTACTCAGAAACCAGTAAATTCCACATGGTGTAGTTTCTCTCAGTACACACATAAATGAATAAAATAGAAAGATACTTAAGTGACAGTCCCATCCATGAAAATAAATGGAATTAGATGATGTTTTTAATGACCACCCCAGATGGAAATTAATAGCTTCCCACAGAATACCATTTCAGTGTGAAATTACACTGTAAATCAAAAGTTATTTGGTGCTTATCTAAACTCCCTCTAAGGGCCTTTTAAACTCATCATTTTATGGGTCTTTTGTGAGGATAGGACACAACTATTCTGCTCTCTCTTTATTGGTAATTCTTTGTAGATATGAAAGGTGTTCTTGCAGGTTTTGGTTTTATATTACATGGGGCAGGTAAAACAATATGGGCTATCTGTAGTCACAAAAGAGCTTCCTTTCTCATGGATATTTTTGATATCTGTTTGCAAAACAATTGTATTCAGTCTTCCACGTCCTCTATTTGTCTGTCTGTCTGTCTGTCTGCCTGCCTGCCATCTATCTATCTATCTATCTATCTATCTATCTATCTATCTATCTATCTATCTATTTTTAAAGCTGGAGTTGAACCCAGGGTTTTTTGGGTTGTTTTTTGTTTGTTTGGTTTTTTTTTTGGGGGGGGGGGATAGAAAACAAATCTCTTTACTCAGCTTTTTCACTGAGTTATGCCCCAGCATAACCTTGTTTGTATATGAAAGAGAAACTTAATTCTACCCAGCCCATACTGACAGTGTGATTTAAAGGTAGGTGATAGTCATGAAGATATTCATGTTATTACTCTGGCATATTACAATGTTGAGGAGCAATTATTAGAGTGAGGAGAGTCAGAGAGAGGGGACAGGGGAGGGAAGGACTGAAGAGGGGGTGCAGGGAAGGAGACTGGAGGAGAGGAGACATATGTGACCTAACTAGGCGCTTGACATTTTGGATTCAAGAAATGGTTATTTCATTCCCTATACCTCTATGCTTCTAAAACAGTTCTGAATAGGACTAGTACGAATGATATTTGTAAGGTAAAGTTTTGCTCCAGAACAGCATGGTGTTCGAAACCTCCAAGTCTTATCACTTACAGTCTGCAACTAATTATTTAGTTTTACATGAACTCAAAGAGGGCAGTTTGATGTAGAAAAATTACTTGTAGCTATTCTAAGTAAAATCACTTGAAAGATTATCTCCTAGTCTATCTTGAACCACCAGTGCAAATCAAGTGTCTGCCTTTTCTTATTGTACAGTTATCTAGTTTGACTTACTGGAGCCATCTCCAACATAAAATTTCCCCTTGGCTGAGAAAATGTGGTCTTGATTCACAACTCTGGTTCAATGATCTGTTTATTAATGTCTCTACACTGTCTTCCTTAGGTCTCATCCCTTTTTACCTGTGACTTTGCTCACATCTCCTAGGTCTGTTTGAATGTGCAGGATACATTTGTAGGCAGTCAGAGTCCTGGATTTTCCCTTTTGCATCAGTGGTTCCTTAACACTGGCATCTATACCTGAGATTGGAATCAATGACTGCTCTTACAGGCCTTGATTCTCGGTTCAGAGCTCTGTCATGATTGAGTTTCATGAAGTGATTATTTTCATGTAGTTAATTGAATGTGCTGCTATTCCTATTGAATTATGGCTTCCTTGAGGGAAGCATGTCTTTTCTCATTTGTCTCTCTAATTCCAGTGCACAGAGCATGGGACATAGTAATAGGCATGTAATGAATGTTATAACTGGAAGTGAAATGTTTTTCACCAGAGGACAAAATAAAAATGTGTCTCTTTTCTACAATAAGAGAAATAAGTTTATGTTTTCTCTCTCAGTCCTTGTTTCTCTCTCTCTCTCTCTCTCTCTCTCTCTCTCTCTCTCTCTCTCTCTCTCTCTGTCTTTTTGTCTCTTTGTCTCTGTCTCTGTGTCTCTCTCTGTCTCTGTGTCTCTGTCTCTCTCTGTCTCTCTCTGTCTCTCTCTGTCTCTGTCTCTCTCTGTCTCTGTCTCTGTCTCTGTCTCTGTCTCTGTCTCTCTCTCTCTCTCTCTCTCTCTCTCTCTCTGTATATCCATTTGGTTTGTTGTGTATGGTATATTCTCCTATACATGTACCATTCATGCATATGCAGAGGTTCAGAGAGAGATGTTGGTCATCTGTCCCTGCCACTTTGTCTTTTTGCCTCAAAAGGGGTTTCTCATTGAACTCGACGCTGGATATTTCAGCTAGGCTGGCCAACAGTGGAGTCCCAGGTTTTAATTGTCTCTGATGATGGCTTATAGGCAGGCACTTGAAGCCAAGCCTGATATTTTATGATAGGGATTCAAGTTCATGTAACTCCAGATAATTCAAACCTTGTCTTTCCCCTTCAAATCTCCACTTTCTACCTGGCAAGTGATTTGCTCTTTCCAAACCAGGAAACCCATCTGATTCTGGTAAGGCTGTCACACTAGTGAATATTCAGCCCAGTCTCTTGTTTTCTATGTATTGCTCTAATACTTGTTTGCACATCTGAGCAGCAGACATCTGTCTGGAAGAATCGTGTGTGTGTTGTGTGTGGTTGTTCTTCAATATGTCTCTTCTGTTTTCTTGTGAGTTTTCCACACCTCTAATACATTGCACTTCTTCTCTTTGCCTTTTCATCACATCAAGAAAAGCAGAAGGAGATCCACTCTTTCTTCAGCTGCCTTTCTCTTTCTCAGTAGATCACTTCCAAATCCAGTTTTTGGAAATTTTCAGTCTCTGTTATAGCGGATGGTTTAAATAATATATGAATGAGTTGTGCTAGCTGTATTGTAAGGTTAAGGTCAAAACCTAAACTGGTCATATTTTAACCAAGATGATTTTCTTTCTGTTAATTTGCTTTTTCTGCTTCTGTTAATATGTCTCAATTTATTAACTATGCTGATATGATATGCTTTATTTGTTCTCCTTTCCCTGGATATTTTCAATATTCTGAAATATATATATATATATGTATTGTACACATATATATGTATATACATACATATACATATACATATACATATACATATACATATACATATACATATACATATACATATACATATACATATACATATACATATACATATACATATACATATACATATACATATACATATACATATACATATACATATACACACACATCTGAGTGAATATATATGAATATATATATATATATTCATTCTTTTTTCTGACCCTTTTACAGAAAAAAAAATCTGCTCAGTTCTATATTCTCCTTTGTGTAAATCACTCTAATGGCATGTTCATATCATTCTTAGCCAAGCCAGCTTATCAAAAGCTATTCTCCTGATTAGCAGCTTGATTTTTTTTTTCCCATCAGCTTTCTGAGCTCCACTTATGTCTTTGGATGTGGTCTAGGCTGGTCATAGGAACATGTAAGGGTTTAAATGGCTACTTTTATTGAGATTTTACAATTCCTGAGCCCAGTTCATTGACCACATTGGATATCTCTGTGACTGGCCTTTCTCTAGAAATTCCCTGTGTGTTAGCTTCTGACCATTCCTTCCCTCTCAGTAAGGTACAACGTCACTGGTTACTTGTGGCTTGTCTACATTTTATTTATGAAAAATAACTGTTCTATTTTTCTCTTCAAATGTAGCTTGTTCCCCTTTATTAGAGTGACTATCTGGATCATAAATAGCACCTTTTGTGTTGCCATTTACCTTCCGTTACAATGATCTACTTTCAAGTAGAACTTGCGCATATGCTTTATTAGGTCATTCCTGGATGAACTCATAGGTTATGCAGATACAGTGCATGATCGGCACACATCATTGGACTTTGGAAAATAGGTTTGTCACACTGAAAAGTAGCTGTATAATATTTGCCCAATGGATAGATCTACAAATTTACAAATCAAGATATGGGGCTATGAAAACCATTTTCACCTCTTTTATCATCATAAAATGGATTGTTTGGGGGTATTGTTTGTGTTTGTACATACATAGATGTATACATCTCTCTATGTCTGTGTCTGTGTCTGTCTCTGTCTGTCTGTCTGTCTGTCTGTCTGTCTGTCTGTCTGTCTCTCTCTCTCTCTCTCTGTGTGTGTGTGTGTTCAATGCTAAGTGTGGGTTGGAAGAAGAGTTTTTCATGGTTTCTGTAAACTGACTAACTCCAAAGGTTAATGCAGTTTCCATCAATCAGCAACAGATTATAGATTTTTTTTTCTGAAAATTCTCTCCTTTCTTGAACTACATTGGACAATTTTTAGTGTTCCCTAAATGCTATTGTGACTATATGTTTGTGCACTTTAATTTCATTAGGCATTATAAGTAAAATATGGATAAATTAACAATATGAGAACACATGCTTACGTTATATGTAAATGAACTTATTTTATATGAGTAACTGAAGATCACCAAATTCACAAATTTCATCCAACCAATTTTTCCTGGTGTCAAGAGGGAGAAATACTCCAATTACAGACATATCTCTTATCTTGCTTTGATGACAATTTTTAAGATACTATAAAAAAGATTTTGCTTGTTGAAGTGGATATGAATAATAATATTAGAAAATATGTGTTAACATCTACCACATTGCCAGACAGTGTGCTAACAAAATGCTTTGCGCATTTACTAGTATTCATCACAGCGGTACACAGGGTTAGAATTAGAATCATTGTTCATAGCATGAGAAAATTGTACATGAGCTTTAGTACTTTGTTGTCATGTAATTAATTCATAAGTACACTGCTTATATAGTTGACAACTGAATTTTCATAAGCATCATTGAAATATCTATATTTTCTATACATGTCATTGATGATATTTTCTTTTCCATATCATCTTCAAAACAAAATTTTACTGTTTTCTAAGCTTTTGTATATGAGCAAAATATCACAAAATAATGTACTATTCAGAAATCTGCTATTGATTGAAATTTAAATATTTATTAAGTGGAGTCAGGTTTTGATCTCCAACAGTGCTTAATGATGTGTGAGTTATGGCTCACTAGTGGTGCTTCGTGAATGAAGGTTTTGTATATATGGAAATGTCTGATCTTATAATAATTTCATAAGATGCTATCAAGCAATATCAGGGATCACTGATTTTGTTGTTGTTGTTGTTGTTGTTGTTACCCATTTAAACACAAAGTGACCAATCTGGAAAAATTAGGAGCTTTTCCTAGGATGTTAACATATGTCATATTTTAATGCATTTTGTCAATGGCATGAGAGAAGTTGAAAGCATAATTCAAAGTTATTCTCTTTAAGCAAAAGCAGTATGTTTTCCAATTTTTACATATCTACTCAATTCCAAAAATTTTCAAGGCATTAAGAATATAGGTGTGAATGTAGTTCTGTTCTCACAGACTATATTTTTTATTGTCAAAAAGTAACAGACATATTGAAATTAGTTTCATACACTGATAAACACTCTGGAGAGAATGCAGACATTTAGTTTGTCTGAATAGATGCTAAGCAGTGATGTTGCAGAGATCAGTGCCTAATGTATACAACCTCTGTCACTTCTGCTGGATACTCATGTTGTAATTATCATTTGACTTTGTTAAAATCCACTCTAGATGTGAAGGCTAAGTGGCTAAAGTAGAATAATAGAAATTGGGAAGCTAGGGCAAATTTTATCTCTGGAAAACAATCATGTGGAAAAGTCAGAATGTCTGTAATATGCAGATAGAGGGAGAAACAGATGCAAAATTTTTGTGGCACAAGAGGTTGAATTGTAGAGCTGACTTATGATACTCATATGACTAGAAAGTTGTGTATAAGAAAACAATGGGAGGAATAAAAATCCCAATACATTAGTAAAATACATTACAAAGGAGAGGTTATCTAGGCTTATGCTCAAATTCTTATCTGACATTGCATGAGATGCTCTTATATGAACCTCTCCTTTACATTTATTTATTGAGCATGCAGGTATGTGTGCAATACTATAGCATATGATTGAATAAAGGTGTCACTCAAAAACAAGTGGAATTTAGATATGCAAATGCATGTTTCAATGTCTAACATTTTTTTCAAGCAATAATTTTGAACATTCCCATTCTTGATATAACACTCAAGTAAATCATAACTTTGCAGGGAATATGACCGATTAACTTTGAGATTTCAGATTGTAAATATGTAAGTTGGAGATGAAAAATAAGACTCATTTTTTCCCTTGTGAATTACTTGAGTTATCAGGGATACATTGCTTCTGGGAACTTTTCAAATGAGGGATTTTTTTTTAATTAAAGATTCACAGAGCCAATAAAGATTAAGTTCTACTGCTTTGATGTGGGGCACTTTAGCTTTGTGACATATTTCAAGAATATGCTTTGATTTCAGTCACCTTCACTTTGCCACGTAACTTAAGATACACTTAGAGATGCAAGTACTCTAAATATATTATTTTATGAAAGCATGATGTTCAAATTGATTGTGAGGCCTTATGATTTTCTAAGTTCCAAGTGATGCACACGCCTCAATTCTCAACAATGTCACTTTTTCAGCCCTCAAATTTTGTCTTCACTTGTCAGATAACTAAATGAATAACATTATATTGGAGAGACTAAACTTTTACTTCTGTAACAGACATAAAGAGATATATCCATAACTAAATATTAAAAGGGAGAAAATAGTAAAAGTAGTCATAAGTATTCACTCATGGAGCGATTCTAGTGTTCTAAATTTGCCTGGCCAATCAATTTAAAATCTTTTAGAACACAGGACATAATGATCAACATTAAACCACCTGATAGTTTCTGAGATCACGTTTCATTCATATATCCAAAACATTGTGATAGAAGACTACTTAAACTCATTTATAATAATTTATGTTTGTTTATATTTTAAAAATATAGTATGCTAGAACTACAGAGTCAATGATGCAACGAGCCAGCCAAAAGGACTGATTACAGCTGGTGATACTTACTAGTAGAAATAATGTAAATATCTTGGAGAAAATTTTCATATAATTTTCATCTCAAAGTACTTATTTTAGTCATTAAGTATATGTTTATTGACTTGTGGTTTAAAAGCTTATGCTCATTCTGACTCTTAAGTTGTTTAGATGCCTCTGTACATACAGTGAAGATGCTCTAAGTAGTTCACAAATGAGAAACTCTGCTCTGTAAAACAAAAGATTTGTTCTGCAAATGAGACTTTCCTGTGTACATAGAGAGGATTGATTTAAGATTTAGAAATGATGGTTAATTGCAAAAGAGTTCATTAGTGTAAAAATAATTATTTAAAAGTCCATCAATTTTAAGTTTCTCCTGTAATGAGATTTAGATAGATGGTGATGCAAGCATTATTGCTAGAGTTTGGATCTTTCTATTATGAACTGAATGAGTGTCTCAGAAGTAACTCTTTATTCTATGGGGATGCTAACTGAGCTCCCAGGTATGGTCTCATATGTTGTTGCTACTTAACAATATAAGAGGTTTCTGCATATGGAACACTATTTTTATCAAGGATGGAAGCTATTTTGTGTTCTCCCAAAAAGAAAAACTTTATCAGCACACCAATGAAGTAATCAGCTAATCCAGAGCATGCGTCACTCTGTGGTGATCAGATAGATGCCATTTGCAAGAGAGAGAAACTACCTAGAAAAACACAAGAGGCTCAAATGATGCAATGCCCAAATGCAGATTGTAGACCTTATTTATATCTAGATGGGTATCCCTTCCAAAGCTCACACTGAAATTTGTCATTGAGCAGTTTTAAGAAGTGAAAGCTTGAAGAGGCAACTTAGTGATGTAGGCTAATTTTAATAGGCTCATTTTAGGTCATGAATACAAATGGTAATTTAAGCTTAATTTTCTCCTGCTTATTTGCCATGTGTGATGCAGCATCGTATAACCAGACATCTCGGTCTCCAGGGGCATTAAAAGCTGGCCTTTTTGTTTATTTTTGCTGTTTGTAACTTTTCCAGTTTGTAACATTCAGTTACAGCAGCAGAAACCAGGATAAATGAGATCCCACTAGTAATAAAAACAAACATAGCAAACAAGTGTTGAAAAAAATCCAGGACAGTTGAACAAGTATTTACAATATTAAATAACTTGGTACTTTATTTGGTATAACAGACACTAAGTTTATTTTTATTTCTTCTAGGGAATTACATATGTATGTATATATGGTATTCAAATTTTGTTGTAAAGTCTACAAAGAAAGAGTTCAAGAGAATGGTTAAAACGGACAGGAAAATTGTGGTAAATGTTAATGACTGTTGAAAGACAAGCAAGATTTTATTCGTCTATGGTCTTAAGCTAGCTGGGCAACATTATTAAAGCCCTATGTACTGAATAGTTTATAAATGAAAGGAACTTGTTTCTCACATTTCTAAAATATAGGAAGTGCAAATCAAGGCACTGGCAGACTTGAGGTCTGCTAGGGGTCAGCTTTCTTATTCCAACATGGCTGTATTTCTCACTTTAAGTTTATGTGATGGAAGGACAGAAAGAAGTCTCTATGGTGCTCATCCATAGTGACACTAAATAAATTCACTAGCATCCATCTGTGAGCTCATCACCTCCCAAATGAGCCCTTGCTAATGACATCACTTCATAGGTTGAGGTGACAGCAATGCTAATTTGGGTGGCTGGTTCAGTTCATTTTGGTTATTGCTGTGCAGTGTAGCCATTGTAACTCCAGCTTTATGTCCAAGTCTTCTGTACATCCCAAGTTGAACAAAGCCTGAGTCTAGACTCCATCTCCCTTCTTCTCCATGTTCTCTCCATCCATGGCTCAATATTCTCAGGAAACAAAGGCTCCAAAGGACAGGAAAATGTGTGCCTTTTTTCCTTTCCTTTTCAAACTTGCTTTCCATTCTGTCTGGGAATTCCTTATTGCCTTGAGGGTTCTAAAAGGATGCTTTTTCATGTTTTAATCCAGGAATTTCAATGTGTTCATTTGTTGTCAGCTAGAGTTATTCCTGATTTCTGTGGCTTTCATATGTAAAATGGCTTTATGCAGGTATTTCTAAGTTTAGTTCAAATTTTCATTTTCTAAAACACAAGGAATCATGTAGGCAGTTTGAGTTAGTGAGAACCGACACTCACAGTTGCCACTCTTAAAATGCTTACTTTGTGTTTTGAGATTCACATCTCAACCAAGTACAGATTTGCTTGCCAATAAAGCATTTTGACTTTGTTAAAAAATGCTCTCTGTGGAGCTTGAAAGTTCTCTTGCCTCAGCCATATATCATAAGTTTGAGAGTGAAGCAGCAATCGCCTGAGACCTAAATTTAATCTTTGACGGTTCATTCATGTCCTTATTATGAAAAACTTCATATTGGCAGGAAGTTGATGGGCTCCAACGTTCTGAGGTGGAATGTTGCTATAAAGGAGTGAATTTATGATTGCTGCATGAAAATAACATATTTATGCAAAATAATTCTGCAAAGCAAAAACATCTGCTTCTGCATTTAAGGAACATAATCACACAAGAGTATAGAGAGAATAATAAGTGAATATAATTTAAAACCCCAAGCCTCTTCACTGGGACCTTTAAAAAGATAATGTGAAGGTATTGTCTTTGCATGGGCAGATACTGAAAAATTCATAAAGTGACAGAGATCTGAAGTAGACCCGCTGCTGCTTAAAGCAGCTGATACAATCTAGAGGAGAGCATGTGCAGTCTAGTGAAGAGACCTCATATACTCTGTGGAATTTTGATTTAAAATGAAGTGCCTATGTGTTTTCAAATGGTTGTCCCATCTTTGAATATACCATTTCTAGATTTCTCAGGAGCCTGGAAACTTAATCTCAGTCATGTAAGAAAACCTAGAGGTTCTATTCCAAAAGAATTAAAAATTTCATCTCAGAAGGTGCCTTGAAATAGTGTGATTCGTAATCAAGTCATAGTTCATTTTTAAAATGGAAATGGAAATAGACAAAACCAGTATTTCTATTAGCCATGAGGATAAAGGCAAATATGATGAAAATGCCTGGTCTTTGTCTGCACTATGCTTACGATAATATCTGCAAAGTGAGTCTGAAAATGGGCTTGCCCATTTTAAGTTCCTGCTTCAGTGAAAGGGACTTGGAAGCCCAGGAACAACACAATTCTGAGGGAGAAGGTATCTCCAGAATAGGGAATCCTGAGAAATAAGAACTCAGGAACCACATAGCTCTGAGAAGAAATCTCCTCAGCAGAGGCATTGTAGCTCTTACGGGAGGGTATCCACAGGTGAGCTGAGGGGCTCAGGAGCCTCAGCCTCACTCCACTTCATTCTTTGCTTCTTCCCTTCTCTTCATTGCTTCGTGGCTGCTTCAGATGAGAGAGTAATCACAGGGAGTAAATCTCATAAAAGAGAATTTTTAGAAGGGTCCAAGGTATGAAGGGATGAATCTAGAGTTGGCTGTTTTATGTTCCAAGGAGTGACAACAGGGAATTTAACAATGGGCAGGGCTTATCTATAGGATTTCTTAGAGAGTAGAGCTTTTCAGAGCAGAGATTTCCAGAATGAGGATTGGTGGGATTTCAAGTCTTGAGCTTGGGGAGCTCAGAGAATTGGTATGTTTTCCTGTTCAGGGATTGGTGATTAGTGGTTTTTTGTTTAAAGCTCAGGGAATGGTGGCTTTTTTTCACTCTCTTTTCTCCACGCCAGGCCCATGTGTTAGGAATGTAAGTCCTTCCAGGCTGCAGGCAACTTTAGCTAAGGCTCTATCTTTGTGGAGTTGCTAGAAAGACTGAAGAGGAGGCGCTGCCACCGTGGACAGCTCCTGTGGGAGCTGCACTGGTATTTCACTAAGACTGTAGGCTGAGGCAGGAAAGAAGGTGTCACCACTGTGAAAAGCTCCTGTGGCTGCTCTAAACTGAAGTTTCTGTGTGTAGCCATTTTGACAAGAGTTGCAATTTTTGACAGCTCCTGCAGAGGTTGATTAGAAAGGAGGGATGGCTGCCATTTTGACAGCTTTCATTCTGTGCTGCTTAGGAACTACATTTGTTTACTTGGTAATTATTATATTCAGCTCTACCATGCTTGATTGCTTGTTTTAGCTACTTTGTATGTATTTAACTTTACTGTTTTGATTATGCTTGTCTTTGCACCACATGTGTGACTGATGGTATGTACAATAAATCATAAGATAGCCTGGAACTGGAGTTAAAGATGATTGTGAACCAATATGTATGTGCTGGGATTTGAACTTAAATTTTTTAAAAAATAATAAGAAAGATGACTGTGTGTTTCTTGTGTCATTTACTTAGAACACATAGCTTTTCTTCCATTTTTATATTTCAGTGCAAACATTTAATATTAGATAAGATATAGCCTTTTTTCCTATTAAAT
Source organism: Mus caroli (assembly GCF_978045245.1). Taxonomy (NCBI): domain Eukaryota; kingdom Metazoa; phylum Chordata; class Mammalia; order Rodentia; family Muridae; genus Mus; species Mus caroli. The sequence continues at coordinate 69,808,283 of NW_028227265.1, forward strand.
CTAAATTTCTATACTGTTTTAATGGTAATTTCTATGTCTCCTTCTGACTGACTGTCCAACTTTGCTCTTTCCTTCAAAAATCATCTATCAAGCATACATTATGTGTTCAAACTATAAAAAACTCTGGGTACTACCCATGCTCGATAACACTAGTAACTGAATTATGATCATTGTTATGATCTCTGGGTTGGGATCTTACAATGTGTTTTTACAATGCATACTAGTAATAAGACAGATCTACAACTTCTGCAGGTATTCAGCAGTTGGTTCTTCATTTGGGTTTCATAAACTGGACTGTCTCTGACTACCTTTGGATCCCTTTCCTCTACTGGGCTGCCTTGTCTAGCCTCAGAGGAAGAAAATGTGCTTAGTCTTGCTGTGGCTTGATATGCACGACTGGCTGATGTCCATGAGAGGCCTCTCCTTTTCTGGGTATAAAGGAAGAAGGGCTGGATAGTGAGGAGTTGGGAGGAAGAGTTGAGAGGGAGAGGCTGAGAGGAGAGGGGATAGGGAAGGATGCAATCATGATGTAAAGTGAATAAACAACTTAGTCATTTAAAGAATATATTTGTTTTTTTTTCACTTTTAAACATTATTTTATTGTTGTGCAGTTATGAGAAGTTCTCATAAACAACTGTTGGGATTTTCCATTTGATCCTATTTATCTGGTTTTTTTAATTAGGGATTTATTTCATTTACATTTCCAATGCTATCCCAAAGGTCCCCCATACCCTCCCACACCCACTCCCACTTTTTGGCCCTGCCATTCCCCTACTGTACTGAGGCATATAAAGTTTGCACGACCAATGGGCCTCTCTTTCCACTGATGGCCAATTAGGCCATCTTCTGCTACATATGCAGCTAGAGACACGAGCTCCGGGGGGGGGGGGAGGGGGTACTGGTTCCTATCCTTTCACTAGCTATACCTATCCTTGGGATGCTGGTGTGAGAATGGCCCTTAAGAGATTTAAGATTAATACCCCATGTAAGCCTGAGTTATCTGTCAATGAGTTGTTACTATAAATCTAAATTACAAGGACCAAACAAAAATGAGTTTTGTTCCATGGTATACTAAAACCTGTTATTTTACCTTTGGATAAAAGGTTGCATTTTAAAAGGCTTACAAAATGACTGCAGTCGACTTTATGGGCTTATGGTTATGACCAACTCAATGAATTTGGTCCTCTCCAGTACAGGAAATGTGTGCCTGCAGAATGCTCAGAAAGGGCCTGAAAATAAAACATTTAAAAATATTGCTTGAGGTGTCTGGATTAAATTAGTACCAATAACTTCTGTATACATCAATAAAAACCTCTTAGAAAATGCTTCAAAAACAGTCTGTGGTAATAAACAGAGAACAACTCAAAAATCATAAATAATATCAACAAAAATATATAGACTTCTACGAAGAAGACTCTAAGAACATTGAAAGACATAAAAGCAGACTTTACTGAGAAGAAATATTTCTTTTTAGAATGAAAACTGAATGCAATAAAGATTTTATTTCCTCTACAATTAAGTATAAATATAAGTGAAAAGAAATTATAATAAATTTCAGCTAAACTACTGTAAGATGTTCTGTTAAGTATAACCCATAAAAATAGTTGAGAGAGTTTTCAAAAGACAAAGCATGGGCCTGGGGTATACCTTTATTCCAAGCACTGCAGGGTAGGGGCAGGTAGATCTCTATGAGTTCAATGCCATGCTAGTCTACATAGCAAGTTCCAAAACAGCCAAGGCTACACACACACAGACACGGGGAGAGAGAGAGAGAGAGAGAGAGAGAGAGAGAGAGAGAGAGAGAGAGAGAGAGAGAGAGAGAGAGAGAGAGAGAGAGAGAGAGAGAGAGAGAGAGAGAGAGAGAGAGAAAGAGATCATTTTTAAAAACAAAACAAAACAAAAGCAAGAATCATGCTTTGGCATTTTCTTTAGCATTTATGAAGTATAACAGCAGCCAACAAACTAACGTGGGTAAAGTCAAGTATGAATAAAAAGCTGTCTCAAAATAATAGATTTTAACGTGCATTATTGGGATGATTATATGGCATGAAATAAGAAAATTTATTTTGAATGAAAAGTGAGTTCATGTAACATTTTACTTTTTGAAATTATAGTATAATTAAATCACTTCCTTCATCCTTTCTTTTCCTTTAACCTTTGTTACACAAGCGCGCGCGCGTGCGCACACACACACACACACGTACTTTAAACATAGAGATAACCATTCCAATTCACTATGAATAGTTATCTATGTGTATATTATCTCAGGGATGATCATCTGGTATAAGATAAATCAATCACTGCTCTCTTCCCTGGGGAAGACCTTTTCTGCCTCTCTTAGAGTTTGAGAGTTACCCTTAGTTCTTTGTCTAGTGTTAAGATTCTGTGAGCTTTCCTTCTTTCCTGTTAGCATGTCCATTGACATCACCATTGTTTAGATCTTTTTTAAGTGGCCATATTGATGAGAACTGATGGATGTAGCATTTTGTTGGAATTTTATAATTTACATTTATTTTCACTACTTCCTATTGAAAAGTAATGTCATGCATCCCAGTGATATTTACTTCTCTGACTTAAGTATTTATACCCTAGGAATTTGCTTTGTCATTTATTATAGAGTTTTAAAAACGTTCTTGTTTAGATAATCATTTCCTCATATAACCAAAAAAGTAACATCTCTCTTCTGAAAATACAGAACGACTAGTCTAATAATTTTGGAAAAATTGTCCCCATAATTAAATAATGGAAGTTGAATTTAGAATTGTATCCAAGTAAAAGTTAAAAATGGACTTTGCATTCTAAACAAAAAATAATTCATTTTTATTTCATGAGAAATAGAGAATAATTAAAAATTTTAAGTATATATGATTTAACTACTATTATCTATTTGATTGACCAAACCCTGTAGGCTATAGAGAAGAATATTTTGTTTCAAGTGAAGATATGGAATTAAAAATAGCTTCAAAAAGAAAGAAAGCTAGAAGGAGAGAAAGAAAGAAGAGAAAAATAAAAGAAAGGGAGAAATGCTTAAATAAAGTAAAATGAGGTAGATCAAATCCTCTCTAATAAAATTTGTAAAGTCATTAGGTTATGCAGTCATAACTATTTAGTTTTCGAAATTTTCAAATTCCTGTGATTAATATGTCATTTTAAAAGAGCCATATTTTTCTTATAAAACTAATTTAAAGCTGAAATCATTATAAACAGTCTTAGTCTATGACCTTAACTCTTTATTTTTAACCCACGAATCACTAAGGTTTTCCTTCCCAGCTAAGCTTTCTATGTGCTGGGGATGTATTGACATTCAGCTTATAGACCAAGAGAAGTTCACTTGGAAACTTACAGGAGAGGGCATTGTACATATTTGTTCATCTGTCTGTTCTCACATCATGGCTGTCGGCATATATTCCTGACACAGTGGCTGCTTCTGGGAAGGTGTTTTCTAATTGTCATAGGTACATGTAAAAAATACATGGATTGTACCAACCAAAGAAGAAAGCAATGTTGAGGGATGACAATACTTTATTCCATTATCATCCCGAAACATGTAGAGAATGCAATGTGCTTCTTTCTATCTTCTTCCTAAAATAGAACTGTTTTCAAATGCCAGAGAAGTGTTAAAAATAGAAACATAAAATGTCTAAATAGAGAAGTGTCAAAGAAAGTTTGCCATTACTTTAGAGGAGAGCTATAACATGGGGGTGGTGTCTTTGGGGGCTTTGGGGTTCAGTCTTATTCTAGAAAGAAAATAAGAGGGAGGACATGTTTCACTTTGATTGTTTTGCTCCAGGTGTAAGCTCAGAAAACGTGTTCTGAGCTGACACATGCCTCCTGGTGACCGATCAAGAATAATCAGTCTCTGTGGGGTTTCACCCAACAACTAGAGCTGGGTGCCTATATCCCTATAGCTGTTGCCTGTCTGTGGAATATGTTCCTTACCAGGACAGTCTTGTCTGGCCTCAGTGGGAGAGGATGTGCCTCACCCTGTAGAGACTTGAGGTACCAGGGTTGTGGGATACCAGGGTGGGAGGACTACCTTCTCAGAGGAAACGAGGAGGAGGGATGGAGGGAGGGACTGTGTGAGGGGGGACTTTGAGAGGGAGAGCGAATGAGATGTAATAATTAATTAATCAATTAATTAATTCGAAAGAACAACCAATCAGAAATGCAAAGAGAGTAAGGAATTCCAACAATCCCTTTCACTTTGCTTTTTGGTTGAGACTTTATTTGTCTGGGATCAATTCATGCCATGAAATCATTCAGGCAACATTGTGCAACATTAAATGCTCTTTACTTTGGGCTGAGACACAGAAAAAAAAACTCAAAAGTTCACACACTTTATAATAACTTTTGTTTTTGTTCAATCAAAAAGATGAGTGAACAATGAAGGAATTTTAGAAGTATAAACAAAAATCAAAGTGCTCAACCAACGTAATATGTCCTCACCAGAAAGTGAATTAGAAAAGAGTTGTATACAACATTCAATGTTACTGTGTTCTGATAGACACAATTTGAAATATAACCTCTTATTTACTTCTGGCATTAGTTCTAGACCTGAAAGACTAGTATTTTTAGTTTACAGACAGAGACCATTATGTTGCTGGTGGTGGAGTGGCAGCTAGTTTTCCTTGGGCATGTCATATCAACTCGGTTCTTCTTTCCATGATCCAGTGGCATTTATCTATTACACTAGAAACATTGACATATTATTAAAGGCTATGAACTGGCTCACCATTTCATCTTAAAATTGAATTTTTATCCTTCCAGAAGAACAAAACTGTCTTTTAATTTCAATATATAGCTGAAAGGTCAACTTGGTTTTTAATCTTCTTTTGTTTTTTTTAAAGTTATCGTAATTTCATATTTTTAAAAGTCACACACGCACACATGTGCACACACACACACACACACATACACACACAAATGATCTTTAATTGTATGTCAATGGTGCTGTCATGTTGAAGATTTCGTCCCAGTTTTCAGCTGTGAATTTCATTTTACTCAATCACTCACTAACATAACTTTCCATGTTTCCATTGCTACTCATTTTCTTTATGACAACTCTCAAGGTCAGATGTGCTTAATATTATTTCACATAAGAAATAATGGAACACATAACAACTAAGTGGCTTGGCTTTTGCTGCTTGTGACATGGTTCAAGATAAAAGATGACTTTGTCATAAATGGGGAGTTATTATTCTCCTGGACACCCTAGGCTCGTCCTTGCTTCTAAGGCTGCACTTGGCTTCAGTAACTAAACAGGGTGTCTGGGAATCATGTGTTATGGGAAGGCTACAGTGTTCTCAGCAATACAGGGCTATTTTGTGAATCTATGTTTCCATGGTTACATCTTGCTTTAGTTCCTGCTGACTTCAAATTTTCATCCCCATTGCCAGTTCCTTCTCAGAGCATATCGTGTGTTGTTTGAAGTCTCTCTGTAAATGTTTCCTCATGTCTTCATCAAGAAGAATGTATAATGGATGCTCCCCCACTGCAAGAACATGTATTTGCCTCAGTTTCCTTCATCAGGGACTTTCGCTTTTACCTTCACTATTTGCTGTAAATCTGTCTCCTAAAACAAGCAAAAAGAAATATTCAATTATTCCTTTTGTGCTTTATATAAATGAAGTAAACGGTTAAAGTTCCCTTCCTAAACATGCATAGAAACCACCTTTTAAAAAACTGTCCCCCAAGCCCCCAAACAAATATATGCCCTTTTCTTGTACTGCAAAATAATTTGTCTTTATGAAAAAAAAAATCTGTCTATTGTCTGGTCCAAATTAAAGCTAGGTCTTCCAAGTACAGATTTAATCTCTTGCTGTTTCACTTTGGGGAGCTAGAGCATCCTTGTTGATAGTCTGCCATGATTACAGTTGTATTCTTTATGGCTAATGCTTTATAATTTCTATCCTAATATTCATTTCCCTTACCTCATTAACTAAAGAACTATGTCTATTATTTCTTGCTGGGAGGGAGAATTGTGCTCTGGGAAAATGCTGGTGTTTTCTTATGGTAAGTCTGTAGAATACTAAAGCTCTTGTCCAGACATGGGAATTTCTGCATGGAACTCCATACTAGAGAAAATTCTAGAGAATACCCTAGAAGATTTAAAAAGAAATAATTTATGAAGAAGCTGGCACCACCCAGCAACTGATGCAGATGGTTCCATAGACCCACAACCAGATACTGGATGGAGCTTAGGGACTCTTATGAAAGAGGGGGGATGACTGAGGGCCCTGAAGGGTAAAGGAACTAACCTGGACCCTGGGAAGTTTTCAGAGGCTGAACCACCAATTAAAGGGGATACACAGGCTAGTTATAGGCCTCCCTGCACATAGGTAGTAGATGTGCAGCTTGGTCTTCATGTGGGTCACATACAATGGGATCAGGGTCTATCCCTAAAGCTGTTGCCTTGTCTGTGAAATACTTTCTTCTATCTGGGCTTCCTTGTCTGGCCTTGGTGGGAGAGTTTGCCCTTAGTTCCTCAGAGACTTGATGTGCCATGATGGAGGGATATAGGGGGAGCTTCACCCTTTCAGAGGAGAAGGAGGGAGCTGAAGAACTTTTGGAGGGGAGACGGGGGAGCAGCAATCAGGATGCAAAGTGAATAAAACAGAAAAAACAAACAAACAAACAAACAAACAGCACAATCAATTTATCCTCAGCCTCTGATTTCATGACAGATACACTGCAGAACCAGAGACTGGGAAATACTTCACAAATCTTGTTGTCTGTATTGCCCCCCCCCCCAAACCCAACTGTACAGCCTAGTAGTATGTGGGAAGCATGGGTTAGTTACATTGTGCTGATTTTGGAGATAAACATTTCTTAGGTCCTTTGGGGAAAATAATCAGCAGGAATGCTTGTCTAGACAAAAACAAACGCTAGCTAATTTAACAAAAGTTCTTTTGTGGCTCAAATTAAAATGATTCTTTCATCAGTATTGCTTTGGAGCAGGGATGAGCTTTTTTTCTTTCATTTTTGGTGTTCTAATATTCCCATTTGATTTTAGTGGGGTTGTTACTTAGTTTAGGATTGATGGAAGCTATATATTTACATTTTGTGATATTAAATAATGTGATTTATTTATTTTGATTATCTGTAAAAAATTTTTTTGTTTGTTTGTTTTTTGGTTTTTCGAGACAGGGTTTCTCTGTATAGCCCTGGCTGTCCTGGAACTCACTTTATAGACCAGGCTGGCCTCGAACTCAGAAATCCACCTGTCTCTGCCTCCCCAGTGCTGGGATTAAAGGCAAGTGCCACCATGCCCGGTGACTATCTGTAAATTTAACTACAGTATGTGCCACCTAGTAGAGTTTGTTTGATGGTTTACAAGTCCTTTTTTTACTTTGACTTATAAGCATGGATCTGATCATATGTCTGGGCAAGTGCATGTGCATGTGCAGGTGTCTACAGAGGCACAAAGGATGTTGGATGCCCTGGGGCTGGAGATATGAATGGTTCTGAGCTTCTCACCATGGGTTCTGGAAACCACACTTGGGTCTTCTGCAAGAGCAGCAGGTGCTCGATAACATTGAGCATCTCTCCGGCCTTATAAAAAAGCTTTCTTACATTGGCAGCAAATTACAAATTTGCACAGTTATCTTGTTTTCTAAATATGTTTATTTTGATTAAACTTGATTCTAAAAAATAAATAACCTTTTCAGATTAATCCAAATAATTCTTATTTTAAAATGTGATATTTCTTAGTTACAGTTGTGTTTTGCTTTTCTAGTTTCAAAACTAATTTTAAACATGCTTTGTAAATGGAGTCATGTGGTTAGCCCAGCTGAAGAGGCCTTCATTAAAGCCAGCCAGATGCACAAACTGTTCCTTAATCTCTAATTATATAGCTTATATATATTTCATTTCTTTACATATTACAGAGCCTTGGATTTTTTTTATAGAGGCAGAAAATAGACAAATATCTTTGAAAGTCTTTGAAGAGACATCTTACATGTCTCTGACATAAATCCTCCAATCCCCTTCCACTTTTTCCTCTCCATTGCTCTGCCCTGCTTAAATTTCCTTAAAAATATATTTGCCTAGAGCTTCCTGCTATGTATCCTTTTAGTTACTGTACTTTTACTGATAAAACCTCTTTCCTATACCATCAGTTTCACTTCTTGAAACCTCTGCCTGATTATCAACAATGAATAATGTCTTCCATAGCTTTATGGAAGTGTTCTACCCCAAACCAAGTTGCCTCTATATATGGTGTTTTGTAGTTGCCTATAGCTCTAAATTTTTCATTCATTAGAGTTTTTAACATTTATCAAAAATGCAATAAATGAGGGTAAATTTTGATGACATAAAAATGTAAAAATTAAAGTCTGGGAAATCCAATCTATCTTCTTTAATTTTATTACTTTCCTTTCCTTTCTTCCTTTCTTCCTTCCTTCCTTTCTTTCTTCCTTTCTTACTCTCTTTCTTTCTTTCTTTCTTTCTTTCTTTCTTTCTTTCTTTCTTTCTTTCTTTCTTTCTTTCTTTCTCTCTCTCTCTCTCTCTCTCTCTCTCTCTCTCTCTCTCTCTCTTTCTTTCTTTCTTTCTTTCTATTAGGTATTTATTTCCTTTACATTTCCAGTGCTATCCCAAAAGTCCCCCACACGCTCCCCGACCCACTCCCCCAACCACCCAGTCTCACTTCTTGGCCCTGGCGTTCCCCTGTACTGAGGCATATAAAGTTTGCACCACCAATGGGCTTCTCTTTCCACTGATAGCCGACTAGGCCATCTTCTGATACATATGCAGCTAGAGACACGAGCTCCGGGGTGGGGGTGGGGGTACTGGTTAGTTCATATTGTTGTTACACCTATAGGATTGCAAACCCCTTTAGCTCCTTGGGTATTTTCTCTAGCTCCTCCATTGGGGGCCCTGTGATCCATCCAATAGCTGACTGTGAGCATCCACTTCTGTGTTTGCTAGGCCCCAGCATAGCCTCACAAGAGACAGCTATATCTGGGTCCTTTCAGCAAAATCTTGCTAGTGTATGCAATGGTGTCAGCGTTTGGAAGTTGATTATGGGATGGATCCCCAGATATGGCAGTCTATAGATGGTCTATCCTTTGTCTCAGCTCCAACCTGTGTCTCTGTAACTCCTTCCATGGGTGTTTTGTTCCCAATTCTAAGAAGAGGCAAAAGTGTCCACACTTTGGTGTTTATACATGTGTTTGTGAGCATGCATGTGAATGCCATAACATTCCTATATAGGTCTGAGAGCATTTTTGCTGAAGTTGGTTCTCTCCTCCTACAATGAGAAACTATGGGATTAAACTAAAGTCTGTGCTTTGCTGGCAAGCATCCTCCCTTGGGGAACTGTCTCACGAGCCTTCAGTTAGCTTTATGGAACTGGTATCATTCAGCTTCATTTTTTCCTACCTATATTTGTTATCTAGACTTATATTTGATGATTCACCTCTTGTCCTGTGTCTTGTGACAGTCTGACTAAAAGTCAAAAACTATATCTTCCAAGTTACAGATAGTAAAATTCATATGTGGGTCTTGCTTATTTAATTTTATATACATTTTATTTTATGTGTAACTAGAGGGAAATGTGCTTTTGACTATTGCTCTTCAATACAATATTAATTTGATATGTCTGTGAAATAAAGCTTTGAACTCCAGTACATTTAATATCTAATGTTAACACTTGAACATAAATACTATCATGCAGTTTTGCTAAATAGACCCCAAAAAACCCTAATCTGTATAAATGTAACTTCAAATGCAGAGATAGCAATGCAAATTTTATTGTAAGTAATTACTTGTCAACTAGTTAACAATTTAGACAACTAAAATTGAATTATTTTATTTATTTGTTTGTTTGTTTGTTTGTTTTTGTTTTTCGAGATATGGTTTCTCTGTATAACCCTGGCTGTCCTGGAACTCACTTTGTAGACCAGGCTGCCCTCGAACTCAAATTATTTTTTAAGATGTATTTAGTTTTGACTTTTAATGAGTCTGAGTGAGAGCTTGCCTATAATAAGCACACCATGAACATGTCTGGAAAAAGTAGAGGCCAAAACATATGCTGAGAACTGGACCTTACAGGTCAGCAAGTCTTCCTAATCATTGGATTATGTTTATAATCCAAAGATACATTATTTTTAAAATCATAAATTGAGCTTCATCCAACATTACAGTTATTAATTCCACGGCCATACTTTACAAGTAGTTCTGGATAGACTTTTTTTTTTTTTAAGACAGAATAGATTTATTGTCAAACTTTAAAGCGGAAAGGTGCTTCCCTGGGTGCTATCTTCTCTTGCATTGACAGGTAGGAGGCATCAATTTATAGCAAGTCCTACATCAGATGATGGAGGAGGGAGGATGGGTAAGATGCTGGGTCAAGGCTATGATGAGTTTGCAGACTGGGAAACTTCATCCATTTGATAGTCTTCTGTCTTCCTTTGCCTTTGAGAGGGACTCAGATCTAGTTTTTTAAGTCGTTGGATGAAGAGGAAAAAAGGTGTGAAGGTGTTCTGCTCTCCTCAGGGCAGGTGGACTGTTTCTCCAAGCAGGTCACTTGCCTTTGCCCCCGTGAGTGGTATTCACTCCTCTTGGCTGGGATCTCTCCTGAAACCAGCAAAGTGATTCACTCAGTGTGTAGCATCTAGTCTGTAGTCCAACTCCCCAACAATGGTCAGCAGCAGTTGTGGATGGAAGTCTCAGGATCTAGACTTTCAAGCCATATAGCATGCCTTTCTAAAGACTAGTTCATACGCTGCAATGCTCCAATGTTTCATCCTCTGAAGAAAGTGTGTATTTCTTTCAAGTTGTAATTCATTTACTCTCTAATGGTCACTTACTGTCATAAACAAAGTCATCTTCCCAAATCCTCATATCTACTCATGATATTGAAAATGAAAATTGATTGCAATCATAAGTTACAAAACTAGTTTGGAAACTGTATCTCATTTATTATGTATTTAATAGTTTGTTTTTATAAAGATTTTTAAAAAGTCAGAATGACCTGATTCCCGAAGACTTGAAAAATGCAAGAAGATCATTATTTAGTTGTTTATTGTTGATATGTTGACAGCTTTGAACAGTCTATAAAAATCTGCTGCTTTCTTACTATGGACAATTTCTGCTTAACAGCCCCTTATAGCACAGGCTAAACTACTCAGTTATTCTTAGAGTTTGACCTCTTTCCTTGCAGCTTGCAGGGAAAGGGCTTAGCATTTAGTCCACAGCCAGGAATCTCTTTTGAAGTTGAAAATATTCTCCTTTATCTCTATGAGGTTGTATGCTTAGTAGACTCGTGGTTGAAATATTGTAGCTTGGATTCAATGGCTGTAGAAAAGGGACACTTTTTTTCACTTTTCTTCTTTTTGAAACGCCTTATAAAGACTATTCAATATATTGTGATCAAGGTTGTCTCACAAATATCCTCAGTGGCATCCCATCTACAAATACTGAAATTAAAATAGTGGTACCTGCTTCCTCTCATATGTGAAAGGTGCTTAACACACACTGTGATGGCTATTCCAAGTTGCCAAATTGACTGTTTCTGGAAAGCACCACAATTCAAAACTGGAGGGCACATCTTCTGAATTGTTTGGAGATTCTAATGTGACCCCTCTGGCTAGTAACTAAATTAGATATAACTAAATACTGGAACTGAAGCTTCATTTGATGACAAAAGATGTCAAGTTGAGGACTCTGTTTTCCTCTTTTTTTTTTTTTTTTTTTTTGTAATTTCTCGAAGTATAGTGCCTATGAAAAGATTATACTCAAGCAAGGTGGTACATGCCTTTAATTCTAGGAGACAGAGGCAAGCAGATCTCTGAGTTCAGGACCAACCTGAGACAAGGCAAATTCCATGTAAAGAATAGCTTAGGTTCAGGCATGGTTCCAGCCCTGAGCCAACTTGGGCTCGAACTCAGTGGACTGTCCTATGGTCCCCAGAGGACTCTCCACTGTGCAGGTGCCCTAGCACACACAGGATCTTAGGATCACTGGTGAGTGAAATGCAACATCAGTTCCAAAACAAACAGGAGGGGCCTGTGCCATCAGAAATAGGGAACAGGAAACCCACCTGACCAGTGGCTGGGGTTCGTTCCGGTAGACACCAGCCCCAGGCCACCTTGGGCACGAACTAGGTGGATGGTCCCATGGTCTCCAGAGAACTCTCCAAGACATACACACCATAGCAGTCCCAGGATCAGAGGATCACTGGTCTGGGTTAAAGAGGAAGCTTCTTAGAAAACCAAGGAGATGGGATTATAAGAATTGTTGCCTGGCATTTGAATGGTGGCATATTAGTTAGAATTATAATTTTATTAATTGTTTTTGACTCTGTGAACCTTCCCCACCTGAGGATAGTCAGCCTCCAGGGAGGGCTATGACTCCAGGACTCAGGTGAGAGTGCCATCTTGTATCCTGGGTCTCTCAGAGACCAGTCCTCGCAGGAGAGCATGCAGGCCACAGAAGCAACAGAGCTTCTTGGACAGGGTCCATTCTGACCTTCATCCTCAGCCTGGAGATAGAGATGAATCAAGGACTTCTGGGCACCTTCCTCACCAGAGGGGAGTTGGCCTCTAAGAAGGGCTCTGACACCAGGACTCAGGTGAGAGTGCTGCCTTGTATCCCAGGCAGCACTGATCAGAGATCAGTCCTCCCAAGAGAGCCTCTGGGCAACAGAGCTTCTTGAACAGGGTTCCTTGGGGCCTTCATCTTCAGCCAGGAGATGGATCCTCAGACCTCTGTGCACCTTCCCTGCAAGAGGAAAATTTGCCTGTAGAAAGTGCTCTGACCACTGGGACTCCCAGAGTGTTGACAGAGGCTAACAGAATCACAGGAGAAATAAAATCCAACCAGACACAGCTAGAACATCTAACACCAAAGATTACCAGATGGCAAAAGGCAAACAAAAGAATATTAATAACAGAAAACAAGACCACTTGGCATCATGAGAACCCAGTACTTCCAACATTGAGTCCTGAATACCCCAACACAACTGAAAAGCAAGATTCGGATTTAAAAACATATCTTATGATACTAGTAGAGCATTTTAAGAAGGGCATTAATAACTCACTTAAGGAAATAAAGGAGAACACTTCCAAACAGGTAGAAGTCCCTAAAGAGGAAGCACAAAAATCTCTCAAAGAATCACAGAAAAACACTGCTAAACAGGTAATGGAATTGAACAAAACCAACTAAGATCTAAAATTGGAAGTAGAAATTATAAAGAAAACCCAAAGGGAGATTACACTGGTGGTAGAACTCCTAGGAAAGAAATCAGGAACCATAGATGTGAGCATCAGCAACAGGATACAAGAGATGGAAGAGAGAATCTCAGATGCAGAAAATTTCATAGAAAACAGACACAACTATCAAAGAAAATGCAAAATGCAAAAAGATCCTAACTTAAAACATCCAGGAAATCCAGGACACAATGAGAAGAACAAGACACATAAGATTCAGAACAACAAATGCACTAAATAAATATAGAATATTAAAGCAGTAAGAGGAAAAGGTCAATAACATATAAAGGCCAAACTATTATAATTACACCAGACTGCTCACCAGAGACTATGAAAGTCAGAAGACCCTGCACAGATATTATACAGACACTAAGGGAAGACAAAGTTCAGCCCAGGCTACTATACCCAGAGAAACTCTCAATTACCATAGATAGAGAAAACAAAGTATTCCATGACAAAACCAAATTCACACAATGTCTTTCCACGAGTCCAGCCCTTCAATGGATAATAAAGGGAAAACTGCAACACAAGGGGTGAAACTAGGCCTTAGAAAAAGCAAGAAAGTAATCCTTCAACAAACCTAAAAGAAGATAGGCACAAGAGCAGAATTCCAACTTTAACAACAAAAAAACCAGGAAGCAACAATTACTTTTCCTTAATATCTCCTAATATCAATGGAGTCAATTCCCCAAGAAAAAGACATAGATTAACAGACTGGCTGCATAAACAGGTCTCAACATTTTGTTGCATAAAGGAAACCCACCACAGGGACAAAACAGACATTACCTCAGAGTAAAAGATTGGAAAACAGATCTTGGTTCCGGAACTCCACAGAACTTAGGAACTTAATCTGCACAGGTGAGAGTGTGCACCACAGAAGCAGACAGCTTCTGGGACAGTCAGGAGCCACAGAGCCGCTGAGGCAGCACCCTTTTCGGGCCACAGACATCCAGCCACCCTCCTAGTCGGGGAGGACAGAAGTCCGCTCAGCATGGGAGCCCTCTGCCTCAGGAGCAGGGAACACCATCTTGGTTCCGGGACTCCGCTGAACTTAGGAACTTAGTCTGCACAGGTGAGAGAGTGCACCACAGAAGCTGACAGCTTCTGTGACCTGCCAAAGCAACACAGCATCTGGGAAAGGTCTTGTTTTGGGCCTTCTTCTTCGGCCAGGAGGAGGTCCAAACACCAGATATCTGTGCACCTTCCCTGTAAGAGGAAAGCTTGCCAGCAGAGAGTGCTCTAACCACTAAAACTCAAAGGAGAGAGCCTGTCTCCCAGGTATGCTGATAGACTGTAATCAGAATCACCCGAAGAACAATCTCTAAACAGAGACAACTATAACAACTAACTCCAGAGATTACCAGATGACGAAAGGTAAATGTAAGAATCTTACTAACAGAAACCAAGACCACTCACAATCATCAGAACCCAGCACTCCCACTTCGCCCAGTCCAGGGCACCCCAACACACCCGAAAAGCTAGACCTGGATTTAAAAGCATATCTCATGATGATGGTAGAGGACATCAAGAAGAACTTTAATAACTCACTTAAAGAATTACAGGAGAACATTGCTAAAGAGTTACAAGTCCTTAAAGAAAAACAGGATAACAGAATCAAACAGGTAGAAGTCCTTAAAGACAAAACAGGAAAAGACAACCAAACAGGTAGAAGTCCTTAAAAAAAACAGGAAAACACATCCAAACAGGTGTTGGAAATGAACAAAACCACACTAGACCTAAAAAGGGAAGTAGACACAATAAAGAAAACGAAAAATGAGGCAACACTGGAGATAGAAACCCTAGGAAAGAAATCTGGAAACAAGGCTGCGAGCATCAGCAAAAGAATACAAGAGATGGAAGAGAGAATCTCAGGTGCAGAAGATTCCATAGAAAACATCAGCACAACAATCAAAGAAAATGGAAAATGCAAAAAGATCCTAACTCAATGGTAGGAAAGCATTGGTAGGAAATGCTTTGGTAGCATTTCAAGCAAATGGTAGGAAGAAAAAAGCTGGAGTAGCCATTCTAATATCTCATTGTGTCCAGGAAATCCAGGACACAATGAGAAGACCAAACCTAAGGATAATAGGAGTGGATGAGAATGAAGATTTTCAACTCAAAGGACCAGCAAATATCTTCAACAAAATTATAGAAGAAAACTTCCCAATTCTAAAGAAAGAGATGCCCATGAAAATACAAGAAGCCTACAGAACTCCAAATAGACTGTACCAGAAAAGAAATACCTCCCGACACATAATAATCAGAACAACAAATGCACTAAATAAATTTAGAATACTAAAATCAGTAAGAGAAAAAGGCCAAGTAACATATAAAGGCAAGCCTATCAGAATTACACCAGATTTTTCACCAGAGACTATGAAAGCCAGAAGATCCTGGACAGATGTTATACAGACACTAAAAGAACACAAATTCCAGCCCAGGCTACAATACACAGCCAAACTCTCAATTAACATAGAGGGAGAAACCAAAGTATTCCACAACAAAACCAAATTCACACATTATCTTTCCACGAATCCAGCCCTTCAAAGGATAATAACAGAAAAAAACCAATACAAGGACGGGAACCATGCCCTAGAAAAAACAAGAAGGTAATTCCTCAACAAACCTAAAAGAAGACAGCCACAAGAACAGAATGCCAACTTTAACAACAAAAATAACAGGAAGGAACAATTACTTTTCCTTAATATCTCTTAATATCAATGGACTCAACTCCCCAATAAAAAGACATAGACTAACAAACTGGCTACACAAAAAAGACCCAACATTTTGCTGCTTATGGGAAACTCATCTCAGAGAAAAAGATAGACACTACCTCAGAATGAAAGGCTGGAAAACAATTTTCCAAGCAAATGGTAGGAAGAAAAAAGCTGGAGTAGCCATTCTAATATCTGATAAGATTGACTTCCAACACAAAGTCATCAAAAAAGACAGGGAGGGACACTTCATACTCATCAAAGGTAAAATCCTCCAAGAGGAACTATCAATTCTGAATATCTATGCTCCAAATACAAAGGCAGCCACATTCATTAAAGAAACTTTAGTAAAGCTCAAAGCACACATTGCACCTCACACAATAATAGTGGGAGACTTCAACACACCACTTTCACCAATGGACAGATCATGGAAACAGAAACTAAACAAGGACATAGTGAAACTAACCGAAGTTATGAATCAAATGGATCTGGCAGATATCTACAGAACATTCTATCCGAAAACAAAAGGATATACCTTCTTCTCAGCACCTCATGGTACCTTCTCCAAAATTGACCACATAATTGGTCACAAAACAGGCCTCAACAGATACAAAAATATTGAAATTGTCCCATGCATCCTATCAGATCACCATGGACTAAGGCTGATCTTCAATAATAAAATAAATAATAGAAAGCCAACATTCACGTGGAAACTGAACAACACTCTTCTCAATGATACTTTGGTCAAGGAAGGAATAAAGAAAGAAATTAAGGACTTTTTAGAGTTCAATGAAAATGAAGCCACAACATACCAAAATTTATGGGACGCAATGAAAGCATTTCTAAGATGAAAACTAATAGCTCTGAGTGCCTCCAAAAGAAACTGGAGAGAGCACACATTAGCAGATGACAACACACCTAAAAGCTCTAGAACAAAAGGAAGCAAATTCACCCAAGAGGAGTAGACAGCAGGAAATAATCAAACTCATGGGTGAAATCAACCAAGTGGAAACAAGAAGAACTGTTCAAAGAATCAACCAAAGGAGGAGCTGGTTCTTTGAGAAAATCAACAAGATAGATAAACCCTTAGCCAGACTCACTAGAGGGCACAGGGAAAGCATGCTAATTAACAAAATCAGAAATGAAAAAGGAGACCTAACAACAGATCCTGAAGAAATCCAAACCACCATCAGATCCTTCTACAAAAGGCTATACTCAACAAAACTGGAGAACGTGGATGAAATGGAGAAGTTTCTAGACAGATACCAGGTACCAAAGTTGAATCAAGATCAGGTTAATGATCTAATCAGCCCTATATCCCCAAAAGAAATAGAAGCAGTCATTAATACTTTCCCAACCAAAAAAAGCCCAGGACCAGATGGGTTTAGTGCAGAGTTCTATCAGAACTTCAAAGAAGATCTAATCCCAGTTCTTCACAAACTATTCCACAAAATAGAAACAGAAGGTACTCTACCCAACTCATTCTATGAAACCACAATTACTCTGATACCTAAACCACAAAAAGACCCAACAAAGATAGAAAACTTCAGACCAATATCCCTTATGAATATTGATGCAAAAATCCTCAATAAAGTTCTTGCTAACCGAATCCAAGAACACATCACAACAATCATCCATCCTGACCAAGTAGGTTTCATCCCAGGGATGCGGGGACAGTTCAATATACGGAAATCCATCAACATAATCCAGTATATAAATAAACTCAAAAACAAAAACCACATGATCATCTTGTTAAATGAGGAAAAAGCATTTGACAAGATCCAACACCCATTAATGATAAAAGTCTTAGAAAGATCAGGAATTCAAGGCCCATACCTAAACATGATAAAAGCAATCTACAGCAAACCAGTAGCCAACATCAAAGTAAATGGTGCGAAGCTTGAAGCAATCCCACTAAAATCAGGGACTAGACAAGGCTGTCCACTCTCTCCATACCTATTCAACATTGTTCTTGAAGACCTAGCCAAAGCAATTCAAAAACAAAAGGAAATCAAAGGGATACAAATTGGAAAAGATGAAGTCAAAATATCACTTTTTGCAGATGATATGATAGTATATATAAGTGACCCTAAAAATTCCACCAGAGAACTCCTAAACCTTATAAACAGCTTCGGTGAAGTAGCTGGATATAAAATTAACTCAAACAAGTCAATGGCCTTTCTCTACACAAAGAATAAACAGGCTGAGAAAGAAATTAGGGAAACAACACCCTTCTCAATAGTCACAAATAATATAAAATATTTTGGCGTGACTCTAAGGAAGTGAAAGATCTGTATAATAAAAACTTCAAGTCTCTGAAGAAAAAAAGTATAGAAGATCTCAGAAGATGGAAAGATCTCCCATGCTCATGGATTGGCAGGATCAACATTGTAAAAATGGCTATCTTGCCAAAAACAATCTACAGATTCAATGCAATCCCCATCAAAATTCCAACTCAATTCTTCAACCAATTAGAAAGTGAAATCTGCAAATTCATCTGGAATAACAAAAAACCTAGGATAGCAAAAACGCTTCTCAAGGATAAAAGAACTTCTGGTGGAATCACCATGCCTGACCTAAAGCTTTACTACAGAGCAATTGTGATAAAAACTGCATGGTACTGGTATAGTGACAGACAAGTAGACCAATGGAATAGAAAAGAAGACCCAGAAATGAACCCACACACCTATGGTCACGTGATCTTCGACAAGGGAGCTAAAACCATCCAGTGGAAGAAAGAAGCATTTTCAACAAATGGTGCTGTCACAACTGGTTGTTATCATGTAGAAGAATGCACATTGATCCATTCCTATCTCCTTGTACTAAGGTCAAATCTAAATGGATCAAGGAACTTCACATAAAAACCAGAGACAGTGAAACTTATAGAGGATAAAGTGGGGAAAAGCCTTGAAGATATGGACACAGGGGAAAAATTCTTGAATAGAACAGCAATGGCTTGTGCTGTAAGATCGAGAATTGACAAGTGGGACCTCATGAAACTGCAAAGCCTCTGCAAGGCAAAAGACACCATCAATAAGACAAAAAGACTACCAACAGATTGGGAAAGTATCTTTACCTATCCTAAATCAGATAAGGGACTAATATCCAATATATATAAAGAACTCAAGAAGGTGGACTCCAGAAAATCAAATAACCCCATTAAAAAATGGGGCTCAGAACTGAACAAAGAATTCTCACCTGAGGAATACTAATGGCAGAGAAGTACCTGAAAAAATGTTCAACATCCTTAATCATCAGGGAAATGCAAATCAAAACAACCCTGAGATTCCACCTCACACCAGTCAGAATAGCTAAGATCAAAAGTACAGGTGACAGCAGATGCTGGCGAGGATGTGGAGAAAGAGGAACACTCCTCCATTGTTGGTGGGATTGCAAGCTTGTACAACCACTCTGGAAATCAGTCTGGAGGTTCCTCAGAAAATTGGACATAGTACTACTGGAGGATCCAGTAATACCTGTTCTGGGCATATATCCAGAAAATGTCCCATAAGGTAAGAAAGACACATGCTCCACTATGTTCATAGCAGCCTTATTTATAATAGCTAGAAGCTGGAAAGAACCCAGATGCCCCTCAACAGAGGAATGGATACAGAAAATATGGTACATTTACACAATGGAGTGCTACTCAGCTATTAAAAAGAATAAATTTATGAAATTCCTACCCAAATGGATGGACCTGGAGGGCATCATCTTGAGTGAGGTAACACAATCACAAAGGAACTCACACAATATGTATTCACTGATAAGTGGATATTAGCCCAAAACTTAGGATACCCAAGATATAAGATACAATTTGCTAAATGCATGAAATCAAGAAGAATGAAGACCAAAGTGTGGACACTGTGCCCCTTCTTAGAATTGGGAACAAAACACCCATGAAAGGAGTTACAGAGACAAAGTTTGGCGTTGTGATGAAAGGATGGACCATCTAGAGACTGCCATATCCAGGGATCCATCCCATAATCAGCTTCCAAAAGCTGACACCATTGCATACACTAGCAAGATTTTGCTGAAAGGACCCAGATATAGCTCTCTCTTGTGAAACTATGCCGGGGTCAAACAAACACAGAAGTGGATGCTCACTGTCAGCTATTGGATGGATCACAGGGCTCCCAATGGAGAAGCTAGAGAAAGTACCCAAGGAGCTAAAGGGAGCTGCAACCCTATAGTTTGGAACAATATGATGAACTAACCGGTACCCCGGAACTCTTGTTTCTAGCTGCATATGTATCAAAAGATGGCCTAGTCGGCCATCACTGGAAAGAGAGGCCCATTGGACTTGCAAACTTTATATGCCCCAATATAAGGGAATGCCAGAGCCAAAAGAATGGTAATGGGTGTGTAGGGAAGTGGTGGGGGGTATGGGGGACTTTTCAGATAGCTTGGAAATGTAATTGAGGAAAATACGTAATAAAAAAAAATTTAAAAAAAAAGAATTAAAAAAAAAGATTGGAAAACAATTTTCCTAGCAAATGGTCCAAAGAAACAAGCTGCAATATCCATTCTAATAAAAATGACTTTCAACCTAAAGTTAACACAAAAGACGAGGAGGGGCACTTCATACTCATCATAGGTAAAATCTTCCAAGATAAATTCTCAATTCTGAATATCTATGCTCCAAATGCAAGGGCATCCATGTTCATTAAGGAAAAGATAGTAAAACTCAAAGCACACATTGCAACTCATGAAATAATAGTAGGAGACTTCAATACCCCACTTTCATCAATGGACAGATCCTGGAAACAGAAACTAAACAGGGACACAGTGAAACTAACAGAAGTTATGAAACAAATGGATTTAAGGTATATCTACAGAACATTTTATCCTAAAACAAAAGGATATACCTTCTTCTCAGGAACTCATGGAACGTTTTCCAAATTGACCATATAATCAGTCACAAAACAGGCCTTAACAGATAAAAATAATACTGAAATAATCCCATACATCCTATCAGATCACCATGGACTAAGGTTGATTTTCAATAACAACATAAATAATAGAAAGCCCACATGCAGGTGGAAGCTGAACAACACTCTACTCAATGATAACTTGGTCAAGGAAGAATTAAAGAAAGAAATTAAAGACTCTTTAGAGTTTAATGAAAATGAAGCTGCAACATACCCAAACTTATGGGACATAATGAAAGCAGTCCTAAGAGGAAAACTCATAGCTCCAAGTGCCACTGTCATGGTTTGTATATTCTTGGACCAGAGAGTGGCACCATTTAGAGGTGTAGCCTTGTTGGAATAGGTGTGACCTAGTTGGAATAAGTGTGTCACTGTGGGTGAGGGCTTAAGACCCTCACCCTAGTTGCCTTGGAAATCAGTCTTCCACTAGCAGCCTTTGGATGAAGACATAGATCTCTCAACTCCCCCTGCACCATGCCATCCTGGATACTGCCATGTTCCTACCTTGATGATAATGGACTGAACCTCTGAACCTGTAAGCCAGCCCCAAGTAAATGTTGTTTTTGATAAGACTTGCCTTGGTCATGGTGTCTGCTCACAGCAGTAAAACGCTAACTAAGACAGCCACCAATAAGAAAGTAGAGAGAGCATACACTAACAGCTTGACACCACACCTAAAAGCTCAAGAATAAAAGAAATCTAATTCACCCAAGAGGAGTAGGAGCAGTAAATAACCAAACTCAGGGCTGAAATCAACCAAGTAGAAACAAAATGAAGTATACAAAGAATCAACCAAACCAGGATCTGGTTCTTTGAGAAAACCAACAAGATAGATAAACCCTTAGCCAGACTAACTACAGGGCACTGGGACAGTATCCTAATTAAACAAAATCAGAAATGAAAAGGGAGACATTGCAACAGAATCTGAAGAAATAAAAACAAAACAAAAACAAAAACAAAAAAAAACAACAGCTCTTACTATAAAAACCTATATTCTGCAAAACTAAAAAATCTGGATGAATGAACAATTTTCTAGACAGATACCAGGTACCAAAGTTAAATCACAGATTAATGATCTAAACATTCCCATACCCCCTAAAGTAATAGAAACAGACATTAATAGTCTCCCAACCAAAAAAATTCCCAGGGTCAGGTGGGTTTAGTACAGATTTCTATCAAACTTTCAAAGAGGACTGAGTTCCAATATTCCTTAAACTATTCCACAAAATACAAACAGAAGGTACTCTACCCAATTTGTTCTATGAAGTCACAATTACTCTGATACCTAAACCACACAAAGACACTACAAAGAAAGAGTACTTCAGACCAATTTTCTTTATGAATGTCGATGCAAAAATCCTCAATAAAATTCTCACAGACAGAATCCAAAAACTCATCAAAACGATCATCCATCATGATCTAGTAGGCTTCATTCCAGGGCTACAGGGATGGTTTAATATATGGAAATCCATCAATGTAATCCACTATATAAACAAACTCAAAGACAAACACCACATGATCCTCTCATTATATGCTGAGGAAACATTTCACAAAATTCAACACCTATTGTTCATGATAAATGTCATGGAAAGATCAGTAATTCAAGGCCCATACCTAAACATAGTAAAAGAAATATAAAGCAAACCATTAGCCAATATCAAATCTAAATCTAGAGATACTTGAAGCAATATCACTAAAATCAGGCTGCATACTCTCTCCTTACCTATTCACTATAGTGCTTGAAGTCCTAGCCAGAGAAATTGGACAATAGGAGATCAAAGGGATACAAATCAGAAAAGAAGAAGTCAAACTATCACTATTTGCAGATGATATGATAGTATACTTAAGTGACTCCAAAAATTTCAACACAGAACTCCTAAACCTGATAAACAACTTCAGCAAAGTGGATATAAAATTAATTCAAACAAATCAGTGGCCCTCCTCTACATGAAGGATAAACAAGCTGAGAAAGAATTTAGGGAAACAACACCCTTCACAATAGTCACAAATGATATAAAATTCCTTGGTGTGAGTCTAACTAAAGAAATGAAAAATTTGTCAGAAAAGAACTTCAAGTCTCTGAAGAAAGAAATTGAAGAAGATCTCAGAAGATGGAAAGATCTCCCATGCTCATGGATTGGCAGGATCAATATAGTAAAAATGGCTATCCTGCCAAAAGCAATCTACAGATTCAATGCAATACCCATCAAAATTCCAACTCAATTCTTCACTGAGTTAGAAAGGGCAATTTCCAAATTCATCTGGGAAAAAAAACCACTAAGATAGCAAAAACTCTTCTCAATGATAAAAGAACCTCTGGTGGAATTACCATGCCTGACCTAAAGCTACAGAGCATTTGTGATAAAAATTGCATGGTACTGGTACAGTGACAGACAGGTCTATCAATAGAATAGAATTGAAGACCCAGAAATGAACCCACACACCTATGGTAACTTGATCTTTGACAAGGGAACTAAAACCATCCAGTGGAAAAAAGACAGCATTTTAAACAAGTGGTGCTGACTCAACTGTTGGTTTTCATGTAGAAGAATGCGAATTGATCCATTCTTATCTCCTTGTATAAAGCTCAAGTCTAAGTGGATAAAAGAAGTCCACATAAAGCCAGAGACATTCAAACTTATAGAGGAGAAAGTTGGGAAAAGACTGGAAGAAATAGGTACAGAGGAAAAATTCCTGAACAGAACAGGAGTGGCTTGTGCTACAAGATTTATTATTACCATAGGGGGACCTCATAAAATTGCAAAGGTTCTGTAAGGCAAAATACACTGTCAATAAGAAAAAAATGCCACCAACAGATTGGGAAAGGATCTTTACCAATCCTAAATCTGATAGGGATTTAATATGCAAAATATACAAAGAATGAAATAACACTATTTAAAAAATGGTGTATAGAGCTAAACAATGAATTCTCAACTCAGGAATACCAAATGGCTGGGAAGCACTTGAAAAAATGTTCACCGTCCTTAATCATCAGGGAAATGCAAATCAAAAGAATCCTGAGATTCTACCTCATACCAGTCATAATGGCTAAGATCAAAAATTCAGGTGACAGCAGATGCCAGCAAGGATGTGGAGAAAGAGGAGCACTCCTCCATTTCTGTTGGGATTGCAAGCTGGTACAACCACTCTGGAAATCAGTCTAGAGGAATCTCAGAAAATTGGACATAATATTACTGGAAGATCCAGCAATACCTCTCCTGGGCATATATCCAGAAGATGTTCCAACTGGTAGTAAGGACACATGCTCCTCTATGTTCATAGCAGCCTTATTTATAATATCCAGAAACTGGCAAGAACCAAGATGTCCCTTAACAGATTAATGGATACAGAAAATGTGGTAGATTTACACAATGGAGTACTACTCAGCAATTAAAAACAATAAGTTTATGAAATTCTTAGGCAAATGGATGGATCTGGAGGATATCATCCTGAGTGAGGTAACCCAATCACAAAAGAACACACATGGTATGCACTCACTTGTAAGTGGATATTAACTCAGAATCTTAGTCTACCCAAGATACAATTTGCAAAATTCATGAAACTCAAGAAGAAGGAAGACCAAAGTGTGGATACTTCATTCTTTCTTAGAATGGGGAACAAAATACCCATGGTGGGAGTTACAGAGTCAAAGTTCAGAGGTGATATGGAAGAAATGACCATCCAGAGGCTGCCCCACCCGGGGATCCATGCTATATACAACCACCAAACCCAGATACTATTGCATATGCCAGCAAGATTTAGCTGACAGGACCCTGATATAGCTATCTCTTGAGAGGCTATTCCAGTGCCTGGCAATATACAGAAATGGATGCTCACAGTCACCTTTTGGATGCAACACGGGGTCCCTTATGAAGGAGCTAGAGAAATTATCCAAAGAGCTTAAGGGGTTCTACAACCCTATAGGAGGATCAACAATATCCAGTACCCTCAGAACTATGTCTTTATTGCATATGTAGCAGAGGATGGCCTAGTCGGCCATCAGTGGAAGAAGAGGCCCTTGGTCTTGTGAAGATCATATGCCCCACTATAGGAGAATGCCAGGGCCAGGAAATAGGAGTTGGTGGATTGGGGAGCTGGGCTAGGGGAAGGTATAGGGGACTTTCGGGATAGCATTTAAAATGTAAATGAAGAAAATATGTAATAAAAAATGTTTTTGAAAAAAATTTCCTTCTTCTGGTTCATATTTGCACAAACACCAAAAAATATTAAACTTCTACCAATACAGTTTCCAGTAAATATATGGTTTTCTATTTCCCAAAATGTACCTTTTAACATTAAGTTAACCTACTTTTAATAATTGGTGTTCTGATTTCATGCTGCTTATTTGGTTTATATTTTGTTTACCTTCCTATTCAGCATGATTATTTTTCTCTTATTTTTTATGGTTTGAAATTAATAGATTACTTTGTTCTCTTTCCATTTTAAATATTGTCTGAGTTTTGCCTTTCCTACATTCAGTAAACACACTTATGCTAGATATTGAATTCTTTTTTTTTAATATTTTTTATTACATCTTTTCGTCAATTACATTTCCAATGCTACCCCAAAAGTCCCCCATACCATTCCCCCCCACTTCCCTACCCACCCATTCCCAGTTTTTTTTTTTTGTTTTTGTTTTTGTTTTTTGGCCCTGGCATTCCCCTGTTCTGGGGCATATAAAGTTTGCATGTCCAATGGGCCTCTCTTTCCAGTAATGACCTACTAGGCCATCTTTTGATACATATGCAGCTAGAGTCAAGAGCTCCGGGGTACTGGTTAGTTCATAATGTTGTTCCACCCAAATGGTTGTGGATCCCTTCAGTTCCATGGGTATTTTCTCCAGCTTCTCCATTGGGGGCCCTGTGATCCATCCACTAGCTGACTGTGAGCATCCACTTCTGTGTTTGCCAGGCCCCAGCATAGTCTCACAAGAGACTGCTATATCTGCGTCCTTTCAGCAAAATCTTGCTAGTGTATGCAATGGTGTCAGCGTTTGGAAGCTGATTATGGGGTGGATCCCTGGATATGGCAGTCTCTAGATGGTCCATCCTTTTGTCACAGCGCCAAACTTTGTCTCTGTAACTCCTTCCATGGGTGTTCTGTTCATAATTCTAAGGAGGGGCATAGTGTCCACACTTCAGTCTTCATTCTTCTTGAGTTCCACGTGTTTAGCAAACTATATCTTATATCTTGGGTATTCTAAGTTTTGGGCTAATATTCACATATCAGAGAGTACATATTGTGTGAGTTCCTTTGTGATTGTGTTACCTCACTCAGGATGATGCCCTTCAGGTCCATCCATTTGCCTAGGAATTTCATAAATTCATTCTTTTTAATAGCTGAGTAGCACTCCATTGTGTAAATGTACCACATTTTCTGTATCCATTCCTCTGTTGAGGGGCATCTGGGTTCTTTCCTACCTTCTGGCTATTATAAATAAGGCTGCTATGAACATAGTGGAGCATGTGTCCTTCTTACCAGTTGGGACATCTTCTGGATATATGCCCAGGAGAGGTATTGCTGGATGCTCCGGTAGTACTATGTACAATTTTCTAAAGAACCGCCAGACTGATTTCCAGAGTGGTTGTACAAGCTTGCAATCCCACCAACAATGGAGGAGTGTACCTCTTTCTCCACATCCTCACCAGCATCTGCTGTCACATGAATTTTTGATCCTAGCGATTCTGACTGGTGTGAGATGAAATCACAGGGTTGTTTTGATTTGCATTTCCCTGATGATTAAGGATGTTGAACATTTTTTCAGGTGCTTCTCTGCCATTCGGTATTCATCGGTGAGAATTCTTTGTTCAGTTCTGAGCCCCATTTTTTAATGGGGTTATTTGATTTTCTGGAGTCCACCTTCTTGAGTTCTTTATATATATTGGATATTAGTCCCCTATCTGATTTAGGATAGGTAAAGATCCTTTCCCAATATGTTGGTAGTCTTTTTGTCTTATTGACAGTGTCTTTTGCCTTGAAAAAGCTTTGCAGTTTCATGAGGTCCCATTTGTCAATTCTCGATCTTACAGCACAAGCCATTGCTGTTCTATTCAGGAATCTTTCCCCTGTGCCCATATCTTCAAGGCTTTTCCTCACTCTCTCCTCTATAAGTTTCAGTGTCTCTGGTTTTATGTGAAGTTCCTTGATCCACTTAGACTTGACCTTAGTAAAAGGAGATAGGAATGGATCTATTCGCATTCTTCTACATGATAACAACCAGTTTTGCCAGCAGCATTTGTTGAAAATGCTGTCTTTCTTCCACTGGATGGTTTTAGCTCCCTTGTCGACGTTCAAATGACCATAGGTGTGTGGGTTCATTTCTGGGTCTTCAATTCTATTCCATTGGTCTACTTGTCTGTCACTATACCAGTACCATGCAGTTTTTATCACAATTGCTCTATAGTAAAGCTTTAGGTCAGGCATGGTGATTCCACCAGAGGTTCTTTTATCCTTGAGAAGAGTTTTTGCTATCCTAGATTTTTGTTATTCCAGATGAATTTGCAGATTGCTCTTTCTAATTCCTTGAAGAATTGAGTTGGAATTTTGATGGGGATTGCATTGAATCTGTAGATTGCTTTTGGCAAGATAGCCATTTTTACAATGTTGATCCTGCCAATCCATGAATTTCTTTCTTCAGAGACTTGAAATTTTTATTATACAGATCTTTCACTTCCTTAGTTAGAGTCACGCCAAGATATTTTATATTATTTGTGACTATTGAGAAGGGTGTTGTTTCCCTAATTTCTTTCTCAGCCTGTTTATTCTTTGTGTAGAGAAAGGCCATTGACTTGTTTGAGTTAATTTTATATCCAGATACTTTACCGAAGCTGTTTATCAGGTTTAGGAGTTCTCTGGTGGAATTTTTAGGGTCACTTATATATATTATCATATCATCTGAAAACAGTCATAATTTGACTTCATCTTTTCCAATTTGTATCCCTTTGATCTCCTTTTGTTGTCGATTGCTCTGGCTAGGACTTCTAGTACAATGTTGAATAGGTATGGGGAGAGTGGACAGCCTTGTCTAGTCCCTGATTTTAGTGGGATTGCTTCAATCTTCTCACCATTTATTTTTATGTTGGCTACTGGTTTGCTGTAGATTGCTTTTATCATGTTTAGGTATGGGCCTTGAATTCCTGATCTTTCCAAGACTTTTTTCATGCATGGGTGTTGGATCATGTCGAATGTTTTTTCCGAATCTAATGAGATGATCATGTGGTTTTTGTCATTGAGTTTGTTTATATACTGGATTACGTTGATGGATTTCCGTATATTAAACCATCCCTGCATCCCTGGAATAAAACCTACTTGGTCAGGATGGATGATTGCTTTAATGTGTTCTTGGATTCAGTTAGCAAGAATTTTATTGAGGATTTTTGCATCTATATTCATAAGGGAAATTGGTTTGAAGTTCTCTATCTTTGTTGGATCTTTCTGTGGTTTAGGTATCAGAGTAATTGTGGCTTCATAGAATGAGTTGGGTAGAGTTCCTTCTACTTCTATTTTGTGGAATACTTTGTGCAGAACTGGAATTAGATCTTCTTTGAAGGTCTGGTAGAACTCTGCACTAAACCCATCTGGTCCTGGGCCTTTTTTTGCTGGGAGACTATTAATGATTGCTTCTATTTATTTAGGAGATATGGGACTGTTTAGCTCATTAACTTGATCCTGATATAACTTTGGTACCTGGTATCTGTCCAGAAATTTGTCCATTTTGTCCCGGTTGTCAAGTTTTGTTGAGTATAGCCTTTTGTAAAAGGATCTGATGGTGTTTTGGATTTCTTCAGGATCTGTTGTTATATCTCCCTTTTCATTTCTGAATTTGTTAATTAGGATGTTGTCCCTGTGCCCTCTAGTGAGTCTATCTAAGGGTTTATCTATCTTGTTGATTTTCTCAAAGAACCAACTCCTCTTTTGTTTAATTCTTTGAATAGTTATTCTTGTTTCCACTTGGTTGATTTCACCCCGATTTTGATTATTTCCTGACATCTACTCCTCTTGGGTGAATTTTCTTCCTTTTTTCTAGAGCTTTTAGATGTGTTGTCAAGCTGCTAGTGTGTGCTCTCTCTAGTTTTCTTTTTGGAGGCACCCAGAGCTATGAGTTTCCATCTTAGAAATGCTTTCATTGTGTCCCATAGGTTTGGCTAAGTTGTGGCTTCATTTTCATTAAACTGTAAAAAGTCTTTAATTTCTTTCTTTATTCCATCCTTGACCAAGGTATCATTGAGAAGAGTGTTATTCAGTTTCCTCGTGAATGTTGGCTTTCTATTATTTATGTTGTTATTGAAGATCAGCTTTAGTCCATGGTGGTCTGATAGGATGCATGGGACAATTTCAATAATTTTGTATCTGTTGAGGCCTGTTTTGTGACCAATTATATGGTCAATTTTGGAAAAGGTCCCGAGAGGTGATGAGAAGAAGGTATATCCTTTTGTTTTAGGAATAAATGTTCTGTAGATATATGTTAAGTCCATTTGTTTCATAACTTTTGTTAGTTTCACTGTTTCACTGTCCCTGTTTAGTTTCTGTTTCCAGGATCTGTCCATTGATGAAAGTGGTGTGTTGAAGTCTCCCACTATTATTGTGTGAGGTGCAATGTGTGCTTTGAGTTTACTAAAGTGTCTTTAATGAATGTGGCTGCCCTTGCATTTGGGGCATAGATATTCAGAATTGATAGTTCCTCTTGGAGGATTTTACCTTTGATGAGTATGAAGTGTCCCTCCTAGTCTTTTTTGATAACTTTGGGTTGGAAGTCGATTTTATTCGATATCAGAATGGCTGCTCCAGCTTGTTTCTTCAGAACATTTGCTTGGAAAATTGTTGTCCAGCCTTTTACTCTGAGGTAGTGTCTGTCTTTTTCACTGAGATGGGTTTCCTGTAAGCAGCAGAATGTTGGGTCCTGTTCGTGTAGTCAGTCTGTTAGTCTATGTCTTTTTATTGGGGAATTGAGTCCATTGATATTAAGAGATATTAAGGAATAGTAATTGTTGCTTCCTTTTATTTTTGTTGTTAGAGTTGGCATTCTGTTCTTGTGGCAGTCTTCTTTTAGGTTCGTAGAGGGATTACTTTCTTGCTTTTTCTAGGGCGCGATTTCTGTCCTTGTATTGTTTTTTTTTTTTTTTTTTTTTTTCTGTTATTATCCTTTGAAGGGCTGGATTCGTGGAAAGATAATGTGTGAATTTGGTTTTGTCTTGGAATACTTTGGTTTCTCCATCTATGGTAATTGAGAGTTTTGCCGGGTATAGTAGCCTGGGCTGGCATTTGTGTTCTCTTAGTGTCTGTATAACAAATGTCCAGGCTCTTCTGGCTTTCATAGTCTCTGGTGAAAATTTTGGTGTAATTTTGATAGGCCTGCCTTTATATGTTAGTTGACCTTTCTCTCTTACTGCTTTTAATATTCTATCTTTATTTAGTGCATTTGTTGGTCTGATTATTATGTGTTGGTAGGAATTTCTTTTCTGGTCCAGTCTATTTGGAGTTCTGTAGGCTTCTTGTATGATTATGGGCATCTCTTTCTTTAGGATTGGGAAGTTTTCTTCTATTATTTTGTTGAAGATATTTGCTGGCCCTTTTAATTGAAAATCTTCATTCTCATCAACTCCTATTATCTGTAGGTTTGGTCTTCTCATGGTGTCCTGTATTTCCTGGATGTTTTGAGTTAGGATCCTTTTGCATTTTGTAATTTCTTTGATTTTTGTGCTGATGTTCTCTATGGAATCTTCTGCACCTGAGATTCTCTCTTCCATCTCTTGTATTCTGTTGCTGATGCTTGCATCTATGGTTCCAGATTTCTTTCCTAGGGTTTCTATCTCCAGCGTTGCCTCACTTTGGGTTTTCTTTATTGTGTCTACTTCCCTTTTTAGGTCTAGTATGGTTTTGTCATTTCCATCACCTGTTTAGATGTGTTTTCCTGTTTTTCTTTAAGGACTTCTACCAGTTTGGTGTGTTTTCCTGTTTTTCTTTAAGGACCTGTAACTCTTTAGCAGTGCTCTCCTGTATTTCTTTAAGTGAGTTATGAAAGTCCTTCTTGATGTACTCTACCATCATCATGAGATATGCTTTTAAATCTGGGTCTAGATTTTCGGTTATGTTGGGGTGCCCAGGACTAGTTGGGGTGGAAGTGCTGAGTTCTGATGATGGTGAGTGGTCTTGATTTCTGTTAGTAGGATTCTTAAGTTTGCCTTTCGCCATCTGGTAATCTCTTAAGCTAGCTGTTATAGTTGTCTCTGGTTAGAGCTTGTTCCTCAGGTGACTCTGTTAGCCTCTATCAGCAGACCTGGGATGCTGGCTCTCTCCTTAGTTTCAGTGGTCAGAGTATTCTCTGCAGGCAAGCTCTATTCTTGCAGGGAATGTGCCCAGATATCTGGTGTTCGAACCTGCCTTCTGGCAGAAGTTGTGTTCCACTCTCCAGAAGTCTTAGGATCCCGTGGGGAATCCTCTGTGGGTTCTTGCGGGTGTCCGGAGACTCCACTGGCAAGGCACCCCGGTGCTCGAGTGGACAGGAAGGGACTTGTGCCTCACCTCAGGCCGGGCTGCCTGCTTCCCTTGTTAATGCAGTCTCAGGTTCCACACAATTGGATTGGAGCATAAGCTGTTTTCCACTCACCAAAGGTCTTAGGATTCCGTGGGGAATCCTGTGCGGGCCCTTGTGGGTGTCACGAGACTCCTCTGGCAAGGCACCCCCCTAGATATTGAATTCTTAATTGATAGTTATTTCCTTTCTTTGTACAGTTGAGAGAAATCACCTGTTAAAAGTTTGGAAGGCAGTTGCCAATATATTGTCATTTTTTCAAAAGTGATATTTTCACTCTGACTGCTTTTAGATTATTTTATCATTCAAAAATTTTCTATGGTATCATTCTGAACTATCTACATTGAAAAGTATATTGTCATCTTCTTTTGAAATCTTGGCCAGTTATGAATGGCTCTCAGGCATTTCACTTAAAAGTATGGCATTTTTGGTATTGTTATTTCTGGGATTTTCTTCTTCTTTTGGAGACAGATATTTCCATTCAGCTCAGACTGGCATAAAACTTCCCATGTAGATTAGATTTATTACAAACATTTGATTCTCTGGCCTAAGCCTCCTGAGTTCTGAGATTACATATGGATGTTATTACCCCTGATGCAAGCGGGGATGTTATTGTTTTTAATTTGGGGTGTGCATGAGGTATAAATGTATGCTTGTATGTGTGCAAGCAAATGTGTGTGCAAGTATATGCATGTGTGCACACAACATGCACATTGAATGTTTGAATGTAGGGCAAAGTTCAACACTAGATATTTTCGTTACTCTCTCCCCACTGTGATTTTCAAGGCAGTGTCTCTCATTGAATCAGGAGTTTGCCCAAGTCTAAAGACACAAAAAGGATATCAATTACTCAAGGCAAGAGAAGATGAGTATGTAAGATCAAGAAGACAAAAAAAGATTTTTAAGTTATCCTACTAATCAAGCACTAATATCCTCCATCAATGCTATCACAATCTGTCCTCAGAAACGCTACTTCATCAGCTATAGGACATTCATCAACCTAAACCAGCCAACACACACAAATGACCATCATAATATATCATAAGTTTGGCCAGAAAGATTTCTCATGAGGAAGGGTCTATGTTGGTTTCAGTGTACTTTCATCTGTGAGTTCAAAGTGGTGTTCAAGTTCACTGGTAATTTGGAAATGTCCATGGGCTCAATTTCAAAGCACCTGTGCCCCTTGTTTCCTCTGTTTCTTTTATTAAGGGTACTTCTCTGTGTTACCTCCATGTTCTTTGAGTCATATACCTTATTGTATATTTATCACTCACATTTTATGAAATTCATAGAGAATTAGAATAATATTGGAACATTTTAAAATTTCAGTTATTATATTTAAATACAAAACATTTTGTATTTGGGGCTTCAAGATTTTTTTCTGCTTTATCCATGTGCATTGTTATTATGTATTGGCCTTGTTAGTGGATTACATAAAGATCTTTTCCATTTTCCTCTTAATATCCTGCAGAAACCCTTTTTGTGCCCAAATGGTAGAACTTATGAGTGAAGGCTTTATGTATATATATTATCTCAACTTCTCCATGTTCAGTGAGTTGTGTTGATGTTGTTGTCAGGAATAAAGTCTTAGGTCAGTTTGTATTGAGCAACAGACTGAGTTGTTTGGAGATTCCCCTGTGACTCCTCTGACTAATAACTAAATTAGATGCAATACACTACTGGTACTGGAAGCTTCATTTGGTAAGAAAAGATGTCAAGTTGAGGACTTTGTCTTCCCCATTACTTGGTAATTTCATTTAGATCACCTTCATATATGTATATTTTAGTAAGCTTCTGTATTGTTTCTACACTATCCCTCAAATGGCCGCTAATTTTAGCTGACACTTCTTGTATTCCCCAGTTTGTTCCCATCTTGATATACAGTGTGTCCTGACTGCAAGATATACTAGTTCAATGGTGGCACAAAGGTTGTGAAATAACCAACCAATATCTGATTTGACCTAAGGATCATTTTACAAAATGGAACTCATACCTGACACTGATTTGGTTACCAAGAACCAAAGACTAGTTATCCTAGAGTCTTTGGGTAACCCCCAAAACTGTTCTTTAAAAAGGGAGCAATAAAATCACTCCTAATGCCATTCTGTTGCATTCATGCCTTGCTTAACCGTAATCAGAGAAACTTCAGCTTTCAGCATATGGGAACAAATACAAAGACCTGGAACCAGACTTTAGGGCTAAGCATACTTAGTCTAAAAGGGCTATCTCCATCCAATCCCCCCTGTAGGGCTCAGAGATCAACAGGGAAGAGGATGCAGAAAGAGGAGGACACCAATACCTATATACCTGTATACATGACTGTGGGGAGTTATCTTGATTGCTTATCATTGCTGAAAGGCCTAGCCCACGATGGGAAGCATCATCCTTAGGCTGGTGGGCTTGCAGGCTGTGTTGTGCTTCATGACTTCCTCAATGATGGGCTATGACTTTAAGTGTACAGCTAATAAATTCTCTTCTATTCTAAGGAATGTAATAATAAGATCCTTTAAAGCAAACATACAGAATAATAGTGATTTAAAATTATGGTGAGGATATTTCCTTTCTAATTCTGTGATTAAAGAGCTCCATTTGGTAAGGTGAAATGATAAAAAAGGAAACGCAAAGCCTGCCAGTCACCAGTTCCATGGAGGTAAATGAAGAATTGCTTGCCTTAAAGTTTAGGCTAGGAAGAAATAGTAGGATTTTTCATAGTATGATGTTTCATTCAATATTCCTGTATCTTCCAAATCCTCAAATGTTCTCTGTAACCAGTCAAAACCACGTTTTCATACTTTGCAATATTATTTAAGTGAACATACTAAATTCTTTAATAAAAACTTAAGTTTATTTAAGACTCACAGAATAGAAAACTTAAATTATATTGTATGCTTCATAAAGGCACAGAGCAGAATTCTCATTTGGAAATCCAATACACTAAATGATTTTCTCAAAGAACATAATATTCTAAAAGGTATTCAAGACCTTTAATCACTTTTAAAATTATTTTACATGTAGAGCTAATATAAGGTAACTTTAATTTTATAAGGTTTAAAAGTCTAGGATAGCAATACTCTTTTTCTAAATCAGTATTGAAAATGAACTTTTTTGAATCTCAACTCTTAACTTAAGGTTCTGTGCCAGGGCAGATTGTTTCTAGGTTGTTGGATTGGTGTTTTATGGCTTTCCTTTGCTTTTGATGCCTTTGGTTTTATATGATTTTCTTCAGTGAAGGGATTTGATATCCTTCATTTTCTCTTTTGTATATACACTATAAGTTTCTGCTCTGTCGTGGCCACAAGTCATTATAAAGCATCTTCTGATGTGAGACGATGGAGTATTAAGCTGATAACATTGATTCCACAAAATGTTTCTGTCATTCAACTAATTTCACCCACATTCATTTCTAAATGTATAATTTGAATCCTTCTACATTTTCTATAGTCTTCTAACAAAATCTTGTGGCTCTTAAGAGTCTCAATAATTTTCCCTTTTAATCTTCATGTTTTAGTTAAGTCTTATGTACCACACATATGGTGCCAGAAAACTGTCTGAATGTGCCACCTAGTTTTCACAATGAGTTTATATTTTTATATATTTTAATATTATGAATTACGACTCTCTTGTACTGTAACATGGTTCCATTGGAGATGAATTCTCCAGTTTGCCTAAGAAACAATTCATCAACCATTCATTGTCAAGGGACAGTTTTTCCGAACAAAATCTGATTTTTTTCCTTTGGCTCTTTGAATACTTTCTCTCTTTTTTGAAATTTTTTAATTTATTAAATTATTTAAGTTATTTACATTTCAAATGTTGCCCTCTGCCATACAGGTCCCCTCTACCAGAGTTTTCACACCATCCTCCCTCCCCTTTGCCTCTGAGAGTGTGCTCACCCACCCAATCATCCACCTACTCCATCACACACACAAACACACACACACACACACACACACACACACACACGCACACACAGGTACACTGATTCCAGCATCTAGAATTAAGTGACATTACTTAATCTTGGTACAGAAGCATCATCTAAACTTAGTGTTGACAAAGAATAGAGAGCTTTAGTTAGTGGCTGATGTTATGACTGCCATCAATGACAGTGAAGCTCACAGCTGCTAAGATTCTCCTAATCTGCTTTTCTTTCTCCATGGAACTTGTAATTGTGAGCATCTACCATTAGATAGGGATTGTTGCTTTAAGTAGCAGCATATGATAAATGGTACTTTTTCAGTAGCCTTGGAAATGAGGCATTCATAGCACAAACTTCGGAAGATTTGATTAGACCACTATCCTGCATTCCAATTGGTATCAGTGCTGGTTGTGCTGTGTAAGACATGAATGGGCTTAGTGCTCCCACAGAGCTTGGATCTGGGGCTGAACAAGAGAAGCAGGTGCATCTCTGAGTTGGCAGAGGTGGAAACTCCTTTCCAAAGTGGCTTAGTACCAGCTTCAGTGTGTGTGTGTGTGTGTGTGTGTGTGTAGTATGTCCAGCTGCAACTTCCGTTCTGAGGGCTTTCAGGAAAGACTAATTTGGTTTTCTTGTTTTGTTTTGTTTCTTTGTTTTTTTTGTTTGTTTGTTTGTTTTTTGGAGATGCTTGTTTTTGTTTTTGTTTTTTTGGTGGTGGGGGCAGGTTTTCAAGACAGGGTTTCTCTGTGTACCCCTGGTTGCCCTGGAACTCACTCTGTAGACCAGGCTGGCCTCGAACTCAGAAATCTGCCTGCCTCTGCTGGGATTAAAGGTGTGCACCACCACTGCCTGGTTTGGTTATTTCTTGAAAGAGATATTAGTGTTCTTCTAGAACATAATATTAGGTACACTGTATCTCACAGCATGGCTGGTAGCCGATATAAAGGGAACCTTTAATTTCCTTATCACCTGTCACCTCATAAGCTTTAATAATTTTGCTTTGAAAAATTAAAATGTTTAAACTTCTTGCTTTAGGGAACAATTAAGTTAACAGTGAATATCTTTATTATATGACAACATTGTTGAAGTACGAAACAAAACAATCACTTATTCTTGCTTAGTATTTCTTACTTCCTTATCTATGAAATTTCTGTGTTGGATCAGATTAAATGTGGTATATGTTAATAAAAAGCATTAAAATAAAACAAGACAAATAAAACTATGAATATTATAGGGACATAGTAGAGCTAACTACATAGTTAATTCAGTTCATATTGATCTTAAATTTAACTTTAGACTTACTAGTGAGTTTGATTACTCACAGTTCAGATTTTCCAGAGTTTCTGCCTAAAATTATATAATTGGGCTTGATATAAAACACATCATGATGAGAAAGTTTAGATTTGAGCACTCTGCACTTAGAGCTAATTACTATGATATATATTTTCTAACATACTTCTAGAAAAAAATACAAGTGAAAAAAAATTCAGCACATTGTTTTTCTCTTTGCTTATTAGTAGGTTGTTAAGAAATGGCATGAAATACATTTTAAGCAAAATGATTAGAACGTTATCTAGGTTTGACCAGGTAAATGAGAGTAATATGTAGCATAACCCTTTCTGAAAACCTCTTACAGAGAATCTCTTCAGTATGAACCTTCCTTCTGGATGAACTGAAAACCTCTGATTTTATTATACTGCTTATCCTCTCTTAATGTAATTGATACAAGTCCAATAATATTTGTGAAAACTTTAGTTGTCAGTTTGACAGCATCTGTAATCATTTGTGAAAAGAGTGTTGCCTGAGTCAGGCTTGTGGCTTGTGGGTCTGTCTGTGGGGGATCACCTCTATTACCTTAATTGAGGTATGGAGTCCCAACCACTGTGGGAGATGCAGTTCCCTAGGCAGTGGATCTTGAACTGTATAAGAATAGAACAAGTAAGCTGAGTGCAAGCATGTGGGAATTAATTCATTTTTCTACTTCCCATGGATGCAATTGTAGGAGCTTACCATTGCTCCCTGTGACTTTGACTTCTGGCATGATGAAGAATAACTTGAAACTATCAGTCAAAATAAACTCTCCAGTAAGTTACCTTTGTTAGTCTTTGTTCTTGTCGATCATAGCAACAAGAATGAAACTAAGACATTGGATGGTCAACAGAAGAAGTGAGTCATGATTCTTCTGGAACAC
This sequence comes from Mus caroli, assembly GCF_978045245.1. Lineage (NCBI taxonomy): Eukaryota > Metazoa > Chordata > Mammalia > Rodentia > Muridae > Mus > Mus caroli. The sequence goes on from NW_028227265.1 coordinate 69,845,768, forward strand.
TGTCTAGTAAAGCACTCCATGAACATAACTGTATGAGTGTAGCCTTACTCAGAGGGCTAATTTCCATTATACCAAGCAAATATGTTGGTTGAACATTTTAAGTGTTAGCATACTCAAGGAAAATTTTACGTAATTTAAATGGGTCCTAAAATCAAAATCTAATTTTTGGTGTTAACAAAAATGTTTAATTTTAACATTCCCATGTAACTCTTGATTACATTATTGGATAACGAAGCATGATGAGCTGCAGTGTTTGAAAACCAATCACTCATCTCATCATCCGTGGAGGTAACTGAAGCATTTTAATAATGAAAAATCAGTGGAATTTGTGCTCAAATGTCAGGATGTCAATTCCTCTGGTAAGAGACCCGAATTGGAATGTGTTAACAAGGGCACAGTGCATGTTATGTTAAACATCACTCAGAACTCTTCTCTTATGCCTCCTTGTCAGGAATGTTTACCATGGTCACCAAGAGCCCATGAAAAATCTCCATTTGCTTACGTTTTTTGTAGTTGCTTATTTAACATGCATTTATGTCTAAATATGCATATTTTATGCAGTTATTTTTTCATATTTTATGATGATTAGGGAAACCATGTAAAGACAAGAACTATGCCAATATCCTTTTTTCTTCTCCTTCCTTTGCATGTGAATCATAGATGGTAGACTTGCACTATCATATATGGTATAGAAATTATGTACTTGGGCTTTTCTTGTTATCTTCTACTATTCCTGGCATGAGATAAAATAGTTAAAAAAATATTAAGTTTTGTTACTTCCATGATGTGGTATTAAAGATAGACTATTGCATTTATTTAAGTGCTTTCTTACTTCAGTGAAATTTTAAATATAGAATATATTAAAGTACTTTACAGCCAGAAAAAGTCCATTTAAAGTATTTAAAATCCATTTAAAGTTTTCTTTAAATCCTGCTTTATTTTAGCATGTGGCGTGACTTTCATTTTACTCATCGTTTTCTCTAGGTAGGTTCATTACTGTTCAGTAAGATAATAAGCTCCAGGTAGATTTTTATGTTCTCTAGAATTACACAGGAAAACAAATCACAAATTAGTTTTAATATTTACCACAAAGGAATTTAAACCAGGATTTCCAGATAATTAATAAGGGCTCGTAGAGAAGATAGTTTGTGGAGAGAAAAATGAGTGAGGATAAAGAAAATATCTTTTAAAAATTCCTTTTTATTTATGAGGTTTGAATTGCAAGAATGAAGACATTTGGAAAGAACTTTCCTGTGGGTTTTTGAGTTAATTTAAATGCAGCTCAGAACTCTGTCTTTAGCACTTGCAGTTTAACTCCATATTTAACTGATTAAACCCACATATGATTTGGCGATGCCTACTGTGCATAACGTGGCTTGTTTCATGCTCAATGCTCAAATCACAGGGAGATAAGAGCACTGTTGAATGCATTTGAGAACTTTAGTGATTTGTCCAACTGTGCATAATGCATAATCTGTCACATGTAGAAGGGGTGAGGTTCAGCCTTTCTTGGTCCCTGTTTTGAAATACAGAATCACTAAAATTATTATATTTATATTCAGTAAAATGGTATGTTTAAGTACATATGAAAATGCCATTAAAAGATAATGTTACATATCTTTAAATATTAGTTATCAGTTGTTGGTATTTGAGTGCAGTGTTGATGAAATTTTGAAAGAGGACTTGAGCTGGTATGCAGTACATAGAATTGATAGTTCACTATTTTCAAGATGCTTAACTAATAAACTTATTTTTAAAAGAAAATCTAATATTAACTCATTTAAATAGGCTTTCTTTGTTTTCTATTAAGTTATTAATTTATTCACTTTACACCCAGATTGCTGTCCCCCCTCAATGCCTCCCCACATAGTCCCTCCACCCATCCCTTCCTCCCATCTTCCTCTTTTCTTAATAAATTACAGTAGCACTTAATATTTTTTGAAGTAAGTGGATATAAAAGGAATATTTTTGTTTTTCTTTTGTAGAATTTTAACCATGAGCAAAAATTTATTCCATATGATAGGGTTATGTGGGGTAATTATGAAGTTTAAAAGCAAAACCAGAAAATATCAAGTTGCATATAAACATTAGAACCTACAATTTTGGTGTACAGACAAAAGTGGGAGTACATTAACTGTGTTATACAGCTAGAATTTACAAATGCACAATGATGTTCAGCCTCCTTACCATTTTTCTTAATAATTTTAATAAGAAATCAGGTGTTTTTATGGTTTGTCTGACTGAGGCAGAGAACCCATTCAGATTAAGCTTGGAATTTGGTTTGCATCTTTAATCAGCAGATTTGCTAAATGGCAAAGAAAAATCTCATAGATTTATCTTCTCTTAGAATCTCTTATTCACCCAATTTAAAAAGATTGATGATAAAAATCACTTCTGCTGAAGAGAACTCAAGAACTGAGCCTTTAATTACTGAAAGATGATATGTCATTGCCCTCTCCAGAATTCAACCGTCAAATAACTTGTTCCTTGGCAAGAAAATACCCCAAAGTGAGCAATTCTGGATCAAGCCTGATTGTCAGCAGTGTAAATTCATCAGATTGCTGCTAATTTATTTTTCTATTTGACACTGTGAGTGACAGGCTTTCAGAAAGATGACTTGATTTGACCTCAACAACAAACAGACAAATGAACACAAGGCATGCAGTTCAGTAACCACAAATTGAAAACCCAAGAAACTTATAAACCCTTTGAGATAATGTAGGTTAAATCAAATATTAGAATAAGATCCTTCTGTGACTATATCCCAGGGAGACATACAAAATACCATCCTCACAAGATCTGAAGAAGTGATTAAGAGTTCATGGTGTATGGCATTAGTAATACCATGTGTGTGTGTGTGTGTGTGTATAATATAGATAGATAGATAGATAGATAGATAGATAGATAGATAGATAGATAGATAGTGTTTCTCTGTGTCACCCTACCTATCCTGGAACTTGCTCCACTTACTTTTGCCCCATTATTGATAGAACAAAAGGCACTGGCCACTATGCCCTATAAAAATAATGTTAATAAGACCCATATGCTAGAAAGAGATGGACTGAACTGATTTTACAAGTTTTCCTCCAGCCTCCATGTGTGTATTAGTTCCAATGAGTATGTACACACACGCACACACACACACACACAGACACACATATCTAAACAAAATTATGCTCAACAGTTAGTCAAAAAATTAAGAGGTAAGGATTTTGAAAAGCATGAGGAAGATGCTTTCTAAATTCAATATGGTGTATAGACTAATATATGTCAAAAGGGCTTGTAGTCAAACTTATGAGAGACGTAGGAATACCTTATGCTCCATAAAGACAATGAAGGGGGTGGGGTCAAAGGTACTTATTTGTACTCTTTCAATTCAAAATTATAAAGACAACCATAACTCTTACTTTTTTATCTCTATAAACAGAGACTTTAAAAATATTTCAAAATGATTCAAAACTCTTAAATGTCATGAATTAGCCTTTTAGAAATGATCCCTCGGTGATTTAAGTGATTGAATCAGAACCCTGCTGATTGTGTTCAACAGGAAATGCCCATGGGACTGAAGCTTAGACCACAAAGATAGAAAGATGTAAGTTTCTCCGTTGTATCAGTTTGAGTCTGGGATCTCATTTTAAGTTGTTTTGATAAAAACATAACTCTCACCCCAAAATGGGCAGTAGCTTGTTTTTGTGCCAAATGTTCGGGGGTACTCACCAGATAAGACTGCTCAAACACAGGTTTAAGCCAATGGAATTTTTTTAAGCCAACTGATGACTACCCTGAGTGAGACTGTCAGTCAGCCAGTCACTCAGTCAGTGGTTTGATGTTTTTCTGAGAAGGACCTCAACCACATGTTGGGGTCCTGGAAAATAAGATTGCAGACTAACAGTAGCTTCCACAGCTCTTAGTTTGGATACATCGAAAAGTCATAGTGCTAGAGCTGAAGTTCAGAACAGTGCTTAAAGCCTCAGATGCCTTTTGTTTAACTTCATTGACCTTCTTTGTGCTTTTGTGTAGAGGCTTTCCTATTTCCACAAACTCTGGTATCCAGAGGCAGCAATACCTGGCTATAGTTAGAAACTCTTGAACCTGTCTCTTACTTAGTCTTTGGAATTGGGACCTAGGATGGAAGCAATACTACTCTGAGATAGGTTCCTTTTGCCTCCTCTCATCTGGTACTCAAGGTAATGGCTTCTTTCACACAAAGTTGGGCTTTCTTAGATGACATGCTATAGCCCAAGGTCTGTTACTCTAGTAGCAGTCCCTTGGTGGTTCTTTTATATTCTATTTTCCTAGGAAACCTCTGATGCAAGTATTTAGTGTCACCTTGAACAGATCTGACAATTTTTAAAAAATTCTTGGGGCAACTTGTTTCATGTAAGTTACATATTTTAATCTCTCTGTGTGCCTGTCTACTTAAAAGGAAAGATGGGTTGATTCTCTTCTGCCAATAGGAGGCTGAAGAATGCATGTTTCAGCACCAAGACAACCTAGACCTATTGCTGGAAGAATCAGGCTCATGAGGATCAGGTGTTACAGTTTTCTTCACAGTCAGGGGAAACATATTCCAGGATGACTAGGATGGCACTAGTATACCTGTCTGTCCAGTACAGGCAACAGGGATTACAATTTGCCCTTTTATTTCCAGTGAATATTTGTTTAGTCTAGATAACGGGTAGCTGAATTGGTTAGTTGAACAATTATAAGAACTTAATATTGGGCCAGCCCTATAGCTTGGTCTCTTTCTGTATGACCAGTAATCTCTGTTGTCAGTCTGAGATATTTCAACTGTATCTTTTGATTGAAGGCAGAACTTTCAACTAGGAGATATTCTTCATATGGAGGGTAAAGCACCAATAATTTTCTAGGTATCTCTATCTGTATCTGTATCATCTCTACCTCTACCTCTACCTCTATCTAACTGCGTTCATTGTCAGACAAGGTGGATGATGCAGGATTTTTAGCTTATACAAAAGGTCTTGTCTGGTCTCTGGGATCTCTGAATTGTCAGAACTGTTGTGCTATAATCCCCTGAAACATTGCTTGGACATGGATTTAAGACAATAGAAATCTTTGTTAGCCAATTGGTGACTACACTGGGTGTTTGAAATCCCAGTATAGCATTGAGCCTTTCTTAAGGTGACCTTTTAAGCATAAAACAATGTTCTGCATTGACATACTTTAATTAACAAGAAGTGGAACACACATAAAAGATACAGAGACATACATATACAGAATAACACACAGTAAAGACAACCAGAGGTAGCCACCACACATTCATATATCTGAACAGATATGAGGGCTCTGAAGACATCTTTCCTGGTTCTTGGCACTGCATCAGCAACTTCTTTCATTCTGCCCTATGTGTCCAAACAGAAGGCACCTTAACTGGACTTATCTCCAGAGGTGACAAGTCAAAAAGTAAGGTTAGTACATTTAGAGACTTTCCCAGAACTAAGGACTTTGATGGAATAAGTCTTTGTTTTCATTTTGGAATGTGGTACAGTCTATCTGCTAAGTTTTCTGGCCTTCATATAGTCAACTGTGCTAAGGTTTAGGGACTGAAGAAGGTCTTGAAACAGACTTAGTTTACACCAAGTATCATGTTCTAACATGAAAAAAAAACCTCATTAGATTTTTACAGTAACAGAACAAAGAAAAGTCGTGAGCAAAACCATCTTCAACTCCTTGGTGGAAACATAAGGTAAAGTGAAGCAGAGACATGGTTATAGACTCGGATGCTAAATGATGACTGTTGTCTTTTTGCTTGGCAAGAACTACAGTTTGGTCAAGTTCTTAGATTACAAATGGTTTTTATCTATTACTTATAGGATATTAGTTCTGATACAATGATGTATAAAGAATAGCTATTTAGGGGGCTAACTGTCTTAGTTAGGACTTCCATTGCTGTAAAGACACCATGACCAAGGAAACTCTTATAAAGGACCACATTGAATTAGGGCTCAATTAAAGGCCATTGTTGTCAAGGCGAGGGCATGACAATATCCAGCAGAAAAGGCTCTGGAGGAGCTGAGAGCTCTACATCTTGATCTGATTGCAGCCAGGAGAAAACTGACTCTTCTCCACTGGGTGGAGCTTCAGATCCCATCCCCACAATGATGCACTTTCTCCAACAAGGCCATACCTTCTTATACTACCATGCCCTGTGGGCCAAAGCATATTCAAACAACCACATTCCACTCCTTGGGTCCTATATGCTTGTTCAAACACATGAGTCTATTGGGGTCATGCCTAGCCATAGCATAATGCAAAATAATTTAGTCTAGCTTCAAAAGTCCCATATTCTATAACTTTTTCTACAATGTTAAAAGTTCAGTGTTCAAAGTCTCTTCTGAGATTCATGTAATCTTTAAACTGTAATTCCTTAAGAAATCAAAATCAAAAAGCAAGTCACATACCTCCAACAACCTGCAAGTTATACATGGCCATTCCAAAATGTCAGGGCAAGGAAGGAAAGGACCAAGGAAGACCAAGAACCAGCTGGAAAAACGCCAAACTCCATGTCTTCATGTCCAATGTCAAAGCACCTTTAGATTTCTAACTCATTTCATATTTGTTGAGTGCTTTGGATAGGTGTGGCATTAAGCTGAAATAAACTTCATTCTCTTTGTCTGGTTCCACTTCCCATTAGCAGCTTTCTTCATCAGTTATCCAATGGCTCTGATATCTCTAATATTTTGGGGTCTTCAGGACAACTTTAACTTTATGGCTTCTTGTTTCAATGTCTGGGATCCATACATAATCTTCTGGACTCCTGCAAAGGGCTTGCGTAACTCCATCAGCTCTTCCCTCTGTAGAACTCTGGATGACTCTATTACACTGCTGCTGCTGTTCTTAGTGGTCATCCCATGGTACGGACATCTCCAATATGCTGAAACTATGTTTCACCAAAGTCCTCTCATAGGTTCCATTCATGGTGCTAAACCTCAACTTCTTTCATGACTCCTCTAATTCTGGACCTTCAACTGTAACTGAGGCTTTACCTTCACCAATTGCCTTTCTTGGCCTCTCATAGTATCACACCTCTGGGCTGCTTGCTGTGACTCCCATCTTTCCTTCAGAATTAGTACCACCTGGGTGAGTCTTACACATTACCAATTCCACCTGCAGCACAAATTACAACCCTGGCTATCTATGTAATACAGCTTCTTTGTGTTACCAGAAACCACTTCCTGATGATTTTACCTCAGTGACATTAGTCTCTTCTTAAACACCACATATTTCTTAGCTCCAACTTACCAGCATTAATAGTCCCAATAGTCTCTTTCATTCTTGACTTTAAAGCCAGAGCCACATGACCAAAGCTGTTGTGCTGCTTGTTTGAACTGGAACATGACCCATTTGTTCTTTTACATTTTTATCAGGTTTCTATTTCCAAATCACTCAATGCCTAAATTTGGCTGTCCTGGAATTTGCTTTGTAGATTGACCATGAACAGAGAGATTTTCATGACTCTGATTTCTGAATGCTGGAATGTGTGTACCACCAAGCTTGAACTTAAGTTTTTCTTCACCTAGAACTTGCTCTGTCCTAGGCTGGCCTTGATCTCAGAGATATGCTTGTCTCTGTCTCCTTGTATTAAAGGTATGTACTACCATGCCTGGAACTAAGCTTTTCTTGGCCACTACTTGTCAAGATCTGGATCTGGTCTGTGTCCTTAATTGTATCAGGGATTGGTCCCATTGGCAACCCCCAATCTCTAACACTATTAATGATACTTCTTTATGCTTGGAGACAAGAGCCTAGCATGACTGTTCCCTGAGAGGCTCCATGCAGCAGCTGACTCAGACAGATACAAAAACCCAGAGCCAAACAGTGGATAAAGCTTGAGGACTCTTATGGAAGAACAGGAGGAAAGATTATAAGCCCCTGAAGGGGATAGGAATTCCACAGGAAGACCAACAGAGTGCACTCACATGACCTCTTGGGGGATCTCAGTGACTGAAGTACCAGCCAAAGAACATACACAGGCCAGATCTAGGCCTCCCTGCACACATGTACCAGATGTGTAGCTTGGGCTTCATTTGGATCTTGAGCAACTGGAGTTCAGTCTATCCAAAAAACTGTTGCCTATCTGTGGGATATGTTCTTCTAGCTGGGCTGTCTTGTCTGTCCTCAGTGTGAGAGGAGATGTGAAGTGGTAGGTGGTAGGATACATAGGGGATCATTGAACCATGTAGAGAAGAAAGGGAGGGGTGTGGGGCAAGGATTATGGGAGGGGGTGACTGGGAGGGGTATAGTGAGTGGGATTTAAAGTGAATAAGTAAAAAATAAATAAATTTAAAAAGTCTGTGTCCTCAATTTCTGGATTGTAGTTTATTCCAGATTAAAAGTCCAAATGAAAACAATAACTAAATAATAATACCTATTTATAATGACATAACTATTTATCATGACATAACTATTTCTTGTTCAGCTGCAAAAGTATAAACAATAAGTTTAGTTGGGTCTTGCCCCAGATCACCACTCCCTTAATGTGTTTATTTTCTTGAACACAGGACTCAGTTCTATTTCACTTCCTGGTGTCTATTAATTACTTGAATCATACATTCTGTATTTTTTCTTTCTAAACTTGCTCCTTTTCATCAAAATGCTCTTGATAAAAGTAAACTCTAGTTTCATGAGGTCTCTTTTGTCAATTGATGATCTGAGAGCCTGAGCCATTGGCGTTCCGGAAATTTTCCTCTGTATTAATGTGTTGGAGGCTCTTTCCCACTTTCTCTTCTACTAGATTCAGTGTATCTAATTTTAACTGGAGGTCCTTGATCCATTTGGACTTGAGCTTTGTACAAGGAGATAAAAATGAATCAATTTGCATTATTCGACATGCAGAATGCCAGTTATACCAGCACTATTTGTTGAAAATGCTGTCTTTTTTCCACTGTATTGTTTTGGCTTCTTAGTCAAAGATCAAGTGGCCACAGGTGTGTGGGTTTATTCTGGGTCTTCAGTTGTATTCCATTGATCTACCTGTTTTTCTCTGGACCAATACCATGTAGTTTTGTTTTGTTTTTTATTATTATTGCTGTGTAGTAAAGCTTGAGGTCAGGGATTTTGATTCCCCCAGAATAAAGCAAAGGACACTGTCAGTAGGACAAAATGGCAACCTATAAATTGGGAAGATTTTTACCAACCCTACATCCCATTGAGGGCTAATATAAAGAATACATAAGGAACTCAAAAAGTTAGACTCTAGAAAACCAAATAACCCAATTAAAAATGGGGTACAGAGCTAAACAAAGAATTCTCAACTGAGGAATCTTGAATGGCTGACTTACACCAATCAGAATGGCTAAGTTAAAAAACTCAGGTGACAGCAAATGTTGGCCAGGATGTGGAGAAAGAGGAATACTACTTCATTGCCTGGGGAATTGCAAACTGATAAAACCACTTTGGAAATCAATGTGGAAGTTCCTCAGGAAATTGGAGACAGGGCTATCTAAAAATCCAGTCAAACTACTCCTATGCATATACCAAAAAGACACTTTAACATAAAGCAAGGGAATATGCTCCATTAAGTTCACATACGCCTAATTTTTAATACCTAAAAGATGGAAACAACTCAGATGTCCCTCAATTAAAGAATGGATTCAGAAAATGTGGTACATTTACACAAAGGAGTACTACTCAGCTATTAATAACAACAACCTTATGGCCAGTGTAGGCAAATAGATGGAACTAGAAAATATCATCCTGAATGAGGTAACCCAGACTCCAAAAGACATACATGGTATGTATCCACCAATAAGTCAATATTAGCCCAAAAGCTCAGAATATCCACGATACAACTCATAAATCATATAAAGCTTAGCAAAAAGTAAGGCCAAAGTGTGGATGCTTCAAACCCACTTAGAAGGGGGAACAAAATAATCATGAGAGGCAGAGGTAGGGAGGGACCTGTGTGAGAGAGGTGATGGGAAGGGGAAAAAAGGTGGGGTAGAACCAGGTATGGGAAGAGACAGGAGAGAAGTCCAGAGGGCCAAGACAATGAATAGAAATAAGTAACATTGGGGAAGGGGGTGAGGAACTTGGGGAACCACTAGAAAGTTCCAGAACCACTAGAAAGTGAGAAATTCCCAGGACCTAATGGGGATGACACACCCAATAGCAAAATATCCAACAGCAGGGAGATTCAACCTGAAGAGACCACCTCCAGTAGATAGACATGACCCCAGTGAAGGGATAGGGCCACCCACCCATCTCAAATATTTTAACCCAGAATTGTCCCTGTCTAAAAAATTTGCAGGGATAACAATGGGGCAGAGACCTAAAGAAAGGTCATCCAGATACCCACCCACCTAGGGATCCATCCCATCTGCAGACACCAAACCCCAACACTATTGCTGGTGCCAAGACGTCCTTTAATGGCTGTCCTCTGAGAGGTTCTGCCATCACCTGACTAAGACAGATGCAGAAACTCACAGTCAATTACAAGACTGAACTGGGGACCCCAATGGAAGAGTTAGGGGAGGAGCTAAAGGAGCTGAAGAGGATTGCAATCTCATTGGAAGAACAACAGTATCAACTAATAGGACCCCTCAGAGCTCCCAGGGATTGAACCACCAACCAAAGTGTATATATGGTCCCGTCCATGGCTCCTACTTTATATGTAGCAGTGGACTGCCTTATCTTAGTACTGAGGAGATTTGATGCCCCAGAGAAGGGAGATGCTCGGTTGGCAAAATGAAAGTTACTATACTAGTGGGGCAGCACCCTCTTAGAAGAAAAGGGAGGGGTATATGGTGGGGGAGTTTGTGGATAAGAGGCCAAGAAAGGGGATACCATTTGAAATATAAACAAGTAAAATGATGATTAAAAAAACTTTTAAAAACTGTCAACTTTAGTAGCTATACAACAGTATACATTCTAAGCTTTTTAAAGAATTTTGCCTTTGTCAATGCAATTAATCTAAATTTCTTTATCTTAGCCTCAGGAATACTCTTTAGGAAAGGGCAAAATGCAGCAACATTCTTTAGCAAAACATCATTAGAACAATGTCCAGAGTTCAAATTACTCTCAGCACCAATGTCCTCCATATTCCCCCATTAAGTCCCACTTAAAGCATCCATGACTTTTCTAAAAAGTCCCAAAATTCTTACAAACACAAACATGGTCTATTATAACAATACTCCAGTCTCTGGTAACAACTTCTGGTTTAGTTAGTGTTTTCATTCCTGTGAAGATACACCATGACTAAGGTAACTCTTTTAAGGGACAACACTGAATAGGGGCTGGCTTACAGATTCAGAGCCTCAGGCTGTTATAATAAATGTGGGAGTATGGCAGTATCTAGGCAAGTATGGCACAGGGGGAGCTGAGGGTTCTACATCTTGACCTCACTGCAGCCAGGAGAAAACTGACTCTTCTGCACTGGGCAAACCTTCAAAGATCACCTCCAAAATGACATACTTTCTCTAACAAGGTCATATATCCTAATAGTACCACTCTCTGTGGGGCTGTGAAAGGTAGCCTGTTTTGGTTGAATGAGACTTGCTCCAGAGACCCCTTAGAGACCCAGTAGGAAACTCTACAAGGGACAAAACAGTGGGCCACACCCCCAGAGTCAGGTGCCTGACACCTTAGAGCCCCCAACTCCATAATTCTGAGACTATAAGTCATGCAGACAATGTCCAAAGCTTCTGGCATTCTGGCTAGACTCCATCCTCACTGTTACCTGACTATAGCCAGGTATGCTCCTCCCTACAGTTACCTGGCAACAACATGGTAGCCCAGCCCACTATAAAAGGGGCTGCTTGGCCCCTCCTCTCTCTCTTTAAACTCTCAGCTTTCTTACTCTCATCTCTAGCCATCCTTCTCTCTCTCCATTACCCCTCTCTCTACATGGCCATGGCCTGCCTCTCTCCCTCTTTCTACCTTCTCTCTTTCTCCCAGCCTTTCCACAATAAATCTCACTGACCCATAACTCTGTATGGGCCAATCATGTTCAAACCACCACACTAAGGATATAACCTAAGGTAGATTATAATTAGGCTCTGGACATAAAGAATTTAAAATTTTCCATTATCATATAAGTTCTAGTGAGGTAATCAGCTTGGCAGAAGGATCCAGTTTTGTTTGTTTGTTTGTTTGTTTGTTTGTTTTCTTTCAATCTTTTTGCCCACAAATGGTAAGATGAAATCAGTTTTAACAATTTACTTAGTATCATTTCCTTCCAATTTTGCCTTTATTCATAATGTTATAAGTTATAAACCAAGATAAGAATCTAATTAGGTAATTATTACTCCTTTTTAAATTAAAAACATTTAAATGACAAAAGAAGTATTTGGCAATGAAAAATAATTTGGCAGTTTGATATTACTAATAGAAATTTTCTTACTTTAGATATGTAAAGCTGTGTATAATCTTCCTCTTATCTAACACTGGTTATATTTTCTCTTTGTTTTATATATAAGCCAGATTTGTTTTTCCAAGTAACATATGTGTCTCATTAGAGCAATAAAAGAAATAATTTGTACATATTTTAAAGTATTTTTAGTAAAATACTAAAAGGACATCATCTTTTCATAAACTATTTATTATTACAATTAAATATAGAGTGAATGAGCTTCATTTCATGTTCTGTTGTTAGTAAAAGTCAGTGCAACAGACCTTATGCAGTAGATGCTGAAGAGCCATGGTGAGAATAGAGGAAGAAGGTGTAAATTATCCCAGGTGTGGTGATATGTCTTCACTGATTTGTCATCTGGATCATGGCAGGGGACTACTTTTCAAACAATGTCTCCTCAAACTCATAGAATTGACAGGTTAACCTCCTATATTTGAAAGAGATGAAAAGCATCATGATGTAGTACATCAAAGTTTTACATCTAGCCAATGTTCTGTCAGGATTTAGTTGAACCAAACTAACATAATTTTAACATAGAACAAGCAAAAGAAGGAAAAACAGGTAAAGGAGTTTTCACTTAAAAACTTAAAAACAAACTTACTTTTGTAAGGAGAAAACCCATGACTTAATTTCAGTCAACATGTTATAGTGAAAGAGTGAAATACTTTATACTTTTTTGTTTGTTTTTGTTTTTGTTTTGTTTTGTTTTTGTTTTTGTTTTGTTTTGTTTTGTTTTGTTTTGTTTTGTTTTGTTTTGTTTTTGAGACAGGTTTTCTGTATAGCCCTGGCTGTTCTAGAACTCACTTTGTAGACCAGGCTGGCTTCGAATTCAGAAATCCACCGGCCTCTGCCTCCCAAGTGCTGGGATTAAAGGCATGTGCCACCACCACTTTTTAATTACTATCTAAATTATATAAGTGATGAGTCTATCATCTGAACCTATATTAGAAATAGACACCCTCATTTAATTCCCTGTACATATTGAGGAGGGTTATAAAGAGTGGTGGTTTCTGTCAAGCATTGAAGTTCTTAGACACTTAAAGGACAGCAAACAATAAACAGAATCATTTAGTTTTTTACTTACAGGGCTTTAAGATTTTGTACTATAGTTATTTTTGTTATGAAATACAATATAGTGAGTGGGTACCTGGTGGGCCCAGGCCAAGGTGTTCCCCTGAGAAATCATGCCATGCAACAGGTGTGGCATAAAAGGGGTTTACTTGGGGGTGCTGTAGAGAATGAGGGCCTGGAAAAAGAATAAAGGCATACAGACAGGAGTAGCATCATGAGGGCAGAGAAGCAGGGACAGAGAGGGAAAGAAGTGGAGAGAGAGAGAGAGAGAGAGAGAGAGAGAGAGAGAGAGAGAGAGAGAGAGAGAGAGAGAGAGAGAGAGAGACGCTGGGCAGGAACAAATGGGAACAGAAAGCAGAGTGAGAGAGAACTGGGGTGGCAAGCAGTCCTTTTATATACTGTTCCACACCTAGTAGCAGCAGGTGATGAGGTAAGCCATTGCTAGGTTCCTGGGAGAAGCCTAGTGGAATTGTCTGTAAGCTAATAATTTTGATATTATAGTTTTATAGCATATGAACAGCAGTGTCTTTTCCCCAACATCTTTCATGTTAAATATCTCTTTGAGGCCTAAAAGATTTTGGAAATGATCTACTAAGTCTCTATGTATTTTAAATTCTATATATTTTATAACTGCCAGAATGCCTTGAGAATTGTGCAACTATAGCTTTGAAATCCACTAGAATACAAAAATTAACAATAACTGGAATTTGGTTAATTTTTCTTAGCATTTCCTTTTCTGTGTACTGAATCCATATGATTAATAATTTTCTCAAGTACCAACAATAGCAAAGTATCTACTTGATTACCACAACATGTATTCACAACCTCACATAACATACATAAGAAATGTGCCTATAGTCTGTACATGTATTTACTGAGGTGACAAGTAAACAGGACAGCAAAAAGAATGGTTGGAGAAGGCTGCTTGAGCACCTTGCAGGACCATCTTATAGTGTTCACTGAGAGAGATGCAAAGAAAGCTATCTGGTAGAAATCATACATAAAATGTGGCTTATAGGACAAAAAGGAATTTCAATAAAGTCTTTAGAATCTGAGAGAAAGAAGAGTGAAACTAATTCAGCAATGCAGAAAGTCTGATGCAAATTAGATCCTGGAGCCCTGGTGTGAAGACAAGGCAGGCAAAATTGAGATGAGAGAATCAGGTGATGAAGAACCAGATATGTCACTTAATAAAAGGAGACATCACATTAACACCAATGAGAAGCTATTTAAAGATCCGAAGCAGGGGGCAAACATGATCATAATTGCATTATGTAAATGGCATATTATAATGATAATTTTATGTTTATGTTTTTGGTAAAGCTTCAGGACTATAAGTACCACATCCTCTGAGGAGGAGACCCCTGAGGAAGAATAGCATTGATTTTTCTGGCAACTGCCTTTACAATCCTTAGCAGACCATCCAAAGTGAACTAAAACAGCATGTGGAGACACAGTGAGAGGGTAGAGAGGGTACTCATGTCCAATCAATGTGACACAAGATACAGCACAGCATCTCCCACTCAAAGAAAGTTGGATTTCCCATGGAGAAGACTTCGGATAACTTACATTTTGGTCTTTGTAGTTTCGGGGATGATGGCATGAATAATGATTATTTACTTCTAATATCTAGAAGCAATCACATACCAGTCGTGACTTGGGTAGAATATGTTCACATGTCCAACTCTACTGAGACTTTTTTCACAATGCAATGTCCAGAAGGCAACAAGTAAGATGTAGATGACCCCGTGAAGAGAAATTTTTGTCTCCTTTTATCCTGTAATTTACTTCAGTCACATAAATGCTAAAATACAGTGAGGACACTGGCATTCCTTTCCTCCTGAAGCCTTCCCACACACAGCAGCGAGAGCTGGCCAGGGGAAGAGCTCTAAATATCATAGCTTTTATTATTTCTTTGGACAGGACATATTAATCATGAACTCTTTGGGACATTTTAATATAACAGGGCAGAAGAAAGGAGACCTAGCTCCACAAAGCAGCTTTTTAAGAAAAATGGGAAGAGAAATTTGACTTATCTCTGCAGTTTGTGTGGTTGTTTTCAACACACTGGTTCAAGAAAGGTGTCTGATTGCCTTGTGAAAATGATTTTAGATTCAGCTATCTTGATACTGTCTTTTGATGTGTTCATATATTAAAGATTATTATGCCTTTCTAGAGAGATGTCACTGTTATCATTATATAGTGCCTCCTTTTATCTTAGATTTTGGTCTTGTATTTAAATGTGTTTATAGTTAACAGCTCGATGCCTCCTTTCTTTCTTAGGTATTACTATCTTACCCCTTTTCTCCCATTTCTATTTTAAATATTTAAGCTGGAATGATAGCTAGAGCCTGGAACCCCAGTACTCAGAAAGCTGAAATAGGCTCACTTTGTTGGAGGCTATCTTGGAATATGTGTGAATTCTGGGATAGCCTGATGTACAAAGTAAGATCCTGTCAGAAATAAAATAATAAAATCTGTTTTTAAAGTGGTTTCAGGTTCACAGTAAAATCAAAGAGGAAACCCATCCCTTCCCTCTCCCATAATCATCCTGCATGAATGGTAGATTTGTTACTAAGGATAGGAGTGGTACTGCCTTCTCAACTATCAACACCCTGCATCACAGTGGCACACTAAGTACCAATGATGAAGCATCATTCCTACCCAAAGCCAACAGTTTATGTTAGGATTCAAGGTTGTTGTACATCCCATAGTTCTTTGTCAATTCTGTTATGACAAATTTGTTACCCACCATCATGGTATCACACAGTGAAGTTCACTGTTTTTAAAAAGCTCTGGCTCCATGAATTTTTTTGTTCCTCTTGTTCTTTGTGGATGACTATTGACCTTTCACTGGCTTTATACTTTTGGTTTTTCCAATATCTCCAATGGTGTGTAAAGCCTAATTGGCTTTAACTGTCAACTTCACAAAGCCTAGAATCACCAGAGAAGGGAATCTCAGTTGATGAATTGCCCTGATCAAATTGGCCTGTGAGCATGTCTTGATTGTCAGTTGATATATTAAGGTCCAGTCCACGGTGGAAGCAGTGCTCTCTGAGAGGGTAACCCTGAACTGCATAAAGAAAGCTATGTAAGCATGGGCCTCTAAGCAATCAGAAGCTAAGCTCCTCTGTGGTTTCTACTTCTGGCTAGGGTCTGACTTGAGTTCCTGCTCTGACATTCATCTCTCAATGATGAACTATGACTTGTGTGCTGACATAAACCCAATCATCCTCTGAGCTTCTTTCTGGTCATGGGCTTTATCTCAACAATAGAGGTGAAGTCAGAAGAATGAATATCATATAGTATGCTTCCCTTTCAGATTAACATCACAGCTACATAATTTACCTCTAATATTCTTTGTGTCTGTCATACCTTTTTATAAATAAAACCACTTCATGATTGTGCATTGTCTGTATACTCTGTTCTTGAAAGGTTTCTTCTTCCAAATTTGGCAATTATGAGTGAAGTGCTATAAATATACATGTGTAGGTTTTTGTGTGGACATGCTTTTAAGTCTAATTACCAAGAACAATGGTTACCAGATTATTTGACAAATGTTTAGCTTTTTAAAATATAACATTTGGGCTGAAAGATGGATTGCAGGAAGTGGGAGTGGGTGGATTGGGGAGCAGGGCAGGGGGAGGGTATAGGGAACTGTCAGGATAGCATTTCAAATGTAAAGAAAATATCTAATAAAAATTTGTGAATGACCTCCATCTAGCCTGATTCCTAATAGGGACCTTACTTGCTTCCAAAACTGACCACACTATGATGCCACTGTCAGGATGGGTACAAACCAGAACATAGGCCAAGGAGGAGGCTGGACATCACAGGCACTTACTTGACACTTGTGGAAATGCAAGACACTCACTTGGAAGATTGACATATTTTCTTTTTTATTTTTTTTTTACTTTTTATGTTTATTTAGTTTGACTGTGTGTATGCATGAACACTCAGGGGCACACAGGTCTCAGTGCATGTTTGGAAGTCAGAGGGTAGCTTACAGGAGTTGACTTGTTCCTTCCACCATGGGACTTCCTAGGATCAAACACAAGGTCATAAAGGTTGGCAGGAAGCTAAAGGGAGTGTGGACTAAGTGTTTCAACATGAACCGAGTACTCTTTCAAATTTCCTCTCTTACCTGTCTCCATTCTTTTGCTGCCCCAGGAAACTGTGTTCCCTTAAACCTAAAGCCTAAACCAAATGCTTCCTTTTAAAAGTTTCTCTCTCTCTTTTTTTTTTTTTAAATTCTTTTCCTGTGTGTGTAAAAGAGAGGGAGATATAGAGAATACATTTCAATGTCAATGGAAATGTGGAAAGTAAAGATTGTGTTCACAAAGTTTTAGAAGCAAGTAAGGTCCCTACTAGGAATCAGGCTAAATAGAAGTCATTCACATTTTTTTTATTAGGTATTTACTTCATTTACATTTCAAATGCTATCCTGAAAGTTCCCTATATGCTCCCCCCACCCTGCTCCTCTACCCACCCACTTCCACTTCTTGGCCCTAGCTTTCCCCTGTACTAAGGCATATAAAGTTTGCAAGACCAAGGAGCCTCTCCTCCCATTGATGGCCTACTCGGCCATCCTCTGCTACATATGCAACAAGAGACACAAGCTCTGGGGGGCGGGGGGGGTACTGATTAGTTCTTATTGTTGTTCCTCCTATAGGGTTTCAAACCCTTTAGCTCCTTGGGTACTTTCTTTAGCTCCTTCATTGGGGGCCCTGTGTTCCATCCAATAGATGACTGTGAGCATCCACTTCTGTATTTGCCAGGCCCTGGCATAGCCTCCAAAGAGACAGCTCTATCAGGGTCCTGTCAGCAAAATCTTTCTGGTATATGCAGTAGAGTCTGGATTTGGTGGTTGTTTGTGGGATGGATCCCCGAGGTTGAGGCAGTCTCTGTATGGTCCTTCCTTACTTCTCAACTCTGAAATTTGTCTTTGTAACTCATTCCATGGGTATTTTGTTCCCCATTCTGAGAAGGAATGAATTATCCACACTTTGGTCTTCCTTTTTCCTGAGTTTCATGTGTTTTGCAAATTGTATCTTGGGTATACTAAGTTTCTGGGCTAATATCTTATTATTAGTGAGTGCATATCTTGTGTGCTCTTTTGTGATTAGGTTACCTCAAGCAGGATGATATCCTCCAGATCCATCCATTTTCCTAAGAATTTCATAAAATTATTGTTTTTAATAGCTGAGTAGTACTCCATTGTGTAAATGTACCACATTTTCTGTATCCATTCTTTTGTTGAGGAATATCTGGGTTCTTTCCAGCTCTGGATATTATAAATAAGGCTGCTATGCACATAGTGGAGAATGTGTCTTTATTACAAGTTGGAAAATCTTCTGGGTATATGTCCAGGAGAGGTATTGCTATATCTTCCAGTAGTACTATGTCCAATTTTCTGAGGAACTGCCAGAATGTTTTTCAGAGTGGTTGTACCAGCTTGCAATCCCACCAACAATGGAGGAGTGTTCCTCTTTCACCACATCCTCGCCAGCATCTGCTGTCACCTGAATTTTTGAACTTAGCCATACTGACTGGTGTGAGGTAGAAACTCAGGGTTGTTTTGATTATGCACTTACCTGATGATTAAGGATATTGAACATTTTTTTCAAGTGCTTATCAGTCCTTCGGCATCCCTCAGTTGAAAATTCTTTGTTTAATTCTGCACCACATTTTTAATAGGGCTATTACATTTTCTAGAGTTCAGCTTCTTGACTTCTTTGTATATACTGGATATTAATCCCCAAATGGATTTAGATTTGGTAAAGATACTTTCCTAATCTGTTGGTGGCCTTTTTGTCTTAGTAACACTGTTTTTTGTCTTACAGAAGCATTGTAGTTTTATGAGGTCCCATTTGTAGATCCTCTATCTTATAGCACTGGCCATTGCTGTTCTGTTCATGTACTTTTCCACTGTGCCCATATCCTCCAGGCTTTTCTTCACTTTCTCCTCTATAAGTTTCAGTGTCTCCGGTTTTATATGGAGTTCCTTCATCCACTTAGACTTGAGCTTTCTACAAGGAGATAAGAAAGAATCAATTCTTTCTTCTACATGCTAACCACCAGTTGAGCCAGTACCATTTTTTGAAAATGGGGTCTTTTTTCCATTGGATGGTTTTAGCTCCTTTCTCCAAGATCAAGTGACCATAGGTGTGTGGGATCATTTCTGGGTATTCAACTCTATCCCATTGATCTACTTGTCTGTCACTGTAGTAGTACCATGCAGTTTTGTTGTGGTTGTTGTTGTTGTTGTTGTTGTTGTTGTTTTTTTAATAACAATTTCTCTGTAGTACAGCTTATGGTCAGGGATTGTGATCCACCAGAAGTTCTTTTATTGTTGAGAATAGTTTTTGCTTTCTTAGGATTTTTGTTATTCCTGATGAAATTGCAAATTGCCCCTTCCAACTCAGTGAAGAATTAAGTTGGAATTTTGATGGGGATTGCATTGATTCTGTAGATTGCTTTCGGCAAGATAGCCATTTTTACTATATTAATTCTGCCAATCCATAAGCATGGGAGTTCTTTCCATCTTCTGAGATCTTCTTTAATTTCTTTCTTCAGAGACTTGAAGTTCTTATCATACAGATCTTTCACTTCCTTATTTAGAGTCATGCCAAGGTAGTTTATATTATTTGTGACTATTGAGAAGGGTGTTGTTTCCCTAATTTCTTTCTCAGTCTGCTTGTTCTTTGTGTAGAGAAAGACTTGTTTGAGTAAATTTTATATCCAGCTACTTCACCAAAGGTGTTTATCAGGTTTAGGAGTTCTCTGGTGGAATTTTTAGGGTCACTTATATATACTATCATATCATCTGCAAAAAGTGATATTTTGACTTCTTCTTTTCCAATTTGTATCCCCTTGATCTCCTTTTGTTGTCGAATTGCTCTGGCTAGGACTTTAAGTAATATGCTGAATAGGTAGGGAGAAAGTGGGCAGCCTTGTCTAGTCCCTGAGTTTAGTGGGATTGCTTCAAGTTTCTCTCCTTTTAGTTTGTGTTGGCTACTGGTTTGCTGTATATTGCTTTTATTATGTTTATGTATGGGCCATAAATTCCTGATTTTTCCAAGACTTTTATCCTGAATGGGTGTTGGATTTTGTCAAATTCCTTCTTAACATCTAATGAGACAATCATGTGGTTTTGTTCTTTGAATTTGTTTATATAGTAGATTATGTTGATGGATTTCCATATATTAAACCACCCCTGCATCCCTGGGATGAAACCTACTTGGTCATGATGGATGATCGTTTTGATGTGTTCTTGGATTTAGTTTTCAAGAATTTTATTGAGTATTTTTGCATCAATATTCATAAGGATAATTGGTCTAAAATTCTTTTTCTTTGTTGGGTCTTTATGTGGTTTAGGTATCAGAGTAATTGTTGCTTCATAGAATTAATTGGGTAGAGTACTTTCTGTTTCTATGTTGAGGAACAGCTTGAGAATTGGTATTAGTTCTTCCATGAAGGTCTCATAGAACTCTGCACTAAACCCACCAGGTCCTGGGCTTTTTTTGTTTGGGTGACTGTTAATGACCGCTTCTATTTCTTTAGGAGATATGAGTCTGTTTAGATCTTTAATCTGATTCTGATTTCACTTTTGTACCTGGTATCTGTTTAGAAAATTGTCCATTTAATCTGATTTTCCAGTTTTGTTGAATATAGCCTTTTGTAGAAGGATCTGATGATATTTTGGTTTTCCTCAGCTTCTCTTGTTTTGTCTCCCCTTTCATTTCTGATTTTATTAATTAGGATAATGTCCCTGTGCCCTCTAATTAGTCTGGCTAAAAGTTTATCTATCTTGTTGATTTTCTCAAAGAACAAGCTCCTGGTTTGGTTGATTTTTTTGTATAGTTCCTTTTGTTTCCACTGGTTGATTTCAACCCTGAGTTTGATTATTTTATGCTGTGTAGTCCTCTTGTGTCAATTTCCTTCCTTTTTTTTTCTAGAGCTTATAGGTGTACTGTCAAGCTGCTAGTGTATGATCTCTCTAGTTTCTTTTTGGCAGCACTCAGAGCTATGAGTTTTCCTATTAGGAATGCTTTCATTGTGCCACATAAGGTTGGGTATGTTGTGGCCTCATTTTCATTAAACTCTAAAAAAGCCTTTAATTTCTTTCTTTAGTTCTTCCTTGACCAAGGTATCATTGTTGATATCAAGGTAGAGTGTTGTTCAGTTTCCACGTGAATGTTGACTTTCTATTATTTATGCTGTTATTGAAAATCAGCCTTAGTCCATGGTGATCTGATAGAATGCATGGGATAATATCAATATTTTTATATCTGTTGAGACCTGTTTTGTGACCAATTATATGGTCAATTTTGAAGAAGATATTTTCAATTTTTTTTAAAGAAGGTACCATGAGTTGCTGAGAAGAAGGTATATCCTTTTGTTTTAGAATAAAATGTTCTGTAGATATCTCTTAAATCTATTTGTTTCATAACTTTTGTTAGTTTCAATGTGTCTCTGTTTAGTTTCTGTTTCCTGTATCTGGCCATTGATGAGAGTAGGGTATTAAAATCTCTCAATAATATTGTATGAGGTGCAATGTGTGCTTTGAGTTTTACTAGAGTTTCCTTAATGTGGATGCCCTTGCATTTGGAGCATAGATATTCAGAATTGAGAATTCACGTTGGAAGATTTTAACCTTTTTGAGGATGAAGTGCCCCTCCTATCTTTTTCGATAACTTTAGGTTGGAAGTTGATTTTATTTGATATTAGAATGGCTATTCCAGCTTGTTTCTTTGGAACATTTGCTTGGAAAATTGTTTTCCAGCATTTTACTCTGAGGTAGTGTCTGTCTTTGTCCCTGAGGTGGGTTTCATATATGCAGCAAAATGTTGGGTCCTGTTTATGTAGCCAGTCTGTTAACCTATGTCTTTTTATTGAGGGAATTGAGTCCATTGATATTAAGAGATAAGGAAAAGTAATAATTGCTTCCTCTTATTTTTGTTGGTAGAGCTGGAATTCTGTTCTTGAGGTGATGTTCTTTTAGGTTTGTTGAAGAATTACTTTCTTGGATTTTCTTTTTTTTTTTTTTTCTTTTTAATTTATTTATTTATTATACATAAGTACACTGTTGCTGTCCTCAGACACTCCAGAAGAGGGAGTCAGATCTCGTTACAGATGGCTGTGAGCCACCATGTGGTTGCTGGGATTTGAACTCCTGACCTTCAGAAGAGCAGTCGGGTGCTCTTACCCACTGAGCCATCTCACCAGCCCCCTTGGATTTTCTAGGCTGTCATTTAACCTCCTTGTGTTAGAGTTTTCCCTTCATTATCCTTTGAAGATCTGGATTTGTGGGAAGATGTTGTATGAATTTGATTTTGTCCTGGAATACTTTGTTTTCTCCAATTATGGTAATTGAGAGTTTTGCTGGGTATAGTAGCCTGGGCTGGCATTTATGTTCTCTTAGGGTCTGTATAACATCTGTCCAGGATCTTCTGGCTTTCATAGTCTCTGGTGAAAAGTCTGGTGTAATTCAAATAGGTTTGCATTTATATTTTACTCTACCTTTTTCCCTTACTGATTTTAATATTCTCTGTTTATTTAGTGTATTTATTGTTTTTTTCAGGTCCAGTTTATTTGGAGTTCCATAGGCTTCTTGTATATTCATGGGCATTTCTTTCTTCAGGTTAGGGAAGTTTTCTTTATAATTTTGTTGAATATATTACTGGCCCTTTAAGTTGAAAAATATTCCCTTACTGCTTTTAATATTCTTTGTTTATTTAGTGTATTTATTGTTTGTTTTTTTTTTTCAGGTCCAGTCTATTTGGAATTCCATAGGCTTCTTGTATGTTCATGGGCATTTCATTCTTTAGGTTAGGGAGGTTTTCTTTATAATTTTGTCGAAGATATTACTAGCCCTTTAAGTTGAAAAATCTTCTTTCTCATCTATACCTATTATCCTTAGGTTTGGTTTTCTCCTTGTGTCCTGGATTTCCTTGATGTTTTGAGTCAGCATCTTTTTGCATTTTGCATTTTCTTTGATTGTTGTGTCCATGTGTTTTATGGAATCTTCTGCACCTGAGATTCTCTCTTCCATCTCTTATATTCTGTTGCTGATGCTCACATCTATGTTTCCTGATTTCTTTCCTAGGATTTCTACCTTCAGAGTAATTTCTCTTTGGGCATTCTTTATTGTTTCTACCTCCATTTTTAGATCTTGGTCGGTTTTGTTGAATTCATCACCTGTTTGGGATTGTTTTCCTCTAATTCTTTAAGGGATTTTTGTGTTCCTTCTTTAAAGACTTTTACCTGTTTAGCAGTGTTCTCCTGTATTTTTTTAAGTGAGTTATTAATGCCCTTCTTCAAATCCCCTACCAGAATCATAAGATATGAATTTAAATCCGGATCCTACTTTTCGGGTGTGTTGGGGTATCCAGGACTCACTGTGGTGGGAATACTGGGTTCTGATGGTATCGAGTGGTTTTGGTTTCTGTTAGTAAGATTCTTTTGTTTGCTTTTTGCCATCTTGTAATCTCTGGTGTTAGATGTTCTAGTTGTCTCTGGCTTGAACTTGTTCCTCCTGTGATTCTTTTAGCCTCAGTCAGCATTCCTGGGAATCCAACTCTCTCCTGAGTCCCAGTGGTCAGAGCACTCTCTGCAGGCAAGCTCTCCTCTTGCAGGGAAGGTGCACAGAGGTCTGGAGCTCAGATCTGTCTCCTGGCTGAAGATGAAGGCCTGAAGGGACTTTGTCCAAGAAGCCCTGTTGCTTCTGTGGCTTATGTGCTCTCCTGCATGGACTGGTCTCTGAGATACAAGATGATGCTCTTACCTGAGACCTGGGGTCAGAGCACTTTCTTGAAGTCCACTCCCCTCAGTGATCCTAAGATCCTGGGAATGCTAGGTTGCCTGTGGTGTGGAGAGTTCTCTGGGGTCCGTGGGGGCTATCTGCAGATCTCTTGCCCAAGATAGCCCGGGGTTGACGTCTATCAGAAAGTACCCGAGCTGTTGGTTGGTTGGGTTTCCTGTGTCCCTGTTCCTGTTGGCACAGGCCACTCCTGGTTGTTTTGGAACAGATGTTGCATTCCAGTCACCAGTGATCCCAAGATCTTGGGTGTGTAAGGGCACCTGTGGTGTGGAGAGTCCTCAGTGACAATCACCGAGGTTTGTGCCCAAGGTGACCCAGGGGCTGGTGCTGGAACGAACCTCATCTGCTGGTCAGGCAGGTTTCCTGTGTCCCTGTTCCTGCTGGCACAGGGCCCTCCTGGTTGTTTTTGGAACAGATGTTTTGTTCCACTCACCAGTGATCCCAAGATCCTGGATGTGATAGGGTGCCTGCAGCATGGAGAGTCCTCTGGGGATTGTTGCTGAGTTCGTGCTTAAAGTGGCCTGGGGCTGGTGCCAACCAGATCGAACCCCAGCCACCCATCAGTTATGTTTTAAGCAAATGTTTTATCTCAGTCTCTCACTTTTCTTTTCACTTTATTCATGATGATTTTCACAGATCAGAATTAGTCTTGACTTATAATGCAATCTGCACATTTATTCTCTATTACCTTACCTATGAGTCCATCACCATAGACAAGATCACCTAAGTTATTGCCTGTTATCTCATAGAAGTTTTATAATTTTTTGTATAGTCTGTCAGCTTGTGGGCTACTTGGAGCTGTGCTGGTGAAGATCTAAGCTATGTATGTATCTGGTGCAGGTTTTCATAGAAAATCACAGCAACTGAATCACCATTTGCTAGAAAAAAATATTTTCTTTGTTCCTTTATCATAGATTAGGTGACTATATTTATATAGAACTATTACTAGCTATTGTGTTCTTTTATGCTTACATGTCTATATTTTAACAATGCCATGCTGTCTTGCTGTGCTGTCTTTGTTTCTTTGTCTTTTTAAATAAGTATTAAGCTATTTAGTGTCAGTACTCTGACTATTAAATTGATTTTTCTGGTTCTTTTCATATAAAATTTCTCATCAGTTTTTAAATATCCACAAAATAAATTCCTATAAAATTTGAATTGAATTTAGAGATAAATTTAGGAAATATTCACAGCTAGAAAGTATTGATTCTTTTTATCTGTGAATAGGGGAAATTTCTGTGCTTATTTCATACTGTGTGTGTGTATGTGTGTGTGTGTGAGTGGGTTTCATATTCAGCAGACATTGGACACTGATAATCACTTTGAAATGTTTTTTTGGGTCATTGTATCAATATGTACCAAATTTGAAAGATTTTTAGTTCTTGTCTTTGTATTTTCCCATATTTTGTAATTTTCCTTTGTTCTGACTTATGTCCTTTGCAGAACTGTTCTTGCTTACCAATTGTGTTCTTGGCCTGTGAGTTAACTTAAAATGTTTTAATGATGACAACATAGAGTTCTAATTATTCTAACTCTATAGGAAATGAATATTGGATCATCTCACTGAAGTGTAGGCATCTTGTAACAAATGTATTTTCAACTTTTATCACATATGATAATTATATTGATATTTATTTCACATATTCAGAAAGTGATTTTTTTTATTCGTTGTTGGTAGTATTATTCTAAATGACTATTTAAGTATGTGTTTAGCAATGGGAGAGGGTGGACTGGGGGAAGCCATTAGAAAGTTCCAAGATGCCAGGGATCTAAGAGGTTCCCAGAATCCAACAAGGAGGACACTAGCTGAAATACCCAACAAAGGGGAGATAGAACCTGTAGAGACCATATCCGGTGGATAGGCTTGGCCCCCCAGTTCAGGTATGGGGTCAACCACCCACTCCAAAAATATTAATCCAGAATTCCACCTGTCAAAAGGAAATGCAGGGACAAAGAGTGGAGCAGAAACTGAAGAAAAGGCCATCAAGAGACTGTCCCACCTAGGGATCTATCGCATCTACTGACACCAAACCTAGACACTATTGCTTATGCCAAGAGGTACTTACTGACAGGAACCTGGTATAGCTGTCCTGTGAGAGGCTTTGCGATAGCCAGACCATTGCAAAAGCGGGTGTACACAGCCAAACATTGAACTGAGCACAGGGACCCCAATGGAGAGTTAGGGCAAAGACTTTAGGAGCTGAAGAGGTTTGCAACCTCATAGAAAGAACAACAATATCAACCAACCAGATTTCCCCAAAGCTCTTAGGGAATAAACCACCAACCAGAGAATACACAGAGGGTACCCATGGCTCCAGCTGGATATGTAGCAGAGGACTGCCTTATTTGGCTTCACTGGGAAGAGAGACCCTTGGTCCTATGTAGGCTTGATGACCCAGGATGGGGAATGCTAGGGCATTGAGGCAGGAGTGGGTGGGCTCGGGAAGGGGAGCACCCTCATAGAGGCAGAGGGAGAGAAGAAGGGATAGGGGACTTGTGGACAGGAAGCTGGGAAGGGGTATAACACTTGAAATGTAAATAAATAAAATAACCAATAAAAAAGAATGTGAGAAAACACATGGTGGGTCATGTGGCTCTAGCTGTGTATGTATCTGAGGATGGCCTAGTTGGTTATCAATGGGAGGAGAGGCCCTTGGTCCTGTGAAGGTTCTATGCCCCAGTATAGGGGAATGCCAGGACTGAGAATGAGAGTGGGTGGATTGGGGAGCAGGGGGAGCAGGGAGGATAGGGGATTTTCAGAGGGGAAACTAGGAAAGAGGATAACATTTGAAATGTAAATAAAGAAAATATTTAATTAAAATAAGGAAAAAATGTGAAACAATAAAATTGGTTTTTCCTTCTTTGGCACCCTCATTTTTCTATTTATATATTTATTTCTGACCAGTTTTGCTTTCACTGAATATTTTCTTTTAAAATTTTTGGCATATGCCTTGATTGATGTTTTCTTAACTGTCTAGGAAGCTAGACTATAGTTCAATATTAATATTTTAAGAGCTTTAGCATTATCTTTTCTAATCCTTTGCATTCAGTTCTTCCATTTTCTCCTCTAGTGTCACAAGTATACACTTATACAAACTAGGGCTATGATTGTGCACTTATACAGACATGGGATGGTCTCTCAGTTTTTAGATCTTCCATTTGTCTCTCTTCTTAGTACCTTTGTTTAGGCAGCTTTGACTGATAAATCTTTAAGCTCACCAATTCCTTCATTTGTCCTCTCCAATCACTGGTAGATATATTAAAACCATCATTTAAAAAATGTATTCTAGTTGGGCAGTGGTGGCACATGCCTTTAATCCAGCACTTGGGAGGCAGAGGCAGGTGGATTTCTGATTTCGAGGCTAGCCTGGTCTACAAAGTGAGTGCCAGGAGGGCAGCCAGCACTACACAGAAAAATCCTGTCTTGAAAAAACCAAACAAACAAAATGTATTCTAGCATTTTATTTTTACTAAAAAATATTTAAACATGTTTCATTATTTTTAAAATACTATTATATTCTACCAAGAACATAAGGTTAAGAAATATTCCACTGGGTGGTGGTGGCGCACACCTTTAGCCCCAGCACTTGGGAGGCATAGGCAGAGGCAGGCAGATTTCTGAGTTTGAGGCCAGCCTGGTCTACAAAGTGAGTTCCAGGACAGCCAGGGCTACACTGAGAAACCCTGTCTCGGAAAAATAAATAAATAAATAAATAAATAAATAAATAAATAAATAAATAAATAAACTATTCCTTTATAGTGAAAATAAGCATAGTAGACATTAACATGGTGATTTGGAGGTTCCCAATCTCTACAATGCTTTTAAACTTCAAGGTCATGGTCAACTTTGGCATTTATTTGCACCCTAAAATTTGTTAAATTTTGTCCTATGGTATGTTCTCTTGCTGTGACAAAACTCCACAATGAAAAGCAACTTGGTGAGGAAAAGTTTTATGTCAGCTTATAGTTTATAGTCCATCATGAAGGAAAGCAAAGACAGGAACCCAAGGCAGGAACTTGGAGGTAAGACCTGAAGCAGAAGTCATGGCTGAATCCCCTCTGCTTCATTTTTCTTATACAACCCAGGCATCCTGTGTAGGAGTGATTTGGCCAACAGTACAGGCCAGTTTGATAGAAGCTTTTCTCCAATTGAGCTCCCTCTTCTTAGATGATCCTAGTTTGTGTCATGTTCACAATCACAAACCAGCACAAATCTTAAGAAGCGTGTTTATTACTTTCATAACAATTTCTGGATACATTTTCAAAGATGGATTTCAATGTCATGTATAAATTAGCTTTTGTTACTGTGACAAAATACATGATATAAACAATGTAGGCAAAGGAAGATTTATCTTGTTTTCTAGTGACATTTGTAGGATATTTCTGTATGAATTGCTGGCCAGAGAAACCCTAAAGTGTTAGCCAGCAGAAGTACTCTATTGCTGGAGATCCCACATACTTGGATATGAGACATTGTGAAATACAGCTGGAAATGAGCAACTGGAAGCTTCCTCCCAGGTGCTTCTAATACTTCTGGAGAACATTCATCAATGTCTTTCCCAGTTATGGCTTTCATACACTCTATTTCTGATGTGTCTGGTAAATGTGCCCACTGGTACAGTAGTAGTTTGACTGTTATGGAGTGACAAATTGTTTCTTTCTTGGAATTGAGACCTGGCCCATGGGAATAGAAACATGGACAGTACTGTAAACCTGAACAAATCTCTGTCCAGGGAAATCACAAGTCCAAAGGAAGATTGTACTAGTGATATTTTGCTAAACAGATATGTAGCCAGCATTCCTGCTAAGAGTGTGTGTGTGCGTATGTGTGTGTGTGTGTGTTTATATCCACTGATTACCGCTACCCTCAATCTGTATCAAAAAACTCTTCTTTTTGTAGATGGTGATAGCTGATGTAAAGACTCATTAGGGTTGAAAATGTTGAGATCAAATGGCTGTTAAGTGCTGGGCCCTATCCTAGGTGTATACATCATCCCCTTTGAGGCCATCACGTTAAATAGACAGGAAGAGTGGAGAGGAGCAGGGCTATCACAGCCATGAGTACTGCAGATGGGGCCACCAGCACAAGATCTCCACACATAGAAAAGAGTGCAGAAGCATATGAGGGTGGAGTAGATGGGAAAAAGAGAGTAAGCAAAAGTGGGAGAGGGAATATGATGAGAATATATTCTATACACTATGTAATTATCAGCAAACTGATAGCCTAAGCTAGGTATGTAAATGTAAACATTAAAACTAGATGTATATAAATTGTATGATTTTGCATGCACTTTGGTATTAAAAGAAATTAGAGATGCTTTTTTCTTCTGAATTTTGCTTAAAATATAGTTTGAAAATTCTTCCCTTCCCTCTTCTATCTCCGCCCCTCCCACATAATTCTTCTCAAATTTATGATCTCTTTTTGAATATGTATAAGATATATATGCATAAATATGCATACATACACATATAAGTACAACTTGCTGAGCTCCTTTAGTGTTGTTTCTATGTATATAATTTTAGAGTTGATGACTTGGTATTGGGTAACCAATTAGTCTTTTCTATGGAGAAGATTAATTCTATCTCTCTAGGTAGTCATTAATTGCCTGTAGTTATTTATCTAGGGGTGGAGGTCCTTAAGATTTCTTAGTTCCACGTCATTATGTCAATTAGTGTTGTCATTGTTTGAACCTTGTGCAGGGAACAATACAGTATTCATATTTTGGGTGTGGCTTTCCTGTTATTTCTAGAAAACACAATACCACAGCAGGATTCCATCTTCCTTCTTTCTCAATGTTCCCTGAACATGTGCAGCAACTGTGTTTTGGAAGTAGCTTTTGGGAGTAGGTTTTCCACCATCAACAGATCTCTGTATTTTGACCAGTTGAGGTTCTCTGTAATTGTCTTCAGCTACAACAAAGAGAAGCTTCTTTGGTAATGTGTCAGAGCTAAGCTTATTTTTGACTGTAAGCTTAAATATGTAGAATTCAATTAGGAATTCTGCAAGTCTAAGAAAGTTGGTTCTCTCATAAGACACACAACCTCACTAACATCAGGTAATTGTCTAGGTTTCCATTACTATGCATCATTTCCCTCCTATAGAGTGGGCCTTAAGTTCAATTAGACACCTGGTGGTTACTGCTGGGATATGGCAGCCAGTGCAGCACATTGGGGGACATGTTATAGTTCTGGCTAGTGTTGAGCTTCAGTGTCATTATACTATTTTCCTCCTTTGGGAGCTTGCATCTTCTAATGCATTGAATGCTCGTCAGGGAAGAGGTTTTACAGTCGCAGCTGCTAAAACCTTCAGAGCCCTGTGTCTGAATTCTTTTTAAAAAAGAATTTTAAATTAAAAAGAAAAAGTTTTTTTATTTTTTATTTTTGTTTTTCTTTTGTGTGTGTGTGTGTGTGTGTGTGTGTGTGTGTGGTTTCAGAGGTTTATCCATCATGATCTAGAATGTATGGTAGATTAGAGAAACATATGTTGGCAGTCAGGAAGCAAAGAGAGGTAGCTATTTACCCCTCTTATTTAATCTCTGTCTCAATCCTATAAGGTGGTGCTGCTCACAGCCAGGGTAATTCTATTTTTCACTCAACTCTCTGAAAATGCTCACACAAACATGCCCAGGGGTGTGCTTTAGTAATCTCCTAGGTCTTTTTAGTTAAATCAAGTTGACAATTGTGATTAAACATCAGAATTTATGAGTTTGATTAAGAGATTTGGTGACGGTTTTTTCCACTAGGAAAGTATCAGCCAGCCTCTGTGGGCTCCAGTCTATGCTTGATTTCCATGTGGGTGGGTGCGGACTTCCCTGTCAAAACAGGTTTTCTCAGGGGTGTCCTACATAGCGAGATATGTTTTTTTTTCTTTTCTTCTTGAATTAGTAAGACACTCCTTACACAATAGATGGATGTGCATATGATAGAAGGAATTGATCCTGATTTGTCATACAAATCTTGGTCGAGTTGCTGGACTGCTATGTATGTTTCCTTTTAGACAACCAAATAACAATGCTGATGAGAAGAGGCACTCATGGCCAATATTCATTTTGTTTCTCCTCTTACATATTTTTTCCATTGTCTGCCTGCTATTGAGGGGTTTTCCCCCATTTTGTTGTTGACATTACTGATTGATTCTATTGATTATTAGATTTATTTGAAGGGTACTTTTGATGGCACATGCCTGTAATCTCAGACCCTGGGAAACAGGCCAGAGGATCATCACATGTTGGAGGCAGCTTTCTCTCTATAGCAAGTTCCAGACCAGACAGGGGAGCATATTTAGAATTTGTTTAATAAAAATATCAAGTGGAAGGAAGGGAGGGAGGGACAGAGGCAGAAGAGGAGGTAATGTGGATTGATACAGGACCACTTAGTAGAAATTTCAATGTGACAATCTAGCTGAGTTAACAATTATGCCAATGGTCATTAAGTGCTTTGGTTCTTAGTATTTATACCTAAAAATTGTTATTGAGAACAATTTCTTTCTCCAAAGGTTTCTTTGTGTATTCCGGACTGGAATATAGATGCACTATCTAATTGTTAATGGTAGTGATGATGATGACGAATCTGGGCACATAGGATTGAAGAAGAAAATATTTTCACACTTTAGGATAGCAAAGTTCTGTTTCTTCTTTGTTACAGGATTGTTCTGTACTCAGAGTGGTTACTCTGACACCTTAGCCTTAAATTTCTAGAGTCTGGATAGATGGTCGATTTTAACATATACAATTTTGAGCCATTTGTCAAAAATAAAGAACACATTTTTTTCTCATATAATTTGATTTTGTTTTCATTTTAGCACACAGTCATCACTAACTTTATCACACCTAACTTTTTTTTGAGAAATCAGGCTAACCTGACCATTTTCTTAAAGTGAGAAATTGGATAATAATGATTATCCCTTCAAAATCTTCCAACCACTTTCTAGGGATTAAGTCAAAGCTTTACTGTATAAGCTCCCTGAAAAACTAGCTGCAGCCTCACTTTCTAGTTCATCCTGTGCCTACACTGTCCCTTACCCCCAGGCTATCCTCTGAATTCAGAGTTCTTTACATCTCTGCTTCAAAGTTTTGTATAACTTCTCTCTTAAGAAGTATTTGCCCTATATTTCTTCTGTTCTAGATTAACTTGTCCTTTATGTTTCTGTGTTGTTTCCTTGACCTCATTTCTAAGGGTGCAAACAGGATGGCCTTGGAAAAAGGAAAATTGTTTGTGCCATTCAGCACAGAAATACTTAAATAGCTGAGTTTAATATTTTTTTAATGTAGTTGAAAACACCGCCCTCTGTTCTGAGTCCAGTTCTATTTAGACTTGCCTACTGTTGCCATTCTACCCTTCATGCAACCTCATCTCAAATGGCCTCTCTTGCTTACTCCTGGCTTTTAAAGCTATGATAATTTCTGCTTAATTCAGTTCTTAGATTTAGGATGATGAATAAAAGAACAACACCCACTGCAATATGCATTTTAAATAAATAACAAGTAACTATTGAAATATAAAGACATATTTATTAATTTAAAGTAAGAAACTCAACTGACTTACTGTATTAATATTTTCTAGATGCAGCAACTTGTTTCAGATTACAGCAAAGTCTCATTGTGAACACAGTCAATGTGATCAATTGATTCCTTGGTATTAAAGGCACACATCACAGAACCAAACACAAATGGAACAAAAAGTCAATGAAATGATAAAATGATTCCTAATAATATTCTGTTAAACTCATAGGTTGGTGCCTAGCCCTGTTGTCATCAGAGAGACTTCATCCAGCAGGTGATAGAAGGAGATGTAAAGACCCATAGAAAGATATTAGGTAGAGCTCTTGAAGTACTGCAGAAGGAGAGAAAGATTTGTAGGAGCTAGAAGAGTCAAGAACGTCATAAGAAAACCGACAGAATTTACTAATCTGGGCTCGTCAGGGCTCACAGACACTGAACTGACAACCAGGAAGCCAACATGGGACTGACCAAACCCTCTGTATATATGTTATAGTTGCATAGCTTGGTCATCTCGCAGGACTCCTAACAGTAGAAACCAGGGCTGTCTCTGACGATTTTCCTAGTTTTTGGTACCCCTTTTTCTCATACTGGATTGCCTCTTCGAGCCTTAATGACGGGAAGTTCCTAGTCAAATTGCAACTTGATAAGCCATGTTTGGTTGTTATTCATGGGGGCTTACACTTTTCTGAAGGGAAATGAAACAGGAGTGGATAGGGGTGGTCAGAGGGGAGGTTGAGGGCCTTGGAGCAGAGAAGGAGAAACTGCATTCAGAATGTAACAACAACAACAACAACAACAATAATAATCTGAAATGTTCTCTTGTCTGTTTCTCCTATTTGATTGTTTGCATGTTAGGAATAAAGCTAACTATCTATCATTTTTTATCTACAGAAATTGGTAGGACTTAGTGACAGGAATATAGAAATCACAGAAAGAAGTCTTACTGGATAAAGGAACAAATGAAGAGAGACAGCTAAGAGAATGGCCATGTCAGTACACTGTCATGTACCTTTTCAGTAAAACTTCCCAGTCGTTTTCTAAGGTAAAACTATTAGGCAATTATGTCTGAGCTTTTCTAATATCTTTTGGGTATTTGTTTTTTTACATCTTATACTATACATAGCAAACACAATACTGAGAGGTGTTTACTTGTGTATCTGTGGTCCTTGCTTGATGAGCACTGCACATTCAGAACCAGAGGCATCTTCATCTCACTTAATGTTGAACATTTACTTCCACACTTACTTCTTAGTCCATGTTAAGTACTGAGAATATTATGGTTTGAAGAAGAAACTTGCAGGACAGATTTTTTTCCGTGGGTTGTGTTTAGCTCAATATTATCTGTAATTATTGATGAGGAGTTTGCTTTTCAGTTATGATAAAAGAATGGTGCCTGCCATGTTATTTTTAAAAATAACTTGTTCAAATTTGAGCACCGCTTTAAGAAAGAATGCAAACTGACTATTATCCTGCAAAGGGCCCCAAATAATCACACCCAATATTTTCCAAGAGGCACGCTGTAATTTAAGTGCTTGCTCTCAATTAAATTGCATAATGGCCTTATGAAATGGACACTAATCTCTCCATAACTATTTGTTAAAGGTATGAAAATTAGGCTTAGCTATATCCCTAGGGTCCTATATGGATAAGTAATGAGAAACAGCCAAGTTCTTGCTCCTTGAAAATCTCCACATTACATTATATGATAAATTGTTGAAGTTATCGAGCTTGTTCAGCAAGAAGAGATAAAGTTCTGCCAGGTAATTTGAGGACCAGAAGGCTTTGTGTACTTCCAGAAAACCCAACTAAGGTCTATGAGGATATATTTAGATAAATACAAATGGGGATTTCTTCATTCCCAAAGTTGTTAAGTGTAAATAATTGGTTAAGAAAATGGAATAAATATATTAGTCTTATAATTGGTTTGAGCTTCCCCTAAAAATTGCTTTGCACATTCCCAGAAGCCTTAGGAACTGATGCAATATAGAAGAAATGAACAGGTAGCGTACATTAGGGAGATGTACTGTTTTCAGATTTACAGATGAAAACCTGACAGGCCATTTGATACTTTAAAGATGTTAGATTTAA
The DNA here is from genome assembly GCF_978045245.1 of Mus caroli. Lineage (NCBI taxonomy): Eukaryota > Metazoa > Chordata > Mammalia > Rodentia > Muridae > Mus > Mus caroli. Next base: position 69,880,620 of record NW_028227265.1, read on the forward strand.
TTATTATATCTGCCACGTGCTCCCTGGTTGAATCTTCAGACATTTTTGTAGCTTTCCATCGAGCTGGCAGAATCGGGGAAAGGATGACATTTTCCAGCTTATAGCATTTCAAATCTCTGATGTAACAGTTTAAATACCCCCTATTGGACTTTCTGTTTCACTGTTTATAATAACTATCTAAAAGGATCCTTTATCAATGTGAAGTGAGCCTCCTACTGTTCTGCAGGGAAATTTTCAAATAGCTATTAACTTTAATGAGGAAGTTTAGATTAAAGAGGGAAGTGGTTCATCTAGGCTTCTGTGCAGCTCAGTAGAGCAGAGGCAGAATCCTCCGCTTACAGGTGGTACAGCTTCTGGGGGAGAGAAGTGTCTTTGCTCTATGGATATTTATATAATCTCGTGACCTAAAGAATTGATTGTCATATTTATTTCTAGGTAGTCCACTGACAGAATGCCTAAAGCAACAGTCTAGAAGACTTTAGAAGGAAATTGTCCTAGAGTGACATAATTGAAGTACAGCAGCTTTGCTTGGCAAGCTTCTAAGTAAGAGTCTCTGTGTGTGTCTGGATTTCTCACACTGTGTGATGACTCTTACTTCCTGTTACTGATGATCACACAATGAGGCAAAGTTATGCATGGCCCTCTCATTCATTGCAACTCCTCAGACACAATTCTGAGGGTTTGTTTTCCTTGTGGGTACTCACATTGGTGGGAAGGGTGAAAACTTAAGGTGAAACATCTTTTAAATACTTAAATATGGAAGTATAATTTTAAAGACGCTCATGGGCTCTGAAAGCTGACACAAGTGAACTAAAATCTACCAGAAACATAATTTAAGATTTCATTTTTAAAATTTTATTTATTTAATTTTATTCCTAATATAAATATTATTCTATATTTTATTACTTAATTTAATGTATGGGTGCTCTGCTGTATAGACATACACATCCTAGAAGAGGGCATCAGATCCCCTTATAGATGGTTGTGAGATACCATGTTGTTGCTGGGAGTAGAACTCAGGACCTCTGGAAGAACAACCAATGCTCTTACCTGCTGAGCCATCTCATCAGCCCTGCATTCCAATTTTTTCAGATGTGATTCTAAATTTTAGGTTTAGAAACATTTTGGTACTCCCACTGGTGAGAAAAATTGAACTAAATGGGTCTAAATAAAGAAACACATTAGATTAATGTAAAGTGTTTTTTGTTTGTTTGTTTGTTTGATTTTTTTTTTCTCGAGACATGGGTTTCTCTGTGTAGCCCTGGTTGTCCTGGAACTCACTCTGTAGACCAGGCTGTCCTTGAACTTAGAAATCCTCCTGACTCTACCTTCCAAGTTCTGGGATTAAAGGCGTATGCCACCACTACTCGGCTGTACAGTATTTATTTTAATTGGATATTTTCTTATTTATATATCAAATGTTATTCCCTTTCCGGATCTCTCCCTCCCCAACCTCCCTAACCCCTCTCCCTCCCCCTGCTTTTATGAGCGTGTTACCACTCTGTCCCCTTCGGGTCCTCCCCCCCAAGCCCTCCCACCCCTGCCACACACACACACACACACACACACACTCAGATTCCCCTATACGGGGCATCGAGCCTTTACAGGACCAAGGGCCTCTCCTCCCACTGATGCTGATGCACGACAAGGCCACCCTCTGTTACATATGCAACTAGAGCCATGAGTCCCTCCATATGTACTCCTTGGTTGGTGGTTTAGTCCCTGGGAGCTCTATGGGGTTCTGTTTCATTGATACTGTTGTTCTTCCTATGGGGTTTCAAACCCCTTTGTTTCCTTCAGTCCTTTCTCTAACTCCTCAATTGGGGACCTTAAAAATAAACCAGGCATGGTGGTGCATGCCTATAATCCCAGCACTTGGGAGGCAGAGGCAGGTGGATTTCTGAGTTCGAGGCCGGCCTGGTCTACAGAGTAAGTTCCATGACAGCCAGGACTGCACAGAGAAACCCTGTCTTGAAAAACAACAACAAAAAACCAAAACAAAACAAAATGCAGTACAGATGTTCTCTGTAAGAACAAGGATAAGAAAAAGTTTCAAAGTGTGTTGTGGTTCAGGGCTAGAGTGTAGCAAAGATTAAAAGGATGAAAAGGAAGAAAAAAAAATCCAGGGCATGGATTAAAAAAAATTGTAGCAAAAATTTAGAAATAGAATAAAACCACTGTGGTTGTGGTATATATAGTGTAAACAAGAATGAAAACTTCCAGCAGCAAAGTCACCTGTGGGGTGATAAAAAGACAGAGCAACTAAAGGATTCCATGACACAATCACTTTTTAAAGGACAAAACAGGTCAGACTAGAAAGGGTCAAGATGAAGACATATATAAGGAACAAGAGAAAATTATTGTTTGTGATGATCCACAGTTCATCCTACTCCAGCTGTGCTGGTGGGTTTAGGCTGAATCTCTCTTCCTGTTAATAGCTGACAACTTAAATATTAATGGTTAGCATTCATTCTGCTGTCCTTATTTAGATTGGCCCATTATGATGGGATTCACTTATGTCTTTAGATACTTGCTGATCTCAAACAAAAGGAAAGTTCTAAATAACTAATTATGGCAACAATAACATGTTTTTAGGTATAAATGATTTGCAGTGCATGAAAGTAATGGGGTTTAATTACAGCTTCCTTAAAAATATTTTCCTCTAACTTTAGTTTCTCATATGTATTGGATAACCTTACTAACCATTTTTCTCAACTGACTTTTGACTTCAAGTTGGGCATTTGAAGGTTTGGGAGTCAGAACTAAGTGATTACAGACTCTCAGGAAATAAGAAAAATATGATGAAAAAATAGTCTTTTGGGTATAAAGTGAAAGAAAATTGAATTCTCTTGACTTTATTTAATATAAAATACGAGTAAAGTTTAATCAGACCTGAATCAATACAATTTTAAACAAAGAAAAATCTTTCACTAACTACCTTATCCTCACTTCCTTTGGAGCCTGGGGAAGTTCCCCAGTGGTTTCAAATGACCAATGAGGACAGATGCTTTCTGAGATCACTACTGATTGCCTTCTCTGCAGCTAAAGGGAGCAGTCGAGTCCCTCATTTAATGAAAAATGCCATATGGATAGTGGTGACTTATTAAGCTATTGTTATGAACTTACAGGAAGTTAGATATTGGTGGTGTCACCAATAAGCATTAGCTGAAGAAAAAAATGAACAAGATTGATATCTATAGGGAAACTATAAAGGGCGTACAGAATACAAAAGCCTAGATCAGAAATCTAAATCAATATCACCAATGTAGGATAAAAATCACATACATAAATCAAAAGAAGACCTTCTAGAAGAGTACGTGCCTTGTGCAGAAAAATGGGCAGTTTCATAAATATATGTGAAGTGAGAAGACAGGAGAGGAAGATTATAGGCCCTTTGAGAGTGATCGAAGTGAATTCGATGACAGAAAAGGCAAATGCAATGAGAAAAATGAATGACTTATTTGTTTCAGAGCTCACTGGGGAGCTCTTGATGTTCTTCTAGGAAGTGGGGAATGACAAACTTCTGAAACCCAAGAACTGGAAAATCATTTACACAGGTATCAGCTTATTACAACAAAACCTACACCACTTGAAATTTTGTAGTATAGAGACAAATTTTTACTCAAATTATTGAAGCTCTGATTACCATTATTAATTGAAACTTTTCGCACAAGCAGTGTTATAACCTGACACCAAAGGCTTGATGTTATTTTCATGACTGACCTTGATTTGCATGCTTCTTATTTTCAAGATGGAGACTGTACCTGGTATTGCTATCTGCATATTCACATTACCCTTCTTGGCCAGTCTGGACTGTCCTTTTTGATATGCAAGAGACTGGATATCAAGAATGTGCATTTGATGAAATTCCTCCTAACAGTGAAAGTACATTCCACATACAGGAATCCCTGTATTATAGTAGATAATTAGACTGAATGAAAATTCTGAGGTCTAGCTTAATATTTTCCCCTTTTTAACCAATGACACACTTCCTGAGCAGTAACTCTACAGCTATCTGAGATGTAAAGGTCTCAGCCCATTTAATTAGATCAAGCAAAGTCTTAATTTAAGTCCTCTGGAAGCAACACCTAGGAGAGAAACTTAATATCTTGAATAAGTACACTTAAAAGGAGAGAGGTGGCAGAGGCACAGGTCCAGTACAGGAAATAAATATGGAAATGGTCCCTTGAGTGAGGATTAATTTGATCTGATTCCAAGGGAGGTCTGGAGCAGAGTGACTTCTGTGCAATAACCAGTGGAGTTTTTAACTATCAGGACATTATAACTATTCCTTGTCCTGAGACAATTCTAAGCAGAAGATAAGTAGGTGCATTTTGCATCCATAGGTCGGAGGATAGATAGCAGCCTAATGAAGTAGACTGAGGCAGGACACAACAGAGTGTTAGTTTAATATTTTTAAGTATATAGCTTCATGAGAGCAAAGAAATTTATATTGACTCACTGCTCTCAAAGTGTGAGGTTGAGGCACTCCATTGGTTGATGGCTCACTGTTGCTATAATTCCACAACACTTGAGGTCAGCAGAATGGTTAACAAGACCACAGTGAGTTCCTTTGTGTTTATGTTCTTTTTCAGTATCCCACCATCAGGTTTCAGTCATGGTGGCACCACTCTAACCTTAGCTGCAAAAGTTGCAATTCTCAAAACTGTAGTCAGGTTAGCTATTCTCCTTTAAAACACTGCCAAGTGGTAGTTCGTTTCAAGACAGAAATATTATGGTGTCAGATTCAAGACCTCTCCAAACTACAGCAAACAGCATTTTAGTAAGGGTTTTCTTGCTATGAAGAAACACCATGACCTCAAAAGTTCTTATAAAAAAAACATTTAATCGAGGCTGGCTTAAACTTCCTGGTGAGAATCATGGTTGCATACAGACAGGCATAGTGCTGGAGAAGAAGCTGAGAGTTCTACATCTTGATTTATAGGCAATAGGAAAAGACTGCCACAGTGCCATGGCTTGGTTAAAACCTCAAAACCCACTCCCTAGGGACATAGCCTCCTCCAACAATGCACATCTACTCCAACAAGGCCATACTTCCTGACTTAGGTTAGATGTTGATGTGAACATACCATGACCAAGGCACTCTTTTTTTAAAAAGTCTTTTGTTTGTTTGTTTGTTTATTTATTTATTTTACACCCCCAAATTTTATTTCCCTCATGGTCTACTCTCCAACTGTTCCATATCCCATACCTCCTTCCGATCCCTGTCTCCACAAGGATCTCCCCACCAACCAACCACCACCCTACCAGACCTCCCTGGGGCCTCCAGTCTCTTGAGGGTTAGGTGCATCTTCTCTGACTGAAGCCAGACCAGGTAGTCCTCTGCTGTATATATGTTGGAGGCCTCATATTAGCTGGTATATGTTGCCTGGTTGGTGGTTCAGTGTTTGAGAGATTTGGGACGTCTAGATTAATTGAGACTGCTTGTCCTCCTACAGAGTTGCCCTCCTCCTCAACGTCTTCCAACTTTTCCCTAATTCAACCACGGGGGTCAGCAGCTTCTGCCAATTTGTTGGGTGCAAATATCTATATCTGACCTTTTTAGCTGCTTGTTATGTCTTTCAAAGGTCAGTCACCCTTTTTGTGAGTGTTCCATAGTCTCAGTAATAGTGTCAGGCCTTGGGACCTCCCCTTGAGCTGGATTCCACTTTGGGCCTGTCGCTGGACCTTCCTTCTTTTCCCCAGGCTCCTCTCCATTTTTATGCCTGCAATTCTTTTAGACAGGAACAATTATGGGTCAGAGTTTTGACTGTGGTATGGCAACGCCCTCACCCATTTGATGTCCTGTCTTTCTGATGTAGGTGGGCTCTATAAGTTCCCTCTCCCTACTGTCAGGCATTTCATCTAAGGTCCATCCCTTTGAGTCCTGAGAGTCTCCCACCTCCCAAGTATCTGGTTCATTCTAGAGGGTCCCCCCTCCAACCTTATAAAAGCAATCATTTAATTTGGGATGTATGGTGGTTTGAATATTCTTGACTCAGAGAGTAGCAATATTAGGAGGTATGGCCTTTTGGAATAAGTGTGGCCTTATTGGAGAAAATGTGCAAGTAGGAGGTTTGCTTTGAGACCCTCATCTTAGCTTCCTGGAAGAGAGTCTTCTACTGGCTGCCTTTGGATCAAGATGTAAAACTCTCAGCTCCTCCAGTGCCAGGCTTTCCTGGACACTGCCATGCTTCCCATCTTGATGAAGGTAGACCGAACCTCTGAAACTATAAGTCAGCCCCAGTTAAATGTTGTCCTTTATAATAGTTGCCTTGGTCATGGTGTCTCTTCACAGAATGTAAACCATTTCAGAGACTTAATACATTATGTTCACAGTAGGAAGCATGGTGGCATGCAGGTACTCATGGTGAAGGAGCTGAAAGTTCTACATTTTGATCTGAAGACAGCCAGGAGGCAAATCATTCCACACTGGGCAGAGCCTGTTCATAGGAAAACTCAAAGCATGCCCCCTCCACCAAGGCTACACCTAGTACAACAAAGCTATACCTCCTAGTATTGAACCAAGCATTCCAATACATGAGTCTATGAGGGCCTATCCTATTCAAACTATCACACCTCCTCATATCACCTCTCCCTATGGGCCTAAGGAGGCCATTTTCTTTTAAACAATCTAACATTCAATACAGGTTTTCTTTCAGCTATTCTCTCCCTTCTTTTTCCTTTAATGCTTTACTTTCTTTCTTTCTCCCATTCTTTTAAAATTTAGAATGTCATAACATTATTCCTGGATATCTAAATATCATGGTCAATACTTATTGAGGCACCTAAGTTTTATAGAGGGCAACTTAGCATCCTTGTGGAAGCACATGTACTTAACATTCAGTTTTCTTGAAGCTGAAAAGGGAGAGGTGGTTTGAAAATTATAATTTTCAACATAAGCTTGCCATTATGTTTGTTTCCCTCTTCTAGAATGTTAGATATGCTACCATTTAGTCCTTTGTCATGAGAGTTCAATACCTTCTTCAATAGACTTCTGACAAGTGATTCTGTTTTTATTCTCCCCCTCCCATATGACCCTGCTGCAGAAGTAACTGGTTTTCCTGATTCTGAGCTGGCCTAGAGCTTTCCATCAATTCTGAGATTTTCCCCTTTGTCTGACTGCCGAATCAGTATCTAGCTTACTCTTCTCTGTTGAGCAAGTTGCAATGAGTTCTTCAGCTTTCCAGTTATGACTATTTGTTGGATAATATGTCTATTATCATCTTTATCTCTCACATTCTTTTGATGACAGCTGATTTTAGCAAAATACTAGTGTCATTTTATTAAAAAAAAACCTGCTTTTTAAAATTATAAATTTTAACAGGCTAAATTTTTATTTAGCAGTAATGACAAAGCAAATTAACAAGAGTTTAGTTATATCCTGAGCATTGTACAATTGTCTGGGCTTAGCAAATGTAAATAACATGGCCTGCTCCATTCTGTAGCGATGAGAGTTTATGAATGTGGAAACATACTTGAGTTGGTGGTAGGGACAATGTCACTTGCAATTTTAGAATGTATTTGTGTGAACGAGGGCAGTAATCCTGTCAGAAATCTTGGTAGATTATGCCTCAGAAGAAAAATTCTTGGCAGAATCTCAGTGTTCTCAGACTTTGGGGTTTTGTAACATGCAAGTCAAAGTGCACCTACTTGAAAGTAAGTTTTCAATATTTTGTTCTCAGAATAAAACTTTCCAGACTGTTTCAATATATGCCCATAATAAAAACCAAGCACTTCCTCTCTGGAGAGTAACTCAGGCAAGGAAATTCCATTTTTATGAGAAAGCAGAGTTTCCCTTGAGAGAGTCGATTGGGTTGGAATCTAAAACCAGTTCATGGAATAGTGTCAAGAGAATCTCACAATTGCCCTGTAAAATTCTGGTACTAAAATGAATAAATAATTTTAATAATTCGTACAAGACATAATGGGAAGGTTTTAGAGTAATTTACATTTGTTACAATATTCTCTCTCTAGTGGTAAACATTATTATTTCTCTGGTACTGAGAAGAATAAAATATATTGTTTTTCACACAGGACAAAAAAGTTACTCTTGAGTGATCTGTCAAATTTACTAGAGAATGCAAGCAGCAGACCAAAGCCCAGAGTTCTGTTCCTTTGAGCTGATTCCTATATTTTCAAAGAGCACTCTGATTCTCTTTTTATATGTCTTGCACTAAAGACACTTCATCTACTTTGGTCTGATATTACCTTGCTTGATTACAAATATGTATGATGTTTTAGAACCACTGCAAATGGCCTTCAGAGTAACAAGATTACCCTCTGGAGAGACTGGGTTAGCTATGTTACCAATCCTCTCCTGTCCTCTATCAGTAAAGGCTAATAAATAAACCATTTGCTATTCAAGTCTCTGAAATGTCTGAAATGTGAACTTGACCTTCCATCTCAAATGTGCATTTATCTACTAAATTGTTTCTGTTCACTAATACTTAGCTCTCTCATAATTCTCTCTGGGTTGAGGAAATATCATAAAGGCTGAAATGAGCAAAGCATGTTACACAGACTTTCAAAGAGCAAATAAAAACATATTAATTAAAAAAATAAAAGCCTATATTCACAAGGTTGTGATCTAGTTAGTAATTGAAGGGATAGTTTAAAGGAAATTAGAATATTATCATCTAAGACATATTGGGTATTGCTGTGGGAATAATAATGCCTAGCACAATATGGTCTGTAAGAATAAGAATAAAGGTAGCTTCAAAACTGTTACTAAGTGGGTTTTGGAGATTGCTAATCATTAGAAATAGATTTCTCAGTAGATGTAGTACGAAAAGTCAAGTGGATTTTTAAAATTTATTTGTGTTTGTGTCTGTGTCTATGTGTGTGAGTGTGTGTTGTTCTATACAGTTTCAAGCAACACAAAACAGTCATCTCACTTTGCATCTTTCTCTGGGATGCTGGAAAATGGTAGGTTTTCAACAGTGAGGACAACTGAATTATTTCTGGATGCAGCATGTTCAAAGATGGTGTTGAGAACATCAGGGTTCCAATGTTGCCTGCCATTGGAGCGATTATTTCTGAGTGTAGCTGCTAATTATTAAGGAGAGGATTCTAACTGTGCTTCACTCCTGCAATAGAATCTATCCATCTTCTGTAGTCCCAGTTAAATAGAAAATCTTCAACATGGAGAAGCCATAAGCTGCTCATTTGCAGCTATCTCAGGACAGTGGGGACAGTAGGTCTGTTGGCTGATGTCAGTGTTCTGTTCTAAGATGCCCAAGATCATGACATTAATGTATTTTAGTGTCTATTGAGAAAGCAATTATTTATTTGAATATATTTTTATTATTTGAGATGTTTTTAATTTAAATATATTTTAATCATATAGTTCATTTCACCCAAGTCCTTTCAGATCCTCTCCCCATCCCTACCCATTGAACTTTATTCTTTCTCAAAAACAAACAAAAGCTCAATATAACAACCCCCCCCCAAAAAAAAAAACAATGGATAACACAATAATCTTCTCCTAAACCAAAATCAAAACCAAAAATTCAACAAACTGTAACCAAATAAAAGCATATGAAAAAGAAGAAAAATACTGTTGAGTTCATTATATGTTGGTCAACTATTCCTGAGCATGAGGCCTGTCCTGGAGTGGTTGATATACCTAATATCACTCTATTAGAGAACATGGATTTTACCTCTCCCAGCAGACATAAGTGACAAATCTGTTTACAACCTTTGTCCTAGGTTTTCATTGGTTAATTGATTCATTTTTCTTGAATATAACACAATAAAATATAAGATAAAAAATATGTAGTGATAAAATGACTCCAAGTGACATACTGCTATATTTATAGATCAGTTCCTTATTCAGCCATCATCAGAGAAGATTTCTGCTGAAGCAAATGGAAACAAATATAGAGATCTACAGCCTGACATCACACAGAGTGAGAATCTTTGGAACACTCAGCCCTAAATATGATGTCTTACCAAATCACTCCCTTTGGAAGTAAGTGATCCCCGTGGAAGAGGGAGTGAAGAGAAGGTAAGAGCCCAATAGATGGAGGACACCAAGAAAAACAAGACCCTTTAAATCAAGTGAGCTCAGAGGAATTCACAGAGACTGAAACAACATACCCAGATTCAGTATTTGGCTCTCTGCACCAGGGTCTTTGAGTGTGCATTATGGCTTCCAGTTGATAGTTTTTATGGAGTGAGCAAAAGGGTGAGTCTCTAATCCTGGCATTTTCCATTGGGCAATTTTCCTTCTATTGGTTTGTCTTGTTTGTCTTGTTTAACTGCAAAAGACTGATTATTAGCTCATAGACTGGGTTTAGTTTCTTCTTGGTGCACTCTTGCTATATTTATGCTGAGGAAAATATAAGGGATCTCTGTAGGGACTCATTCATGAGTTCAGAACTGAGTCCTGAAGACTCTGTCCTTAGAGCTAGGCCCCACCTGTTAGTACAATACATACTTTGAAGTGATGCAATTATCTAGGCAATTGGAGATCAATTTAAAAAATTAGAAACTAAATACAAAATCAAATGCCTTACTAATGTTTGTATTTTGGATACTTAACATGAATATTACAGTGTATGTTTGTTATGAATCCAAACAAACTGTAGCATAACCTTTTAAAATACAGTTATTTTATTTATTTTTTAATTTTATGATATTTCCCTTGTGCCAACTACAACAGATGTTTGATAAATACTTGCTCTTATTAAGGAATTCAGAGATTCTTTCCTTGAGGGATGACATTTTAATGAGCTAATTTTGAAGAAGCTAATTTTGAAAGCAAAATATGTATATAATTCTTTTTATTGTTATTTTTTTTGTTAGTCAGTACTGGTTAATTACAATTTGCTTTAGGGTAATGGTGGACATTGTCCAAATATATTCCATTGCTTTGATAGTGAGTAATCTATTTTGTAAGAAAGCACTTACTCTATGCTAGTTTCCTCTGGTGGAATAAAATAGAAGATTGCAACAGGCTAGCAAATCATTTTTCTATGTTTTTTTTTTTTCTGTGTATCTTGAGTTCAAGCTACTCCTAACGCATGGGTAACTCTTTTCTTTCATGAATATTCTCCCCCTCTCTTTGAGCAGGCTTGCTTTGTATTTATTTATGCTCCTCTTCATACATTAGCTATTTATGAGGCACAGGCTGTGATATGAACATGTTATTCTAATGGTGGCTTCTTTTGTTCTGGAGTGCATTTAATTCCCATGAGGCTACCCACTTCCTTCTTCTTTGTTCCTTTTCTGTTTAGTACCCAGCCCCTCATGATTAGGTTGAAATAAATTTGTCACTCTGTCAGTGGTTTATTGGGTCTCAGGACAGATATTCCGTTTTTACAATTTACTCCTTTTTCCTTATTCCATTTGTACAATTTACCTCCCCAATGCAATGATCCCAGTGATCCATTTTCACATTTTCTATAGGTTTTTAGGGAGATTTGGCCCATTATGCTTAATGGACTCCTAACATCACTCACTAACACAGGCAGAATTATGTGCATCTGTCTTTAGGAAATGTAAAAGTTTATTTACCCAAGTGATGTGATCCATTTCTTTGTGTTTCTTTTCCTTTTGCTTTTTGCACTCCCAACATACTGAACAAACCCATCTTTGCAACAATAATTCTGGGTCTTGTACTTCTCCATCTGTTGAGGTCTCAAGAAAGGAGTCATGGTGGAATTGAGAAATGCTGTTGTTTGCTTATTTGTTTCTCAAATTCTGCCCTCTTTTGCCTTGGTTTTCACAGATGTTTGTTAGAGTGAATTCATGTGTATGTTTTGTAAGAGTGAAAGATAATAGGAGTACCTTTAAAAGGTTATGTTTGAGAAAATGGGCAATAGTCTTGCTAGAATACTTTAGTGCATATAATATTTTATTCATGTAGATCATTTTAGAATATTTAAATTAAGACAAGGAGAAGTGAAAACAAAGAAGATTGATAAGCTTAGTAAAGTTTTTCTTATGGTTTCCATATTCATGAACATATTCCATGTCCATTTTTATAAACAGACCCATTTTTATAAATAGTATCTTTCCATTCAAATTGATATATTTCTTATTTGTGGTTAGCTCCCTCACTCTATAAATACTCATGTCTACCTCCAGCATGCAGGGGTAAAAGTTGGTCTTACTAGAGGATCCCTGCTTTTACAGAATTTGGGGGACCCTCAACACAGCTCACTATACTTACTCAGCAATTTGTCCACTGAGCCATATTTACAGCTCTGATATTTCTTAAACATTATATTATGAGATCACAGGAATGAATAGTATTTAAATCATTTCCAAGAACTATTTATAAATAGTTCTTATATTTATTTCTTTTTTTTTCTTTTCTTCTCTTTTTTTTTCTTTTCTTTTTTTTTAATATTTTTTTTATATTTTTATTACATATTTTCCTCAATTACATTTCCAATACTATCCCAAAAGTCCCCCATAGCGCCCCCCCACTTCCCTACCCACCCATTCCCATTCTTTTGGCCCTGGCATTCCCCTATATTGGGGCATATAAAGTTTGCAAGTCCAATGGGCCTCTCTTTCCAGTGATGGCCGACTAGGCCATTTTCGATACATATGCAGCTAGAGACAAGAGCTCCAGGGTTCTGGTTAGTACATCATGTTGTTCCAACAATAGGGTTGCAGATCCCTTTAGCTCCTTGGGTACTTTCTCTAGCTTCTCCATTGGGAGCCCTGTGATACATCCAATAGCTGACTGTGAACATCCACTCCTGTGTTTGCTAGGCCCCGGCATCGTCTCACAAGAGACAGCTATATTTGGGTCCTTTCAGCAAAATCTTGCTAGTGTATGCAATGGTGTCAGCGTTTAGAAGCTGATTATGGGACGGATCCCTGGATACAGCAGTCTCTAAATGGGCCATCCTTTCATCACAGCTACGAACTTTGTCTCTGTAACTCCTTCCCTGGGTGTTTTGTTCCCAATTCTAAGAAGGTGCACAGTGTCCACACTTTGGTCTTCATTCTTCTTGAGTTTCATGCGTTTATCAAATTGTATCTTATATCTTGGGTATCCTAAGTTTTGGGCTAATATCCACTTATCAATGAATACATATTGTGTGAGTTCTTTTGTGATTGTGTTACTTCACTCAAGATGATGCCCTCCAGGTAAAAGAATACCTTTACAGACATCATGTGGGAAAGTCTAACTAAGCTTCTTAAGAACTGGAGCATCACATTTCAAAATTCTCTCTCTCTCTCTCTCTCTCTCTCTCTCTCTCTCTCTCTCTCTCTCTCTCTCCCTCCCTCCCTCCCTCCCTCCCTCCCTCCCTCCCTCCCTCCCTTCTTCCCTCCCTCCCTCCCTCCCTCCCACCCTCCCTCCCTTCCTTTTTCCCAGGCTTCTCATTTTTGTTTTCTCTGTTCTCTACATTTTATTCTCTTCCTAGAATGTGAGTCTTTTCTTTCTACCTGTTCGGAATTGATCAGGACTACTAAAGTAAGCAACATTGCTCTCACACCAAGACTAAAATAGAGCCTTCTGGGATCCACTCAGCTTTTTAGACAGAACTCTGAGTCCCTAAGGATCTGGGAGTCTCAGTAGAATGAGCTTTAGATATTCAGCTAGATTCAAAGTTAAGACATTCCAGGATAGCCACTATCCTATTGAGAAAATTCTACGGAGTAGATATTCACATTCTTGAATATTAGTGTTGGTACTTTTTGTTTGTTTGATTTTTAATTGAATATTTTATGTATTTACATTTCAAATGTTATCCCCTTTCCCAGTGCCCACCCCACCCCTCCCGGAAACCTCCTATCCTGTTCTCCTACCCCCGATTCTATGAGGGTTTTCCCTCACCCACTCTTGCTTCCCTATCCTAGAATTTCCCTATACTGGGCCATCATGGTCTTGTTGGGCATCAATGGGAGGAGAAGCCCTTAGTCCTGTGAAGATGCAAATGTTAGTACTGGTAAAGGACATAAATTTGCAGGAAGTAGATAAAAGCTGTATATGTGAGTTAGTGGCTTTTGTTTTATGTACAAAGCTCTGTGTATTCAGGGAAAGGAGCAGGCTGTAGCCCAGGACCAAAAATATCTCCATGTGCTTTCTTAAAATTTTTAGGGTTCTAGGAATTCTGTACTCAGATCTATCAATGTAATTATTTATCATCATAAGAAGACAGTACATGTTTTAAACAGTGTGTTAGTTTAACACTATAGTTTGAAATATGTAGATTCATGGCATATAGGCTTCTATTTGTACTTTTCTACTCAACTGAACAAATATTAAGCGATAGTAATGATGAACATACTTTGGTAATGAGGTTATCTAGTCCTTATATCACATCTTGAATTTTTATGTGATATAAACTTTTTATTCATGTCAAACTTAGTTCCTCAAAACTAAATGTCACTTTGTTTCCTAATGTGCTACCCTTAAATTTCTTTCATTGATCACATTTTCTTGAGAATTATTAGAACAAGAAACTTTACTAATCAATTGGGCCAAAATATTAAAACCTGTTCATATCTCTTATACAGATGTAGCCTGAGAGAGGTTCCAGGTGTGGATTACAGAAACACCAAGTACCTTCTTATCCACCTCCAATTCTTAAAACTATATCTCTGTATTTCTTTATTCTTGTCTATAGTCCATTGGTTATTTATATTACTGTTTTTACTTCCTAATATTTTCTTCACCTCGCTCATCTCTACTGCCATTAAATTAATCCTGTGTTAATTTATTTTATCTCAGAAAAGCTTCATCTGCTTTTTATATCTTCACTGTTAAAAAATTATTTCTAAAACACAAGACAACTATTATACTTCCCTTTTATTGTCAACATGGCAATCTTGGAGTAACTTCAGAAGGAAATATCATTTGAAAAATTGCCTACATCCAATTGTCCTGTATGTGTTGATTGTCTTTTTTTTAACCTGAGAGTTCTTTTGTTATTTGAGGGCCCATGCCACTGTGAGCAGTACCATTCCCTGGGCAGTTGATTTTAGATAATATAAGGGAACTGATTGAACATGAGAGATCAATCTAGCAAGTAGGATCTTTCCATAACTTCTGCTTCAAGTTCCCAAGTGAGTACTTTCCTTAATATCCCTAAATGATGGAATGTAATCTAAAAGCTGAGATAAATTCTTCTCTACCATAAATTGCTTTTTTTTTGGTCAGAATACTATATCACCACAAAAGACAGCACAGTTGTGTAGCCACTATGTTACTTTTGATGATATCTATGGGCTAGTGTCTATTTTCTTATTGCATCCACTCGCCCACTCTTTACCTAGTCCTCAAGAAATGGAGGCTTAGAAAAAATTAACGAAGTTTAATTCACTATGGGAGAAAGAACACTCTATGAGCATTAAACTTATTCTCTATCCTTTAAGTTATTATTTTCCTCACAGCATTATTACTGTATTTCTTTAATTTCTGGTACTTTCTTTACTTACCATATATTTCTCACCAAAATGAAGTATCTTTTAACATCACCTAATTCACATGCTTAACACACACAAAGTGATTCAGTTACTGTTTTCAATCGATTTTGTTGAGAGTGCTGAAACAAGAAGTATTTATGTATATGTGTATGCAAGCATACATAATATCACATCTGGATACAAAGAAACACATTTAGTAAGATGTTTACTAAACAAAGAGAAGCACAAGTTTTATGATGAAGTATGTCATTAAAGAAAAATTAGCCCTTTCCCATTGGTGCCAGCACCTGGTCACCTAGAGTGCAAAGCTGGCAGACACACACACAGTCCCTAGAGGACTCTCCACTCAATTTTAGGATCACTGGTGAGTAGAACACAACATCTGTTCCAGGCCAATCACGCGGGACCTGAGATAGCAGTAGGGAAACAGAAAACCAGTTTGAACAGGGGCACAAGTCCCTTCCAGTTGGCACCAGCACCATCATCAGGTCACCTTGGGTGTGGAATCGACATACACCCACCCAGAGGACTCTCCACAGGATCTTAGGATCATTGACCAGACAGCTTTACAGTCCTCAAAGGAGACATCACTTCCAGGCACTGTACCACGCCTAGGATCAGAGGACAACAGGATCCCAGTATAATGAACTGGGTCACGTTAGTATTTCAGGGTCTCAGAGGAAGCTTGACTGCCAAAAACTCTGACACACCCAGAATCTCAGGTTCACAGGAGCCTACAATCAAAGGATCACAGAGAAAACTGGAATCTGAGGACTCCTGAATCAACTGGGATTATAAGAAGGACAGGCTCCAATCAGATATATTGAGGGCAGCAAGCACTTGAGATAATCAGATGGCAGGAAGCAAGCATAAGAACAGAAGCAACAGAAACCAAGGTTACTTGGCATCATCAGAAACAAACTCTCCCACTGTAGCAAGTCCTGGATACCCCATCACACCAGAGAAGCAAGACATGGATATAAAGTCACTTCTCATGATGAAGATGGAGGACTTTAAGAAGGAAATACAGGAAAACACAATTAAACAGCTAGAAGCCTTTAAAGAGGAAACACAAAAATCCCTTAGAGGAAAACACTACCAAACAGGTGATGGAATTGAACAAAACCATCCAGGAAATAAAAATGGAAGTAGAAACAATAAAGAGAACACAAAGGGGGACAACTCTGGAGATAGAAACCCTAGGAAAGAAATCAGGAACCATAGATGCAAGCATCAGCAACAGGATACAAGAGATGGAAGAGAGAAACTCAGATGCAGAAAATTTCATAGAAAACATAGACACAACTATCAAAGAAAATGCAAAATGAAAACAGATCCTAACTCAAAACATCCAGGAAATCCAGGACACAATGAGAAGACCAAAACTACAGATAATAGGAGTAGATGAGAATGAAGATTTTCAACCTAAAGGACCAGCAAATATCTTCAACAAAATTATAGAAGAAAACTTCCCATACCTAAAGAAAGAGATGCCTATGAACATAAAAGAAGCCTACAGAACTCCAAATAGACTGTATCAGAAAAGAAATTCCTCGCAACACATAATAATCAGAACAATAAATGCACTAATGAGAGACAGAATATTAAAAGCAGTAAGAGAAAAAGGTCAAGTAACATAGAAAGGCAGACCTATTAGAATTACTCCAGACTTCTCACCAGAGACTATGAATGCCAGAAGATCCTGGAAAGATATTATACAGACACTAAGAGAACACAAATGCCAGCCCAGACTACTATACTTTCAATTACCATAGATGGAAAAAACCAAAGTATTCCATGAAAAAACCAAATTCACACAATATCTTTCCACGAATCCAGCCCTTCAAAGGATAATAACAGGAAAACACCAATACAAGGACAGAAACTACGCCCTAGAAAAAGCAAGAAAGTGATCCTTCAATGGACCTAAAAGAAGACAGCCATGATGCCCTAGAAAAAGCAAGAAAGTGGTTCTTCAATGGACCTAAAAGAAGACAGCCACAAAACAGAATCAAACTCTAACAATAAAAATAACAGGAAGCAACAATTACTTTTCCTTCATATCTCTTAATATCAATGGACTCAATTCCCTAATAAAAAGACATAGACTAACAGGCTGGCTACACCAAAAGGACCCAACATTTGCTGCTTACAGGAAACTCATTTCATGGGAAAAAACAGACACTACCTCAGCGTGAAAGGCTGGAAAACAATTTTCCAAGCAAACTGTCTGAAGAAACAAGCTAGAGTAGCTATTCTAATATCGAATAAAATCGACTTCCAACCCAAAGTTATCAAAAAAGACAAGGAGGGGCACTTCATACTCATCAAAGGTAAAATCTACCAAGATGAACTCTCACTGTTGAATCTCTATGCTCCAAATGCAAGGGCAGTCACAGTCATTAAAGAAACTTTAGTAAAGGTGAAAGCACACATTGCACCTCACACAATAATAGTGGGAGCCTTCAACACCCCCCTCTCTTCAATGGACAGATTCTGGAAATAAAAACTAACCAGAGACACAGTGAAACTAACAGAAGTTATGAAACAAATAGATTTGACATATCTACAGAACATTTTATCCTAAAACAAAAGGATATACCTTCTTCTCAGCACCTCATGGTACCTTCTCCAAAACTGACCATATACTTGGTCACAAAACAGACCTCAACAGATACAAAAATATTGAAATTGTCCCATGCATCCTATCAGATCACCGTGGACTAAGGATGATCTTCAATAACAACATAACTAATAGAAAGCCACATGGAAACTGAACAACACTCTCCTCAATGATACCTTGGTCAAGGAAGAAATAAAGAAAGAAATTAAAGACTTTAGAGTTTAATGAAAATGAATCCACAACATACCCAAACTTATGGGACACAATGAAAGCATTTCTAAAAGGAAAACTCATAGCTCTCAGTGCCTCTAAAACAAAAGTTGAAACTAGTGAGAACATATACTAGCAGCTGGACAGCACACCTAAAAGCTCTAGAACAAAAGGAAGAAAATTCACCCAAGGGGAGTAGTCTGCAGGAAATAATCAAACTCAGGGCAAAATCAACCGAGCAGAAACAAAAAGAACTATGCAAAGAATCAAGCAAACCAGGAGCTGGGTCTTTGAGAAAATCAACAAGACAGATAAACCCTTAGCCTGCCTAACTAGAGGGCACAGGAATAGCATCCTAATTAACAAAAACAGAAATGAAAAGGGAGACATAACGACAGATCCAGAGGAAATTCAAAACATCATCAAATCCTTCTACAAAATGATATACTCAACAAAACTGGAAAACCTGAATGAAATATACAAATTTCTAGACAGATAACAGGTACCAAAATTAAATCAGGATCACATTAATGGCCTAAAGAGTCCTATATCCCCTAAAGAAATAGAAGCAGTCATTAATAGTCTCCCAACCAAAAAAAGCCCAGGACCAGATGAGTTCAGTACAGAGTTCTATCAGACCTTCAAAGAAGATATAATTCCAATTCTTCTCAAACTATTCCACAAAATAGAAACAGACGTACTCTACCCAATTCATTCTATGAAGCCACAATTACTCTGATACCTAAACCACATAAAGACCCAACAAAGATGGAGGACTTCAGACCAAATTGATGAATATCAATGCAAAAATACTCAATAAAATTCTCAAAAACTGAATCCAAGAACACATCAAAACAATCATCCTTCATGATCAAGTAGGCTTCATCCCAGGGATGCAGTGATGGTTTAATGTATGGAAATCCATCCAGGTAATCCACTATATAAACAAACTCAAAGACAAAACACACATAATCATCTCCTTAGATGCAGAGAAACCACTTGACAAAATCCAACACACATTCATGATAAAAGTCTTGAAAAGATCAGGAATTCAAGGCCCACATCTAAACATCATAAAAACAATCTACAGCAAACCAGTAGCCAACATCAATGTAAATGGAGAGAATCTGGAAGCAATCCCACTAAAATCAGGGACTAGACAAGGCTGCCGCCTTTCTCCCTTCATATTCAATACAGTACTTGATGTCCTACACAGAGCAATTAGAGGACAAAAGGAGATCAAGGGGATAAAAATTGGAAAGGAAGAAGTCAAAATATCACTATTTGCAGATGATATGATAGTATATATAAATGATCCTAAAAATTCCACCAGAGAACTCCTAAACCTGATAAACAGCTTCAGTGTAATAGCTGGATATAAAATCAACTCAAACAAATCAATGTCCTTTCTCTACACAAAGGATAAACAGGCTGAGAAAGGAATTAGGGAAACAACACCTTTCACAATAGTCACAAATAATATAAAATACCTTGGTGTGACTCTAACTAAGGAAGTGAAAGAGATGTATGATAAGAACTTCAAGTCCCTGAAGAAAGAAATCAAAGAACATCTCAGAAGGTGTAAAGATCTCCCATGCTCATGGATTGGCAGGATCAATATAGTGAAAATGGCTATCTTGCCGAAAGCAATCTACAGATTCAGTGTAATCACCATCAAAATTCCAACTCAATTCTTCAACGAAGTAGAAAGGGCAATTTGCAAATTCATCTGGAATAACAAAAAACCTAGGATAGCAAAAACCCTTCTCAATGATAATAGAATCTCTGGTGGAATCACCATGCCTGACCTAAAGCTGTACTACAGAGCAATTATGATTAAAAACTGCATGGTACTGGTGTATTGACAGACAAGTAGATAAATGTAATAGAATTGAAGACCCAAAAATGAACCCGAACACCTATAGTCACTTGATCTTTGTCAAGGGAGCTAAAACCATCCAGTGGAAAATAAACAGCATTTTCAACAAATGGTGCTGGCACAATTCTTTATGTAGAAGAATGCGAATTGATCCATTCTTATCTCTTTGTACTAAGGTCAAGTCTAAGTGGATCAAAGAAATCCACATAAAACCAGAGACACTGAAACTTATAGAGGAGAAAGAGGGGAAAAGCCTCGAAGATATGGGCTCCGGCGAAAAATTCCTGAATAGAGCAGCAGTGGCTTGTGTTGTAAGATAGAGAATTGACATTGGGCCCTCATAAAATTGCAAAGCTTTTGTAAGACAAAAGGCAATGTCAATAAGACAAAAAGGCCACCAACAGATTGGCAAAATATCTTTACAAATCCTAAATCAGATAGGGGATTAATATCCAATATATATAAAGAACTCAAGAAGATGGACTCCAGAAAACCAATTAACCCTATTAAAAAATGGGGCACAGAGCTAAAGAAAGACTTTCAACTGAGGAATATTGAATGGCTGAGAAGCACCTGAAATAGTGTCCAACATCCTTAATCATCAGGAAAATGAAAATTAAAACAACCCTGAGATTCTACCTCACACCAGTCAGAATGGCTAAGATCAAAAATTCATGTGACAGCAGATGCTGGCGAGGATGTTTAGAAAGAGGAACACTCCTCCATTGTTGGTGGGATTGCAAGCTTGTACAACCACTCTGGAAATCATTCTGTTGGTTCCTCAGTAAATTGGACATAGTACTACCAGAGCATCCAGCAATACCTCTCCTGGGCATATATACAGAAGATGTTCCAACTGGTAATAAGAACACATGCTCCACTATGTTCAAAGCAGCCTTATTTATAATCGCTAGAAGCTGGAAAGAACCTAGATATCCCTCAACAGAGGAATGGATACAGCTAATGTGGTACATTTACAGAATAGTGTACTACGCACGTATTAAGAACAATGCATTTATGAAATTCCTAGGCAAATGGATGGATCTGGATGGTATCATCCCGAGTGAGGTAACTGAATCACAAAAGAACTCACATGATATGCACTCACTGATAAGTGGATATTAGCCCAGAAACTTAGAATACCCAAGATACAAGTTGCAAAGCACATGAAACTCAAGAAGAACGAATACCAAAGTGTAGATACTTTTCCCCTTCTTAGAATTGGGAACAAAACACCCATGGAAGGAGTTACAGAGACAAAGTTTGGAGCTGAGACGAAAGGATTGACCATCCAAAGACTGCCTCTCCCGGGTGTCCATCCCATAATCAGCCACCGAACACAGGCACTATTGCATATGCCAGCAAGATTTTGCTGAAAGGACACTGATGTAGCTGTCTCTTGTGATGCTATGCCAGTGCCTGGCAAACACAGTCAGGTATTGGCTGGAACACATGGCCCCCAGTGAAGGAGCTAGAGAAAGTACCCAAGGAGCTGAAGGGGTCTGCAACCCTATAGGTGGAACAACAATATGAACTAACCCCTACCAGAGCTTGTGTCTCTAGCTGCATGGCCTAGTCAGCCATCATTGGGAAGAGAGGTCCCTTGGTCTTGCAAACTTTATATGCCCCAGTATAGGAGAAAAATCACAGCCAAGAAGTGGGAGAGGGTAGGTAGGGGAGGAGGGGGGTGAGGAGGTTATAGGGGACTTCCAGGATAGCATTTGAAATGTAAATGAAATAAATACCTAATAAAAAAATTGGAAAAAAAGGGAAAAATTAGCATTTTGTGTTAATTTCCTGTTACTAAAGTTGAATGGATTTTTTTTTTCTTTTTTTTCGAGACAGGGTTTCTCTGTGTAGCCCTGGCTGTCCTGGCACTCACTTTGTAGACCAGGCTGGCCTTGAACTCAGAAATCCGCCTGCCTCTGCCTCCACAGTGCTGGGATTAAAGGCGTGCGCCACCACGCCTGGCTGGATTTTTTTTTTAATCTTAAAATTTTGTCTGCTTCTTTTTGTCCAAGTTGCCATTTTTTGTAATACATCCTTCAGGTTAAAACACACTTGTTTCAAATAAATCCTGAAGTAATCCATGAAGGAAAAATCCTCACCAACCCATTCAGAGAATTTTTCAACCATTTTCTTGAACATGTACTGAGTGAGTTGAATCTGCGCATCCCTGACAAGAAAAGAGCTAGAAGTCTTTATCTTCAAATATCTTCAGCTTTAAAAGTAGGAAAATACACTATTTGAAATTGGCGTATTACAAACAAATTTTTTGCCATCGGAGGACAAAAGAATTCACCTAGTACATTATCTGCAGTTGTGCCACTAGCAATTCCAAGGATCTATTAAAGAACATGACACTTAATAGAAACCCAGATACCTTTGTCCAGGTGAATGAATAGCTTATGGAATTTGGTGGATATCAAGTTTTATTTATCTGAATTCCATAAATTGCACCATCGTTTGTCTATTCAATTTGAACATTTATTTCTAAGTAGATAAGTCACAACTTTTTCTGTGATTAATTAGTTCCTGATAGTTCAAAACACTTCAAGTTCCCTTTTGCTCTTTAATCAATGGGTTATTAAACTCTTGGTAGTCAAATACTCTGGCCTATTCCAGATGTGTTTTTAATAAATTTGTAAATTCACTCTATATTTCAAAAAAAAATTTTAAGTTTTGAATCATTATAAGTTCATTGAGATTTATTTAATTGCCCAGAATTCCCAAAATACGATGTGTTATCTGTCAGGACCATAACAAAATATGACATGTAAACAATTAGCGTGTCATTCCTATTTTTAAATAGTTGTTTCCAAATTATTTTGCTTACCTAGATGGTTATCATGGTTTTGCCAAGGTGGGAAGCCTCATGTTGTTCCTTACTTGAATGTAAGGTACATTCCCTATTATTGAATATAAGAAAAAAAATTGGAATTAGTAATGTTTCATCATAGGATCAGAGGAAATGTACAGAGCTTGACAATAAGAAGGTTTCATTGAATCTGGGGCAATTAAATGAAAATATTAACGTAAAAGACTCACACAGCTGTTTTAAGACTTCATCCTAATTTAAAGTTCATGTAGATGAAATTTTTAATTACATCCCATTACAATATAGCATTATACTACATCTCCCTAGGCCTGGAGCTTCCTTACTGAGTACTGGCAATAATAATCTAAATAAAAATGAACTTATACAACCAATGAAAGTCTGAAACTCATGAAAGTGTGCACCTTGCATTCATTTTTTAGGTACAGACCAATCCACAATAGCAGATGTCGATGATTAACTTATGTCTCCCAATGAGAACTTCACAAGTAAAAAGCAGTGTGGTCTCTAGATGAATGTGTTACTATTTTCCTTTATTGAGCACTTGTCTCCTAGGAACTAAAATGATTTAACAGAATTGCATTGTTAGCTCACATAATATTCCCATGAAGCAATGAGATCACAGCTGATGTTGTTACTGGTTTTAAACAGAATTCTGTAGTTATCGCCTGGGAAATTTGATTAGATAGATAATTCAACAACCTAATCTAAAGGATGTTTTCTATCAAATTTGGAAAGCATCATTAACAACCAAAACACAGTTTTATAGGTAATAATGTTTTCAGAGAATAACTAGCTAAAAGATAGCTGAATCTATTATGCTTTTTTTGTCAAAGTACCTTATTATTACGAGCTGAAATGTTTTAATGGCTTCTGTATTAAATCCAATGAATATAAAACAGAAATCTGCCATGAGAACATGATTTCCTTTCAGAGATAAATCAGACATATTTGCAAACTACACTTTTGAAAAATTATTCAGTATTTCTTACATACACAGGTATAACCTTCCACATGTATGTGTGTGTACATATATATATATATATATATATATATATATATATATATACATATATATATATACATACATACATATTTCCAAGTAAACATGGTAATTCTAGAGAAAATATTCTCCCATGTTTATATAGACTTTCAGAAGCAGACCATTTGAAAGAGAGCTTTAGGGATGGTTAAGATAGTTTTTGGCCTTGACAAGGGCACAAAACCACTGATCATTTCATTAAATTGGTGCATCCTTTATCAGAAACAGCAAAAGAAATTTACACCCAAAGATATTAGTCTAAAAATGATAAAAAAGACTCAAGAATGTTAGCCACTATTCACAAAACAAAGTTTCTGGTAAGTTTGCTCAATATGCTGCTGCTTTTTTAAGCTAATTGTGATTCTGTTATTGAGGTAAGACCATACAGAATCAGTATTAGGCACCATGTTTTATTATACCATTGTATAATTGCCTTTTGTGATTATAAGTGTATATATACATGTACACACATAAATATGCTCACTCGCTATATATATATATATATATATATATATATACATATATATATATATATATGTGTGTGTGTGTGTGTGTGTGTGTATACTATCTCTTAGGTAAATATAATATTGATATTACTTATGATTTATGTTTGGGGAAAACATGGTGAGTCAAATAATATTCTTACCAACTGGTAGAACCAATGAGGCTATTACCATGGAATGTAATTGAATTATTCTGCTTTTCCTTGTGAACATCAAATATTAGAAGTCATTTTAAAATAATTTGGGTTATATGCAAACAAAGCTGTTTGGTAAGATACATTATGTAAACTCTAATGGATGTTCTAAAACAATAGTTGCTTTATTCTTTTTTAAACAAAAGTTAAAATTGTTACACAGTCTTATGCTAGATGTCATATGAAATGATGTGGAGGAGTATGTGCATAAAGAGTAGATCTGTTCCAGATATCCTCAGCCACAAGGGAAAAAGAGAAAGTGTTAACTGAGATGAAGACCACATGGTGGTTCAAACCTGGAAATGTAGATTTGGAAGGTGAGCTGAATATCTAATGGTGGTTGATCATATTTCTCACTATTGTTTTGGGTCCACTAGGAAGAAGTCATTCGGAGAAAAATATATAGAGTAACAGATTAACATTCATCATAGACATTGGTACTTTTGTGGTGCTATAAATTCTTTAAAGTATGTTAAAGATACTGAGCTTAAAGCAGCTAATTAGGTAAAGGGAGTGATAAATGGAATCATATAGAAGTCATGTGATCTGTCGTGACATCACTCTGTCTTAGGCTCTATAGGCAGAATAGCAGGATGTTGGTCATTCTAAGGGACATGTCTGATGTGGACAGAGTAAAAAGATACTTGTAAATAGAAAGATTAAAGGATAACGTTATCATTCTAGAATCAATTCATAGACTGTCAATTCTCTGTAAGTGTAATTTTTTCCATTTCTGTAATTTTGTACCCACTTCTCTTTGTCTAAACAGAGTGGCACAACTAATAATAGTTGAGGAAGTACACATCTCTTTCTTTAATATTTCCATATCTATATCAGTCTGTGGGCAAGATTTATATGCTCTGTGAATAAATAATTAAAATGACTATATGAATTAATGTAAATATATTCATAGGTTTTGAAGAAAATGATAAGTTAAATTTTAAATATCAAAATGTTTTTCTATAGTATGAGCTCTTACATACTGTAAGATGTAAGATGACATTTCAAAAAATTATGATGGCCTTGCTTATTCCAATAAAATTAGAGAGAATGAACGCCTTTGAATGACTTGTACGTGACTGTATACTACTCCTGAATCATCTGCTAAGACATGAGCTCAGGTACAAAATGATAGACAACCCAAATCCCTCTTCTTGAAGGAATCTGAATTCTGTAATAATAATAAATAAAGAACGAGTCATCCTGATTTTCTCTTCTCAGCTACTGAAAGCGTTAGAATGACTACATCACAGAATAACAAAAACATAAAGGAAAATAAGGACAACATTAATATATAAAATAACAGCTTTTAAATTTCAAAATTGCACCCATGATTGTTTGTTTGGGCTTGTTTGTTGAGTCATTCTAAGAAAGCACTTCACTCAGAACACCTCAATGAACACATACAATCTATGCTTAGGAAAACATAGAAGTAGTATTTAAATATTTAAGTTTCTTTTTTATATTTGTGTTACAAGGGAAGAGACAGAGTGGAGTGACACAAATATATTCCACATGCATGAAACTCTCCATAATGTTTAAATTTAAGAGAAAAGAATGAAATATCAATTTTGCATACATTGAAATACTTTTTTTGAAATCTGTACATTAATAAACTCCCAATGTTCTAGTGACACTTTCCCTAAAGAGTTTTCAAAAATATATTATTATCAAGAGGGATTGGAGTGTTGGCTCAGTGGCTAGTAATACTTGCAGCCTTTGCAGAGGTCCCAAGTTCTGTTTTCCAGTACCCATTCTACATGGCAGCTTACAACTCTAATCTCAAGGGTTCCAGCACCTTCTTCTGACCTCTGCAGACATCAGAAAAATGCATGGAACACACATGAATCTAGGCAGAATGCTTATATACACAAAATAACAAGTAAATAAAAGATATTACTAAATCTGATGTTTTCTTTATCCATTCTGTAACAAATATGTCAATGTAATTATTAGACTTGTTTACTTAGGCATCTCCCAGATGACTTAAAATGACTGCATTTCAAGTCATAGTCATTATCTCTCCTCTAAATTTTTTATTACATTTTTAAAATTCAATTGATTAGTGGTATAGTAATTTGTGCCCAGAGAACAAGCACCACCTTTACTTATTATGTCTTTCAACTTTGCTAAATCTAATTCAACTCCAAAGATAAAAATAAACCCCAACAACTATAAGGCTGAATACACTTCTCAATGTATCTTTGGGCCAATACATCTAAATGTCTAGAGGTTGTGGTGGATAATCCTGGTTGTCAACTTGACTATATCTGGAATGAACTACAATCCAGAAATGGAGGGCGTATCTGTGATCCAGATTTTGAGGCTGAAAGACACAGGCTTCTGACCTGGATGTTGACATGGAAATCTTGAGACATAGAGGACAAGAAAAGCTTAGACACATGCAAGGTAGCACATGCCTTTAATCCCAAGAGAATGAGGCAAGCAGATATCTAAGTTGAAATTCCCCCCTGGGATAAAACATCTTCCAGATCCAGGTGTGATGGTACACATCTATAATCTGAGCCACACCTACTTCAGGCGGCCTACATAAGGACATTGTAAGAAGGAAGATTCACTCTCTGCCTGCTTGAACTTACTTGCCAGTCCATCTGTTGGAACCTATCTCTTCAGGTTTCCAGCTTAAACAGAATACCAGGTGAAACAACTAGGCTCTTGGGACTGAGCAACTACTGAATTGTTTGACTTCCCGTTCACAGCTGTCCCTTGTTGGGTTAGTTGCACTGCAGATTGCAAGTCATTACAATAAATTTCCTTAATATATACAGACATTCCATAATTTCTGTGACTCTGGAAAACCCAGAGGTCATTTAAATGTTTGTTTCAAAGAAGTTTAGTTTTGATACATGCTAAGCAAATGTTCCTAGAGTCACTATTCGGTGTTCCTGTAAGCATTAGTCAGAGTAATTGATAACTGGCTAATCTGCAAGGAAGTTGGAAGAACAGAAAAACAGGTGAAGATCTTGTCTGCAGTATTTTATTTGCCCTAAGGCCCATTTATCCTACCAATATGGTATTATTTACTACATCTTTGTTATTTTTCCAGTTTTCTGGTTCCACATTATTTTATTGAATGAAATGTTTTAATTTTATATATTTCTTTATATAATGTAAATTTGTATTTTTCTTTAAAAAGTAATCTCTGTTTTGAAAAGTAATATATCATTATTTTTGTACCTTAGTGTTTTGACATGGGCTGCTATTCACTCCTAGAATTCTCTGAATGTAGTTACAAAACATAACTCATAGTAAGCAGCTTCAACATAAGATTTTTAGCTTCCCATTCAAAGGAGTCTTTTTAAAGAAATGTTGAAAATCTGTAAGACATGTTTCTTAAGTATTTGATTCCTTATGCAAAAGATAATGTATGAAAATTAGAGATATTTCCATGTGCTGCAGTGCTGTTTTTGAATATTAATATTGGATGACTGTAAATGAGTTGAATGGTAAAAGCAGGTAGGTGTAGATACAGGCTCTTGGACTCAGTTGTTTGTACTTACTATGGAAAATAATTTGCAGTAAGTTTTAAGTGTGAGTACTACTTTTCAACTAATTATTCCTATTCCAAAATATTGGGAATAGAGTGAAAAATTGGAATTTGGTCTTAATATACCCATTAGGTAAATATTTTAAATTTTGTATAAAAATTAGGTAAAAACCTTTCAAAAGCTCTTATCAAAATGCTTTAGCCAAGCTAGAAATTCCATTGTCACATTTTTTTCCCTCCTAGAAATTCTTTTAAATTCAATCACTTCACCCATGGAGAATCAGTTACTTTGATGATCCTTCATGCTTACTGTGACTTTGAGGATACTTGAAAACTCATTCTTAAATCAACTGTAGCAATCTGAGATAGAGGACTGATTATCTTCCTCAAACAACGTTGCAGCCAGTTTTCCTCTTACTGTTATTAATCTTGAAATGTGAAAGCTATGGCAGTTGTGAGGTTGTGTCAATCAGATCATGAAATATGAGGGTATGATATCTAAGAGTTGAGATTCAGTCAATATTGATGTAGTCTGCAAGTGGCAGCTTTCCCAAGTCAACCAGATAGGGAATTACCTATCTTTGACTTCATTCCTAATGCATTTTCATTCTGTTTAAAATTGCATTTTGGATATAGACAGCACAGCTCTTCTCATAGAATACATTTGTTTCATGACAACATTATATGTTGTAATTGTTTCTACAAAACATTTTCATCTACATTTTCTGTATAATATCAGTGAAACACACTAGGTGTTCTCATATGATAAATCCACACCAAAAAAACATGTTACATTTCTTGTACTTAGTTCTGGTCCCTGAACAATGATTCAACAAACTATGAAAGGATGATTCAACAATGCTTTATGGAGCTGTGCCAATTTTTTTCTCTCAGTTCTACTTATATAGATGTTTTAGTTTGTTTAGTTTAGTTTACTTATATAGATGTTTAGTTTGTTGTAGTTTGTTTAGTTTCCTTTTTAAAAACTTAGCTCAATGTCTAAAACAAATCTTCTATTGAAGAGTTGAAGACCAAATTTCTGGTTTATTATTAGTGTTCTTGTTGAGCACATATTTGTATCATTGCACTGTAAAGTCACAGAGCCCTTTACAATGGCTACATGGCACATTTGACATACTGAGCAGAGTTGGGACAAAACTCTTACATAAATATTTTCAGATATACTCTTATGCTATAACTTTTCTTTAGAACAATGTACAATTTTTCTTTTGTTTGATTAAGTTAATCAATTCACCTGTCCAAATTTTATACATATATGCTACATCCACTCCTGTAGTGACAAGTACGACAAGCCCCGAAAACCTGGGCACTGTCCCGAGGCGAAAAGTTCATGGAAACTTAGTCTCCTGGAATCGTGGCATCCCGTATAACGAATGCTCCAATGTCCTTGCTTTAGTTGGTAAAAGGATCTGTGTGCTTTCCCTTAATATTGCTTTATTATAAGTGCTCCTAAGGATTGATCTTTTGACATATAGCTAAGTTAGATTCTAGGCAGTCCTTGATCCGACCCTGGGCATGCATAGCTAAGTCACTTTCCTACACAGAAATTTACCATTATCTAGGAAGAAGGAAGTTTGTGACCTAAAGAGGAACAAGAGTAGATACTTAGAACTTAGCTGAGTCACATCCATACACAAGTATTTACAATGGCCTAGGGGGAAGGTGGACTATACAATAGACTAGAGTAGAAACTATGGCAAGGGCACGAAGCCCTTGTCCCTGGGTTCTAAGATTAAGTGGACCTTAGGTGGAGCTGTTTTTGATCCTAGTTGTTAACCTTGAGTTTTACCCCAGTTGGTTCCTGCCAGTTCTTCCATGTTTGTGTTCCTCTGTTTTGTGTAAGAATCCAGTAACCTCTTTGTACCTTGCTGGAGTGTCACCCAACTTCCCTATTTTCTTCTGTATAAAAAGTTGGATGCTCAATTAGACAAATTACATTCAGATCCACACTCCCTTGTGTCGAGTCTGTCTGTCATTTCCCGCCGACTCTTTGCCCATCTGTCCGAACCCCTGATTTCCACGGGTTGAGGGGGGCCGATTAGGCCCGGTCCGTGACACATATATATGTATACGTATATGAATTTATTACTTACTCACTTTACATCCCACTCACTGCAGCCTTCTGGTCATCCCCTTCCACAAGCTTTCTCCCATCCCAGTCCCCTTCTCCTCTGAGAGGGTAGGGGCTCTATAGGTATCCCCTACCCTGTCACTTCAAGTCTCTGTAAGGCTAGGTGCTTCCTCTCCCAGTGAGACTAGACAAGGCAACCCAGCTTGACAAATATATCCTGTATACAGGCAACAGCTTTTGGGATAACTCCACTCCAGTTGTTCAAGACCCACATAAAGATCAAGCTGCACATCTGCTACATATTTACAAGCAGAGAGGACTATGGCCAGCCTGTGTATGTTCTTTGGTTGGTGGCTCTGTCTCTGTGATTCCCAAGGGTCTAGGTTAGTTGACTCTGTTCATCTTCCTGTTGTGGAGTTCTTATCCACTTCAGGGTCCACAATCCTTCCTCTTCTTCTTTCATAAGCGTTCCCAAGTTCCATTTACTTTTTGGCTATAGGTGTCTGCATCTGTCTACATTCTTTTTGAGGCTTCTTGGTGGATCCTCTCAGAGGACAACGTGCTTCTATCTGCAAGCATAAATGAGTATCATTAGTAGTGCCAGGGATTGCTGCTTGTCCGTGGGATTGGTCTCAATTTGGGCCAGTTATTTTTTGGTCATTCCCTCAGTCTCTGCTCCATCCCTTCTGCTTGCATTTCTGGTAGACAGTTGTAGGGTTAACGGTATCCTGAGTCTGCTACACTACAAGGCTCGACCTCCATGGAGACAGGACATAGGAATTTTGACTGTGCTGTTGCCTACCAGGCTGGTGTGGAGCTATGGGAAGCCATTGGACACCGCTGCATGGGTAGGGAAACAGTCTGAAGTGCAGGGGACAGTCGGAGCTGGCTCAGGGGTCCCTGGGCCTGCTGGGCCATCTGGGTCTCAGGCTCTTGGGCACCCACATGCTGCTGGGAGGCATGGAAGATTTGAGAATGTAGTGGGGGCCCACAAGCTGGATTTAGCCCGGGGCTGAAGGAGAATATAGGGGATCTCTGGCTGGGTCCCACTGAATAGAGTCCTTGGCTTGTTGAAGTCTGTGTGTTTGGGCTTGGCTTGATGGAGGCAGTGGTTGGGGGCACTGAGAGGCCTTTTACCAGGAGGTTAGACAGCAGCTCTTTAAGCGGAGGACTTCTCCTTTGCTCCCCAAGGCAGATCCCGATGAAATGAGGAAGTCCATGTTTTTAAGGTGTTTATTGTCATGGCAGAAAGTGAATGGTAGGCTTGGGTGAAATACCTTTTGCAGGGAGGAGTGTCTGGAAAGGAAAGTTTAATTGGCTAAGTTCTTCATGCCGTTAGGTATCTCATTAAAATGGATAGTTATTGAGCCTACATGGCCTGTGGTCATGTTCGGTCCTCTACTTGTGGAGGGGCTTGGGGTGTTGCCCTTATGTGACTGATGGCCACAATTCTATGGAGAGCTGCAGCCTCATGTCAGGAGCCTAGTGTCTGGGAACCAGGCAGAAGGCCTATTATCCCTTCAAGCTCACCAGGGTTTCTAGCCTTAGCAAAACCAGGAGCCAGGCTGCCTTTCTTTCATGGTCCTACAGACAGTATACTATTTGGGTTAAAAGTTTTGCCCAGTGGAGTAATAGAGACACCAGTGTGTCCACAAAGCTCTCAACTCAAAATTTAAGCTGTTAAGGTTTTTTATTTGCACAAGGAAAGAGAAAAAGTATAGCAGGACCGTCTTTTCTCAGAAAACAAAACAAAACAAACAAAGAAAGAAACAAACAAACAAAAACATGGCTGTACCCTCTGATCCATTTCTGGGTTTGAAAGACAACCTTTGAGTCATTCCTTGCTGTTGCATTATACACTGTGTATTCTTTTCATGTACTTAAGATATAAGGACATGCTTAAGTTAAAAAAAATGAAAGTGAGTGTGCTTATGAATGCTACAGCAGCTGTCCTCACAGAGCTTTCTGTTTGAGCATTGCAGTGATGTCACCTCCTTGCCTCACAGCAGACTTGGTACCTCTTCTCATAGTTTGTATTAGTTCTTGACCCCCATTTTGGGGCCAATTAAGAGATGAGTTCATTTAAATTATGAATGTTATTATTCTGGGCTCTGTACTTCTGGGATAAATTTGAAATAAGTTGTGTTGTTAGAAATTCAGAAATGAACACAGGGGCCTTTAAGACACTCTTCCTAGCCAGTAGCAAGTTGTGTTGGTGCTTGTCAACAAGCCTGAGGACTGCGGTTAAATTCCTGGACCTCACATGTTGTTGGAAAAGAACCAAGTACCACAAACTGTCTCTCTGACTTCTATGCACACACACACACACACACACACACACACACACACAGGAGAGAGATAGAGAGAGAGAAAGTAAGAGAGAGAGAGAGAGAGAGAGAGAGAGAGAGAGAGATAAAGAGAGAGAGAGAGAGAGAGAGACTGTTTCTGTGGCCTCCTTCTATAAGCATGTTTTAAACTAAACACTGAGGTTTTCACTGGCTCTCATCTAAGACATTTAAGTCAAAGTCACTCTGTTGTTTTGTAATCTCAACAAGGTGGAATTGTTTCTGAAAATAAAATTTATAAGTGGAATTATGTCATAATAGGACACTAAATGCTGTGTAACCTTCTGTTAGTCACAACCTCAACATAAATGAATCCCATGTTTACTTAGACTTTTTATTAGTCTGAATGCAGATAATTATTTTATATTAAAATTTTTAGAAAATCTGGACAAAATTTTCATCTCTATAATATTTGACACTTCAGAAATTCATAAATGGACAGAAAATACAATGTGATCTTATAATTAAAAATTTAAAATTTCAAAGTTATTGTGTTAGCTCAATGCTTTATATTTTTTCTTACTAGAATTTCTTTCATGTTTTAAGGTTTGATTTTTATTTCACAGGATTACTGGGAAAGTCTTCATATTTTCATAGTCCCCAGGGAACATAGTTTGGGTCAACATACAATTCCTCTTCTCTGACTTTTAGTCGTTTTAGTTCATTTGTAGGTTCTCACTGATGGGCAATTCAGAAATGAGCACTTCTAAGCTCATGCTTATTGACACCTTTCTATTGCTCATGTTTCAGTACTGTGTTTTCCTTAAACTGCTTGCGTTTCATGAAACTCCATTCTCCTTTATGAACCTAAGGATCCTGTCTTCTTTCCAGTGATCTTTTATGACTAGACAGATGCCCAAGAGCTTGAGTATTAACTGGTTTTTCCCTACTCTTAAGACTGGAACAAGATTCTATTGTTTATCTTGGTGTAGCTTGGATGGTTTGGAAAATGACACAGACATATTCCAACCCAGAGACTTACCATCCCTTCTCTTGTCCTCTTGGGGATATCTGATGTTTTCATCTTCTTTATTTCCTCTGTAATTTTCTGCAGAAGGAAGACTCAAACTTCTCAGTGGTCTAGGCTGTGTTCCTATCGTTTTTCTATCTTGCATCTCTGCTTGTTTGTCTTCCCAGTGTAAGAAAATTTGGTCTTTGTCTGGATGCTGGAACTTTTGTGTAGAAAATGGTTCTCCTTGTCCAGATGCAAATATGTCATTCATGCCCCAAGTTATTTGTTCCATCCTGAGATCTAGGACTCTGGATTTCAGAAGTCAAGAATTGATGTTTCTATTACATCTTCTTTCTTATATGTCAACACTTTCATGACTGAACAACAAAAAGAATGCCATAGGGACTTCTCAGAAAGAAAAAAAAAACACATCAGCTAATCTATAAAAATAATCTTTCTGCTACAGATATGTTTGGAATGCACACATATAGTATATGAATATACTATTGAAATACCCAGATGCAGCATATCCATTCTAGTAAAAACATGAAATGACTTATATATTGTTATAAAGATATTACTACTCTAGTTATGATATGTTTCCTATAAAAGATGATAACAAGACCATTGTTGAGTTTCTTCACAGTTAGTAATAACTTGATCAATATGATCAAAATTTCTTCTTTTGGGTGTAATCAGGTTGTGAGTACATGCATGTTAATGTGTATGTGTGCATGTGAATGGCATTAACATGCCTTTGAAAGCCAGAGGTTGATGCCAGAGACTTACTTCAGTCATACTAACACTTATTATATTTTGTTTTGAGATATGTTTTCAAATGGAGTGTACAAATTTGGCTACGCTGGCTTTCCAGTCATTTTTAGGAATTGTCCTGTTTCCACACTTCCGGCTCTGGGATTAAAAACATCCCACTGGTCTCATCATTTTTAATACAAGTCCTGGGAAATTGAAATCAGTTCCTCACTCACATGGGAAACATTTGATAAGCTGCACCTTCTCCTCACACAGATCACATTTTACTTTTGGTATACTGAAGACAATAACACATCTCAAACTTCTAAGTTAATAGCTTGGAAGAGGTACAGAGGTCTCAGCACAGGGGTTCTGTACTTTTTCTATACTTCCTGTCCATAAAAGATGTGGAAGCAGTGAGAATAAACATGTGCCTCATGAATCACCTCTGCTTATTGCAGTCACTGTCATGAACCATAGAGAGAATGATGTCTAGTGCATCGTTGAAAGGGAGTGCATAGTCACCTAGTTATGCCTCTGCCTTACAGTTAAAACTTCTTAAGAACATCCTTTCTCTTCAGCAGCTCATAACGTAAATAAAGCAGGACTTAGTATGAGTCCCAAAGCAGACTGTTCATCTATACCAAAGGTCCAATATTCAATGAGAAGAGAAATGATTGATTTTATCCAGGTATCCAGAGACTTTAAAACACAAGACTACTTGTTTCTGTTTGTTATGTCTCATCATTTCACCATGGCACATATTTAATGCCAAAAAAGATTAAATCATAACAAATATATTCTTTAGTTAGAGAAAAGAGCTTATGTTTTTCTATCTGAAACATCAAAAAGTATATCCTTGCTTATTTTACATCTTAGGGTTTAAAGCACATTCATGCTGTAATATTACTAGCTTTTTAAAATGGATAACATTCCCATTGTATATTATAAATATGAAAATGACATGTGTACAAATTGTTATTAAAGTTTATGTTAGTGGTAAAGATAGAGTTGTTGAACCAATAAAATTTACACAATTTAGCTATCAAATAATTAGGTCTTGGGAATAAAGCATCAGTGAGAAGTAAACACATATCTACCAAACAAAACTAGGACTGGACAAGTGAGATCTGAGTGGTCCCACATTCTTGGAATTTGGGAGAGAGGCAGGAATATTAGGAGCTCAAGATCATCCATGTCCATATCATGAACTGGAAGTCAGTCGTGGCTACGTAAACATCATTCTCAAAGGTTAAAATAAAAACAAACTTGACATCAGGAAACATGAAAATTGACTGTTAAAAATTATGCTCTCAGCCATCCATTGGACTGAGCACAAGGTCCCCAATGGAGGAGCTAGAGAAAGGACCGAAGGAGCTGAGGGGTTTGCAGCCCCATAGGAGAAACAACAATATGAACTAACCAGTACCCCAGAGCTCCCAGGAACTAAACCACCAACCAAAGAAAACACATAGGGGATCTCATAGCTCCAGCTTCATATGTAGCAGAGGATGGCCTTGTTGGACATTAATGTGAGGAGAGGCCCTTGGTCCTATGAAGGTTCAATGCCCCAGTGTAGCGGAATGCCAGGACAGGGAAGCAGGAGTGGGTGGGTTGGTAAGCAGGAGGATAAGGGATGGAATAAGGGGTTTTCGGAGGGGAAACCAGGAAAGGGGATATTATTTGAATTATAAATAAAGAAAAAATCTAATAAAAGAATATGTACATTTCAAGGTTATATGAATAAGGTGTTGTATAATGCTCAGAGATTGTTGTCACCTAGAGTATACATTTAAAACTAATTATCAGAGTCAGCTTCAAGAGGAATGGCAGCCATGTCCATGCTGGGAGCATCATGGCTGTGCAGAAGGGTTGCTGGTATTTTGTCACTCTAGTGCTAAGTGTGATTAGACTGCCTAAAGCAGTTTTATGACACATTATCTGTGTTTGCTGTTAATTTCTTGAGGGATGTTTTAGAAACTTCAGAAATTGCAAATTCTTACTAGTGCTTCCTTTGCTATCCTACTCAGACTCTTACTGGTGTCATTTTTGTAGACAATGTTGAGTGAATGACTGTGTTCTGCTTAATTTTACTGTGCAGATTGAAATCCCAAGGGAACATATCTTCCCTTCACACATGCATTCAGAATCTATCAAACAAGCTACACTCTCTATTCCAGAAAAAAAAAAACATGTTTTTAATCTAAGGAACTTCACTTACATTTTACAAATAGATTGAATTGGCATATTCAACTAACTAATGTAAGAAAATAGCTTAGAAAATTACTTAGTTAAATTATATTTTGGTTTTTGGTTAAAACTCTACGTATTGAAAGCAAGAGGAGAGCTTTAGAAGAAGCCAGCAGTATATTCTGCATTAACACATATACATATATCACTTAATTGAAAGCATTTTGTAGAAGGAATTCAGGTGCTATACCTTTCAATGTTTTCCCTCATTTGTTTTAAGAAGAAGCATCATAGACAACAGTTTTGTAACATGCTGTCATTTTTTTTTTGAAATGGAAGACTAATTGCAAGAATATTTTCCTTTAACTGATACTTAATATATGTCTTGGTTCATTGTTCTTTTATAACTGGTGCTCTAAGGTACAGTACTGTAAAACCTTATTAGGCAGGTGAAACAAAAATCAATAAATGTTATGTCACATTAATTGAAGCTCGTTATAAGATACATTGAGGTATGTACTTTAGTCACTTATATCATAAGCTTATAAAGCATTAATGACATTTAATTTCAGATTTTATCATACTTAAGTATATCTTCTACCTTTTAAAATATATTATTATATGCAACATATGATTACAATTATAGATTTTTTTCACTAATAAAAGTATTAGATAACTTTCTAGTCAGCAGGTGTCTACCTTGGTGGCAAACTCGGTGGAGAGTCTCATGGTCCACAGAGGAGTCTACACTCTCAAGCACTCGATCATGCCCAGGATCTTAGGATCACCAGTGAATAGAACGCAACATCTGTTCCAATACCACTGGAAGTGATTGGGACCAGCATGATCCAGGGATGCAGGAACACCACCCGACCAGTGGCTCTGGTTTCTTCCAGTCTGCACTGGTCTACATTGGTCTTGAACTTAGCAGACAGTCCCACAGCCCCCAGAGAAGGTACCACTCCCAGGTGTTCTAGCTAGACCAGGATCTTAGAATCCCAGGATCTCAGGAGCTTGGTCACACCAGGATCTCAGCGTCTCAAAGGCAGCTTGCTTGATCCCCAGGAACTCTGACACACCCAGAATCTCAGGATCACAGGATCCAGGAATCACAGGATCACAGAGAAGCCTGGACTCTGAGGATTTCTGAATCAATTGGGATTCCAGGAAGGAGATGATCCAATCATATATAACTAGAGAAGGGAGCACTTGAGATAATCAGATAGCAGGAGGCAAGCTTAAAAAAAGAAGAAACAGAAATCAGGATTACTTGGCATCATCAAAACCCAATTATCCCACCATAGCAAGTCCTGAATACGCCATCATAACAGAAAAGCAAAATATGGATATAAAATCACATCTTATGACAATGATGGAGGCCTTTTAGAAATACATAAATAACTACCTTAAAGAAATACAGGAGAACAAAGGTAAACAGGTAGAAACATTTAAATAGGAAACACAAAAATCCCTTTAAAAAATTAAAGGAAAGTACAACAAAACAGGTAAAGGAATTGAACAAAACCATCCAGGATCTAAAAATGGAAGTAGAAACAATAAAGAAATCACAAAGTGAGACAACTCTGGAGACAGAAAACCTAAGAAAGAAGTCAGGAGCCATCAATACAAGCATCATCAACAGAATACAAAAGATAGAAGAGTGAATCTCAGGTGCAGAAGAGACCATAGAAAACATTGACACAACAATCAAAGAAAATGCAAAATGAAAAAAGATCCTAAACTAAAACATCCCTGAAATCTAGGACACAATGAGAATATCAAACTTAAGGAAAATAGGTATAGAAGAGTGTGAAGATTCCCAACTTAAAGGGCCAGTAAATATCTTCAACAAAAGTATAGAAGAAAACTTCCCTAACCTAAAGAAAGAGATGCCCATGAACATAAAAGAAGTTTACAGAACTCCAAATAGATTGGACTAGAGAAAATTTCCTCCCTTCAAATAATAATCAAAACTCCAAATGCTTAAAACAAAGAAAGAATATTAAAAGCAGTAAGGAAAAAAGGTCAAGTAGCATATAAAGGCAGGCCTATCAGAATTACACCAGACTTCTCACCTGAGACTATGAAAGGCAGAAGATTCTGAGCACATGTAATGTATACCCTAAGAGAACACAAATGCCAACCCAGGCTACTATACCCAGCAAAACTCTCAATTAGCATAGGTGGGGAAACCAAAGTATTCTATGACAAAACCAAATTCAGACAATATCTTTCCATAAATCCAGTCCTTCAAAGGATAGTAAAGGGAAAACTAGAACACAAGGAGGGAAAATATACCCTAGAGAGAGCAGGAAAGTAATCTTTTAGCAAACCTAAAAGAAGATAGCCACATGAACAGAATTTCAGATATAACAACAATAACAGAAAGCAACAATTACTTTTCCTTAATATCTCTTAATATCAATGGACTCAATTCCCCAATAAGTAGACATAGACTAACAGACTAGTTATGTAAACAGGACCCAAAATTTTGCTGCGTACAGGAAGCACATCTCAGTGTCAATGACAGTCACTACCTCAGAGTAAAAGGTTGGAAAACAAATTCCCAAGCAAAGTATCCCAAAAAGCAAGCTGGAGTAGCCATTCTATCAAATAAATATCAAAAAAGAAAAAAAAATCGACTTTCAACCTAATGTTATCAAAAAAGTTAAGGTGGGAAATTTTTACTCATCAAAGGTAAAATCTGCCAAGATGAACTCTCAATTTTGAACATCTATGCTCCAAATGCAACAGCATCCACATTCATAAAAGAAATGCTACTAAAGATCAAAGCACAGATTGCACCTCACATAATAATATTCGGAGACTTCCACACCCCACTCTTATCAATGGACAGTCATAGAAACAGAAAGTAAACAGAGACACAGTGAAGCTAACAGAAGTTATGAAACAAATGGACTTAACAGATATCTATAGAACGTTTGATCCTAAAACAAAAGGATATAACTTCCTCTCAGCACCTCATGGTACCATCTCCAAAATTGACCATATAGTTAGTCACAAAATAGGCCTCAAACAATACAAGAAGATTAAAATAATCCCATGCATCTTATCAGATCACCACAGACTAAGGCTGATATTCAATAACAACATAAATAGAAAGCCCACATTCACCTGGAAGCTGAACAACACTCTACTCAATGATAGAAATAAAGAAAGAAATCAAAGACATTTTAGAGTTTAATGAAAATGAAACCACAGCATACAAAACTTACCACAGCATACAAAACTTACCACAGCATACAAAACTTATGGGTATGAAAAGTCCTAAGAGGAAAAAAATCATAGCTCTGAGTGCATCCAAAAAGAAACTGGAGAAAGCATACCCTAACAGCTTGACAGCATACCTGAAATCTGTAGAACAGAAAGAAGCAAATTCATCCAAGAAGATTGGATTGCTGTATATAATCAAAATCAAGGCTTAAAAAAAGTGGAAACAAAAAGAACTATACAAAGAATGACTCAAATCAGGAGCTGTTTCTTTGACAAAAACAACAAAATAGATAAATCATTAGCCATATGACCTAGAGGGAACAGAGACAGTATCCTAATTAACAAAATCAGAAACAAAAAGGAAGACACAACAGAAACTGAGGAAATTGAAAAAATCATCATATCTTACTACAGAACCATATACTCTACAAATCTGGAAAATCTGGATGAAATGAACAATTTTCTAGACAGACACCAGGTACCAAAGTAAAATAAGGATCAGATTAACGATCTAAACAATCACATATCCAATAAAGTAATAGGAAAAGTGATTAATAGTTTGCAAGCCAAAAACCAAAAAACCCCAGGACCAGATGGGTTTAGTACAAAGTTCTATCAATCCTTTGAAGAAGACCTAATTCCAATACTCCTCAAACTATTCCACAAAATAGAAACAGAAGGTACTCTACCCAATTCATTCTATGAAGCCACAATTATTCTGATACCTAAATCACACAAAGACCCAACGAAGAAAGAGGACTTAAGACCAAATTCCCTTATGAATATCAATGCAAAAATGCTCAATAAAATTCTCACAAACTGAATCCAAGTACACATCAAAATGATCAACCATCATGATCAAGTAGGCTTCATCCCAGGGATGCAGGGATGGTTCAATATATGGAAATCCATCAACATAATCCACTATATACACAAGCTCCAAAAAAAAACCCCATATGATCATTTCATGAAACGATAATAAAACATTTCACAAAATCCAACACCCCTTCACGATAAAAGTCTTGGAAAGATCAGGAATTCAAGGCCCATACTTACACAATAATAAAAGCAATATACAGCAAACCAGTAGCCAACATCAAACTAAATGGAGAGAAACTTGAAGCACTCCCACTAAAATCAGGGATTAGAAAAGGCTGCCTACTCTCTCCATACCTATTCAAAATAGTACTTGAATTCCTAGCCTGAGCGATTAGATAACAAAAGGAGATCAAAGGGATACAAATTGGAAAGGAAGAAGTCAAAATATCACTATTTGCATATGATATGATCGTATACTTAAGTGACCCCAAAAATTCCACCAGAGATCTCCTAAACCTGATGAACAACTTCAGCAAACTAGCTGGATATAAAATTAACTGAAATAAATCAGTGGCCTTCTTTACACAAAGGATAAAAAGGCTGAGAAAGAAATTAGGAAAACAACACCTTTCACAATAGTCACAAATAATATAAAATACCTTGTTGTGATTCTAACTCAGCTAGTGAAAGATCTGTATGATAAGAACTTCAAGTCTCTGAAGGAAAAAAATCACAGATCTCAAAAGATAGAAAGTTCTCACATGAACATGAATTAGCAGGATTAATATAGTAAAAATGGCCATCTTGCTGACATCTACAGATTCAATGCAATCCTCATCAAATTTCTAACTCAATTCTTCACAGAGTTAGAAAGAGCAATTTGCAAATTCATCAGGAAAACAAACAAACAAGCAAAAAAAAAAACCAACAAAACCAACAAACAAAACAACTCTGATAGCAAAAAGTATCCTCAACAATAAAAGAACTTCTGGTAGAATCACCATCCCTGACCTCAAGTACTACAGAGCAATTGTGATAAAAAAAAAAAAATAAATCATGGTATTGGTACAATGACAGATAGGTAGAACAATGGAATATAATTGAAGGCTCAGAAAGATACCCCCACACATGTGATCACTTGAACATTGACAAAAGAGCTAAAATCGACCAGTGGAAAAAAGACAGAATTTTCAACAAATGGTGAAGGTTCAATGGGCAGTTTGTATGCAGAAGAAAGCAAATCAATTCATTCTTATCTCCTTGTACAAAGTTCAAGTCCAAGTGGATCAAGAAACTCCACATAAAACCAGATACACTAGACAATACTGCCCACATTCTCCCTACCTATTCAACATTGTACTTGAAGTCCTAGCCAGAGCAATTTGACAACAAAAAGAGATCAAGGGGAAACAATTTTGGAAAAGAAGAAGTCAAAATATCACTTTTTGCAGATGATAAGATAGTATATATAAGTGACCCTAAATATATCACCAGAGAACTCCTAAACCTGATAAACAGCTTTGGTGAAGTAGCTGGATATAAAATTAACTCAAACAAGTCAATGGCCTTTCTCTACACAAAGAATAAACAGGCTGAGAAAGAAATTAGGGAAACAACACCCTTCTCAATAGACACAAATAATATAAAATATTTTGGAGTGACTCTAACTAAGGAAGTGAAAGATCTGTATAATAAAAACCTCAAGTCTCTGAAGAAAGAAATTAAAGAAGATCTCAGAAGATGGAAAGATCTCCCATGCTCATGGATTGGCAGGATCAACATTGTAAAAATGGCTATCTTGCAAAAGCAAACTACAGATACAGTGCAATCCCCATCAAAATTCCAACTCAATTCTTCAACGAATTAAAAACAGCAATCTCCAAATTCATCTGGAATAACAAAAAACCTAGGATAGCAAAAACTCTTCTCAAGGATAAAAGAACCTCTGGTGGAATCACCACGCATGACATAAAGCTTTACTAAAGAGCAATTGTGATAAAAACTTCATGGTACTGGTATACTGACAGAGAAGTAGACCAACGGAATAGAATTGAAGACCCAGAAATGAAGCCACACACCTATGGTCACTTGATCTTCTACAAGGGAGCTAAAACCATCCAATTGAAGAAAGACAGCATTTTCAACAAATGGTGCTGGCACAACTGGTTGTTATCATGTAGAAGAATGCGATTGATCCATTCCTATCTCCTTGTACTAAGGTCAAATCCAAGTGGATAAAGGAACTTCACATAAAACCAGAGACACTGAAACTTATAGAGGAGAAAGTGGGGAAAAGCCTTGAAGATATGGGCACAGTGGCAAAATCCCTGAATAGAACAGCAATGGCTTGTGCTGTAAGATCGAGAATTGACAAATGGGACCTCATGAAACTGCAAAGCTTCTACAAGGCAAAAGACATTGTCAATAAGACAAAAAGACCACCAACAGATTGGGAAAGGATCTTTACCTATCCTAAATCAGATAGGGGACTAATATCCAATATATATAAAGAACTCAAGAAGTGGACTCCAGAAAATCAAATAACCCCATTAAAAATGGGGCTCAGAACTGAACAAAGAATTCTCACCTGAGGAATACTGAATGGCAGAGAAGCACCTGAAAAAATGTTCAACATCCTTAATCATCAGGGAAATGCAAATCAAAGCAACCCTGAGATTCCACCTCACACCAGTCAGAATGGCTAAGATCAAAAATTCAAGTGACAGCAGAAGCTGGTGAGGATGTGGAGAAAGAGGAACACTCCTCCATTGTTGGTGGGATTGCAAGCTTATACAACCACTCTGGAAATCAGTCTGGTGTTTCCTCAGAAAATTGGACATACTACTACCGGAGGATCCAGCAATACCTCTCCTGGGCATATATCCAGAAGATGTCCCAACCAGTAAGAAGGACACATGCTCCAGTATGTTCATAGCAGCCTTATTTATAATAGCCAGGAGCTGGAAAGAACCCAGATGCCCCTCAACAGAGGGATGGATACAGAAAATGTGGTACATTTACACAATGGAGTACTACTCAGCTATTAAAAAGAATGAATTTATGAAATTCCTAGGCAAATGAATGGACCTGGAGGGCATCATCCTGAGTGAGGTAACACAATCACAAAGGAACTCACACAATATGTACTCACTGATAAGTGGCTATTAGCCCAAAACTTAGGATACCCAAGATATAAGATACAATTTGCTAAACACATAAAACTCAAGAAGAATGAAGATTGAAGTGTGGACACTATGTCCCTTCTTAGAATTGAGAACAAAACACCCATGGAAGGAGTTACAGAGACAAAGTTTGGAGCTGTGAGGAAAGGATGGACCATCTAGAGACTGCCATATCCAGGGATCCATTCCATAATCAGCTTCCAAACGCTGACACCATTGCATACACTAACAAGATTTTGCTGAAAGGACCCAGATATAGTTGTCTCTTGTGAGACTATGCCAGGGCCTAGCAAACACAGAAGTGGATGCTTAC
The DNA here is from genome assembly GCF_978045245.1 of Mus caroli. Lineage (NCBI taxonomy): Eukaryota > Metazoa > Chordata > Mammalia > Rodentia > Muridae > Mus > Mus caroli. The sequence continues at coordinate 69,924,688 of NW_028227265.1, forward strand.
AGTCAGCTAGTGGATGGATCACAGGGCTCCCAATGGAGGTGCTAGAGAAAGTACCCAAGGAGCTAAAGGGATCTGCAACCCTATAGGTGGAACAACATTATAAACTAACCAGTACCCCAGAGCTTTTGACTCTAGCTGCATATGTATCAAAAGATTGCCTAGTCGGCCATCACTGGAAAGAGAGGCCCATTGGACTTGCAAACTTTATATGCCCCAGTACAGGGGAATGCCAGGGCCAAAAAAATGGGAATGGGTGGGTAGGGAAGTGTGGGGGAGTGTATGGGGGAGTTTTGGGCATTGGAAATGTAATTGAGGAAAATATGTATTAAAATATTTAAAAAAAACAAAAACAAAAAAAGCAAAACAAACAAACAAACAAGCAAACAAACAAAAACAAAACCCAGATACACTGAGAAGTGTAGAGGAGAAAGTAGGGAAGCACCTCAAACATATGGGCACAGGGGAAAAAGTCCTGAAAAGAACACCAATGGCTTGTGCTGTAAGATCAAGAATCAACACATGGGACCTCATAAAACTGTAAAGCTTCTGTAAGGCAAAGGACACTCTCAATAAGACAAATAGGCAACGAATAGATTGGGAAAAGATCTTTTCCAATCCTACATCTGATAGAGTGCTAATATCCAGTATACACAAAAAACTCAAGAAGATAGACTCCAAAAAACCAAATAACCCTATTAAAAAACCGGGTACAGAGCTAAACAAAGAATTCTCAACTGATGAATACGGAATGGCTGAAAAGCCCCTTAAAAAAAAAGAAGGCTCAACATCCTTAGTTTTCAGGGAAATGCATATCAAAACAACCCTGAGATTCCACCTCATACCAGAGTGGCTAAGATCAAAACTTTAGGTGACAGCAGATTCTGGCAAGGTTATAGAGAAAGATGAACACTCTTCTATTGTTGGGGGATTGCAAGCTGGTACAACCACTGTGGAAATCAGTTTGGTAGTTTCTCAGAAAACTTGACATAGTACTACCTGAGGACCCAGCAATACCACTACTGGGCATATATCCAGAAAATGCTCTAACATGTAATAAGGACACATGCTCTACGATGTTCACAGCAGCCCTATGTATAATAGCCAGAAGGTGGAAAGAACTCAGATGTCCCTCAACAGAGGAATGGATATAGAAAATGTGGTACATTTGCACAATGGAGTACTACTCAGCAATTAAAAACAATGAATTTATGAAATTCTTAGGTAAATGGATGGATCTGGAGGATAACATCCTGAGTGAGGTAACCCACTCACAAAAGAACTCACTGATAAGTGGATATTAGACCAGAAGCTCAGAATACCCAAGATACATTTCACAAACCACATGAAACTCAAATGATGGAAGACCAAAATATAGATAATTCGATCCTTCATAGAAGGGGGAACAAAATACCCATGGAAGGAGTTACAGACATAAATTGTATAGCAGAGACTGAAAGACTGACCATCCAGAGACTGCCCCACGTAGGTATCCATCCTATATACAATCATCAAACCCAGATATTATAGTGGGTTCCAACAAGTGCTTGCAGACCAGAGCCTGATATAGCTATCTCCTGACAGGCTCTGCCAGTTCCTGACAAATACAGATATGGATGCTAATAGCCATCCACTGGATTGAGCACAGGGTCTTCAATGTAGGAGCCAGAGAAAGAACCCAAGGAGTTGAAGGGGTTTGCATCCCCATAGGAAGAACAACAATATGAACTAAACAGTACCCCCAGAGCTCCCAGGGACTAAACCACCAACCAAAAAAAAAAAAAAAAAAAAACAAAAACAACACAAAAAACACCACCAACAAAAAAACCCACATGATATGACTCATGCCTCCAGCTGCATATGTAGCAAAGGATGGCTTAATGGGTCATCAATGGGAGGAGAAGCCCTTGGTCCTGTGAAGCCTCTATGCCCCTGTATAGGGGACTGCCAGGGCCAGGAAGCAGGAGTGGGTGGTTTGGTGAGAAGAGGAAGTGAGGAGGGAAGGTGTTTTTGTGGGGTTGGGGAGACCAGGAAAGGAAATAACATTTGAAATGTAAATAAAGAAAATATCTAATAAAAAGTGGAAAAATAGTAGATAACTATTAAATATCATTATTCTTGTTGTGTGTGTGTACATGTGTGTATAAGTAGATGTGCATGAGGAGGAGAGAACATGATATGAGGTATCCTACTCTATAATTTCTTCACTTTATTAGCTTGAGAGAGAGATTCTCACTGAATGTAGTAGTGCCGTGCTTCAGCTGCTCTTTTTGGCCAGCAAACCTTAGACTTCCAGTTGCCTTAGCCCCACCACTATGAGTAAATTGCATGTAGTTGTACTTGACTTCGTACGTGGCACCAGGTATTCTAACTTAGTTCCTAATATCTGGATAGCAAGTGATTTTACTCATTGAGCTTTCACCTTAGCCATCACTCAGCAGATTTTTATCACTTATAAACAACCTAAGTAAAAGAAAGAAAGCTACCCTATTCACTTTATAATTGATGACAAACACTGTTTATCACAGAAAATAGAATTTATTTATCTGAATTTAAAGCACGTGTTCTACCCCAAGAGACCAATTAAGGGAAAAAAAACTTTAGACAGATTGGTCAATTCAGCAATCATTCAATGCAGTCTTATCAATATGACCTTCCAGATAATCTTCAGTCTGAATAAAATCCAAGTTAATGTGATTGATTAAAGTAATGCAAATCCAAGTTAAATTTCCAGCTAAACCACCTTCACTAATTTTCTGAAAACTCTTACTAGTCACCATGATCTTTTAAAAACATTAAAATATTCCTTTACTTTATAATGTCCATAATACATTGTATAAATGACTATGTATTGGGTTACATAGAAAAATTAATTAACTAGTGGCTGTGGGTCAAAGGATAAATATAATTGGAGGATTCCAGTTTCAAGCCTGACACCATCTGTCCCTCTGGTTCTGTGTTTGCCTCCTTTTCAGTCACTTTCTTTTCTATTGATTTTGAATTCAAGGAAAAACAAGACCAACTGATCCACATCTTTGTGACAATAATAGCAGTTTCCCCTAAGAAATGCCTAGAGGACTACTACACTTAAGTAGGGGCAATTATTCCAAATGGTGAAGATGCATACTAGAACACAAATATTCACCTCCGAAAGGCAGATTACATCTCTCTAGAAATGGTTGACAGTGACAACCATTTCTTTGGGACCACATTACAGACTACAACAGAGATAATGATCTTCCAAACCATATCCTGAAAAGGGCCACTTTATTATATTTCCCTCTTGGATCCATTGGGTCATTGGGTGCCTTGATGATTTGCTCTTCTCAACATTTTTTCTTGTCTCTTCTCACTGGTATTATTAGAACAGGGCCAAGCCTACCCTGTTACACCTGATGGAGACAAAGGTTTTCCTTAAATGTGCAGAAAATGAATCTTTAAGCAACATGAAAGGAATGTGATAATTGATTGTATACTTCTATGTGTGAAAAAACTAATTTCTAATAATAGATTAATTTTTCCTTGAATGTGTGTGGTGGTAAATGTGTGTGGTTTGTGCAGGTATGTATACTTGTGAGCATGAGTGACCAGGAAAGAACATCAGGTATCCTACTATTTGTCTCTATGCCTCATTTCCTTTAGATAAGATCTTTCTATTCCTGGAGCTAGGTAGGTAGCCACAAAAACCATCAGTCCTCTTGTTTCTATTGCCTACAAGTCAGAGGTTATATGTATGAACATGACCTCACTTAGGTTTTCCCACTGGTGCTGGATATTTGAATTCAATTCCTCTTGACCACTGAGACATTTCTCCAGCTCCATTTCTTCCATTGATCTCAGTTTAATAAAAGACACAGTATTGGGCTAATTTGAAACGAGTGCAGTCACGTATTGCTTATTGATAGGTAATATTCTGAGAAATGTAACACAAAGTAATTGCATCGTTATGAAGACAGATACTAACAAAGTAATTGTGCAGCTAATATGCGTAATGATCATATCTAAGACGTGTTATATGTGGACTTACATTGACCTAAATATTACTATACCATTCTTATTTGTATATTGATTCATGTTTAAATCAGAGGAATATAGACATATGAATATGAATGAGTTTTAATTGTGTACCAACTAATAGTGCACTCATATATGATAGGTAATGATGGATACAGTCTGCAAGGGTAGCTGACCTTACCTATTATCAAAATAATTTAAAAATCTAAATGGCTTTTATAATGGTACCTAAAACATTACCTTTATATTAGAAAATTTTTACCAATTACTAAATGAAGAGTAAAAATATAATTCCTGTTCCTATTTCTACGTCTACACTAGATAATCTCCAATTAGATTAACTTCATGAAAAACACTTTTTTTTCTTAACCTTATTTTTTTATTAGATATTTTCCTTATTTACATTTTAAATGCTATCCCGAAAGTTCCCTATACTCACCCCACCCCCCGCCCTGCTCCCTTACCCACCCACTTCCACTTCTTGGCCCTGGCGTTCCCCTGTACTGGGGCATATAAAGTTTGCAAGACCTAGGGACCTCTCTTCCCAATGATGGCCGACTAGGCCATCTTCTGATACATATGCAGCTAGAGTAAAGAGCTCTGGGGGGTACTAGTTAGTTCATATTGTTGTTCCACCTATAGGGTTGCAGAACTCTTCAGTTCCTAGGGTACTTTCTCTAGCTGCTCCGTTGGGGGCCCTGTGTTCCATCCTATTGATGACTATGAGCATCTACTTCTGTATTTGCCAGGCACTGGCAGAGCCTCACAAGAGACAGCTATATCAGGGTCCTTTCAGCAAAATCTTTCTGGCATAGGCAATAGTGTCTGGGTTTGGTGGCTGATTATGGGATGGATCCCCAGGTGGGGTAGTTTATGGATGGTCCATCCTTTCGTATTAGCTCCAAACTTTGTCTCTGTAACTCCTTCCATGGGTATTTTGTTCCCCATTCTAAGGAGGAATGAAGTATCCACATGTTGATCTTTCTTCATGATTTTCTTGTGTTTTGTAAATTTTATCTTGGGTATTCTAAGTTTCTGGGCTAATATCCACTTCCCTCGGAGATCATGGCAAATTCTTATGCTAGGCATCATGGCATGTGATTCCCCGTTTACCTCGCATTTTTCCCCAAAATAGGTTTTAAATAATTTTAAAAATTAACCCAAGCCTTCACATAATTTTTTATGAGAACATTGCCTTCAAGGCAGGTTACTCATGAAGACCAATGTGCATTTATCATACAGACAAGATAACCACCCTTCTCCAAATTTTTGTGAGCCACTGCTGACAGGCATTGTAAGTTTTCATTCACACCTCTTACTCCCAAGCATCTAGACTGTAAAATTTGATTCAAGCCTCTCAACCATTACGGTGCAGTAATTATTTCTCAAACAGCAAAATGAAGTGTGACAGTCATTTCCAATCAAAAGTCTTTTGAAGCTTCATGAAACTTTCAGGTTTCTATTCTCTCTTCACTTACTCTCCAGTCAAGAAGAGAAAGGCTAGGAAAAGTGTGACTGAGTTTCTTTGTGCACTATTATCTTTCCCATAAAACTATTTAAAAATGGGACTTTGTAACAATCAAAACTAAAACACAGTTTGTATTTCCTGAGGTCTTTGAAGGTAATTGTGCTATTTTATTGCCACCCCCCCAAAAAACACACACACACACACATTTTGATCTGTTTGAGAGAATATCTACAACCATGAAACAAAAAGCTTTATTGTATAATTCACATAATACTTATTAAAGAACAATTCATGAAAAGTTAGAACATTTCAGGTTACTTTGTATTGTGGTATTAATTTTCATTATAACAGTGCTTAAACGTGACAGACACATTTTATTTTATTGGTAGAAAAGTTAATGATTCTCAAAAAAATGCCAAAAAATTCTGTTTCTAAGATGAGTTATTAGGAATAATGTGACAAAAAAATTGCAAATTCCTTTATAACACATAATTTCCATGATCAGAGCAACAGTTTTTCAGACAGGTAGTTGACCTGGCCATTACAGGAACCCATACTAAATGGACTTTCTTAAGTGAAATATTCTGAATAGGAAGCTGTGGACTCAGTGGGAATTCAGGCATTTACATTCTTGATGAGATTTATGCTCCCACCTCCCACTGTGCTACTAATGTACACTAAAGTTTCGAAACTATTGATTATGCACAACTCAGAAGTAGCTTTAATGAAAACAAGCATGCTGGATCAATTTGAATTCCTGTTAAACCAGTAGGGTTTGTAAATGGAAGAAAAATGGCTTCACATCTTATGTTTATGAATTTAAAGAAGGTATTAACTTGAGAGTGTGTGGGGGGGTATAGATAAGTGTTTAGGAACATACTTGGGAAGGTCTGGGAAGAGGAAGGGAAAGGAGAAAAGTGATATAATTTTATTTGAATTAAAACATTATATTCAAAAAATGTTTATGGTGGTATTATAAAGAATGTATTGCTGTGATCTGAACACTATGACTCATACTCCACACTTGACGTCTTGAGCTTCTTATCCCCAGGGGGATAACATTAGTAGGGCTAGAGGTTTAGGGTAGTATTAGTGCCCTTATCAAGAAACTCCAGAGAGCTTCTGTTTCCCTTCTGCTAATTCAGTATCCAGAGCATGCAGAGATAAGATGCCATTTTTAATAACAAAATGTACTCTCATTAGAAACCAATTCTCTGACTTTGTAGGAACATCAGAGATAAATTTCTGTTCTTCACAGAGTGCTTCCACTATTTTGTTATAGCAGTAGAACTAAATTTTAAAATAGATCTAACAGGAACCTGGATCATAACTCTAATCACAGAAGTCAATAACTGAGAAAAACCCATAAGTGTCCATCCATGGTTGACTAGACAAAAAATGTGGTACATTTACATTGCAGATATTCAACCCCAGAAGAAAATAAAACTGTATCATTTGTGACAATATGGATGTAACTATAGATTACTGTGCTAAATGAAATATGCTAGGGACAGAGAGAAAGGTGCCACATGATGTCACTCATATAAAAACTAATGTTCTTGTCAAACCTGAGAATAAGGTTGTAGTTGCAGGGATGGGAGAGTCGAATGGGGAGGAAGGATTAGGGGAATGTACTGAAAGTCTCACAGTAAAATTAACATAGAAAGGAAAGTTCTGATGAGCTATTGTAAAACAGAGTAACCATATATAATAACTATTCTCTGCATATTTCAGGAAACTATAATAAGCAGTTTGAATTATTTAACAGTAATCATGGAGAAATGCTTGAGGAGGTCCATACACTTAGTGTGATTTGGACACCATACAAAGTGCATATGGATCAAAGCATGAAGCTTGCCACATAAATATTATTTTATTTTATGGGTCAATTAATTTAATTATAATTTTAAAATGGTGCTACCTTTTAACACAGTTTAACACCGCACTCACAGCCCCCCTCCCAGTCACCTCCTCCCACAATCCTTTCCTGATTCCCTCTCCTTGTCTACTTTAAGCAGATGGGTGCCCCCTGGGTTTCCCTTGCCCCAGCACTTTAAGTCTCTGCAAGGTTATGTGCTTCCTCTCCCATTGAGACCAGACAAGGCAACCCAGCTAGAAGAACATATCCCATTGACAAGCAACAGCTTTTGGGATAGCCCCCACTTCAGTTAGGGACCCACATAAAGACCAAGCTGCACATCTGCTCCATAGGGGCAGGGAGGTCTAGGTCCAAACTATGTAGGTTCTTTGGTTGGTGATTCTGTCTCTGAAAGCCCCAAAGGTCCAGGTTAGTTGTCTCTGTTGATCTTCCTGTGGTGCCGACAATACTTCCTTCTATTCTTCCATGACTTCTCAAGTTTTATCCACTGTTTGGCTGTGGGTATCTGTATATGTCTGTGTCAACTTCTGAATGGAACCTTTTAGAGGACAATATGGTTCTGTCTCAAAACATAACAATCTATAATTAATAATGTCAGAGATTGGTACTTGTCCATTGGGTAGGTCTCAAGTTAGGCTTGTTATTAGTTGAATATTACTTCAGATTCTGCTCTATCTCCCATTCCTGCATTTCTTTTAGATAGTATATGTTTTGGCTCAAACGTTTTGTGGGTGTGTTGGTGCCCTATTTCTCCACTGGAGTTTCTGCCTGGCTACAGGAGGTGACTTCATCAGTTTCCATATTCTTAATGCTGTGAGTAACAGTTATGGTCACCACCATAACTGATTCTTGGGCACCTACCTTATCCCAGGTCTTTGTGTAATACTGAAGAGGCCCCATGACCTCCCCATCCCAGTCAGTTACAGATTTCTATTCATTCACATGGCCATCTCTCCATTTCTCCTGTTCATTGCCACACCTGATCCTGAATCTCCCACTCACATTTACTTCCCCATTTTCTCTCCCACCCAGTTCCTTCCTTCCATTTACCTCTTCTGACTATTTTATTTCTACTTTTAAGTGAGATTCAAGCATGTTTGCTTATGCCTTTTATGCTGTTTAGCTTCTTTACATCTGTAGAGTGTAACATGGGTATCCTGTATTTTATAGCCAATATCTACTTATAAGTGAGTACATACCAAATATGTTCTTTGGGGATTGCTTTTACCTCACTCAGAAAGATATTCTCAATTTTCATACATTTGCCTACAAAATTCATGGTGTTTTTTTTTTTCTATAAGCTGAATAGTTTTCCATTGTGTAGCTGTACTACATTTTCTTTATCCATTCTTCAGTTGAAGGACATCTAACTTTTTTCCAGTTTCTGGCTATTACGAATAAAGCTGCTATAAAGATAGTTGAGCAAGTGTCTTTGTGAGATGATGGAGTATATTTTGGGTATATGCCCAGGGGTGGTATAACTGGATCTTAAGGTAGAACTACTCCCAGTTTGCTGAGAAACTGCCAAAGTGATTTCCAAAGTGGTTGTACAAGTTTGCACTACAACTAGAAGTAGAGGAGTGTTCCCCTTCTCCACATCCTCACCAGTATGTATATCACTGGAGTTTTCAATCCCAGCCATTTTAACAATTGTAAGATGGAAATTGTTTACATAAACCTAATCAGTTTTCTCTAAAATAGAATTTTTGGAATTTCCTATTCTTTGTGTGCTGTCCACATGTGAGTGAGTGTAACTATATGAACTAAGTGGGGTTTCTATACTTTTAATACTTAACTTTTATTTTGACCAAATTCTGAAGCATTATGCTTAAGAGTTTATATAAAGTACTCAGTTATTTCTCAGGTGAATTGGCACCTCTACTTAAGAAGGGTAACTTTTAAGATTTAGAGTTCTTAAGTAACTTGCAAAAGTAAGTAGATGCGTAAGTAGATGGCGTAGCAAAAGAGATATTCAGAGAATTATGACTTACCTACATCCTGAATGCTTATCATTTATTATTCCTGTTTGTTGGTTGTCACAATATAGCAAGGAAAGGATTTCTCTCAAAATGAATGCCCTGTTGGTCAGATATCAATTTCATTTCTTCCTGATCCATTTGTAGTCACTATAGCCTTTAATGCACTCTTGATAATTCATTTACTTATTCCTTTAGTTTATGACCTGAAAAGATAATGTAAAGTAGAGCATGTACATACATGCATGTGTGCATGCATGCATGTGCATGCACACACACACACACAAACACACACACACACACACACACACATTTACCTGTAATTCTCAAACAACACATATTAGAAGAAAAAGTGGATATATAATAAAATTAAAGAATGAGCATGCAAATCCGTGGGAGAAAAATGCTCTGAGGAGGAAAGTGTTAACTTCATATTATCCTAGGGCAATTGTGATTTCTAAGTTCTCCAGCGACAACATGTGTTGTGTTTGTCTGGACTGGTAGAAATGTAGGGCAGTGAGCCAGCAGTAAAAGAAAACAAAGACTTAAGACCTGGAACAGACATAAGAGTTTTTTTCTTCTGTGTGAGACTTGAAGCCATGATCACATTTTAAACAAATAACTAGAGGACAATTCTATTTCTGCTATGGGAAGACCATTTTACATGTGTGGAAATCAAATAACTTTAGCAAGATTGGAAGCACAGACAGCCAACAGGGGATGGTCACTTGACTAAGATGGAAGGATCCAAATTGTAGAAAAATAGGTTTCTCAATAAAATTTGATACAACTGGAACGGATTAGGTTAAACAATTGAAAGGGAAAAAAAAGTTAAGAAAAGTTACAGAAGTTTTGGTGTGAGCACCACAAGAACAAACATAGTCTTGTGGATGAGAACTATTTTTTTTTTTTTTTTTTTTGGTTTTTCAAGACAGGGTTTCTCTTTATAGCTCTGGCTGTCCTGGAGCTCACTTTGTAGACCAGGCTGGCCTCGAACTCAGAAATCCGCCTGCCTCTGCCTCCCGAGTGCTGGGATTAAAGGCGTGAGCCAACACGCCCGGCAGATGAGAACTATTTATTTTTTAAGTGTGTGAGAGTCAATAGTTCTGATTAGGCATGTTAGTTTGAAGTTCTCATCATCTATATCTGAATTTGCAGCTACTGTTTGTGAGTCGCATCTAGACTATTATTGCTTTAGCCAGTCTGAAAGATAAGAATGTAGGGTTTTTTTTCATTCTTAAGTTATTGAGAACTAAGAAATATTTTGTGGCATGTGAAAATTTCACACAATTAGAACTTTGATTATGAAATATTAGATTTGAACACAGTCTGAGTTATTTGTTCAAATTTTGTTCATTAACACATTTGTGCTGCAAGAGCAGAGTTGGAAAGCATGTTTACACTGTTTACTATATAGAAAGTATTTCTTTTCCCTTTTGTGGAAAAATTTGGAAGATATGGATTTTGATACTCCATAACAAAATATGTAGATTCAATCTTAGGGAAGCAATGCAGCTTCTGCATCGTCAATAATTAAGATAAGACACAGTCTTTGTTAATTTCTTACAGGACATCATTATTATACAAGGATATTTACAAGTTTTCATTTGTACACCAGCCCCTCAGCCAGAATTAGCATGACTACAGGAAGAACATAGTTAGTTATGTCAGGCAAGGAAAACGATGTGGTTTCATAAAGAGATCTTTGGTATTACAAAATTATACCATGTAGGATCTGGTTTATTTCACACAAAGAAAAGCTGGCAACTCGGCATGACCATTGCTGCACAGAGTACCTGGCAATCCTACATTGTTGTCTGTTCCTGAGATTGCAAGGACTCATGGGAAGTGGATTAAAAGAAGACTTTTCTACCATCCCACAAAGCATCTCCTTCGTTTAACACGAAGGAGAAATTCATTATTTATTTTTTAGAGTTTTTTTAACTATTTCCTCATAGCACCTATTGAGAACACAAGAATTATGTTTATTTGATTTTAGAAAAGAGTGAAAATATTGGTATTGCATATTAACAATTCAGCTTTCTGTTGCCCCAACCTAAATAAAATTGATTACTTGGAAAATTAAAAAAATGTTCTTCCTCTTTAAATGAGAGTTAAGGTATTCTGTGTTCCTGGAGGAATGTTAATATTCAAGGTCAGACACACAAACTACAGTCTCCCCTTATATCTGAATCTGTTCTGGCTGTACTTTAGGTGCTCAAAAGCTCTACATATATATAATTGCTTTCTAGACTCACACATGAAAACATTTAAAATACGTTCAATATGTGAATAGATATTTTTTTAAGGGCTTTTGCATCCACTGAAGCCTTATTCCCCTTTCTATAAAAAGGATACATTTGGGACGAGAAATGATAAAATCCCCAGCAGGACGTTAATACCTACTGAGATCTTCTGACAGCACCTAGACTCCTCTAAAGCCTCATAAGTGTGTGAGATCGGTCTTTGTAAAAATGAGTCAGGGCTTGCTTGGTGACAGGTACAATCTTCCATTTCTTAAGTTATTTTTATCTTTAGAACACGATTTTGTGAATTCTATTTGATCTGGACTTCTTACTGTATAATCACATGAGTAGTTTTTGTAAGAATATAGTATGCAAATTGCCTTTAGAATATTTGCTATCAGGAACCAAATGAGGAAAAATATACATGCATGCATCACTTGCAGCACTGTTATTTATTTATCCTTTTTAGTTTTCCTTTTCCTATGAAGCTTTATATGTATTTAGGTAATATTAAATGTATATATTAATATAATGGTCAAAAGCTCTGCAGTATACTCTAATTCTCCATGAGTTAGAATTTAGTCAGAATTCATTATTTGTTGGTGACACATCCAGTTATGTGTCACTTTCCATTATGATTATTGGCAGGTTCATTAGATGGCTTGTCATTACTATTCATAAGCTACCCTGTAGACATGATGATTTCTAGTCACCATAAAAGTTAATATTTCTATCTTTATTTTCTTATTTTAGTGACCTATTTAACTTTCAATTTTAATAGCATACAAATTCCATTGATGTTTCATAGCTGACAATTCCACTGGTAACATTTGGTAAGAGGACTTACATGGGTCAAAAGAATCACAAATTCCACTAACTAGACAGAATGTCATATAAAAATTTAGTAATTATTAAGAATTTATCTGTAAAGGTGATTATTAATTTTACAGATCATTAATAGAGAAGGCATAACATGTAATTTGTCTGTGTCTTAGGGATTTGAAAGTGTGTGAAAGAGGAAAATTCCTCAGATAATCTGTAATCTATATCATCATTTGTTTTGTGTATCTTCATTTTATATATTTTCAAGACATTTCATAAGTATTTAGTAAATATATATATGATTTTGTGATGAAATTCTCAAAATGGAGTAAGGATTCCACTAAGTATCAGTTTTTAGATTTCTGAGATTTCCTTTTTGTTTACTGCCTCACAAAATGATTTTTCCATGGCAGGGTAGAACATAGTGCAAGTTTTGGATAATGATGTTCAAATGGCAGGAACAGAGATATCTGCTGGTTCCGTGCTGAGCCTTTTATTCACCTAGGTTTACTTGGTATATTTCAATGCCACTGACTACTTCTTTCTGTTGTTGAGGAATTGTCTTCCCAAATCATATGTTCTGTCCATGATTCCAATTTAGATATAACAAGTTTTCAGGAGATAGGGGTGTCCTTGGCAGTGAAGAAAGCCAAAAAAAAAAAAGAAAAAAAGAAAAAAAGAAAAGAAAAAAAACGAGAAGAAGAAGAAGAAGAACAAGAAGAACAAGAACAAGAACAAGAAGAACAAGAAGGAGAAGAAGAAGAAGATATCAAAGAGATCTCAAGGAAACAGCAAACTTGTTCATCAATAGCATAATCACTTTTTTTGTTTGTTTTGTTTTGTTTTTTGAGACAGGGTTTCTCTGTGATAATCACTTTTAGAAAATAGTGCTTCTCATTTTATAGCCCAAGAAACTTAATACATCCTTTCTTTATAATTATAAAACATGAAGAGGGAATTTCTTCTTTCTCACTTAGCTATCTCATTACTCTACATACTGCAAGCATCAGTAGTTGATCAGTTGTCAAAATTGAGTCTTACAGAAATCAGTAACATGGATGGATATGGAAGCAATGATATTAGGCATGTAAGATAATACCTGAGGCACCAGGAATATTGGATATTAAAAACATACAAACAAACAAATAAACAAAAAACCATCACCACTACCAACAACAAAAATAACATTTCAATATTCACCATGAGCCAATGGGAAATAGGGAGCTAATAATTCAAGTGTTTTGTTTGTTCAAGTCTTGCTTTATACCTAAACACTAGAGAAACCATGTCATAGTAGCAGATTCAGACTACAGTGATCTAGGACCAACTTGCCAAGTCTTATAAACTTTGGTATAAAGTGTCTTGTCCACAAAGATAGTATATCTTTTTCAGACTGATTTATGTGCTCATACTTAAAGTTTTATATAGTATGTAATCAGAAGATATTTTCTATTTCATCAGTAATTAAATTTATTTTTTATTTTTTATTTTTTTTAGTTCACACATGAGTTTATTGGAGTAATTAAATTTAAATGCGGCTTTCTGAAGGGAATGTAAAAGGGGTTACAATACTATTTTCACAGAGTCAGTCAGAATCACTTATAATATTGCTTGATTTAAAATGTTAGAACCTCAATTTAAGACAGCTTGAGGTACAAAGTAAAAGCCTTCTATAAATAGGCAAATAAACACTTGAAAATCTGGGAGACATGACAAATGGTTTACTACATATTTAGAAAAGCAAATGAAGCATGTGTTATAACAAACCATTTAAAAAGTTAAAAGATCTCAATCTGTCATGATGGCTCTCTGGGTAAATGTTCTTATCACACAAGCCTGACAATTCTGGCTAGAAGAAAGCCCAGTGTTTGATGTTTTTCTTTGACTCATGTATACCACACACACACACACACACACACACACACACACACACACACACACACACAAACACACATAGAGGCACATACTCAGACACACATACAGACACATACACACACACAAAACAATGCTCATGAATAAAATTAGAAGACACTATAAATCTTATTGATATTTAAGCCAAATTTCTAAGATAAATTTATATCTGCAAATTATTTTTGGGCTTGGTTTTGAAACAAAGGTGCAAGGGTAAAAGGTGTAAAGGTGGTAAAAGGGACTTGAATTGTGCAAACCCATGTGGGACACTTGTGGTAGCAGTGGACAATAAAAAGGGAATGTGCTCAAATTACAACCTATGTGAACAAAAATGACACCAAGAAATCAGTATCCTTAATAAGCAAATGTGCACTAGTATAGAATTTAAAATATTTTTTGCATTGATAACACCAGATATTTTCTTTCCTGAATTATTCAAATATTTGTTAATTATTATCAAATTCTGCTTTAACGAGGGCCAAACTAATTCTATATATTTCTTTTTGTCTAAAACATGAGATCAGAAATAAAATCGGATTTCTGACTTGTATGTTACAAATTTGTTATGATTTGGGTATGAAATAATAACACAAAGGCCATGGAGAAAGGTTTGGTTGACAGACCAGGGGTAGCGCTAAGTGGTAGCAAATCTTTTAGGGAGTAGGACCTAAAGGAAAGAAGAGGGTCCCTGTGGGCACTCACTTGAGAATTTACCTGTACCACACTCTTCTTCTTAGCTACTTTATGCTTAGTCTTTATGCCCTCAGTTTACTACAAAGTGATCTACTTCCTGCCATTATCTCCTGCTTCACCATGTACCTAGAAGCCACAGACCCTTGTGTGCATAGCCTGTGAAACCAGAAGACCCTTCTTACTATACACTGCATCATCAGGTATAAAGAGAACCAAAGCCCAATAACATATTCTTTATATTGTAAGCTATTATTAATGATTTCTTGCTACATGTGTATTTCAATAAGTATATACATAAACATTTTGACATTTATTAAAATGTATGTAACTGGCAAAAATATACTAAAGGTAAAATATCAAATTCTAAATAAAACGAAAGCTATGTTGAGGCTGGATAGATGACCTAACAGTTAAGAGCACTGTTCTTGCAAAGGAACTGGGTAGAACTTCTAGTACTAGCAAGGGTACTAAGAACTCTCTAGAACTCCACTTCTAGAAGATCCAGTGCCGTCTTTTGCCTTTCACTGGTACTGCATGCATGTATTACACAAACATACATATAGTCAACACACCTATAAAATAAAAGAAAAATAACTAAATAAACAAGAACTTTGGAAAACATGACATTACTCTTTATATAGTTTTTTTTAAACTGTGCTATTCTTAATAAAAATGACTCAGGCAGCATCTAACAAATCTGCATTGAATTGAGAAAATAATATTAGAGAAAGAATAAGTAGACAAACAAGTAATGTTTTGCAATATGAGCAATGAGCTTTACATATTAATTGATCAAAGAAAAGCAATAATAATGAGCCTTCATTACTAGGCTGGAAGGGAAAACCAGGTAGATGTATCTCAGGGTGTTGAAATAAAGCTGACCTAGAAAACATGTTTAGGATTGGAGGTGAAAGCCATTGCAATGAAGTTTCATTATAATCTTTCAGCTTTGACAGTTGAGTCTTGGAAGAGGATCTGGGCTGGTAGCTAAAATCTTGTTAAGCATGTTCCAGTTCTTTATGCAGATGCCAAATCGCTCCTATTAAAATGACTTACACGTCAGTATTAGTACCAAATTTGATATGTGACATATATTTTCAAAGAATCGTAATATCTTAGTAAACTCAAGGAATGTCCACATCCAAACAATAAAATCTGATTATTTAAATTGATCACTTATCCTTTGTGTATAGACATAGCTTTAATTATCCCATGGCTTAATTTATTTGAGAGTTGATATTTTGATTAGAGTTTATAAATTGTTTACTATTGTATCAATTAAACACAAAATAAATTGCTAATTTATCAATTTATTTATTTTACATCATGATTGCAGCCCCCTCCTTGATCTTCCCACAGTTTCACCCTCTCATTCTCCTTTCACCTTTCTCCTCAGAGAATGGGAGTGCTCCACCTCATGGGTATCAACCCACCCTGGCACATCAAATCTTATCAGGGCTAAACACATCCTTTCCCTCTGAGGCCAGACTAGGCAGTTCAGCTAGGGGAAAGGGATCCAAATGCAGGCAACAGAGTCCAAGTCAGAGTCTGCCCCTGCTCCCATTGTTGAGGGACTCACATGAAGATCAAGATGCACATCTGCTACATATGTGTAGGGGGTCTAGGTCTAGTTTCTGCATGTTCTTTGGTTGGTGACTATATTTTAAAATAGTAAACTGATGGATTTTTCTAGGTCATGTGTTATGTGTTGATGTCAATAGAAAGAAATGATGATGATGATGGAGCACTCCCCACAGTCTTGTAAATTTGAAAGCAGCAGCAGCAGCAGCAGCAACAACAACAACAACAAACAACAAACTTGGAGATTAGCACAGAATTTTAATTCTTTGGAATCAGAAGACTCACAGAACTTTCTGAGCATGCCATGGTTATTGAGGTCAAAAGCATGCTCTGTACACAAGTACTATTACTCTATGCATACAAATCTTTGTTTTTGTATCTTTACCCAGTCATGTACCTGCCTATATTTACATCCAAGGAATTAGATGAAGATACATGGTATGAATATGATTGTTTTTTAATGCATTTAAATATGATCTATTTTATCTATTCAATTTTTTAAAGAAAGCAAGAGCTTTCAATTACAAACATGTTCATATTCTTTTCATTTACTCCAGTTTGTTCCTTTTGATTAGATGCTTCTAATTTTTAATCCAGTTTTAAAAGAATAACTATTTGCAGAACTCACTCTATTCTCCATTGCTCTAGTACAGTTTTATGAACACCTTGCAGCTCAGTAAATACTGTCTTGTTGATGCCTTGCTGTCTAGCCCCTAAATCTTAGGCAACAATTCCTTGCCTGTGTAACTGCAGGTGTCCAACTGCTAATAAATACAGTGTCCTGACATGTGCCCTTGCTTCCCATGTACCCTAGGTCTTAGACATTTTTGGTTATCTAGCCTTAAACTTTACTTCCAACTCTGCTTCTTCCCACCACTAAGCCATTTGTTCTGATCCTTGTTTATGATTCTCATGGTTACCATCAGGGCAGTGGTTAGCAAGCTACCATTTCTTGGTAGTAATATTAACAATTAGAAATGAAGAAGTCTTTAAATGGACAAACTAGGTAATGATATGCAATTTCTGATGAGAGTTCATTATCTCAAGCCTCAAAACTGCAGTCCTGGAAGAACGAGTTTGAGGCTGCATTGCAGCTAATGATGCTTTGTTTCTAGCCCCTTAAAGTGTATTTTTTTCTGTTTATTTGTTGAAAGGGTCCATTCTCATTTGCTACCACTATTTTACCTCCCCATGTGCCTATATCCTAGATCACTTGAGAACTTCATACTACTATTTTCCAGTGATTGTTCCCTGGGTTTTTATTATTTCTGATCTATGTTGCTCTTATTTTATGTCTCCTTGTGAAAGTGGCTGTTGTGCTTGTCTCCCTCAGGCTGCTGATGCTCAAGCCCACTTTTATGATTTCTAAATCCAGGATATTTCTTTTGAAGTCCCTTTGCTTTCCTGTGTGTGTGTGTGTGTGTGTGTGTGTGTGTGTGCATGTGTGTGTCTGTGTGTGTGTGTGAGAGAGAGAGAGAGAAAGAGACAGAGAGAGAGAGAGAGAGAGAGAGAGAGAGAGAGAGAGGGAGAGAGAGAGAGAATATTTTTGATCTCTTTTAAACTGCATTTTCTCCCCTTATCTCTTGCTGTTGTTCTTACTCTTATATATCATCAGTACCCTTCTGTCTTGCTAATATCTAACAGTTCAGTCCTCAAATCATCAAAACATTATTGAATATCTGCCTAGAGGATCATGCAAATTTTCTTGCTTGTATACAAGTTGTATACACAATGAAAACATTAAAAAAGACAATTGATTCCAGTTTCCTTTAATGAAAAACATACATCCAGTAATTTTAAAGGCCTGAATCCTAAGATTTTCACAGTAGAACCTGTCATTTCATCAAAGCATCAATAAAGATAGAAGTAACCCAGCTGCAGTAGCTTAGAAAATTTGTATGGCTTCACAGTCTGCTCTTGATGTCTAGTAAGGGTGTAACCCAGAGTTTCTATAGAGAAATTTCAATGCTTTGTTTGAATAACTGTGATTTCATATTATATTTATAACCCTGTGAAAGGTTAGGGTTGGTGTATGAGTTTTTAAATGATCAAAATTTATTGCTTGTGACTTAATATCTGAAAACATGCTCCAGAAATGCTGGAAGGTAAGATGGAATGAGTGGAATTTCTATGCCATTTTACCTATGACAAGATATGATTTCCTATGATTTTCACCATAAAGCATTACATTTCTTCCTTAGTTCCCCTTCCCTCTAGCTAGTTAAAAGATATGGTCATGGATACTGTAACTTTTTTATCTAAGAGAAAGCATGTGTAGACCATCAAGCTCTGTGGCAAATTGTTTGCACATGTGTGCACTGTTATGTATGTGTGCACATGAACAGAAACATGTAGTATACACATTTCAGTTGGCTATCCAGTTACATGAAGAAGGTTTACATTTAAACACTGAGTAACAATGTAAATATTAAATAAAGATCCAATGGGTGTTTTCTAACTGGTCTCTAGTGAGAAAATGGCATAAGTCCGACGTAGTTATCTCTAAAACAAAGGAACACAAAGGCAATGTCTGGTCATTGACTCAGCAAAAGTATCAGTTGGACATGACAGGATGAAAGATTTCATAAATGTGGGAATTTTAAAGCAGAGTAAAATTTTGGAACTTCTTTTATCTTTCATTGTGGTAGAAAATTGATCCTCTGGGAGAGGCATTATGTGAAATAAAATCCTTTCTTTTATTGCTGGGGGAGGTCCATTGCTTTAATTTCCTCAGATGTTAGACTTCTATGAGGTCTTATGTGCTAAAGCATATTTTTTGAATTACCCAAAAGGGTCCTGTTATTTTCCTCATTTTAGTTATTAGTCTGAAAATTGCCACCATTCTGGGATCTCTATGACATTTCTGTATTAGAGCCAAACTCAAGAGCCAATTTACTTATTAGTGGCAAGTAGGGAAGAGTGAAGAGACCATAAAGTTGGATAATTTTACATTAGGGTTGGGACTGGTGCCCAGAATGATCACTTATATGCAAGACCTGCATTCCCTGTCTTGTAGCTACTATTACCTCCAAAAATTCAATGAAATACTATTGTAGTAGGTTTTCTTTTTAAGTAATAAAATTTAAACACATCTGTTAACTTGATAAATGTTTAGTATTCTTCACCATCTGGGATGAGTTGAGAAACTTTTCCTATGAGGGGCAATTTTGTCCTTTATTGTTCATGAACTCATGAAACTATGTCAGATTTTAAAAAATCACTGAGGTTTCCTCTTGTCTTCTGATACTACTGTTCAAGACCATCTTGCTCACAATGGTAGATCAGCCATGTATACGCATGAAATCAGTTTTTTTCACTCAAGTGAAAAAAAAAAAGGGAATGGGTAGGTAGGGAAATGGGGGAGAGGGGGTAGGGTATGGGGGACTTTTGGGATAGCATTGGAAATGTAATTGAGGAAAATATGTAATAAAATATATTAAAAAATAATCCTCTCAGTATCAAAAAGATATATGGTAGCTGTAGTTACATTGTCCAAGGTGCATCATAAAATCCTGTGCTCCACCCTCATAGCACCATTCAGTGAACTCTGGAAGACACCATGTCTAGGTCTTTATTATGTCGTAGTGTGCCTTATGGTTTTAAGATCACCATAGTTTCTAGGGAGATATAGCTTGTTTCTACACTCCCTCACATGCTCCTGGATTTTATCAGTTCAAACATGACTTAAGTAAGTGATGGTCTAGCATTTATCACTAGGAATGAATTATGAATTTTTGCATCTGAGGAAGCAGATTCTGAGAGGATTATTTTTTAATATATTTTATTACATATTTTCCTCAATTACATTTCCAATGCTATCCCAAAAGTCCCCCATACCCTACCCCCTCTCCCCCATTTCCCTACCTACCCATTCCCTTTTTTTTTTTTTTTTTTGGCCCTGGCGTTCCCCTGTACTTATTTTTAAGAAATATTCATGACACTATGACATCTTTAAGTTGCTATTAAGTTGACCCTAACTTAGAACCAAAAACCACTAAAACCTACAAAGAAACACAAAAACCCCAAGGAATGTAAGCACACAGAATCACAAGAATCCTGAGAATCCCAATGGATGTCTCTGGGTCTCTATGTGCTTCTTATGCATGTTTTTTTGGCTCTTTTTTTTTCTGTTTTTGTTTTTTTGTTTGTTTGTTTGTGTGTATATGTGCACATGCACCAGTGATATCAGTGCAACCTAAAAATGTGAGCTATCTACTTAAAAGGGTCAATCTCATGATATCTGAATACATTTACATTAAAGCATATTAGTACAAGGGGTCTACTAGTATTGATAGTGAGCAAGCTTCAAAGTCAGGATGTTAAACTGACAGCTAACCATGTACCTCCAATTCTTAATTAAAGATTCCAATTTTTATACATGCATGAAATGTTCTCATGGAAATTTTTGGGATTCAGATATGAGTCTATAACTTTCAGTCAGAGTTACCTCACACATGATATTTTTTAGTTCCATGCCTGCAAAACTCATGATGTTCTCATTCTTAATATCTGAGTAGTATTCCATTGTGTAAATGAACCACATTTACTGTGGGAAGCCATTCTCTGCCCAGCCAGATGGAAATCTGATCCAGGCTGTAAACAAGCCCATGTTTGGTGGATGGCCCGCCCTTAATCCCTGATTGGCTGAGCAAGCATGCCTGGTGAGGTGATGTGACCTGTGGTGATTGGTGGAGGCGTGGTTGTGGCTGGAGTGGAGATAAACACTTGTAACCAGAGAGGCTTGGGGATTTTAAGAAAGAAGATGCCTGAGTAAAACTGCTTTAAGAAGAACCGGTGGTTGCATTTTGCTTGCTGGTTGAGTTGGATTCGACAATTTTCTGTATCCATTCTTCTGTCATGGGACATTTGAGTTGTTTCCTGCTTCTGGCTATGACAAAAAGGCCACTATGAACACGTGCCTCTGTGGAATGATGGGCCATCTTTTGGGTATATACACAAGAGTTGTATTGCTGGATCATCATGTAGATCTATTTCCAATTTTCTTAGGAATCTCCAGATTGATTTCCAGAGTGGTTGTCAAGAAGAGGTAATTGTATTGCTGTAAAAACTACTGCAGATGGGTCCTTTTAAAACGTGATGTTTTGTTCTCTTTTTCCTTGTATTTTAGAAGGTTAAGTATTTCAAAAGTCAAGGTAGCCACAGAGTAGGGTTTGGGGGATTCCATCTTCCTTTATAGCCATTATGTCACTGGTATTTCATATAAGAGAAGTATTAAAATCCTCTGGAATGTTTTTGATTAGGCCAATAATCCCACTATGAACTGTCACTCCTGTAATTTTGCCCTGTCCTGTAGACATCATACCCTAATACTGTTCTCTTGCAGATTAGGATATTAACAAATGAATTTTGGGAGGATATATTTAACCAACAGAAAATACTATCTTAGAATTCTGGGTAGATCTGTACTAGCAAATTATTGAGCAAAATAATTTCTTTAAATATTTCCCCACCCTTTTAGCTAGAACACCTGGAGCTCTAGCAGATATAATCATAATGTCTCTCAGCACAGAAAATGGAATTTGGGATCTGGGTTTGGGAAATGGCTCAGTTGGCAAGGATGAAGAACTTAGTTTGAGGTCCAGGACCCATATTAAAAACTCACCCATAAGAGCATTTATACTCCCTGGGCTAGAGAGGCAGACTGCTATATCTTAGAAATTACGTTAGCTGTGTATTCATAGACATTGCCTAGATGTGAAGTTAAATAATGATACAGAGTGATTTTATGCTCTTTCTTCATTTTTAAGTAAATCACTCATGGATACATTGCAGATGGAACATATTTTTCTTGTTCTCATATTGCTACTCCTAATACTGATAAATAATACTTTCTTATATTTTAGCTGCTTTTAAAATCATTCCTTTATTTTTTACTTTTTACATATATAATGATGTTGTGCTATATGCCTATCTGTACAATAAGTTCATGTGGAGGCCAGAAAGTAAGTGTCAGATCTCTAGCACTGGAGTAATAGATGGTCATGAGCTCCCACATGAGCGTGATTCATTCTGGGTCCTTTGGAAAAACAACCCGGGCTCTTAACCATTGAGCCATTTCTCTAGCTCTCAAGTGATTTTATTTTATTTATTTATATTTTAGGGAAATAAATCACTTTATTTATTTCTTTATTCATTTATTTATTTAAATGTTATTATTTATAAATAGTTCTATTTAAAATCGACCCAAATCAAAACCAAAACTGCCTAAGAAAAACATAACCAACAATCTAAAAGACCTCTATGATGAAGAATTCAGAACTCAGCAGGGACAACAGGGTGGTTGGTTAATCAAGCAATGGCACTTGCAAACAATGTTGAAGACTTGAGTTTGATCCCTAAAATACACATGGTAGAAGAAAAGAACCGGCTCTTTCAAGTTGCCCTGTGTTGACTTTGACTTTACCACAATGTTCTGTGACAAACATAAGCAAACAGTAAATAAATGTTAAAACATACCCTGAAGAAAGAAGTCAAGGAAAACACTAGAGAAGAACTTCCATGCTCATGGATTAGTAGAATTACTGTTATGAAGAGGATTATCCTGCTAAAAGCAATCTATAGATTTACTTTCTACTCAAAAGTCCCATGACATTATTCATAGAAATAGAGAAAAAACAAACAAGCAAACAAACAAACTAAAACTCAGATGGAAGCACAAAATGCCATAAATGTTACCTCTAATTTTATTATTTTGGATATTTATCTCTTAAAAAAACTTTTAAAAGGATTGACTCTTTTATTGATGCTTTTACATTGTTTTGTTTTGTTTTGTTTTGTTTTGTTTTTGGTTTCATTAATTTCTGTGCTTATTCTAGTTATTTCTTTGTAACTTGGGGTTTAACTTGTTCTTGTTTTTCTAAGGCTCCAAAGTTACCACTATATTATTTGAGAGCTCAGGTTTTTAAGTGTAGGTGCAATGTAGCTTTATACTTCCTTCTTACAACTGCTTTGATATACTTTATTCACATTTTCTTCAGATTCTGGTAATGTTTTGATTTGGTCCTTGATTTCTTTAATAGTATAGGTTTAATCTGTATGTGTATGTGTTTGTGAGTTTGTGTGTGTGTGTGTGTGTGTGAGAGAGAGAGACAGAGACAGAGACAGAGACAGAGTTTTGAAGTTTCTTTTGCGATTGAATTTTGAGTTTTACTTCATTATGGTATTATAGAATACAAAAAATTATTTCAATTTTTATATATTTGCTAAGACTTGGTTTGTGTACTGTAATTTGTTTTAGAGAAAGTTCCATGGGCTGCTGAGAATAATATGTATCTGCAGTGTTTCAATGGAATGTTATGTTGATGTGTGTAAAACCCCTATAATGTGTGATATAATTTAATTTAGATGTCTCTCTGTTTGTTTGTTTTTTGTTTTGTTTTGTTTTGAGGGGGGTTGAGTTGTTTTTTTTTTTTTTTTATTTTGTCAGAATAACCTATTGTCTTAGTTACTTCTCTCTGTGATGAAAATACATGAACAAGGCAATGTGTGAAAGAAAGCATTAATTGGGTGTGTGGTTTCAGGGACTGAATCCACTGTGACAGAACAAATGGCACTTCAGCAGGAACAGATGAGAGCTCACATCTTGATCCACAAGTCCCAAATGTAAATGTGCTTTTAAAAATAAACTGTATTAGGAAGTTTAAAGAAGAAGAAGGAAGACAAAAGTGTGGATGCCTCAGTCCTGCTTAGAAAGGGGAGCAAAATAATCATGGGAAGCAAAGGGTGGGAGGGACTAGGGAGGAAGAGAGGAGAGGGAGATGGAAAAAATGGGAGGGCAGGATCAGCTGTGTGAGAAGATGGGGAAAATATACAGAGGGTCACAAAAATTGAATGGAAATGTGTAGCAATGGGAGATGGGGAGCTGAGGGTAGCCAACAATAATTCCCATAAACCAAAAATGTAAGAGTCTTCCAGGACCCAACAGGAATGACATTAGCTGACATCCTCAACAAAGCGGAGAGCGAGCCTGTAGAAACCATATCCAGAGATTAGGCATGCCTCCAGTTGAGGGATTAGGCCACCCATGCTTCTCAAATTTTTAACCCAGAATTGCAGGGACAAAGGAAATACAGGGTCAAAGAGTGGAGCAGAGACTGAATGAAAGGTCATCCAGAAACTGTCCTACCTGGTGATCCATCCCATTCGCAGCCACCAAAACCAGACACTATTGCAGATGCCAAGAAGTACTTGCTGATAGGGACTTGATATGAATGTCTTCCAACAGACTCGACCAGAGCCTTACCAATAAAGATGTGGATGTTTGCCAGCCAACCGTTAGACTAAGCATGAAGACCCTAATGGAGTTGTTAGGGAAACAACTGAAGGAGCTGAATGGGTTGCAACCTGATAGGAAGAACAACAATATCAACCAACCAGACCCCCCATCTCAGAGCTCCCAGGGAATAAACCATGAAAGATACACATGGAGGGACCCAGGGCGCCAGCCACATAAGTAGCGGAGGTGGCCTTGTCTGGCATAAATAGGAAGGTAGGTCCTTGGTACTGTGAAGGCTTGATGCTCCAGCATAGAGAAATGCTAATTCAGTGGGGTAGGAGTGGGTGGGTGGGTAGGTGGTGGGATCACCCTCGTGAAGGTAGGGGTTGGGATGGGGCATTTTAAGAGGAGAAACCAGAAAGGGGTATTTGAAATGTAAATAAACAAAATAACCAATAAATAAAGATATTTGGAAAAAGAACTTCAAATCAACTTAGAGGGATGTAGTTTTTAGGGGGACATGGTTTTTCTATGTATTCTTGGGCATACTGGAACTCTCTTTGTAGAAAAAGCTGTAGCTAAACTCATAGAAATCCACCTGTTTCTGCCTCCTGAAAGCTAGGATTAGTCGTGTATGCCACCAAAATCTGGTGTGATGTATAATTTTCAATATGAAATTTAATTAATGACAGAGTATCTTCAAATATCTGTTCTTACATTTTTTACTATAATCCTAGGCACAGTGCTTTCAAAATCAGACAAAAATTCTCTATCAATCACTTCTGCCTTTTTGTGTAGTGAAAGACATTTATGGCTGACTCCCAGGTCACAGCAGAGAACAGGTAGAGATTCATTATCAATTTATTGATGATCAAAGTTTTTCTTGTTTCAGATGTGAGCATTTTGTGCAACTCAGGCATTTGTAAGAGCCCTCTCACTTTCAGGAGAAGCCAACTTCAATAAACCAATTGAGAACAATAATTGATTGTCAAAGTAAAGTATCTACAAATATTTAGAATTAAATGCTTAAAAGCATCTGTACACATAATATTAAATTATATATTTATTATATAAAATATTTATTAAATAATAAATATTAAATGATCACACGTTATATATGCTGGACCTATGTTACTGTGCATTACTTGTTAATTCAAATGAGTCCTGAAAATTGATGTGAAGTACCTATAATGCTGGTTGTTTGGGTCATTTCCTGGGTATTAATAAAAGAGTGGGTTTAATGGTCCTCAGCATTTCCACTCTTTCAGGTTATTTAGTCCAGATAAGTGGTCTAAGGTAAAGTCATTATTTCTTAATTAGTGTACATTTTTTACTTTGCTGATGATTTGGGAATATAATGGGGTGACTTGGGATGATAGAGCTATTTTTTTTTTATTCAGCATTGGTAGACTTGATATTTAAAGAAACATTATCTTCTTGATGGAGTCAAATTTTATTCTGTCTTCTATATGCTACATATGAATAAGTAGTAGGTTTCTTTGTATTTCAGCATTGAAACAATTAGTCATTTTGTTCTGCACTGATTTATGTATGTTACTATAATTAAGGTGGAATCATCTTACTTTTGAAACTAGAATATAACATTGCATTAGTATTTATTTAAAATTTTTATTTAAAATCTTCTTGGAAATTATGAATTATTATATTGATTCTGATATGTAAATTAGATTTTCAAAATTGTCCCATACTGTTCATATAAATTAATATTTAAATTTAATTATTAATAATATTATACTTTTAATATATGAGCTCCATAGAATCTGTATTAGGTTTTTTGTTTGTTTGTTTGTTTGTTTGTTTGTTTGTTTTTTTACAGATTATACAAAACTCCAATTTTAAACTTGTAAAACTGATACTAAAATTTTAGTTACAATAAGAAATACTTTGATCCTTTTTAAAAGTAGGAACAAAATACCCATGGAAGTAGTTACAGAGACAAAGTTCCGAGCAGAGACTGAAGTAATGACCATCCAGAAACTGCTCCACCTCGGGATCCATCCCATGAACAACCACCAAATTCAGATACTATTGCAGATGCCACTAAGAGCTTGCTGACAGGAGCCTGATATAGCTGTCTTCTGAGAGGCTGTGCCAGTGCCTGACTAATACAGAAGTGGATGCTTAGTCATCCATTAGACAGAGCACAGGGTCCCCAATGAAGGAGCTAGAGAAAGTACACAAAGAGCTGAAGGGGTTTGCAGTCCCCTAGGAGGAACAACAATATGAAATAATCAGTAACTCCAGAGCTCTCTGGGACTAAACCACCAATCAAAGAAAACACGCGGAGGGACCTGTGGCTCTAGCTGCATAGGTAGTAGAGGATGGCCTAGTTGGTCATCAATGGGAGGAGAGGCCCTTGGCCCTGTGAAGATTCTATGCTCCAGAATAGGGGAATGTCTGGGCGAGTAAGTGTGAGTGGGTGGGTTGGGGAGCAGGTGGGGGGAGACAATAGGGGATTTTCAGAGGGGAAACTAAGAAAGGTGATAACATTTGAAATGTAAATAAAGAAAATATCTAATAAAAAAAGAAATAAAATCTTCTAGAAATCACCTGCTTTCAATTATGCAATTTATAAAATCACTAATAACATCAATTGTGTCCCCCTACATTTTAAATGTCATAAAACAGGACAACACTTCTTTTCAATTCCAATATAAGTCGCCCAGAGTCAGCACACACTCTACAAGAGTTCATAGTCCCAAAGAAGACTACCATTACTTTAGATGTGGTTCTTAAACTCAGAAGTCCTTAGGTCACTGCTATTTTCGGCTTTAAAATAGGGAGTTCCAAAACTAGGGACACAGGTTGCGACTTTTCCCCAATGTCTGCCCTAACTGGAAATCCAATGGAGCACAGCTTACATGGGACCTGCCTGTATCCCAGGAGTTCTGCCATAACCAGGGGCACAGAAGGATCTCCCTAGCCAGAGACAGCATTGTTTGCCTACCAGAAGGCCTGTTGTAACCCAGGTCACAGAGTTCTACCTGACAACAAGGTGGAGCCACAAAAGCCTAAACTCAACAAAACTAGAATATCTAGAATAAATAGATGGATTTCTAGATAGATACCAAGTACCAAAGTTAAATCAGGATCATCCTCTCCTCCTTAGCTGAAATTGCAGAAGACTTGATTTACTCTTTTTACAACAGGGAGAGATGTGTGCAGCTCTTAAGAAAGAATGCTGCTTTTGTGTAGACAAGACAGGGATGGTCAAAGAAAGCATGAGAAAATTCAGAGAAGGACTAGAGGAAACACACACACACACACACACACACACAGAGAGAGAGAGAGAGAGAGAGAGAGAGAGAGAGAGAGAGAGAGAGAGAGAGAGATGAGAGCTGGTATAAAAATTTGTTTTCAACATCTCCATCGTTGTCAACCCTATTTCCTTGCATTTTGGGACTATTAGTAGGATTATTTTTGCTTATTTCTTTTGGTTCCTGGGTCCTTAACAGACTTACCAACTTTGTGAAACGTCAGATAGATGATTTAGGAGCAAAACCTATCTAGGTACATTATCATAAATTAGCTATTAAGGACCAAGAAATTCTACATGAGGTTGATATTTGCTCCAGGGTGTTCCAAAAACCCATCTCTACCTAATAAAGGGGAAATTCTGCCAGAGGACCAAGTAGAGAGGGGCCACAGGGAACCCCCTCTGACTGGTGAAATAAGTTCTTGCTTGGTCTGTGAGGCAAAGCACTGCAAGGGAATATAAAGCAAAAACTAAAAATATCTTTCTGGGTCCCCTGAGGGACAATCTTGACTGCATAGGGGTTGATGTCCAAACTAACCCATCTCCAGGAAAAAGACATCAGGATGGGTATGGCCCTCATGCCTCACCGGACAACACCAGGAGGACTGGCGCCATTACAAGGTCCCCTTTAGTCACTGGAGGTCAGGCCTCTATACCCACCATAGCAAAGACTAAAATCGCCACAGTCCTTTCTATACTAAGAAAAGGAAGGAGCTGTTGGGAGCAACCTTGTTTGAACATTAACTGTCTTAAGTGCTTGTTAGCATAACGTCTTGGCCTCTGTTGGAAAGTACTAGCCCAGCTGAGTACAATAGACATAGATCTTGAAGTCAGCAGAGAACAAATAACTATAAATCTTACAGATAGGTGCCTAATAACCCATTCTGTTCTGATCTTCCTGCTGAACTGTTTACCCAGCCAATATCCTGTTCCTGGGAACAGGTGCATTACCCAGAGACAAAATGAATCCCCTCCACTCCCCCCTTCCTGCTCCTATGAGTATATAACCTGTGTAAGAAAAATAAAATTTGTCAGCTTGAACAGGACCTCTTGTCTTCCTTCCATTCTTTGTGTTTCTTGTCTCCTATTCTCCTCCAGGTGCTCCTCAAGTCCCTGTTTGACTATACCATGGGTTGGGACACAGGAAAAAATGTGGAGAGGGACAGGAGGGATGGCCAGAGAGTCATGAGAATGAATGGAAACCTGCAACTGACAGGAGTGGTAATATAGTGGACAACTCCAGAGAGAGACAGTGAACTGTGACAAGGGATGCATACAAGAATCAATGGGGGTGTCCTTGGAGGTGACTCACAGGATTTGGTATATGAAACCTGAAGCAGCCAACTTCTATAGCCAGGGAGGAATTCCAATGTTACAATAGGGACACCAACACCCACCCTCCCCCACAACACCTTTCAACCCCAAATTTATCCTATCTACAAAAAATACAGGGACAGGGATGGAGCAGAGACTAGGGGGATGGGCAACCAATAACTGGCACTACTTCAGACCATTCTATATAGGCAAGCACCAATCCCTGACACTTCTGATACTCAAGTATTGCAGCAATGGAGGATTCAGCACAGATAAGCAATTTAATTAGTCCTAAAACACAAATAAAATAGAAGCAGTCATTAAAAGTCTCGCAATAAAAGAAAACAAAACCAGAAAGAAAGAAACAGAAAGAAAGAAAGAAAGAAAGAAAGAGAAAGAAAGAAAGAAAGAAAGAAAGAGAAAGAAAGAAAGAAAGAAATGAGACCAGATTGTTGTAGTACAGAATTCTACCAGTCTTTAAAAGAACAGTTAATATCAATACTATTTCAATTATTTTGCAGAAATGAAACAGAAGAATCAATGCCCAATTTGTTTTACAAGGTCACAGTTAATCTGATAAACAAACCACATAAGAGAACAAAGAGAATTAGAGACATATTCTCCCTTGTGAATATACATACAAAATTTTATAGGAAGTTATTTGTGATCTTGTATCCCAGGTCTCTCAGAGACCAGTCTGTGCAGAAGAGAGTGCAGGCCACAGAAGCAACAGAGCTTCTTGGACAGGGTCCCTTATGGCCTTCATCCTCAGCCAAGAAGCAGAACTGATACCCAGACCTCTGGGCACCTTCCCCTACAGAGGAGAGTGGGCCTCCAGGGAGGGCTTTGACCTGGGAAATCAGGTGAGATTGCCATCTTGTATCGGGGTTTCTCAGAGTCCTGTCTGCACAGGAGAAAACACGGGCTGCAGAAGCAACGGAGCTCCTTGGACAGGGTCCCTTCAGGACTTCATCTTCAGCCAGGAGGCAGAGCTTAGCTCCAGACCACTATGCACCTTCCCTGTCAGAGCTTGCATGCAGAGAGTGCTCTGACCACTGGGACTCAGGAGAGAGTTGGACTCCCAGGAGTGCTGACAGAGGCTAACAGAATCACATGAGGAACAAGCTCCAGCCAGAGACAGCTAGAACATCTAACACCAGATATTACCAGATGGTGAAAGGAAAACATAAGAATCTTACTAACAGAAACCAAGACCACTCGGCATCATTGGAACCCAGTACTCCCACCACAGTGAGTCCTTGATACCCAAACACAACTGAAAAACAAGATTAAGATTTAAAATCATATCTCATGATGCTTGTAGAGGATTTTAAGATGGGCATTAGTAACTCACTTAAATAAATGAAGGAGAATACTGCTAAACAGGTAGAAGTACTTAAAGAGGAAGCACAAAAATCCCTTTAAGAATTACAG
Source organism: Mus caroli (assembly GCF_978045245.1). Lineage (NCBI taxonomy): Eukaryota > Metazoa > Chordata > Mammalia > Rodentia > Muridae > Mus > Mus caroli. The sequence goes on from NW_028227265.1 coordinate 69,955,536, forward strand.
GAAAACACTACCAAACAGGTGATTGAATTGAAAAAAACCATCCAAGATCTAAAAATGGAAGTAGAAACAATAAAGAAAATGCAAAGGGCGACACTCTGGGGATAGAAATACTAGGAAAGAAACCAGGAATCATAGATGTGAGCATCAACATTAGAATACAAGAGATAGAAGAGAGAATTTCAGGTGCAGAAGATTCCATAGAAAACATGGGCACAACAATCAAAGAAAATGCAAAAATTAAAAAAGATCCTAAATCAAAATACCCAGAATATCCAGGACACAATGAGACCAAACCTAAGGATTATAGGTATATATGAGAATGAAGATTTTCAACTTAAAGGGAGAGCAAATATCTTCAAGAAAATTATAGAAGAAAACTTTCCTAACCTAAAGAAAGAGTTGCCCATGAACATACAAAAAGCCTACAAAACTCCAAATAGACTGCACCAGAAAAGAAATTCCTCCCAACACATAATAATCAGAACAACAAATGCACTAAATAAAGATAGAAGATTAAAAGCAATAAGGGGAAAAGGTCAAGTAACATATAAAGGCAGACTTATTAGAATTACACCAGATTTTCACCAGAGACTATGAAAGCCAGAAGTTCCTGGACAGATTTTATACAGACCCTAAGAGAACACAATGCCAGCGCAGGCTACTATACCCAGCAAAACTCTCAATTTCCATAGATCAAGAAACCAAGGTATTCCATGACAAAACCAAATTCACACAATATCTTTTCATGAATCAGCCCTTCCAAGGATATTAAAGGGAAAACTCCAACATAAGGAAGGAAATTAAGCCCTAGAAAAATCAAGAAAGTAATCAGTCAACAAACCTAAAAGAAGATCGCCTAATGAACAGAATCCCAACTCTAATAACAACAACAACAACAACAACAACAAAACAGGAAGCAACAATTAATTTTCCTTAATACAAAGAACTCAAGAAGCTGGACTCCAGAAATTCAAATAACCCCATTAAAAATGGGGCTCAGAGCTAGACAAAGAATTCTTAACTAAGGAATGCTGAATGGCTGAGAAGCACCTGAAAAAAGTGTCCAACATCCTTAATCATCAGGGAAATACAAATCAAAACAACCCTGAGATATTCAACCTCACAACATTCAGAACGGCTAATATCAAAAATTCAGGTGACAGCAGATGCTCACAAGGATGTGGAGAAAGAGAAACACTCTTCCATTGGAATTGCAAGCTGGTACAACCACTCTGGAAATTTAAAGCTATATTTTCTTACATTAGTACAGAATTGCAGGTATGTATACAGGTTTAAAGTTTTAATTGGTATACATATTTATATAGTGATATAAAAATATTTTCAAGGTTATTCAAATAGTGAATAGCAAAAACAATAATCAATCTTTGACAATTAAGTTATGCCATATATGTATATATATATATATACATATGTATATGTACATATATATATTCATAAAAGTATTAGAAATCCACAAAATATGACATCTAAAATCATTTTAATTGTTTGAATTAAAAAAATTATTAGGTTTTTTCTTCATTTATATTTCAAGTGGTATCTCAACAGTCCCCCATACCCTCCCCCAACCCCACTTCCCTACACACCCACTCCCACTTCTTGGCCCTGGCATTCCCCTATACTCAGGCGTATAAAATTTACACAAGCATATGGGCCTCTCTTTCCACTGATGGCTGACTAGGCCATCTTCTGATACATATGCAGCTAGAGACACGAAATCCGGGGGTACTGGTTAGTTCATATTGTTGTTCCACTTATAGGGTTGCAGATCCCTTTAGCTCCTTGGGTACATTCCCTAGCTCCTCCATCGTGGGCCCTGTGATGCATCCAATAGCTGACAGCAAGCATCCACTTCTGTGTTTGCTAGGTCATGGCATAGTCTCACAAGAGACAACTATATCAGGGTCCTTTCAGTAAAATCTTGCTAGTGTATGCAATGGTGTCAGCATTTGGAGGCTGATTATGGGATGGATCCCAAAAATGGCAGTCTCTAGATGGTCCATCCTTTCGTCTCAGCTCCAAAAATGTGTCTCTGTAACTCCTTCCATGGGTGTTTTGTTCCCAATTCTAAGAAGGAGCAAAGTGTCCACAGTTTGGTCTTCATTCTTCTCAAGTTTCATGTGTTTCACAAATTGTATCTTATATCTTGGGTATTCTAAGTTTCTGGGCTAATATCCACTTATCAGTGAGTACATATGTGTGTTATTCTGTGATTGGGTTACCTCACTCAGGATGATGCCCTCAAGGTCCCTCCATTTGCCTAGGAATTTCATACATTCATTTTTTATAGCTAAGTAGTACTCCATTGTGTAAATGTACCAATGTACCACATTTTCTGTATCCATTCCTCTGTTGAGGGGCATCTGGGTTCTTTCCAGCTTCTGACTATTATAAATAAGGCTACTGTGAACATAGTGGAGCATGTGTCCTTCTTACTGGTTGGAACATCTTCTGGATATATGCCCAGGAGAGGTATTGCGGGAACCTCCAGTAGTACTATGCCTAATTTTCTGAGGAAACACCAGACTGATTTCCAGAGTGGTTGTACAAGCTTGCAATCCCACCAACAATGGAGGAGGATTCCTCTTTCTCCACATCTCACCAGCATCTGCTGTCACCTGAATTTTTGATCTTAGTCATTCTGACTGGTGAGAGATGGAATCTCAGGGTTGTTTTGATTTGCATTTCCCCTATGATTAAAGATGCTGAACATTTTTTCAGGTGCTTCTCAGCCATTGAGTATTCCTCAGGTAAGAATAGTTTGTTTAGCTCTGAGCCCCATTTTTAATGGGGTTATATGATTTTCTGCAGTACACCTTCTTGAGTTATTTATATTTATTGGATATTAGTCCCTTATCTGATTTAGGATAGGTAAAGATCCTTACCCAATCTGTTGGTGGCTTTTTTGTCTTATTGAAAGTTTCTTTTGTCTTATAAAAAATTTGCAAGTTTATGAGGTCCCATTTGTTGATTCTCGACCTTACAGCACAAAACATTGCTGTTCTATTCAGGAATTTTCCCCCTGTGCCCATATCTTCGAGGCTTTTCCCCACTTTATCCTCTATAAGTTTCACTGTCTCTGGTTTTATGTGGAGTTCCTAGATCCACTTAGATGTGACCTTAATACAAGGAGATAGTAATGGAACAATTTGCAATCTTCTACATGCTATCCACCAGTTGTGCCAACACCATTTGTTGAAAATGCTGTTTTTTTTCCCACTGTATTGTTTTAAATCCCTTGTCAAAGATCAAGTGACCATAGGTGTGTGGGTTCATTATTGTGTCTTCAATTCTATTCCTTTAGTCTGTCTGTTGCTATACCAGTACCATGCAGTTTTTATCACAATTTCTCTGTAGTACAGCTTTAGGTCAGGCATGGTGACTCCACCAGAGGTTCTTTTATCCTTGAGAAGAGTTTTTGCTATCCTAGGTTTTTTATTATTCCAGATGAATTTGCAGATTGCCCTTTCTAATTCCTTGAAGAATTGAGTTGGAATTTTGATGGGGATTGAATTGAAACTGTAGATTACTTTTAGCAAGATAGCCATTTTCACTATATTGATCCTGCCAATCCATGAGCATGGGAGGTCTTTCCATCTTCGGAGATCTTCTTAAATTTCTTTCTTCAGAGACTTGAAGTTCTTATCATACAAATCTTTCACTTCCTTGGTTAGAGTCATGCTAAGGTATTTTATATTATTTGTGACTATTGAGAAGGGTGTTGTTTCTCTAATTTCTTTCTCAGCCTGTTTATTCTTTGTGTAGAGAAAGGCCATTGACTTGTGTGAGTTAATTTTTTATGCAGCTACTTCACTGAAGCTGGTTTTTTTTTGTTGTTGTTGTTGGTTTTTTTTTTTTAGCAGGTTTAGGGGTTCTTTGGTGGAATTTTTAGTGTCACTTATATATACTATCATATCATCTGCAAAAAGTGATATTTTGACTTCTTCCTTTCCAATTTGTATCCCCTTGATCTCCTTTTGTTGTCGAATGGCTCTGGCTAGGACCTCAAGTACAATGTTGAATAGGTAGGGAGAAAGTGGGCAACCTTGTCTAGTCCCTGATTGTAGTGGGATTGCTTCTAGCTTCTCACCATTTACTTTGATGTTGACTACTGGTTTGCTGTAGATTGCTTTTATCATGTTTAGGTATGGGCCTTGAATTCCTCATCTTTCCAAGACTTTCATCATGAATGGGTGTTGGATTTTGTTAAATGCTTTCTCTGCATCTAACGAGATGATCATGCGGTTTTTGTCTTTGAGTTTGTTTATATAGTGGATTTCGTTGATGGATTTCTGTATATTAAACCATCCCTCCATCCCTGGAATGAAACCTACTTTATCAGGATGGATGATTATTTTGATGTGTTCTTGGATTCCTTTAGCTAGAATTTTATTGAAGATTTTTGCATAGATATTCATAAGAGAAATTGATCTAAAGTTCTCTATCTTTGTTGGGTCTTTTTGTGGTTTAGGAATCAGAGTAATTATGGCTTCATCGAATGAATTGGGTAGAGTACCTTCTGTTTATATTTTGTGGAATAGTTTGTGCAGAACTGGAATTAGAACTTCTTTGAAGGTCTAAAAGAACTCTGCACTAAACCCATCTGGTCCTGGGCTTTTTTTTGATTGGGAGACTATTAATGACTGCTTCTATTTCTTTAGGGGATATAGGACTGTTTAGATCATTAATCTGATCCTGATTTAACTTTGTTACCTGGTATCTAGGAATTCTCAAATCTGAAAAATGTCCAATTCATCCAGGTTTTCCAGTTTTGTTGAGTATTACCTTTTGTAGAAGGATCTGATGGTGTTTTAAATATCTTCAGGATCTGTTTCCAGGTCTCCGTTTTCATTTCTGATTTTGTTATTTAGGATTCTATCCATGTGCCCTCTAGTGAGTCTGACTGAGGGTTTATCTATCTTGTTGATTTTCTCAAAGAACCAGATCCTTATTTGGTTGATTCTTTGAATAGTTCTTCTTGATTTCACTTGGTTGATTTTGCCCCTGAGTTTGATTATTTCCTGCTGTCTACTCCTCTTGGGTGAATTTGCTTCCTTTTGTTCTAGAGCTTTTAGGTGTGTTGTCAAGCTGCTAGTGTGTGTTCTCTCTAGTTTCCTTTTAGAGGCATTCAGAGCTATGAGATTTTCTCTTAAAAATCCTTTCATTTTGTCTCATAAGTTTGGGTATGTTGTGGCTTCATTTTCATTAAACTCTAAAAGTCTTTAATTTCTTTCTTTATTCCTTCCTTGACCAAGGTATCATTGAGTAGAGTGTTGTTCATTTTCCACGTGAATGTTGGCTTTTAATTTTTTATGTTGTTATTGAAGATCAGCCTCAGTCCCTGGTGATCTGATAGGATGCATGGGGCAATTTCAATATTTTTGTATCTGTTGAGGTTTATTTTGTGACCAATTATATGGTCAATTTTGGAGAAGATACCATGATGTGCTGAGAAGAAGGTATATCCTTTTGTTTTAGGATAAAATGTTCTGTAGATACCTTTTAAATCCATTTGTTACATAACTTCTGTTAGTTTCACTGTGTCCCTGTATAGTTTCTGTTTCCATGATCTGTCCATTGGTGAAAGTGGTGTGTTGAAGTCTCCCACTATTATTGTATGAGGTGCAATGTGTGCTCTGAGCTTTACTAAAGTTTCTTTAATGAATGTGGCTACTCTTGTATTTGGAGCATAGATATTCAGAATTGAGAGTTCCTCTTGGAGGATTTTATCTTTGATGAGAATGATGTGTCCCTCCTTGTTTTTTGGTAACTTTGGGTTGGAATTCGATTTTATTCGATATTAGGATGGCTACTCCAGCTTGTATCTTCAGACCATTTGCTTGGAAAATTGGTTTCCAGACTTTCACTCTGAGGTAGTGTCTGTCTTTTTCCCTGAGATGGGTTTCATGTAAGCAGCAGAATGTTGGGTCATGTTTGTGAAGCCAGTATGTTAGTCTATGTCTTTTTATTAGGGAATTGAGTCCATTGATATTAAGAGATATTAAGGAAAAGTAATTGTTGCTTCCTTTTATGTTTGTATGTTCATGGGCATCTCTTTCTTTTGGTTTGGGACGTTTTCGTCTATAATTTTGTTGAAGATATTTGCTGGCCCTTTAAGTTGAAAATCTTCATTCTCATCTACTCCGATTATCTGTAGGTTTGGTCTTCTCATTGTGTCCTGGATTTCCTGGATGTTTTGGGTTAAGATCTTTTTGCATTTTGCATTTTCTTTGATTGCTGTGCCGATGTTCTCTATGGAATTTTCTGCACCAGAGATTCTCCCTTCCAACTCTTGTATTCTGTTGCTGATGCTGGCATCTATGGCTCCAGATTTCTTTCCTAGGGATTCTATCTCCAGCGTTGACTCACTTTGGGTTTTCTTTATTGTGTCTACTTCCCTTTTTAGGTCTATTATGGTTTTGTTCATTTCTATCACCTGTTTGGATGTACTTTCCTGTTTTTCTTTAAGGACTTCTACCTGTTTGGTTTTGTTTTCCTGTTTTTCTTTAATGACTTGTAACTCTTTAGCATTGTTTCCTGTATTTCTTTAAGTGAGTTATTAAAGTCCTTCTTGATGTCCTCTACCATCATCATGACATATGCTTTTAAATCCAGGTCTAGGTTTTCGGGTGTGTTGGGGTGCCCAGGACTGGGTAAGGTGGGAATGCTGTGTTCTGATGAATGTGATTGGTCTTGGTTTCTGTTAGTAAGATTCTTACGTTTGCCTTTCACCATCTGGTAATCTCTGGAGTTAGTTGTTACAGTTTTCTCTGGTTAGAGCTTGTTCCTCCCGTGATTCTGTTAGCCTCTATCAGCAGACCTGGGAGACTAGCTCTCTCCTGAGTTTCAGTGGTCTGAGCACTCTCTGCTGGCAAGCTCTCCTCTTGGAGGGAAGGTGCACAGATATCTGGTGTTCAGACCTGCCTCCTGGTAGAACATGAAGGCCTGAAACAGGGCCTGTCCCAGAAGCTGTTAGCTTCTGTAGTCCACACTCTCCCCTCGGCAGAATAGTCTCAGAGGGATCCATGAACCAAGATAGCTTTGCCAGGTGCTCCAGCAAACCTTCCAGGGTGGGGAGGACACCTGTCCTCTGGCAGGGAAGTTGCCCGGATGTCTTGAGCCCAAAATGGGATCTGTCTCAGAAGCTGTCCTTTAGGGACCTTGGGGGGGTCCTCTGACTCCTCGCCCAGGTGACCTGTTGCTGACACCCACTGGAAGGAGCTTGTGACCCTGGTCAGGCAGAGGTTTTGCTTTCCTAATGCTTTCTCAGATCCCACGTGATTGGAATGGAACAGAAGTTGTGTTCCACTCACTGGTGTTCCTAAGGTCACGTGAAGAGTCCTCTCAGGACCTTGGGGCTGTCCACCGAATCCACACCCAAGGTGACCTGGTGCTGGCGCCGACTGGAAGAAACTTTTATCAGATCATTTTATTATTAATAGATCTTTTAACATGTCAAGACATGTCTGCTCCTGATAGTAACCCCATTCCACTTCAAGGAAAGAGATGAGGATTAATACCACCATTTAAAATTGCTCCAGTTGTGGCAAGGTGGCCACTAGTCCAAAAAAAATGCCCTAATTTCATCTACAGCCAAAGTGCTGTCCAAAAGGAGAAATGGACACAACATAGTGGATTGCTAAGCTCTGCCAATACTGCATAAGCTAGTCCTTCATAATTCTTACTTCACTTAAGGTCTATCAGATATTCTAGGCCAAAAGGCTAAAGACAGATGTTCCAATTTTATAAAGAATATTGGGACTGTCCAGGCAGTCAACTGTTTCTGCCAATTACATAAGTTTAGGAAACTATATCTTTGTTCTTCCTTCATATCCAGGTATATTTATTTAATTCCTTCTCAAATCTCTGATAGGGTTGAAGACTATTTATAATCTCACAATTAAACTCAAGGTGTTTAACATTAAAAGCAATGTTCTAGATTTAAAAAGATAGTTTTAAAATGATAATACAAATTAATATCAAACATAATTGAGGTACAAATTCTAAAGACTTTAAGATAAGATAAATGATAAAATATATTATCTAAACTGCCAAATATAACCGATTAGATATTATAAATATATATTATAGCTTATAATTTATATATGTGTTCAATTTATATCTAAGAGAAAATAGCCTTTTATTAGACTAAAAGGAATAGTTTTGGAAGTTTTGTCTTTTAATGTTTATTGTAATGCTAAGTGCTGGCCCTATGATTTGGAGTCCGTACTTAACCTTTGGGAACCAGCCCCCAGTTAATTCTGATTGGTAAAATAAAGATGCCTGCAGCCAATAGCTGGAGAGAAGAGACATAGGCAGGGTTTACCTTTCAAGGGCATGAGATTCTGATGAGGGGGAGAAACAGAAGCCACCAAGGGATAGAGAAGAACATGCACTAGAGGAACAAAAAGAGTCACCATGTGAAAAGTGCTCAGAGAACATTGCTCAGAAGGCTGTTCAGTTGAGTCAAGAGCAGCCAAGATGGAATTTAGAAACTCAGAATTATCAGTAGGAAAGTAGGTTCTAACAACATGTAAGTTAGGCAGTTGCCCACCTATTATGATGCATAAGGCATATTTAAAAATATAAAGGCTCTGTGTGTGCATGTGTGCATGTGTGTGTGTGTATGTGTGTGTGTGTTTTCATCCTGGAACATAAATGATCATAGATGGAAAGGAATCTCAAACCAGGATAAGAAAAAAAACCCAGTAACTACAGGAAACAAAGCTATTAGTACAAGAAAGAAACTATCAGAAAGGATGCAGAGATATTAGACATGTGGAACAAACATGTGATGAGAATAGAGAGAATGTACTGTACATATATAGAATTGTGAAAGAATATATTTAATCAATTAAAAATGAAGTTTTGATCAATGGAATGCTTACTATTTTCCACCCCATAAGCAACCACCAAACCCAGACACTAGACAGGTGCCAACAAGAGCCTGCTGACAGGAGCTTAATATAGCTGCCTCCTGTGAGGCTCTGCCAGTGCCTGGCAAATACAGAAGTGAATGCTCACAGTCATCCATTGGACAGAGCACAAGGTCCCCAATGAAGGAGCCAGAGAAATACCCAGTTAGCAGAAGGGGACTGAAGCCCCATCAAAGGAACATCAATATGAACTAACCAATACCCTCGGAGCTCCTTGGAACTATACCACCAGCTAAAGAAAACACATGGTGAAACTTGCGGCTCTAGCTATATTTGTAGCAGAGGATGGCCTAGTCAGTCATCAATGGGAGGAGAGGCCCTTGGTCCTGTGAAGGCTCTATGCCTCAATATAGGGGAATGCCAGGAGCAGGAATGGGAATGGGTGGGTTGGAGAGCAGGGGGAGGGTGGAGGGAATAGGGGATGTTTTTGGAAACTAGGAAAGGGAATAACATTTGAAATGTAAATAAAGAAAATATCTAAAAAAAAAAAAGAATAAAGAGGAATTAGCAAAAAAAAAAAAAGAAATTTTGATCAATTTTGGAATTCTTTTTTCTTGAAAGAAATATTTTTTTTCTTGGTGCTGAGAAAGAGTTTGAAAATAATTCTATTAAGTCCATGGAGCATGTTTCTCAGAAAATTCTTGAATGCAAATAAACACACATGTCACAAGACGGAAGGGGCTGGATGATGCACTGGGGAATGACATCTCCAGAGCGAGAAGTCTGAGCACATTCCTCAGCTGTCTTTCATCCTAAGGAGTCCAGAAGTGGGATTCCATTTAATGTTACTGATCTGGATATAGTGAGCTGAGTTTCCTTTTCCATGGATGCTAATCTAGTTTTAATATCTAAAGGCTCTGAGTTGCCAACTTTAGAAAGTGAATCCAGGTATTTGGCAAACCTTTGCAATGTGAATGAACTTTCATTTTCTATAGGTTGGAGAGTGAGAGTATTTTTAATATTATAAAGTCTACAGTTTTAATTTATACGTCTGTAATTGTAAAAGTATTCCTCATAATGCAAACAATTAACTCTTCTGGATTGGATCAACTGTAGGATGTATTTTAAAAGATTAAATACGATACAATTCATAGACCACATGAAGCTCAATAAGAAGGAAGACAAAAGTGTCACTGCTTCAGTCCTTCTTAGAAGGAGAACAAAATACTCACAGGAGCAAATATTGAGATAAAGTGTTGATCAGAGACTGAAGGAAAGGCCACCCAGAGACAGTCCCACCTGGAGATTAATCCCATATGCAGTTACCAAACCCAGGCACTATTGTGGATGCCAAGAAGTGTATACTGAAAGGAGCATGATAAAGCTATCTCCTGAGAGGCCCTGCAAGAGGCTTACAAATACAGAGGCAGATGTTTGCAGGCATCCATTAGACTGAGTATATTTAGGAAAAGATTTCTTTAGGTGAACTCTTATTTAATGGTACCTTGATTAGAGTTTAGAATTAATATATTTTATGGCAAGTTATGGTCACATGCACAAACAAACAGATATAAGACTAAAAGGTATTAAAGTTTTAACATTTATTTCTATGAAATATTTTTCCTATTAATTAATTTTTATCCTTTTGTAGCTTCCCTAACTCCTAGGAATTAAAACAGTTATACTGGACTAGTAAGATAAGTGTGTAAGACACTTGCTGCCAAACGTGACAACCTGTGTTCTATTCAAAAACTTCACACTGTAGAAGAAAAGTAATTCCTGTGTTTGTCCAGTCACCTTCACGTGTGAGCACAAATATATACATATGAAAACACTAATTAATGGATTGTTTAATTAAACATTCAACATAAAAGATATATTGCTTTTCTTTTTTCTAGGGTTAAAATTATCATTATTTTTTTAATTAAAAAAATTTTTAGGTATTTTCATCATTTACATTTCCAATGCTATCCCAAAAGTCCCCTATACCCTCCCCTCCACCCCCCTACCCACTCACTCCCACTTTTTGGTCCTGGTGTTCCCCTGTACTGGGGCATATAAAGTTTGCAAGTCCAATGGGCCTCTTTCTAGTGATGGCCAACTAGGCCATCTTTTGATACATATGCAGCTAGAGTCTAGAGCTCTGGGGTACTGGTTAGTTCATAAAGTTGTTCCACCTATAGGGTTGCAGATCCCTTTAGCTCCTTGGGTATTTTCTCTAGTTTCTCCATTGGGGGCCCTGTGATCCATCCAATAGCTGACTGTGAGCATCCACTTATGTGTTTGCTAGGCCCCAGTGTAGTCTCACTAAAGACAGCTATATCAGGGTCCTATCAGCACAATCTTGCTAGTGAATGCAATGGTGTCAGCGTTTGGAGGCTGATTATGGGATGAATCCCTGGATATGGCAGTCTCTAGATGGTCCATCCTTTTGTCTCAGCTCCAAACTTTGTCTCTGTAACTCCTTCCATGGGTGTTTTGTTCCCAATTCTATAAAGGGGCAAAGTGTCTACACTTTGGTCTTCGTTCTTCTTAAGTTTCATGTGCTTTGCAAATTGTAAGTTATATCTTGGGTATTCTAAGTTTCTGGGCTAATATCCACTTATCAGTGAGTACATATCATTTGAGTTCTTTTGTGATTGGGTTACCTCACTCAGGATAATGCCCTCCAGGTCCAACCATTTGCCTAGGAATTTCATAAATTCATTCTTTTTAATAGCTGAGTAGTACTCCATTGTGTATATGTACCACATTTTTTGTATCCATTCCTCTGTTGAGGGGCATCTGGGTTCTTTCTAGCTTCTGGCTATTATAAATAAGGCTACTATGAACATAGTGGAGCATATTTCTTTCTTACTAGTTGGAACATCTTCTGGATATATGCACAGGAGAGGTATTGTGGGATCCTCCGGTAGTACCATGTCCAATTTTCTGAGAAACCACCAGACTGATTTCCAGAGTGGTTGTACAAGCTTGCAATCCCACCAACAGTGGAGGAGTGTTCCTCTTTCTCCACATCCTCGCCAGCATCTGCTGTCACCTGAATTTTTGATCTTAGCCATTCTCACTGGTGTGAGATGGAATATTAGGGTTGTTTTGATTTGCATTTCCGTAATGATTAAGGATGCTGAACATTTTTCAGGTGTTTCTCAGCCATTTGTTATTCCTCAGGTGAGAATTCTTTGTTTAGCTCTGAGCCCCATTTTTTAATGGGGTTATTTGATTTTCTGGAGTCCATCTTCTGGTATAACGACAGAAAAGTAGACCAATGGAATAGATTTGAAGTCCCAGAAATGAACCCACACACCCATGGTCACTTGATCTTCGACAAGGGAGCTAAAACCATCCAGTGGAAAAAAGAGAGCATTTTCAACAAATGATGCTGGCACAACTGGTGGTTATCATGTAGAAGAATGGGAATTGATCCATTCCTATCTCCTTGTACAAAGCTCAACTCTAAGTGAATCAAGGAACTCAACATAAACCCAGAGACAGTGAAACTTATAGAGGAGAAAGTGGGGAAAAGCCTCGAAGATATTGGCACAGGGGGAAAATTCCTGAATAGAACAGCAATGGCTTGTACTGTAAGATCGAGAATCGACAAATGGGACCTCATGAAACTGCAAAGCTTCTGTGAGGCAAAAGACACTGTCAATAAGACAAAAAGGCCACCAACAGATTGGGAAAGTATCTTTTCCTATCCTAAATCTGATAGAGGACTTATATCTAATATATATATATATATAATTTTTATTGATCTTAGTAATTTCAAATAGTTACCATCCTTTAATAAACTTATATGTGTTACTTGTATTTGTTTGTCTGTTTGAAATAAGTTTTCATGGATCCCAGGTCATCCTCTAACTGTACAGGTGGTTGAGGGTTTCTCTAGTTACACTCTGTGCCTCCCACTGACCAGGGTCAGAAAAGTGATCAACCACTCCTGGTTTATGCTCAGCTACACATCCAACCCTGGGATTCATACAATCCAGGCAAACGTTCTACTTTCTGAATCATATCACAGATTATAAGAAATATTTTAATTCAGCACAAAAGTCTTTTTATTATCTGATTTACCCTCTAATAAACTTTTTTCATTGGTTGCTAAAGAGATTATTATAATTTCCTCTTGCTGTTTTGGTACAGTTAGATTATTTTTACTTATCTAGTTATTACAGATTTTTGAATATTTAAATTTGATAACCATCTTGTACTGTGAATTAGTGCTTTTTGTTTTTGTTTTTTTTTTTTCCCCCAGTAGCATGATCATAGTATGGCCATATAGCCTTTTTTTCCTTTTTTTTTAATTACATAAATAATATAGTCCAAGAATTCTTAAAAATTTTCTTATCTTATTGTGTTGCCCTAGGAAACTAATGTATCATAGTAATTTTTCATTCCATGCAGTTCTACAACCATAACTGTTTTATCCAGTGAATATGCATTTATATTTATACTTCAAACTCTTTTCATTTTATCTTATAATTTAATGATTTTTTTGGAATAATTTGCACTCTTTTTGGCTTTTTAAGAATATTTTACAAAATATATTATTATCTTACTATTATTCCATTTTTTATTAGTTATTTTATTTATTTACATTTCAAATATTATCCCCCTTCCTAGTTTCTCCTCTACAAACCCCCATCCCTTACCTTTTCCCTGCCTCTATGAGGGTGCTCACATACCAGCCCACCCACTTCTGCCTCAGTGCTCTAGCATTCCCTACTCAGGGTCATCAAGCCTCCACTGGACCAAGGAGTTCCCTCCCAGTGATGGCCTATAAGGCAATCCTCTGTTACATATGCAGCTGGAGCCATCAATCCCATCATTGTACTTTTTGGTTGATGGTTTAGTACCTGGGAGTTTTGGGTGGGGGGTGGGGGTGCTGGTTGGGTGATATTGTTGTTCTTCCTATGGGGTTGCAAATCCTTTCAGCTACTTCGGTCCTTCCCCTAACTTCTCCAATGAGGTCCCAGTGCTCCGTCCAATGTTTGTCTGCATGTATCCACATAGGTATTGGACAGTCCCTGGCAGAGCCTTTCAGGAGACAGCTTTACCAGGCTCCTGTCAGCGAGCAATTCTTGGCTTCAGCAATAGTGTCTGGGTTTGGTGTCTGCAGATGGGATGAATCCCTAGGTAGGGTAGTCTCTGAATGGCCTTTCCTTTAGTCTCGGCTCCACTCTTAGTCCCTGCATTTCCTTTTGACAGGAGCAATTCTGGGTTAAAATTTTGAGAATTGTGGGTAGCCTCATCCCTCAACTGGGGGGGGGGGGGGACGGACAGAGAGAGAGAGAGAGAGAGAGAGAGAGAGAGAGATTTATAGGAAGACAAAAATTGTAGGATGTTTTTGTGAAAAAGAAGAATACTAAAGAATATTAAACTTGGAAGAAGAAATAAACATATACTAAAATATTTAAAAAATTATGTTTTCATTTATTTATCCAGGTATGGTTAAATAGATGAATTAAAATTATATATATGTTCCATTTTTCATTGTTTATATTGTAAAAGCATGGAATATATTGCGAGGTAAAGTACAATTTCTTGGTAGATTAAATCTATATGTAGATAGATAGATAAATAGATAGATAGATAGATAGATAGATAGATAGATAGATAGATAGATAGATAGAATGATAGATAGATGATAGATTGATAGATGATAGAGGTTATAATTAGTGACTTTTGAACAAACTAAAGGATCTCAAATGTATCAAAGTGATTAACATAGTTAATGCTTCTGAACTTAGATGAAGTTACTTTTGTTGGGATTTCATATGAAAACTGGCTGAAAGAAATGTAGTTACTGATAATAACAACCATGGTTTAACATGAAAATGTAGCATTAGATGAAATTGGACAGAGCACCAAAGGATTAGAGTTCAATGAGTAAGTAGGGTAATCATATGTAATTGGAAATTTACAAAGAGTAGTCAAGTTAATTTATGAGTAATATAAAGTTGAGTAATTCAAAAGAGTATGAAAGATCGAAAGGCTGCAGAGAGGGTGGTACGGTTGAGTGTCATGAGCTCGGTGTAATGCTATTTTGCAAGTAGAATAATACAGTTTGTTCACAGCAGTAGACTTCAGGAATCCTGACTGCATTTGTGATATGAGATATCTCTTATGATGAAAAATAGACTTAAAAATAATTAAATGTGTTCTTTAAAGTTTTCATACATATATGTAATACATTCTAACACTGCCATCCTCTGTTTATTCATGTATCTCTCACTTTGTCAACCTCCCTCCCTTTTCCATTCTTTGTTGTTTGCTTTATTTTGTGATCTACTGTGCAGCCATGGATATGGAGCTATCCAACGGAGATCAGTAGACTCATAAAATGCTGACACTCTTCTTCAGTATCTTTTATTATGAGCTCCTCCTGCATCCATGTCTGGACGTTGATAAGTCAAGACTTAAAGAATCCTAGTGTAAGAAATTGAAACATTTGTGAGTTCATGATTGTGATAACTGGATGGCATTCTGCTTTTTTCCTATTTTGTAGCTTTAATATTTACTCTTCCTCTTTTTTCTATGATATCCGTTGAGCCTTAGAAGTGGTGATATAAATGTTCTGTTTCCAGTTAAACACTCAACAATCTGTTTTCCATATACTTTGGGTAGCCAAGACTCTTTGGATTTACTACTGTTTTTTATAAACGAGCTTCCCTGATTAATGCTTAGATTATTATTAAATCATAAACAAATGTTTTAATTAATGATTAAAATATATACTTATGGTATTATACATATATGGGTATAAAAATAGACTTTTGAAAGAGTATGACACTGTGTCAAGTTAGTTAAATGAAAGCAGTAGCCTCCATTATAGGAATTATTATTTGCAAAGTCATTGGTCTTTGACTAGGTTATAGTTCTAGTGTTTGTATCTGTGGAAGACCACCAATGTGTTTTTCTTCCCCAAAGCCTATACAGCACCTTCTGTCATTGTGAAAGTACATCATAGAGGAAGTTTCCACATAAGTTTGAGCTTGCTTTCTTACAACCATGGCTTGTAACATCTGCATCAATATGGGAATATCACCTATGTCTGTTATGAAGCTAAGAGAGATGGAAAGAATGTGTACACTATGGGGGGCCTAGGGTGTTTTCTTGATCAATAAATAGCATATATATCTGGCAATTAATGTCAAGAAGAATAAATTTAAGATTATATGACTTAATAATTTAATTAAATAATTAATTAAATAATTCATCAAGGAAAATATCTTTTAGTTATTAAATTAATCTGAATATTTTAGAAGAGAAAAATTCCACAGTCAGTTATTTAGAATATAAAGTCATTTATAGAGCATATAATTTAAAATTCCTATCAAATATCCCAAAGCACCATTAAGCTGGTAAATATTGCAGTTAAAATAGTAGAAGAATTAAGTTTTACATATTTGCATCTTTATTTGGATTTTTTTATTATTCCTTTTCTTTTGAGGTTAGTTTAACAGAATTTGAAGATAATTTTGAAAGAAATATTCTGATTTGCTCATTATTCTTCTAAATTCACAAGGGAGCATCTGACAATCCTTTGTAAAACTTTGCTCTGAGAGTGAAATGCATGTCACATATAAATGATGCTCTGTGATGGTAATGCAACTCCAGAGTCTGGTTATTGGAAATAATAAAGTCTCCAGGGAAGAAAGATGCCCTCGGTGATATTTTGGGAACTAGAATATCTCAAGGCCATAATGTTGCCAAACTATTCAAACAATGATGCAAAAATATTCTAAAACACTTCTTTTAGGAGGAATTTAAGTTTATTCTCAAGTTATGCTTAAATAAGAACATCAGAATATTCCATGTAATACAGATGGCAATATTTATAGGATAAATAATTTCAAATTAGATGCAAAATTGTTATTCAGTGATAAAGTTAATTTCTAAAACTTATTCATGATTAAATCTTATATAATTTACATATATCACATTATAATTACTGATTCTACATACTTCTATTTATGGTGTATATTAAATCATCATGAATAGTTTCATTACCCCACACTAACTTCATAAAGATCACTGATATATTCTTCATTTTAAAACAATATACAAAGTAATAAGAATCAAAGAAATCAACCTGATTTTTGAGATTAATAAAACTGAGCTAGCTCTAAGAAATCCTCCTATTAAAATGAAGTTATTTTTGAAATTAGGCATTAATTGGAGGTAACCTTAATGATTATCAGCTGTTTAGTGAATAACAGTTGAATATTAAATATCTCTGTGTCCATAACCTTTAAAAGTCAATAAATAAATATTTTGTAGGAAAAATCCATTATGTTGTATTCAAGAAGAAATAGATAATTGAACAGATACATAGTTATCAAATATCTAAGTTTGAAATTCAAATCTTTATTAAAGTACATGATTTTGTTGCTAAAAATCATTTGTTTCTTTTAATATTGGTTTGTGCCTCTTGAGCTCAAGTTGATCTTCAGATTGACATCCTACACCCTTTGCCCCAAGATGCTGGACTATATACATATGTTACCATGCTCTAAAAAAATATAATTTTTAAAAATAACAAACAGTTCACCCAAACAGTAGTGGAATAAAGGCTTTTAAATGGAAATATGAGTTTAGTACTCTTGTAATTTCAAAGTCAGAGATTATGCCAAACAGAATAAGAAAAGACCTGCAATTCATTAGCATAAACACAAAAAATCTCAATGTATTAGCAACTCAGATGAGCATATACAGTGGGTAACCACATATCAGTTGAGCTAGAAGCTAAAGTATGTCTACTAAAACTACCTCTTGAATATAGAGAGAAGGTTCTCCAACTTTTTCTCCAAAACTAAACAGGAAAATTAAAATATCCAAGCAAGTAAATAAAAAAAAAAGACAAATATCTAATAGCCAATAACTATTTTAAAAGATGCTTGATTAAAACAATTTACTTAGTTAATATTTACCTTGTGATAAGGACTCATTGTGTAACCTAACTGGCCTTGAAATAACAAACTTCCATCCTCAGTCTAAGTAATGCTATGATTCTATGATACACCAGTATGCCAAGTTGAAACCCAAAATCTATATTGCACTATGGGTAATAAATTGCTAAAGTCATCACATTACAATCTGTTGTTCCGTTCAAGAAATACATATAACAATGAATGAAGAAAGAGACTATGACTTTAGGGGGCTTGAGAGGGGTATGAGAGGGCTTGAAGGAAGAAAAAAACAGAAACAATGTGATTATATTATAATCACAATATATAAATAAATAATCAAAATCCCCAAATGATATTGTCTTAGTCAATGTTGTGAATTTGTGTGTGACATGAAAAGACATCATGGTAACTCCTAAAACAGAGCAAACTTAATTCAGGATGGCTCACAGTCTTGGAAGTTTAGTCCATTATTCTCATGGTGGGGAGCATGGTATTTCACAAGCAGACATATTAGCTGAGATGTCGGTATCCAGATCCATAGGCAGCTGGTGAGAGCTACTGGACCTTACACGGGCTTTGGAAACTTCAAGCTCACCCCCAGTGACATACTTTCTGCAACAAGGTCACACCTACTCCAACAAGGCCATATGTCTTAATTAATTTGTTTTAAATTTTTTATTAGATATTTTCTTCATTTATGCTATTCCAAAAGTCCCCTGTACCGTCGCCCTGCCCTGCTTCCCTACCTATTCACTCCTACTTCTTGGCCCTGGCGTTCCCCTGTACTGGGGCATATAAAGTTTGCAAGACCAAGGGGCCTCTCTTCCCAATGATGGCTGAGTAGGCCATCTTCTGCTACATATGAAGCTAGAGACACAAGCTCTGGGGGTACTGATTAGTTCATATTATAGCTCCACGTATAGAGTTGCAGACCCTTTCAGCTCCTTGGGTACTTTCTCTAGGTCCTCTATTGGGGCCCCTGTGTTCCATCATATAGATGACTGTGAGCATCCACTTCTATATTTGCCAGGCACTGGCATAGCCTCAAATGAGACAGCTATATCAGGGTCCTTTCAGCATAACATTGCTGGCATACACAATAGTGTCTGCGTTTGGTGGCTGATTATGGGATGGACCCCCGAGTGGGGGAGTCTCTGGATGGTCCATCCTTTCGTCTTAGCTCCAAACATTGTGTCTGTAACTCCTTCCATGGGTATTTTGTTCCCTATTCTAGGGAGGAATGAAATATCCACGCGTTGGTCTTCCTTCTTGATTTTCTTGTGTTTTGCAAACTGATACAATTTTGCAATTGTATACAATTTGCAAATTGATACAATTGGGTATTCTAGGTTTCTGGGCGAATATCCACTTATCAGTGAGTGCATATCAAGTAACTTCTTTTGTGATTGGGTTACCTCACTCAGGATGATATCCTCCAGATACATCCATTTGCCTAATAATTTCATAAATTCATTTTTTCCTAATTTGGTGAACCAATGAGTTTATGACCCTTTGATGACTGAGCATTCACATATGTGTGGGGTGGGGAGGGGGCAGCATTCATTCTTATTTAAACCACCACAATACTAAAACTTTACAAAAGAAGTAGAAATCTTGAATATATCATCAAAAGGAAGTGAAATCTTCTAAGAGTCCAGGAGATGAGATCTGACATGCTTGACAGCTTCACTGTACCTGGTGAGACCCTGAGGCAGAGGTGTCATCTAGTATGTACCTACAGAAATCACAAAGTAATAAATGTATGTTTTCTTCAACTTCTACCTGTACAGTAATTTGGTACACAAGGAAAAATTTATAGAAAACCTTGGTTCTCACAATTTTTATTTCAACAAAAATGGAGATAATTGTTGTATTAACTAATAAAAGCGCTTTAAAATTAAATAAATATGAAGATTTATATATATGTGTATCATATTTTAAACTGTCACTTTCAGATTTTTATATATGGACTTAATTTCAAATAACTACCACATGATTTCCTTCCTGAATATTTTAGAAATGTGTGCTTTTCCTCAGGATATTTCTATCAACTTTCTCCAAAGTTTTAGGGCAGCAGGCACAAAAGACCTCAATGTGGCTGAGCACTATATGGTTTAGGGCTGGTGCACAAGATGCACTATTTTCTATTGATGTCACTGCTGGTTGCCCATAGCATCTTTTGGAAAATGAATTTGGAAATTAACTTTCTTTCTGCACACATGTGACTCGGTGCTTACTTCTGCAGCCTTCTCAGCTATGATGCTGCCTTATCTGTTTTTGCTGGATGGATACAGTTCTGAATGATGGCTATGTGGTTTTGGACTCTGGTTTTATAGAGATAAATTTTAAAACATTTTTCCCAGAAGGCACTATTTTGCACTTTCTCAGACAAAAATCAAATGACATAGCAGAACACTCACGGTGTTTTGTTATAAAACTACAAAAGCATCTATCCTTTATTCCACTATTGGATAAAGATTCTTAATATTTGATATACTGGAGACCGGGCTCAATAAATTCTATGTGCTCCACACTCACAGTTTTTCTCAATCCAGTCTCCAAAGCACAGCTCTCACATTTTCCCTTACCACAATACTTTCCAGCACAGATAATCACACAGTATGCTCTTACTGAAGTTTCGATTTTTGCTTTACAGCCATTTTAGGTACAGTGTATGAAATATTAAGCTGAATGCATTGGGCAGAGATGCGGTAAATACTAATTCTAACAAAACTGATAAGTTTATAGAAAGAAAATTGCATTTAAGTGTGAATTATTTTTTAAAAAAGATACTTGGAAAGCTAAAGAAAAATTACTGGAGTTTTTGGAATTTTTTTTAAAGTGGTTTGTTTTTAAAGTATGCAGTTGAACTCTTTGGTCCTGGACTCATCTGCAATTTACATGGCCAGAGTATTGTATGGAGACAGTGATTTCTGTGTTCTGATACATTTAAAAAAAATGAAGTAAGAAACATTTTCTGATACTAATCTCTCTCACTTTCTACCCATTAAAACATTCTAATTCATTCTAGGTTTTCTAATATTAAAGGATAGTACCAAGGGAACTGAATTGAATATATTCACACTTTGAGTTCCTATGTAAGAAACTGGGGGTAATTTAACATTAAATAAACCTCAACTGAATGTGGGCCTATAATAGTGACAACAAATAGAAATTACTCACCTTGAGTTTCATCCAATGGCAAACCTCCAATCAGTCACACCATGCCCAAATGAGGCCGATGCCTAAATGCAACATATCAGGGTTCTTTACATGCTCCTCCTATTAAATCCTCTGTGCATACTGCCTCCATGGGGCTTTCTGGTTTCTAGGTTTCTTACTAATTCCTAAACCACAGTCTTGGCTCAAATTCTGTTCAGTATAATTAGTCTATTACCTTCCTTTTAACATCAAGGTATATATAGGCTTA
Organism: Mus caroli; assembly: GCF_978045245.1. NCBI lineage: Eukaryota > Metazoa > Chordata > Mammalia > Rodentia > Muridae > Mus > Mus caroli. The sequence goes on from NW_028227265.1 coordinate 69,976,775, forward strand.
GTTAATGAGAATCTTCAGTTATGTAAGACTAAGATGTTTTCCCCAAATAGCAACAAGGCATCTTCTAAGCTGCTGTGTTAAAGGGAGGGCTGTTTAAATGGTTAATCTCTAAGATAAGACAAAGCTTTTCAGAAGCAGACAAGATTATGGAATTTTAAATTAGCATTGCTTTGTGTGTATGTGTGTGTGTGTGTGTGTGTGTGTGTGCATGCACACACACCCTAGTAAATCATGGCACATAAGTAGTCAGGGGACAACTTATAGGAATTTGTTTCCTTTCAGCATACTGCTTTAGCTATAAGAACTCAGTGCATCACACTTGGTAGCAAGTGTCTTTACTTAATGAGTCATCTTCCTCCAAGACCATGGTTTTATGTAGCAGAAGAATACATGTGTATCATCATATCAAAAAAGCTCAACCCACAGCTCTCTGCTCCTCTCTGTTCCAGAGACAGCCATATCTTCTTCTACACTATCAGCCTTGTCCTGTAGACAGTATGGTGAAGGTGAGGGTGCATGGGTTTTGCCATATTGGGTACTTGGATTTCAAGACTGCCAGCTTATCAAACAAAGTGGAGATGTTTTTCCCATTCACTGACTTCAATTGCATGTTATACACATTCCAATAGGACTTTATCCATGGCAAGTTCAAAGGAACAGTTAAGACTGAGAATGGGAAACTTGTCATCCATGGAAAGACCATCACCATCTTCCAGGAGAAAAATCCTGCTAACATCAAATGCTGTTTCTGCATATATTGTAGAGACTACTGTCCTCTTAACCACAAGTGAGAAGTCTGGGATCCACCAGAAGGTGAGACCAAATGGGTTATTATCTTGTCCCTTTTTCTGATACCTCCATGCTTGTGATAGATGTGAAACAGAGGAAATATTACAACTCACTTAAGATTATCAGCATGCTTCCTGCATCACCAACTGCTTAGCCACCCTGGCCAAGGATATCCATGACAACTTTAGTATCATGAAAGAATTTATGACCACAGTCCATGCCATCACTGACACTCAGATAACTTGATGGCCCCTCTGGAAACGTGGTGTGATGCTCATGGGGCTGCTCACAACATCATTCTTGCATCCACTGGAACTGCCACAGTTGTGGGAAAGGTCATACCAGAGCTGAACAGGAAGCTCCCTGGCATGGCCTTCTGTGTTTCTACAACCAATGTGTACATCATGGATCTAACATGCTTTTTGTAAAAAAAAAAAAAAAAAAAAACATGTTTCAAGCATAATGACATCAAGAAAATGGTGAAGCATGCATCCGAGGACCAGGTTGTTTCTTGCAACATCACCAGCAACTCCTACTCCTCCACCTTGATGTTAGGCTTTGCATTACTAACAGTCAAAGTTGTAAAGCTCATTTTCTGTTATGAGAATGATTATAGCTACAGCAGTAGGGTGATGGGCCTCATTGACTACATGGCCTCCAAGGAGTAAGAAGCCTTGGACCACCCTTCTCAACAAGGACACTAGAGCAAGAGAGAGGCCCTCAGCTGCTGAGGAATCCCTGGCCCAAATCAGCCCTGCCCAGACAGTAAGTATCTCCCTCACAGTTTCCACCCCAGGTCCTCACATTAATAAGAGGGGCCTACAGAGCCCTGTTCTCTTGAATACTATCAATAAAGTTTGCTGCACACACACACACACACACACACACACACACACACACACACAAGCTCAATCAACAAATATCATATGCTTTCCCCACAGTTGGCCTAAATAACTGAAATTTCTGTGCCATATAGTATCAGTGGAGAGGGAAACACATGTCTCTGTAATCCATAATAAGCATGGGCTGTTGGCAAACGTAATTTACTTTGGAAATTTAAAAATATGGGTGCTTATCTCCATCAAAATTCCAACATGATATTTTAATAGATTTGAAGCATCATTTCTCAACTTCATATGAAAAAATAAAAAGCCCAGGATAGTCAAAACAATATTGAACAAAAGAACTTCAGGAATAATCACCATTCCTTACTTCAATATATACTACAGAGTAATAGTGATAAAAACTACATGGTATTGGTACAGAAACAAACACATTGATTAATGGGATCAAATTTAAGACCTAGAAATAAACCCACACATCTATAGATACTGGATTTTTGAAAAAGAACCCAAAACCATAAAATGAGTAAAACGTATCTTCAACAAATGGTACTGATCTAACTGGCAGTCTATATGTAGAAGAATGAAAATAGATCCATATTTATCACTCTGCACAAAACTCAAGTACAAATGGATCAAAGACCTCAACATAAAACTGAACACACTAAATCCCATAGATGAAAAAGTGTGAAATACCCTTGAAAGCATTGGTACAGGAGACAATGTCATGAACAGAACACTAATGCCTCAGACTCTAAGGTCAATAATTGATAAAAGTGATGTCATGAAACTGCAAAGCTTCTGTAAGGCAAAGAATACCGCCAATAGGACAAAATAACAGTCTACAGATTGGGAAAGAATCTTACCCAACCCTATATATGACAGAGGGCTAATACATAAAATCTACAATGAAATCAAGAGGTTAGACAGCAACAACCCAAATAACCCAATAAAAATGGGGCTCAAAGATAGAGAATTGATATCAGATGAATCTTGAATGGCTGAGAAGCACTTAAGGAAATGCTCAAAGTCCTTAAACATCAGAGAAATGCAAATCAAAACAATTATGAGGTTGCATCTTACACCCATCAGAATGCCTAAGTTCAAAAATTCAAGAGATAGGACAGGTGTGGTAAAGATGTGGAAAAAGAGAAACACTCCTCCATTAATGGTGAAAGAGGAAACATATACAACAACTTTACAAATAAATTTGTTGGTGTGGAAAGTTAATTTTGTTCGATATTAGAATGTTTACTCCAGCCTGTTTCTTGGGACCATTGGCTTGGAAAATTGGTTTCCAGCCCTTTAATCTGAGGTAGTGTCTGTCTTTGACACTGAGGTGCATTTCCTGTATACGGCAAAATGTTGGGTCCTGTTTATGTATCCAGTCTGTTAGTCGATGTCTTTTTATTGGGGAATTGAGTCCATTGATGTTAAAGAGATATTAAGGAATAGTGATTGTTGCTTCCTGTTATTTTTAATGTTATTTTTATGTTTTGTGGCTATCTTCTTTTGGGTTTGTTGAAAGAAGATTATTTTCTTGGTTTTTGTAGGGTGTAGTTTCCCTCCTTGTGTTGGTATTTGCAATCTAGTATACCTTGTACTTCTGGATTTGTAGAAAGATATTGTGTACATTTGGTTTTGTCACAGAATATCATGGTTTCTCCATCTATGTTAATTGAGAGTTTTGTGGTGTATAGTAGTCTAGGTTGTCATTAGAGGTCTCTTAGGGTCTGTATAACATCTGTCCAGGATCTTCTGGCTTTTCTAGTCTCTGGTAAGAAGTCTGGTATAATTCTGATAGGTCTGACTTATAATGTTACTTGACATTTTCCCTTACTGCTTTTAATATTCTTTATTTGCTTTGTGCATTTGGTGTTTTGAATATTATGTGACTGAAGGAATTTATTTCCTGGTCCTGTCTATTTGGTGTTCTGTAGGCCTTATGTATGTTCACTGACATCTTTATAGGTTAGGGAAGTTTTCTTCTGTAATTTTGTTGAAGATATTTACTGGCCCTTTAAGTTTGGAATCTTCACTCTCTTGCATATCTACTATCCTTAGGTTTCTTCTTCTCATTGTTTTCTGGATTTCCTGGATGTTTTGTGTTAAGAACTTTTTGCTTTTTGCATTTTCTTTGATTGTTGTGGCTATGTTTTCTATGGTATCTTCTGAACTTGAGATTCTCTCTTATATCTCATGTATTCTGTTGGTGATGCTTGCTTCTATAACTCCTGATCTTTTTCCTAGGTTTTCTTTGTCCAGGGTTGTTTCCATTTGTGATTTCTTTATTGTTTCTATTTCCATTTTTAGATCCTGGAAAGTTTTGTTCAATTCTTTCACCTGTTTTGTTTTGTTTTCCTATAATTCTTTAAGGGATTTTGTGTCTCTCTCTCTCTGTGTGTGTGTGTGTGTGTTTTCTTTTTAATGGCATGTGTGTTTTCTTTTTAAGACTTTTTGCCTGCTTTCTCTAATACTTCTTTAAGGGGATTATTTATATACTTCTTAAAGTCATCTTTCACCCTCCTGAGATGTGATTTTAAATCAGTCTTGCTTTTCTGGTGTGTTGGGGGCATCCAGGGCTCACTATGGTGGGAGAACTGGTTTCTGATGATTCCAAGTAGCCTTAGTTTATGTTGCTTATATTCTTGCTCTTGCCTCTTGCCATCTGGTTATCTCTGGTGTTAGCTGTTCTTGCTCTCTCTGACTGTGGCATGTCTCTCCTGCAAGCCTGTATGTCACTACTGCTAGGAGACAATTTTTCTCTGGGGGAGGAGTATTTCAGTATGGAGAACTGTGGCACAGGGTAAGCTCCAGGTGCAGACAGAAGCCAGAAGGATTCTGTCCTCAACTGTTCTTTGACTCTTGTGTCCTGATGGCTCATGCCAGGTCCATCTTGGGACAGAAATTTGAGTAGAATTGGTGGTCTTAACCTGTACTCACAGGTGTGGGCACTTCTGGGAGACCAGCTCTCTCCCTACTGTATTTCAGTATTGAGCTTTGAGGCACAGGATCACCTCTGTAATTATCTTTCAACAAACCCAAAAGAAAATAGTCACACAAACATAATTCTACCTCTAACAACAAAAATAACAGAAAACAACACTCACTTTTCCTTACTATCTTTTAACATCAATGGACTCAATTCCCCAATAAAAAGACAGACAGTAAAATACTGGATATGTAAACAGGACCCTGCATTTTGCTGCATACAGGGAACATACCTCAGTAACAAAGACAGACACTACCTAAGAGTAAAGGCTAGAAAGAAAATTTCCAAGCAAATGATCCCAAAAAACAAGATGGAATAGCCATTCTAATAGATAATAAAATTAACTATGTTTTTTAAAGATACATTTATTATTATACATAGGTACACTGTAACTGACTTCGAATGCACCAGAAGAGGGTGTCAGATCTCATTATGAGTGATTGTGAGCCACCATGTGGTTGCTGGGATTTAAACTCAGGACCTGTGGAAGAACAATCAGTGTTCTTACCCACTGAGCCATCTCATCAGCCCTAAAATTGACCCTGAACTAAAAGTTATCAAACAAAGATAAGGAAGGACACTACATATTCATCAGAGGAAAAATCTACCAAGATGAACTCTCTATTCTGAATATCTATGCTCCTAATGCAAGGACACCACATTCATAAAAGAAACTTTACTAAAGCTCAAAGTGGACATTGCACCTCACACAACAATAGTGGAAGACTTCAACATCCTACTCTTAGCAAGGGAAAGATCATGGAAACAGAAAATAAACAGAGACACATTGAAAGTAAGAAAAGTTATGAACCAAATAGATTTAACATATTTACAGAACATTTCATCCTAAATCAAAAAATTGCCTTCTTCTCAGCACATTGTGGTACTTTTCCCAAAACTGACCATATAATTGGTCACAAAACACGCCTCAACAGATACAAGAAGATTGATATAATCACCATGGACTAAGGCTGGTCTTCAATGCCAACCAAAACAGCGGAAAGCCCACATACACATGGAAGCTGAACAAAAATGCTCTACTCAATGATTACTTGGTCAAGGAAGAAATGAAGAAAGAAATTAAGACTTTTAAGAATTTAATGAAAACAAAGGAATATTTTACCAAAACTTATGTGACACAAAGAAAGCAGTGCTAAGAGGGAAACTCATAGCTCTGAGTGCCTCCAAAAAGAAGCTAGAGCAAGCATATACTAGCAGCTTGACAACACACTTCAAAGCTCTAGAACAAAAAGAAGCAAATACACCCAAGAGGAGTAGACAGCAGGTAATAATCAAACTCAAGGCTAAAATCAACCAAGTAGAAAAAAGCAAGAACTATAAAGAATCAACAAAACCAGGAGCTGATTCTTTTAGAAAATCAGCAAGGTTGATGAACCCCTAGCTAGACTAACCAGATGGCACAGAGACAGTATCCAAAATAACAAAATCAGAAATGAAAAGGGAGACATTACAATGGAAATTGAGGAAATTCAAAAAAATCATCAGATCCTACTACAAATGCCTATACTCAACCAAATTGGAAAATCTGGATGAAATGGACAAATTTTAAGAGAGATACCAGGAGCTAAAGTTAAATCAGGATCATATAAGGCATCTAAACTGTCCCATATCTCCTAAAGAAATAGAAGCAGTCTTTAAAAGTCTCCCAACCAAGGAAAGACCATGAATAGATGGGTTTAGTGCAGAATTCTATCAGACCTTCAAAGAAGATCTAACTATTCCACAAAATAGAAACAGAAGGAACACTACCCAATTCATTCTATGAAGCCAAAGTTATGCTAATATCTAAACCACACAAAGACCCAACAGAGGAAGAGAACTTCAGACCAATTTCCCTTATGAACATCTATGTAAAAATGCTCAATAAAATTCTTGCCAACTGAATCTCAGAACACATCAAAATGATCATTCACTAAGATCAAATAGGCTTCATCCCAGGGATGCAGGGATGGTTCAATATATGGAAATCTATCAATGCAATCCACCACATAAACAAGATCAAAGAAAAAAACCACATGATCATTTCATTAGATGCTGAAAATGCATTCGACAAAATTAAGCATCTCTTCATGTTAAAAGTCTTGGAAAGATCAGTAATTCAAGCCTCATAGCTAAACATATTAAAAGCAATACAAAGCATACCAGTAGCCAACATCAAACTAAATGGAGAGAAACTTGAAGCAGTCCCATTAAAATCACAGACTAGACAAGGCTGCCCACTCTCTCCCTATCTACTCAGTATTATACTTGAAGCTCTATATAGAACAATTAGACAAGAAAATGTAGTAAAAGAGATACAAGTTGGAAAGGAAGAAAAATTATTATTTGTGATGATTTGATAGTATACTTAAGTGACCCCAAAATTTCCACCCACCAGAGAAGACCAAAAATGATAAACCTGATAAACAACTTCAGCAAAGTGGCTTGATATAAAATTAATTCAAACAAATCATTAGCCTTCCTCTACTCAAAGGATAAACTGGCTGATAAAGAAATTAGGGAAAGGACACAAATGTACTGAGCACAGGGTCCACAATGGAGGAGTTAAAGAAAGGTCTGAAGGAACTTAAGGGGATTGCAACCCCATAGGAAGAATAACAATATCAACCAACCAGACCACCCTAGAGCTCCCAGGGACTAAGCATCAATCAGGGAATACACAGGGAGGGACCCTTGACTCCAGCTGCACAAGTAGCAGAAGATGGCCTTGTCAGGCATCAATGGGAGGAGAGGCCCTTGGTCTTGTGAAGGCTTGATGGATGCTCTGGTAGGGGAATTTGAGGAAAAGGAGGTGGGAGTGGGTGGGTGGGTAGGAGAATACCCTCATAGAAGCATGGGAAGGGGTGTGGGATAGGGAGTTTTGGTGGGGTGGGAATGGGAAAAGTGATAACATTTGAAATGTAAATTAAGAAAATATCCAGTAAAAAAAAAAAAAGAGGCAGGTGAAGGGAGGGAACTTGTTGGGTGAAGGGATAAGTAGGGGAATGTGTGTGTTAAAGGTCAGGTGTGGGGAAGGACATGGGAGATGGCTAGGTGGCCATGAAAATGAATGTAAATATGCAACTGACAGGGGTAGGGACATAGTGGACATCTGCAGGTTGAGACAGAGACCTGGGGTAAGGGAGGCACCAAAGAATCTACGAAGGTATTAAACCTAAAGAGGCCATTTCCTATAGACAGACAGGAACATCACTGTAGCAATAGAGATACCCACCCACCCACAAAATTTCAACCCAAAATTTATCTTGCCTACAAGAAATTCAGGCACAGGGAAGTGAAGCAGAGATTGAGGGAATGACCAACCAATAATGAACATGTCTTAGTCTGGGTTTCTATTCCTGCACAAACACACCATGACAAAGAAGCAAGTGGGCAGGAAAGTGTTTATTTGGCTTATACTTCCACATTGCTGCTCATCATCAAAAGAAGTCAAGATAGGCACTTGAGTACATAGGGCAGGAACTTGGAGGCAGAAGCTAATGCCATGGAGGGGTGCTGCTTACTGGATTACTTTTCCTGGCTTTCTCAACCTGTTTTCTTATACAACCCAGGACTATCAGCCCAGGAATGGCACCACTCACACTAGGCTTGGCCTTCTGCCCTTGATCACTAATTGAGAAAATGCCTTACAGTTGGATCTCATGGCAGCATTTCCTCAAAGGAAGCTCCTTTTTCTGTGATAATTCCAGATTGTGTCAAGTTGACACCCCAAACCATCCAGTACAGAAACCAACTTGAGATCCATTTCATGGGCAAGGACTAATCCCTAACACCATTAGTGATCCTTTGTTATGCTTGCAGACAGAAGCATGATTTCCTCTGAGAGGCTCCACCCAGAAGCAGACTCAGAGAGATACAGATCCCCATAATCAAACTGTGGATGGAGCTTAAGGATGCTTATGGTAACACAGGAGGAAGGATTGTAGGCCCCAAAGGAGGTAGGAACTCCACAAGAAGATCAACATAATCAACTAAACTGGACCCTTGGGACTCTCAGAGTCTGAACCACCAACCAAAGACTATACATGGGCTGGCCCTAGGACTCCTCACTCGTATGTAGCAGATATGCAGATTGCTCTTATGTGGGTCCCAAACAACTGGGACAGCAGCTATTCCAAAAGCTGTTGCCTAGCTGTGGAATATGTTATTCTACCTGGGTTGCTTTGGTCTCAGTGGGAGCGGAAACACCTAGCTTTACAGAGACTTGATATGCCAGAGTTGGGCAATACCCTTGTGGAAGTGTGGTAAGGGAGCAAAGGAAAGGATTATGGGAAGGGGTGGTCAGGAGAGGTCAGTGAGCTGGATGTAAAGTGAACAATAAAAAAAAAAGAATAAAACACAACAAAATACAAACCATATTGAAATGTAGCTCATATTGGAAGTAGAAACATCTTTTGTTTTTGATACATATATGTGTGTGTGTGTGTGTGTGTGTGTGTGAGTGAGTGTGTGTGTGTGTGTGTGTGTGTGTGTGTGTATGTTCTTGATGACCACCTTTATGTTAAAGTGAGACAAAGGATATCTGGGGCATTATGTCTAAATTTAGCAGACATATTTTAAGGTTAGTTTTGATAAACAAGAATGCACTCAGAAAAGTTATAAGAGAGATAGGCTGTACTGTTAAAAATCCTATTTGTATTAGAATAATTAAGCAAATATCATGTGGTATGCAGAAGCCCTATTTCAAGTATTTAAATTGACATTATATTTATATTGTTTTTAAAATGATAATATGTTTATATTTTATGTATTATTGTGTTACTGTTTGTAAATTCATTTTTAGGGACTTTGTTGAAAAATAAAATCATTGAATCTTGAGAAAAACCAATGCTTATTCTGTTTAAGATTTTTAAATAAATTTTGAGCAATTTAAATTCTGGGTATATGAAAATTAAATAATAATTAGAGAAATGAAAGCAGAAAATGATGATAGGCAGAAAGTTTAACTTAGCTAAAAGCCCCTTCAATGGTAACATGGGACTAATGAATAATAACATTACTCAGTTTTCTGAAGAATATTGTTCTTAATTTTCTCTTAAAAATTCAAAGAATTTCATAATGAGATACAAGTGCTATTAGAAATGTTCAGAACCTCTAAATGTCTTCTGTTAAACATTTATATCTATTTATTTTATACTTATGAACGTTATGTCTATATGCATGGATATGCTGATATTTGTGCCCAGGAGTGACTGAGGAGGTCAAAAGAGAGCATTTGATCTCCTGTAACTGGAATTAGAGATGAGTGTGAACCACATTGCAGTACTGGGAATGAAACTCAGGTCCTTTGCAAGAGCAAGTGCTCTTACTTGTTGAGATAAAAACCTTTGCTCAAACAAAACTTTGGATTAGCACTCAGAGTTTTTTCTCTGATTGCTTTCATGTCTGTGGGTTGTGTCTAGTGACTGGGATATGCATGGCAAGTGCCTTTTCTCTTCACTGTAGCCCAAGCTCTCTTTTCATTTACTATTTTGCTGGAAAGTCTCACTGTACTGTACGGGCTAGCCTTGAACTTTTCATGCTCATACCTAAGTCTTTTGAGTATCTGGAATTACAGGATCACTCTAACAGTGCCAGCACATACAAACATTCACACAATCCTTTATTATCGCAGGACACTTTATATTCCTTCTGGAACTTCAGTGTCTTTCTCCTCCCTCCCTCTGTTGCACTATTTAACTCCACTATGCAGTCCATGATGTCTTGGACTTTGCTATGTAGCCCAGAAGGGTTTCAAATTGACAGTTGACTCCTATATAGCCTTTCAGTATTTGATTTAGGACTGATGTACCAGATCTAGTAAGAGTGTCTCTTGGAAGACAAGTAAATTTTTGTTGATAATGCTGGCCCAAATTCAATGTATAAAACATTAATAATTTAATCATATGTGTATATATAATTTTATAGGCAAAATATATCAGTAAACCTCTTATCTTCTAGTAAAATGTAAATCATATATTTTACTTTATATTATGAATTTAATTGACGTATGTACATCTTCCAATTAACCACATACTTAAAACTAAATGTGAATTCTTTCTGAAAACCACAATCTTTAGAGTCTGGAGTTTCTTCTCTGTTCCTCCTGAGGTGGCAGTTTTATTGGATATTTTTCTGTCTAGGCATTGTTATAAAGCTAATTGAGTTCCACTCAATGATTTTCTAGATGACCAAAATTTTTGTGGTTAGAAAAAGTTCAAACTAACATTTAAAGTAACCAAACACATTGGAATTAAGCAGTATGAGAAACTTATGCCTTCTTACCTGATGTAAACTAAAATATTTTCCCACGTTGAATAGTTACTAAAAGCTTCTCTCATGTTCCCTTGCAGTGTGAAACAGACTAAACAGGAGTCTCTTGGACCATAAAGCTTTGGGAAACAAACAAGATGACTGTCTTTAAACCCTTCCAAATATCTAAAACAGGACTGGAAAATCATAAAATTAAATTTTAAACCAAACTGGATGACAGAACTAATAAAATGTAAAACCATGATAAGAAGTGAACAGATAAACAAATGTGGCTGAGATCTCAGGAAATGAGAGAGAAAAATATACTAGAAAGTAGGAGCCTCTCTTTCAATTGACTGATAGCTGATGGCCACAATGAGATGTTGTCTTTCATAGACTACAAAGGTTTTTTGTTGCTGAGGGTTTGTTAGCAGTGACAAGGTCTGTCACATACGGATGAAAAATGGTACTGGCATGAAGGGAAAATAAGATCACAATATCAGGAGACACTCCTGAAAGGAAATTAAAAGGATGCTTCCCAGGTAGCAGGAAATTATTCTGGGGGAAAGTTGGAAATAGTAATAATGAAAATGGTGCAACAGTAAAACCAAGTTAAACAAAGTTGAAATATAATGTGTGCATCTGTGTAGCTGTATAATAATGCATGATGATTTTTCATAATATTCACTCTTTCTTCCTCTCCCAACAGAGATGAGAGCATGACAGGCATGAATTAAAATTAAAGGATTTAAACTGCATTGTGAACAATCGTTTTTTTTGGTAGCATGCTCTTTCTCTTTTGAACTATTTCCCAATGTTCATTTGATGAACACAAAAACTTTCTATGATAAAGTAGTTAGAGATTGTAAAACTGATTAAACACAAAGATTATTATCATCATTAAGAATAATTAATTGAGTGCAGCCATAGAATCTTATTAGTGGGTCTGCTAAAGTGTTTATAGTCATTTTTACTGCTTCTGATTAGTTTAGGACTAAGGCACATCAAAATATGTCATAAATGAACAAGGTTAAGTAGTCAGCATGTATGACTTCAGGAGCTTCACTGATATTCCAATAAATTGGAGCACTTGATGAAGGTGGCCAAAGGGCTTAGTGAGAGAGCTTGTCAGTAAATGACAAGTATTGTACACTTTGAAATTAAAAAAGTCATCTAATAACCAAACATGGAAGCTTAATTCATAGATTAATATTAGACAATGATTAGTCTTACTTCAGCATAATTAGTATTAAGAAACAACCTTCTACTAGCAAAATTAAACATTTATTACAAGCACTCATATTTTAAAAGGATGGTGGAAGGCATTGGCTGGGGCTAGGACATTAACTTGGATTTTTTGAAGAGATTAGAATTCTCAGTCTTCTAACAAGGCTCTATATGATGGACTGACATTTCGTGATATGTTTAGAAATACTTTTAGCATCATGTTCCACTTATTCATTACTAAAGAAATTTAGTAACAACATATTACTACCACTTATGAACTGTCCCACTGAACATGAAATTCTGGTTCACAGGTGCAAGTTTTATTTTGTACTTTGCAATTATTAAAGATTTTATGAAAATAATATCTCTAAAACATTTATTTTGTTATATTTTACCAATGTTATAAGGAGTCACAATTTTGAATGGTGGGGCTTTCAAAAGGATTTTAAAACTTAGTTTTAAGCTTAGTTGGTATTAAAAAAATTAACTACACAAATATCATGGGTATCAGGGAGAATACACTGAAGATCAGAAATGATTTTAATATGATATAAATAGTAAGCATAAAATACAAAACAAAATGGCATATAGGGGAATAAAGGAAGAAACATGACTTGTGAGTAAAACTCAAGAAGATGAAGACAAAAAGAATGCTAGCAGAAGTCAGGTTTGAGGGGGAAGACTTTGGGAAAATAGAGAAAATAAGGGTCCTATGTGAAGAATTAATCTAAAAATAAGGTGTGTGAAAAAAGCTATGGGAAAGCCTAATATATTTGGAGAAAATAATGGAATTATGTAATATGAAAAAGGAAGGAGAAACTCTGAGTTAACGATTTACATCAGGATGGCCATGGATATGTGGGAGAATAGAGGGTAGGGAGTAGGTTATCCAAAAGCAAGACCATGAGAGAATATTAAAGAAACCCGCTAGTTAGTAAAATAATTTCAAAAAACTTTTAAAATGCATAGGTGGATAATATAGAAGATTAAACAAATTTGCATTGTAAAGCATGGGATACCTCCACACACATTATTGATCAGGGAAGTAACAGAGGTCTCCAAAAGAACTCAAACTGTTGCCATTGCTCTAGGTTTCCATACCCAGCATATCTACATATACACATGACAGAAGATGTCATATACATTGGCTGCAGGGCATGGAGTAATCACTATTAAGACAAGTGGAAACATCTTTCTTGCTGGCTAGATTATATAGTTCTAGAAGTGTTACATAGACTACTTGGGGGATAAAAGGCAACAGTGAACTTACCCATGGCTGGACCTTTTATGGAGTAGCTGAAGACAAAAGATTCTCTAGAGACGGGAATAAATCAGAGTCTATTCACAGTTGGCAGAACAGTCCCAAGTAGATTAGTGGGAAATAGCCTTGACTTCTAATTTGTTCCAGTTTTTAAGGGCAACCCCACACACAATTGTGGTGTATGCAGAAAGGTAGGTTTGCTTAGTGTATACAGTAAACAAACATTATTTACAGAAGTAGAGAGACAGCGTTTAAATGACCAAGCACTTGAACTTGAGCTCTGGGGCACATTATACTGTAACTTAGAGCTGATCCAGAGACCAGTTTAACCATCCAGATTTATGGTTACTCTAAGAAACCAGAGATCAGTTTTACATGCGATTATTTTAGCACTTAAAGTGTTGTTAGAAATATTTTCATGAGATGGAAAATACCTATAGTTCAGTATCCCACTACAATATTATAATAGGGACTTACCAAACACATTTTACTCCCTGGTGAAACAGTGGCATGACTCTTACATTACAACAACTCTCTGGTTGGAATATGAGGCCTGATCCCCATGAAAGAATCCATGCTAGCTACTGTAATAATCAAGAAAATCATAGTCCCTGATGTGGAAGCTATTATATTTGTTGTCAAATAGCCTTCAAAATATTTATATTTTAATTCTCAGCCTGGGCTGTTCTTAATCTTGGTCAAGGAAGGTTTATTTCATACTGGTCATTCAGTTACTGCAGAGACTCATAACTGGTCAAAGTGCTGAACACACATACACGAACACACACACACATACACACTCACATATAGTAGGTGCTAAGCTATAAGTGGAACATCTTTGTCAATGCCAATGTCAAGGCTCAGGGAACCCCATAGAAGAAAACAAAAATGAATATCATAGCCATATGACGGAAAGGCTTGCTGTGAAATGCTGGCTTCTGTGCATGATCATTATTGTATTCACGGAGTTTCTATAACTGGTGTTACCTGCCAGAGACTGGTATAAAATCCAACAAGTCAAAATTCTTCAGGAATTGTTGAGGAATGTATGATGCTCTATTCTACTCAGGAACTTTTTACTAATTGTTAGTTGCAGAGAGAAAGACAGTCATTTTTGTTTGGTGATACGGCCACTTTCTAACAGATACCCAGGCACCCATGCACATATGATCAGCACTAATTATTAAAAGCAAATTATTAACAAAAATATTAAAAGGGGAGAAAGAGCTGAAAAGAATATGGAACACTAAGAGTGGGGCTTAAGGAAAGTTTAGCATGAGAAAATTAGGGTCATAGTGATTATATTAAGTTGTATGCATTTATTTTAAAGAATACATTTAAAGCAATAAGGAGAGATACATATTAAATAACTTGTGACTCATAGTATATGTTCAGGTTTAGTATTAGTATTAATAATGAATTGATGGATAGTTATGCTAAGAGAAATAAGAATACCTAGTGGAATGAAGATGGTAATGTAAAAGAACAAAAAGACCAGTGGATAGCCTACTCTAACAATTCAACAGATGCATAGTCCTAGAATAAGAGGAAGTATATGAAATACAGAGGATAATAATGAGAGTAATGGCGAGAATAATAAAAGTTCCTTGAAAGCTAAATTACTGATACCCTCAAAAGAACAAAACTAGCTACAATTTCAATAGTGAAATACAGTAGATAATGCAGATAATCTTGTTCTTCAAAACTGAAGAAGGGAAAATTGAGATGTCTCTAATTAAATGGAGTTCTTAAGAAAATGGTTCATTGTTTATTTATTATTGAGTTTATGCCTTATTGCATGAGATGGAACCAATACCTGATGTTGTCAATGAGGCTAAGAGCTCTATACTAGCCAGCGTTTGGACCAAAGGGGACTCTAATACTGTTATTCTGCTACATAACTGTAGCCGCCAGTGGCCATGGGTTACTGTGTTCCTGAAAGAAAAGCTGGGGAAGGATGAGAAGGATGGTGAGAAAAATAACAAGTCAATACAAAGTTCTCAACTTTAATTCTGGAGTCTGAAGTTTTTAAAGGTGGAAACTCATTTCCCCCTTTCTCAGGATCTCCTCAGGAAAACAAGCTCAACTGCTCAGCAGGTAGTGGCTTCTTATAGGAAGCTACATATGTGGCAGGGGCTAGGTCAGAAGACTCTACCCTAGGTAGGCTAGGTGACTGGGGCAAAATAGGGTCTGATTCAGCCCTCTAAAGGCTGGGGGGAGAGCACACATAAACAAGGAATAATACAACTCTTAATGGCATACCTCATAAAGCAGAGCATTACTTAGCTCATATCAAAGAAGATTCTCCTGCAATTAGTGGGAACTTATTAAGACCTATATCTGGACAATGCAGTGAGTAAGAAACTTTAGAGCACTCCCTCATAAATGGAATATCTTGGGAGGGAGGGTATGGGGGACTTTTGGGATAGCATTGGAAATGTAAATGAGGAAAATACCCAATAAAATATTAAAAAAATGGAATATCTTTATAAACTCTTCTTCTCAAGGTGTGTGTGTGTGTGTGTGTGTGTGTGTGTGTGTGTGTGTGTGTGTAAAAGAGGATGCAGAGAAATTTTGTCACACATGATGGACAATGCCATGGAAACACTGTCTTACAGACACAACGGGGCTGATATACATATGAATTCACCAAGACCGTGACAAGATTCCTAAGACCTACGTACATCAATCCATATGAAATCCTGGTGTGAAGGAAGAGAAGTGGACAAAAGTCCTTCCCATCAAAAGTCCTTCCCATAGATATGAAGATACCCATTGTTGGAGAAAGAGAAACATGAAGCTGGGTGGGTTGAATGAGGATCTGGGGAGATTTAAATGATGGGAAAGAATGTGATTTTCATATGAAATTTTCAAAGAAAAATTAATAAATGAAATTTGTTTAAGTAGGTAAGCTTGATCAAAGGATAACACACACAAACACACACAGAAAGGAGGGAGGGAAAGGATGGAGGAAGAGAGAGAGAAAAAGATACTAAATAATAAATGTAATAAAACTTGAAATTTTTGATTATCAATTATACATATAATTTATGATATTTTAAAATGGAAATGCAAGGCTACAAAGATAGTTTTTATGTCATTTAACTTTAAATTTAACAAGTAAAGAGAGCAGTATTGAATCTGCTTAGAGATAGAAAAATCAAACTTAGAGAAGGACTTTTTTGACGCTAAAACTAGAAAACATGACAGTCACAGGGGAGATGTGATTTTGTCAAAAGGAAAAGGAAAGGTTTCCTACAAATAGGAAGACGGGCCCACAAGGGTAGAATAATATATGAAATAAATGTGAGGTTGCAACCAAGCATTGAGGACAGTGTTAGTCTACACATTGAAAAATATTTTGTAAGCATCATGCAGGTTGTAGTGCTTGGAGACTGAAAAAAGGATGATGAAATCTTGAAATAAAAAACTAAGATTATAAAATTCCCCCTAAGCAAATCAGTCACTGATTAACTAGAAATTATTCTTAGAGGGTACGTTAATTTGGAGCTTAATTATATTCATGAAAATGACCATCTTCTAGAGTTCAGACAACAGAGACTCAAACTCAATTTGTATATTCTTTTGTTTTATAAAATTTCTCATAAATGAATATTCTATTGTCCAAATAACATATATAAATTATCAGGCTACCAAGAGGACATGAATACTGTGATTACTCTGCTATTATTTCTACTATAGCATAATGTGTTCTCTTCCTACCAACTATTTATATAAATTACTGCACTCTTAATGTTAAATGTTAGTTTATCACTTAACACTTGGACTCCAGCATAGAATTATATTATGTACTTTATTAGCTCATTTACCACCTACTATGCTCTATAACTTGGTAATCCCTGGAACATGAGATATTTGAGTTTACTTTTTGTAGTAATTTAAGCATCTTTTGGGTTTACCAATTACTATCTCTAAAATTGTTGTATCTTTGTATCACTTAAAAAAATTAAGTCATTAAAAGTCATTGCATATATTATATGAATATGTACACATATACATAAATGTAATCTGTTCAGTCTGTAAGTGGTGCCTGCGTGCATGTTTCTGGGCTGACTATTTGTTATTAGACAACCAGTTAGTGTACTCTTCCTCAACAAAAACAATTTCTCCCATCCTCATTATTTCTTAATTGTTTTATTTTTATTTGTAAGGTTGAGACTTTCATGAGCCCACTATGGCATGTCTATTCACCATGAGTTTGACAAAGGAAAAAAAAAAGGTGTATGAGAAATTTAGGAGAAAGTAAAAAGAACAGGTTAATTGTGTAATTATAATAAAAAAGAAACTTTAAGCTTGTGTAAACATGAAAAACAGAGAAATTATTTCTGCTTAAGATAACTCTCAACCCATAATCAGAAATTGTCAGAACATATTTAGAATAGGATTATGTGGTAAAAAGACTAAGTATAGGAACAGTACTTTTCTAAGCATGGGTTTTATATTTCTTCTAGTCCACATGAGGAAGCATGCTATATCTTATGTATTCAAAGAATAATTAAACTAAGATTCTAAAACTTCAGATTCTGAAGTTAAATGCCAAAGAACTCTAAAATTTCTCTTAAAGGTTTTCATTATGAACCCTGTGAAGTGACTTTGAACATGATTCTTTGTACATTATTAGGAAGATATAACTGAAAATAAAACAGAGAAGAAGTTAAATGCTACTGGCATCACATTCAAATTCAACAAGTATTTATCTTTGTTAATGAATCTTAAGAGATATAATACATACATTTAAAGCCATATACTTAAATTATTTGCAAAATGTATTTTCAGTTTATCACATAGTTTTCAATCAGAGATGATTGATGTTTTTATAATTCATATGAAGACAATGGTCATATGTTGTCATGATATTGGAATTCAGAAGTTTCAAATTCGTTGAAACCTATTTCCTTTCAATAGTTGACACCCACATTTGCAAATTTTGATATGTACATAATCCTATCAGAAGATATAAACTATGACTTTAGAGAAAACAATAGTTTGTCTTTCCTCATCTAGTCGTTCATAACGTAAAGCAGCAGGGTTTATGGTAGGCCACTAATATTCTAATAAGTGGTAACCAAGTCACTCAATTTTGGTAAGATTGTTCCTTTACTTTTTCACATAAATATTGCTACAATAACTTAAAACCTAAAACACATAGGTATTTATATAGCTTTCTTGGTTATTCAGTCAAGATGAATTTTAGCTAGCTTCATTGCATTTCATATTCCCTAAACTCTGACAAAATATTTTCATATGAAAAAAATAAGCATTTCCCTTTTATTAGAATTCTCTAAGAAATTCTCTGTGCTAGCCAGTCCCCTCTATTCTGAGATCAGACATTTTCCCCACTGTTTAGGTAACTGCAATTAAAATAATATAAAAGACTGATACACTGTCTACACTGCTAGTAATAGCAGCTACAAGATAACTATTTTTATAAAAAATACATTGTAATTTGGTGTTTTATCATGTAAAAATTGATAAGTGTGAAAAACATGCCTACTAAAAATTTTCTCTTTGGTTTTAATAATTTTTAATACTCCATTTGGTTCTAGTTTGTTAATTATGCATTGAGTATCTATTACGAGTTTAAATTTGGAAGTCTGTAATTGTTATATACACTTTAAAATCTGAATGTCCTCTCTGTTTATTATGCTTCTTAAATTTTTCATTTGTTTCTTATTTAATTATAGCTATTTAACTTCTTTTACTCAAGGATTTGTTTTCATTATTATGGTATTCTAATCAAACCACAGCTATTATTATAAAATACTCATGAAACAATGAAATGAAAATCCAAGCAATACATTTTTTTACAAGGGGCATAATTATAGCAATTCCTTTTCATAGTGTCATTAATATGTGTGAACACCATAACTTGATAACTTAGATCCAAATATTTAATTACCCTATAACATATTAGGTTATAATTATATATTGATTAACACATGTGGAATTATATGCTAGGCTTAAATGATAGAGACCATATTCAACTATAATCTGTCATAGACTCGACTCATGATATAAAGATTTAAATTTAATTCAAGATGTAGAGATATTGACTCTTCTCACACCTACCAGTTTGTTCAGCTGTCTCTGACCTCTGTACTGACCTCTTGGCTGCCTAATATTGTTATAAAATTATGAAAGCGTAATCAGGTGTCTGCAAATTATAGCAGTTACACTGTGCATCCCCATTATCTATTCCACAAATGGCATTTCTTTTGAGGACAACAACTGTTCTGATTTTTCATTGTAGTTTTGTTGTAGCTGATGTTTTTATTGTCCATCTTGACACAGGCTATAATTGCCTGGAGAGTAGAACTCCAATTGAGAAAATGCCTCTATTCAATAGGGCATTATTCTTGATTGATGACTAACATTGTGGTCATGGGTTACATGGGGTGGTGCCATGGCTGGGCAAGTGGTCATGAATGGTTTAGAAAACTAGGGTTGGCAAGGCAAGGTAAACCCAGCAAGGCAGTGCTCCAATTCAGTTTCTGCCTCCAGTCCCAGCCTTGCATCCCTGACTTCCTTTTATGAGGAACTGTGACCAAGAACATTGAAACTGAAATAAACACTTTACTTCCCCAAATGCTTTTGCTAAAGGTGTGCCATCACAGCAATACAAAACAGCAAAGACATATTTTAAAATTGGATATTTTATTTATTTACATTTCAAATATTATCCCCTTCCCCGGTTTTCTCTCTGCAACCCCCCTATCCCATCTCCCCTTACCCTGTTTCTATGAGGGTGCCCCACCCACCTACCCACTCCCATATTTGCCATTGGCAAAGGCTGCTTTCAGATAAAGTAACAAGGTAGCATGATCATGAGAGAGACCATGTGTCAGGAAAGGTTAAAAAAGTCGACTATGTGTCTTAACACACTGCTTAATGCCAGTTTTATATGAATTATTTGATGCACATGATGAAGAATCTCAGACTAATATATTGTAAGAACCATCTTATAAGATTGCATAGTAGTGAAGAATAAAAATTATCCGAATCTCTAAGATATAATGTATCAGTGCTGTTTCTTATGCAATACCAAATTAGTGAGACATCTTATGAAAACAGTGATGTTAGAAAGAGAATGCCCCACACCTTTCTGCAGTGCAATAACTGGGGACAGGTACACAGACAGCATAAGTAAGTCTTCATATCAGTAACATTGAAATAATGATCTAGGATCATTCTAGTTGTAATGGATTGAGTCAGGTTTATGAATATCTTTATATTTTACAGTTTGCTATTATATAATAAAATAAATAATTGTAAAACTTTTTCATCTTCTGGTAGTATTTTTATTATAATTACCTTGTAAATTTCTGATATCTAGGGTTTATTCCAAAAAATACAAATCATAAGATTGACATTGACTTTGTAATTATGGAACATGCAGTGATATTCAATATATTTATCATCTTTTTTCTCTATTTTGAATGGTTTTTAAAGTTTTACAATGAAACTGTAAAATATTTATTATATTAAGCCAATTTAAATTAATTATTACTGATTTTTTACATATGTTAGGACTTATGTGATATACAGTCTGAAAGTAATAGGAATACCAGTAGAAAATGAAAAAGATCAAATGGAATAAAGACTATCTATTCAAGGTTACATTCTCTTAACAAGACCAATTTTATAAAGGAATCATTTCCCAACAAAGTATATCTTTTTTTAATATAAAACTATTTTTTATTACATCTTTTCCTCAATTACATTTCCAATGCTATCCCAAAAGTCCCCCATACCCTCCCCCCTACTTCCCTACCCACCCTTTCCCATTTTTTTTGGCCCTGGCGTTCCCCTGTACTGGGGCATATAGAGTTTGCATGTCCAATGGGCCTCTCTTTCCAGTGATGGCCGAGTAGGCCATCTTTTGATACATATGCAGCTAGAGTCAAGAGCTCCGGGGTACTGGTTAGTTCATAATGTTGATCTTAAATATATCAACAAAGAAGCATTAAATCACTGTTGCAGACCGGGGAATCAGACTGAGCATTATATAACCGTGAAAGATTTTGGTGAAGTTTACAATATGGTTCATCTAATTCAGAGAGGAAGTTGTCTGAAGGACCTACATTATTACAATTGCCTATTCAAACCTATACTTCTAAAACCTATTTTCCCATTTTTGTTTGTCAAGATTTTGTAGAAAGATCCTATATACCTATGCAATGTATTAGGCAAGCTCACCTCTGCATTACCCATTGAAAACTGAACCAAGAGGTCAAATTCATTTCATGACTGAGACTCCATGAAATCATGTGCCCTAAATATTTCCTTACAACGTGGAATGGAGAAAATTACCCAAATAAAATTTGTCTTAGTGTATTTGAGCCAAGTTTTAAACCTGTGAGAAACATATCCTGTGTGTCATTGGACAAGTTCATCCATGTTCACAAACAGTGTAAAGTAATTGAGGAAAAGGACGATTCAAATCATCAAAAATTGATATGATTAAAAATTACCCTGATAATTATCCTGGAGAACAGATTTACTTAAAGACCAAACAAAGAAATTATTTTAAAATTCACAGTTGTTTCTGTGGTAATGTTTAAAATTACCTGAATTTGAGACAGTACTATAAAGTTACATTCTTGGCCATAGTCAATATCATCAAGAAAGACATGCTTTCCAACAGGCACAGTTATTCATTATTGTAGATATTCTGTTTTCCCCAAATTTGTGTGAAACTGAATGTAGGTGTTCAAAATTCTAGAGCCAAGTCTTTATGGATCACTACATGTATATTGCCTAAATGATAGTAGAAGACATTCTGAAATTCAGAGAAGAGGGTCATTTGTTCTCTCTGGACAACAGGAGGCTCAGCCTCTATCAACAGCTGAAAGGAACATACCAGACTGAACACATATATGCACATGTGTTAGTGGCAATTTAAAAATGTCAGATTTTTTTTTTCTAACCCAGCTAGTTCCCAAATATTTGAGACAGACTATTAGATTTAGTCAATCTTTAAGTGATTGTTTGTAGCATGCTTTTCCACCTTAGGTAAAACGACATTTTTCTTTTAGAGAAGTTTTAATTTTTAAAGTAACACTTAATATATTTTGCACTTTTACTCTATTATTTCATTATTTTAAATGACTATGAACACCATAATAAAATTTTTCTACCTGAAAATTCATTTTTCTTGGATATTTTTATTAATATTTTATACATTTACATTTCAAATGAGATCCCTTTTCCCAGTTACCCCTCCACAGCTCTCCTTCCTTTCACCCTCTCCTCCCTCCCCATTGCCTCCATGAAGGTGCTCCTCCACCCACTCACCCACTCATGCCTCACCACTCTAGCATCCCTCTATGTTAGGGCATCAAGCCTTCACAGGACCAAGGGCTTCTTCTCCCATTGATGTCAGATAAGGTCATCCTCTGCTGCATATGTAGCTGGAGCCGTGGATCCCTCTCTGTGTACTCTTTGGTTGGTGGTTTAGTCTCTGGGAGCTCTGGGTGGTCCTGTTAGTTGATTTGGTTTTTTAATGCCAACCACATTTTAATTCTTTGAAAATTCTATATAATATGTTTTAGTTAAATTGATCTTCAGCTAGTCCTCTTAACTCATCCCAGATCCAGTCTTTACAGATTACCATTCAAGGTCACATACCCTTTTAAAAAATTAAGTTAATAACCCATCATCTCTAATTTTGACTGTTCTTTTCATCAGAATGGCAGGACAGTGGTTCAAGGAGCAGCTATACCTTTAAAGAAAATTACTCCTCCAACCCTGAACCCATGAAATCACTGTCAATTGCTCCTTGGTTTGGGGTGGGAGCCTATGAATTCCATGCTAGGATGTTGTCTGTCTGGATTTGGTGAAGGTCTTCTGCAGGCAGCAAAGATGCTGTGAGTTCCTGGGTGAAGCAATCCTCTCATGCAGAAGATCCTTCTACCCTCGGGGTTTTATTTTCAAGGCAATGATTAATTTGAGTGCTGATTAGACTGAAATTAAAAATCTGATTTCCCATTACTTTTTGTTATTTTTCAGTCTCTAGTCATCTGTTATTTAGTTGTTAATTTTAATGTAAAATTATGTACATAAGGCTCTAGGTTAGTTATTATGATGCTTACAAATAAATATGAAGCAGAGAGAGCCCAAAAGTGCAGAAATAAAGCCTAGCTGATAGATTATATAAGTGAGCAACTGCTTAAGTGCCTTTGTAAATAATAAGTTGTGTTAAAGGACCATCATTACTCAAGAGTATATATGTGAGAGAGAAAAATATTTAAACTAATTGTCCAAGGTTTCCATCCTTATAAACAGTAATTCCTTGGAATAAGTATATAATCCTAGTCTCATGATTAATGATGGCTTTATGTTATGTTACATAGCTCATTTTAATTCAGGAAATTATCTTACATGAACCCAATCAAACTAGAGGTTACACTTAACATTTTACTCTTTATTCTGAAGAGTATAGTTAAGCTGCTTGCAACAATCAAGCTTTTAGGGCCACTTGTTTGTTTGTTTGTTTTTGTTTTATTTATTTATTTATGTATGTATGTATTTATTTATTTATTTTAAATAAATAAATTTAAGAATGTTCTTTAGAGTATCTTAAAAACCAGAATAAAAATATTTCTTAAATAACCCTTTCTCCTATGATCACCTCTCAAAAAATGACATTGTCTAAGACAAACATGTCACTTTAAAAACCCAAAAGCAGAATACTGAGGAAACAAATTTAGCTTATGTGCAGAAAAATATTATTTTAGTAGCATAATAGGACCCTAATCTTTGCATCTATTGGCTAATGGGACCTTAATGTGGAGGATCAAACCTATAGATCTGTGTCCTTAATGCTTTGCTAAGGTGTCTAGATTGTTATCAATCGCACATAGGCACCCTAAAATACAATTTGCTCTTCCTGTTGAGTCTCAGGGTTTTGATTTAAAAAGAACCATGAATAGAAAGGAGGACAGACCAACTAAGAAGAATACATATTCACAGTGTGGAAGCAGCAGGAGGAAAAAGCTGTGAGATTATACCATTATCATGTTACTATGAAGGAAAGATCTAAACATCACAGGGAAACAGCCATTCATATCCCCAAGTAAAATGGCATGCATCCAGCTGGGCAGTGGTTGGTGCACGCCTTTAATCCCAGCACTTGGAAGGCAGAGGCAGGCAGATTTCTGAGTTTGAGGCCAGCCTGGTCTACAGAGTGAGTTCCAGGACGGCCAGGACTGCACAGAGAAACCCAGTCTCAAAAACAAAAACAAAACAAAAACAAAAACAAACAAAAAAAAGAAAACAAAAACCAACAACAACAAAAACCAAAAACAACAACAACAATAACAAAAAGAGGCATGGATCATATGCCCTCATTTCAAGTATTCATAAAAGATAAAGTTCAAACTTTTGTATCTGAGCTTCACACTAACTCAATCTTTATTTGCTTAAAACTTTAACATCATTGGTTTGTGAAGAAATGCACTGTGAGGGGTAGACTCCCATCAGTGATGAAGCAATGCTGAGCTTTCTAAACAAAAATTTAGGAGATAATAAAATAAATTATTTAAATTTTTTAATTTATTATTTATTAATTTATTATTTAAATTATTCAGACATTTAAAACTAGTATTTAATTTTTTGTATGCTTGTTAGGCAAAATTCGGCAAAAGAAAATGAGTTCCCATATTAGACCACTGAAAACCATAGTAAAAGAAACTTGAAAGGCTTTTTTTTTTTTTTTTTTTTTTTGATGAAGAGTCAAACGATAACTTACGTTTTATGGATAAAGCATTAGTACACTATTAGCGAACTGATGCCCTCCAGCTGTATGAGTTTGTGAACAAATGAATATGTATCTGTATGTCTATTTAAGTGTAAATGGTACCAAACTGAAATGTACTCTCCTTTAAATTTCACACATGTGTCATCGAGAATTTTCTATGTCAACACTTACCATTTATGTTGCATGTTTTAATAAAACACTTCAGACATCTTCCAGACTCCTAATCATTACAATATACTTTATGTAAAATTTTGTCTTTATTAAACCTTAATATTAATAAAATAAATCTAGGGCACATATGAGAAAATTTATTGATGATGGAACTAAAGAAATGAGATTTTTGGATCCATTACCATGAACATACATAAGAGGTAAAGCCTCATCTACTTATATCAATGGGCAGTGCTGTATCCTCACATATTTCAAAATTTGAAGGAAATAATCATAATTTTTGTTAACACAATTATAGACGTCATTTCTTTTTAAACTGGAATTATTGTCATAGGTGAAAGATCAAGTATTCTTTTAAGTGTTATAATTCACTTTTAAAATTTCTTACTAATTCTTTTCTCACATTGGGAGCCATATGTTGTGTAAGATTCATTATTTTAGAAAGATAAGATCTGCTGCTGTTTGATCAGATGGCTTCTGGTTTTGATTCTACGTTTGTCTTCCTGGTTCTTAACTGCTGTTTGCCTCTTTGCTGTGACATAAAGGACAGAATTAAGATACAAAAATCATTTTATTCTTGAAGAAACCAGTAGAAAGTGGCTTTCCAAGGGGGATGATTTTTTTCATTACACACACACACACACAACACACACACACACACACACACACACATATATAATTTGTTTTGTTTTGTTTTTCTTTTAGGTACTTCCATCAGTGATGAAGCCAGGTTCTCTTGACTCCACACCACATTCTAGCCAGCACATGCTATTTCTTGTGGTTTTGATCTTTACCAGTGCAATGGGAGTAAGCTAGAACCTCCGAGTTGTTTGATATGCATTTTCCCTAAGGACGAAGGAAAAATGACTAAGGACTTTCAATATTTCTTTAAGTGCTTTTCTGGTCATTAGAGAATCCTTTGTTGAGAATTGACTGCCTATCTCTGTACCTCATTTTTAGTTGGGTTATTTGATTTGTTGTTGTCTAACTTCTTGAGTTATTTGTAAATTTTGCGTATTAGCCCTCTGTCAGAAGTTCCTATCCCTATCTGAGGGCTGCGGTTTTATTCCTCTTTACAGTTTCTTTTGCCTTGCAGAAGCTTTTCAGTTTCACGAGGTCCCATTTACTAACTTGATTTTAAAGCTTGAGGCATTGATGTTCTGTTCAGGAAATTGTCTCCTGTCCCACTCTCCTTTCCTACTTTCTCTTCTATGATCATTAGTGTACCAGGTATTATTTGAGGTCCTTTATCCACTTGGACTTGAATTTTGTGCATGCCGATAGATATGTATCTATTTTTCATTTTACTGCAAGTAGACATCCAGATAGTCCATCATCACTTGTTGAAAATGCTTTCATTTTTCCACTATGTGGTTTTGGCTTCTGTATCAGAAGTAATGTGTTCATAGGTCTGTAGGTTTATTTCTGAGTCTTCCATTCCATTCCATTGATCAACATTTCTGTTTCGGTACCAATACTATTCAGGGTTTTTTTGTTTGTTTGTTTGATTTGTTTTTTTGTTTTTCAATCACTATATTCCAGCTTGAGGTTAGCAATGGTGATTTTTCCTGAAATTCTTTCATTGTTCAGGATTGTTTTGGCAATCCTGGGGATTATTTTTTTCCATATGAAGTTGAGAATCACTCTTTTATGGTCTATAAAAATTGTGTTGAAATTTTGACAAAGAATGCATTGAATCTATAGATTTCTTTTGGTAAGATGACCATTTCTTGATCCTACCATGAGCATGGGAGATATTTCTATCTTATGATAGATTCTAAAATTTCTGTCTTTAAGGACTTGAAGTTTTTGACATATGGATCTTTCACTTGATTATTTAGAGATATACTAATATATTTTATATTATTCATGGCTGTAAAGGGTGTTGTTTCCCTAATTTCTTTGCTGGCCAGCTTATCATTTGTATAATGGAGGACTACTGATTTCTCTGAGTTATTTTTGTATCCAGCCACTTAACTGAAGGTGCTTTTCAGCTGTAGGAGTTCTTTGTTTGAAGTTTGGGGGTCATTTATGTATACTATCCCATCATCCTCAAGTAGAGATAATGTGATAGAATTTTCATCTTCTTTACTTGTCTTACTCCTATAGCTAGAAATTTGAGTACTTTATTGAATAGATAGGGAGAGAGTGGGAAGACTTCCTTAGTCTCTGATTTTAGTGGAAATGCTTTAATTTCCTCTCTGTTTAGTTTGTTGTTGGCTATTGAGTTACTGTACATTGCTTTGACTATGATTTTTTTTATTACATCTTTTCCTCAATTACATTTCCAGTGCTATCCCAAAAGTCCCCCATACCCTCCCCCCTACTTCCCCACCCATCCATTCCCATTTTTTTGGCCCTGGCGTTCCCCTGTACTGGGGCATATAAAGTTTGCATGTCCAATGGGCCTCTCTTTCCAGTGATGGCCTACTAGGCCATCTTTTGATACATATGCAGCTAGAGTCAAGAGCTCTGGGGTACTGGTTAGTTCATAATGTTGTTCCACCCATAGGGTTGCAGATTCCTTCAGCTACTTCAGTACTTTCTCCAGCTCCTCCATTGGGGGCCCTGTGATCCATTCACTAGATGACTGTGAGCATCCACTTCTGTGTTTGCCAGGCCCCTGCATAGTCTCACAAGAAACAGCTATATCTGGGTCCTTTCAGCAAAATCTTGCTAGTGAATGCAATGGTGTCAGCGTTTGGATGCTGATCATGGGAATTTCTGACCTTTCCAAGACTTTTATCATGAATGGGTGTTAGATCTTGTTGAATGCTTTTTCTGCATCTAACGAGATGATCCTGTGGTTTTGGTCTTTGAGTTTGTTTATATAATGGATTACATTGGTGGATTACTTATATTAAACCATCCCTGCATCCCTGGAATAAAACCTACTTGGTCAGGATGGATGATTGCTTTAATGTGTTCTTGGATTTGGTTAGTGAGAATTTTATTGAGTATTTTTGCATCAATATTCATAAGGGAAATTGGTCTGAAGTTCTCTATCTTTGTTGGATCTTTCTGTGGTTTAGGTATCAGAGTAATTGTGGCTTCATAGAATGAGTTGGGTAGAGTTCCTTCTACTTCTATTTTGTGGAATAGTTTGTACAGAACTGGAATTAGATCTTCTTTGAAGGTATGGTAGAACTCTGCACTAAACCCATCTGGTCCTGGGCTTTTTTTGGCTGGAAGACTATTAATGACTGCTTCTATTTCTTTAGGGGATATGGGACTGTTTAGCTTGTTAACTTGATCCTAATTTAATTTTGGTACCTGGTATCTGTCCAGAAATTTGTCCATTTCGTCCAGGTTTTCAAGTTTTGTTGAGTATAGCATTTTGTAGAAGGATCTGATGGTGTTTTGGATTTCTTCAGTATCTGTTGTTATGTCTCCCTTTTCATTTCTGATTTTGTTAATTAGGATGTTGTCCCTGTGCCCTCTAGTGAGTCTAGCTAAGGGTTTATCTATCTTGTTGATTTTCTCAAAGAACCAACTCCGAGTTTGGTTAATTCTTTGAATAGTTCTTCTTGTTTCCACTTGGTTAATTTCACCCATGAGTTTGATTATTTCCTGCAGTCTACTCCTTTTGGGTGAATTTGCTTCCTTTTTTTCTAGAGCTTTTAGATGTGTTGTCAAGCTACTAGTGTGTGCTCTCTCTAGTTTCTTTTTGGATGCACTCAGAGCTATGAGATTCCCTCTTAGAAATGCTTTCATTGTGTCCCATAGGTTTGGGTAAGTTGTGGCTTCATTTTCATTAAACTGTAAAAAGTCTTTAATTTTTTTCTTTATTCCATCCTTGACCAAGGTATCATTGAGAAGAGTGTTATTCAGTTTCCACGTGAATGTTGGCTTTCTCTTATTTATGTTGTTATTGAAGATCAGCCTTAGTCGAAGGTGGTCTGATAGGATGCATGGGACAATTTCAATATTTTTGTATCTGTCGAGGCCTGTTTTGTGACGAATTATATGGTCAATTTTGGAGAAGGTCCCGTGAGGTGCTGAGAAAAAGGTATATCCTTTTGTTTTAGGATAAAATGTTCTGTAGATATCTGTTAAGTCCATTTGTTTCATAACTTCTGTTAGTTTCACTGTGTCCCTGTTTAGTTTCTGTTTCCAGGATCTGTCCATTGATGAAAGTGATGTGTTGAAGTCTCCCACTATTATTGTGTGAGGTGCAATGTGTGCTTTGAGCTTTACTAATGTGTCTTTAATGAATGTGGCTGCCCTTGCATTTGGGGCATAGATATACAGAATTGAGAGTTCCTCTTGGAGGATTTTACCTTTGATGAGTATGAAGTGTCCCTCCTTGTCTTTTTTGATAACTTTGGGTTGGAAGTCGATTTTATTCGATATCAGAATGGCTACTCCAGCTTGTTTCTTCAGACCATTTGCTTGGAAAATTGTTTTCCAGCCTTTCATTCTGAGGTAGTGTCTGTCTTTTTCTCTGAGATGGGTTTCCAGTATGCAGCAGAATGTTGGGTCCTGTTTGTGTAGCCAGTCTGTTAGTCTATGTCTTTTTATTGGGGAATTGAGTCCATTGATATTAAGAGATATTAAGGAAAAGTAATCGTTGCTTCCTTTTATTTTTGTTGTTAGAGTTGGCATTCTGTTCTTGTGGCAGTCTTCTTTTAGGTTCGTTGAGGGATTACTTTCTTGCTTTTTCTAGGGTGTGATTTCCGTCCTTGTATTGTTTTTTTTTTTTTTTTTTTTTCTGTTATTATCCATTGAAGGGCTGGATTCGTGGAAAGATAATGTGTGAATTTGGTTTTCTCGTGGAAGACTTTGGTTTTTCCATCTATGGTAATTGAGAGTTTGGCCTGGTATAGTAACCTGGGCTGGCATTTGTGTTCTCGTTGTGTCTGTATAACATCTGTCCAGGCTCTTCTGGCTTTCATAGTCTCTGGTGAAAAGTCTGGTGTAATTCTGATAGGCCTGCCTTTATATGTTACTTGACCTTTCTCCCTTACTGCTTTTAATATTCTATCTTTATTTAGTGCATTTGTTGTTCTAATTATTATGTGTCGGGAGGAATTTCTTTTCTGGTCCAGTCTATTTGGAGTTCTGTAGGCTTCTTGTATGATCATGGGCATCTCTTTCTTTAGGATTGGGAAGTTTTCTTCTATTATTTCGTTGAAGATATTTGCTGGCCCTTTAAGTTGAAAATCTTCATTCTCATCAACTCCTATTATCAGTAGATTTGGTCTTCTCATTGTGTCCTGTATTTCCTGGATGTTTTGAGTTAGCATCCTTTTGCATTTTGTATTTTCTTTGATTGTTGTGCCGATGTTCTCTATGTAATCTTCTGCACCTGAGATTCTCTCTTCCATCTCTTGTATTCTGTTTTTGATGCTTGCATCTATGGTTCCAGATTTCTTTCCTAGGGTTTCTATCTCCAGCATTGCCTCACTTTGGTTTTTTTTTTTTTTATTGTGTCTACTTCCCTTTTTAGGTCTAGTATGATTTTGTTCATTTCCATCACCTGTTTGGATGTGTTTTCCTGTTTTTCTTTAAGGACTTCTACCAGTTTGGTTGTGTTTTCCTGTTTTTCTTTAAGGACTTCTACCAGTTTGGATGTGTTTTCCTGTTTTTCTTTAATGACCTGTAACTCTTTAGCAGTGCTCTCCTGTATTTCTTTAAGTGAGTTATGAAAGTCCTTCTTGATGTCCTCTACCATCATCATGAGATATACTTTTAAATCTGGGTCTAGATTTTCGGCTGTGTCGGGGTGCCCAGGACTAGGTGGGGTGGGAGTGCTGCGTTCTGATGATGGTGAGTAGTCTTGATTTTTGTTAGTAGGATTCTTAAGTTTGCCTTTCGCCATCTGGTAATCTCTGAAGCTAGCTGTTATAGTTGTCTCTGATTAGAGCTTATTCCTCAGGAGACTCTGTTAGCCTCTATTAGCAGACCTGAGACACTGGCTCTCTCCTTAGTTTCAGTGGTCAGAGTATTCTCTGCAGGCAAGCTCTATTCTTGCAGGGAAGGTGCCCAGATATCTGGTGTTTCAACCTGCCTCCTGGCAGAAGTTGTGTTCCAATCACCAGAAGTCTTAGGATCCATGTGGGGAATCCTGTGTGGGTTCTTGCGGGTGTCCGGAGACTCCACTGGCAAGGCACCCGAGTGCTTGAGAAGGGACTTGTGCCCCAGCAGAGGCCTGGTTGCCTGCTTCCCTAGTTAATGCAGTCTCAGGTCCTGCTCAATTGGATTGGAGCAGAAGCTGTGTTCCACTCACCAAAGGTCTTAGGATCCCGTGGGGAATCCTGTGCGGGTCCTTGCGGGTGTATGGAGACTCCTCTGGCAAGGCACCCCTATACTCGAGTCGACTATGATTATTTATGTGCCCTTTATCCCTGATTTCTATAATAACTTGATCATGAAGGGGTGTTTGATTTTATCAAAGGCTTTCTCAGCATCTATGGAGATAATCTTGCGATTTTTAAAAAAATTTCGGTTTGTGTATGGTAGATTACATTGATGGATTTTCATATGTTAAACCATCCCCACATCTTTAGGATAAAGCCTACTGATTATTTTTATGATTTATTTTTATAATTTATGTATTTATTATTCATTTTATTATGTTTATTATGATTATTATCTTGACTGATGATGTCATTCATCTGTTCCTGAATTCTGTTTGTCAGTATTTGATTGAGTATATTTGCATCAATATTCATAAGATAAATAGCTGAAATTCTATTTCTTTGTCAAATCTTTGTGCAGTTTAGGTATCAGAGTGACTATGGCCTCATAAAATGAGTATGGCAGTGTTTCTTCTATTTCTATTTTGAGGAACAGTTTGAGGAGTATTAGTATTAGTTTTTTGAAAGTCTGGTAGAAATCAGCACTAAAAGCATCTGGTCCTATAATTTTTATTTTTTGGTTGAAATACTTTCTGTGATCACTCCTATTTCTTTCAGGGTTATAGGGCTATTTAAATAGTTGTGTGACCTTGATGAAACTTTGGTGTTATCTGTGTACAAAATCATCTATTTCATTAGGACTTTCCAATTTTTGTAGTATAAGCCTAATGATTTTTTGAATTTTATCAGTGTCACTTGTTATGTTTCCCATTTCATTACTGACTATTTATTTATTTATTTATTTATTTAGATAATGTTTCTCTGGGTCTTGATTAGTTTTTCTATTAGTTTGTTTATCTTGTTGATGTTTTTCATACAACCAGGTCTTAGTTTTCTTGATTCTTTGTATTGTTTTCTTTATTTCTAACTGATTGTTTTCTGCCTGATTTACATTATTTCCTGCCTTCTACTCCTCTTTGGTATGCTTCTTCTTCTTCCTCTTTCTCTTCCTCTTCCTCTTCTTCCTCTTCTTCCTCTTCCTCTTCTTCTTCCTCTTCTTCCTCTTCCTCTTCTTCTTCCTCTTCTTCCTCTTCCTCCTCCTCCTCCTCCTCTTCTTCTTCTTCTTCTTCCTCTTCTTTCTTCCTCTTCTTCATCCCCATCTTCTTCTTCTTCCTCCTCCTCCTCCTCCTCCTCCTCCTCCTCCTCCTCCTCCTCCTCCTCCTCTTCTTCTTCTTCTTCTTCTTCTTCTTCTTCTTCTTCTTCTTCTTCTTCTTCTTCTTCTTCTTCTTCTTCTTCCTCTTCTTTCTTCCTCTTCTTCATCCCCATCTTCCTCCTCCTCCTCTCACTCCTCCTCCTTCTTCTCCTTCTCCTCATCCTTTTTTTTTCCTAGAGCTTTCAGGTATAGTTTTAAAGTGTTGGTATAAGAATTTCTAATTTCTTTGTAGAGGCACTTAGTGCTTTGAACTTTATGCTTATTAATTGTTTAATTGTGTCCCATAAATTTGGTTTATTGTACCTTCATTTTAATTGGATTTTAGAAATTCCTTAGTTTTCTTCTTTACTTTATTCCCTGACATTGAAGTCATCGAGTAGAAAATAGTTAAATTTCTATGAGTTTGTAGGCTTTCCAGTGTTCTATTGTTGAAGTGAGGAACTCGTGGTGGCCTGATACAAGGCATTATTTCAATTTTTTTTTTGGTATCTGTTGAAGTTTGCTTTGTAACCTAGCATATGATTAATTTTAGATAAGGATCCATGAGGTGCAGAGACGTTATAGTCTTTTGTGTCTGGGTTAAAGGTTTTGTAGATATGTGTTAGGTCCATTTGGTTTATAACATGCATTCATTCCATTATTTCTCTGTTTAGTTTCTGTCTTGATGATCTCTTCATTGGTGGGAGTCGGGTGTTAAAGTCTCCTACTATTACTCTGTCGGGTTTTATGTGTTTTAAGCTTTAGTAATATTTCTTTTACCAATGTGGTTGCCCTTGGTTTTGGGATATTCATATTCAGAATTGAGATATCATCTTAGTGGATTTCTCCTTTTAAAAATATGAAATGATCCTCCCCAGGTCTTTTGATTACTTTTGATTGAAAATCTATTTTATTAGATATTATAATGGCTATTGCAAGCTTGCTTTGTGGGACAGTTTGCTTGGCAAACTTTTTTTCCAGCTCTTTACTTTGACGTAATATATTTGTGGCTGAGGTGTGTTTTCTTGTATGCAGCATAATGATGGATCCTGTTTTCATAACCATCTGTTAGTCTGTTTCTTTTTCTATTGGGGAATTGTGTCCATTGATGTTGAGAGAATAATAATGACCAATGATAATTCCTGTTAATTTAATTTGATGTTAGTGGTGTTAGCTTGTGTGTGTATGTGTGTGTCTGTGAGTGAGTGAGTGAGTGAGTGTGTGTGTGTGTGTGTCTGTACTTCCCATATATTTTTCCTGGTGTGGAATCATTTATTTCCTGTTTTTTTCTTATGTAGTTAAACTCCTTCTGTTGCAGTTCTCCATCAAGTGTTTTCTTTAGGCCTGAGTTTGCGGGTAGATTTATTATTATTTAAATGGCTTTATCTCGGAATATCTTGTGGGACTGAGAGTATGCTGGGTTAAGCAGTCTAGGGTAGCAACTGTGGTTTCTTAGAGGCTATAATACATCTGTTCACATTCCTTTCACTTATACAGTCTTT
The DNA here is from genome assembly GCF_978045245.1 of Mus caroli. Classification (NCBI taxonomy): domain Eukaryota; kingdom Metazoa; phylum Chordata; class Mammalia; order Rodentia; family Muridae; genus Mus; species Mus caroli. The sequence continues at coordinate 70,011,081 of NW_028227265.1, forward strand.
GTGGAAATTTTTAGTGTAATTCTTATAGGTCTATCTTTGTATGCTTCTTGGCTTTTTTCCTTTGCAGTTTTTAATATTCTTTCTTTCTTCTGTAGATTTTGTGTTCTGATTATTATGAAGTTGGATAATTTTTTTGGGGGGGGGATCCAATCTAACTAGTGTTCTGTAATCTTCTTGTATGTTTATAGGCATCACTTTAGGTTGGCAAATTTTCTTCTCTGATTTTGTTGAACATATTTTCTGGTTCTAGGAGATGGGGCTCTTCACCTTTTATTCCTATTATACTTAGGTTATATCTTTTCATATATCTCAGATTTTCTGGTTGTTTTGTGTCAGGATTTTTTTGAGATTTAACCTTTCCTTTGACTGGTGTACCCATTTCTTCTATTGTGTCTTCTATTCCTGAGATTCTCATCCATTTCTTATATTCTGTTGGTGATGCCTGCATTTGTGGCTCCTGTTATCTTTCCTAGGATTTTTATTTGTAAATTCCTTCAGGATTCCCTTGTTCTGTCTTCATTACTTCTATTTCAACTTTCATGTCTTAAACAGTTTTATCCATCTCCTTCACCTGTTTAATTGTATTTTCCTGTATTTCTTTAAGGGATTTACTAATTTCCTCTTTAAAGGCCTCTACCTGTTTGATTTTATTTTTCTGTATTTCTTTGAAGGATTTATTCATTTCCTCTTTAGAGGCTTCTATCATTTTTAGGAGATTGGACTTATGGTAAGTTTCTTGTGCTTCAGTTATGTTAGACTATTCACAGCTTTTGTAATGAGATATACTATATTCTGAAGCATCCATGGAGCCCTGGAAATGATTGGTTTTGTTCTTATGCTAGTCTTTAGCCATATGGTTGTCCCTGGATGCTCTGGGTGTAGGAGGTATTGAGAAGGCAGGCCTAATCTCAATGTTTTCCATGCAGGTGGGATGTTCTTGGTGTTTCTTGTTTGGCTTCATGAAGGCAGAGACAGCTGTGGCCCTACAATGGAGTGAGGAGGGGAGATGCCTTTGACTAACTCATGGCACTTGGCATGCCCTGTGGGATAGGCTAGGAATTGGAGGAATGAATCTAACCTGGTTTGTCCTTGTTCAGTGGGTTGGATGCTACTTCAAGGGAATATACTTTTAAGCTTAAGTTCCAGGTATAGTGAAAAATACATAAAATTAATCATAATTTTATTGTGTGGCTTAGTAATTTTATGTATATGCACATTGTTGGGGAATCAATTTCCAGAATGCCTTTATTTTGTAAAGCAGAAACTGTATTAAATCAATAAGTCCCTATTCCTTTCCCATCTACTTTCATTTGTTTTGTTATTTAACTATTTTGGATACTTCATATAACAACTTCAGTAACTATTGGCATATAAATCTATCTTTTGAATGTGACTAAAATCTAAACTAAGCAAAACTCTACTGCTACTCACAAATCATTAAAATGAAAAAGTGTAATATGAAATAAACTAACTCAAATGATTCCGGAGTTTACAACTCTCTGCCTGACTCTGTTTCAAATAATACTCATGTATTTAACTTGAATTGTATTTTATGTTTTTGTTTTAAAAAAATCTAAATTTAATTTAATGTACCTAAAGCTTTCCTGAATTATATTGAATTCTTTTTTTGTTTGTTTGTTTGTTTGTTTGTTTTTGAAGAAATTCTTTCTTCAGGAAAGAATTGTGATACAGTTTTATGTAAAACCATTTTTTTCATTTTTTTATTAGATATTTTCTTCATTTACATTTCAAATGCTATCACAAAAGTCCCCTATATCCCCACTTCCATGATCTGTTCCCCTACCCACCCACTCCCAATTCTTGGCCCTGGTGGTCCCCTGTACTGGGGCATATAAAGTTTGCAAGACAAAGGGGCCTCTCTTCCCAATGATGGCAGAGTAGGTCATCTTCTGCTACATATGCAGCTTGAGACACAAGCTCAGGGGGTACTGGTTAGTTTAAAAATAAACCTAATGTCCATTAAAATTACAAGTTTATCACATAATAAATAATAGAAAATTTTAGATTTTGATCCCTTGGAATAATATATGAGTGTCTCTAAAATGCAAATATATAAGCATCTGCCATGAAGGTATTGGTCACTACTCTCTTTTAACACTTGGCTTAAGTTTTTTATTTTTGGTTTTGGGCTTTTGTTGATGCTTTTGTTTTTGTTTATGATTGTTTGTTTGTATATTTTATATCTGGACTTTACCCAAAAGTTTTTTATGGGTTGCTTGTCTAATCCAAATGCATACAAGTTAATAAAACACCAGAGACAGTGAAACATATAGAGGAGAAAGTGGGGAAAGCCTCGAAGATATGGGCACAGGGGAAAAATTCCTGAATAGAACAGCAATGGCTTGTGCTGTAAGATCAAGAATTGACAAATGGGATCTCATAAAATTGCAAAGCTTCTGTAAGGCAAAAGACAAAAAGGCCACCAACAGATTGGGAAAGGACCTTTACCTATCCTAAATCAGATAGGGGACTAATATCCAATATATATAAAGAACTCAAGAAGGTGGACTACAGAAAATCAAATAACCCCATTTCAAAAATGGAGCTCAGAGCTAAACAAAGAATTCTCACCTGAGGAATACTGAATGGCTGAAAAGCACCTGAAAAAAAAAATGTTCAGCATACTTAATCATCACGGAAATGCAAATCAAAACAACCCTGAAATTCCACTTCACACCAATCAGAATGGCTAAGATCAAAAATTCAGGTGACAGCAGATGCTGGCGAGGATGTGGAGAAAGAGGAACACTCCTCCATTGTTGGTGGGATTGCAAGCTTGTACAACCACTCTGGAAATCAGTCTGGCAGTTCCTCAGAAAACTGGACATACTACTACTGGAGGATCCCACAATATCTCTCCTGGGCATATATCCAGAAGATGTTCCAACTGGTAAGAAAGACACATGCTCCACTATATTTATAGCAGCCTTATTTATAATAGCCAGAAGCTGGAAAGAACCCCTTAACAGAGGAATGGATACAGAAAATGTGGTACATTTACACAATGGAGTACTACCCAGCTATTAAAAAGAATGAATTTATGAAATTTCTAGGCAAATGGATGGACCTAGACGGCATCATCGTGAGTGAGGCAACCCAATAACAAATGAGCTCACATGATATGTACTCACTGATAAGTGGATATTAGCCCAGAAACCTAGAATACCCAAGATATAAGATACAATTTGTGAAACACATGAAACTCAAGAACAAAGACCAAAGTGTGGACACTTTGCCCCTTCTTAGAATTGGGAACAAAACACCCATGGAAGGAGTCACAGAGACAAAGTTTGAAGCTGAGACAAAAGGATGGACCATCTAGAGAGTGCCTTATCCAGGGATCCATCCCATAATAAGCCTCCAAACGCTGACACCATTGCATACACTAGCAAGAGTTTGCTGAAAGAACCCTGATATATCTGTCTCTTGTGAGACTATGCTGGGGCTTAGCAAACACAGAAGGGGATGCTCACAGTCAGCTATTGGACGGATCACAGAGCCCCTAATGGAGGAGCTAGAGAAAGTATCCAAGGAGCTAAAGGGATCTGCAACCCTATAGGTGGAACAACAATATAAGCTAACCAGTACTCCTGGAGCTCATGTCTCTAGCTGCATATGAATCAAAAGATGGCCTAGTTGGCCATCAGTGGAAAGAGAGACCCTTTGGTCGTGAAACTTTATATGCCTCAGTACAGGGGGACACCAGGGCCAAGAAGTGGGAGTGGGGGGCAGGGGATTGGGGAGGGAGGGTATGTGGGACTTTTGCGATTTTACATTTGGAAATGTAAATGAGGAAAATACCTAATAAAAATTTTAAAAAAATTAAAACACTAAAAAGTTTCAGAGAAAAGTCTAAAAAATGACTAAATTTTTTTCGTTTCTTCATTATTTATGAATTACCTGTGCTGTCAACCATCCCATAAACTCCTCAGTTTTACCATGAGATTTTCCTGTTATATCTTGACAGATGCTCTGCCATCCTTGCATTAGCATAGTATTCTAATTGTCTTATAGTCTTTATTATGAATGATAGGGTAGTTTTGATCACCTTTGAAGGACTGAAAGTTAAAAATGTTTGACACCATAGTAAAAGTTTTCTTTCTCTTTCCTTTCAGATACCATAACAAGCCATATTTTTAAAAATATCTGATCAATTATTCTATAAATATAGCCCAGGTACTCAAAAACTATAAATAGCATAAAAATAAATAATAAGAATAGAAAAACAGTAATATTAAAGAAAAAAGTAGAGAAATTCAGATTTTGTAGTATTTTACATTTATGATTTCTTATTTATGATCTGGCCAGGAATATACATGGATTTTCATAAAAGTTATCAAATATAAACACAGGAAATACAAAGTTATATACAATATTAACATGTATTTCTATAATGTGTTCAAATTTACTGAGTTGTTTGCAAAATATCTTGTTGATTTAAGAAGCAGAATATTGTCTGTCATATAAACTACCAACTTTAATCAGCAGGTGTTCGCTTCGGGTAGTCGTAGCTTCATCCAAAGAGTATTTTTATGTCAGTATCTGTTAAATAGACTGTGTAGAAATCTGGTTCCTGGAGAGAATTTATGGAAATTTTTGCTATCCTGTTGTTTTGAATGGAATCAATATCATGTTTCTTTTTCTTATTGTAAAGAAAATGTTAGGGTTATGCTTAGAATGGTACATTTCTCAAGCTCACTAGTTTAAATGTAGTTAAGTTTTCTTTTTGTCACGGAAGTAACAGACAACAGTAACTATTCAAACTATGAAGATACAAGAACCAAAATCAATTTCCAGAATGTTTTCATTTCCTTGTCCATGCAATATTCTTACTTGGAGCTATACTTCATCATATCTTCATGCAGTCACCAGAAAATATCTTACTGAGCTGAGGAGAATAGTTGTTGGCACTTTAAAGTCCTATAACAGGAGGAAAGACACTTCTCACTTGCATGTAACAGCTGTGAAAATGTTCAAAATCATGTATCTGCCTATTCACTCTCATACTGAAAACAGTATTGTAGGCATCCCATCTTAATTTCTATTTAGTACTATTGTTCTAAAAACACTCTAGTTTTACTATGAAATAAGTATATTGCCAGAGCATTTAGAAAATATGTAATTTACACCTGCTACCTTGAAGTAATTGCATTTTATTTATTTATTTGTACAATATGTCTCACCTTAAACTCAAAAAAATTGTATTGCAATTTTACTTTATGAATTTGCTTAACTTCTAAAGCACAGTATTTTACCAAAGTTGTCTTAGTAAGTGTCAATATATCGTGGTTCAAAATCCAAACAAAGAGTAGGGAATATGGACATGAAGCCCCTCCCCATCCCGCTGTTCCTCCCCTCAAAGCCCTACCAGACCAGAGCCCCTAGGAATAATTAATCCTCCCATCCTGGCCTGTTGAGAAAAAATAAAAAAAATATGTAGATATGTTAGAAAACTGTTCATAACATGCATAACATTGTTTAGATTTAGATGAAACTTGGAGAGATTGTAGAAAATAGGCCTACCTTTCTTCTAATGCAGATATTTAGCTTTGATGTCTGTTCACACTCTGGTTACCAATCACATGCAAGAAAGTGAGGTCCCTCCTCGATTGCCTAGTCATCCCGATAGCTTGGCTTTATGCAGAAGTACTCCATATATATTCTGAGACCGATAAAAGCTTCCATTTGCTCAACAGAAGCATCCTTGAAGTTCTTGGGATAACAGTAGTTTGACTTTTCTGTATACATTTGATGGGCATGTAAATTTCTCTTTTCTGTCAAATTCTTTCAGAAGTCATCCTTGTTAAATAAAGAGAGAAAAATCTATGCTTGTGGTTTCTCCAGTGATATGACCTGGAATGTTCACTGTCCCTTCATCAGCCTCACTGAAGCTTAGTTCCACAGTTGGTGCCTCAAAGTTCCTAGTCCAACCCTCATCCATCATACCAGGATGTCCCCTTCACTTGGTTGAGGGGAAGGGGCACGCCCCTTTTGCCTTCTTCCAACATTCTGTCTTTCATTTTCAGAATTGCCACTTTCAACTTCACTCAATGCTTCTTCAATGTAATCATCACTTGAACCAGAAAGAAAAGGTAATCTTTTTTAAGGTAATTACCTGCTGTCTTCACAGTCAAATTTTCCCTGAAGTAATTTCAAAATACAATGAAAACAGACAGTTTTTGTTTTGTTTTGCGTTGGTATTTTGAATAATTTTTGCTTGTTTGTTTCTTTGTTTTGAGTTTTGTTATTTTTTCCATAGAGAACAGTAAGTTTTCTACCAAGTGAAAGTAAGCAGAGGATCTGGGAGGAGTTGGGAGAGGAGGAAGAGTATAATGTAAATACATTGTATGAATTTTTTTAAAAAATAAGTGAATTGTTTTTAAAAATTAGAAATTTAGAACTGTATGCCTTCAAATATATTTTGAGGAAATATATTGTTTTATTTCAAAGTTATTGGGACGGTTTTAAAATTTAAAGAAATGAAAGAACAGATGTATTTCTAAAGGTCTGGATAAGGAATAACTAAAACTGTTCATGTAAGGAGCACACATTATCAGAGAGGCTTGCAATTGTGAAATATTTTGTTTTCCTCTTTATAGTATGTTTTCTGTTTTCCATCTGTTGCTATGCTAAAACAGCCAACTTATAACAGGGCATCTTTATTTAGCTTATACTTTCAGGTCACACTCCATCACTGAGAAGAGTCACGATGGGAATTCACGCAGGGCATCAAAAACAACCTTGCTTGCAATTGCCCACAGCTTCAACTCTAGCAAGGGAACTCATTCACGGTTAAAAACATACAGCAGAAATTACAAACAAATGCTCCCTGTTCAGAGGATCATGCTTCACGAGCTTTCTAGTTAGCCCAGAACCACCTTTCTAACAATGGTCCTGTCCACAGTGGGCTGGACCCTTCTGCATAAATTAACAATGAATATATTGCCCCACAGACATTCACAGGCCAATATGATCAAGGTAATCCCTTTACTGAGACTGCCTGATCACGTGGTGGTAGGCTATGCCAATCTGAAACCCAAAGCATGAAGGGGCAGCATCCATGACTACATCATTTGTAGTAATATTCTACTTTATAAAATGTGTAATTTTTTTATTAAAAGATTATGAGCCTAAGTCTTAAAGTAACTAGTTATGCTGTGTTTGATTGGTATCCCAGGAATGTCTGCTCTTTTCTGGAAGGAAATGGAGGAGGAGTGGATCTGGGGGAAGAAGGGAGGTAGCAAGTTGGAGGAGTGGAGGAAAGGGGAAATGTGGTTAGGATTCAATGTGTGAAAAAATTACACACACACACATATACATACATATTTGTACATACATACATACATATGTAAAGTAAAAAACTTCAATGCCTTTTTTCACTGTTATTGAAACACATATATCATGTATGTCTATCATATACATTCATATACTTCCTATATGTGAACACATATGGAACTGTAACCTGCTGTGATCATTTAGAGTATTTCATATGAATTTTTAGGGCTATCCACTTGGTATTGCATGGCCACTAAGGAGCTCATTCTTAGAGAAGAACAATTCTCCTTCACTAATCATTTCTTGCTTGAGATTTCCCACATCTCCTTGACATATCAACTGGTGCTTTCATTGCTCAGGACTTGGTTAGGCAGCCATATTGTTGACATTGTATGAGTGTTGCATCCTACTCATATCTATAAGGCACAATCCTATACCTGATTCTTTGGCTCTTGCAGACTTTCTGCACTCTCCTAAGATGCCTACTGAACCTTACCTGTTGGGATTCTATTGTGATGTATCAATTGGGAAATGGGAACCTCATGTTTACTCATTTCTCTGCATTTTAACCACGTGTGGTTTTCTGTATGGTCTTTATCTGCTCTAAACAGAAGCTTCTTTGACCAGGGGTGAGAACTGTCCCTTACGTTATGTATAAAGCTTAATATTTAGAGTGCAGTTAAGAATTACACTTGTTCAAGAAATTGAGGAATCCTAGGTTCTCTTCTTAGCCTCATATATTCACGGGAAAATGGCTATGGTCACATCAGTAAGCATGGGTTCATTCCTATAGAATGTCACATAAGAACAATTAGAAAGTTGTTGGTTACTACTTGTGGGGCATTGGCTATACACAGACAGTTTGGTTTCAGAAGGAGTTCTCTCATGTCTCCGGGAACCCTGGCTCCTGTTGAAATTACCACCCCTGCAGCCCCCACAAGAGAAGCATGGCTAGCAGTCACGTAGAAAATGTCCAAAGCTTCTGACCTTCAGGCTAAACTCCTCCCCAGTTATCTAGCAACAGTAAAAGTACATCATAAGATGGGCTGTTTGGCCCCACCTCTATCTCTTTCTCTTACTACCCTTACACTTACTTTACTCTCTTCTCTCCTCTTACTCTCCTCTCCTCTGTCTCTCTCTCTTATTCTCTAGCCTTTCTTTTCAGTCTCCTTTTCCCCCTTCTCTCCTCTTGGCCATGGTCATACCCTCTCCTCCCCTCTCCCCTCTCTCCCCTCTCCCCTCTCCCTCTCCCTCTTCCCCCCCTCTCCCTTTTCTCTTTCCCCCCTGCCTTTCTACAATAAAGCTCTAAAACCATAGATTGTCTCTGCTCATCAAGGCCTGCTGTGCTTACTCTCCCCTGAGTGGGAACCTCTCTCTCTCCGCCCTCTGTTCCATAACCCCAGGGTACAGGGTGTGGCCCCAGGGCCCCTGGTTGGGGGCTGCCCCTTGTTCACTGCCCGTCAAGTGGGGTCAGTGGCTTAGATGCCCACCCAGAGCCAAGTGGAAAGCATCTGGCAGCCCTCCTATATCTGCCTGCCCAGAGCATAGGAGGAACTCTGGCTGGAAGTGGGCTATCCTCCCTCTGCCTCATTCCCCTGCCCCCTTTAGTTCCGACAACTACTAAGGTGCCATATTTTACTTTGCCATGCATTCTCTCTCTCTCTCTCTCTCTCTCTCTCTCTCTCTCTCTCTCTCTCTCTCTCTCTCTCTCTCTCTCCTCCCTCTTCTTATTTTATTTTATTTTATTTTTAAATTTATTTATTTTTATTTCTTTGGGTTTTTTTTTCTTTTTTTTTCTCCTTTTTTAATTGGGTATTTATTTCATTTACATTTCCAATGCTATCCAAAAAGTCCCCCACACGCTCCCCCACCCACTCCCCCACCCACCCACTCCCCCACCCACCCACTCCCCCACCCACCCACTCCCCCACCCACCCACTCCCCCACCCACCCACTCCCCCACCCACCCACTCCCCCACCCACCCACTCCCCCACCCACCCACTCCCCCACCCACCCACTCCCATTTCGTGGCCCTGTACTATTGCGCGCCGCTTTTGTTCCCCTGGTAAGAACACACTCAGGGCAACCTGAATCTTCTGCAGCACAAGCTTTATTGCTTACCCCATCAGGAGCCAGTGGCGAAGAGAGCCAGAGAGGGAGCCAGAGAGAGAGAGATATGGCGGAGCCCCCTCCCTTTTATGGAGGACTGTCCTCCGCCTCGGACGTGTCACTCCCTGATTGGCTGCAGCCCATCAGCCGGAGTTGTCGTCACGGGAAAGGCAGAGCACATGGCGTGGAAAGCTACCCCGGCACATGCGCAGCTTGCTTGTTTACTACTTAGAACACGGGTGTCAGTGCCATCAGCGCCATCTTGTAATGGCAAATGTGAAGGCGGCTCCTTACACCTGTACTGAGGCATATAAAGTTTGCACAACCAATGGGCCTCTCTTTCCACTGATGGTCGAATAGGCCACCTTCTGATTCATATGCAGCTAGAGATACAAGCTCCAGGGGGTACTGGTTAGTTAGGGATTGCAGATCCCTTTAGCTCCTTGGGAACTTTCTCTAGCTCCTCCATTGGGAGCCCTGTGATCCATCCAATAGCTGACTCAGAGCATTCACTTCTGTGTTTGCTAGGCCCCGGAATAGTCTCACCAGAGACAGCTATATCTGGGTCCTTTCAGCAAAATCTTGCTAGTGTATGCAATGGTGTCAGCGTTTGGAAGCTGATTATGGGATGGATCCCTGGATATGGAAATCACTAGATGTTTCATCCTTTTGTCTCAGCTCCAAACTTGGAGGGCATCATCCTGAGTGAGGTAACCCAATCATAATATGTACTCACTGATAAGTGGATATTAGCCCAGAAACTTAGAATACCCAAGCTATAAGATACAATTTGCTAAATTCATGAAACTCAAGAAGAATGAAGACCAAAGTGTGGACACTTTGCCCCTTCTTAGAATTGGGAACAAAACACCCATGGAAGGAGTTATTTTTTTGGTTTTTGAGACACGGTTTTTCTGTGTAGCCTTGGCTGTCCTGGAACTCACTGCTGCAGACCCTCTGGGCTCCTTTATCTGCATGGAACAGGTCTCTATTAGCAGGTGGGCAAAGCGTCGGATGAATTGACAGACAGATGCACACAGGAGAGGTTGTGTTGGATCTGAATGCATTTTGTCAAGTCGAGCATCAGACTTTATACAGAAGACAATAAGGAAGTTGGGTGACATACCCGCAAGGTACAAATGAGGTAATTGGATGCTTAATGACTCTTACACACAACAGAGGAATGAAAATGCAAAGACTGGCAGGAACTGGGCAATAAAATAACTGAGACAAAGTCAGCCCTATCTAAGGTCAGCTATAGTCTTAGAAGTCAGGTGTGAGATCTTTTCACTCCTAGGGCAAGGGCTTTCACACCCAAGTCATGGTTCTAACTAGGGAGTTCCATTCTAGCTAAACATCTCATGAATAATGCAATACTCTAAAACCACAGCCCGATCTACTTCCTAAACCATTGTAAATTCCTATATATGGGTGTAACTCAGCTATAGTTCTAAGTATCTATTCTGGTTTCTCCTATGGTCAGAAACTTCTTTCTTCCTTGGTGATGGTAGATTCCTGTGAAGGGCAGTGACCTAACTTTTACTCAAAGTGATAGTGTAATACCAGGGGCAGTACTGAATTCCAAGCCCAAGGTCTTGCTCAAGGACGTTCTAGGACTGTTGGAACACTGGCTTTAGCTATGTCAGAATTCAATCTTAAAAGGCACTTATAATAGGATAATCCTAAAAGAGAGCACATGGATCCATACACTAGACTAACGCAGGAATGGAAAATTGATGTATGGGTTAGAGAGAACGTCAGACTCCAGGAGCGAGTTTCTGTAAAACTCTTTTGCCCCATGAGTAGCTTTCAAGACTCAGCCTGTCATGCTGACTCGACCAGAGTGCTGACTCGACCAGAGAGCGTGGCAACTCACTATGTAGATCAGGCTGGCCTTGAACTCAGAAGTGCACCTGCCTCTGCCTCCCAAGTGCTTGGATTAAGGGGTGCCCTACCACGCCCAGCTGCCATGCATGTTCTCACGGTAGCCATGTTGTGGTGGTTTGTAGGTGTTACAGCTAAGTAGGACTATTAACTGCTTTTTTTGGTAGCTTGCATAGTGTTTTTGTTTACTATAAAAGCTAGTCCTTAGGAAGAGGCTTCCAGCTTGATTCTTCCATGTCTTATCTAAAAGAAATGCATACTGTTTTCAATACTAGGAACTTTTTCCTGATCTTCTCAGTAGCAGTCAAGAGCAACATAGGTTGCCTATATTATTTTGAGAATCTCTTGGATTTCACCTACCAAATTTTTTATATATATTTTTATTAGTAATTTTCCTCATTTACATTTCCAATGCTATCCCAAAAGTCCCCCATACCCTCCCCCCACTCCCCTACCCACCCACTCCCACTTTTTGGCCCTGGCATTCCCCTGTACTGGGGCATATAAAGTTTGCAAGTCCAATGGGCCTCTCTTTCCAGTGATGACCGACTAGGCCATCTTTTAATACATATGCAGCTAGAGTCAAGAGCTCCGGGGTACTGGTTAGTTCATGTTCTCAAGGTTGGTAATAGGGTTTTAGTTTATGGTCTTGGAGAGAGTATTATCACCCCAACAGGCATTACCTTATTTAAACACAGGCACACACACACACACACACATACACACACACACACACACACACACACCACATCACAATTTACTTGTTCAGTTTTAGGTAGTTATAATTTTATTACTTCTGGCATTTTTGAACATTCTTGGTGTTTCATACTTCCTCTCCCTCCTTCTCTTTCTGTATTGTTGTCCACCTTTCCCCAATTAAATCCCGACCTCCATTTCCCCATTAAATTGCTTATATCTTGCTATTCTCATCTATAGAGCTCCTACCAACTACAGCCCCCTTTCTGTAAACTCACATCTGAGGATTTCACATTATTTGATAGTCATAGAACTCAGGAAGCTAGGCATTCATTTCAAAGACAAAAAAAGAAGGTAATATACTAGAAGATGTGAAAAAAATCTATAATTATACAGAAACTGAAATCTTTATAAGAATTGTTTGTAAACTTCAGCTACCACAAGAAATTACTTTGACTACATAGTTTTAACATAGAAATCTATGATGTATCAGGTCTGGAAGATAAAGTTTAGGTGAAGATCTCAGAATAAAGCACTGGTGAGCACCTTTTTCCTACACAAGTTCCCATCCTTGATACATGTCTTACAATTAAAAATAAAAAAGCAAGAATACCACCTTCTCTGATATCAATTTTTAACATTTTTCTATACTTCTCTTCTGTGTATATGTGTATGTGTAGGCAACATGCATGTTGAAATCGAATATCAACTATTGGGAATAATTTGTCTCCACCTACTCTAGAGGTACACATACTGAGCTCAGGTGTTGGCATTTGGCAGCAAGTCTTTTATCTGCTGAGCCATCCAATTAGGTCCAATATCTATCTATCTATCTATCTATCTATCTATCTATCTATCTATCTATCTATCTATCTATCTATCTGTATCTGTCTGTCTCTGTCTATTTGAATATCATCTGCCTGTCTCTTCTTCCTTCCCTCTGTCCCTTCCTTCCTTCCTTTCTTTCTTTCTTCCTTCCTTCCTTCCTTCCTTCCTTCCTTCCTTCCTTCCTTCCTTCCTTCCTTTTCTCTAATGACACATCAATAGAGAGCCTCTTCACTCATTTGCACTTAATTGGCTATCACAGTTCTAATTCCAAACACCATTGTATTAAAAGATAATTAATTCAGCCAGATTTTTTGCAAGTATAGTTGTTAAATCAAACATAAGATCACATGTTTGGCTGGCAGTTGCCAACCTTACAAGTTTTTTAAACTTTACCTCCCCTATTTTCAACAAAAGGAGTACCTCAAATTGGGTGAACTGTAGGTTACTGATAATTTATTGAAAGCAATTTCAAGCCAAGAGAATAAATAATGTTTATATCAAAAGCAGCCATCATTCAAATGTTAATTTATGATTCTTCTGAGATCATACATAATCTCAAAATTGCAAATTCCAGATAGCATAGAATCAATTTAAATATTCATTCCAAATATTGCTTAAAGTTTATTTAGTATATTCTGTTTAATGTATAAAGGAAATGAGGCTTTAGAAAGCAGTTGTCAAAATCCTCATTTATTATTATTATTTTAAACGGAAGCAGCTGGAAAATGCTGTCAATTACTCAAAGTTAATATGGTGACTTTGCACAAAACACCCCTACTGGGTAAGTAAATGAGAACAACATGCAAATTAACTGAATATCTCACTGTCTGAAGAGAAAGATGGACAATTTCTAGTTTATCACATTTTTGAAGGGGGAATTTGAGAGTTCTTTTGATAAAAGAAAACTTTACCTTTTTACTTTAGTTTCATCTATGCACAATGAACAATAGAGGGGTAGTTTTATAAGAAGGAGCTGCTATTAGCAGACCATCTGTAAACTGAACAGGAGTGAAAGATCAGAGTCTGTCAATCAGAAAGATCTGTTATTGGAGAAATTTGCATGAAGGGGGGCTGGGGAGTAAGTTGCTTGTCTATTGGATGGTCAGAGGGAAGGGTTCTGCATTTCTTTTACACAGCCACTGTGCCCTTTCACTGATCAGAAGCTTACTTGGCTGGGTGGAGATGCAATCTTGTTCTGTGCATTATTCCCTTGAACAGGATGAGTTGGCTCCACTTGGATGTATCTATTCCTTGAAAAACTCATTTCAAACCATCCTTGACAAAGATCTAAAGCATTTCTTATAAAGACACAGTTATTTAATGAAATTATGGTCACTGTATCTAGCATGTAGATAGATTTTACTGTTTGGATTTTGTGTTTTTTCATCTAATATTGAAGATTGCAACTAATGATATTTCTTTTGTGGGGATGGCTGTCTTAGTTGTTGAAATTAACTAAACTGAGATACGAGGATCTTACTTAGCTTCATTTACATATATCATAGCTGCTCATTTAAAGTACAACCTTATGCTGCTCCTGCCTTTAATCTCTCAAATATAAAATCCTAGTGTATGATATAGTCTGAAATACAAACACACAAACACACACACAATATATATATATATTTATATGTATATATATATGTATATATATATATATACATATATATTTTTTCAGATACTAATACCTCTACTAGATCATGTTGTGAATAGCCCTGGGGCTAATTATATTTGATGTTAATTCATTTCTCCTGTGAGTGGTTGCAAATGAGGAATGAGTCAGCACTCAGGTGATTTCCTGTAAACCTGTTTCCCACCTTAATTTGTAAAATAAAGGAGAGCTGATGATTGGGCAGATAAAAGGGAAAGTGGAGCTGAAAGGGGAGAGAGAAGGAGAAAATGGAAGAGAGAGAAGATGCAGAGGAGGAATAAGATGAAGAAAATTGGAGCAGAAGCATATGGCCTGGAGAAACTGCAAGTTCTAAGGGGTCTCATAAGCTGTGGAAGATGGTAGTGTATTGGTAGATCTGACCAATCTAGGCTCACAGCATGTAATCATATTAACGGTGTTGTATTTTCATTGCCAGGCCATATCTGGGTTGGAGAGATTAACCACAGTACACACACACACACACACACATATATACATATATATATGGTTATATATATCTATATATGGTTATATATATGTATATATGGTTATATATGTATGTATGTATATATGGTTATATATATTGTGGTGATGTATATATATATATATATATACACACACACACATATATATTCAGATACTAATATCTCTACTAGATCATGATTGATAACAAATTGCTTCAAGTCAACTTGTTTAGTCTCAGTTTCCCTATCAACAGCAACAGAATAACAAATGATCTTATAACAGAGGACTGTTGGAAAAATTAAATGATCTGACTTGGAAATAGTTAGTTAACATGATACTTTGAACATACTGAAGTCATTCTTTTAGGAAAACCTATTATTGGTGTGTGTGTGTGTGTGTGTGTGTGTGTGTGTGTGGTATGTGCTTGCATGAGCATGAGAATGCTGCTCAGTGTGGAGGTATGAGACTGAATCTCAGGATTTAGTTCTGTGTCCAAGGAAAAATCTAGGTTTGTAACCAAAGACTGACCAGCAAACCATATGATCCATCCCATTGGTTCTAAATCATGTGCTTCTTTATATTTGGACTTTATTTTTGTTATATGATTATTAATTTTTGCTTTATTTTTTATTTTGAAATAAAATTTTTGTTCCTTATTTTTATTTATTTATCTAATTTTTAAATTTATTTTTTAAATAAAAACAAAAAAAAACAGTATTACTCCTTTTTCTTCTTATTTATAATATTCTTTCAAACTGTTCTTTTTTTCTTTCTTAATTTGCATGTTTATCTCACTTCTTTGTTCTTAAGGCCATCCTTAATTACACTCATTTACTACATTTGCTTTGGACCTAAGTAAAATATAAATTCATAGCACACAGTCTCTCTGCATATTTTTATCGTGGTTTTATTTGTCAGTCACTGGTAACCTATGAGTTGACTTGAATGTATTTGTTTTGTTTGTTTGTGTCATGTTCATTTGCTCTCACAACTATCGCAGTGGTTAGTTTTCTTCTCATTTAAGGGTACTAGGGGTTGGGCCCTGAAAGGTAGATTCTTAACTGTAAACGCACTCATATAAAATCTTAGGAGCTCTTTAATACACAAGATACACTAATCATAATAGAGAAGCATCAAACCCAAGACACAACAATGCCTCCAAAGGATGCTAAGGTTTTAATTATAAAATCCAAAGATATTTGAGATGGTTGAAATGTCAGACCAAGAATTAAGTTTATTAGCAATATTTAAAGATGAAACGTGTACAAAGTTGAATAAAGAAAAGAAATTGAATTAAGACATCTACAATAAACTAGTAGCACCAAACAGAAAGTGTATAACTTAGAAGAAAAACTCAGCAATGGAACTGTGATCTTAAAAACCAAAAACAACCCCCGCAAAAAATGTTGGAATTAAAAGCTTAATCAAATAAAGCATTCGGTTGAAAGCATTATCAATATATTGAATCTCTTGAAAAAGAATATTTGGGGCTGAAAATAATTGAATAACTTTTGCATTTAGACATCAATAAAAGCAGGGGGAAAGTAAACAAACAAAAATCAAAAGACAAATAAACATATACTTTCCCTTTGGCTCCTTTTACTTTGTTGCTTCACATATTCTGATTTGTTTCTTTTTTTATTTACTTTGATAATTTTTTCTTATTGTCACTTAGACGCTTACTTGTTTTTCACTGAGAGGTCAAAGGAGTTTATTTCCTGATGGGTGGAAAGGTGTGGAGGAAATATGGAAGTTCCTGATGGGAAAGCTGTAATTAGAAAAATGTCTATTTTTAATAAAAGAAAGTATATCTATATACAATTATTATTGAGAAGGATTTTCTAATCCCTGTAATCTGTTAGTTGTTTCCTGGATAATTCAATTGTTCTTAGTTCTTTTCTTTCTCTCCTAATCTTTTTATGGGCTTGCTGATTTCATGAGACTGACATGATTAATACTTTCTTAGGTCTTCCATATTTTCTTTCTTTCTTATGATCTTATGAGTCAGGTTTTCTTCTTCCTCTATGTATAAGATTCCTTTTGGTGTCTTCTGCACTTAGGTAGATTTGGTCATAAATTAGGTTAGCTCATGCTTGTCTTTCACGTTCTTTTCTTCCCATTAGATTTTAAACGTAGTATTTCAGGCAGAGGATAATCTTGGCAGGAAGTTATTTACTATACGGGTTTGAAATATATTAATCTGTATCTTCCTTGATTTGAAGACTTCTGTTGTAAGGTCTAATGATATCCCAGTGTATTTGTCTCTGTGGCTGGCACTTTTCTTCTGCATCTTTTAATGTCATTTCTATGTTTCACAGTTTGAGGTTTTTGACTAAGACATTTTACAGAGAAAATTTTCCCTGACTTAGTTTATGAGACAAAGAACCTCCTAACAGACAATCTATGGACATCTATGACTGAACACAGGGCTACCCTTAAGAGTAGTCTTTCTCCATGGTGACACTGCCTTGGGAAAAGCTAATTTTATTTTATTTTTCTTTCCAAGTGTTTATCAAGTGGATTTAGCTTCTGGTTAGAGATGGGTGTATATGTCCACTTCTCATTTTAGCTCTTGGACCCATCTGTTACAAACTCATGCATGCAGGATATGTGCAGGCTGCCTCATTTTCTGTGTGTTTAAATAGGCACCAATCTTGTGTCTACAAGGTTCTGATTCCTTGAATCCATTCCTTCTCTCTCTTAGACTTCTCTGCCTCTACTTCAGTAGGGTGCCCTGAACCCTGATGGAAGAGATTTGTTGGAGACATCCCTTTTAGACTACCCATTCAGGGCTGAAGATTCCAGGATAGGATCTCTCACTCTGCATATTGTCTGTGGGTCTCTAATTGTTCCCATCTGCTACAGGAGAAGATTCTCTGATGATGTCTGTGCAAGGTATATATCTATAAGTATAGCAGAATGAAGTTAGCAGTGATTATCACTATTATTGACTAGCACAACTGTAGTGTTTGGCTTTCCCCTAGATCTCTGGCTTATTAGACTAAGTTTCTTGGAACCCAATAGCATTGATTATGGGTTTCATCTCAGAGGGTGGACCTCAGATAACACCAAATATTGATTGGTTACTCTCATTGATTTGAGTCATGATTTCACGAGTGTAACTTGCTGGTGGGTCACTCTTGTAGAATGGTTTGTAGTTGAATTGGTGAGCTTAATTAGAGGTGTTTAAGAGGTTGTGTAGGAAGCTATTAACTGGAACACAAGCAAAATAGGAACATAAGCAAAATATCAATAGCAACAGTACTTAAAGAAAAGATTTCCCCTGCTCCAGAAACCATTACCACTAAGAGTTCTTCACGACTTTGAATGAGTTTCTCTCCTTTTCAGGATGCAATGCTGAATCTTTCAGTCTTGATTAGACTTGTACAGATCAACACAGTGGTTTCATGAGCAGAAGGGTTGTGCAATATCCAGAAGACAACTGCTACATGTCTGCCCATCCTTTGTTTGTTACTTTCTTTCAGCCTCTCGTCTGCAATGTTCTTTGACCCTTGGTGGTTGCACAGATGATCCCTTGAGGGCAGAGTATTGTAACACTACTTATTCTCAGCACTTTGACCAGTTATGTGGTTCTTCATGATCCGCTATCTGCTGCAGTTGGAATCTCTGATGATACCCCACTGGACCTGTCACTCCCCAAAATGGATTTCCACTGCTCCAAGTGGAAATTATTTCTGGAGATAATGGAGAAAGTTAGTTTACTTTTTGCTCCTTTTCGTAGAATGGAACAAACCTAAACAAATATAAATGTAGAAGGTACTGTGACAACCTACTTAGTAAAACAAAGACAGACAGCATGTGGCCAAGGCTGAGCTGCTCAATTTGTGTCACTGCCTGATCTCTAACTCATGGTAATTCCCTGGCCTTAGCCTTCTGGAGGAAATGATCATAAGTCAGAGCAGAATCACGTTTTTAATTTAACTTAGTTTGTTTTACTTTTAGATTTTATACAGATTAGCAAAAATCAGTAAAACAGAGTGTATTTGCAAACATTGAGAAATAACAAAAATAATAATTCTTTGAAATTGATAATGAAAAATTGAGAAGAACAATAAGAAATTAAGGAAATTTAAACTATTGTTATCAGGATTTTCATTAATTTGATAAAGATTAAAAATAATTCATCTGATTATTTTGGCACACAAAATATTTTAGATGCAAATGTGAATTGGTCCTTTAGTAAAAGGGGCTGGTAACATGTGTGCTATTTGAAGCTATTAGTTAATGACAGTGCAGTGAGAGGGGCTGTGAATGTTCTTGAGAATGATGCTGCACTATAATGCAGTTCAATGGTTTACTGCATCACAATATTGCTCTTGAGATTTCTCTCCATCATATCACAGTATGCAATTAATGATTTGCAATTAAATATCAGCAAGACAAAATTTTTATACTGGGTAAATATTTAAACACAGATTATAATTAAATGAAATTAAACAATATTTGTTTAGAAATAATGTGGAAATAAGAATTGCATTAGGAGTTTGGTGGGCATTACAGTTACTACTCAAAATGAAATTTTGTGCTTTGTGTTCTAGAGATGGAGGTTACATTGTGACTTTCAGTCCCGATTCCTCCTTGAAATGGAACCAGCTTGAAACATGAATGTTTGGGCTAATATCCACTTATCAGTGAGTGCATACCATCTGTGTTCTTTTGAGACTGGGTTAGCTCACTCAGGTTGATATTTTCTAGTTCTAACAATTTACCTAAGAATTTTTATCTTTATCTTTTATCTTTATATTTTAACTTTTATCTTAAGATGGAAAGATCTCTCATGTTCATGGGATGGCAGTATCAATATAGTAAAAATAGTTATCTTGCCAAAAGCAAATGCAATCCCCAACAAAATTCCAACTCAATTCTTCAACGAATTAGAAAGCGCAATCTGCAAATTCATCTGGAATAACGAAAAACCTAGGATAGCAAAAACTCTTCTCAAGGATAAAAGAACCTCTGGTGGAATCACTGTGACCTAAAGCTGTACTACAGAGCAATTGTGATAAAAACTGCATGGTATTGGTATAGAGACAGACAAGTAGACCAATGGAAAAGTATTGAAGACCCAGAAATGAACCCATACACCTATGGTCACTTGATCTTTGACAAGGGATCTAAAACCATCCAGTGGATAAAAGACAGCATTTTCAACAAATGGTGCTGGCACAACTGGTGGTTAATATGTCAAAGAATGCGAATTGATCCATTCCTATCTCCTTGTACTAATGTCAAAATTAAGTGGATCAAGGAACTCTACATAAAACTGGAGACACTGAAACTTATAGAGGAGAAAGTGGAGAAAATACCCGAAGATATGGGCACAGGGGAAATATTCCTGAATAGAACAGCAATGAAATGTGCTGTAAGATCAAGGATTGACAAATGGGACTGCAAAGCTTCTATGGCAAAAGACACCGTTAATAAGACAAAAGGCCACCAACAGATTGAGAAAGGATATTTATCTATCCTAAATCAGATAGGAGAGTAATATCCAATACATATATATAAAGAACTCAAGAAGGTCGACTCCAGAAAATCAAATAACCCCATTAAAAAATGGGGCTCAGAGCTAAACAAAGAATTCTCACCTGAGGAATACTGAATGGTTGAGAAGCACCTGAAAAAATGTTCAGCATCCTTAATCATCAGGGAAATGCAAATCAAAACAACCCTGAGATTCCATCTCACACCAGTCAATGGCTAAGATCAAAAATTCAGGCGAAAGCAGATGCTGGTGAGGATGTGAAGAAAGAGGAACACTCCTCCATTGTTGGTGGGATTGCAAGCTTGTACAACCACTCTGGAAATCAGTCTGGCGGTTCCTCAGAAAATTGGACATAGTACTACCGGAGGATCCCGCAATACCTCTCCTGGGCATACATCTAGAAGATGTTCCAACTGGTAAGAAAGACACATGTTTCACTATGTTCATAGTAGCCTTATTTATAATAGCCAGAAACTGGAAAGAACCCCTATGCCCCTCAACAGAGGAATGGATACAAAAAATGTGGTGCATTTATACAATGAAGTACTACTCAGGTATTAAAAATAATGAATTTATGAAATTCCTAGGCAAATGGATGGACCTGGAGGGCATCATCCTGAGTGAGGTAACCCAATCACAAAAGAACTCATACAATATGTACTCACTGATAAGTAGATATTAGCCCAGAAACTTAGAATACGCAAGATATAAGATACAATTTGCAAAACACATGAAACTCAAGAAGGAGGAAGACCAAAGTGTGGACACTTTGCCCCTTCTTAGAATTGGGAACAAAACACCCATGGAAGGAGTTAGCAAGACAAAGTTTGGAGCTGAGACAAAAGGATGAACCATCTAGAGACTGCCATATCCAGGGATCCACTCCATAATCAGCCTCCAAACACTGACACCAATGCATACACTAACAAGATTTTGCTGAAAGGACCCTGATATAGTTGTCTCTTGTGAGACTCTTCCGGGGCCTAGCAAACACAGAAGTGGATGCTCACAGTCAGCTATTGGATGGATCACAGGACCCCCAATAGAGGAGCTAGAGAAAGTATACAAGGAGCTAAAGGGATTTGCAATCCTATAGATGGAACAACAATATGAACTAACCTGTACCCTTGGAGCTCTTGTCTCTAGCTGCATATGTATCAGAAGATGGCCTAGTTTGCCACCAGTGAAAAGAGAGGCCCATTGGTTGTGCAAACTTTATATGCCTCAGTACAGGGGAATGCCAGGGCCAAGAAGTGGGAGTGGTTGGGTAGGGGAGTGGGGGGAGGGTATGTGGGAGTTTTGGGATAGCATTGGAAATGTAAATGAGGAAAATACCTAATAAAAACATTAGAAAAAAAAGAATATTTATCTTTGAAAGCTGAGTAGTACTCCACTGTGGAAATTTCCCACATTTTCTGTATCTTTTCCTCTGTTGAAGTACATCTGGATTCTTTCCAGCTCCTGGCTATTATAAAAAAGGTTGCTATGAACATAGTAGAGCATGTGTCCTTATTAAATATTTTAGCATCTTCTGGGTATATGCCCAGAAGTGGTATAGCTGAGTCCTCAGGTAGTACTAAGTCCTCTTTTCTGAGGAACTCCCCAAATGATTACCAAAGTGGTTGTACCAGCTTACAATTCCACCTATAATAGAGGAGTGTGCCTCTTTCTTCACATCCTTGTCAACATCTGCTGTCACATAAGTTTTTGATTTTAGCCATTCTGACTGGTGTGAGGTTGAATCTTGGGGTTGTTTTGATTTGCATTTCCCTGATGACTAAGGATGTTGAATATTTCTTTAGGTGTTTCTCTGCCATTTGATATTCCACCATTGAAAACTATTTAAGTCTTTACCCCCTTTTTAATAGAGTTATTTGGTTCTTGGGAAACTTATCTTATTGAGTCTTTGTTTATATTTTGGATATTAGCCTTTTATCAGGTTTAGGATTGGTAAAGATCTTTTCCCAATCTGTTGGTTGCCTTTTTGTCTTATTGACAGTGTTCTTTGCCTTACAGAAGCTTTGCAGTTTTTTTTTCTGATTTTTTAATTGGGTATTTATTTCATTTACATTTCCAATGCTATCCCAAAAGTTCCTCACTCACTCCCTCACCAACTCCCCCACCCACCCACTCCAACTTTTTGGCACTGGCGTTCCCCTGTACTGAGGCATATAAAGTTTGCATGACCAATGGGCCTCTCTTTCAACTGATTGCCAACTAGGCCATCTTCTGATACATATGCAGCTAGAGACATGAGCTCCGGGGGGTACTGGTTAGTTCATATTGTTGTTCCACCTATAGGATTGCAGATCCCTTTAGCTCCTTGGGTACTTTCTTTAGTTCCTCCATTGGGGGCCCTGTGATCCATCCAATAGCTGACTGTAAGCATCCACTTCTGTGTTTGCTAGGCCCCGGCATAGTCTCACAAGAGACAGCTATATCTGGGTCCTTTCAGCAAAATCTTGTTAGTGTATGCAATGGTGTCAGCATTTGGAAGCTGATTATGGGATGGATCCCCAGATATGGCAGTCTCTAGATGGTCCATCCTTTCGTCTCAGCTCCAAACTTTGTCTCTGTAACTCCTTCCATGGGTGTTTTGTTCCCATTTCTAAGAAGGGGCAAAGTGTTCACACTTTGGACTGCGTTCTTCTTGAATTTCATGCGTTTAGCAAATTGTATCTTATATCTTGGGTATTCTAGGTTTCTGGGCTAATATCTACTTATCAGTGAGTACATATTGTGTGAGTTCCTTTGTGATTGGGTTACCTCACTCAGGATGATGCCCTCCAGGTCCATCCATTTGCCTAGGAATTTCATAAATTCATTATTTTTAATACCTGAGTAGTACTCCATTGTGTAAATTTACCACATTTTCTGTATCCATTCCTTTGTTGAGGGGCATCTGGGTTCTTTCCAGCTTCTGGCTATTATAAATAAGGCTGCTATGAACATAGTGGAGCATGTGTCCTTCTTACCGGTTGGAACATCTTCTGGATATATGCCCAGAAGAGGTATTCCAGGATCCTCCCGTAGTACTATTTCCAGTTTTCTGAGGAACTGCCAGACTGATTTCCAGAGTGGTTGTACAAGCTTGCAATCCCACCAACAATGGAGGAGTGTTCCTCTTTCTCCACATCCTCACCAGCATCTGCTCTCACCTGAATTTTTGATCTTAGCAATTCTGTCTGGTGTGAGGTGGAATCTCAGAGTTGTTTTGATTTGCATTTCCCTGATGATTAAGGATGCTGAACATTTTTTCAGGTGCTTCTCAGCCATTCGGTATTCCTCAGGTGAGAATTCTTTGTTTATCTCTGAGCCTTATTTTTAATGTGGTTATTTGATTTTCTTGAGTCAACCTTCTTGAGTTCTTTATATATATTGGATATTAGTCCCCTATCTGATTTAGTATAGGTAAAGATCCTTTCCCAATCTGTTCGTGTTCTTTTTGTCTTATTGAAGGTGTCTTTTGCCTTGCAGAAGCTTTGCAATTTTATGAGGTCCCATATGTCAATTTCGATCTTACAGCACAAGCCATTGCTATTCTATTCAGGAATTTCTCCCCTCTACCCATATCTTTGAGGCCTTTCCCTACTTTCTCCTCTATAAGTTTCAGTGTCTCTGGTTTTATGTGGAGTTCCTTAATCCACTTAGATTTGACCTTAGTACAAGGAGATAGGAATGGATCTATTCGCAGTCTTCTACATGATAACCGCCAGTTGTGCCAGCACCATTTGTTAAAAATGCTGTCTTTTTTCCACTGGATGGTTTTAACTCCCTTGTCAAAGATCAAGTGATGAAGTCGCATTTGATAATTCTTGATCTTATAGCATAAGCCATTGGTGTTCTTTTCAGAAATTTTCCCCTTTGCCCATGTGTTTGATTCTCTTTCCCACTTTCTCCCCTATAAGTTTCAGTGTATCTGGTTTTATGTGGAGGTCCTTGATCCGCTTGGACTTGAGCTTTGTACAAGAAAAAAAGAATGGGTTGATTTGCATTCTTGTACATGCTGACCTCCAGTTGTGCCAGCATGTCTTACCAAACCCAGACACTGTTGTTGATGCCAAGAAGTACATGCTGGAAGGAGCCTGATATCGCTATGTCCTGAGAGGCCCTGTCAGAGCCTTCCAAATACAGAGGCAGATGTTTGCAGACAACCATTAGACTGAGTGTGGGGTCCCCAATAGATGACTTAGAGAAAGGACTGAAGGAGTTGAATTAGTTTGCAACACCATAGGAAGGACAACAATATCAACCAACCATACCTCCCAGAGCTCCCAGGGACTAAGCCATCAACAAAGGAGAACACATGGCTCCAGCTGCATATGTAGCAGAAGATGGTTTTGTCATGCATCAGTGGGAGGAGAGGAAGGATTGATAGATTCCACAGTTTAGGGGAACTGAGGACAGGTAGGTGACATTTGGTGGATAGGAGGAGGAACACCCTCATAGAAGCAGGGGGAAGGAGGGTGTAATAGAGTGTTTCTGGGGGTAGGAAAACCAGGAAAGGGGATAATATTTGAAATGTAAATAAAAAAAATATCCAATTAAAAAAGGAAAAAATAAACGAGTTCATTAATGGAATTTATTTAATTTTAAATTTAATTAAGAAAATTGTTTATTTTTGCTTTTATTCATGATTTTAAAAATGAAATTTGGCTCCTCCATTTGTTTTATTCTGACAGTAATTGGAGAGATTTCTAAGACCCATGAGAGGCAGCATGCAGAGTTATGAAATAAAGAGTCTGATTTCTTAATCACTAAGTGGTCAACAGCTACTTTTGAACAGACCATCTGTATGGAACATTAAATAAAATAGAAATTCGATTACAGTGCATCAGTCCACTGACATCTGGGTGACAAGATCAGAATTTTCATCAAAGGGGATGTCATTCTAATGAGATGAATCCGAATCATTCTCATTAAAAAATGTCTGACAGATTTTAATCAAGTGGTTTCATATTTAGGCTAGATCTACTCATTTATTGAGTGAATTATTCTGCCAAACATATTGATGAGATACTTATAGTGATTAATACATTTTATCATATTTAAGGTTGATATTAAGTGGGATAGTTATATAAAAATGAAAATCAAATTAACAAATCTCTATCAAATGCAAATATCTACATTTTAAAATGGAAGTGTGTGTTTTGTTTTGTTTTGTTTTGTTTTGTTTTGTTTTTGACAGAAGATATTGGACTAAGCCATACACATTGAAGTAATCCCAACATGTCAGGCTCAGCACTGTATCCCCTGAAGTGTGTAATGTGAAGCCTGACACAGAGTAGTCACTATTGAAAGAAAATGAGAAGAACTTATTAACCATAATATCATGAAAGTCATTCATCCTAGTGGCTCATGAAAATGATGGTTTAAATTTCTTCATCCTGCTATTAATATGAGAAAAAATACATATGGCTTCTGTCCCCATGAATCCCAAACCACTTAATTTATATGTGATTTTCTTCAAGAAGTCTTTATTGGTACTTCGTTTTTATGAATTATTTCCAATTATTTTCCTCACACAGCTTTTAAAAAAGATAAAATTCAAATTAAGAAGACAGGCTTTTACTCTCTGAATGGACTTTTGACCTTGTTCAACTTAGATAGCTTCCCATTGTAAATGCATAACACTGGGGTAGAATAGATGCCCTAGACAGCAGTAATCTTCGGAGTACTTCATCACCAATGTGTGTATGTATAATAGAGAATTAAACTAAGAAGTTATAAAGTCTCTTATTACATTTTTTTTCACTCTGATAAACATTCACCTTCCTTCTAAGGAAGGTGAATTTCTTTCACTTCTTACTCAAAATTCCACAATTACAGCAAAGAGTTCAGCTTTTGTGATTCCAAAACTCATCTGGATGACATGAATTATATTAGCTATGACTTGGGAAGATGAAGAGATAAGGGAAGAGAAAAGTCCTATGGTATTGGACTTTTAAAAGTGCCATATAACTCTAATATAATGAGACGTTTTGTAGCTCTCTTGAAAGATTTTTGTTTTATGAACAGCCTTCAAAGGAATATTATTAAAAGCCTTTGAACATTGTTAGCATGAGTCAAAATACACTTTGGGGAAAAACTTTCCTTTAGCAGTAAAAGATTTAGGGCATTAAAAATGGATTATGTTATTTCAATTATATTTTGCATTCAGTAATAAAGTGAATAGTATTAACTTAGGTTCAAGGATCTTGGAGTTTTGGGTTTTCATGTTTCTATTCTTTATCACTGAATAAATTTCTAATAGAGACCCAGAACAATAGCTAAGCATGCTAATTATTTAAGCACATTAACAAAGAAAGAGAGACCCTACTAATCTGTCACAAATACTGCAAAAATTGAAGGCCAATGAAGATGGACTCTGTTATTCCTGATTAAGACATAGGAAAACCATGGATGTAACAGTGATGTTTTTAAAAGCTTAACTGGGGGAGGTGGTGGTGTTGGTGATAGGACATGCTGCAATAGGACTATCTGGCTTCCCTTGGAAACTTATGAAGCTATAATTTTATAGCCTTGTTAGTAATGCTTAATATTTGGAGTTGGTGAGACCAGAAAATAACTCATCCTGTCTTCATTTTCAGATACTTCGAGACATGATAAGAAGGGACAGTTCTAAGAGAAGGAAGCAAGTTAACCTGAGTTTTGGTTGGTTTTAGGATATCATCAATAATTATAACAACAGAGGTGAACAGAAGGATCATATCAAACTGGAGGACAAAATGTAAGTCACTATCTCTGTTTCTTATAGTAAGTGAATGTTGAATTAGGTGACTCATATCATTAAATTAGAGTAAGCACATATATTTTAAAATATGTTGGAGATGAAACATATTAGCCTATCAATGTGTAATTATAAAGTCAATGTGAGAGATGAAACAAATGAATGAAATAGAAAAAGAAAGCTGTAATTGTAGAACTAAGTCCTTGATAACAGAAGACGGGGCTTTGAGACATGAACATAAACTGTTTGAGATAAGAAGGGCTACTGAAAACCTGCAGAAGATGAGCGAGGAAGTCCAGAATTAGGCAAATCCTTTTCTTTTTTTTTTTTTTTTTACTGTATTTGTGTAACATAATTAGAAGAGATAGATGATTTATTTTCAGATTTAAGGGATTCAATTTGACTTTATCATATAGGTGCTTTTGCTATTTTAAAATTTAAATTATAATTACAATTAGCTCTAGTTGATCTTCCAGTGGTAATAAATGGGGCAGAAAAATACATGTATTGAAGGGAGAACAAAATCCCAGAGCAAGCACAATTTTGTGAAGGAAATAAAATCTTGCTTATATGTGTCTATTTGAAAGTTCTAGGACTGAATAATCCAGGCCAGAGCTCAATCCATCTTCCCATCATCACCCTCTCTCAGAGTTCCAGAGGAGCTCCTGGGAACAAGGCTGTTAAATCTTAAGCCCAGGAAAGAGAAAACCTGGAAATGTCCAAGAAGAACTTAATTTCTTTAACTAAAAATACAGAGAATTCCAGCGACACATTCTGACCTTTAGAAAGTCTTCAGGACATAGATAAAAGTTGTTCTTCCCAAGACTAAGTATAATTATAATTTAAATTATGGCTGAAAGTAACTACACCTTAAGATATATTAAATCTCGATTGACAGAACCTCTAAAGGAGTAAATAATATTTCCATAATTTGTTTAATTATTTAGTCTTCAAACTTATTGATAAACAATATCTGCAGCAGAAGTTATTTAATTCATATGACTTTGATGTTAATTATTTTCTTAGGAGTAAAATATTTTAGACATAAACTCCAGGAAATTATCAAATAATACATACTTAGGAAGTAGGTATAATATTACAATAGACGTCTTCCAAATATATGAATGGTTAAGTAGAAAAAAATACAGAATAAAATCCCAAATGCCATTGACCATCCATTATAGTATATTGGTCAGCATCAATGAAAGAAAGTCAGTTTTATGAATTTGAAAGGAGATAGAGAATATGAATGCTCATGTATGCTGATGGGAATGCACCATGGTATAACTACCCTGGAAGTCAATTTATTAGTTTCTTAGTAAGTTAAGCACAAAAAATGATAAATGCGTGTTTATCTACATATATATGATGTGTGTGAATATGGATATGTGCATGTATATATTTATGTATACCTACATTATGTATATGTATGCCTATATCTAACCTATATTCATATGTCTATGTCTATCATATCTATAGCTATATACATCTATATCTATGTCTATCTCTATCTAATCTCTCACACTCAATCTCTATCTAATATCCCTCTCTCTCTCTTTCTCTCTCTAATATATCTATCTAATATATTGATCACATATTGCTGCATTTGGAAGAAAACATATTGCATTATCAATATATCAGCTGTTGAATCATCTTTTCAGCCCTTCCTGTAGTATTTTTTTCAACATGGTGAGACATATCTGTACTTATTAAACAAACATTAAAAAAAAAAGCCAAATGAATGGTACATAAGATAATGATAGATACCCAGACTTAATGAATATCATAAAGTAGATATATTAAAGCCATAAATAGTACTAACTTTCACAGTTAATCAAACAGAAAAATCAAAACAGACTTGGAATCCTGTGAACATGATTATTTTTACGAGCAATTATCTCGATTTGTTATTTTTTTGTCATGCCTGATTTCTCTAGAGATAAAACATTAGACTAAAAATGCTTGGTCTTACTGACAAAAAATCCTTTTCATAACAAGCTAAATGCCATCATTACAAATCTTGGGGCCAGATGCATTATATTTAATTCTCTTAACTTTATATTACAGTTTAATTATATCCTGTAACTCTCAAACCTAACATATCTAACAAAAATAATCTAAATCAATAAAGAAATAGGCTTACTTCAGACATTAAGAGTAAATTCCTTTACTCTCACATTTTCAGCTACGAGGAACTATCTTAAATAAATATAAGAGAAACAAAAATAACAAAGATGATAGTGGATATGTCACATCATTGATATACATCAGAATTCCAGGAGAGAAGTATGGTAAATCTGAAAAGATATTTTAAAAAACCTTTATTTTAGTGAAAGATGATATGTCTATGGAATTAATAAGTTAAAAAACTATAAAAAAAAATAAAACCATGCAAAGACACATCGGTGATAACATGGAAACTAGAGACAAAACATTCACAGAATTACACAGGGAGCAATGTCTCTATGCTTCTACAGAAGCACTACTTTATAGGACACTGGATTATTCAAGGGACTGTGGAGACTGCATGAAAGGTGCACAGTTTGAAACTGATAGGAGTCAAGACTGATGGTGGTGAATTTCATCTCCTTAAGGGTTTAAGGTGAAATAAAAAATTCACAAATTAAAACAATATAAAACAAAACAAACAAAATAAGGAGGCATTGTTACAAATAGACCTGTCATTAAAGGACGACTAAAATAAATTCTCATCAGAGAGAAAAGAAACTACAAAATAAGAAAACTCTGGACAGCCAGAATAGAAATAGCAAAAAACAAAACAGAAAAACAAAGCAGAAATATAGTTGAACTCATTAAATGATTATATGCAATATATTTGATAATAGGATGAAAATGCCAATAACACCAGGTACTAAAAATGATGACATTGGAGTAAAAAAGTTGTAGATATTACTCTGAAAGTTAGGTTTGCACAAGTTTACTGAAGTGAGAAAATACCAGTACTCTTCTGGTGTGACATGTGACATTAAAGTATTGTGACACCAGACCAAGCACTCTGAAAACAAAGATCAGTGGTGTTTACCCAATGTACAAAGACAATATTTTGAAAGTCTATAAATATTCAAGTTGAGATATTGTGAAATTTATTCCAGCAAAAATGAGAAGTCTGTTATGTGAGGCGGCTCACACCTATGATCCCAGGACTTGGGATACAGAAACGGGAGGATTGCCTTGACCTCAAGACAAACCAGCTGTATTTGATACCACGCCTCAAGAAAGAGAGTTAAAAAGAAGTAAATAAAATATACCACATTTATTTATTCAATAAATGAAAATAAAAATAAATAATAAAAGTTAAAAATAAATTAAAAATTAAAAAAATAAATTTAGAAATATATTTATTTAATAAAATTAAAAGGAAATAATTCAATTCATATCAAATAGGATAGATCACTTCATGAGGAGCATATCATGTTTCCATGTTTACATTTTACCAAAGATGTATATACAACCAGAAAAGGGTATAACATTTGAAATGTAAATAAATAAAATATACAATAAAAAAAGAAATGCAGGCACATATTTAGTTCTAATAAAGAATATCAAAGACTTTTTTCTTGATAATTTTTTATTAATGAGATAAAATACCATGACCAAGGCCACCCATGCAATAAAGTATTTTATTTGCAGTTTATGGTTCCAGGTTACAGTCCATGGCCATCATGGCAGCAAGCTTGGTACCAAGCAGGCAGGCAGGCAGGGCAGGCAGGCATGGAGCTGAAGCAATGCTTGAGACCTCCTATTTGAAACACTCAGAGGAAGCTCAGGGAGAAAGATTGAGATTGGTGCTCATCTTCTGAAACCTCCAAGCCTATACCCAGTGTCACACTTGCTCCACTAAGGCCACAGCTATTAGTCCTCTCCCAAGCACTTTTCCAATTTGAGGACAAAGTATATGGGTTTCTGGAGACCTTTCTCATTCACCTTCTCTTTGGTGAACTGCTTTGTAGAAAATGAGCAAAATCCATGAATGGTGGAAAGGGTCTTGCTTTTTTATAAATTCATCGTCTGCAGCTTTATTTACCTGCTGCCAACCATTCTGCACAATTATTAACTCCAAAACTCCTAAACTGAATAATTTATAATGTTGTAATCACATGCATCCTAGTAGAATGGTGAACTTTTACTCTGTGTTCTCTATTTCAACTGTAGTATGGAGGAGTTTTGTCAAGCATATTCATACTGGATATACTACCTGTTATAGGTTAATGTAGGTGTTGTATATCAGATAAACATTTATAATCCTTATGTTCAAGTAACCCTTATTTCATTTTAATAATGGTTACTGTACTATTTTATTATCATTTTTGTTTATCTTACTTGTCTACTATATAAATTAAAATGTTGTCATTGATTATCTACAGAGAAAAATATAGCATTTAAATGATAAGATTTGGCAGCAACTACAGTTTCCTGCATCTATTGAAATCCTTGTCAATTCATTTCCCAAAGATAAGAACAGATAACTGTATAATATAGGATACTTCACTGAGAAAAATGGAATACAGTATTACATGTGGAAATTGAATATTTACCAAGAGGAAAATCCTCTGCTCAACAAATCTGAAACAGTTGAAATGTTGTAACATATGAACTCTCATTGTAGTGAATCTGGTCTATACTAAAACAGCAGCAGGTATATCTCATCTGAAAATTAAGTAAAATATTTTATTTATTTATTTATTTATTTATTTACTTACTTACTTATTTATTTATATGCCAAACACTGTGACCCTCCAGGTCCCTCTCTCACAGAGCCCTCCTCTCCCACTCCTTTTCATCTGAGAAAGTGGAAACCATGAGCATCCCTCAACCTTGACATATCAAGTCTCTGCATCCTCTCCCATTGAGGTAGCCAATGGAGACTGAACTACATGCCTGCTGCATATGTCTCCAGGGCCTCGTTCTAGCCCGTGTATGTTCTACAATTGATGGCTCGGTCCCTGAGAGCTCCCAGGGGTCCAGGTTAGTTGATTCTGTTGATCTTCCTGTGGAGTTCCTTCCTCGTCAGGGCCTCAATCCTTCCCACAATACTTCCATAAGTGCTCCTGACCTCTGAACAATGTTTCACTATTGGTATCTACATCATTTTCAGTCAGTTTCTGGGTAGAGCCTCTCAGAAGGAAAGTTATAATAGGTTCCTGTCATGTATGTCCTTTAGGGTCTGAGTTACTACCCCTGGGATGTTATTTTCTAAAAATATTTCAAAGTAAATCATGCTTGTAAATAATGAATAAATTAAAATTGAAGCTGAAAAATATGCAGAAACTAAAAATAGAAAATACAGTATATCAAGGGAGATGTAACTTTAGTCAGCTAGAGTCCCAGGTATTTTTAATGCTGATATAGTAGGGTCACCTAAGCTAGTGAGCATGAGACTTGCCTGGCTAAAAAATGAGACCCTTTTGAAAGAAGCTCCTGTTAAGTGTCTCTACTCTGAGAAAGCTTTGTTGAAAAATTCTAGCAAATATCCAGATAAAAGTCAGCACTAAGTTTACACAGTTTTCCTTAAGAATTTTGTTTTTGTTTTATGTGTATGTATATTTTGCCTGCATGTTTTTTTCTGCACTATGTATATGCAGTTCCCACAGTAGCCAGAAAAGACAATGGATCCTGAGAACTGGTGTTACAGTGTTGAGCCTCCATGTTCTAGGACTCAAACCAAAGCCCTTTGCACAATTATATCTTAGATGATATATAAAAATCTTAATTATTCTATGAAATAAAACAGTATAACTCATAGATGAGTCAAAAATGGTGACCCATGTCTATACTCCCAGAACTCAGGAGGCAGAAGTAAGAGGATGCTGAATTCAACACCAGCTTGGGCCATAGTGAAAAGCATGTCTAAAAATGAAATACAACCCCCAAACTAAGAGCTAAATTAATATGAGTGTGTTATATAAAGAAAAGAGTTATATAAAGAAAACTATAATTACATTAAATATGTATGATACTTAAGTATACATTTAATAAAACCAATTATGCTATTGGTTTTATTAAATGCTATTCAAAAGTTATAAATATTAAAAACAAATGAAAAGACTGATTTGGGGTTGTAGGGAATTTCTCCAAGTTGTGTCTTTTTCATTTGTAATCTGCCTCCTTTACATAAACTACAATAAAAGATTGAAATTTACTTCTATGGTCTCATCAATTTTTGCTAACAAGCTATTGGTG
Source organism: Mus caroli (assembly GCF_978045245.1). NCBI lineage: Eukaryota > Metazoa > Chordata > Mammalia > Rodentia > Muridae > Mus > Mus caroli. The sequence goes on from NW_028227265.1 coordinate 70,044,448, forward strand.
TTTCTGACTGGACACCAATTAAGGGCCTAATATTTTGTCTGTCTATGTTCAGCACAGTAACATGAACATCTCAGGAGGTCTCCTTGGATCAAAAATCTCTACCTTCTTCCTTTATCTCATGATTCTTTGCATCAATTACATCCATGTTATATTTTTACAAATAAAGTTGTCCACATGGGCTCTGCTGTTCTGGATATTTGTGTGCTCCACTGAAATTGGGGAGTCCTCTTGCATGGCAGCTTCTCATAATAAAAACCCTAGTTATCAAATATCAACTGTCCCAGAATACACTTTAATCCTTAGTGATTAATGAAAAGGTCAGAAATCTTTTTATAAAAAATAAATATTTTATATATTAAAGCCAAATATTTTTATTTGCTAGTATTTACATTTCTTTAATAATTAAAATTTATTCTTGGTAGATAGATATGCAAATCCAGTCATCTATCTCTATTCATCTTCAACAATAACATGATGAAGTCCACTTTAATGAGGGAGGAATATATCAGGGGCAGAGAAGGAAAATATTTCATTTTCACTTATGTTTTTTATTAAAACGTGTATAATTGTTCTAATTGGTGTGATACTACAGTCTACTAGTCGTTATTCTTATGGGTCAGAGTCAAGAATAAGGTCTTGGTTACCACTGAGAACAAAAATCAGTAATCCTTAATAACATCCTAAGTTTCTACATTCTATGCTTACATCCAGCACTTCTGAATAAAAATGAGTTCTCAACACAGATATAAAATGAAACAAAAGAAATCTTACAAGTGGATTGGAAGCAATAGACTTTTCAAAGAAATTCAGGTGAGAGACTGGAAAGGAGACATGAGGTAGAAGAGGAACTTCCTGTCAATTAATTGCAATTGAGGTATGGCCAGAACACAGGATCTTAAACTGTCAGTGAGATTTAGCTGGTGGGATCAATTCTGGGAGACTCTGGTCGCTGTGGGTTGTAATTGTCTTGGTTTGAGGATTCTCAGTATTCTCCCTTTGTTTAAAATGACTCCAAAGGAAATGTTTGAAATACCTGGTTTGCCAGTGGATGAAGAGGCATAAAGGAACTCCCACAGAGCTGTCTTATCCACCATACAATCATCAGAAACAGAAAGCTACCAAGAGGTTAAAAACTATGTCCTCTTAGCACTGGAAGCATTCTATGTAATCCAAGTCCCCATATAATGAAACTTGGGTTCCTTATTGTTTTTGGTAAATAAAATCAGACATGCTTTATACTGACTTTTACTCTTTATGTTTATTAGATGTCATTGTTGTATGTGCTAATGACTGGCATTTATTAATAAAATTGTAGAAATATATTCTCAGGTTTACTTTTAATTCAAAAATGCATAATATCTTTCATAATGGACAAAAACATAATTATTCTTTTGATGCATATTTTATGACATCATCTCATGCCAGGATAGCAGGCATAAATAGCTAAAAAGAAAATAAGCCTGGGAGAATCTGAGAAAGGTAATAAGTAGACAATAAACTTGCAAAAGGTTAATGAAATTCAAGGAAAAGTTTCTTTACTGAGTAAGTAGATAAAAGACTGCATTTACCTTCTTCTTTATGGATGATAGGATACGGCTCAGTAAAATGAGCACTATTGACATATTTGTAAGACTTTGAAAGGCCATTTCACCACACAAAGTAGTCAACAGGGTTTATACTGCTATAAAGGGCAAGTCTACATGAGCTCTTTCAGGGAAGGAGAACAGGGCATGTTGACTGATTCTTATGCCTTCAGAGTTCATCTTAAAGCTGTATTTATTTCTTGAAGAGTTATTACTTGGCTGTTTTGTTTAAGCTCATATATTACTGAAAAAAGTCTCAATAAATGTTCTCAGTGCTATATTTACAAGACACATTTTTTCAGTTAAAATAGCTGTTTTTACAACAAATATTCTTGCCCATTTAATTATGAGTTTTTACTTCATGCAACACAAAGTGAATATATGATCATTATTTATGATATATCAGAAACAGACTTATAATACTGACAGCATTATTTACAGACTTATAATACTTCCCTTTATATAAATCTACCAATAAAAATAATAGTGAAAATAACTAAAGAATGTAATTCGAATTTTGTCAACCTCTCTATAAATAATATCTGGGGGGGGGAGGAAACCCTTAATAAAAAGAATTCTTTTGTTTGTTTTGTTACTGTTATTTCTATGCTTTTTTTTTTTTCAAGATTTAAAGAGCCTTGAGCTAGAGACTTTGTTTTATGGAGAAAAATAACTTAAAAGGTTTTTCCAGATTTTACCTTTCTAGGTTTCAACAACAGAAACCAAGTCTTAATGATTTAAGCAATGGTCAGTATAAACTCATGGACTTGGGAACAGGTGCATGGAAATGAATCTCAGGACCACACAGAACACAACAAAGCTTTAAAGGTTGGGGTATAAAGATCTCAACAAGAGTCTAGTTGTAGCCTTCCTTGAGAGCTTTGTGTCTGCAACAGGATATCCATCTGTCTTAGACGGATTGATTGAATGCTTGGCAGAACAGAAAGGTGACTCTGAAAATCTGTAGGGCAATAATTCTATAATTTTCCAGTGGATCACAAAACAGAAGATCCAAAAGTCTATTTATTTATTTATTTATTTATTTATTTATTTATTTATTTATTTATTTATTTAGATATTCTCTTCATTTACATTTCAAATGCTATCCTCTTTCCTAAGGAATGTGGCACACTCTATTTTTGTAGCTTCACTGTAATGAATCATCTTCAAGTTACTTATAAGGTCCAGAGCAATGTAAATACCATACATTTAGTTGCTGTCCTATATTCTTTATAATGAGCAACGACAGAAAGAAGACTGTATATTTTCAGTACAGCTTGATGATTTTCTGTCTGTGGTTGGGATATTTTTCAACTAGAATTAGCTGGCTGTTACAGAGAACAAACTGAAATGTATTCCTTTGGATTTAGTGGCTAGTCAGCCACCAGCTATCTGAGCTAGATAATCAATGTTTATACATTGTTATGCATCAGGGAATGGCATTGAGGGTTACTGAGATCATACATGAAAGAGTATAAGTTCTACTCAAGTGCAGACGTGGATTAACTCAGGGGTTATACAGACTAAATTTGCAGGAAACAATTTCCTAGCCAATGACTATCTGACCAAAATACAATGTAGTCATTAAGACTCGTTAGGTCTAGTGAGCATCAATTTACTTTTTTATTAATTATTTTATTTATTTACATTGCAAATGTTATTCTGCTTCCTAGTCCCCCCTCCATGAGTTCTCCACTCCATCCCTCCTCCCCTTGGCCTTTAAGATGTTGTTTTCCCACACACCCACCCACTTCCACCTCACCCTTCTAGCATCCCCCTTCTCTGGGCATCAAGTCTCCATAGGACCAAGCACATCCCTCCCACTGGGGCCAGACAAGGCAGTTCTCTGACACTTATATAGCTGGGGGTGCCTCAGAGAAGCCAACATATGCTCTTTGGTATGTGTCTTGGTCTTTGAGAGCTCTGATGGCATTACTAATGCAATGACACAGAAACCACATATTTAAGGCATTTCAAAGTCTAATGACTATAATGCATGTGTGATTAGTGTTGTTAAATACTTCAAAACAGAAATAGACATATCGATGTTTAAATTGTGGCGCTTCTGGGGAGAGTTTTACTAACTAAATTAGAATAAACAGTAATTAGTGCATCACTTGTCTTAAATGTCTCCTTTCAAATACTAAAGGGCATACCTAAGTGAATTAACATCATGATTTATTGGAGTTTCACTCTTAGAGTTCAATTAACAAAAGTTTGTTGGGATAAGTTTTTAGATCATATTGGGGTTTATTTTATAGGTATGGAAATAATTATGAAGGACACATGAATTAGAAAAACACACAGCTTATTTTAACAGAACAAATAACTACTATAACATATTTGGCAAAGAATCGAAGTCTGATCAAGGAGTGTAGGCTTATGATGAGGAAAAGGAGAAGTGTTCAACTTGCTTAGACTTCATAAAATTGATAGGTGTAGAGAGACAAGCCATAGAATATCATCTATATTTTCTGGGATATTATCTCAGACAAATAGCATTAGAGGTCCTAGTCTCAAAGGAAACAGTATCAAGTATGGATAAATGGATACTTAGAAAAATAATATTCATGTAGTTTTTTTTTTAAATAATACTATATTAGAGCAGTGGTTCACACGATTTCTACTTTACAGTTGAGGTTGTTATACTTTTCAGATAATAAATAAATTTTGCCTCTTACTTCATGAATGGTCCTGCACCAAAATTTATAGTTTTTACATTAATGATCATGCTAGTTCAAATCTACTTTTTACTTTAAATTAAACATTTACAAACTCAGTCTTATCAGTAGGTTGTTTCTACATTCAATTAAAAAAAAAAAATTCCTGAGCTGGGCATGGTGGTGCACGCCTTTAATCCCAGCACTTGGGAGGCAGAGGCAGGCAGATTTCTGAGTTCAAGGCCAGTCTGGTCTACAAAGTGAGTTCCAGGACAGCCAGGGCTATACAGAGAAACACTGTCTTGAAAAATCAAAAATAAATAAATAAATAAATAAATAAATATAAAAAAAAAAACAATTAAAAAATTCCATTCACCAAACCCAGACACTATTGTGGATGTTAAGAAGTGCTTGCTGACAGGAACCTAATACAGTTGTCTCCTGAGAGGCTCTGCCAGATACTGGCCAATTAAGATGTGGATGCTTGCAGTGGCTCACCAACAGACTGAGAATAGTGAAGGAGTTAGGAGAAAGACTGAAGGAGCTGAAGGGGCCTTCTCTGGCATCAGTGGGAGGGGAGGCCCTTGGTCCTGTGAAGGCTTGATGCCCTAGTGTAGAGGAATGCTAGGGCGGTAAAGCAGGAGTGTGTAGGAGGGTTGGGGAATACCCTGATAGAAGCAGGGTAATGGGGGATGGGGTAGGGCGTTTGCAGAAAGGAAACTGGGAAAAGGTATAACATTTGAAATGTAAATAGATAAATTTTCCAATTAAGGAAAATTTCCATTAATTATAAATTTACTCTAAAGAGAACTGAATCTAAATATTATGGGTTAGTTATTGCCTCTCCCCCAGCCAATCACAAGTAGCCGTGTGATCGAACTGTATTCCCCTGGGACAGCTGTGAATCATGGTCATTGCACTGTCTTTATCTCATTTCTAGTTTCTGCATATGGCATTACTTTTGCTAGCTACGTATGTACCCATCATGAAGACCTTCATGCTTGAAAATTTTGTCCCTAGTTGGAAGCATTGTGAAGAAGCTTTGGAGTCTTGAGGACATGGCTCTTTCTTGGCCTAAGTGGATCAATAAGCAAGTCTTTTGGGGTTATAAACAGGTTCTGCTCTCAGTCTTGCCCTTTCCTTCCCAGCCTGTGCTCTAGCACAGGATGTGTTTACCATATCCAAGAAGACCTCTTTCATGCCTCCCTACCTTACTGCACTAAATTCTCTGCACCAAGAGTTAAAACCAAACCATGCTTCACAGATGGTTTCTGTCAAATAGTGTGTCACAATCAACAAGAAAACCAACAAATAGAGAGAGGAAGACATCATGAAGATTTCTGTTTTCTTCTAATTTTAATTTAAGGATATAGTTGGTATATATTTCTTTCTACTTTTCCATAAAATTATCAGTGTTAAGAGCAAGTAGAGTTTTTATAAGAAGTTCTCATTGAGTCACATTTAATGGTGTCCATAATATTTGTATCTTGGTCACTTGATGTAAATCTTTTATGATCAACTTCAAATGTTTACAAATAAAGCAGCTTTCTTAGACTCTAGAGAAAAGCATAAAAATCTTTAATCCTCTTGAAAACTGGCATGTATTAATTAAAAACACACTCACATTCCATGAAGGGCAAAAATCAACTGAAATTTTGTTTGAAAATGTTCAGAAATCCCTTCAGGACTTGTTTTCTGATGATAGTTTGATATTATAGTTTTTAAAAGTTACATTTTTACTAGAAGACCCAAATACAGGATAACCTCAGATATATTTTTAAGTTTTGTCATCCAATTCAGTTTAAGATTGTAACCACATTTTTTTTTAACCATCAATAGTAGTTTCCCAGGCAAATTTATCTACTATTTGTGCCACAATCAAGTATATACATACATTATATCAGAAATTCAAGTGCCAACTCTGGAGATTAGAAGAATGAAATGGAGAAATTCATAGTGATCGAACCTAGTGGGGAAAACCCCACTCAATTCCTGATTCGGCGGGCACCCAAAGAATCATGAAAAGGCCTTTATGTAATTACACAAGGTAGTTTAATGACGGAGCTCCGGCCCGCCATGCATCCCACACAGGAGATAATGGATGTTGGTCACGAGGCTCAGAAGCTAGGGGTTTTTAGGGGATAAGGGGCTTAGTGGTGTGGAATTCAGGATAGCGACACACTATTGGCTTATTCAAACATCAGCAGAAAAATTACATGTACGTGCAGGGTGTCAGAGTTCTGAGTTGTTGACTCAGTTTAGATAGCCCTGTTATGTCCTCACATTCCTCTTTATCTTTAAGGTTAAGCTGTTCCCAGGAATGTTTTAACTTCGGGGCATACCCAGGTTTCTTTTTCTTTTTTCTCAGCCCCAGGCAGCCTCTATGCTCACAAACAACCAGCAATTTCTGAGTACTTTATATGACTTACAGGTCTTGAAATTTCATCTTTCTTTCAATAGAAAAAGAAAGTTGGTGATATTTTTGAGGGATGGATATGTTCCTGATCCTTGGGCTTAGCTTGATATGAGATATCTTCTATCTTTTTCATTTTGTTCTTCATGGGTGTGCATACATCTGTCAAACATGAACCACCATTTTTTCCCGTGTCTAAACTCACAGCTTGTGACAATGAGAAACCTTTTGTAATTTATTAGCTTAGCATATAACTATATTATACCAATACAAAAGCTAAGAATATCATCAAATAGCACCTTAGGCCTATATATCTTAGGCCACTTTCTTGCTGAAGCTGTTTGTCTGTTCCCACCAATTTATTTTAAACTTTAATCCATGACTTTTTATAAGCTGTAAAATGATAAAATTTTATGAAACAACTTCCATATTGGAACATGGTATCTGGAGTGGCTAAATCAGTGGTCCCTGGCCATAACTATACAAAAAGGCTCCAAATTAAACTATCTCTTATTCATCTTGTAGTAAAAGCTGTGTTTTGGGGGGTATGATGATTTTCTTGCTTTCCATGGGGGTCATGATTTTCACACATCCTCTCTTGTTTCCAAGATTACCCAATAATTGGGTCTGTGGACTGTGGCATGGTTATCCTGTACTTTATTGCTAATTCTAATTATAGGAGAGTACATACCATGTCTTTCTGGGTATCATTATTTTATTTTTATAATATTCTCTTTTTTTTTTAAAGACTTTATTTATTTATTATATGTAAGTACACTGTAGCTGTCTTCAGACACTTCAGAAGAGGGTGCCAGATCTCGTTGGGGATGGTTGTGAGCCATCATGTGGTTGCTGGGATTTGAACTCTGGACCTTCGGAAGAGCAGTCGGGTGCTCTTACCCACTGAGCCATCTCACCAGCCCTTTATTTTTATAATATTCTCAAGTTCTATCCAAATGCCTAAAAATTTCATGATCTCTTTGTTTTTAAAAGCTGAATAGTATTCCATTATATGGTTTTAACACACTTTTTAAATTCATTCTTCAGTTGAGGGATATCTAGATTGTTTTTTGGTTTCTGGCTACCCTGACAGACCACAAAATTGATTTCCAAAGTGGTTGTACTAATTCACATTCCCACCAGCAGTGGAGGAGTGTTCCCCTTGCTCAACATGTTTGCCAGCATCTGCTATCACTTGAGGTTTTGATCTTAGCCATTCTGCTGGGTCTAAGATGGAGTCTTAGAATTGGTTTGATTTACACTGCCCGGATGACAAATAACATTGAACATTTCTTTGAGTGCTTATTGGCCATTAGAGGTTTCTCTTTTGATAATTCTGTTTACTTTTGTAGCCTGATTTTAATTGGGTTGTTTTATTTGTGTTTAATTTCTTAAGTTCTTTATATATTTTGGATATTATTCCTCTGTCAGATGTAGGGTTGGATAATATCTTGTTACATCCTTAGGCTGCCATTTTGTCATGTAGATGGTATACTTAGCCTTGCAAAGATCTTCAGTTTTATGAGGCTCCATTTTTAATTGTTGATTTCACTACCTGAGCAATTGACATTCTGTTCAGAAATGTGTCTCTTATACCAATGAGTTCAAGACATTTACCCACTTTCTTTTCTATTGGATTTAGTGTTTCTAGTTTTATGTTGAGGTCTATGATCCACTTGGACTTGGGCTTTGTGTAGTATAGTAAATATAGGTCTATTTCTTTTCCATGCAGTCATAGCTTCTAAAGGTTGCCAATATTCCTTGACAAGTGAATATGCTTTCTTCAAAACAACCTAGGAGCAGCTTGTTGGCCACTGTTCTATTTTCAAAATTTTTCTGTTTCTCTATTATTTGTAAAACTCTTGTAAACCTCGTAAACCTAGTAGGAGAATACAGTTTCTTCTCTGTAGTTCAATGTCCAGTGAAAGAAAGTTGACTTTCTTCTGTAGGTTTAATGACACTTTGGTTTGTGACCAAACATATAAAAATGACACTCTGGGTAAGAATGCAGTAACATTTCACAAGAGCATTATTTAATGTCTTAAACTCTCCTAAGATAATATCCTACAAATTATAATATAATATATACCATAATATTATAATATCTTAAGATAATGTCCTAGAAATAACCCAAGAAATGTTTCCTAACCACTGGCAATATAAGAAAACAAAACAAAATAAAACAAATAAACAAAAAAAAAATCTGTGGTTTTCTTCAAAATCTGTCTCTTGTTTTGCATGATTCTGCCCATGAGGAGGGGGCATGCACAGTTTTCAGGGTAAAATTCATGTAAAGAGGATAGTGATGCCTTTCCTTCAGTTGTAGTATTGAGGGCCAAACAGGAATGCTTTGATTGTTTCTGTTGTTTTCTTTTGCTGTTGTTGGTTATACAAGTAACAGAAACTTTAGAATAACTTTTTTTTTTTATTTTTAGGTTTATTTTATCCTCAGGTTTATATAAAGAAGGACTATATAAGTTACTCAGATTTTCATTTAGCAGTCAGCATCTGAACTTCTGGCCAATGATTCTGCAAATTTATTTTATTAGTTAGTGGATTATGAGTCATAGGTGCAATAGCATATTCTAGGAAGCATGAACTTGAAGTCTTTGCTATAACTGAGATTCTTTTTTTTGGTGATCAGGTTTTAAACACAGGAATATGCAGCATAAAAGCACATGAAAGAATGAAGGTGAAAAGAAAAAGTCTGACACGCACTGCTCCACACAGGACACCCAAGAAATGGAAACGAGCATCAGAATCTAACAATGAAACTAAAAGCTCTTCCTAAGGAACATAGTGAAAAAAGCAGAGTTCAGCCTTTTTCTTGATTTTTTTAATCTGTAATTGACTTTTGATGCCAGAAACAGTAGGGTGTAGTATCCTCTGGGTCTACTTCCCTGCTCACAGGCTGGGGTCTTAAGCATTCTATGGTGGATTTGACTGGGAAAAGAAACCATTAAAAAAAATAAAAGAAGAAGATCATCCAATAAATAAAGCCTATTCAAAGACTACATTGTAGTTCCTGCTTATCTTCCTGGCTTTTGGGAGACAGAGGCAGAAGCACCAGATGCCAGGACAGCCTGGGCTGCATCGTGAGTGTGAAGGTTCTCTCTGCCACATGGGTGCTTCAGTACTCTCTCAAACACACAAGCAAAGACAGCCAGATCAAATAGCAATAACACAAAACTTATTTTTATACTTATATTTGTATAAAGCAAAGAAATGACCTCTACCAAAAGGAACTTTATAGTCAGGATGAAGTGGACAAATGTTATTCAGGGAGGAAAAACCAAGTCATCTGATGAGTTTTAGTTTGAGCTTCATTGTTACCTTGAGCAGAACAGGAATATGGTATGTGTTTCCTGTAAGAAACATATCTGACTTTCTTAGATTCTCCTTAGCTGGAATTGGGGGCAGAAAATAGGGAGGAGTCTGGCAAACATTTAATAGCCTTGTTTTTTGCAGAAGTGACTTTACAATTGTTGTGACTTAATAGTTATGTTCCACAAACTTATGGCCCCATCTATGACTCATTTATATTTTACCAAGCAGAACTTTTAAGTGGAAATATAACACAAATCAATGTCCATTCATATCTTTAATGATGGGACTTTTTCTTGTAGTTGTTGGTAAAATGAAAAATTAGGTTGGGTTTACTAATTTGTTGGAGGCAGAACAATTTGGGGGTAAAGCTTTAATTGGATTATTTTTACCTGTTTTCCTCATTATAATATCATTTATATCCTCTGAAATTGGAAAGGCTAGTTGTATTAATGAATTATTTTCTGTCCCTTTAGTATCACAGATCTCTGCATAGACCCTGATGCTCTCTCTCCTAACACATTATTAAACACACAAGAAAAAATTTAAAATACAGTTAGTGGTTACATGAGTAAGCATACACTAATCTATCCAGTTCCATACTTCATTCTTGTTGGACTCCATATTTTACTCTATAAAATACTTGAGAATTTGTTTTAAGTATGTTTGTTATGCTTACCATTAAGTCCATGACATAATTAGCTAAACTAGCAAATTTTGACACCACTCCTAAAAGGTTGTGCACCACACAATAAATTGTTTATCCTAGGCAAATGCATTATTACTGATGGATTTGTATGTACAAAGGAAAAGTGACAGCTATAGTATCAAAACTCCAACTAATAGAAAATATTCTTTTTAAGTAGATCTTGCTATGCAAGTAGTTCATTTTATCTAATTGCATTATAAAGGTAAAGAAAAGGAAATCCACCACAAGAGTTCCAAGATTATGTTATTACTTATATAGTTTATGATAACAGTGATAAATCATTAAGACTATGTGGAAGTGACACAGTTGTCTCTGCTAGCCAAAGTATTTAAGGGAAATTTGGAGGATCAATGTGTGCTTACATATTTTGTGTGGTATTTTTATTTGTTGTATGAGAATCTTATACTAACTTGTTACTTCAAGGATTTCATCAGCTGTTTGGGTTAAGCTTTATTATGAATTAATATTAATTATGCACTGATTTTGACATTATATAAATGAATTCATATTTTTCTTATAGACTACCTTTGGTAAAAATTAACAAAACCACACACTGTTTATCATTTATGTTGTTCAAATAGCAACTACAATAAAATAACCCTCCTTTAATACTTTTGAGAGCTTTAGAAAATATGAGAAATCTGACCATCCAGATTTGCCCATCCCGTCAGCATAAAGGTCATCTTCATGCTCAGCCATAGCATGGGCAAATCACCTTTATTTTCTTATTTTAAAATCCTGGATTTTGGGTTACACTGGAGTTCAAGTACAAGGTCCCAGCTGAAACAAGTGCTGCTCATATTTTAAAAAAATGTAGATTTAGTATAAAAAACAAAAACAAAAACAAAACCCTTTAGTTAGAATATAGGAAGGACTAAGGTTAAATAAACAGTGAAGTACAATATTCAATAGCCAGATAAGCACAGTTTTGATCGTCTTTCATATTAAATGACTAAGAAGAGGAGAAGGCAAAGTTCTTTAACTGCAGAAGGTGCCTGCAGGCAGTTACATTTCAATGCTATGGCATTCATTCAAAAGGTCCATTTAAGTAGAAGTAATGGTATGAAGAGAAAGACAGAGGAGCAACATGATGTAGTATATCTTCATTGTCTGTTAGACTTCTACTAGGGTTTTCTATTAATGAATGAAACTAGAAGGAAGGGAAACTGAGGAGTTCCAAATAGTCTAATTCCTTGTTCACAGTGCAAACTGTAAAACATGCAAATGAATCTTAATGTACACTGGCATTTTGTGCTCCCTAATGAAATGAGAATCAGTCTGTCAAAATGTGTCTTCTGGGAGGTTTTTAGATGCTCCAGTGGATGCTCCGACACTCACGCTCATGTGAGCATGACAAATTAGACTTAGTGGATTAAAAGAAGAAGAGGAAGAAGAAAAGAAGAAGAAGAACAAGAAGAACAAGAAGAAGAAGAACAAGAAGAAGAAGAACAAGAAGAAGAACAGAACAAAAACAAGAAAAAGAACAAGAAGAAGAACAAGAAGAAGAACAGAACAAGAACAAGAAGAAGAACAAGAATAAGAACAGAATAACAAGAAGATCAAGAAGAAGAACAACAAGAAGAAGATCAAGAAGAAGAAGATGAAGAATAAGAACTAGAAGAACAAGAAAAAGAACAAGAATAACAGAACAAGAACAAGAACAAGAGCAAGAAGAAGAAGAACAAGAACATGAAGAAGAACAAGAAGAACAAGAGGAAGAACAGAACAGCAAGAAGAACAAGAACAAGAAGATCAAGAAGAAGAACAACAAGAAGAAGATCAAGAAGAAGAAGATGAAGAACAAGAACTAGAAGAACAAGAAGAAGAGAGGGAATAAAAAGAGGAGAGAAAGCAGAAATAAATGTCTAAAATGTGGAAGAAAGTTGGCATGTTTGGGAGGAGTATATAGGGAGGGAGATAAAGGAGGAAAATGGTGATAATAGGATCATGTTCCATTTATACATGTATAAAATTTTTATAACAAAAATCAAATAAATATTTCTTATATAAAAATAAAATGAAGATATTATAAAATATTGTAAGGCCACACAATAATTCAAAGGGGACGAATGACTGTATATGTATTTTTTTCTTCTAACCAATTTGCTACACATTTGTTTTCACCAAAAAATATTTCCCAGCATGTAAGGCTATAGCAGAGGATACAATCAGAGAAGGAAGTAAGTCTTGGTTGGATCAGAAGCTCTAGTTAAGCTTGTGAAGTCTGAGTGGAACGGGTCTCTAGTTGCGGGTGGGTGACGGATGGAATGACAGACAGATGTACACAGGAGAGGTTGTGTAGAATCTGAATGTAATTTTTCAAATCGAGCATCAAACTTTTTATACAGAAGAAAATAGGGAAGTTGGGTGACACACCAGCAAGGTACAAAGAGGTTACTGGATTCTTACGCAAAATAGAGGAATACAAACACAGAAAGTCTAACAGGAACCACCTGGTATAGAATTCATTGTTAACAACTGGGATCACAAAGAGCTCCACCTAAGATCCACTTAATCTTAGAAGCCAGGGTCAAAGGTTTCGTGCCCTTGCTATAGTTCCTATTTTAGTCTATTGTATAGTCCACCTTCCCCCTAGGCCATTGTAAATATGTGTGTATTGGTGTAACTTGGCTATCTATAGTTCTAAGTATCTATCCTGGTTCCTCCTTGGGTCTCAAACTTCCTTCCTACCTTCCTACCTTCCTTCTGATGGTAAATTCCTGTGTAGGGCAGTGACTTAGCTTTTATTCAAAGTGATAGTGTAATACCAGAGGCAATTCTGAATGTCACTGAATAGGCAACATTCTTACTGAATTCCAAGCCCATGGTGAGCTCAAGGACTTTCTAGGACATTGGAACACTGGTGAAGGCTAAGCTATGAGAGAATTCAATCTTAAAAGGCACTTATAATAAGATAATACTAAAAGAGAGCACATGGATCCATACACCAGACTAACACGGGAATGGAATATTAATGTATGGGTTAGAGAGGACGCCAGACTCCAGGAGGAGAGTTTCCGTGAAACTCTCTGCCTCTGAGTGGCTTCCAGGCTTCTTGGCCTGTCAAGCTGACTCGACCAGAGTGCATGGCAGAAGGCCATCAGAGCTTTAAGAACCTCTACAATCCTTGTTTGTAGAGGTCAGAGACAAGAGGACAGTGGGGACTGTGATATCCATAGGTCAATGTGGCATTTGACTGAGAATGCATACCCAGCAGGTTCATATGTTGAAGTACTTAGTCCCCACTTGGTGAAACTCTTTGGGAAGGAGTAGGAAGTGCAGTCTAGTTGGAGGAGGAGGTGTCACTGGAGATGGGTTTTGAAGTTTCTAAAGCCCACATCAATCCCACTTAAGTTCCTTTGCCTTATAAATATAAATATATATATAATATATGTAAATATATATAATATATAAATTAAAATAGAGAGAAAAAGAGGAAGCAAAAATAAAGCATTTAAAAGAGAAAAAAAGAATGAGTGGAGAAAAATGTTAACATGCTGAGATGCTTGCATTGATGCTACATAAAACTGATGATAAATTTGAAAAATTTGGTAAGATATTCCAAAATGAATATTTTAAAAATACAAATTTGTTGGGAAGTGGAAGATGAGCGGCAATTTCTTTGGCTGTTAAGTGTCATTGATATGGGTTGTAATCCCTGTTTTACAGAGCACATTAATAATCACTTTTGTGTTACCGTTTTTTAAGTAAAAATGTCACATAGTATCTTATTAAGAACTTAAATAACTCTGGGGGATTCTGGAACATTGACAGTAACATTGAACACCTTGAACTTAATCACTTCCTTCCAGTGGTTTATTTATTTATTTTCTTTTATTTTATAATGAGTTAGGAGAAAGTTAATAGTAATTGGTTAATCCATTCAGGAGCACATCCACACTCAAGAGTGACAGTGTTTCCAAATAAAACGGAACAGAAAACAGGAGTACACATAATGCAGAAAACGAACAGGAAAGGAACAATTTCAAAACCAACCAACCAGGCCAATAAACAACAGCAACATAATAACAAAACACAGGAAATGTTAAAGAATAAGGATTGATTTGAAGCAGCTGTGGTATATGTCATTGTCAATTAAGCAGTGAAGAAATGAAAACAAAAACAAAGAACACCACCAAGAAAAATATCACTTATTTTTTAGAACTTTAGCTGGAGTCTTTATCAGTTTTCTCATTTTTCCCATACTATGGCAAGGGACTGGATTTCATATTGTTCACAGCTGAATTATGTATATGTATATGCCACATTCTCTTTATCCCTCATCAGATGATGGACAATTTGGCTGTTTCCATTTCTTCATAGATGTGAATAGGCTGCAAAAAAGGTAGATATTGTAAATGTCTCTTTGGCATGCTGGCGTGATTTCCTTTGGATGAATACCCAGTAATGGAATTGATTAGATATATGGTCCCTCTAATTTTAATTTTTTCAAGTATTTTCACACAGTGAGATTTTAGAAGACATTTCTGAAAAGATCTGAGCTGGTGCCAGGCACACAGAGAGCTAAATGCTAATGCCCCCAACCAAAGAGATCTACTTATTTCATCTCTTGTCAGTGGCAGATGATATTTCTCAAAGTACTTTTTAAAGTTTTCTTCTCTGGCTAGAATTCTGTCAGATAGTAAAGTCTGCTTCCTCTTAATCTGCGATTTTCATTTACCTAGGTTCTGGGCTATCTTGCCCTACAGAAATGAGGTCAAAATCCTTTTCTGAACAAACCCTGGACTGTGAATTGACTTCTATCATGCAGGAAAACTTGATCTCTATTACTGCCTTCCAGAGGGTTATTTATTTCTCTTTCTTTTATTTTCTAATGATCTGGAAAAAATCAGCTTTAGGTCAGTCCACTCAGGAGCACAGCCATCCTGAATCCACAGGAGAGAAACATTATATTCAATTTTCACTTTAGCTATTCCCAGAAGGACAGTCCACATATTCCTTTCCAGAGAGGAATTTCTCATGGGTGCATCAATTTCTATTGCAGGCTGTGATGTAGTTCACATCATCAGGATAGGCTTCTAGGTGAACGATGGTGTTTACCCTAACGTTATCAGACACTCAGTCAACACTGAATTGACACTAATAGATTGTTACCAGAGTGTGCAACGTTCACTGAAAAGAATTATGAGTCTTTCTTGTCCTTGGCAGAGAAGTAGGCTGCCTACTTAGAATTCAGTGTTCCCTCGATTTTATGCTACCATTTAAAAGTATTTTATTCTTGCCTTACTTGTGGTTCTCATTATCTGTTCAGATTTTTAAAGTGGGCAAAACTTTAAATGACTGAAATTCACTCAAACAACTGAAATGTTTGCTAAAGAAAAACAAGAACAAAATCCAAATGTACTGGCTGGTTATGTGTGTCAACTTGACACAAGCTAGAGTTATCACAGAAAAGAGTTTCAGGTGAGGAAATGTGTCCATGAGATCTAACTTTAAGGCTTTTTCTCAATTGGTGATCAAAAGGGGAGGGCCCATTGTGGGTGGTGCCATCCCTCAGCTGATAGTCTTGTGTTCTATAAGAGAGCAAACTGAGCAAGTCAGAGGAAGCAAGCCAGTAAGTAGCATCCCTCCATGTACTCTGCATCAGCTCCTGCTTCCTGACCTGCTTGATCCTGTCCTGACTTCCTTTGGTGATGGACGGCAATGTGGAAATGTAAGCTGAATAAAACCCCTTCCTCCCCAACTTGCTTCTTGGTTATGATGTTTGTACAGGAATAGAAACCCTGACTAAAATGCCAACAAACCAACCAACCAACCAACCAACAAACCACTTCTTTTTAATGTAGGGAGACCATTATAGTATCAAGAGAAAGCAAGTTTAAACTTGATCTTGTTTGAGCATTTTAATACCAGATTTATTAATCTGCTTTTAGTTTTCATATAATTTATGCAGAGTTAAGACCATTTTTTCCATAGATTTTATAGGTGAAGAACACACAAGTGAGATTTGAATATAAAACACTTATTATGCAATATTTAAATTTCTCCATGTCTATCTTTATCTAGTCAATGAATTTGAAGTGCTGAATTTTAAGTTGTGTAAAAGCAGATAAAACATGATTTATTTAGACATACGTTTGCATATTTGTAACACCCAACTAAATTTCAATGTACATAAATTAATATGTATGTTGTCATTTTTCAGAATTATGAATGTGCATGCTAATTTACATAGTTGAATAGTAGTAAAGTATGTTAAATTATGATACGATTAGTTTTACTAACTGACTTTAGCTCATATAAGTTCAAGCCAGATAGTATTAGAGAAAATTAAGAGTCCTAAAATTTATAGCATATTTATTTCCATAAAACATAAATTAAGTGAACATTAATAAACAATGGTTTGCTTTCATAATACCTCCTAAATTTCAACTCATGTTTTATCATATTTTAATTTATAAAAATTGGTCAATTACTTTATAATTAATATATCATTTTCTCCATGTTAGACTCTCACAAATTTGTAGAAACCAGTTTTTAGTTGTGTCTTTCAAAGATTAATTTATAGTAACACACAAAACAATATGTGTAGTTTAACATTCTTATCTTAATATTTTTCAAGAATACACTATTGATTTATCTCTAATATATTCTACATTATTATATGTATAGACATCTATGAACATCTATATATTTCTGTACATGTAGACTATGAAGACTTACTTCAAAATTTCTAAATAAAATTGAGGAAGTATAATTTTTCTAAAAAATATTGGGTGAAATTTTTATTATTTTGATACTTTATGAATGTCTAAAGAAAGTCTATAATCATATTACTATATATGATGCTATCTTTGATAATTGATAACTAATTATAATGCTAGCTTTATTGGAAACTGGAGAACACGTCTGCTCATAAAGAAGCTGTACTGTCATAGACTTGCAAGAAGCAGATACCAAAACATGTAATGAACATTCAAGAAAAGAAACAATGTTTCATCACATGTCAACAGCATTTATTGTTTGGAAACAAGAATTACACATTCTGAAATGTCAAGAAATGAAATATATCAAGGAGGCAAAACAGAAACAGAGAGGGTCATTGGCCTGTGAGAGCTAGGTTAAACATGAACAAAGAACAAAGTGCAACACACTAGCCAAGGGAGCAAGTTCCAGCTATTTCAGAAGCTGTGTCAAAGTTGTGACCTTGACAGTTTCACAAAGAGAGCCTCTAAAGCAATATACTTAGATGTGCCTCAGGTGGCCTCCAAGGGCAATACAGGGGAAAAGGTCAGCAATAGAGTTCCTATAATGAAGTCCCCAGAGATTCAGTAATTGAAAGAGAAAGGAGTACATACTATAAGAAACAAAAATTACTTTCAAAGTTGTATTTACAATTCTCTGCTAAACAAATCATAAAATAGTCCCCTAAAAACACTTTCAAATGTAAAATCAGACTTGAAATTATGTTTTCTATGATTGAGTCCATGATTGATCAGTACAAATATAATTAAATAGAATAATTTCTAGTGCCTTAAACACATAGTCATTGACTTTCTTTCCAAGTTGATTTTTTTCCATATAAAGTAAATTATAACAGACTTTTATTTTTAATGTTCTTTATAATGAGAGTCTTACATGTTACAAGATTGTCTCCTCATTGCTTTAGACTGTGGAATAGGTGAATATTTTGATAATTTTCTCAGGGAAAAGATTGTCCAGACATCAGTCTTTTACAATGTCTTCTCTCTTATGCTATCTGCCCTGAGCCCATGATTCTGTAAATCTCTCTGCCTTTATTAAGTGAGATCACAGTTCACAGCTGACTGCCTCTTTTTACCTTAGCCAGAAAATCATTTTAGACCTTGATTGAAAAATGCTTCTCACATGTGATCTTTTGATAATTTCCCACACGATTTATTTTGAAAAGCTTAAGAATCAAATTATTTCACCTCAGTTCAATCCTTTTCTTCATAATGTCCCTGACAAATATTTACTCAACATTTCCATGCAATTACTGGGAAGGAGTTACTTGCTGTATTTTGAACTAATGAGTATCAGCTCTTAGGATTACTAATAGCTCGAATCATCTACACTTTGTTTATGTGTTTGTTTTTGTTTTGGGTCACTATCCATCTACAACATTTTGTTAGGGTCCCAACAGTTCCTGAAGAGTGTAAAATACAGAAATGACAGTTTTGTGTATTGTGACCAAACTACCCGAAAGATCAACTCAAAGTAACAGAGTAAAATATGTTGATAATGCTTCCTGAGCTGTCAGGTAAATATTGCTAGTGAGGCATAGCAAAACACACCAATATATACCTTGAAGGCCAGGAATCAACATAAACAAACAAACAGACAGACTGACAAACAGGAAGATGACAAGGCAACAGAGGCCCTGAAGATATGCATCTGGTAATCTGATACTCAGATGTCTGTTCAGTAATTCCTCCATCTCTTGAATCCACCAAAAGATGGGTCCATTCATGAGGTCAGACCTGTCATGCTCTAGTCTTCTTTGGAAACATGATACCCTTACAGAAATGTTTAGAGGTGTGGTTTATCAATTGATATTTTAAAAAATATTATTTATTTATTAGTTTTTATTTATTTATTTACATCGCAAATGCTGTCTGCTTCAGTCTCCCTGATAGAGTCCCTCTCCCATCTCCTCCATTTCTCTTCTGAGAGGGTGGAGCCCCCTGAATATGCCTCCATCTTGGCTCATCAGCTCTCTGTCAGATGAGGTGTATTCTCTCCCACTGAGACCATACAAGGTAGCTCTTTTGGGGGAAAGGATACCACAGTTAGGCTGCAGCTTTAGAGACAACCTCTGCTCCAGTTGTTGGGGGACCCACATGGAGAATAAGCTGCATGTCTGTTACATATGTGCCTCATTCCAGTCCATGTGTGTTTTTGTTTGGTGGTTATGTCTCTGAGAGTTTCCAGAGATCTGTGTTAGTTGACTCTGAAGGTCCTCCTGTGGGGTTCCTATCACCTTAAGGGCCTTCCTTCTGTCTTTCTCCCAATCACCTCCCCTTCCCCTTTGCCCCTAAGAGGATGCTGTTCCATTCACCCACGCACTCCTGCCTTAGCATCCTCCCTTCTCTAGGGCATCTAGCCTCTATAAGGCCCAGCACCTCCCCTTCCACTGATGCCAGAAGAGGAAATCCTCTGCTACATGTGTAGCAGGAGCCATGGACTAGCACATGTATACTCTTTGGTTGATGGTAGAGCTCTTACAGCTCTGTGGGGTCTGGTTAGTTGATACTGATGTTCTCCTATGGAATTGTAATCCCCTTCAGTTCCTTCGGCCATTCCCCTCACTCATCCTTTTGGGTCCTTGGACTCAGTCCAATGGTTGGCTATGAGTATCTGCATCTGTCTTAGTCAAATGCTGGCAAAGCCTCTCAGAGGACAGCCATACCAGGCTTCCGTCTGCAAGTACATCTTGGCATCAGTAATAGTGTTGGGGTTTGGTGTCTGTGGATGGCCCTATGGAGGCTTGATGCCCCAGAGAAGGGGGAATGACAGAGGGCTAAGACAGGAGTAGATGGGTGGAGCAGTACTCTCTTATGGCAGAGGGAGGGGTAGGGAGTGGGAGGTTCATTGAGTGGAAAACAGTAATATTTGAAATCTAAACAAATAAAAGGATTATAAAAAGATTCTAAGATAAAAAAGAAAGAAATACAAAACAATCCTGAGATTACACCTTATACCAATCAGAATGGCTAAGATAAAAAACTCATGTGACAGCAGATGCTGGCAAGGATGTGAAGGAAGGAACACTCCTCCATTGCTGGTAGAATTGCAAGCTGATACAACCACTTTGGAAATAAATTTGGTAGTTCTTTACAAAATTGGAAATAGCTCTACCAGAAGACCCAGTTGTACCACTACTGGGCATACACCCAAAAGATTCTCCTGCATATAACAAGGACATATGTTCCACTATGTTCATAGCAGCCTTATTTATAATAGTTAGAAGCTGGAAACAACCCAGATGTCCCTCAACAGAACAATGGATGCAGAAAATGTGGTACATTCACACAATGTAATACTACCCAGCTATTAAAAATGATGACTTCACACAATTTGTAGGCAAATGGATGGGACTAGAAAATATCATGGTGAGTGAGGTAATCCAGACCCCAAAGTACATATATGGTATGTACTCACTGATAAGTGGACATTAGCTCCAAAGCTCAGAATACTCATGATACAACTCATAGACCATATGAACCTTAATAAGAAGGAATGCCAAAGTGTGTATGCTTCAAAACCACTTAGAATGAGCAACAAAATAATCATGGGAAGCAGATGGAGGGAGGAACCTGGGTGAGAGATGGGAAAGGGATGTAAAAAAAAGGGGGAAGCAGGACCAGGAAGAGATAGGAGAGAAGTCCAGAGGGCCAGAAGAACAAATAGAAATAAGTAGCAGTGAGAGGGCTGGTGAACCACTAGACAATCCAAAATTCCAGGGATATGAAAGCCTTTTAGGACCCAACAGGGATGACATTAACCATTTTATATTCCTTTGATGACTAACGATGCTGAACAATTCTATAATTGCTTCTCTGCCATTTGAGATTCCTCTGTTGAGAATTCTCTGTTAAGCTCTGCACCCCATTTTTTAAACTGGTTTGTTTTATTAGATACTAAATTATTGATTTTTTTTATCTATTTAGGGTATTATCTTTCTTGCAAGTATGGTTGATGAAGATCTTTTCCCAATCTGTAGGCTGCTGTTTTTTCTTGCTGACAGTGCCTTTCATCTTACAGAAGCATTTCCATTTCAAAAATCAAGGAAACAAGGCCCATTACAATATCCATAAATTACATAAAATATCTCAGTGTAACTCTAACCAAGCAAGTGAATGATCTGTATGACTAGAAATTCAAGTCCCAAAGAAAGAATTTGAAGAAGATATCAGAAGATGGAAACA
The DNA here is from genome assembly GCF_978045245.1 of Mus caroli. Classification (NCBI taxonomy): domain Eukaryota; kingdom Metazoa; phylum Chordata; class Mammalia; order Rodentia; family Muridae; genus Mus; species Mus caroli. The sequence goes on from NW_028227265.1 coordinate 70,066,047, forward strand.
TCTCCCATGCTCATGATAGGTAGGATTTACACAGTGAAAATGGCCATCATAGCAAAAGCAATCTACAGATTAAATGCAACCTCTATCAAAATTCCAACACAATTTTATAAACCTTAAATGAGCAATTTTCAACTTCATATGGAAAAATGAAAACCCCAGAATAGCCAAAACAGTCCTGAACATTAAAAGAAAAAAAAAAAAAAAAAAAAGGAGGAATCACCGTTCCTGACCTCAAGTTATACTACACAGAGTAATAGTGATAAAAACCACATGGTATTGGTATAGTAACAGTCTGGTTGATCAATAGAATAGAATAGAATAGAATAGAATAGAATAGAATACCCAGAAACAAACCCACATTCTGATGGACACTTGTTTTTTAATAAAGAAGATAAAACCATACAATAGGGTTGAGGGGCAGAAGCATCTTCGACAAATGGTGCTGGTCTAACTGGATGTCTTCATGTAGAATAATCCAAATAGATCCATATTTATCACCCTGCACAGAACTCAATTCAAATGAGTCAAGACCTCAACGTAAATCTGGATACACTAAATTTCATAGATGAGAAATCAGGAAATAGCCTTTAATGTACTGGTACAGGAGACGACCTCCTGAACAGAACACCAATGGCTCAGGCTCTAAACTCAACAGTTGATAAATGGGACCTCAATTGCTATTTCTTAATACAATATACTTAACCTTTAAAATTAGCCATCAAACAAAGAATACAAGGATAAAGGATGTGAATAAATTAGTTGTAGTTACTGCCTTCACAGAGATTAAAGTTTAGGTGGATAATAATTTATTAAATAAACATACAGAGAAACCTGAATTTTGTCATGGGTCTCCATGACACTTAACGTGCACTAGACTTGAATAACATTCTATGGTGCATTGAGACATACAGACATCTCTCCTATCTTATTGGATATTGCTGGAGTTTTGATACCATAAGCTATTTTATGCCAATGAAGCTCTGCAGTATCCTACTCCATGCTTTGTTCCAAACAAAATTAAACAAACAACGACAACAACAATCCCATGTATTACCCCAAAACCTAAAATGATGGGATAGACATTAGTTTCCAGTAAATGACTTAGACATTTTTTTCAAATGAAGAAATTGGGTTTAACAAAGATTCTGAAGCATTTGAACCCCTAGCCTCCTCTTACATAACAGACAAACTACTTTCCTCTAACTCACTTTTGTGGATTTTTCCATTTCCCTAAATCTCTAACATTAATTTAGTTACTTTGATGTTTTTGTCTTTTTAACCATAGTTAAAACGCCATCTTTAAATTAATGATTAATTTATATTAATACATTCTGTGATAGGTTACTTTCACTATATGATTCAGAAATTTCTAATGAATTCATTTCTACATTTATTGTCTTCAAATAACTGTGGCTGCTTTCACTGGCTTTCTCTATGAGTCTTCACATGACAAGTCTCTGGCAATCAAAATTATCTTGGATAATCATTCTAGAGCTTTCTGTCATTTTTATTCATAAACTTCTATTGTTTTCTTAGTTATTTTTAACTGTCAACTCACCATATCTTAGGACTATCTCTAAAGAAGATTATGAATTAATATTTTTATCAAGTTGGGCCTGTAGGGATTTCTGTGAGGGATTGTCTTGATTGCCAATTGATGTAGGAAAATACAGGCCACTGTGGATGGTACTAATTCATAGTTAATGTCACTCCAGACTATGTAAGGATATTAGCTGAGCCTGATCTGGAGTCTCAGTGAGACAGCAAGCAGCATTCTTCCATGGTGTTGGCTTCAAGCTTCCACTTGATTTCCTTCCCTGACTTTTCTCCCTGATAGATTATAAACTAGACTGTAAGATAAACAAGGCCTTTACTCTGTTTAGTTGTTTTGGTCATGATATTTACCACAGCAAGAGAAGCATAATTAGAATACCAGTGAAAGGAAATCAGCTTCTTGACTAATAAATTTCATTGTATGAGTTATCTTTAAATACTTGTTCCAGCCACACCCTAACGACATCCATATTGCAGCAGAAACTTAGGTCTTTCCTTCCATTACAGAAAAAAAAATAAAACAAAGTATCCTCTCAGTAAATACTGAGGAAATTTATGAAAATAGTAAAATTATACTTTACATATTCATCCATATATTGCATACTATTGAAATTACCATAAACTCAGTAAGGAAAAATCAATATGACAGTATATACTTATTAAAATCTGTGACTATTAAGTAGTATGTACAGTGAACTAAAGCTTTCTGCTCCCAACCCCACATACATAAGCTTAGTTCTTAATCACAAAAGTCAAGGTATGAGAATCTGAGACCTTTAGTAGATAACATCACGATATGGATACACTTGCGAATAGGAACCTGAGGGTCCCAAAACTGCACAAACCTTCCCCCCAACACACATGGTTTTTTTCTTTTGCTATACAATGATACAGCAAGAGATTAACAATCTGCAAAGCTGATTCCAAACAGTGCAGGACCTGAACCTTAAACTCTTATTCTGAAAACTGAAAATCATCTAAGTTTGTTATAAGCCATCCAAGTCTATGGGATTTTGCAGTGCTAACCATAGCAGAAAAGGCAGTGTGCCTCCTTGGATTCGATGTGTGACACAGCTAACTTGTGAATATGCATGATTGCCTTGGCCTGATTTGTTTTATGAAATTCATGCAGACCTCTTATGATCTCTCTTCAATTGCTAATTTTTCTCAACCATTTAAAATGAAACAGGCTCATCAGCATGGAGATTACAGAGTACAATATTCCTGCATAAGTGACAACTTTGCAATTATATAGTATTCAGCAGTTTATATCTAGAATATCCAATTCACTTTTCCTCTTTATTAAACATAGATTCTTTCTCACACAATATAATCTGAACACAATTTCTACTTCCTGTACTCCGGCCAGTTCCTCCCCACCTCCTCTTTCATCCTAATGCACTCCCTATCTGTCTCTCTGTAGAAGAGGATTCTAAATGTTAACAAAAAAACATAACAAAATAAAATACAAAATACAACAAAGACATTATATCAAAGTTGGATAAAACAAGCCAACAAAAACATAAAAAAGAAGGCACAAGAATCATAGACCTAGTCTTAGTTTCATTGATTCTATGTATTGTTCTCTTTATTTCAATTTTATTGAGTTCAGCCCTCACTTTGATTATTTCTTGCCATCTCCTCCTCTTAGGTGTGCTTACTTCTTTTTGTTTTAGAGGTTTCAAGTGTGTAGTTAAATTGATAGTTGGTGTTTCTTCTTCTTCTTTTTTTTTTTTTAATGAAGACACTCAGTTCTCTTAGAACTGTTTTCATTGTGTCCCATAAGTATGGGTATGCTGTGTATTATTCTTATTGAATTTTTTTAATATTTTATAATTAAAAATTTTATAATTAAAAAAATCATTGTTTCATTCTTGACAAGTTTTTCATTCAGTTTAGAGTAGTTCAGTTTTCATGAGTTTGTAAGTGTTCAGTTGTTTCTGTTGTTGTTGATCTCCAGTTTACTTATGTGGTAGACATGAACAGAAGGAGTTGTTTCAATTTTTCTGTGTCTGTTAAGACCTGCTTTGTGTCTTAGTATGTTATCAATTTTGAAAAATGTTCCACAAGTTGCTGGGAAGAAGATATTGTTGTGTGTGTTTGTGTGAAATATTCTGTAAATATCTATTATATCCATTTTGTTTTCCATATTTGTTAGCTCCTGTATTTCTGTTTCGTTTTCATCTGGACAACTAGTCCTTTGCTGAAAGTAGGGTACTGAAGACTTCGACTATCAGTGTTTGAGGGTCTTTTATAAATGTAGATACCCTTGTGTTTGGGGTACAAATATTAAGAATTAAAATCTCATCTTGGTGGATTTTTCCTATGATGAGTACGAAATGTTCATCACCCATCTTTTTTGTTTAGTTTTGGTTTGAAGTCTGCTTAGTTAGATATGAAAGAGGCTAAACCAGTTTTATTTGAGGGTCCATTTGCTTGGAATATCTTTTTTCTACCTTTTATCCTGAGGTAATGCCTACCGATTCTTGATGTTGAGGCATGTTTCTTAGATCCAGAAGAATGATAGCTCCTGTTTTCACATCCATTCTGTTAGTCTAGTCCTTTTACTAGGGGATTGAAAACATTAATATTGAGAGATATAAATGATTAATGATTATTGGTTCTTATTATTTTTTGATGTTACTGAGAGTGGCAGTGATCACATGTATGTATGAGTGGTATAGCTATCTGTGTGCATGAAATTCATTTATTTTGTTTATTCTGGTGTAATATTATTTATATTTTCATGGGTATACTTAAACTTGTTAAATTGCTGTTTTCTTTCTAGCACTTTCTATGAACCTTGATTTATAGATAGACATTGTTTATATTGACCTTTATCATGAAATATCTTATTTTCTTCATCTATAGTAAATGAAAGGGTTTTTTCTGGCTTTAATACTATGTACTGGCATCTGTGGTTTCTTAGTATTTACAGCACTTCTATCCAGGCACTTCTGGCATTTACAGTATCAGTTAAGAAATCAGCTGTAATTCTTTGATAGATCTGCCTTTATAGCCATTTCCTTTTTTGGTTATGAAACTTTTTCTATAATGTTGTTGGACATATATTCTGGGCCTTTTGTCTTGGCTATTCCTCTTTCCTCTTTTCCTATTATTCTTAGGTTTGGCTCTCTCTCTCTCTCTCTCTCTCTCTCTCTCTCTCTCTCTCTCTCTCTCTGTGTGTGTGTGTGTGTGTGTGTGTGTACACATACAAGTGCATGCACATATGTGCACATCAGTTATGTTGGAAGTCTCAAGACCTGCTGTGATAAGAGAGCTGGGTTCTAATGAAAAACTAATTCTCTGGCTGGTATTGAATGGGTTACTATACTGCCATTTAGGCATTTTGGTTTAGGTGATATAGGTCTAGGTGCTAATTTCCGTGTTTGTCTTTGTTAGGTGAGTGTTGTGTTCCTTGGCATTTGTTCCCTGTCTGGATTTTCAGAGAGTGTGAGGGCTGTGTGTTGCCTGTTTGACTGATTTTCTTGGTGCATTCACAGGAGATTCTTGCTGGTGTTATAGGCTGGGATTCAGCATGGTGTGTGAGAGGGTCCAGAGGGAGATTCACTACAGGGTTCTCTGGAGGCTCAGGAAGGAGAAAGGTAGGCTAAGGCTGGTTATATTCTAGCACTAAGGAGGACCCTGAGAGAATGGATCTGCTGGTGGACTAGAGAGAGGGCTCTCTATCTTTTAGGTTTTCTTTCCATCTATAAAATCTCCCCATGTATTAATATAAGCTGTCATTTTTTTAAATGATGAGAACATTTAACATAGCAATCATAGCTATTTTAAAATAATTCTCCTACAGTTTTTGCAGCTGAGTCATATCTGTCTCTGATAGTATTGTCAGGTCTGATACACAGAGATTTTGAAGCTAAGAATGATTTCTTTTAATACAAGAGGATGAGTCTTTATTTAGATAAAGTTTTTTTTTGTTGTTTTGTTTTGTTTTGTTTTGTTTTGTTTTGTTTTGTTTTGTTTGTATAGCCCTGGCCATCCTGGAACTTGTTCAGTAGACTGAGCTGGCCTTGAATTCACAGATATCCATTTGCCTCTGCTGTACCACCACAACCCACTGGCCCTTTATTCAATTATCAGAAATGTTCTCCAAACTCCTTCCAGATTTTCCTGGTCTGTACCCATGCAACGCAACTCCATATATGTTCGTTTTTATAAAAGAAAATTAATGTTCTGTGGGTGGATTAATGTTACCATCCTATTACCAGAACTCCTCCCTGGCTACAGGGAATGACCAATTCAGTCTTTATTTCCCTGATGATAGGGATCTCAGTGTCACTGCTGTGGACTTTCCATAGCCTCATCTATCCTTGGCCTCAAGCTAGACTTAGAGATGCTTTGTCTACTTCCATTCTCACTTCCAGCCCTCTCTGATGTCCTCTCTCCTGACACCTGATTGCCATACCTATATTCCTCCTCAGGCCCTCTGCTACCTGCTTCCCTTTCTCCATCGACCTCTGATGGCCATTTTGTTTCCCATTTTGAGTAAGATTCACAACCCTCCCTTAGAACCTCATTATTACCCAGTTTCTTTGGGTCTGTGGGTTGTAGGATATATATCCTACACTTTATGGATAATGTCCAATTATAAGTGAGTACATACCATGTGTATCTCTCTGAGTTTGGGATATCCTCACTCAAGATGATATTTTCAAGTTCTACCCATTCACCTGGAAATTTCTTGACATCTTTATTCTTCATAGCTGACTAGTGTTCCGTTGTGTAAATATACAACATTTTCTCTATCCATTTTTCAGTTGAGAAATATCTAGATTTTTTTCTACTTTATGGATATTATGAATAAAGCTGCTATGAATATAGTTGAGCAAGTGTTCCTGTAATATAGTGGAGTGTCATTTGGGTGTATGCCCTGAAGTGGTATAGCTGGATCTTGAGGTAGAACTATTTCTAATTCTCCGAGAAACCTCCAAATTGATTTTCAAAATGATTGTACAAGTTTTCACTCTCACCAATAACAGAGGGATGTTCCCCTTGACTTCCTCCAGCAGTGAATGTAAACAGATTCAGAGATCCATAGCCAAAGATCAGTTGAATCTTGAGGAGTCTGATGGAAGACTGGGAAATATAATTCAATGACCTTGAGGGTCAAAGACATTTCAAGAAGACCAGAAGAGTTAATTAACCAGGGCTTATGAGGTGTACCAGTCTGGCCAGCATGTAGTTCAGTAGTCCTCTGAGGGGTAAGTGAGGATGATTAAAGGAAATATGGTGAATAAGACTCAGAGACAAAGGTTAGAAATCAGGAGGACTGTCCAGTCAATTCTGTGGCAGTCTTGAGTTTAATTCTCTTAGGTGTTATATACTTTGCATTATTGTGGGAAACAAAGTCACAAGCCAGAAGAGACAGTGGCTGATATACATTCCATATCTGTACCCTTCAGAAGCACTCCCTTTTCCTCCCTGTTCCTTTCTCCAAGAATAACAGAACATTCAGGCCTTCTCATGGGCTTCAAGAATATTCCCTCTTATTTTTCCATGTATCAGTAGGCCACAGATTCTGTCAGTAGACTCTAGCCTGACTTGACTCTGTCAGACATGCAGGCTTTCACAGAAGCAGGCAAAATGGCTTCCAACAGGTGGGGTGGGGGTTCACAGACACTGAACCATCAACCAAAGAGCATGCGGGACTGGACCTAGGCCACCTATATATTTGTAGCATAAGTGCAGCTTGATCTTCATGTAGGTGCCCTAACAATTGAAATGATGGCTATTTCTGATGCTGTTGCCTCTTATTAGCTCTCTGTTCCCCTATCAAACTGACTGTTTGGGCCTCGTAGGAAGGAAAGTTCTTAGACCAGCTGGAACTAGATTCCTCAGGGTAGAGTGTTATCCAAGAAGGGATTTCCCTTCACTGAGGAAGAAGGGTTAATGGTGGGAGGGATTTGTAAGGATGGGACTGAGAGGAGAGGAGGGGGCCTGAGATTGAGATATAAGATGTAACAAAACAAAGGTCTTAAATACATTTGAAAACCCTGAGTCCAGAATATGTTGGCCAAATTCCCCTAAGCATTGGACCCACTTTAGGGTAAGATGAATATTTTCAATGTTATTTTCTTGAAGACAAGATTTTTTTTCCTTTCCTAGCAGCTATCAATTGAAAATAGCATCTTGTTACAGGTAGAGTTTTGTGCATAGTTGTTCACTTTTACACTGTGCTTTTGTTTGATTGGAGCTTGGGCAACTCTTTTGTGTGTGTGTGTGTGTTTTAGAGTTTCTACAAATAAATACTTGTTCACAATGATTAAAAGAAGTAAAAATTAATTCCATGATTATTTAATGGCTTAGATGAACAAAATCAGTTTATTCATACTGGATTCTTAGCTCTGAAACAGCATATAAAATAATGAACAACATTTTCTTTTTTAAGGCAATTTTTAGTAGATATTTTCCTCATTTACATTCCAAATTCTATCCCCAAAGCCCCCAATACCCTCCCCTTACCCTGCTCCCCAACAAACCCATTCCCACTTCCTGGCCTTGGCATTCCCCTGTACTGGGGCATATGATCTTCACAATACCAAGGGCCTCTCCTCCCACGGATGGCTGACTAGGCCATCCTCTGCTACATACACAACTAGAGACATAGCTCTGGCAGGTACTGGTTAGATCACACTGTTGTTCCTCCTATAGTGTTGCAGACCCCTTTAACTCCTTGAGTACTTTCTCTACCTCCATCATTAGGGGGTCTGTGTTCCATCCAATAGATGACTGTGAGCATCCACTTCTGTATTTGTCAGGCATTGACATAGCCTCACAAGAGAAAGCTATGTCAGCATCCTGTCAGCAAAATCTTTCTGGCATATGCAATAGTATCTGGGTTTGGTAATTGTATATGGGATAGATCCCCAGGTGGAGTAGTCTCTAGATGGTCTTTCCTTCCTTTTCAGCTCTGAAATTGTTTCTGTAACTCTTTCCATGGGTATTTTGTTCCCAATTCTAAGAAGGAGCGAAGTATCCAAACTTTGGTCTTCCTTTCTCTTAACTTTCATGTGTTTTGCAAATTGAATCTTGGATATTCTAAGTTTCTGGGCTAATATCCCCTTATAAGTAAGTGCATACCATGTGTGTTCTTTTGTGATTGGGTTACCTCACTCACAATGATATCCTCTAGATGCATCCATTTGCCTAAGAATTTCATGAATTAATTGTTTTTTAATTGCTGAGTAGTACTCCATTGTGTAAATGTACCATATTTTCTGTATCCATTCCTCTATTGAGGGACATCTGGATTCTTTCCAGCTTCTGGCTATTATAAATAAGGCTGCTATGAACATAGTGGAGCATGTGTCCTTATTACAAGTTGGAATATCTTCTGGGTGTATGCCCAAGAGAGGAAGTGCTGGATGTTCCAGTAGTTCTATGTCTAATTTTCTGAGGAACCACCAGACTGATTTCCAGAGTGATTGTACCAGCTTGCAATCCCACCAACAATGGAGGAGTATCCCTCTTTCTCCACATCCTCACCAGCATCTGCTGTCACCTGAGTTTTTGATCTTAGCTTTTCTGACTAGTGTGAGGTAGAATCTCAGGGTTGTTTTGATTTGCATTTCCCTGATGATTAAGGATGTTGAACATTTTTTCAGGTCCTTCTCAGGCATTCTCTATTCCTCAGTTGAGAATTTTTTGTTCAGCTCTGTATCCCATTTTTATATGTTTATTTGATTTTCTGGGTTCCATTTTTTTTTAGTTCTTTATATATATTGGATATTATTCCCCTAACTGATTTAGGACTGGGAAAGATTCTGTCCCAATATGTTGGTGGCCTTTTTGTCTTATTGGCAGTGTCTTTTGCCTTACAGAAGCTTTGCAATTGTATGAGGTCCCATTTGTCAATTCTCGAATTTACAGCACAAGGCATTGCTGTTCTGTTCAGGAATTTTTCCCTTGTGACCATATCTTCAAGGCTTTTCCACACTTTCTCCTCTATAAGTTTCAGTGGAGTTCCTTGATCCACTTAGACTTGAACTTTTTACAAGGAGATAAGAATGGATCAATTCACATTCTTCTACATGATAACCGCCAGTTGTGCCAGCACAATTTGTTAAAAATGCTGTTTTTTTTTTCCACAGGATGGTTTTGATCCTTTGTCAAAGATCAAGTGACTATAGGTGTGTGGGTTCATTTCTGGATCTTCAATTCCATTCCATTGGTCGACCTGTCTGTCACTATACCAGTACCATGCAGATTTTATCATAATTGCTCTGTAGTACAGCTATAGGTCAGGCATGGTGATTCCACCAGAGGTTCTTTCATCCTTGAGAAGAGTTTTTGCTATCCTAGGTTTTTTGTTATTCCAGATGAATTTGCGTATTGTCCTTTCTAATTCGTTGATGAATTGAGTTGGAATTTTGATGGGGATTGCACTGAACCTGTAGATTGCTTTTGGAAAGATAGCCATTTTTACTATATTGATCCTGCCAATCCATGAGCATGGGAGATATTTCCATCTTCTGAGATCTTCTCTAATGTCTTTCTTCAAAGACTTGAAGTTCTTATCATACATATCTTTTACTTCCTTAGTTAGAGTCACACCAAGGTATTTTATATTATTTGTGATGATTGTGAAGAGTGTTGTTTCCCTAATTTATTTCTTAGCTTGTTTATCCTTTGTATAGAGAAAGGCTACTGATTTGTTTGAGTTAATTTTTTATCTATCTCATTCACTGAACATGTTTATCAGGTTTAGGAGTTCTCTGGTGGAAATTTTAGGATCACTGATATATACTATCACATCATCTACAAATAGTGATATTTTGACTTCTTCCTTTCCAATTTGTATCCCTTTGATATACTTTTGTTGTCTAATTGCTCTTGGTAGGACTTCAAGTACTATATTGCATAGGTAGGGCATAAGTCATAAAAATTTAATATACTTCAATCTCATCCTATATTTACTCAAAATTTCTTATGGGAAATTAAGTTTTAGAAAACTCTTATTAATCAAATAAATACAAAATGAAATTCTGATTTAAATGAGACTTAAATTGGACAACTTAGAATTTTGGGTTTCCCACACATTCATGGTTACTCATTTGTGACAGCTATGTCACTTAGGGATTTGACTGTATCCTCTCCAGAACAAATAAGAGCAGAATATTGATTACTGAAATACTTTCAACAAGAGACAAATATGTTTCTGTGAGTAAGAAACATTCAAGTAGAAATTTTCAGACTTTGTGTCAAAATTTCTAAATAGAACATACTATTAAATTGTAGAACATTTTTTTTTATTTTTAAAGGTTATTTTTTTTTCTAGATGGAACAAATTTTAATTGACTTTTTACATAATAAATAGGCACATTTCTTGAAATCATGAGTTTTCCTTTCTATTAAAGTCCACATTGCAGTCTTTATGATTGACAGATGCTATTATGAATTAGTCTTCTATCCAGTTCCCCACTAGTATACTATGATCAATAACTATCCAAACAAATCAACATTTTTTCATGTGTGTTCATGGTGTAGATCTATGCATGTCTATATATTTTAAGGTATTTGAACTTATATTGTTGCATGTGCATGCCAGGGCTTAATGTCACATCTTTCAGGTTTGTTGTCTTCCTTATGTGGGACATGTAGCAATAAGGTCATTCATTTAAACCAGAGAACCCTGATCTGACAGCCAGCCACCATGCTCCAGAAATCCCACACTGGTGTTCATTGGTGCTTGCCTACCATGCTTGTATAGAAAGTGCTTTTGAGCCATTCTTGCAGTGTTCATGTTTTTGTTTGTTTGTTTGTTTTAAAGACTGTGAAAGTTACTGTTCTATCGCTGTGATGAAACACATGAAGAAGCTATTTACAAAATGAAGCATTTCAATTGAGGGCTTTCCTATAGGTACACATAAGTAGATCATAAATATATCACAGCAGTAAGCATGGCAGGCAGGAAGACAGGCAGGCATAGTGTGGGAGAAGAAGCTAAGAGTCTCAGTCTGATCTGCAAGTTATAGACAAAGAAAAATTAGACCTGCCTGTTAAGATCTAGGTAAAATATTAAGGCCTAGATGGAATGTTAAGGTCTAGTTGGAATGTTAAAGGTTAGGTAAAATGTGAAGGCCTAGACATAATTTTAAGGCCAAGGTAAAATATTAAGGCCTAGATAGGATGTTAAGTGTTAGGTAAAATATTAAGGGCTAAATGGAATATTAAGGCCTAGGTAAAATGTTAAGGACTAGGTAACTTATCTGGATAACCTGCCATTATAAGGAAAAGTTCTCAGATGTTTCTACTGTTACTAAGAATCTTCCTAAAGTCAAGATTGATTATATATTCTATTATATTCTGTGCCCCTTGAAACCAACCATGACAGAAGTCAGTAGAACTCTGTTGGATAGATGGCCCCAATAAGCTTGTTCTGGGACCAGCTACACAGTAGCAGTTCCTGTACCTGTATATAAGCATTTATGGTATAAGCTGCACCTAGGATAGTTCCCAACATAAGAGAGACATTGCACCTCTATTTTGGGTAGAGGCCCAGTAAAGCTGAAGTTTCCAAAACCTCCCTGGAAACTGACAATCCTCTTTAGTATAAAGAGATGTGTGTGTGGTAACTGACACCCTGTTTGTCAAGTTAAGACATGAATGTTAGACAAGTCTCATCCTGGTATGAATATTAGACAAGGCAAATCTGCTGCTACAGTTGAATACCCCAACCAATGGGAACAGGATAAATGTACAACAATGTCATGTTCCTAAGAAAATCCCCTGTCCCTAAATCCCAATTACTAAAATAGCTTGACACAGATATTTATAGACCTTGGGCTTATAAACCCTATAGGATATTAACTTGGGGTCATAGTTCAGTTGCTGAATCTGGCCTTGTTCAACCAGTCCTGGGGCATATGTTCAATAAACTATCTCTGTCTGACTGAGGTCAGTGTGTGTGTGGTTTGTGAGGCAATTCCTGGACCCAACACTAACATGACTTTTTGAAACTTCAAATTCCAACCCTAGTAACACACTTTCTTCAGTAAGGCCACATTCATTTCTATAAGGTCAAATCTCCTAATCTTTACATCTTAACAGTTCCATTTATTATGAACAAAGCATTCAAATGTGTGAAACTATGTGTGCCATCCTTATATAAATAACCACAAAGATCAATCAATCTGAATGGTAGCATAAGGAATACAATATTAAAAATATAGGTAGGTAAAAAGATACTGTTCTGGTTGTTTTCCAATGAAGCCATAATACATTTTATTGTACTGATGTACATATATATATATATATATATATATATATATATATATATATATATAGAGAGAGAGAGAGAGAGAGCCTAATCTTGTAAGTGGCATAAGAAACCCCAATCTGAAAATTTTTAACCCAAAAAGGTTTCTGTCCAAAGGAAAATCAACAATTTTTAAAGTCATGCATTCGAACTAAAGTTCAAGTAGTTTAATACATGATAAAGAGTGAGAGTGGTGCAAGATTAGAAGGTTTTGCTTTCTATAATTTAAAAAAAAATTAAGAAATACTTATAAAATTGGTCATAGCATGAAAGACAGCTGCATCATAGTATCTGTACTTGTTTCTAGACTCAGTTCCTTATTTGCCTGAAACACAAAAACCTGTTGGGTGAATCAGAGTTACCCATCTGCTGTTGTACAAAAAATACTATGAGCCAAAAGAACACATGTGTAAAGGATTGAGCAGTAGAAAGGTTTGACTTATTTGGCAAACTTTAGAAATGGGAGGCTGAGGTAGGCATGAAAAACAAGAGATTGAATAAATAGTGAGGAGCAAACAGAAAAGAATAGGAGATAAGATCAATAGTTTGGTTTTTATTCCTAGAGCACTGGAAAGCCATTAAAGAGATTTAAGTCAATGAAAACAAAGCTTGGTTGGCATTTTATAAAGATCATTCTCATTGCAGTGTGCAGATTGAAATAGAGATGAAAACTCAAATACAGAGCTTAACCTTTGCTTTGTCCGTAACTATGCCTTGGATTAATAGTACTGTGAATAGAGTCCACATTTACAGAAATCAATAAAAACTCTAATAAAATCTCTTACAGCAATAACACAAAATACAAATGAAATATCAATAACAATATTTATGCCATGCTCAATTTAAAACAAAATCTAACCATGGCAGAAAGTAAAAAGCAAAAACAAACAGGAGAGGAAGGGTCTTTACTGAATATTACATTGAAATTCCTCAGTCTTGCTCACACAATCTTTTATTTAAAGAGCTATCAATAAAATAATAAATATAAATAAGTCTTTTTATACAAAACACATTATAATTAATAAAATTCAACCATAAAGCTTTGCCAGTTCATGGGCATGCAACAGCAATTTACACAAAATACATATGTATTTGTCATGCTTCAGTTGTGAGGTTAATAAATCCTCACTCTTTCTGATGGAGAAAAATAATTAGCATAAGCATCTCATTACAATGTGGTATCTCATTACAGTATGGTAAATTTTGTTTGAGAAATGAACTAAGCAAACTAAATTATTTCACAAAATCCATGGAACTGCTGTCAAATGAATATGACTTTTGGTAAAAATCATAGGGTCTGATTGACTAATGTAGAGATTATATTGCATAATTGATTCTGCTGATTGGCCTATTGTTCTAATATTTTTACAGTGTTTCTGACCAGAAAGAAGCAATAACCCTTTATCTGGATCATTATTAAAGCTATTACACACACTACTTGGTAGATAAAGGATATATTGCAAGAACATGGGAGGCTGAGGCAGAAGGATGTAAGATTTGAGATGGTTTGAGTTGCACAGCAAGCCCAAATGAGAACAGTCCTCAGTATGGAAAAGGGAGGTAGGAAGAACTTCTGTCCTTTTTAGGGTGCTATCAGCAGTTCTTATCTGCTAAGAGTCAATTTTCTCTATAATGCCTGAAAAATCTCCCATGCTTTATTGGAAGGATGCATATCCACGGTTGTCTGAAACAAATGCAGGGCATAAAACTGGATAGTAAGGGAAAGAGGTTAGATCTGATGAGAGTTGTATGGAAGATGCTAACTATTAGCAAAATATGCTATAGAAAATTTTCAGAGAACTTTTATCTATACATTATATCTATGCAACTCAGTTCTCTTCATCTCTCAGTAGCTAAAACTGAAAATCGCTTTTCTGGCTAGGAGTGAAAGTTCAGTCTAAATATACCCCCAAGATTTAATCTGATTTGATCTTGCAGTGTGACTTAAGCAATTTGACTTCCTCCTGCCACACCCTTCCAATTTCTTTTGTAAATTCCATGATAGAAGAAGTGGGATGGCAGAACTGTGCCAATGGCATCTACTAATCTGTGTATACACTTTGAAGATAATGATTTTACTGACACATGAATATATATGTGCTTATGTGTGTATTGTAGTACATATAATATCAATTTCCATATTATATTCATCCTGAAAAAAGAAAAAGTAAATGTGTTAAGGTGATTAATATGTAATTCAAAGTGAACCTAATTTTGAAGGTAAAACAAGAGTTTCTTTTTTTTATGATAGCATATATAAGTGACCTTAAAAATTCCACCAGAGAACTCCTAAACCTGATAAACAGCTTCAGTGAAGTAGCTGGATATAAAATTAACTCAAACAGGTTAATGGCCTTTCTCTACACAAAGGATAAACAGGCTGAGAAAGAAATTAGGGAAACAACACCCTTCTCAATAGTCACAAATAATATTGGCGTGACTCTTAACTAAGGAAGTGAAAGATCTGTATGATAAGAACTTCAAGTCTCTGAAGAAAGAAATTAAAGAAGATCTCAGAAGATGGAAAGATCTCCCATGCTCATGGATTGGCAGGATCAATATAGTAAAAATGGCTATCTTGCCAAAAGCAATCTACAGATTCAATGCAATCCCCATCAAAATTGCAACTCAATTCTTCAACTAATTAGAAAGGGCAATATGCAAATTCATCTGAAATAACAAAAAACCCAGGATAGCAAAAACTCTTCTCAAGGATAAAAGAACCTCTGGTGGAATCACCATGCCTGACCTAAGGCTGTACTACAGAGCAATTGTGCTAAAAACTGCATGGTATTGGTATAGCAACAGACAAGTAGATCAATGGAATAGAATTGAAGACCCAGAAATGAACCCACACACCTATGGTCACTTGATCTTTTATACATTAACAATTTTCTTGAAAAGGCAAGTGAAATAAACACTATTCACTGAACCATCTTCTGTTTGTTCTTCTCTTAGCTTCCTTTGCAGCTCTACACTGTTACTATTAACATTGTCACCGATTAGTAAAATAATGACAAAATTTCATTATTTATCAAATATTATTTTTGTCTGGCCCCAAATAAAACCATCAACACTACATCCTTTATTTCGGTCTCATAATAAACATAGACCTAACGTGTATGAAATAATCAAATATTTCTCCAAGTTTACAAAGATCAAGCATACAGTGTTGGAATTGAACTTTAAATTAACTCCATATTGTCTCTTTTCCTCCATTGCCATTGTAGAGGAATAATCTCTGAAAGACCAACATTAAACAAAAAGAGAAAGAAAATGAATGAGTTCATGACTAGGACACAAAAGAATTATATGTCTGGTTCCCGGACTCCACCTAGACTAGTCTGCACAGGTGAGAATGTGGACTACAGAAGCTAAAGGCTGCTAGGACAGTCAGGAGCCACAGAGATTCTGAGACAGCACCCTTTTCAGGCTCCAGACATCCGGACACCTTCCTTGCCAGAGGATAGGAGTCCGCCCAGCCTGGGAGGGTTTTGCCTGAGCATCTGCAGGAGACATCTTGGTTCCCAGGCTCCACCTAGACTAGTCTGCAAAGATGAGTGTGTAGAGTACAGAAGCTAACAGCTTCTGGGACAGGTCCTATTTTGGGCCTTTATCTTCTGCCAGGATGCAAATCTGAACGCCAGATATCTGTGCACCTTCCCTGAAAGAGGAGAGCCTGCCTGCAGAAAGTGCTCTGACCACTGAAACTCAGGGGAGAGCTAGACTCCCAGGTCTGCTGGTAGAGAATAACAGAATCACGAGAGGAACAAGCTCTAACCAGAGACAACTATAACAACTGACTCCACAGTTTACCAGATGGCTAAAGGCAGAATTAAGAATCTTACTAACAGAAACCAAGACCACTCACTATCATCAGAATCCAGCACTACCAACTCAGCCAGTCTAGGGTACCCCAACACACCTGAAAACCTAGATCCAGATTTAAAGGCATATCTCATGATGATGGTAGAAGACATCAAGAAGGTCTTTAATAACTTACTTAAAGAAATACAGAAGAACACTGCTAAAGAGTTGCAAGTCCTTATAGAAAAACAGGAAAACACATCCAAACAGGTGATGGAAATAAACAAAACCATACTAGACCTAAAAAGGGAAGTAGACACAATAAAGAAAACCCAAAGTGAGGCAACGCTGGAGATAGAAACACTAGTAAAGAAAACTGGAACCATAGATGCGAGCATAAGCAACAGAATACAAGAGATGGAAGAGAGAATCTCAGGTGCAGAAGATTCCATAGAGAACATCGGCAAAACAATCAAAGAAAATACAAAAGCAAAAAGATCCTAACTCAAAACATCAAGGAAATCCAGTACACAATGAGAAGACCAAACCTACGGATAATAGGAGTAGATGAGAATGAAGATTTTCAACTCAAAGGGCCAGCAAATATCTTCAAGAAAATTATAGAAGAAAACTTCCCAAACCTAAAGAAAGAGATGCCCATGAACATACTATAAGCCTACAGAACTCCAGATAGATTGGACCAGAAAAGAAATTCCTCCTGACACATAATAATCAGAACAACAAATGCACTAAATAAATATAGACTATTAAAAGCAGAAATGGAAAAAGGTTAAGTTACATATAAAGGCAAGCCTATCATAATTACACCAGATTTTTCACCAGAGACTAGGAAAGCCAGAAAATCCTGGACAGTTGTTATACAGACTCTAAGAGAACATAAATGCCAGCCCAGGCTACTATACCCAGCCAAACTTCCAATTACCGTAGATGGAGAAACCAAAGACAGAAATAAATTCACACATTATGTTTCCACAAATCCAGCCCTTCAAAGGATAATAACAGAAAAAAAAAAAAAACAATACAAGGACAGAAATCATGTCCTAGAAAAAGCAAGGAAGTAATCCTTCAAAAACCTAAAAGAAGACAGCCACAAGAACAGAATGCCCACTTTAACAACAAAAATATTAGGAAGCAACAACTACTATTCCTTAATATCTCTTAATATCAATGGACTCAACTCCCCAATAAAAAGACAGAATAACAGACTGACTACACAAACAGCACCCGACATTTTGCTGCTTATAGGAACCCCATCTCAGGGAAAAAGACAGACACTACCTCAGAATGAAAGGCTGGAAAACACTTTTCCAAGCAAATGGTCTGAAGAAACAAATTGGAGTAGCCATTCTAATATCTAATAAAATCCACTTCCGACCCCAAGTCATCAAAAAAAGACAAGGAGTGGCACTTCATACTCATCAAAGATAAAATCTTCCAAGAGGAACTCTCAATTCTGAATATCTATGCTACAAATACAAGGGCAGGCACATTCATTAAAGAAACTTTAATAAAGCACACATTGCACCTCACACAATAATAGTGGGAGACTTCAACACACCACTTTCACCAATGGACAGATCATGGAAACAGAAACTAAACAGGGACACAGTGAAACTAAGAGAAGTTATGAAACAAATGGATCTAAAAGATATCTACAGAACATTTTATCCAAAAAACAAAAGGATATACCTTCTTCTCAGAACCTCATGGTATCTTCTCCATAATATACCACATAATTGGTCACAAAACAAGCCTCAACAGATAGAAAAATATTGAAATTGTGCCATGCATCTTATCAGATCACCATGGACTAAGGCTGATCTTCAATAACAAAATAAATAATAGAAAGCCAACATTCACATGGAAACTGAACAACACTCTTCTCAATGATAACTTGGTCAAGGAAGGAATAAAGAAAGAATTAAGGACTTTTTAGAGTTTAATGAAAATGAAGCCACAACATACCTAAATTTATGGGACACAATGAAAGCATTTCTAAGAGGAAAACTCATGACTTTGGGTGCCTCCAAAAAGAAACTACAGAGAGCACACATTAGCAGCTTGACAAACCACTTAAAAGCTCGAGTCAAAATGAAGCAAATTCACTCAAGAGAAGTAGACAGCAGGAAATGATCAAATTTTGTCACTGTAACTCCTTCCATGGGTGTTTTGTTCCCAATTCTAAGTAGGGGCACAGTGTCTACACTTTGGTCTTCATTCTTCTTGAGTTTCATGCGTTTAGCAAATTGTATCTTATATCTTGGTTATCCTAAGTTTTGGGCTAATATCCACTTATCAGTGAGTACATATTGTGTGAGTTCCTTTGTGATTGTGTTACCTCACTCAGGATGATGCCCTCCAGGTCCATCCAATTTTTGAGATAGCAAACCTAATTATCTTTCTCAGTGAACCTCTTCTTTACCAGACTTGTACTACTGTTGTTAGTCATGAGCTCTGTGCTTCATCATGAAGCCCATCCTTAAACCTAAGTCGTGTTCTTAGTTAAAATTCTTATATAAAGCATCCTAGCACAGGAAACATAATTCCAGTCATAAATCAGTCATATGATGTCCTTTAAAATAAACTAATTTTCAGTAAACAGTCTGTACAGTCATAAATTTGGTGCTTAGGATAAAGCTATGTCTTGTTAAAAGCACATTATTACCAGGTAGGAAAGAAAAAAAAAACACTAAATTTTGTGGCTATGCTTAGGATACAAACATCCAGATCAAATTAGAAAAAAAAATTGTAAGTGTTCCATTAATATTTAACATGTAAAACTATGAATGAAGGTAGTTACATAGTGCTGTAATAGTATATTGATCTTGATCAATGTACACTCAATAAAAATTACTCCTAATACAGTAGTATATAAAACATAATTTGGATTCTCTCCAACTGTAATAAAGCATGGACTATAACTACTCACTCATCAAAATAATTACATGTGCTCATTTAAAAAAGCAAATCAAATAGAATAAAAAACAAATTATTCAATTAAAAACTAAAAACTTAACCATTTGACTCATCCACATAAATAGCAAACATCACTTTCATTTCAAATGCTTATTTTGAACCACGATATTCTTAATGATGTATATAATTATGTAAATGAACTGTTAGTCGTTCCTGGAATAATATCTATACACGGCCTGAATTCTTTTCACCCCTTTATTGCTTCCCATACAGAAGGAAATACACTACACCAAATGATATAAAACTGTTCAATCTGATCATTTATTTATGTTTCCTTTTTAAAAATTAAAGGTATCAAGATATATAGATAATCAAACTGATGAAATTTTTTCAATCAAATTTAAATTTTGTTAATTCATATACTGCATAATCCTAAAATACATTTTATTTATAATGTGTGTTAAGGTCAAGAGATTTATATTTAGATTGGAGAAAATAGATACAATGTGAATTAAATTACATATGGCTTTGTCATAAATTGCTCCCAAGGGAAATAAATTTAATGATTCAGAAATAAAAGTACTTGGTACCATTATTGTTACTGGGTTGCTGTAAGGAATGAATTCAATACATGTTAATATTTAGCTCAACAAAATAAATGCTATAAAGAAAAGAATTCTATGACATAACAATAATTCATTTCAGCTGACTTGACATTTCATAGTTCACCTATTTTTGAAATCTTTTAATTTTTAATAAAGCTATGGTCAATGACTAATTAATATATACATGAAAACTGAATATCAAAGCATGAATTTGAACCTTTACTGCTTTGACAGTGCATGTGACTCTGAATTCTTCACACTTCCCAGTCGTTCATTTTTAAAAATTTATTCTTTAATCTTTTTTTTAATAGTCCAGACATTATCCCCCTCCTGGCCCACACTCTCCCTGTTCCATATTCCATAACTCCTCCCCATGCCCTGTCTCCAAGAGGATGTCCACACACCCCACCCTCATCCCACCAGACCTCTTCATTCCCTGTGGCCTCAAGTCTCTTGAGGTGTAGGTATATCTTCTCTAACTGAATCCAGACCTGGCAGTCCTCTCCTGTATGTGTTGGGGGCCTCTTATCAGCTACTGTATGCTGCCTGGTTGGTGGCTCATTGTCAGAGCAATCTCAGAGGTCCAGGTTAATTGAGACTTCTGGTCCTTCTACAGGGCTGCCTTCCTCCTTAGCTTCTTCCAGCTTTTCTCTAATTCAACCACAGGGGTCACAAGCTTCTGTCCATTGATTGGGTTTAAATATCTGTATCTGACTCTTTCAGCTTCTCCTTATGTCTTTTGGAGGGCAGTCATGATAGGCCTCTTTTTGTGAGCACACCATAGAATCAGTAATAGAGTCAGGCCTTTGTGCCTCTGCTTGAGCTGGAACCCACTTTGGGCCTATTGCTCCTTTTCCTTAGGTTCTTCTCAATTTCCATCCCTACAGTTCTTTCAGACAGGAACAATTATGTGTCAGAGTTTTGACTGTGAGATGGCAACCCCATCCGTCACTTGATGCCCTAACTTTCCGCTAGAGATGGGCTCTACAAGAGCCCTCTCCCCCATGCAGGGTATTTTATTTAAGGTCCCTCCATTAGAATCTTGAGAATCTCTCAACTCCAACATCTCTAGTGTATTCTGGAGAGTCCCCTTACCTCCTACATCCTGAGGTTGCCTTGTTTCCATTCTTTTTGCTGGCCCTCAGGGCTTTAGTTCAGTCCTCTTTCCCTCTCACACCCAGGACCCTCTCTCCCTCATCCCATCCTGTGATTGTTTTCTTCTCCCTCCCAAGTGAGATTGAAGCATCCTCTCTTGGGCCCTTCAGCTTTTTAACCTTCTTGAGTTCTGTGGATCCTATCCTAGGCATTCTGTACTTTTTTTTTTAGCTAATGTCAACTTATTAGTGAGTACATACCACACATGTCATTTTAGGTATGAGTTACCTCACTCAAGGTGATATTTTCTAGGTCTATCCATTTGCCCACAAAACTCATGATGTCCTCCTTCTTAATAGCTGACTAGTATTCCATTGTGTAAATTAAGCCCATTTTCTGTATCCATTCTTCTGTTGGGGGACATCTAGGTTGTTTCATCTTCTGGCACTCACAAACAAGGGCACTATAAACATAGTGGAATATGTTTCCCTGTGGCATGATAGTATATCTTTTTGGTATATGCCCAAGAGTAGTATAGTTGGGTATTCAGGTAGATATATTTCCAATTTTCTGAGGAACCTCCAGCTTGATTTCAAGAGTGTCTGTACCAGCTGGCAATCCTACCAGCAATGGAGGAGTGTTCCTCTTTCTCTACATCCTGGTCAACATGTTCTTTCACCTGAGTTTTTAATCTTAACCATTCTGATTGATGTAAGGTGGAATCTTAAGGTTGTTTTAATTTGCATTTCCCTGTTCACTAAGGACATTGAACAGTTCTTTAAGTGCTTCTTAGCCATTCAAGATTCCTCTGTTGTGAATTTTTTTATACCCCGTTTCTTGATTGGGTTGTTTGGTTTCTTTGTGATTAGCTTCTTGGGTTTTTTATATATTTTGGATGTTAGCCCTCTATTGGATATGGGTTTAGGGAAGATTTCTTCCCAATCTGTAGGGTGTTGACTCCTATTAGCTATATCCTATGAAGCTTTCCAGTTTCATGAGGTCCCATTTATCAATTTTTGATCTTAGAGCCTGAGTCATTGGATTTCTGAAACCTGAATCTTAGTAAAAGCAAAGAACAGAAAGTATTTGATCTGATATCTGCCTCACCAGAATTGATAGTGGAATATCTATTCAAATTAATACACAGCAATCTTTGACCCCTCCACCAGGAAAGAACACCCTGATAGATAACACAATCTTGAGTGGTTGACCCTAAACACATGGACATGAAAAAAACCCTAAATGGGATCAGTAGGTTGTGTGTCTATCAGTAACATGACTGATATTGAGTGGTAGGAAACACAGAAGCTCTTGGAGAGGAGAGGGGGAAATGATGTAAACATTCATGAAATTCTTAAAAAATAATCAGAAATGATATAAAATTAATACACATCTAGAAGAGTTTAGAGATAAGAAACCAGTGAAGTACTACATTATAATATTTTTCTTGTACTTAATGAATAATAGATATTACAACACTTGTCTATGATAATCAAAGAAATATAAATTTTAGAACATGTGTAGAAGCTTCCTAAACTTGCAGAAATGTAGCTCATAATTACCAAACTTCATAGAGTAAAAACTAAAGAAAATATTCTTTTTTGTTTTACACTAAGTAGTTCCCACTCTCTTATGTATCTGTTTCACTAGGAAAATATGTGAATACAAGTACTCTCCCACCCATAAAAACATTGGGGATATTTAGGAACTAGTTTTAGATTTGAACATTTTGACTTTAGATTTCATAATGAGACATAAACTTTGACAGAGTCACCAGTGTGTCTATGAGTCTCCAAAAGTCCTGAGTTTGTAATCGCACACATATGCTGAAGTGAATTTGATTGTAGGATAGGGCACAAACAATAATTTCTTCAATTTCTACAGTCTAACATCAAGAAAATATCACCTGATAATCAAATGTTAAGTCTAAATAATTATTATAAATATAAGACAGTATAATACAAATATATTTGTACCACACAGATTTCATATATGAGTTATCTAATACATAATATAAGTTTACATGTCTAAATTAAAAATTATACTCGATAACATCAAAACAATATAATCATGTAACTGATTTTTTAAAAGAATTTTAATAAAAAATAACATTTTAGTCTGAACGATTTCATAATAGATTCTTCTCAGTAAAAAATGGAAGACTTATGATGTTATTAGTACATTGGAAGTTAATTTTGAAGACAACACTCATGAGAAAATATACACAAAGGAAATGTAAAAAAGAAAGATCTAAGAGAGATAAAAAATGGATATATTTCTGATTTAAATTCTCGAAAGATGAATGAGAGTATGTTGATGAGATAGTGCATTCAAGTATAATTACTTTGAACTTGAGGACTGATGAAGGACACTACCCACAGGTATAGCCAGTTGAATGTGAGTTTGTCTGTGTTAGAGAAAGTCACCCAAATTATTGTGTATCAGAGTAAAATGTTCAATCACTGAGGTCGGGAAAAGCTTTGAAAGACAGTAACAAGAAATGGCAATTTTAAAATGAATGATGGACAAGGTATATCACAGAAGCAACAGTAAGAATACCTTACGATGGTGAAAACAAACAGAAGCCAGCTGATGCAGAATGCAGTAAATATAAGAACTAGGGCAGCATATAAGCACAGCCAATGAAAAAAGAAAAATGAAAAATTAACCACCAACTTATTTTCACTAAACCAACTTTCAAGCATATTGACTAAGAAACTGTTATCAGTAAGTGCACGGACCTCACAGTGTTCATTAATTAAAAAGGATGAAAGCAATGAAATATTTTGATTTATAATATCCAAGATAGATAAAATATGAGACCTGGAGATTAATAGCACTATAGAAGATTGACCATTCTACTATGATGTTAGGGTTCTTCAGCAGCCTCTCACAGTGATGAATGTATTAAAAAGCACTGAGAAACCTAATAATGTACAAAGATTTATTCAACATAATCAATTTGCTTTAATGAGCAGATATCAAATGTGCTGGTAAAATCAGGAAAATCATTCAAATGTCTTTTGTTAGAGCAGCCCTGGAACAAGTCTCACTGTAGTTTAATAATTGATCATAACTTTATTAACTTAAAATAATTAAATTAAAATTCACTATGAACACTTGCAGTTCCTCATTAAATATCTCATATTTAAAAATTTAAAATTTTAAGGATTCAATATGGTTAAAATATTTCTACAGTGAAATCTATAGAATATCTCAATATCATACTCACTGACAATATTTGGCTAGAATTTGTAAAAAGGAAAAAGCCCATTAGAGAAGACATAAGTATTTCTCTATGAATTAGTAAAAGAAAAGAATAAATGCAAAATATAATAAAGATCTAATAAAGAGCAGAGCAGAGCAGAGTTTCATACAATAGGTACAGAAATAAGATCAAAATGGCATAAAAAAAAGTTGTACTAAACCTTAAAGTCATGGATAGACAGATTGAGAAAAATACAAAAAAATTTGCTATGAAAATTTCACAATAGGGCTCCTCTGGGGTCTATCAATCTTGTTATTGCTGTAGCCCAGTTATAATAAGGTCTAATGGTGGTGAGGCAGGGGATCTGATGCAGGAAGATAGTGAAAAACACTCAGGCACTCCCAGCTTGAGTACACAAAAGTAAAGTTCTCCAACAGATATCCCATGTCTTAAGTGAGAGCAAAGAGAAGGCAGATTCTGTAGCACACAAAGAAAGGAAACAGTCTAAGAACAAAAGAGAGTTCAGAATGCCTTCTGGAGGACTCAGGTTGAGTCTCTCTTCCCAGGGAACGCATATACCTGTAGGTAGGACTATAGTAAAAACCATAAATTTTCAAGGAACTCTCATTCCAGTAGCATATAAACTGTACCTAATGCTAAATAAAAAGAAACATTCCCAACACAGTCTTATGTATTTCAGTAGAAACTGGAAATTAACTTCTGTTAAGGAATATCTTGAAAAAAAAATACCACACTTAGGCAAGATTTCAGCAGATAACAACTGATGTGCAACTTGGAACCAACTTTAATATTGTTTGTCATAAGGTGGTTGGATGATATTTGTTTAATATAAAACCTGCTTTACTAAATAAAAATATATAACCAATAAAAGGAACCAAAATCAAGGTGGGTGAAATCAATCACTCCTAAGCCCTAATATATTTTAACACATTACTCTTATTTCTTTACTTAAATCTTCATTCTTCTGACATAAAATTGGACAAAGCAAGTCATTGGGGTTCTATCTCTAGATCTGATTAATTTATTGAAATTCATTATGACTTAAATGATTCTCAGAGAAATAAACTGTTAACAAACATGAATAGAAAATCTCTCTACTTGTGGCTGTTACTGACATCGTTGATGTTTGGTTTCTGTAGCTAAAAATAGAGACTTAAGACTCCTGCTGCTCACAGCGTCACAGAACCAGAGTCCAAATACAGCATGGTAAGTGATTGTGGGAAAGAACACATAGGAAGATACCAAATACACCTGAAATGTCACTCAGAGTAGCAGAAGTAATTTTGAGTAGAGGAAAGTAAAGAGGAGGAAACTTATACAACAATTAGGGGATGGACTTAATATTTAGATAATTCCATAACGTTTTGTATATTATACAAAGGGACAAATGGAAAAACAATGAACACCAAAACTTTAAAACAAGACCATTTTTAGCACATACACTATGGGTGCTTACTACCAAGCTTACAATCTTAGTTCCAGATATGGAAGTCACACTGAAGAAAAAAGAAACCTACCCTTGAAAGTTTTCCTCTGACTTCCAGAGGTAAATTGTACCCCACATCCATTTACACACCAAAGTAAATATAAATGAAGATTAAAACACAATACCAAAGTAAGTATACACATTTTCTTTTCCTAACAACTAACTTCTTACTTACATTTAGTGATTTTCTATTAGGCATAGGAAATATTTTTGCTAATATACAAATAAACAAATAACATCCAACTCTAAAGACAAAATTTATTCAAAAGTGGAATCAAATGTAAACCACAGAAACATCTTTATAAATTTGAAACAGCAACAATGAGAAATTGATTCTTGATTGTCAATCAGCCCTAGATTATGACTCACAGGGAAATGTGAAGCTGCTGTAAAAAAAAATCCTTTTGGATAGAAACAGGGTTCATGCTATTAAGGACACATGTTCTACTATGTTCATAGCAGCCTTATTTATAATAGCCAGAGGCTGGAAAGAACCTCAACAGAGGAATGGATACAGAAAATGTGATACATTTCCACAATGGAATATTAATCAGCTATTAAAAACTAGAATTCATGAAATTCTTTGGCAATTGGATGGGACTGGAAAATATCATCTGAGTGAGGTAACCCAATCATAAAAGAACACACCTGGTATGCACTCACTGATAAGTGGATATCAGTACAGAAGTTAAGAATACCCAAGATACAATTCACAAACCACAAGAAGAAGGAAGAACAAAGTGTGAATACTTTGGTCCTTCTTTGCAGTGGGATCAAAATACCCATGGGAAGAGATACAGAGACAACATACAGACCAGATACTGAAGGAAAGGCCATCCTGTGACTGTCCCACGTGGGGATCCATCCCATGTACAGTTACCAAACCCAGACACTACTGTGGATGTCAACAAGTGCTTGCTGACAGGAGCCTTCAATAGCTGTCTCCTGAGAAGCTCTGCCAAAGCCTGACAAATACAGAAGTGGATGCTCACAGCCATCCATTGGACTGATCACATTGTCCCCAATGGAGTAGCTAGAGAAAGGACCCAAGGAGCTGAAGGGGTTAGCAGCCCCATAGGAGGAACAACAATATGAACCAACCAGTACACCAAGAGCTCCCAGAGACTAAACCACCAACCAAAAAGTACACATGGAGAGACTCATGGCTACAACTGCTTATGTAGCAGAGGATGGCCTTGTGGGACATCAGTGAGAGGAGAGGCCCTTGGTCCTGTGAAGGCTTGATGCCCCAGTGTAGGGGAAGGCCAGGAGAGGTGAGTGGGAGTGGGTGGGTTAGTGAGCAGAGGGAGGGAGGATGGGATGGGGAGGTTTTCGGAGGGGAAATGAGGAAAGGGGATAACATTTGAAATGTAAAAAAAGAAAATATCTAATAAAAATAAAAATGTCACAAAAGTATCACAGTATTAATGTCTCTTTTTCCCAATTATATTAATGAATTTAATAATTTCCCATTTAATAACGGGAAAGATTAGTAAGTATTCATTTATATCAAACAAACTTGTTTTTTTAATTACCCTCTCTTGGGAAATAAGCTTCATACAGCTATAATGCCAAAAGATGCTCCACCATCCCACAAAGAGCTCTGCTCACCTATGTTCATAGCAGCATTATTCATAATAGCCAGAAACTGGAAATAACCTAGATGTCCGTCAACAGAAGAGTGAATACAGAAAATGTGTTACATCTACGCAATGAAACAGCATTCAGCTTTGAAAAACAGAAATGTATTATGCAGGCAAATGGATGGATCTTGAGAACATAATACTGAGTGAGGTAACCCAATCCTAAATGGACATGCATGATTATGTATTTCCTTACAAGTGGATATTGGCCATAAAATACAGAGTACACATACTACCCTCCACACCCATGGAGGATGGGCTGGATGAATCTCAAGGCTGCTTGAATCTCATTTGGAATGGAATGGTTGTGAAAGGTACATGGAGGGAGGGAACAGATTGGGAGAGAGGATGTAGAGGGGAGTAGGCATTCAGAGTCAGGTGTGGAGAGAGACATATGGCCATGAGAATAATGGAAATATGCAACTAACCAGGGTATGGGGAGTTACGAGCATCTCCAGGAAGAGACTGAGACCTGGTATAGGGGAGGTGCTCAAGAATCTATGGGGATGACCCTAGCTGTGACTCACAGCATTAGGGATATGGAGCCTAGAAAGGATGCCTCCTGTGGCCAGGGAGGAACTCTAGTGGAGCGACAGGGACACCAACCTACCCACAAAACTTTCGAACCAAAGCTTATCCTGCCTATATGAAATACAGGGATTGGGGACATAGCAGAGATTGAAGGAATGGCCAACCAATAACCAACCCAACTAGAGATCCTTTCCATAGACAAGTACCAATTCCTGACACTATTTTTATATATTTTTTATTACATATTTTCCTCAATTACATTTCCAATGCTATACCAAAAGTCCCCCATAACACTCCCCCCAATTCCCTACCCACCCATTCACATTTTTTTGGCCCTGCCATTCCCCTGTACTAGGGCATATAAAGTTTGTGTGTCCAATGGGCCTCTCTTTCCAGTGATGGCCGACTAGGCCATCTTTTGATACATATGCACCTAGAGTCAAGAGCTCCGGGGTACTGGTTAGTTCAAAATGTTGCACCTACAGGGTTGCAGGTCTCTTTAGCTCCTTGAATACTTTCTCTAAAAGTATCTAGCCTGTGATCCATAGCCCTGTGATCCATCCAATAGCTGACTGTGAGCATCCACTTCTGTGTTTGCTAGGCCCCAGTCTAGTCTCACAAGAGACAGCTATATCAGGGTCCTTGCAGCAAATGCTTGCTAGTGTATGCAATGCTGTCATTGTTTGGAGGCTAATTCTGGGATGGATCTCTGGATATGGCAGTCTCTAGATGGTCCATCCTTTTGTCTCAGCTCCAAACTTTGTCTTTGTGGTCCTTCCATAGGTGATTGTTTCCAATTCTAAGAATGGGCAAAGAGTCCACACTTCGGTCTTCGTTCTTCTTCAGTTTCATGTGTTTCGCAAATTTTATCTTATATCTCACTATACTAAGTTTCTGGGCTAATATCCACTTATCAGTGAGCACATATCATGTGAGTTCTTTTGTGATTGTGTTACCTCACTGAGGATGATGCCCTCCAGGTCCAACCATTTGCCTAGGAATTTCATAAATTCATTCTTTTTAATAGCTGATTAGTACTCCATTGTGTAAATGTACCACATTTTCTGTATCCATTCCTCTGTTGAGGGGCATCTGGGTTCTTTTCAGCTTCTGGCTATTATAAATAAGGCTGCTATGAACATAGTGGAGCATGTGTCCTTCTTACCGGTTGGGACATCTTCTCGATATATGCCCAGGAGAGGTATTGCTGGATCCTCCGGTAGTACTATGTCCAATTTTCTGAGGAACCGCCAGACTGATTTCCAGAGTGGTTGTACAAGCTTGCAATCCCACCAACAATGGAGGAGTGTTCCTCTTTCTCCACATCCTTGCCAGCATCTGCTGTCACCTGAAATTTTTATCTTAGCCATTCTGACTGGTGTGAGATGGAATCTCAGGGTTGTTTTGATTTGCATTTCTCTGATGATTAGGGATGAATTCCCGACACTAAGACTGATGTTCTGCTATGCTTGCAAACAGGATTCTAGCCTGGCTGTCCTCTGAAAGGCTCCACCCAGCAGCTGCCTCACACAGATAGTGGACATCCATAGCCCACTGGGATGGAGTTTAGAGGCTCTTATGGAAGAATTGGAGGAAGGATTGCAGCCTTTAAGGGGGTAGGACTCCACAGGAAGACCAAAAGAATCAACTAGCCTGGACACTTGGGGCTCTCAGAGACTGAACCATCACCTATATAATGGCTGAACCCAGGCCTCCCTGCTTGCACATTATGTTGCAGATGTGCAGCTGTCTTTAAATTGGTTCCAGACAACTGGAGTAGAGGCTATTCCAAAAGCTATTGCCTGTATGTGGGATATGTTCTTCTATCTGGGCTGCCTTGCCTGGCCTCAGTGGGCAAGGAAGCATCTAGTATTGCAAAGACTTCAAGTGCCAGGTTGGGGGGATACACAGTGGGCTTCCACCCACTCAGAGGAGAAAGTAGAGGGCTTGTGGGAAGGATTGTAGGATGGGGGACCGTTAGTGAGGCAGTGAGTGCTATGTAAACTGAATAAGTGAAAAGTAAATAAAATAAAATAATAAAAAGATGTTTCTATTATGTGTATCTATTCCTACATTCATTTATTTACATGCCAATATTCCAGACTAGCTCTACTTAATGGCATATTAGAGTAAAATTTCTCATTTATACATAATTTAAGAGATATAACATCTGTTCTTGTCTAAATCATTCCATATACTAGTGAAAGTGATCTGTTTTCTACGAAAATGATCATGAGTCCTTAACTATTATATACTAAAATGTGTAATGTTTGGTGGCTTATTGTAAGACCATTTACTTGATTCTCATTTTTAAAAAATGAATGAGTTATAAAAATTCTAATTAGAACATTACAAATGGAAGTTTGATAAATTCAATTTCTTAAGGATTATGACTATATATTGACAATTGAAGAAGTGAAATACTGCACCTATCAATGTCTATTTCTAGCAATTATCTGACTCCTTGTTTGCATGTTTTAGATATGCATTTTCTATCTCCTCTTATGCTTTAGTTAAATTTTAAACAAAGTCAACAAGGAGTCTGGGAAGGTGGCTCAAAAGTGCTTCCTATGTGAACTAAGACCCTTAGTTCCTGCTCCAAACTGATAAAAATGTCCATCCTGGATAATGTTGTGTATGTGTGTGTGTGTGTGTGTGTGTGTGTTTGTCAATGTAGAAGGATTTTAATCCAGCAACATGGATGCTTGGTAAGGGATCACAATCAAAAAGCCTTTAGGTCTGTGTGATCCAGCTGCAATACAGACATGCCACACACCTTTAATCCTTTGGACTGAAATATACATGTACTTTTAGTACACACCTTTAATTCTAAACAATGAAGTCTAATTGAGGTACAGGTAAAATGACAAATTAGAGAAAGAATGGGTCAGATATAGGATATGCCCATTTTCTAAGAGGACAGACAGGAACTATCGGGTACTTAAGGAGGTACTGAGTGAGTCAGAAGGTGGAGGCAGTTCACTAAGTGCATTTCCATTGAGTTCATGCAGTTCCACTCAGTTTAGTCACTGCAGTTCACTTTGCAGAATTCAGAGGATGTTTTTTCAAGCAGCACAATTCAGTAAGAAACTGAGAGAAGTCAGTTTCAATCATGAACGGAGTTTTGAACCTGAACAGCTGAATTGAACAACCCAGACAGAGTTCAAAAGAACTAGAAAGAGTAAGCTTATTTTGCAGTAAGACTCTGAGATAACAATTTCATCTGGCAAATAAAAGTTACTAAGGGCTTGGGGATTTAGCTTAGTGGTGTAGTGTTTGTCTAGTATCTTAGTTAGGGTTTTACTGTGACCATGACTAAGGCAAGTTTTATAAAAAACAACATTTAATTGGGGCTGGCTTACAGGTTCAGAGGTTCAGTCCACTATCATCAAGGTGGGATCATGGCAGTATCCAGGCAGGCATGGCACAAGCAAAGCTGAGAGTTCTATGTCTTCATTCAAAGGCTGCTAGTGGAAGACTGACTTCCAGGCAACTAGGGTGAGGATCTTAAGCCCACACCCATTCCAACCAGGTCATACCTATTCCAAAAAAAGCCACAGCTCCAAATGATGCAACTCAGTGGTCCAAGAATATACAAACCATCACACCTACCAAGTGCAAGGCCCTGGGTTCAGTCCTCAGCTCTGAAAAAAAAAAGTTACTTTTAGAAGACATGAAATTAAAAGAGAAAAGGCAAATATATTTCATTATGAGAGTATGAGATTATGTAATTATATTATAATTTCAAAATTTAAAAATCCCATGAAGTAAAACCTATCTAATCCCAATGCTAAGGAAATGGAAAGTAGGGGATTCTTGATGTTGGTAGGTTAGCCATCATGAACTAGAAATTCTTTCTCTCCTCTAACTTTGTATCACTCTTTTCTCAACTGACAGGGCTCATTTTTCTTTTAAATGGTGATTTGATAACTTTCTTGTGGCTTTATACTATGATTTTGCTTCACAGTTGATTCTTACCTTTTATTTTAATATTTTGTGCATATGAGTATTTTGCTTGTAGATTTCTATATCTATGCACTGCATGCATACAGTGTCCCCAGGACCCAGAAGAGGGTACCACATACTATGGAACTAGAGTTACAGCCAAATTGAATAGATATGTGCCTGCTGGGGTTAGATTCTAGGTCCTCCCAACCAGAAGTTCTTAAGGTCTGGGTTAAATAAAATATCCTTTCTGGAAAAACCAATCAACCAGCCAACCTACCAACCAGCCAATAAAAATCAAAAATCAAAACCAAACCAAACCAACCAACCAACCAAACAAATAAAACAAAACAAAAAAACAAAAACAAAACAAAACACAATTGAAACTGCATAATTCAGACATTGGATGTCAGGTTCTGTCCCCATGTGGTACACACACCCACATGCACACATACGCATACATACACATGCAAATATTCATAGACACTCACTCCGTAGACTCATAAATTTAACCTAGCAACATTCTTTACATATAACAACAAAATACATCAGTATGTCTACCAAATGATAACTTAAAATGAGAAAAAATGATTAATAAACTCACAATAAATGTTTAATATGACACAAATACTCAAAAGCACTTGAGTGTTTCTCAAACATTCCCTCTAGTAGCCATAGTTATTATTTAACATATATATATATATATATATATATATATATATATATATATATATATATATATGATGTGGGTGGGAAAGCAGATAAGGCATTTAAATAAAAAGTATCATCTTTTCAAATCTTTTGACTATATAACTATGTCATCATTATAAAAAGATTGCACATTAATTTTATTAATTTTTTGAGAATTTATACATGGCTACTCTATTTAAATCAAGACTACCGTTTTGCTTGCTTCTTGCTCTCCTTGTGTTCTTCTCAATTTCTCTCCATTTCATGACTTTGATTCGGTGTGTGTGCGTGTGCGTGTGCATGTGCGTGTGTGTAACTTGCTGAGTGAGTCCTTTTGTTGTAGTTTCCTATGTATATGCATTTACGGCTGTCCATTGAGGATAGGATAAGCTATTAAGGGCTTTTCTCTAGGGGAGACCAGTTCTCTCTCCTGTCACAGCCATTAATTGCTTACAGCTCTTTGTGGTGATTTGAATAGGTTTGACCCCAAGAGATTCTTGTGTTTGAATGTTTGGCCCATGGAGAGTAACACTATTAGGAGGTTTAGCCTTGTTGGAGAAAGTGTGTCCTTGTGGGGTGGGATTTGAAGTCTTCTATGTTCAAGCTCTGCCCATTGTGAAATCCAGTTTCCTCCTGGCTGCCTTTAGGATCAAGATGTAGAACTCTCACCTCCTCCATGACCATGGCTGCCTGCTTGCTGCCATGCTTCCCTCCATGATGACAATACTTTTGAAATGGTAAACCAGTACCAGTTGAGTGGTTTCTTTTATAAGGGTTACCTTGGTCATGGTGTCTTTTCACAGCATTAAATCACTAAGGCACTCTTCATTTAGGCATGAGGTCTTGTGAGCTTCCTAATCTACCTTGGAATGTTAGTTGATATTATCATTTTAGAGATTGTCATTGGTTATAAATTAAGAACATCATTTAAGAAGTACTAGAAAGGCTTGAGAATCTTCATGACTCCTGAATATTGTAGCAGTACCTTCTATGTTTGTGTGTGGCTCATAGTGATGTAGCTGCAGAAAACTCTGTCTATATGTTGAGAGGAGAAAGCAGTGTTGAAGCTGCCTATTCTGAAACTCATCTGAACTCTGTGAAATACTTTAAATTCTATTTTAGAAAACTGAAACTTAGTTTTCTGCTTTGTTTTTCTGTTATTTCATCTTAGATGATGACACCTTTTCTCTTGTTCTCTCTGTGGCTTGAGAGCAAGTTGTTTTATGGGGAAAATGATGTGAGATTACTGTATCAGAGCCAGACAATAAATATTGAAACAGAGTAAGTGTTTCTGTAACTTGCACATGCTTTTGTCACTTTGCTACTCATTTTTTTATGTGTGAACCAAGCTCTCTTGTCTGCCTGTCTTATTTCATGCTACATCCTGGTACAGTATTATTGTTGGTCTTTGGTGAACCTCACTTGGTTTTTCCTGTGAGCCATGAAAATCTGGAGGCAGTCAAGTTGGATAACCAGAAGTATGGTCATTCTGTGACGATTTTTCTATAGAGTTTCCAATTTTCAAGCCCAACTTTTCATTTTGACTTCCAGTCCTGATGACCTACATTGAATTCAGACAAATTATAAATATGTGCAAAATGACCTTTTCCAGATATTCTAATCAAGTTGTATGATTTTGTGTCATCTAATTTTCTAATGAATGTTTTATTCCATATCATTTATTACAGTCTACAGTTTGACTTTACTCCAAATACTAAAAGGGTCATATATCCAATATCACAAAAGCATAAGGTCACTAAACATGTAGATTCACTAGTTTTATGTGAAATAATTGCACATAATGTATATAGGACTCAAATGTAAACATTAAATTTATTTTGCTTCATATACACATACGTTACACAGAAAGTACTACATCAAGTTTTGGTTTGTTATAAGAATGCTTTAGTTCACAAATATTTTGGCAGTGATCAGCATCACTTGAAGGCAAATACAACATGTAGTTCTATGTTAGAACTCAAAATATAATGGATTTTGGAGAAGTTTGCATTTTAGAATTACAGATTATGACAATATAACTGTACTTATTAATATATTTTCAACTGAAACATAGTGAGAGTCAGTCAGGCTACATTATTTGTGCATTAATCATCATGAAAAAGTATAAAATCTGTATCCCCTACATATTAAAAATGTCAAGGACATCATTTTCAAAGTAATACTTCCTTTAATTTTCTATGTATGAAAGATTCAATTGAAATATGAAAATGGCTATAGTCTCCTACTTGACCACTTAACACTCAGCATTGTAAGCATCTCTATCAGCTTATATATAATATATAGACATAGTGACAGATAGATTTTATATATTATATTTCTACCTGGAATAAGACTTTTTTCTTTATCACTCATTATAGTATTGCTTTTTCATATTAAATTATACTGTGTCTTAAAATATTCATCTTGCCTAAATGCACTTTTGCAGCCATAATCTATCTGCTTTTCAGTGTTTCTGGTCTTTGGAATGATTGAGAAACTTGTTCTCTGAGCAGTTAATCCCATTTATGATCTGAGTGATCAATTTGTGTGTTACATTACCTGCATAATATCCCCATTGTACATAATGTATTTTTGATTTAACAGCTATAATCTCACCCAAATGCTCTTTCTCAGTCAAGTGTTTTCATGGACTTCAATATTTAGAGAGAATCTTCTGGGCACTCCAGCCATAATCACCCAAAGGCACCATAATTTCTATAAAGCACCCTCACCTCCTGTCAGGAGCATGCTCACTTTATCAATTTCCTCATATTTATGTGAATTTTCTAGCTGAGTGATGTGGAATGTTAACAAGTAAATTTGCTGGTTACATAATTTCAACTTAAAGCCACAGATAGATTTTTTTCTTATATAATTTAATAATTTACCATTTCTTTTAAAATCAATTCTATGTGTACTTTCACTATGACAGATACAAGAATAATGTTATAGACTCAATGTATTGTCCATCTTTAGTAGTTAAAGTGTACTGTGGTGAGTTCTTCCTACTGACTCGGTTAACAAACTGAGCTGACTGAAAAGTTAGATATTTTCACTGAAAAGTACTTTGAATACCAAAGACTTTCTGTTTGTATTTCTGACAATAGTCTTGATTAACTCTCAAGTATTCAATATTATTTATATTTTCATAACTTGGTACAAGTCAAATCAAGACTGTAAATTCAAATGTTTATATATGATTTTTTTTGTATTTTACCCTAACTTGCAAAATAACTCCAATGAGTTTTTATTTATGCTTAACAGAAATTAATGAGTAAAAAATAAGTGATCACCAGGAAAAAAAGGTAATCTTGCCTTAAATGTTTTCCCAAAACAATTTCATTATTCAAAATTAAAAGTCATTTGTAAAACTCTGAGAGACATAAATGTGACATGTACAACCTTGTGGACATTTTAAGTTTTAAGTCAATGTTTTGAAATTATGATGTCATAAGGTATGTTAAAGACATGTGGTTCATATTATGGTTGACCATCTCATAAAGTACTAAGGCAAATCACACAGTCAGTCAATATGTCCTCATGCCCTTGTTGGTCTTTTTTCATACAATATATCCTCATCACAGCGTCAGTCCCTCACTCCTCCCAATTCCCTGCTACATCTTCCCTTCCTGAAATCCACCCCCTTTATTTTCTCCTTTTTTATTTAAGTGCAGGCCTTCAAAAGGCTACAGTCAATCGGGCAAAAAAAGATACCATAAGAAAAGGCAAAAGCAGCCAGGCAGGCATGGTGGCACATGCCTTTAATCCCAGCACTTGGGAGGCAGAGGCAGGCGAAATTTCTGAGTTCGAGACCAGCCTGGTCTACAGAGTGAGTTCCAGGACAGCCAGGGCTACACAGAGAAACCCTGTCTCAAAAACAGACAAAAGCATTCATATTGACACTGATCAAGTCAAGCAAATAGAAGGATAAAGAGTCCCACGAGCAGTCAAAAGAATCAGAGATACACCTAATCCCTCCTTCAGGAAACTCACAAAACAACAAAGCTAACAACTATAACATATAAGATTACTTAGAACAGACCCATGCAGGCCCCGTGCTTGCTACTTCAATCTCTATGAACCCTGTTTAGGTGGTTCTGTGCGACTTGCTCTCCTGGTATTCTCCACCCACATTTGACTCTTAGAGTCTTTCTCCCTTCTCACTTAATATCAAATCACATTTTGATGAGCACTGTTTCTTTGTACCTTATTCTGCATCAGTAATGTGCACTGCAGCTTTCACTTGTACCTCATAAAGTGGGTTTAGTACAAGTCTTCATCTTCTTCCTGTTCCTTTTGTTCTGTCAACTGGAGTCTGGAAGATGACGCCCTGAGGCATCATGATAAGTGCCAATAAATGTCCTTCCTGATCCCCATCTCTGTGTCTCTACAGGAAGGAAGAAGAGCAGCCTATATAGAATCATTATTTTATATCAGGATTCATAGAATACAATTTCTACCTACTACTCACATATGAACATTTGTGAGCTTAATAAGAAATATAAATTTTTGTAGAGAAGGAGCTATGGGCATCACGTTTGTACAGGGGATCTGCATGCCATTTTCTTTCTTTTTTTTTGTTTTTTTCTTCTGTTTTGTAGATTTTTTTAATTAGGTATTTTCCTCATTTACATTTCCAATGCTATCCCAAAAGTCCCCCATACCCTTCCCCCCACCCTCCTACCCACCCACTCCCACTTTTTGGCCCTGGCGTTCCCCTGTGCTGGGGCATATAAAGTTTGCATGTCCAATGGGCCTCTCTTTCCAGTGATAGCCAACTAGGCCATCTTTTGATACATATGCAGCCATTTTCTTTAGTGTAGCCTTCCATAGTGTTCCAGTAGATAGCCTTGTATTCAGTACTCATGAAAGCAAACCTAATTAATATCAGGAGGTCAAAAATCTACATAACACATCAAAGTAGGCATGGATTTGTTGGGAAAATAACTTGTTTTTTGTGAGAGGAAGGAAAGTGAGAAGACAATGAGTATGTAAAATTATAAAAATTCAATATAATTGACATTAATATGCCTAGATTTGTAATTACTAATTAGTAAACAGATATGTAACATCTCTACTAAAGTCATAAATTTAAGAAAACTAGGTTTCATGGACTTTGAGAAGGGAAATGCACTGCATTTAATCTATATGTAAAATAGCAGATTATTCTTATTATTAAAAAATTAAACAGGTTTAGAGTAGATTCAATCTAGATTTAGTATTCTCAAAAAGGATTTTAGTGACAATACTTCCAAGGATTCTTATACCAACTAAATATTAATTTTGAAAATAGCTAATGTGTAGTCCATATATTATGAGATAGGATAGTTTTAAGGGTTTAACTTTATCAATACATTTAGTATTACATGTTATAAGAAAATGGAAGTGATTATCCTATCTTGAGGCTGCTGCTGATTCTTTCATCAAACTTGTTGATTTGAAAAAGGCTTATGAAGCAGTTTCCTCTCCAGACTAAGAATTTAAAGCAGGGCAAAGTACCCTACTCAAATTGTAATACCTTTCCTAAATCATTTTTATTACTTGACCCTAAAGCAGAGAAGAGTCAGTCTCCTGATTGGCTTATTGATATTTCTTATCAATCCTTCTATTTCCTCACCTTTAATTATTAATTCTCAATTTAGATTTCTATCGTACTGAGTTTTTTTTCTGACTCTGTAGTCTTTATAACTGTATGCATACAGTCGTTCAAATATTATCATTATCCATTAAACCAATATAAAGTCTCCTAGGAATGCTGGCTATGGATTTTTGACTCGTTAGAGTTTCTGACACAAAATGCTAAGTTATTTTATCCAGTTTTTAAAGATTCAGTTCACTATTTAGACATCAATTGTTGCCAAAAAGAAGGGCTTCTTCAAATGCTAGCAGTTCCAGACTGAAAAACTTAACAAATTCATAGCCTTATGTTACATGTTTCCTGACTATAACATTCTCCTTTCAGCAGCAAATTGGAATGCTAAAGAGAAAATCAGCCAACACAATAAAAAAAAAAAGAATCTAATTGGCACACGTAGTGCACTTCATCAAAAAGAATCATTACAATAGGAAAAAAAACTCAAGCAAGATTGAAAAGATATGCAAGAGAAGACACATAAATCAATGATTTGAATGCCAGAGGGGATACCTTTGTAGATTCTTCTCCCAATTAAAAGCAAAAATAGCTTGGAGAAATCTAACTAGGTCTTACCCTTAGGTGAAAAGCAATTAATTGCTGCTCTAAAGCTACTCAGATCTCTTTCTCCCCTCCCTATCCTCTCTTCCACCCTGGTCCTTCTCTCCCTCTGCCTCCCATGATCATTTCTTCCCCCTTCTAAGTAGGATTGAAACATCCTCCTTTGGGCCTTTTTGCTTGTTAAACTTCTTAATGTCTGTGAGTTGTATTGTAGGTATTTCTTACTTTTTAGATAAAATACCCTATTAGTGAATACATACCATTCATGTACTTTTGAGTCTGGTACCTCACCAAGGATGATATTTTATTGTTCTATTCATTTGCCTGCAAAACCCATGATGTACACAATAGCTGAATAGTATTCCATTGTGTAAATTAACCACATTTTCTGTATCTATTCTTCGAATGAGGGAAATCTGGGTTGTTTCTAGCTTCTTGCTGTTACAAAGAAGGCCACAAAGAACATAGTGTAGCATGTGTGCTTTTGGCCTGGTGTGGCATCTTTTGGGTATATGCTCAAGAGCTGTATTGCTGAGTTTTCAGGTAAATCTATTTCAAGTTTTCTGAGGAACAGCCAGATTTATTTCCAGAGTGGTTGTAACAGTTTCCAATCCCACCAGAAATGGAGGAGTGTTCCTTTCTCCACATCCTCATCATTATGTGCTGTCACCCGAGCTTTTGCTCTTAGCTATTCTGATTGGTGTAAGGGGGAACACCAGAGTCGTTTAGACTTGCATTTCCCTGATGATAAGAACTTTGAACATTTCTTTAAAACATTTCTTTAAGTGATTCAGTGATTCTCTGCCATTTGAGATTCCTCTATTCTGAACTCTGTTTAGCTCTGTACCCCATATTTTAATAGACTTATTTGGTTTTGGGGGACCTTAGCTTCTTGAGTTCACTATGCATTTCAGATATTAGCTCCCTAAGATGTAGGGTTAGAGAAGATTTTTTTCTCACTCTCTATGTTGCCTATTAGTCATAGTGACTATGTCTTTTGCCTTACAGAAGCTTCCAGTTTCATGAGGTCCTATTTATAACTGTTGATCTTAAAGCCTGAGCCATTATCAGTCTGTTGAGGAAAAATTCCCCTGTGCTTCACAGAAGGCTACTGATCAGTTTGAGTTACTTTTATATCCAGCTACTTTGCTGAAATTGTTTATCAGCTGTAAAAGTTCTCTGGTAGAATTTTTTGTTTGTTTATGTATACTATCGTATCATCTGCAAATAGTGATTCCTTGACTTCTTATTTGCCATTATGTATCCTCTTGATCTTCTTTTATTGTCTTATTGCTCTAGATAGAACTTTAAGTACTACATTGAATAGATACCAGGAGAGTGCACAGCCTTGTCTTGTCCCTGATTTTAGTGGGATTCTTCAAGTTTCTCTCCATTTAATTTGATATTGGCTGTTGATGTTCTGTATGTTGCTTGTTTTATATTTAGATACAGAGTGGAAGAGAGAATGAGTTAGCATAGAGGAGATGGGTCCCATATCCACTGGGCTCCTTGAGGGTCCCAGATACTGTGATTATTTGGGTGAGTGCCTTACCTGTTGCCCTGTCTATGGCAGATCTCCTGGGAGACTTGCAGACTATGGAGTGTTGTGAGGGGCATATTCATTGATATGACTGCTTGAAACCTTTTTAACTAATTAAATAACTATATCTCAAATGTTGCCTCATTACTGGTACCCCCTTGCAGAATTCTTCCCCATTCAATCTCCCATTTGCCTCTGGGAGGGAATCTTCCCTTATAGCCCAATTTTGTTGCATCAAGTCTCTGCAGAATTAGGCACACCCTCTCCCACTGAGGCCAGACATGGCAGCCCTCTGCTACATATGTGTTATGGCCTTGGACAAGACTGTGTATGGTCTTTGATGGGGGATCAGTCTCTGGGAGCTCCCAGAAATTCAGGTTAGTTGATACTGTTGATTTTCCTGTGGGATTACTATCTCATTGCGGGACTTCAATCATTTCCCTATGTCTTCCAAGAGGTCCCCGATATCCTTTCAATGTTTGTCTGTGGGTGTCTGCATCTGTCTCTGTCAGGTCCTGGATAGAGCCTCTCAGAGGACTCCTATGTACTCAGGCACAAGATAGAATCCATTGTAGTGTAAGGGCTTGGTGCCTGCCCATGGAATGGATTTCAAAACTGGCCTGTGATGGTTGCCCATTCCTTCAGTCTCTGCTCCATCTTTCCCCCTAAATTTCTAAAAATCAATATACAGCAAGCCAATAGCCAACATTAAATTAAATGGAGAGAAACTTTAAGCATTTCCACTATAAATAGGGAAAAGACAAGACTGTTTACTCTGGCCATATCTCTTCAATATAGTACTTGAAGTTTTGGCTAGAGCAATAAGACAACTAAAGGAGATCAAGAGATACAAATTGGAAAGTTAGAAGTAAAAATATTGCTATTTGCAGATGGTATAACAGTTTATATAAATGACCTAAATCTTCTACCAGAGAACTCCTACAGCTGATAAACACCTTGAGTAAAGTGGCTTGATACAAAATTAACAGAAAGAAATCAGTAGCCCTCCTCTATACAAGTGACAGGCTTAAAAAGAAATTAGAAAAATGTTACCCTTCAAAATATCTACAAGCAATATAATATCCCTTGGTGTAACTCTTACCAAGCAAGTGAATATTTTATATAACAAGAACTTCAAGTCTTTGAAGAAAGAAATTGGGGAAGATGTCAGAAGATTGAACAAACTCTCATGCTCATGGACCAGTGGGATTAACATAGTGAAAATGGTCATCTTACCAAAAGGATATAAAGATTAAATGCAATCTCCATCAACATTCTAACAAAATTCTTTACAGATCTTGAAAGAACAGTTCTCAACTTTATATTGAAAAACAAAAGATCCAGGACAGCCAAAGCGACCTGAACATCTGTAGGAATAAGGATCCCTGACAAAGCTACACTACAGAGCAGTAGTAGTAAAAACTTCAGGGTATTTGTATAGATACAAGGAATGCTATCTTAGACATTGGAATCATGTCTAATCTTCAAATAAGATTGATAACTTTATGTTTTACGTTATGTCTATAGTGTTTTTTACTTCATTTATTTATCCATTTTCATACTATATACACACTCACAGACAGACAGACAGACAGACAGACACACACACACACACACACACACACACATATATATATGTATCATACTCTTTCCCCTTAGTGGGTTTAGATGAGAATGGCCTCCATAGGCTCTCATATTTAAATGTTTGGTCCTTAGTTGGTAAACATGCCAAGATTTGAAAGTTTTGTGAAATTCTCTTTGTCAATATGTGTGTCACTTCGTCTACGTGTTTCTTGTACTTTTTCTTTGGTTCTTTGTTGTTCGTGTGTTTGTTATGTTCCTATGCAGGTTTGATTGTTTTTATTTCATCTTATTTTCTTATTCCTTAACTTTTTCCAGATGCCTATTTGTTTTATAATGAAAGATAGTAAGGAAAGATCTGGATTTACTTGGGTGGCGAGGAGGAGAGGCTGGTAGGATGGGGAAGGGAATCATAAACACAATATATAACATAAAAATAATGTTTTCAACCAAATAAATTCAAATTCTAATTCTAAAAGTAGATAAAATTATCTTGAAAGATAAAAACTAGCTAAGTAGACAGCTAAAATTATCCAAACTATAATATTGGATGTAATAACAATGGTGTATGAAATAACATGAAATTCCCACAACAGAATTAAATGTGCTCAAATTTTCAAATTATACAGATACAAAAATGTGGGACAGTGAACCATATCAGGAAACTTGGAAAGGTGGAGTTGGTTCAGAAACTCTAGCACCGCATACCTGAGGACAGTAGGAGATCCTCTGTTCTTAACCAGATTCTTGGCCTGGAGCATGTGACCACAGCTCCCCACATAAAGAATGTGACCAGTAGTCACATAGCATAGAAATACAGAGTTCTCCATGCAAAGCAGATATCTAGATGGGCCCTGTGGGTTTGGCCAATAAGCTTCACTTCCTGGACATTCTTTCCTGCAAAAAGTAATCTCTGGTTTACCTTGAGGATGTAGTATGTACCCATTTTCCATGATGAACAATCAATAAACTATATGGACAAACATGGATTGTCTCTCTCATCAGGAACTGCCATGGGGAGCATGGAGGAAGTACTCATCTACAGAGATGTGCTGCCCGAGTCTTCTGCAGAAGGTCTCTGAGCTAAACTGGAGTTCCTCCCCCTCTGCCCAGGGAGCTTTCTTAGCCTGCAGTGTCCCTCTATTTCCAACTCCCTCGACTTCCAGCAGCATTTGCACGTCCAAGAGTTTGGAAATCCCTGGCCCCAAGCTCCTCATCTTAGGCTCATGGACCCTCTTGTTCTGAATCTATACAATTTCTAGCTGTGACGGGATGCCCACGAGCTTGGGAACCCCTGACTCTTTGGTCTCAGCCTGCCTAGTTTCTCACCCAGGCTGAGGATCGTAGCTGCATTCTCTCAGCCCCTGAGCAGTGCATCCATGAATCAGTACTTCCCGCTACTCTAGCACCGGGTGGCTGTGCAGAGTAAATGCAATCTAGCATTCTGCATTTCGCCTGCCCAGTGGAGTTTCCACACCCCTGTGATGAGGAGGAATGGGAAACCACACAAGAACGGTACACATTTGGGAGTCACGTGTTATTTCAGTAAACAATATTAACTAAGAGTATATTTATTTTCTAAACCACTTATATTTTATGATGAAAATACTAAAGGCTTCATTCTAGTGTTTCTGAAAAATAGATGGACCATTGTTAGAAATTTCCTAAAATGACTTCTGTCATAAAATGAGTATTTGGTTTGGAAGAAGTAAAATTGTATATGCAAAATCTGTTTTGGAGATCACGGCAATAGTTCCTAATAATAACAATCACTTATCTGAAGGTAATTCTAGTAGAATTAGTACACACTGAGCAATAAAATCGACCTAAAATATCTTAAATAATGGATTATTAGAATATGAGCCCTGTGTACTTCAATGTGCCTTCTATTCAAACTATTTCTTGAACTCTGATGGAAATATGAATTTGAGGAAAAATTAGAAAGAATCAAAATTAAACAGCTCTCTCTCTCTCTCTCTCTCTCTCCGAGTGTGTGTGTGTGTGTGTGTGTGTGTGTGTGTGTGTGTGTGTTATAAGACAGTCATATTTATCAGTCTGGGATTGTAACAATAGAAATTAGAGTATCAAGTAAGTATTTAGATACCCAAATCTGAGTGTTTAGATACAGTTTTGCTTGTTGTCATAACAATAGTGACAATTAAAATGCAATTAAGTCTTTGAAGGCAGTTTTTACAGTCTGCCTGTTCTCTGTCTCACAAGGTCTAAAAGCTTGAAGCAAGACAGTTTGTCTAATCTGGGATATAGGCAAGCAAAGGTGAGTTAGGAACATATGTCCAAAACAGCTTTCCTGTCACCATTGTCAGGGCACTCAGCAAGCTCACAGTCAGCATTACTCTTTGTTTCAGCATCAATGGTGTTACTTCTAAAATTTACAATGATAGTCACTATAATTGGGAGAATGTTCAAAGGTACTTGCAGGGTGTTTGGCATAAAATTCCAACACCTCTCTGGATAATTTAACTTTGCGTAGTGAAATTATGAATTTAAAGACTGCTATTCTGCTGAGCTTTGCTGTTGCTGGTCAAGCTTCAAGAATGGCATATATGACTTGATCATGCTAGCCCTTCTTCTCCTAGGAATACTTTTATTCCTGCCCATCACGTTAAAGTGCCTTTAACAACATCAACATGTTGGCATCCAAAATACATGGCTTCAAACTAAAATGATCTCCCAGACAGAGTTAT
This sequence comes from Mus caroli, assembly GCF_978045245.1. Classification (NCBI taxonomy): domain Eukaryota; kingdom Metazoa; phylum Chordata; class Mammalia; order Rodentia; family Muridae; genus Mus; species Mus caroli. The sequence continues at coordinate 70,110,866 of NW_028227265.1, forward strand.
AAATTTAATAGGCTGGCTGGCAAGCCAGGGACAGATAAGATTATGCACAGAGCCTTACCAACATAAGACAGAGGTATTCACCAAAAGACCATGTTTGTTTATAACAAACACTAAAAGGCCTTGTTTGTTCATATAACACAAACAAGTTTTGCCTGCACTTGTCTTGAAGATGGGTTATGAAGGCATTCTTGTCAGAACAACATAAGACAGGCTCAGTCTTGTTTGGTAAAGGAGTAGGTTCAGGCAAAAATTTAACTTTAGTCAGGAATTTTAATCTTAGGGTTGAACAAAAGAAATAGGCTTCAGGCAAGATTTTGGGCTTAAACAAGAACAATCACCCATGGAAGGAGTTACAGAGACAAAGTTTGTTGCTGAGACAAAAGGATGGACCATCTAGAGACTGCCATATCCAGGGATCCATCCCATAATTAGCCCCCAAACGATGACACCATTGCATACACTAGCAAGCGTTTGCTCAAAGGACCCTGATATAGCTGTCTCTTGTGAGACTATGCCGGGGCCTAGCAAACACATAAGTGGATGCTCACTGTCAGCTATTGGATGGATCACAGGGCTCCCAATGGAGGAGCTAGAGAAAGTACCCAAGGAGCTAAGGGATCTGCAAACCTATAGGTGGAACAACATTATGAACTAACCAGTACCCCTGAGCTCTTGACTCTAGCTGCATATGTATCAAAAGATGGCCTAGACGGCCATCACTGGAAATCTCTTTCCAGTGGACATGCAAACTTTATATGCCCCAGTACAGGGGAACACCAGGGCCAAAAAATGGGAATGGGTGGGTAGGGAAGTGGAGGGGGGGTATGGGGGACTTTTGGGATAGCATTGGAAATGTAATTGAGGAAAATACGAAAAAAAAAAAAAAAGTGGTCTCAGGTATTTTGGCCATTCTGCAAGCTCTTGGAAACAACTGTCCCAGGAATAATCATGGGACTTTGCTTGCTGCCTTGCTAGTTCCTTATTGTACTGCTCACCCTTAATACTTGCATGTAATTAAAATGGTATAAAAGTGGACTGAGAAAAATTACACCAGTCTTCAGTCTCAAAAAAAAAAAAAAGAAAAAAAAGAAAAAGAAAAAAGAAGTCTTAAACTACTAACATACAGAACTTGAGTTTAAGAAGATTTCAGTACTTAATGACCTGAGAACTCTATCACTTATGGGCTGAACCTAGTGATTAGGCCTATACATGATAATAATTATGGATAGCAAAGCCACTATAGAAAGTCAACATATTTATCCTGCTTTTTAAAGTTCTGATTTTCCTTAACTGTAATCTACAGATGTTTTGTACTACATAAAATCAAAGCCAAAATCCCTGAACTTGGCAGCCTAAAATTATACAATTTTATTTCCATGATTCTTTGAAAGTACTGACAACTTCATTTGTATGACAACTAATTGCTGTGTCTATAGACATGCAAAATTTTGGTTGTCAATGATCATTACTCATTTATCTGATAGTTGAATTTAGTTATTGCTTGTAGATTCATTGGAGCAAACAACCACTGAGTATATACTGTTCGTGTGACCAAATTCCCCAGCTATGAGACTTCCCTAGTGTTAACTAGAAACTTCTCATCATTTATTTTTTGAGTATCAAATAGCATTAATTCAACCACAATCTGCAGATACCAACTGATACAGATTGGTCCAACTAAAGAGATTGGAAATAAGCTTTATGTCTAAATATCATAGTAACATTAATTGGTTTCCATCATTAATCTAACACCATTAAGATAATCAGTTTCAAAGACAATGACTTGAGTAAATGGAAATGAGAATAAGAAGAAAAATTAAAATCAGATAGTGATTAATTCACATTCTTAAGTTTATGTCTTACTTTTTTCTTTTTTTGTATTTATTTATACCCCATATTTTATCTACCCCCCAGGTTTATGTCTTACTTAAAAAAAACTTTGTTAATTTTTATTTTCATTTCATTTTAGATGTATAAGTGTTTTGCTTACATGTATGTCTGTGTACCATGTGCATGCCTGGTTCTTGCAGAGACTAGAGGAGGGCATAGGATCCCCTGGGAATGGAGTTACAAATGGTTTTGAGCCATGCATGGATATGGGGAACCAAACCCAACTACTGTGGAAGAATATCCAGAGCTCTTAACTGCTTAGCCATCTTTCCTGCCCTTTATGTCTTATTTTTTAGTGTATCAAATTTTTGATTACTCAACTTCAGGATAATAGAAGGAAAAACTAGGTAGTTTCTTAGTGGTACATTGGATTCTATTTCCTATAATATCTCATTGAGTTCCAACTGCACCTGTCTCTAATGAACATTGGTAGTGATGTTCAAATTAGCTTTTCTCTCTTCTGTTATAAAACCAAACTAATATTTCTGCTTAAATGTGTAATTGGAAAACAAAGTTAAAAATTTCCATGGTAAACTAACTTTCAGGGGAGAATGCACAGTCTGCTTTAAATTATGCCAAAAAACACATCTTATTTGTGTTTTATCAAAAATCAAAACATCAGAAAGCAATTAAAATATTTAATTTGAGATATTTGCTCTTTGATCAAAGCTTGCATTCACATGGACAACAGGTTGTAGAATGTATATGTAGTATATTATTCATAAGCATGATTTATCTTTCAGACAGTTATAATGTTAAACTGTGAAATTAAAGACAATTTTATATGAAGTGGAAATGATCCATTAAGGAATATGAACTTCAGTTGATGGAGTTTATCCCATAATAAGAACTTGTATGGAACAGTGCATTTCCTCCCAAAACACCAAAGAGCACAAAACATTTAAAATACTTAAAAATATACATAATAACATTATCAAAATTGAAAACTTAAAAGCTAAAACCTTGCAGATAACATCATAGTTATACCTAAAATACAAAGATAGAGATGGGATAATGTGGTGAATTTGAGGCTGCACGTCGATCACTCACCTATTTAAGTATGAAAACCATGAACACGATGGATGAATTGCTACTCAAATTTTTAGACTATGACAATAAATAATTCATTCTTGAACCTTTGAGACACATAGGAGGAAATCAATAAACAAAAATTGCTTAAGCTCTGTGTATGGAAAATAAAGCTTTTATTTTATTTGGAATGACTACATACTTTCTCATCTCCAAATGCATTTATCTCTGTCGCACATGTGTGTGCATCACATTCATCATGCTCAGGCACAGATGTGAGGCACGGGCACAATGTAGACACCAGGTGGTGATTGACTTAAGCTCAGCGCTTCACACAGCACTTGACTGACACTTTTAAAACTCTTTGTGGGTTTATATCTGTTTCATTTTAAGTGATTACAAATGTGCACGGCAGATTTATATAGCGAATACTAAAGAATATAGGAAGGGCTCTAGATAAGCAAAATGTATGAGAAAAATACAAGCACCAAATAGCCTATAATCTGGAAAGCTTTTTATTTTTTCTATTTTATTAACATATCAGTGATTCAATATAAAGAAAAAGTATTTACAGTCCTATAAAATTCAAACTTTGCTTTATGTAGTTATAGTATGCACAATATCTCCAATTTAAAAACATGTTTTTAGGCCTGAGAAAAGGGCATATACTATGCATGTAAAAGTTGTGGGTTTGATCTATAGCACAAAAAAAAAATAATTACAGAAAACAAATAAATAAATATTAAATAAAACCAGGGACTTTTTTTAAGAATTTTTCAACATTTTTCTTTCTCTTTTATTCATTTTTTATTAAATAATTTTATTTATTTATATTCCAAATGTTGCCCCTTCCAGGTTTCCCCCTCCCCGAGTTCTTCTCCTCTTTCTGCTTTTCCCCTCTAAGAGGTTGCTCCACCTACCCCTACCTCACCCCCATCAGGGGTATCACATTTACACAGAATTAAGTGCACCCTCTTCTACTGAAGCCATACAAGGCAGTCCTCTGCTACATGTGTGCCAAGGACTATCAACCAGCCCATGTATGCTCCTTTGTTTTTGGCTTAGTCTCTGGGAGCTCTTAGGTTCCCAGGTTCCCCTCACCCCTCCTGAGGGATGTTTTAAACTAGATTAAGAATGAAGGTTATTATAAGTGAGTTCTGGGGATCAAATTTAATAGATACAAGAAAACTTTGTCTCAATATCTGTTTTGACATTATTCTCCCTGTGTGGCTGCAATCCTCGTCAGCTCCTTCAGTCCTTCCTCCAACTCTTCCATATTGGTCTCTGACCTCAATCCAAGGTTAGCTATATATATCTGCATTTGTCTCAGTCAGTTGCTGTATAGCTTCTGAGAGGAGAACCATTCCAAGCTCCTGTATGCATGCACAATATGGCCCCAGTGAAGTGTCAGGATTTGGTGTGTGAACATGGGATGGATCCCACGTTGGACCAGTCACTGGGTGGACTTTCCTTCAATCTCTTCTCTATTTTTGTCTGTGTATTTCCTTCAGACAGGAAAAAATCTGGGTTAAAAAATTTGAAGATAGGTGAGTAGTCCCCTGCCTCCACGAGGGGCCATGTCCATCTACTGCAGGTGGTCTCTTCCAGTGACATCTCCCCACAGTCAGGGATTTCTGTTAATGCCATCCTCATTGAGCCTCTCACACCCCAGGCCTCTGGGACTTTTTAGAAATTTCTGCTGCCTCCTAATACCCAATGCTGCATATTTTGACTCATTCTCTTGGTCCTTTGGGTGTCCCTCCTGTCTCTCCCTATACCTGACCCTGTGCCTCCTTTTATTATCCCCATTTCTGGGGATGTTTTAAACTAGATTAAGCATGAAGGTTATTATATGTGAATTCGAAGATAAAAGGTAATATATACAAGAAAACTTTGTCTAAATTTTGTGAAGGCAATATAAATATTTTCTAAATTAAATTACTCTAGGAAAGTTAAATAATCTTGTACTCATAGGGTTTTTATATGTATATTTTATTGTGCATTTCAGTTATTTTTTAATTACATTTATTTTTTTCAGTCAGGTTGTTGGCCTCCTCCCAGTCTGACATGGCACAGTCTCTAATCTAATTCTCCCTCCCCTTGTCTCCAGGAGGATGCCCCCTTGCCAGGCCTCCCCACTCCCTGGGGCCTCCAGTTTCTCAAGGGTTAGACACATCAGTTCCCACTGAGGCTAGACCAGGCAGTCTTTTGCTATATATGTATCAGAGGCCTCAGACCAGCTCATGTATGCTTCCTGATGAGTGGCTCAGTGTCTGGGAGATCTCGGGTTTCAGGTTAGTTGGTAGTGTTGTTGGTCTTTCTATGAGGTTGCCCTCCTCCTCAGCTTCTTCCAGTCTTCTCTGATTCAACAAGGTTTAAGTGTCTGCCTCTGTCTCAGTCAGCTGCTTGTTGGGCCTCTCAGAGGACAGCCATGCTAGGCTGCTGTCTGTAAATACACCATAACAGCAGTAATAGAGTCGGGCCTAGGAGCCTCCCCTTGAGATGGATCCCAATTTGGGCCTGTTACTGGACAACCTTTCCCTCAGACTCTTCTTCTTTTTTGTCCCTGCAGTTCTTTTAGACAGCCACAATCCTGGGTCAGAATTTTTGATTGTGGGATGGCAACCCCATCCTTGTCTTTCTTCTGGAGGTGGACTCTATGAGTTCCCTCTGCCCACTAGAGGGCATTTCATCTAAGGTCCTTCTTTTGAGTCCTGAGAGACTCAAACCACCCAGTTCTCTGATACTTTCTAGAGGGTCCCTACACTTTCTACGCACAGAGATGCTTTCCCTCAATGCTTTTCTCCTGTCTCCCTATGCCTAATTATGTTCCCCTTTACCCCTCTTCTTCCTTTCTCTCATCCAGGTCCCTCCCTCACTTTGCCTCCCTTGATTATTTTCTTCTCCTTACCATCCTCACTTTGGCTCTTCTGCTTGTAAAACCTTCTTGAGTTTTGTGGATTGTATCCTAGGTATTCTGTACTTTCTTTTGACTCATATCCACTTATTAGTGAGTACATACCATATGCATACCATATACATTTGGGGCTGAGATACCTCACTCAGGATGATATTTTCTAGTTCTATCCATTTGCCTGCAAGACATATGATGTTCTTGTTCTTTAAAGGTGAGTAGTATTCCATTGTGAAAAATGAACCAAATTTTCTATCCATTCTTCATTTGTGGGTCATCTGTGCTGTTTCCAGCTTCTGGCTATCACAAGTAAGACTTCTATGAACATAATGGAACATGTACCCCTGTAGCATGGTCGAGAATCTTTTGGGTATATGCCCAAGAGTGGGCCTCCAGGTAAATCTATTTCCAAGTTTCTAAGGAACCCCTAGATTGATTTCCAGAGTGGTTGTCCCAGTTTTCAATCCTTCCAGCAATGGAGAAGTGTTCCTCTTTTCCACATCCTGGCCAATATGTGCTGAGTTTTTTTTTTTTTATCTAAGCCATTTAGATGGTTGTAAGATGGAAGGAATATCAGGGTCATTTTGATTTTCCCTTTCCTGATGACTAAGTACCTGGCAACCCTGGCATGAAGCGTACTCAGTGCTGGTGAATAATGGTTTTTATGTGTTCTTGGATTCAGTTTGCTAGAATTATCTTGGTTATTTTCACATTGATATTCATATGTGAAATTGTCTGAACTTTTCTTTGTTTGTTGGGTCTTGTACGGTTTAGACATGAGTGTAATTGTGGCTTCATAGAATTAATTAGGCAGTGCTCATTCTGTTTATATCTTATGGAATAATCACTTAAGGATTTTTGGTACTAGCTCCTGCTTGAAGGTCTGGTAGAATTCTGTACTAAAGCCATTTGGCCTTTTTTGGTTGGGAAGCTTGTATTGATTTCTTCTATATCCTTAGGGAATTTGGGACTGTTTAGATTGTTTCTTGCTCTTGATTTAACGTTGTTACAAGGTATCTGTCTAGAAAAATCATCTATTTCATCTAGATTTCCAGTTTTGTTGAGTATAGGCTTTCATAGTATGATCTGATAATTTTCTTTTAATTTCATGAGTATCTGTTTTTATGTCTCCTTTTTCATTTCTGATTTTGTTAATTTGGATACTGTCTAGTTAACTAGACTAGGGGTTTATGTATCTTGTTGATTTTCTCAAAGAACCATCATTTAGTTTTGTTGGTTCTTCATATCATTCTCTTTGTTTCTATTTGATTGATTTCGACACTAAGTTTGAATATTTTCTGCTGTCTACTTCTTGGGCATGCTTGTTTCTTTTTGTTCTAGAGTTCTTAAGTGTACTGTTAAGTTGATAGTGTAGGGTCTCTCTAATTTCTTTACCAGGATACTTAGTGCTATGAATTTTCCTCTTAGCACTGATTTCATTGTGTCCCATAACTTTGGGTATGATGTGTCATCATTTTCACTGAATTTGAGGATGTCTTTTATTTCTTCCTTGACCAAATTATTATTGAGTAGAGTGTAGTTCAATTTCCATGAGTATGTGTGTTTTCTGTTGGTTTTACTATTTTTGAAATTTAGCCATAGCTCTTGGTGTTCTGATAGGATGCATAGAATTATTTCAATTTTCTTGTATATTTTGAGGCTTGTTTTGTGACCAATTATATGGCCAATATGGAACAAGGTATCTTGAGGTACTGAAAACATGGTATATTCTTTTGTTTTAGGGTGAAATTTTCTGTAGATATTTGTTATATCCATTTGGTTCATAACCTCTATTAGTTTAATTCTGTCTTTGGTTAGTTTCTGTTTCAATAACCTGTTTATTTGTAAGAGTGGGATGTTTAATTCTCCCACTATTATTGTGTGTGGTTCAATATGTGTTTTGAGCTTTAGTAATATTTCTTTTATGAATTTGTGTGCCCTTGCATTTTGGGCATAGATGTTTGGAATTGAGACATTCTCTTGGTGGGTTTTTCCTTTCTTGAATATGATGTGTCCTTCCTGATCTTGCTTGGTAATTTTGGGTAAAAAGTCTATTTTATCATATATTAGAATTGCATTTCCAGCTTGTTTCCTGGGACCATTTGCTTGTAAGACTTTTTTGCAGCCTTTTAATTTGAGGTAGTTTCTATCTTTGTCATTGAGGTATGTTTCTTATATGCAGAAAAATCCTGGATCCTCTTTGCGTATTTAGTCTGTTAGCTTATGTCTTTTTATTGAGGAACTGAGTCCTTTCACTTTGAGAGATATTAATGAAATGATTATTAGTTTCTGTTATGCTCCTTTTTGTAGATGGCATTAAGTGTGTTATTACTTCCTTTTAGTTTTGTTGTGAGGTGAGGGGCATATACACTGATAATTGCCTTGGCTGCAGCAGATCTCCTGAGATGCCTTCCTACTATGGGTCTGCTGCTCTAGATTCAGCACATCTCCTGGGAGGTCTTCAGACTGTGGGGTCTTCAGAGGAGCAGACATATTCATATCTTCCCAGGCAGAAGGTGCAGTCTTCAAGGGAGGTGGAGTCTGAACAGAGATTATGGGTTCCAAGTCTGCTGGGCTCCTTAGGGATGCCAGCTCTGGTTTTTGGGAGGGTCCCTTACTGTTGTCCTGGATACAGAAGATCTCCTGGGAGGCTTTTACTCTATGGGGTCTTCAGAGGATCAGACATGCTGATGATCTGCCCAGCTGGAAGGCACAGGCTGGAAGGTTTGTACTCATAGTTTTGTCATTTATACATGAATGTTGAAATCAGGCAGCATATTTCATGCCTCTGTGTGTTGTCTCATATTTCTGAAATACTTGTTATGTGTTTGATATAACTCATTTTGCAGGATCAGAAAAAGAATTATAAAATGTACCATGTTTTATTTAATTCTGCTTATCACAATCCTATGAGATAGAGATGTGCTATTGTGGATATCAGTATTCTAGTCTTTATGATGATGTCATTTTCTATTGATTAATGTATGTCAATTATTTTATATTCAATTATTGATGGACTTTTGGTCTGCTTATCATATTGAACAACAGGTCACTAAAGAAGAAAAATGAAACAATAAGGAAACAATATATTCACAGCTGGGCTTAAAATATAGATAAAATATAGTGACACCATGCAGTCTATCAGAAGAGCTAAAATAAAATGACTATTCAAAATATGTACAAGGTTGTAGAGTAATCAAGTTTCATGATAATTGAAAAGAATGTACAGTGTTACAAATTTAGGATCTAAGTTCTTAAAAGGCTGAATGTTTATCAACAGATCTATCTAGATATTATTTTCTCAGATACGGAATTGAAAGCAGATGCCATGCAAAATCTTTCCAGGGATTTTCATTCTTTAATTACTTCTTTGAATTTTGAGACTATAATATAATTGCATCATTTTCCTTTCACTCTTTTCCCTCCAAAATCTCCATGTACCTCTCCTGTTTTTCAAGGAAAACAAGACTGTTTCTGCTGCTAATATTTTTCGTAACTACCTGTCATTTTTCTTTTAATTATTGTGCAGGGTTAAAGTGTCATGGGCATTGTCCCATTCATTCCTTCATTCCTCCAAAATGAGACAAATTATACAAATCTATACACAAAATGGAATACTATTAAATAATTGAATGTGATAAAAATAATGACCCATCATTATCGATAACTTTTAAAATTACTGCAGTGACTGATATATATATATATATGATGTTAAATGAACTACATGTAGTCTATATTTTATCATTTTATCCTGTCTATTTCTCTTTTTTAAATTTTTTATTAGATATTTTTTCATTTACATTTCAAATGCTATCTCCTTTCCTAGTTTCCTGTCTGAAAGTACCCTATAGCCTCCCCCGACCCTGCTCCCTAACCCACCCACTCCCACTTCCTGACCCTGGCATTTCCCTGTACTGGGGCATATAATCTTTGCAAGACCAAGGGCCTCTCCTCCCATTGATGGCCAACTAGGCCATCCTCTGCTACATAGGCAATTAGAGACACAAACTCTATGAGGTATTGGTTAGTTCATATCATTGTTCCTCCAATAGGTTTGTAGACCCCTTTATCTCCTTGGGTACTTTCTCTACCTCTTTCATTGTGGGCCCTGTGTTCTATCAAATAGATGACTGTGAGCATCCACTTCTGTATTTGTCAGTTATATTAGGGATCTGTTAGCAAAATCTTGCTGTCCTGACTATTTTTAAATGTAAGTTTCTCTCATTACAGTTGATTTTAATTTTCCTGCTAAGTCCTGCTACTTAGGAAGAATCACTTCATCTAGTATACTTAATTATTCTTTCTGATATGCCTATTTATTATTTATGTCTGCTAGCCACATATCATTAGGTAAATGAAGGATAACTGATTTTTTTTTTGCTTCTTTTAGTAAAAAGACTTTCACTATGAAAAATCTTGGGTCATATATGTAATTAAATAATGCAATGAGAGGTAGACATAATGCTTAAAGTCATGTTCATGAAACACACAGTTATCTGGAGTAGAATTTTGTCAGAAAACAGATTTAGTTAAGTTTGAATAAATTCAACTCATGTGACTAAAAGAGGTGTGGTTGAATATCTTCTTTAGGAAATATCTGGCATTTATGGAGCTATAAAAGAGAGTATTTAGCTCTATATGGGTTTGTCCATAACTACAAAGTTTCTTGTTACTCTACCATCCTCACCTATTAGACTCTTAGGCTGTTGGTTTTATTAGATATTCATGCTGTTTTGTAAAATGAGCTTACTGCCTAAAATTGGTGAGGTCATTACTGATGGGCAAATGTCACCTTTCCAGATTACTTCCTTCTAATTTATTTTCAGGTTTTAGTTGAAGTGTTTACCTTTTGATTGGCAGGCAGGTAGACTGACTCTACAAAGTGTCCTGAGTATAGGATGTAAAAGCTTGGATAGATAGCAGTGTGACAGCAGCATAGATGCCTGGATAAGATGTGGCAGAAAAAGGTCACATCTGCTAAGATGGTTGCTAAGAAAAGCAAAACAAAACAAAACAAAACTCCAGACACTATCACTGTCTCCATGAGACATGATTTCTTCATAAATTTCTATCTACTGCTACATCTGTCTCAGTCTTTCTATCTGGAGTCATTTTATCTCTTCTCAACATTTGGATTAACTGTCTTAACATGGTTGACCTGTGTCTGCCAGACCTTATCCAGTCAATGCACATAATAGCTGCCCTCAGGTTCAGCCAGGCTTGTATACCCTGTGTTCTTGCCAACCTGGGGGTTAGGAGAAGAGGGGGGAGGGAAGGAGCCCACACCAGGCCAGAATTCTTCCTTTGCTCTGGGCAGGCAGACTCAGAAGGTTGCTAGGTAACTGGGAGGAGTCTAGCCTGAAGGTCATAAGCTTGGGACATGCTTCTCCTGTGGAGGTTGTGGGGTGGAGTGGAGTGGTAACTTCAATAGGAGCCTTGAGTCCAGGAGACATGAGGGAACATCTACTGTTCCATGTAGTTGAATTATCACCACCAGGTTTCTCGGGGGTTCTAACTTCATCTCGACTGGAGTCCAGCCTGTCTGTGAATATAGCCCAATGCCCCACAACCAACCAAAGAGTACACATGGAAGGATCTATGGTCCAGGCCCATATGTATCAGATGATGCTCTTGGTGGTCATCAGTGGGAGGAAAGGCCCTCTGTCCTGTGAAGGCTTGATATACCAGTGTAGGAGAATGCCAGGACCAGGAATTGGGAGTGGGTGTATTGGTGAGCAGGGGGAGGAGGAAGGGGAAACCAGGAAAGGTGATAGTATTTGAAATGTAAATAAAGAAAATATCTTTTAAAAAAATCCCCAAGCACTATAAAAGAATTAAAGGGGTTTAGAGAAGACAAAAACAAACAACTTGCTAAAGTTATGGGGAAGGAATACCTCAGTGCGGCCCAAGAAAACACAAATATAAGGCAAGAAGCTATAAATGAATGAAATGGTAAAAGCTATAAAAGATCTGAAACACAATTTAAAAGAAAGAAACAATGAAGAGAGCTTAAGCTGAAATGAAAATAAAACTAAACAGGTAATACAGGGAACTATTCTATATAATGCAATAAAACTAAATAAGTCATATACTACGGCTCCTACAGAACAAATTGTTGTGAGATTAGTAATTATGAAGAAGTTTTAATGGGAATATATACAACAATTTGTTTCACAATTTAAGGAACTCTGTTGTTTCCATAGAATAGTAGTTATCATACCTGCTTCACACAATTTAAGGAACTGAGTTATAGGGACAACATGGAGAAAGTTCATTATGAATGTGTCTGCTGACAAATCTGTCCAACTTTTCAAAAATGAAGAAAAAATTCTTTAGGAAGCTTGTCTAAAATTTCTACTCTCACAACTTTTTGACTACTACCAAACAAATAGTGGTCTATATGCAATGAAATGATATTCTAGAATCAAAAGAAAATATTCACATTTGCAAGAGCAAATGAGAATTAGTGAGTACATTAAATAAATCAGATAAAGATAAATTCAATGTGATCTCACTTATATAAGAAATGAGGCAATAAAAAGATAAACTTGTCAGACAAGGCCATTTTCTGCTAGGCAGATGGGATGGGAGTGTGTATTGTGGAGGGAAACTGGGAAGGAAGATATCATTTGAGACATAAATTAATGAAATGATTAATTAAAAATAAATATAAAAGATAAACTTAAAGCAAAGGGTAGAATATTGATGAGCAAGCCAGAGTGGAATACAAAGTGGAATAAGGTTGTTCAATGTTTGTAACATATCTATTTATAAGATGAAGAATTTAGGTGACCTGACTTTTATAACAATGAGTGTGCTAAAGAGAACATACCTAGGTATCCACATTCTTAACAGGCATAAACAATGATGACTATGTAAGGAAATGGAAGAGTTAAAAACTTTTAGTTGTTGTCCCTTAAGATTGTACAAATATACAAAATCTCGATGAATACACAGGAAGGAAATTTAGTAATTTGCTAATTATTATATTTCTATAATATATATATACATAATTACATATGACATATATAATATCATTACATATGTCATAAAATTAGATATTGTTTACTTCAGATGCAAAATAAAATTTAAAATGTCACATATAATAAAATGATTAAAATTCAACTCTATGAGAATAATCACTTTGAAAAAGTTATTACATTGCACAAAGTAATTACAATAATGTTAGTTATGATACAGTCAGATACATATCACACAGTTTTAGAATGACTGGATATAATATTTATGAGTACCTGTTATTACAAAATGTCATATTCTACATATAAAAGATACATCACTATCATAAAATTACTATTTATAGTTCATTTCATAAAAAAAATGTATCCATGTTATCATTTACAAACATATTTTCTGATGTAAAAATGTTGGGATTATAAATTTGTATGCAAAAGTTTGCTTGTTAGTTAAAACTTTACTTTTAGATTTTGTTAAAATCTTGGGGGAAGCATCTATTGACAACATGGATTTTTCTGAATACTGGCAATAAAATAATAAAGGAGACTCCAGAAACAGCTACAAGTTGTGTGGCTAAAAATAAAATCAAATAACATAGCAAGCCAGAGCTTAGAGCCTATGAGATTCCTATATAATATAAGGATTTGTATTTTATTATTTGGTTTTACTGTAGAGGCAAAAGTTTAAATAACCTATGGCTTTCATTGCAAAACAAATTCCTCCTCTCTGCAAACAATTTAAAAAGAATTTGTTACAAATCAATGGGGCAACATCCCTTTGGTTTATTTCAAGTGTTACCACATGGTTTATAAAAGTGACAAAGAATGGATGTGAATTTATTACTGCCCATTAAATCTGTAAGAGACCATGTTAATTGGATGTCAACTTTTGTTTCTTGCTCACATACTTACTGGCATTAAGAACCATTTGATTTAAGCACACCCTAAAGAATATGTGGAATACTTATAATATTTACTAGATTATAGATAAAGTATGGGTTCAATCTCCATTAAAACACAGATATTCACAATGCAGCAAAGAATTATTCACCTTTAAAGAAAAAAATAATATTTTAACTTGTAAATTTTATTAAATTAAAATGTTTTTCATTTGTAAATTGAATGTTAAAAATTTTAATTTTCAAGATCTGCAAATATGTCAATGAACAATTTTTGGAAAGTCATTGAAATTGATTCATAATGGTATATGAACACATCTGTCTTCATAGTAGATTAAGAGTATAGATATGACAAATTATAAACCATAGTACAGCACTTAAATATGTAAGCAGAATAAAACAGTTTAGTTGCAACATCTCAAATATTCTTATGATCTCTTGTACTGTATTAATAATCTATTTCCTTATTCTATCCTGTTCTACAAATGCTATGTAATTTTGTGACAGCCTTGATACACTTGTATCAAAAAGTATTCCATCTTTTCAATCCTTATTTAGTCAAAATAAATGAACCACCCATCCCATTCCCCTCCCCCTGCTTCTATGAGGGTGCTCCCCCAACCACCAATCACTACTACCTCACTGCCCTGGCATTCACACATACACACCACCACCACCACCACCACCACCACCAACAACAACAACAACAACAACTACAACAACAACAACAATACCAACACCAACAAAAACACCACAATGACCACAATGGCAAAAACAGGAACTAAACACTGCTCATTGATATCTTTCAATATCAATAATCTCAATTTGCCCTACAAAGACACAAACTGACAGAATAGATGCCAAAACAGGAGCCATCTTTCTGCTGTATCCAATAGGTACAGTTTAACTTTAAGGATATACATTACTTCAGAGTAAAAAGATTAAGAAAGATATTCTAAGCAAACAGACCTAAGACACAAGCCAGTGTAGTGATATCTGATAAGATAGACTTCAAATAAAAACAAAGAAGAAGAAATAGGGAAAAAACAGTACATATTCATTAAAAAACAAACAAAAATTATCCCACCAACATATTTGTCAGCTTGCACAAATCTCAAGTCCAAGTGGATCAAGGACCTCAACATAAAACCAGATACACTGAATCTAACAAAAAAAGTGGGAAAGAGACTTGAACTCATTGGAACAGGGGGAAATTTCCTAAACACAACTCCAATGTCTCTTGCTCTAAGACCAAGAAGTGATCAATAGGACCTCATGATATAGGAAAGCTTCTGTAATGCAAAGGACATAATCAATAAGACAAATTAGCAACCTACAGATTGGGACAAAACCTTCACTAACCCCACATCCAATAGAGGGCTAATATCCAATATATCAAGAAGCAAACCACCTAAAAAAATCAAACAACCCAATCAACAAATGGCGCATAGAACTAAACTGAGAATATACAACAGAGGAATCTTGAGTGACTGAGAAGTACCTAAAGAAGTGTTCAAAGTCCTTAGTGATCATAGAAATACAAATCAAAACAACATTGAGAATCCACATTGCATCAATCAGAATGGATAACATCAAAACCAGAGGTGACAACACATGTAGGAGAGGATGTGGAGAAAGAGGAATACTCTTCATTGTTGATAGGATTGCAAACTGGTACAACACCTCTGGAAATCAATCTGAAGGTTCCTCAGAAAATTGGAAATATATTTACCTGAAGACCCAGTGTACTGGCTGGTTTTGTGTGTCAACTTGACACAGGCTGGAGTTATCACAGGGAAAGGAGTTTCAGTTGAGAAAATGCCTCCATGAGATCCAGCTCTAAGGCATTTTCTCAATTAATGATCAAGGGGGGAGGGCTCATTTTGGTGCCATCCCTGGGCTGGTAGTCTTGGGTTCTATAAGAGAGCAAGCTGAGAAAGCCAGGGGAAGCAAGCCAGTAAGTAACATCCCTCCATGGCTTCTGCATCAGCTCCTGCTTCCTGTCCTGTTTGGGATCCTGTCCTGACTTCCTTTGGTGATGAACAGCAATGTGGAAATGTAAGCCAAATAAACCCTTTCCTCCCCAACTTGCTTCTTGGTCATGATGTTTGTGCAGGAATAGAAACCCTGACTAAGACACCCAGCAATACCAATCTTGGAAATATTTGCAAAGGATGCCTCTCTATGCCACAGGGACATGTATTCTACTATGTTCATAGTAGCCCTATTTGTTATTCTAGCCAGAAGCTGAAAACAACCCAGAATACCACAACAGAAGAATGGATACAGAAAATGTGGTTCATTTACTCAATGGAGTACTACTCAGCTATTAAGAACAAGGGCATCCTGAGATTGCAGGCAAATGGGTAGAACTAGAAAATATCATCCTGAGTGAGGTAACTCAGACCCAAAAGGATATGCATTGTATGTACTCACTAATAAGTGGATGCTAGGCTCCCCCCACCAAGAAAAAGTACAGAATACAAAGATACAGTCCACAAAACTCAAAAAGGTCAACAATCTGAAGGGGCCAAGTTAGAATGCCTTAGTACTACTTGAGAGGGAGAAAAAACATTCACAAGGTGGGGCAAGAGGGAGGGACCTGGGAGGAAAACACCTAACCTGGTGTTAGGGTGGGGGGAAGGGGAACCTGAACTGGTATTAGATGAGGAAAAAGAACTGAAGCATTGAGGGCAAGCAAAAAGAATGGAAACAGGCAGCCTCAGGATGTAGGAGGTTGGGTGTACACTCCAGAATGTAGTAGAGACCTGGGTGGTGAGATATGCTCAAGACTCAAAGGGAGGGACCTTAGATTTAATGCTGGACAGTAGTGAAAGGGAACTTATAGAGTCCAACTAACAGGAAGACAGGGCATCAACTTGCCATCTCACAATCACATCTCTAACCCATAATTGTTCCTGTCTGAAGAAATTGCAAGGATGTAAATGGAGAGAAGCCTGAGGTAAAGAAGGTCCAGCAACAGTCCCAAAGAAGGATACAGTTCAAGGGTATGCCCAAGGCCTGACACTATTACTGAGGCTATGAAGCTCTTACAAAAAAGAATCTTTCATGACCTGCCTGAAAGAATCAGAGCTGAAAGAGTCAGAAGCAGCCAAGAAACAGATAGAAGTTGCTGACCCATGTGGCTGAATTAGGGAAAGGCTGGAAGAAGCTGAGGAAGGAGGTGATCCTGTCGGATCAATTAACCTGGACCCCAAAAATCTCACAAACATTGGACCAGCAGCCAGACAGCATATGCCAGCTAATTTGAGGACCCCAACACATACATAACAAAGGACTGCCAGGTCTGGGTTCAGTCAGAAAAGATGCACCTAACCCTCAAGAGATTGGAGGCCCCAGGGAATTTAGAGGTGTTGTCAGGTGCAGGGTAGTGTGGGGATGTGGAGGTATGGGAGGTGGGGGCATCCTCATGGAGACAGGAGTTGAAGAGGAGGTAGGAGATATCAAACAATCAACGGGTACACTGGGGGTAGGAATAAAATCTGGAGTGTAAATAAATAAATAAATAAAAGATGACATCAATTTTTAACATCTGTGAGCTAAACAAATGTGTACCTAAGTTCATAAAAAAGTACTGCTTCCCCTTAAATGAGATATTCACCCTGTCACACCAAAAGTGTGAGACTTCAGTACTCTATTCTGGACTATAGAAAAGTCATCCAGACAAAAACTAAATAGAAATTCTGGAGCTAACTGCTGTTATAAATAAGTGAAGCTAACATATATAGAACACTTCCATTGAAACATTAAAACATATATATGCTAAGAAGCTCATGTAAGTTTCTCCATAATTGATCATCTATGTGAGTACACTGCAAGTCCAAACAGATATAAGAAAGTTGAAATAACTTCCTACAGCCTATCTGATTGCCACAGATAACTCTGTATAAATAATAATAGAAGGAACAAAAATCTTACAAACTTATGAAAATTAAAATATTCAAAATTGAATGAAAAATGTGTTAATACTGAAATTAAAGACTTTCTAGAATTGAATGAGAATAAATATTACACAATCCTAAATCTTATGGGGCACAAAATTTTGAATCTAAGAGGAAAGTTCATAACACTCACTACTTTTAAAATAAATTAGAGAAATATCATACTAGTATCTTAACAGCATACCTGAAACTTTAGGGAAAAAAAGAAGAGATCACACCCAAACTTAATAAATGATTAAAAAATAGACAAACCCAGAATTGAATAAAATAAAATGGAAATAAACAAAAACAAAGAATCAATAAAACAAAGAGTTGTTCCTTGGAGAAGTCAATAAGATTGACAAACCTTACAAAGAGTTGTTTCTTGGAGAAATCAATAAGATTGACAAACCTTATACAAATTAACTAAAAGGCAGAGAAAGAATTTCCAACTAAATAAAATTAAAGATGAAAGGGGAGACTTAACAACGATACTAAATAAATCTATAATATCATAAGGGCATACTTCAAAAACGTGCATCCCAACAAATTGAAAAACCTAAACAAAAAGAATCATTTTTGATGCATATTACTTACCAAAATTAAAAGCAGATAAGCAGTATAAACACATCAATAAAACATAGTTAGATAGAAGCAGACATTAAATGTCTCCTAATCAAAAGAAAAGCAGTGGGCCAGAAAATTTTAGTTTAGAATTCTAACAGAATTGTAAAGAAGAGTACATATCAATACTCAGCAATTTATTCCACAAAATAGAATCGGAAGGGTCCTCCTACAATTTATTTAATGAGGCCACAGTCACCCGAATGTTTAAACCACAAAAATCACCCCCAAAAGCAAATATAGATGAATTTCCTTCATACACATAGATACAAAAATTCTCAAGAAGATATTTGAAAAACAAATTGAAGAATACATCAAAAGGATGACCCATTGTGTGGTCATCACTTACTGATGCAGAAAAGGTTTAACATACATAATCAAAAAATATAGCCCATTGTATAAACAGACTGAATGACAAAACTCAACTTATTATCTCATTATATGACTAAAAGTCCTTTTACATAATTAAACACCCCTCCATGATAAAAGCATCAGAGATATTAGTGATACAATGGACATACATCAGCATAATAAAGGCAGTTTACAATAAACCCATCACCAACATCAAATTAAACAGAGATAAACCCAAAGCAATTCCACTAAAATCAGAAAAAAAGACAAGGTTGTCCACACTTTCCATACCTATTCAATATAATACTTGAAGTCTTAACTAGAGCTGTAATATAACTACAGGAGATCAAGGGATAAACAATTGAAAAGGAAGAACTCAAAGCATCATTGTCTACAGATGATGTAATTATATACATATGTGATTCTAAAAATTTCACCAGGAAACTCCTATAGCTGAAGAACAAATTGAGAAATGTAACTGCACATAAAATTTACTTACAAAATCAGTATCCCATAGGCAAATGGACTGAGAAAGAAATCACAGAAATAACACCTTTGACAATAGCCTAAAATAATACATACAGCCTTGGAATAACTTTAATCAAACAAGTGAGAGACTTGTGAGATAAAATTTTAAGATCTTGTATCCTGGGTCCCTAAGAGAATAGTCGGCACAGGAAAACACACTGGCTGCAGAAGCAACATAGCTTCTGGGACAGGTAGCTTTTGGGCCTTCATCTTCAGCCAGGAGGCAGAGTTGAGTTCCAGACCTCTGTGTATCTTCCCTGCAAGAGGAGAGCTTACCTGCAGAGAGTACTCTGACCTCTTAGACTCAGAAGAAAGTTGGAGGTCCTTTGTTCCATCCAATAGAATACTAGGATCATCCACTTATATATTTGTGAGGCACTGGCATAGCCTCACAAGAGAGAGCTATGTCAGGGTCCTGTCAGCAAAGTTTCTGGCATATGCAATAGTGTCTGGGCTTTGTGGTTGTATATGGGATGGAACCCCGGGTGGGCCAGTCTCTTGATGTTGTTTCCTTCCATTTTAGATCCTAACAATGTCTCTGTAACTCCTTCCATGGTTATTTTGTTCCCCATTCTAAGAAGGAGCAAAGTATCCACATGTGGGTCTTCCTTTTTCTTGAGTTTCAGGTGTTTTGCCGATTGTATCTCTAGCTGCATATGTAGCAGAAGATGGCCTAGTTGGCCATCAATGGGAAGAGAGGCCCCTTGGTCTTACCAACTTTATATGTCCCAGTACAGGAAAATGTAAGAGCAAAGAAGTGGAGGTGCATGGGTAGGGGAGCAGGGCAGGGAAGGGTATAGGGGCTTTCAGGATAGCATTTGAAATGTAAATGAAGAAAATGTCTAATAAAACATTGAAAGAAGAAGGAGAGGAGGAGGGAGAGGAGGAAGAGGAGGAGGAAGAAGAAGAAGAAGAAGAAGAAGAAGAAGAAGAAGAAGAAGAAGAAGAAGAAGAAGAAGAAGAAGAAGAAGAAGAAGAAGAAGAAGAAAAGAAGGAGAAGGAGAAAGAAGAAGGAGAGGGAGGAGGAGAAGGAGAAGGAGGAGAAGGAGGAGAAGGAGAAGGAAGAGGAGAAGGAGGAGAAGGAGAAAAAAGAAAAAGGAGGAGAAGGAGAAGGAGGAGGAGGAGGAGGAGGAGGAGGAGGAGGAGGAGGAGAGTTGGATTCCCACGAGTGTTGACAGAGGCTAAAAGAATCACAGAAAAAACAAGCTTCAGCCACAGAGAGCAATAACAATAACATCAGAGATTACCAGATGATGAAAGGCAAACATAAGACTCTTACTAACAGAAACAAAGACCACTCAGCATCATCAGAACCGAGCATTCCCACCATAGCAAGTCCTGGATACACCAACACACTCAAAAAGCAAAACTTGGATTTAAAATCATATCTCATGATACTGGTAGAGGATTTTAAGAAAGACATTAATAACTGATTTAAGAAATACAGGAGAACACAGCTAAACAGGTAGATGGCCTTAAAGAGGACACACAAAAATCTGTTAAAGAACTACAGGAAAACACTGCTAAACAGGTAGAAGGCCTAAAAAAAGAAACACAAAAATCCCTTAAAGTATTACAGGAAAACACAACCAAACAGGTGACGAAATTGAACAAAACCATTCAAGATCTAAAAATGGAAATAGAAACACTAAAGAAAACCCAAACGGAGACAACTCTAGAGAAAGAAACCTAGGAAAGACACCAGGAACCATAGATACGAGCATCAGCAACAGAATACAAGAGATGGAAGAGAGAATCTCAGGTGCAGAAGATTCCATAGAGAACATGGACACAACAACCAAAGAAAATGCAAAATGCAAAAAGATTCTAACTCAAAACATTCAGGAAATCCAGGACACAAGAGAAGACCAAACCTACAGATAATAGGAGTAGATGAGAATGAAGATTTTCAACTTAAAGGGCCAGCAAATATCTTTAAGAAAATTACAGAAGAAAACTTCCCTGACATAAAGAAAGAGATGCCCATGAACATACAAGAAGCCTACAGAACACCAAATAGACTGGACCAGAAAAGATATTCTCCCCAACACATAATAATCAGAACAACAAATGCAGAAAATAAAGATAGAATATTAAAAGCAGTAAGGGAAAAAGGTCAAGTAACATATAAAGGCAGGCCTATCAGAATTACACCAGACATTTCACCAGAGACTATGAAAGCCAGAAGATCCTGGACAGATGTTATACAAACACTAAGAAAACACAAATGCCAGCACAGGCTACTATACCTAGCCAAACTCTCAATTACCATAGATGGAGAAACCAAAGTGTTCCATGACACAACCAAATTCACACAATATTTTTCCATGAATTCAACCCTTCAAAGGATAATAAAGTGAAAACTCCAACCCAAGAAGATTAAATGACTCCCTAGAAAAATCAAGAAAGTAATCCTTCAACAAACCTAAAAGGAGATAGCTACAAGAAGAGAATTCCAACCCTAATAACAAAAACAACAGGAAGCAACAAACTACTTTTCCTTAATATCTCCTAATATCAATGGACTCAATTCCCCAATAAAGAGACATAGACTAACAGACTGGCTACATAAACAGGACCCAACATTTTCCTGCTTACAGGAAATCCACCTCATGGATAAAGATCATCACTACCTCAGAATAAAAGGCTGGTAAACAATTTTCCAAGCAAATAGTCTGAAGAAACAAGCTGGAGTAGCCATTCCAATATATATATATATATATATATATATATATATATATATATATATATATATATATATATATATAAATCGACTTCCAACCCATAGTTATCAAAAAAGACAAGGTGGGGCACTTCATACTCCTCAAAGGTGAAATCTTCCAAGATGAACTCTCAATTCTGAATATCTATGCTTCAAATGCAAGGGCAGCTACATTCATTAAAGAAACTTTAGTAAAGGGCAGCTACATTCATTAAAGAAACTTTACTAAAGCTCAAAGCACACATTGCACCTCACACAATAATACCGAGAGACTTCAACACCCCACCATCATTAATTGGCAGATCATGGAAACAGAAACTAAACAGAGACATTGAAACTAACAGAAGTTATGAAACAAATGGATTGAACAGGTATTTATAGACCATTTCATCCTAAAACAAAGGACATACCTTCTTCTCAGCACCTCATGGTACTTTCTCCAAAACTGACCATATAATTGGTCACAAAACAGGTGCCAACAGATACAAAATATTGAAATTATCCTACATATTCTATTAAATCATCACAGACTAAGACTGATCTCCAATAACATCATAAATAATAGAAAGACAACATTCACGTGAAAACTCAACAACACTCTATTCAATGGTACCTTGGTCAAGGGAGAAATAAAGAAATTAAAGACTTTTTAGAGTTTAATGAAAATGAAGCCACAATATACCCAAATTTATGAGACACAATGAAAGCAGTCCTAAGAGGAAGAATCATAGCTCTTAGTGCTACCAAAAAGAAACTAGAGAGACTATACAATAACAGCTTGACAGCACACCTAAAAGCTCTAGAAAAAAAGGAAGCACATATAACCAAGGGGAGTGGACAGCAAGAAATAATCAAACTCAGCGCTGAAATCAACCAAGTGGAAACAAAAAGAACTTTCAAAGAATCAACCAAACCAGGATCTGGTTCTTTGAGAAAATCAACAAGATTGATAAACCATTAGCCAGACTAAGTAGAGGGCAAAGGGCAATATTCTAATAAATAAAATCACAAATGAAAAGGGAGACATAATAACAGTACTCAAGGAAATCCAAAACTTCATCAGATCCTACTACAAAAGTCTATACTCAACAAAGCTAGGAAACCTGAATGAAATGAACAAATTTCTAAACAGATAACAGGTACCAAAATTAAATCAGGATCAGATAATGATCAAAGCAGCCCAATATTCTTCTAAAGAAATAGAAGTAGTCATTAATAGTCTCATAACCAAAAAAAAAAAAAACAAAACAAAACAAAAAAACAAAAAACCAGGAACAGATGGGTTTAGTGCAGAGTTCTATCAGACCTTCAAAGAAGACCTGATTCCAATTCTTCTCAAACTATTCCACAAAATAGAAACAGAAGGTACTCTATCCAATACCTTCTATGACGTCACAATTATTTTGATACGTAAACCACATACAGACCCAACAAAGAAAGAGAACTTCACACCAATTTCCCCTATGAATATCGATGTAAAAATACTCAAGAAATTTCTTGCTAACTGCATCCAAGAACACATCAAAACCATCATCCACATTGACCAAGTAGGCTTCATTCCAGGGAGGCAGGGATGATTTAATTTACAGAAATATATCAATGTAACCAACTATATAAACAAATTCAAAGACAAAAACCACATGATCATCTCGTTAGATGCTGAGAAAGCATTTGACAAAATCCAAAATCCATTCATGGTAAAAGTCTTGGAAAGATCAGGAATTTAAGGCCCATAACTAAACATAATAAAAGCAATATACAATAAACTATTAGTCAACATCAAACAAATGGAGAGAAACTTGAAGAAATCGCACTAAAATCAAGGACTAGACAAGGCTGCCCACTTTCTTCCTAACTATTCAATATAGTACTAGAAGTCTTAGCCAGAGCAATTAGACAACAAAAGGAGATCAAGGGTACACAAATTGGAAAGGAAGAAGTCAAAATGTCACTATTTGCAGATGATATGATAATATATATACGTGACCCTAACAATTCCACCAGGGAACTCCTAAACCTGATAAACACCTTCAGTGCAGTAGCTGGACATAAAATTATCTCAAACAAATCAATGGCCTTTCCCTACACAAAGGATAAACGGGTTGATTAAGAAATTAGAAAAACAACACCCTTCACAATAGTCATAAATAATATAAAATACCTTGGTGTGACTCTAACTAAGGAAATGAAAGATGTGTATGATAAGAACTTCAAGTTTCTAAACAAAGAAATCAATGATCTCAGAAAATGGAAAAGACCTCCCATGCTCATGGATTGGCAGGATTAATATAGTGAAAATGGCTATCTTGCTGAAAGCAATTTACAGATTCAGTGCAATCCCCATCAAAATCCCAACTCAATTCTTCACCATGTTAGAAAGGGCAATTTTCAAATTCATCTGGAATAATATAAAACCTAAGACAGCAAAAACTCTCCTCAAAAATAAAAGAATCTCTAGTGGAATCACCATGCCTAACCTAAAGCTGTACTACAGAGCAATTGTGATAAAATCTGCATGATACTGGTATAGTGACAAACAGGTAGATTAATGGAATAGAATTGAGGACCCAGAAATGAACCCACACACCTCTGGTCACTTGATCTTTGACAAGGGAGCTAAAATCATATGGAGGATAAAGGACAGCATTTTCAACAAATAGTGCTGGCTCAACTGGCAGTATCATGTAGAATAATGCAAATTGATCCATTCTTATCACCTTGTGCAAAGATCGAGTCTTAGAGGATCAAGGACCTTCACACAAAACCAGAGACACTGAAACTTATAGAGGAGAAAGTGGAGGAAAGTCTTGAAGATATGGTCATAGGAGAAAAACTCCTAAACAGAACAGCAATGGATTGTCCTGTAAGATCAAGATTTGACAAATGGGACCTAATAAAATTGCAAAGCTTCTGTAAGGCATAAGACACTGTCAATAAGACAAAAAGGCCACCAACAGATTGGGAAAGGATTTTTACCTATCCTAAATCAGACAGGGGATTGATATCCAATATATATAAAGAACTCAAGAAGGTGGACTCCAGTAAATTAAATAATCCCATTAAAAAATGGGGCTTAGAGCTAAACAAATAATTCTCAACTGGGGTATACAGAATGGCTAAGAAGCACCTAAAAAATGTTCAACATCCTTAATAAATAGGGAAATGCAAATCAAAACACCACTGAGATTCCATCTCACAACAGTCAGAATGGCTAAGATCAAAAATTCAGTTGATAGCAGATGCTGGCAAGGATGTGGAGAAAGAGAAACACTCCTCCATCGTTGGTGGGATTACAAGCTTGTACAACCACTCTGGAAATCAGTCTGGCGGTTCCTCAGAAAATTGGACATAGTACTAACGGAGGATCCCGCAATACCTCTCCTGGGCATATATCCAGAAGATGTTTCAACTGGTAAGGAGGACACATGCTCCACTATGTTCATAGCAGCCTTATTTATAATAACCAGAAGCTGGAAAGAAACCAGAGGTCCCTCAACAGAGGAATGGATACAGAAAATGTGGTACATTTACACAATGTAGTACTACTCAGCAATTAGAAACAATTAATTCATGAAATTCTTAGGCAAATGGATGGTTCTGGAGGATATCATCTTGAGTGAGTTAACCCAACCACAAAAGAACACATATGATATGCACTCACTGATAAGCAGATATTAGCCCAGAAACTTAGAATATCCAAGATACACATGAAACTCAAGAAGAAGGAAGACCAACAAGTGGATACTTCATTCCTTTTTTTGAATGGGGAACAAAATAACCATGGAAGGATTTACAGAGACAATGTTCAGAGCTGAGACTAAAGAAAAGACCATCTAGAGACTGTTCCACTGGGGGATCCATCCCATATATAACCACCAAATCCAGACACTATTCCGTATGCCAGCAAGTTTTTGCTGTCAGGACCCTGATATGGCTCTCTCTCCTGAGGCCATGCCTGTGCCTGGCAAATGCAAAAGTAAATGCTCACAGTCAACTATTGGATGCAAGACAGTACCCCAATGAAGGAGCTCAAGAAAGTACCTCAGGACCTAAAGGGGTCTACCACCATATATGAGAACAACAATATGAATAACCAGTACCTCCCAGAACTTTGTCTCTAGTTGCATATCTAGCAGAGGATGGCTTAGTTGGCCATCAATGGGAGGAGAGGCCCTCGGTCTTGTGAAGATCATATGCCTCAGTACAGGGGAATGCCAGGGCCAGGAAACAGGAGTGAGTACATTGGTGAGCAGGTCATGGAGAGGGTATAGGGACTTTCAGGATAGCATTAGAAATGTAAATGAAGAAAATATCTAATAAAAACAAGAAGAAAAAAATAAGAAACAAATAAAATATAACAAAATACAAAGAGAAATGATAAAACTTGAAGACATTAATAAATGAAACTGAAGAAAGTTATTAGAAGATGAAAGATTTCTTGTTACTCTGAATTGATGTGATTAATAAATAATAGTAAAAATGCCCATCTTACTAAAAGCAATCTACATATTCAATGTAATCATAATTAAAATTCCAACTCAATTCTTTACCAATCTTGAAAGAACAACTTTCAGGTTCACAAAGAAACACACACACACACACACACACACACAAAGGAAAAAAGAAACAGGGTAGCTATAACAATCCAAAATCATAAAAGATCTACTGTATGTATCATAAACCCTGAGTTCAAGTTGTATTACAAAGAAGTAGTAATAAAAAATAGAATGCTGTAGACAAAAATACACATGTCAATGGAA
This sequence comes from Mus caroli, assembly GCF_978045245.1. NCBI lineage: Eukaryota > Metazoa > Chordata > Mammalia > Rodentia > Muridae > Mus > Mus caroli. The sequence goes on from NW_028227265.1 coordinate 70,137,498, forward strand.
TAGGATTGAGGAAGAAGAAGTTAAATTATAACTATGAACATCTGATTTTCTATAAAGAATCCAAAAACACAGTCTGGTATAAAAGGCAATATCTTCGACAAATGCTTGCGATCAAAGTAGCTGTCTGCATGTAGAAGGATGCAAATAGATCTACATTTATAACCCTGCACAAAATTCAACTCCGAATGGATCAAAGACCCTATAAAAGCACCACATAAGTGAACCATAATATAGGAGAAAGTTGGGAATAGCCTTTTCTTATTTTCGTGGCAAAAAGTCTTTAATCAAATTCTATTAGCACAGGAACATAGATTAACAAGTAATAATTAGATCCCATAGTACTGAGAATCTTCTGCATGTCAAAGGACACCTCATGGGGGCAAAGTCACTGCCTACACAATGGGACCATATTTTAAAAAGTATCTGTCCAATAAAGGGCTAAATGAAAAACATATAAAGAACACAGAAATATAGATATCATCAAAACAATTAATAACGAGTTATTCAAATGAACAGTTAATTCTCAAGAGGAATTTGAAATGGCCAAAAATCACTTAAAGAAATATCCAGCATTCTTAGTCATCAAGGAAAGGAAAATCAAATCTACTTTCAGATTTCATTTTACATCTATTCAAATGGCAATGATCAATAAAAAAAATTGAGTGCTCATAGTGAAGAGGATATAGAATAATGTAAACATTGATTTACTGGTAATGGGAATGAATTGTGCACCCACTATAATAGCCAATGTGGCAGTTGTTCCATATTGATCTATCTCAAGGTCCAGCTATACCACTTTTGAGAATATATCCAAAGTACACTTCATACTACCACTGATAAACTTGCTCAAACATTTATTGCTTCTCTATTCATAATAATCAGAAATTAGAAAATATAACTCCAAATGTCTCTCAAAATACAACTGGAAAAAGAAAACCTAGCATATTTATATAATGAGATCATATTCATCTGGTAAACAATGACATTCACAAGGAATTGGGTGGAACTAGAAAATCATCCTGAGTGAAGCAACCCAGACACAGTAGCACAAATGGGGATGTATTCTTTCGTATATGAGTGTTAGCTGTTAAATGAATGAGATCCAAGTTACAATTATAGAGCTTCAGAGGTTAAGTATACAGTAAAAGGACAGGGAGAAAGATAGATCTCCTTAGGGATAGGAAATAAAATAGATAGATATGAATGCATGGGGGCTGGGATGGAGCAGAACAATAAGGTGGCAAAGTGGGAAAAAGGAAGAGAAGGGGGAATACTGAAAGAGAGATTTAAAATAAAGAGCCATTGAAGGATAGTATGGAAACCTAATACAGCAAAAGTTTCCTTAATTATATAGATACATATAGATATAGATGTAGATATAGATGATATAGATATAGATACTTATATATGCAACCCCATTGAAATTATCAAATGATGGGACAGACAGAATCCCTGCTGAATATCTCTTAACATCATATTTAGCTTTCATTACCATTATTGGGTTACATATATTTGAAATGGGTTGCATAGGAACTTCCAAACAACTTGGACTTTTGGCAAGACTATAGTTTATCTCTACAAACTGATGGAAATGTTCTATCGCTGCATATAATACCTACACAGCTCCGTGGAAAGCTAGGTTGAGCTGCTACCTACATAGTGGCTCCACATTTATGTGTGTTTGTCTTTGGTACAGGAAGCTATTTCACCTGGCTGGTTCATCTCTCTTTTCTGGCTCAAATTCTTTTCCAAGCTGACTGAATCAATCTGGCTTCTCTCGGCTTCGCACTGAATTGCTCTGCTTTGCCTCAAACTAACTCAGGCAATTTGTTCTCATCTCTGCTAACCTGCACTGAACATGAACTCATGAAGGAAGTCAACTTCAGTGCAAAGAACTCACCGCTCTGACTCAAAACTAACCTCAACTCCCAAATCACTGACTCTTTCCCTGCACTGCTCTTAAATAGCTTCTCTTTCCTATGCTGTTCTTGTGAGATCTGTATGTATCTCTGACTCACTCTGTCAAATCTTTCTCTGATTCTTCCCTTTGTCTTTCCATCAATTAGATGTTACTTTCAAACATGCTTCCTTATACAAACCAACCTGACCTACAATGGATGGGATTAATGGTGTATAAAAGGGTGTGCCTGCATTCCAGCTAGATCATACAGACTTATGTCTTTGGATATGATCCTTTGCCACATTAACCATATTGCTGGATTAAAATTCCTCTTCAAAGGACTTTTTAGAAAAAATTAATCTTATTTCATATATAAATTAATGTAACTATGTGATAATATAATACATGTTATATATAAAATATGAATGAAATAGGAACACATATTTTTTTTTTTTTTTTTTTTTGGTTTTTCAAGACAGGCTTTCTCTGTGTAGCCTTGGCTGTCCTGGAACTCACTCTGTAGACCAGGCTGGCCTCGAACTCTGAAAGCTGCCTGCCTCTGCCTCCCAAGTTCTGGGATTAAAGGCGTGTGCCACCATACCTGGCAGTATTTTTAAATTAAAAGAAAGACTGAAAGTATTGCATTTGCAAGATGATACAACCAGAGATATATCATCTTATTAAGTAAAATAATGCTGACTGAGAAAAAAACTTTTTTCTTGTTTTTTTTTTTGTTTTTTTTTTTTTGTTTTTGTTTTTTCTCATTTACAGATTCTGGATGTTGTACAGACTCAAAAGGTGACATTTGGAGCAACATTTTCTAGGAAAAGAAAGGTAACCATGTAGGTGAAAGATGGGAGTAGAGGGAGGAGATAATATGGAGTGTTCAAACAGTACAAGCCCAACACTTCAATGAAATTGTCTTAGTGAATATATTACAAAATGTAATATATATATATATAAATATATATATATATTTGTAAAACACACAAATATGGATATAAAATTTGTGGTATATATGCACAAACGAATTTCTATCAAACATAGTGAAGATAATTATGGTGATTTCAGAATCTTTTTACGTATTCCTGGTGCCCTGGAAATATCTTTAAAGACTAGGCTCTTCTTGAACTCAGAGATCCTCCTGCCACTGCCTTCCAAGTGCTGGGATTAACGGTGTGCACCATCAAATATCATTTGAAGAACAATCTAAAAGACAAATACGTTTTCTCTCATTTGTGTTTCATATATTTTACATAGGTACATATAATCTTTAATAACATTTATACATATACACATACACACATATATCTGCAAATGCATATATATTATAGCAGCCTCAGTCAATCAGCTTAAGGCTTCCCACTTCTGAAGTACAACAACCTCAAGGAAACTCTTGCACCTTTGAAGAAAGGGATCTTGTGTGCCCCTTTGTGTTAGTGTTGTTACGGTACTCCATTGAATTTAATGCCTCCTTTATATCCAATACGTTTGAAGCATGAAACAACCAATATTCATTATTATGATTTTAGTAATTTCTCAGATATTATTCTTTCTATTCTTCAATTTCGGATAGAGAAAGTGAAGAGAAACATTAACATTTTTAAAGTTGAATTATTTGCAAAATAGAAATATACCTATGAATAATGGGGATGTAATTCTTGAAAAGAAAAAGATTCAAAATAGAAGAAATAGTGTTGACCATTTCTATTCTGCAAGATATATATATATATATATATATATATACATATATATATACATATATAAATTTCTAAGTACTTTCCTGAAACAAAACACAAGTGTTATTTAGGGGATTATGATGGTTTATTCAAATTGCAAAGTCAGACAGTCTTTGATATCTTATTATAAGGATGAACATTTCTGTAGAGAGATTAAAATCATTTTACCACGTGAAGTTAGTTATGATCTCTTGGGAAGAAATAAAAGGGTTCATGGCTTTTTTTTCTTTTGGTCTTTTCATTAAAATCATTTTAACTATCTACAAATGGAATAGGAGAAATGGACTACCTTTTCCATATTTATTATATATATATTATTAAAGATACAAAATTTGACTAATTTTAAAATGTATATTAGGCTTTGATCTCATATAAGAATAAAACTATATTATTCTCTTCCTGTTTTTATTAAGCCATAATTTGTGATAGTAATATACTTTAAATTAAATAGAAAATAAGCCTAATTTTAGAAAGTTCTTTGGAGTTGTTTAAGAAAAATTCCATTAAAGTCATTTTATTAAATAACTTTGATTTCACTTATTGAGGAAAAAAATATTGAAATCTCCTTTCTTATTTTATTTATTATAAAAGAATGACCACTAGTTTGAGCAGAATGAATGGATTGTGTCTTATTAATAGAAGGCACAAATATTCTCACTTAGAAATTTATTTACCTTTCTATTTTCAAAATTTAAAAATACAGGAATAGTACTGATGTATATGAAACATTATCAGTGCTAATTACAGTATTTCTATATTTTCTTTGATATTTTAAAACATGCTCAGTGTTTCATAATACATTGTAAGCACATCATTCAAAGGGTCATTACTATTACTACTTCTATTTTTAAGAAGTATTTGTGTTCTCTTCGTTTTAATAATGATTTCTTTGCATGTCATGAGTCATTTCTCCACTTTCTTCAATTATGTTGGATAATATAGCATGTTAAACTGATTTTTCTTATCTACATGTGCTAAAATAGAGTACATATATTTTAATATATTACAATCTTAAATATTTTAATAGTAGTATTTAATTCATCTACCTCCCTACCACCATGAACAATACTCACGGCATTGGTCACATATATTTTTTTCTGCTGTTTTGTACCCTACAATTTGTATGTATTTATGGTTTAATTGGATATTTGCCTTAGTTTTGTAATAAAAAAGAATGCATTTGAAAACTATTGTTTTATTTACTATTAACATGCACATTCCATGTCTTCCTGCTGGAAGTGGACACTATAAGTTCCCTCTCACTACTGTCAGGCATTTCACCTAAAGTCCTTCCCTTTGGATTCTGAGAGTCTCCCATCTCCCAGGTCTCTGGTGCATTCTGGAGGGTCCCCCTAACCTCCTATCTCATGAGGTTGCCTGTTTCCATTCTTTCTGCTGGCCCTAAAGGCTTCAGTCCTTTTCCCTCATCCAATACCAGACCAGGTTCCCTTCTCCACCCCACTACCCCCCACTCCCCATCCAATTTTACACCCAAGTCCTTCCCTCCCTCTCTAGTTGTGATTGCTTTCTTCTCCCTCCCAAGTGGGACTGAGGCATCCTCATTTGGGCCCTTCAGCTTGTTGACTTTTTTAGCTCTGTAGACTGTATCTTGGGTATTCTGAATTTTAATTTTTATTTTTTTTTTAATTTTGACTAATATCCACTTATTAGTGAGTACATGCCAAACATGTCCTTTTGGTTCTTAGTTACCTCATTCAAGATGATATTTTTCTAGTTCCATCCATTTGCCTGCAAAAGTCAGGAGGTCCTCATTCCGAATAGCTGAGTAGCCTTGTGTAAATGAATAACATTTTCTGTATCCATTCTTCTGTTGTGGAACATCTGGATTGTTTCAAGCATCTGGCTATCACAAATAAGGCCACTATGAAGATAGTAGAACATGTGTCCCTGTGGCACGTTGGGGCATCTTTTGGGTTTACTTTCAAGAGTGGGTCTTGAAAGTATAGCTGGGTCTTCAGGTAGGTCTATTTCCAATTTTCTGAGGACTCACCAGATTGATTTCCAGAGTGGTTGTATCAGATTGCAATTCCACCAGCAATGGATGAGTTTTCCTCTTTCTCCACATCCTCTTCAACAGGTTTTGATCTTAGCTACTCTGATTGGTGTAAAATGGAATCTCAGGGTCTTTTTGCATTTCTCTGATCACAGGGCATCAAATGAGTAAGAAGGGGGCCATCCTACAGTCACATCTCTGACCCATAATTATTCCTGTCTGAAAGAATTACAGGGATGGAAATGGAGAAGACCCTGAGGAAAAGAAGGTCTAATGACAGGCCCAAAGTGGGATCCAGCTCAAAGGAAAGTCCCAAGGCCTTACACTATTACAGAGGCTATGGAGTGCTCACATAAAGGAAACTTTCATAAACACACTCTGGAAGACTCACCAGATGCAGACAGAAGCAGCTGACCACTGTTGTTGAATTAGGGAAGGCTCAAAGAAGCTGAGGAGAATGGCAATTCTGTAGAAGAACCAGTAATCTCAACTAATCTGGACCCCTGAGATCTCTCAAAAACTGGACCACCAAGCAGGCAACATCACCAGCTGATATGAGGCCCCCAACACACACACACAGTAGAGGACTTCAGGGTCTGTGTTCATTCAGGGATGATGCACCTAACTAAAGCTCAAGAAACTTGAGTCCCCAGGGAGTTTAGAGGTCAGGTGGGGTGGAGGATGGGGGCATCCAATTGGAGGCAGGTGGGTGGGGAGGAGGTATGGGATGTGGAACAGTCAGAAAGTAGACAGTGCGGGAGATAAAATATGGAGTCTAGAAAATAAATTAAAAAAGCAAAAAGAATATATAAAGCCAAAACATCTCTCTCTCTAACAAACAAAAAACATATACGTTCCATTACTTCCAATTATCCTGAAATTAAAAAAAAAACTCTCTTTCTCTTTTGATACAATTAGCCTGAATGCATCACTCCTTACAGCTTAGGTTGATTTACCTACTAGTACGGATGGTTTTTGGAAGTACCTTATATTTCTGTTTGATGAACAACAGAGACAATCCACAATGCTTAAAGAGAGACATCAAAAGTCCTAAAAAAAAAAAAAAAAAAAAGTCCTCCAATGTTCTTTTTACTTACTGGTTATTGAAAGTAATTTATTTCCTTCTCTGTTCATATCACCTGTATTCTACCATCCCTCTCCACTCCTACCATACACATTAGAGGTTTCTTCACTCTCCTCACCAAAAGTGTCTTTCTGGATTTCTGGATTATCTGGGTTATTAACATTACATATACTGCACATTAAACCACAGACCTAAAGATTCAGCACTGTGATCCACATAAATCCAATCTGTTGTAAGTCCTCCATGTTTCCATGGATGAACCCTCACTTGTGAATACAGACAGCACACATATGATATGAGGGGTTATAAAAACACAAGCAATAACAAACAAAACAAAACAAAGCAAAGCAAAACAAAACAAAACAAAATAAAACAAAACAAAACAGTGGCCAGGATGATGGATCTGGGTGGAGTTGGAGATGTGTGTGGACGTGATCAAAATACATTGTATGCATTCATGCATAATATTCTAAAAAGATTAATAAATATTCTTGAAAATAATTCGGAAATTCAATTACTTATTTTATTTTAAACCAAATAAAATTTAGACTTCAAGCTAGTTAAATAAGAAGCTTCCAATGTCAGAAACTAGAAAGAGAACAAAGAGTAAAGTACTTTGGGGCATGACCTCATAGCAATATTGTATCATTCAAACTCTTCTCCAATGGTATATTTGAAGCTCATCAAACAGTAAGACATGAAGTATCAGGTACACTGCTGAGCTTTCCTGTTCAAAGATTGGCATTGACTTTAGGCTATTCCTGGCAGATCCAAAAGCTCCACCAAGTATCTGATGGTATGGTCATAGTAGAATAGGGGTGGGGACGTGCAAGCTCATTGACCTACATGGTCTGAGTTATTTGTCTGCCAAAACCAAATCTAAGTAGGTTTTAAATATGATTTAATTGTCAAACAATAATACTGAAAATTCCTAAACAACATGATGTACTAACCAGAACCCCGGAGCTCTTGTCTCTAGCTGCATATGTATCGAAAGATGGCCTAGTCGGCCATCATTGGAAAGAGAGGCCCATTGGACTTGCAAACATTATATGCCCCAATATAGGGGAATGCCAGGGCCAAAAGAATGGGAATGGGTGGGTAGGGAAGTGGGGGGCGCTATGGGGGACTTTAGGGATAGCATTGGAAATGTAATTGAGGAAAATATGCAATAAAAATATTAAAAATCAAAAAAAAATTCCTAATCTATAATTGAAAGTCATGGGGTATCATGACCAGTAACACTTCAACACATGGATATGGAGATGATAGCTAGTAAGTATATATTAGCAGCTCTCTATTAAAATGATATAATTAAGATAATTAACAAACAAATAGAAATGTTTATATTCTTACTATATTGGATGTTGGATGTATACTTACTGTATTGGGTGTTGGATATATTCTTACTATATTGGATATTGAATGTATTCTTACTGTATCATGAGTTTGGGCCTCTAGGAGGCATCACATCAAGCCAGGTGCACACACTTGGACAAAACAGCTGATATCATTATAGGAAAGCAAAATTCCAAAACTAAGAAGGCAGGCTCCATATATTTTCAGACCATGTTCACTATAGCCTAAGAGCATCCCATTTGTTTCTTCTCCAGGGTTTCCCCATATTCCCATTGTCTCATTCTGAGAAAAACTCTTTTAATACATTTGCCTGTGCAGATACTTGAGGTCATTTAGAAAGATTTAAACTGAAAGTAATACCGATATTGAAGTTTCTGAAAACATAATTTTAAAATAACAATTTTGCACGTTTTAATAAAAATTTTAAATTTGGAAACATAACATTAACAGAATTAAAGAAAAACAATAGTCATAAATTATAATTGTAATATTTAATTACAAAGCTAAAAAGCTGCCCTGAAGAGAAGCAAACATAGGTTAAAAAGAACTAAACTTTTAAAAGTTATTCACAAACAAGAATACAGTAATGAGAAATGAACACAACTATAGATACGAGTGAGGCATATGAAACATGGACTTCATTTTTGTATGTTTGAAAAATGAATATTGCATATAGGAAATATTTGAAGAAATAATATGTGAAAGTTTCAATATTGTATCAGACATGTAAGGATGGCCTCATGAAGCTTTGAGATTATCAGGTAGAAGAAACTCACAAATATCTTAATCCATTAGCATCTATACTGTCAACTTACTAAAAATGTAGTATTTTATTTTATATTATTTTATCTTGTGTTTATGTGTATATTTTGTTTCATATTTTCTTTTTTATTTGCTCCTTTTTCATACAATGTTTACCGACCACAGCCTCCCTTCCTTCTACTTTTCCCAGTCCCTCTCCAACATCCCTCTCCCCTAGGTCCACTCCTCCACTGTTTTCCTTTTTAAAAGAGCAGGCTTTCCAGGAATATCAAGAGAACATGGCATAACAAGTTACAATAAGAACCAGGCACAAACTCTTCTATCAAGGCTGGGGGAGGGGGCAGAAATAGGGTCCCATGAGAAGGAAAATGAGCCAGAGACACCTCCATTCCCACTGTTACCATCACCATGCTAAACAAATGACTGGTGTTAGAATGTAGCTTAGTTGTCCAAGTGCTGGCCTAACATGCTCAAAGCCTATGATTCAACTCTCAGATATGGTGCTGCTTCCATTTAATCCTAGCACTTGAGTTGTTGAAGCATGAGGATCCAAAACTCAGAGTCATCATCAGCTACATAGCAAGTTGGTGGCTAGGAAACTGGAGGCAAGATTGAGCTAGAGGAGAGACCTGGCTCCCCTACTCCTACTCCAAAAATAGACAAAAAAAAAAGGATATGAGAAAAAGGAAAGAAACAAACAAAATATGACAATTGTACATTTACCTTAAGAAGATTGTCTAAAAACTGTGCAAAGTACCTTAATGTGACATTTACCATATCTGCAGCCATCTGGAGATGTCTTCTATACTTTGTTCAGTTAGTGAAAAACTATAATACATGCAGTGCCATATAATATTATCTAGAAAAATAAAACAGTGAAGTTATGGTGAATTCAACACCTGAGTGAGCCTTAGTGACAGTAGACTGAACTTGAAAGTCAGCCTCATGATTCTAGCCTCTCAGTGACTAAATGATGGGAGATAAAGCAAATAGGATGGGATTATCAGGGAACAGCAGACAAATGATGGGATTAGCATAACTGAAGTTACTCACACTTATCAAGGCAATCACATCAGTGAAGTTAATTTTATGATATTCGTTTTTAAGTGTTAAAGAAAATTTTCTGCAGACTGTAAATCAAATGAAAACCTCATAAAAGTGAATAAAATACTTAATATATCTTATGATATCTATAAACTTACTTTATAGCATTGAAAGATCATGGGGATTCATTAACACTATCAAGTGTTGTATACTATATAGTTCTATACATCAGGATTTTTGATACTGGCAGGATCGACAGGCTTTTTGCACCAGTAAACATGTAAATGATGAATGTAAAATAATATTAAAACAATGACCACAAGGTCACTAGATACTTTTTTAAAATTTCAAATAACTACACACTTCATAATTCTCTGAAGAATATACCATATAGATCAGAGTATCCTAGAATATTATAATTGATTTTATGATAAAGAATCATTCAAATTCTGTTTTGAACCACAAGGAAGCATTACATTAACAAAGGGTGGTTAAAATGACTATGTCAAAGTTGTATTTTATATTATTTACCAGTCAGAATAGAAAATATATTCTGACTGTGATAGTTCACAGTAAGTTGTTAATTGTTAAACTCATGTAAAATTGGCCAAAATACTATTATGCAAGGTGAGTCCCCCATGATCTTAGTCAAGGTTTATAAAAGCACCTTAAGTAAGCAAATATTGTCATTGATCATGTAGAGCTACAAACAAAAAGTGACTTTTTGGAAGACTAGGGCTTGATCTTCTGATATTAGTAGAGTGCAGAATATTTTATAGTGCTACTTTTTCTCAGCCATGTGCATAAGTGCATGTGTACACACACACACACACATATACACGCACACACATACCCCCACACACACCCATGATTTCTCATGTGAAAAACATATGGAGTCAATGGATATTTTTCCCTAAGGTACACTATTCCTGCACACTTTCTTTGTTCTTAATTTGTAATGCTCATTTTCAAGCATAGAATACCAAAATCCAAGGGTTTCACTTTGTAGCAAAAACTCAAAATGATTAGGCTTGTCCATGACAATTTGTAAATGGAAGCAGATTTGTATCAGCAGGAACAAAATATGCTAGAAGACTTTCTACACTACATATTAATCAGTATATAGTTGAGTACCTCAGGTTTCAAAACTCAAATCTAAAATATGAATTTATTCTTATTATTTTCATCAAGAGTATGTCTGCTGCTATCCTTTGGTAACCAGAACGTATGATGAATCAAATATAAGTAAGTACTTTGTTTTGGCAAATCCACATTCTTCACTTATATTACATTAATCAAGGATCAGCATTGTCATTTTAATAACTATGTGTAATACACATGTAACATAGTGCACCGAATTAGATGTCACAGCTAGATATTCTCTATGTCTGGCCTGCTTAATGACAAGGAGGCATTGGTTTAGCTGGAATGCACATAAGGCATTCTGATTGGTGTCTGTGTCTTATAGGACTGTAGCCATGGCTTTCATAAATCTGCAGGTCCCTTTTCATCCTGCAACCTCCATTGTAAGCAAGCTCTCGCTGACAATTTGTACTTCCTTATTCTGTCTCTAAGATACCCTCCTTGCCATATGGTTGCTTGAACACCATGTGCTAACCATCTTAATGGCTGATATTAAATGGTATGATTTTTTTTTTATTTTTGTCTAATTCTGTTTTGCTTTTTCATTCTGCCTTTCCTTATCCTGGTCTGAGAAGCTACTGACATTGACTGCTTCTTGTAAGTTTTAATATTATCCTTAGACTTCTACAGTTATTATTATAATGATTTGTCATGAAATATTATTCTGAAAATTATAATTAGAAACATTTTCTTTGGCTTAAATTCTGATCCTTCATATCGCCCCCTTCCTAGTAATTTTTAGATACAAATGCGTGTTAAGTCACAGAGAAAACAGAAGACTATACTCTTCCATTTAATGAGGACATTTAATTTTCTCATTGGACTCTTCCCTTTTCACTCTTATCTATTTCTGGATATTATGGAGTGGTCTAGCACTGTACTGTGTGTGGCAACACCACAATCTCATGCAGAAGCAGGTGAGACAACCCAGTCTAGTTAGCTAGACATTGTCAATAAGAAACTTTAGGTTTATAAATTTCAATTGCTCATAGTAGCGTAAATTACTATTTATTACTATAATATTTAGTCTTGCAATTTCTTTAGTTTCATTATTTAATGAGGTGAATATGGAAAATATAGATTAAATGCATTACCTTCATATCTACTGTCTTTTAGTGAAATCTAAAAGTATGAAAAATTTATGAGCATAAAAAATTTGAATATCACTGAATGAGTAAAATTTGATCATATCATGTTTGAAAGTTATGGTTTGACTTCATATTACTACTAATAAAGAATGTAATAGGTAAATATATTATATTCTTGTGAGCTAGTAATTTATTTTAAAATTGTAAACAACTTTAATTTCTTTTGCTTCTTTGATAAAAGTGCAACTGACCATAGTTTAACAACTAATCTGATCTATGCCAATCACACTATTATTGTTTCATTTAAAAGAATTATCAATCAATTCTCTACTTTCATTGGTGATTGTTTATTCATCATTATCTCAAAACAAGTGATAAAGAATATGTATACATACCCTGATTATGTTCTTTCCCACAAAACATAAATATATGAAATTTAGCAATGAAGTTTAAATAGTATGTGTATTTATTAAAATGAATTTATGATACAAATATTTTATATTTTATGTCTTGACAAGAATAAGCCTTAGTATATCTGCATGTGTATGATGAAGATACACCTTCTGAAGACATCAGGAAACTCTTAACATGCTTTCATGCCACTCCCTGCCTTTCTTGTTATGTACCTTTAACTGAAGCCTTCAATAGCTCAACAGTATCAAAGCTAAAGTGGAACAATTATTCTCACAATTCTTAGTTGATTACTTTGTGTGAGAAAGATGGAAAACTGAGATACTAGAGAAGAAACATCTGTGAATGCAGAAAAGTTGAAGGGACCATGGTGTGTAAATAAGGGGCCGTCACCTTGCAGAGGTTAGCTTTCAATTTTATTCTCTATCTTTAGCATATTTACAGATTTTTCTTTATTTTAAAACCCCATGATAGTAGAATTGTATCCTCTCTGTAAACATAATGCAGCAAGTTAAATATTAAGAAGGTGTGTGGACTTTAAAATTGGAAGAAACACTGGAGCTATAATGTTTTCTCGCACCTGAAATCTAGCGACATTGAAAACTACAACAAGCCAACACAGAAAGTTTATTTCTCACACCTAGAGACAGAACAGCAGTACACAGCAGGTTGGATGTTTCATACTTCTTCAAAGCAGCTCTCAAAAAAGTTTCATTTGAAATAACCAGTCAGAAAGAAAGGAGGAAAATATATATTTCAACTATTTAACTATTTTTCAGGAGAATTTTCTTGGTTAATAAAGGCAATAAATTATACATTCTGGGAGCAATTATTCTGTAAAACTGTGATTTTATAAAATTTACCTGTATTTTTTTAACTGACAAGTAGATAATGAATTTAAGTTGATGGCAAATATATTACATTTTAATATCCAGGTAAATTTAAAAGTATGTTCTTCGTAACTGTACTATAATTTGTAACTTACTATAATTGCTTCACATTAGAGTCTTTTTTTTAAGTTTTGAAATCTGTTTAAATGCCCTAAAACACAGCAGGATTACTAGGTTGTCCAAGTTGAAGATCTAGTGGAGTGATTCTTGTATGTCCCTAGTACAAATTCAGACTCAATAGATGTACCTGTTACTTTGATCTGATCATTACACATTGGCTATATGGGATAATAATTTTCACTGCTCATATATATATATATATATATATATATATATATATATATGTGTGTGTGTGTGTGTGTGTGTGTGTGTGTGTGTGTGTGTGTGTGTTCTATATGCCAATTGAAATAAAATACATTGAAAATATTTAACACCCGAGGTCTAAATGATAGAAGTTAGGAAAATTTACTGTAACAGGTGCTCTACTATAGGATGTAATGATGACAGAAAACAAAAATGAAGGTTATGTTTATCTTGTAGCTTCATCAGTCTTTACAAAGATTGAAATACCGTGAAAGTAGGTGAGTTGAGCCCTACATATTTCAGTACCTGTCAAGGGGTGGATGAGGAGAATACTGAAATGGAAACTCAACTGTTAGCTGTGAACCTGAAAACAGGAGCACATTCCTGGCTTTTTTCCCTATGGTCAAGCAGGAGGTTTCCTGCTGGGACTCCAGCTTGAATGATGGACAGCATCATTTGAGCAGTCTCAATGGCACAACATCTTCACAGTGAGAAATATAATAAGATCTTCATCTCATTGACCTTCAATTGACCAAAACCAAGGCTTTCTCACACCTGTCTCTGAGTTAAAGAAATTGCTCATAGAAGAGAATGGCAATGCATGTCAGAAATTTCTGTGCAGCAACTTATTGTCAGTAAACAGCTACTAAGACTGAGAGGCAAGCCTGTCTGCCAGAGGACCTTTAACCTGCCACAATATGACATTCGTATCCTAGGTTTGAGACTACCCAGAAGAATGCAGCAAAATCAGAAAGGCAGGAAATCTTAATTAATTTCATAGAGCTTCAAAATGAAAAATATACAGTTACCATATAGTTTCAAAATCATTGTCAAATTGGTTTCCCTCTTAATAAAGATATAATTAAAGTGATATGGGGAAGAAAATCAAATACCAAAGAAGAAAGGAGTGGGAAGAAGAGGGTGGGGTAGAAAATATGAACAGCTATGTATATGGGATGAATTGTGCTGGTTTTCTTTTTTTTGATTCTAGAATTAAATTCAGTGTTTTACCTATACTCAGCATAAGCAAGAACTCTATCACTGAGCTCAATATCAAATTCTAACTTTAGTACGGAGGCTCCTGATGTTCCTTCTGGCCTTTGTAGGCACTATTAATATAAGGTGCACAGACATACTCAGTCTGCACTGTGAGCTGCTTCATGATGCCTGTGGAAAGCAAACTCAGGTCCACAGCAAAAGCAGCAACACATCTTAAATGTTGGCTCATCTTTCTGGCCACAATCCAGCTCTTAATATTAAATATTTTCCATAATATTTGTTTGAAATATTTTTGCATATATGTCCTATTTTTTCCTAAATATCATTAAGACCTATTTCAAAATGATTCCTTATGAAAAATGAAATAAACCATCCGGAAATAGCTATGCTGTAGATAGTCATTTCTTAAGCTCATCAAAATATGTAGAATCACTGTGTACAATCATTACTTATACAAATTGTTAGAATAATACTTAGATCATTGTAGTATCTTCCTTTATTAAGAGAAATGAAAATTATTAAAAGTTATATTAACTGTTACTTGTTATACCACTATAAAATATCACAACATAATTTGTTGAATTTAAAATAACAAACATATATTAAGCTAATTAAATTTATATCATTTTTATAAAATTTGGTTTATTCAACTATTATTGTAAAATAATTTAGGGATTTGTATCTACTGCAGCAAACTTTACTTGAAAACACCCACAGTAACATCTAACTATAGAAAGCATTTCCTTGTAAATTTTAATAGAGATTAAAATCTTCTGGATGTTTTGATTTCTATTGTCTTATCAAATTTTTCTAAAATGTGGATGACACTGTTTATAATTTTGTTGCTGCTTGGTGATTGTATCAGACTATGACACTACCATCTTTTGCTTCTATGTTCCACTTTATAATGAGATGTACAGCAAAAAATTTTTGTTCTGTGAATAACTGAATATAGAAAATCCTTAAATGGAATATCAGTACTTGGCTGTATAAAAATACGCCTACAAAATTATTTTAGAATGAAAAATAGTAGTGATAATCCAAATAGTATGTAAGGTAGCTGAGATACCTAGTGACAAGAAGTAAGTGAGGAAGGCAAATGACCCTTGCTTTTAGGACTCTGGGAGTGATTCCTTGGAAAGTACTGCAGCTGGTGTGTAATGCCTATAATTTAAATGGTAATGTGACTAGAATAAAACAAGAAATTATAGATCTGCTTACAAAAGATATGCAAGGAGAGATAAAGAGACAGAGAGGAAGACAGAGAGAGGACTGACTTTTTAGTATTCACTTTTAATATAAAAGGATTAATAGCTAGTGTTCTCAATGTTTCAGGAAGCTAAATCATACAAATAGTAACCTGTAGTAACCAAGTATCTCATTTGACTGACAAGCTTCTGACCAGGGTTCCATCAACTGCAGCCTTCCAAACACTACTTCAATTAAACATAAAATCTTGAAAATTATAAATACTGCCATTTTTATAAAAGTTAAGACAGTTCCCTAGCATATTTTAAATATGAGATCCATTTCAGCAACTGCAACTGATGACAATATTTCTATTTTATGCTCTCCTGCTCTGAATTCTAGCCTCCTAAAGATCTTTCATCTCCTTTTAGTGTAATTTACTTAAGAGCTTTGAACTGCCTGTTCAGTCAAAATGCATTTTTTAAATGATGGATTTTTTTGGCAAGCATTTTGTTTCACTTCTAGTGATAGATATGAACATATTGGCTAAAATCTCTGTTTTAAATAACAGTTCTAATAAATTCCATGTTTCTTATGAATCATTGAATTGTTCCCCATTTTCTGATGATTGGGGATGGCTGGTCCTACCCCCACTGCCAGATTCTACATTTTGGCTTCCTTTCTGGATTTCATTATTTCTGCTTTCTCCATTAGAGTTTGAACTCTGGGAACATTTCAGAACTCCCTAATTTTAAAGAAAATCATTTTATTGAATTATGAAATATCAATTTTAAATGTATGATGATATAGCTATAAAATATACCTATATTACATTTAAATAAGTCAGCCCTAAACTCTTACCAGAGCCTGCCATGATCTATTATTTTAAACACAAGAGGAGAATACCATTTTTATTGTGTTTCTATTCAAATGAAAGCAACTATTGCAACATAGAATTGAACTTTATAAAAAGTAAATGTTACTATTACATAAACAAGATACATTGAGTATAATAGAAATTTTCTTTCAATATGACTTCTATCAGGTGGTTGAAGCCATTTATATATGTACCTGCCCCAGACCCTCTGGGTCCCGTGCCTGCGTAAAACGGTTCTCTATAGTAGATGGGCAAAGCTTGGGACGTGACAGACAGACAAACACACAAGAGAGGTGTTGAATCTGAATGTAATCTTCTGGTTGAGCTTAGACTAATTATATTACAGCGAATATCATAAATTGTAAAACATAACAGATACAGTACATTGAAGTTTCCCAGGTGCAAAGGGAGTGACTGCAAAGTTTACGCTAGGGATCAGCATCCCTCCAGATGTAAGAGGAGTGACTTCAAAAGGACTATGTTTATCTTAGAGATTAGCACCTGCTCAGGGGCTGCGCTGAGTTTAGCACTTTAGAGTTAATTGGGCTAGAGGGGTAGTAACTCTTGCCTGGCCTCAGGAATAAAGTAGTGTCAAGGACTTAGGCCTTGTTAATACTTATCTATGTCTGGAGAGTTTCCATTTATCAGTATAGTAACTTAATTTGCTGTTGGCACGGAAAATAGTCTGTAATAAGAATTTCTATCTCAGTCAGAATTCCAGTCTTTTTCTGTAGATAGCTGATTTAATGACTAGTACGTAATTGGTTATTGAATAGGTTAAACTCCTTGTTACTATCTGGAATCTAAGAACACTGGGAAAAGGCTTTAGCTAATGTTAGAATAGAATCTTAAAAGACATTTACTATAAGGTAATGCTTAATAGAGTGTGCGTGAGTCTATACATTAGACTAATGCGGTGGGAATTTGATTATTATGGGTTCGGGAGAAAATGCCAAATCTCCGGGAGGAGAATTACCATGGAACTCTGATCCTCAAGAACAGCTTCCAGGCTTTACGCCTGCCAAACTGATCCAAAACTGGAGGGTAGACTTTCGTCAGACCTCCAGGAGAAGAGTTCTAGGAATTCATTTCTCAAGAGCAGCTCTTCGGCATTACTGCCTACACAAGCCTACTCCACCGGAGTTCTCTGGCATGTACCTTTTATCACAATAATTTTATCTCAAGAAACTAGGAATAATGCTATTTGCTGGGTTAATGTTCACAAAGCACAGAGTCCTGTTAAATTTTTGTCATCTCTACCGTGCTGGCAGCAGAGAGTAGTTGGGGAAAGGATGTGCTACTTGTGAACAGTGCATGTTCATTTGTGCCTTTCAGCCCCCAATGGATCTTTATTGTAATATTATGTTTCTCCCTTCCATTCTCTGTGTTCTGTGGAGATCTCTCTCTCTCTCTCTCTCTCTCTCTCTCTCTCTCTCTCTCTCTCTCTTTAACACACACACATACATGCACACACACACACAATGTCCTCAAACTCCAGGCCTTCTTTCTCTGTCTTTTCATCTGAATATTTCCCTTCTCTTGAAAAGAATATGTCAATAGCATGAAAATCATTTGAAAAACATTTCTTACATACCATATCCTATGTTTCACTCATTCTAGCTGCTTCTTACATTTTCTCTCCTATAAAGATTTCTAATTATAGAATAGTAAACATGTGTGATGGTTTGTATATTCATGGACCAGGGAGTGGCACCATTTGGAGGTGTGACTTTGGAATAGGTGTGACTGTTTGGAGTAGGTGTATGCCATGGGTATGGGCATAAGATCCTCACCATAGCTGCCTGGAAGTCAGTTTTCCACTAGCAGCCTTTGTATGAAGAAGTAGAACTCTCAGCTCTGCCTGTGCCATGCCTGCCTGGATACTGCCATGCTCCCACCTTGATGATAATGGACTGAACCTCTGAAACTGTAAGCCAGCCCCAATTAAATGTTGCTTTTATAAGACTTGCCTTGGTCATGGTATCTGTTCACAACAGTAAAACCCTAACTAAGACAACATGATTCTTCTGCAAACCAAACAGTACCAATAGAAGCATGTCTCTGACCTTGTTTTTCTCTCTAGCCTTTTATTATTACTGTTTTAGTAATGTTTTTATTTTTTATTAGTTATTTTCTTTATTTCCATTTCAAAATTTATCATCTTTCCCTATTTTCCCTCCAACCCCCCCTATATTATTCCCCCCTCCCCCTGCTCACCAACCCACCTGCTCCTGCTCCCCTGTTCTGGGATTCCCCTACAATGGGGCATAGAGCCTTCTTAAGACCAAGGGCCTCTCCTCTCTTTGATGTCCCACAAGGCCTTCCTCTGCTACACATGTTGCTGGAGCCACAAGTCCCTCCTTCTGTACTCTTTGTTTGGTGCTTTAGTTTGGAGGTACTGGTTGGTTCATATTGTGGTTCCTCCTATGGGGCTGCAAACCCCTTCAGCTCCTTGGGTCCTTTCTCTAGCTCCTTCATTGGGGATCCTGTGCTCAGTCCAAGGGATGGCTGTGAGCATCCACTTCTGTATTTTTCAGACTCTGGCAGAGCCTCTGAGGAGACAGGTATATCAGGCTCCTGTCAGCAAGCACTTTTTGGCATCCACAATAGTGTCTGGGTTTGTTAACGGTATATGGGATGGATCTTCAGTGGGTCATTCACTGGATGGCCTTTCCTTTAGTTTCTGCTCCAAACTGTGTCTCTGTATCTCCTCTCATGGGTATTTTGATCCCCCTTCTAAGAAGGACCAAAGTATCCACACTGTGGTCTTCCTTCTTCTTGAGCTTCATGTGGTCTGTGAATTGTATCTTTGCTATTCCAAACCTCTGATATCCACTTATCAGTGAGTGAATACCATGTGCTGTTTGGTAATGTTATATCGGTTGTGTGTTCAGGATTTTGTTTTATCCTGTGTATATGTCTTTGCAACATGTATATGTATTATGCATGGAGGCATGAAAGGGACATTGGAATTCTTTTTTTTTGGGGGGGGGGTTTGAGACAGGGTTTCTCTGTGTAGCCCTGGCTGTCCTGGAACTCACTTTGTAGACCAGGCTGGCCTCGAACTCAGAAATCCGCCTGCCTCTGCCTCCCGAGTGCTGGGATTAAAGGCGTGCGCCACCACGCCCGGCTCGACATTGGAATTCTTATGACTGGAGTCTCAGACAGTCGGGAGCAGCTCTGGGTTGGTAGGAATTGAACCAAGGTCTTCTTGAAGAGCAGAGGTGATCTCTCCCAATGAGGCATGGCCTTCATACCTGACTATAGTCTCATTGCAGCTATCGCAACCCAGTTGTGTGTCTGCTATCTTGAATTTTCCACCTGCTAATATCTTGTGAATTCCACTCTTATAAAATATTATTCTCTTTTACAAAAAGCTGCTTTCTATTCTATCACTGAAGGAAGACCCTCTGTGATCTTCACACTACTATTAACTGTTAAACCTCTGACTTTCAGCATTAATTCCTTCTTGCAACAATTATGACCATAAGTTAAACACCTAATATTTTCTTTAATAACTATCAATATTTGATGTCTTCTTGATGTTATCCTCTTATTGGCCATACCCTCTCAGAGTCCTTTAATGATGAGATAATTTACTCAACTGACCTAGTAATATTGGAATGCTCCATAATCTTTGATAGTCTTGTGGAGGATCACAGCCCATATCAGGATTTCATATTCCATCTGTAAACTGAGATCTCCAGAATTATATATGCCACAAAGCATCTTTTTTTTAAAACATTTTATTAGATATTTTCTTCATTTACATTTTAATTGCTATCCCAAAAGTCCCCTATACCCTACCCCTGCCCTGCTCCCCTACCCACTCACTTCCACTTCTTGGCCCTGGCATTCTTCTCTACTGGGGCATATAAAATTTGCTAGACCAAGGGGCCTCTCTTCCCAATGTTGGCCAACTAGGACACCTTCTTCTATGTATGCAGCTAGAAACACGAGCTCTGGGGATTACTGATTAGTACATATTGTTGTTCCACCTATGGGTTGACAGACCCCTTCAGCTCCTTGGGTACTTTCTCTAGCTATTCCACTGGGGACCCTGTGTTCCCTCCTATAGATGACTGTGAACATCCACTTCTGTATTTGTCAGGCACTGGCATAGCCTCACAGAATACAGCTATAACAGGGTTCTTTCAACAAAATCTTGCTGGCATATGCAATAGTGTCTGTGTTTGGTGGCTGATTATGGGATGGATCCCCAGGTGGAGCAGTCTCTAGATGGTCCATCCTTTCGTCTTAGCTCCAAATTTTGTCTCTGCAACTTCTTCCATGGGTATTTTATTCCCTATTCTATGGAGCAATGAAGCATCCATGTGTTGGTCTTCTTGATTTTCTTGTATTTTGGAAATTGTACCTTGGGTATTCTGAGTTTCTGGGCTAAGATCCACTTATCAGTGAATGCATATCAAGTGGCTTCTTTTATGATTGGGTTACCTCACTCAATATGATATCCTCCAGATACATCCATCCATTTGCCCAAGAATTTCATAAATTCATTGTTTTTAATAGCTGAGTAGTACTCCATTGTGTAAATGTACCACATTTTCTGTATCCATTCCTCTGTTGAGGGACATCTGGATTCTTTCCAGCTTCTGGCTATTATAAATAAGGCTGCTATGAACATCATGGAGCATGTGTCGTTATTACCAGTTGGAACATCTTCTGGGTATATGCCCAGGAGAGGTATTGCTGGATCTACTGGTAGTAAAGCATCTCTTAAATGAGAAGATTTATCCAAGTTCTATTCAATACTCAGTCTTCATTCTCTTAAGCTCAGTGTCTTAGTTGGGGTTACTTTGCTATGATGAAACACTATGACCAAAAGCAAGTTGGGGAGAAAGGATTTATTTGGCTTATACTTCCAATCAAAGTCCAGCACCAAAGGCACTCAAAACAGGATCAAAGGAAGGGCTGAAACCTGGAAGCAGGCACTGATGTATAGTCTATGGAGGGTGCTGCTTACTGGCTTGCTCCCCATGGCATGCTCATCCTGCTTTCTCTCTCTCTCTCTCTCTCTCTCTCTCTCTCTCTCTCTCTCTCTCTCTCTCTCTCTCTCTCTCTCTCTCTCTCTCTTTCTCTCTCTCTCTCTCTCTCTCTTTCTCTCTCTCTCCTCTCTTTCTCTTTCTCTCTCTGACCTCTCTGTCCCTCTCCCCACCCCCTCTCTCCATCCTCCCACTTGATTGGTCACTTTGCCATTCAGCAAGTATTCCTTACATATTTCCACATTGCATGGCTTTTGCATAAAATGTTCTTCCTTAGACATCTATATTTGAATTTTGCTCCCATTCTTAGTGATAATTTCTCTACTTAAAATTAAATTTTAATATATCTTGTCACTTCATTCTCTGTTAATTGAACTTTGCTTTGTTTTTACTTGCTTGTTCCTTAAATAGGAAAAGAATCATGTACATTTAATCCTTTGGTTGCTTCCTTATGATGGAGGATTGCAGATTTCCATAGAAATATTCATTTTACTAAATATTATCTGAGATGATGTATGTAAAACTGTTAATACACAGTAAGTTGGCAAGAAGAACAGCATACTAAAAAAGAAAAAGATGAACTTGTATCAGTTCACTTTTTACTATTTTTTTTTTAATTTTTGTGTGGCTTTCACTCTGAGATACTTTCAGGTGAACACCAGTCATACTTCTTTGGGAGGAGACAGAGTAGCATTTCATGGTGCCTAGCATACTTACCTCAGCACTTTCAGAACTATGTGTATAATTTTATATGCTATATACTTTATATCCATATTTGTTATTTTTTACTTCTTCATTCCTATGCATTGCCTCATGTGCATAGACTATTAAGGTACTTGTTCATATATAAATACAAAGAACTCCTGATACCTTCAACAATTATACTCCATAAACTGGTAATAAAATTCTACATTTATGAGAATACACAAAGGAAATTCAGATTTCTCCAACTTCTGAATGTGTTCTATAAGCCACAAGTATAATATTCAGTGGTAAAACAATATTCAGAGCCAATTCATTGTATCCATTTATAGAGATTGTAGCTTTTCTCTTTCTCTATAGGCTAGAGGGAACACTTGAACCATTTCCTGTAAGAAAATACATTCTGTTAAATTAAAGCAAACTTTTAAGAAGCAATATTTCACATTTTAAAACATAATCTCATGTTTAAAAAATATCTTTTAGATTTAGAAAAAAATGGCCACTCAGTGTTAACATATTAAATTCAATGAGACATTCTATATCATTCCTCTTTCTATGTATCTTATTGATATGAGAAATTGCTCCTTCTCATTATGAAAATTCCTACATGTTTCCACTACATCTAAGCCTCCACAAATTGCATCAATATTGAGAATAATCAAAGAAATAAATATAATTTGTGCTTTTCAAAGCAAATTTACTGAAATTTTGCTGCTAAAATGAAGTTCTACCATAACATGCCCTTTAGACTTTTGCTACAGTATGTTCTTGAAAGCATTGCAAAATAGACACTGTGCAGTGTGATAGTGTGAGGTCTTCACTGACTGGTACAACAATATTTTTCTGTAATAACATAGCAGGGAAGGAACCAGGCTGAGATGCTTCATTGAATAACTTTCCAAATACTGCTGTCAAGATATTATCTTCTGAACAACTTTCTCCTTCCTCTCCACATTTGAACCCTTCTGCACTCCTACCTGAGGAGCTATTAGACACTGATTACTGTGGGAAAAGTAAGAGCTACTATTTTTAGGAGGATGACTAATATCCATTGCCTGTGGCTGACTCCACACAAATGTGTATATGGGTAACACTAATTCAGTTCCTGGTGTTATAAAAAAACAAAAAATAGGAGTGACTGTGGTCCCTAGAATCCATTATCTAGATCTGAACTTGCTCTTCAGTCTGGCGGAACCATGTGGCGCCGCAAGAGTGTGTTTTCTCCTTGTAGACTTCTTTTGAGACTCAAAACTATCCAGCATGAAACCATATCTGACCAATCCTATTCAAGTCTGATCTGCCTGCCATCCCAGTTGGTCTACCTGGGACACAGCCTACCGATAAGAGTTGCTTGCAGTCTCCAAGCTATCTTGTCTACCTCTGGGTTCTCTCTTTGGGGTAGATAACACTTGAGGGAAATAAAGGCCATCTTGGTTTCCCATGGAAACTCTGAGGCCCCAAGACTAACCAGTTTAGAACCCTGTCCTATCACATTCTCCCTCTATCCCAGTTGGTTCTGCCTAAAACACAGCCTGCATAATTGGGTTGACCTGAGGTACAGCCGGCAGAATAAAGTACCCTGAATTCCATTGTCTGACCTACAGCATTCTCCACCTTCCTAAGAAGTCCTACTGCCAATAGGATAATCCAGAAAATATCAGGGAAAGCCAAATGCCTAAAGGACAGCATAAGAACACATGCAAAAAGACCCAGGGTAATATAACATCACCAGAACCTAGCAGTCTTGTTACAACAAACCCTGAATATTCTAATGAAACAGAAACACAAGATTTTAAACCTAATCTTATTAAGATGATAGAGGCCTTTAAAGAGAAATGAACAAATCCCTTAAGGAAATCAAGGAAAATCCATTCAAACAGCTAAGAGTTATTAAAAGAGGAAGTAAATACATATAAAGAAGTACAGGAGAGTGCAATCAAACAGGTGAAAGATATGAATAAAGCTGCCCAAGACCTGAAAAGGGAAATAGAAACAATAAAGAAAACCCAGACTGAACTAATCCTGGAGATGATAAACCTAGAACAGAGAAAAGAAACTACAGATGTCTACATCACCATGAGAATACAGGAGGTGAGAGAGAGAGAGACTCTCAGATGAGAAAGATACGATAAGGAAATCAATGTATACATCAAAGAAAATGCAAAATATACTAAGTTCATGACACAAAACATATAGGAAGTTTGGGCCACTATTAAAAGACCAAATCTAAGAATAATCAGAATAGAAGAAGATTCCCAGCTCAAAGGCCCAGAAAATATCTTCAACAAAATCATACAAGAAAATTTTCCTAATCTATAGAAAGAGATATCTATAAAGGTACAAACACCTTGCAGAAGAACACCAAACAGATTGGACTAGAACAGAAAATCCTCCTGCTACATAATCCTCAAAACATTGACTATGTAGAAGAAATAATTTTAAAAGCAGTGAGGAGAAAAGGCCAAGTAATATATAAAGGCAGACCTATCAGAATTAAACCCAAATTCTCATCTGAGATTGTAAAAGCTAGAAGGGCCTGGCAAGAGGTCTTTCAGTCCCTAAGAGACGATAGATGCAAGCTGAGACTATGATAACCAGCAAAACTCTCAATCATCATAAATGGAGAAACCATGATGTTACATGACAAAACCTCTTGTACACAATGGAATACTATTCAGCTATTAAGAACAAGGACATCAGGAGTTGCCAGAGCATCTGCAGGATACATTTTGGTTCCCGGACTCCACCGAGACTAGTCTGCAAAGATGAGAGTGTGGACTACAGAAGCTAACATCTTCAGGGACAGAAAGGAGCCACAGAGCTTCTGAGATAGTACCTGTTTTGGGCTCCAGACATCTGGGCACCTTCCTTGCCAGAGGAGAGGTGTCTGCCCGGCCCAGGAGGGCTTTGCCGGAGTACCTGAGGGAGCCATCTTGGTCCCTGTATCCCGCTGAGGCTAGCCTACGCAGGTACCAGTGTGGACTACAGAATTTAACAGCTTGTGGGTCAGGTCCTGTTTCAGACATTCATCTTCTGCCAGGAGGCAAGTCTGAACACCAGATATGTGTGCACCTTCCCTGAAAGAGGAGAGCCTGCCTGCAGAGAGTGCTCTGACCACTGAAACTCAGAAGAGAGCTAGTCTCCTCAGTCTGCTGGTAGAGAATAACAGAATCACGAGAGGAACAAGCTCTAACCAGAGACAACTATAACAACTGACTCTAGAGATTACCAGATGGCGAAAAGCAGCCGTAAGAATCTTACTAACAAAAACCAAGACCACTCACTATCACCAGAACCCAGCACTCCCACCTCAGTCAATCCTGGGCACCCCAACACACCTGAAAACCTAGAACTGGATTTAAAGGCATATCTCAGGATGATGGTAGAAGACATCAAGAAGGACTTTAATAACTCACTTAAAGAAATAAAAAAGAACACTACTAAAGAGTTGTAAGTCCTTAAAGAAAAACAGGAAAACACATCCAAAGAGGTGATGAAAATGAACAAAACCATACTAGACCTAAAAAGGGAAATAGACACAATAAAGAAAACCCAAAGTGAGGCAACGATGGAGAGATAAACACTAGGAAAGACATCTGGAATCATAGATGCGAGCATCAGCAACAGAATACAAGAGATGGAAGAGAGAATCTCAGGTGCAGAAGATTCCATAGATAACATCCAATGGCACAACAATCAAAGAAAATGCAAAATGCAAAAATATCTTAACTCAAAACATCCAGGAAATCCAGGACACAATGAGAAGACCAAACCTATGGATAATAGGAGTAGATGAGAATGAAGATTTTCAACTTAAAGGGCCAGCAAATATCTTCAACAAAATTATAGAAGAAAAGTTCCCAAACCTAAAGAAAGACATGCCCATGAACATACAAGAAGCCTACAGAACTCCAAATAGACTGGACCAGAAAAGAAATTCCTCCCGACACATAATAATCAGAACAGCAAAAACACTAAATAAAGATAGAATATTAAAAGTAGTAAAGGAAAATGGTCAAGTAACATATAAAGGCAGACCTATTAGAATTACATCAGATTTTTCACCAGAGACTATGAAAGCCAGAAGATCCTGGACAGATGTTATACAGACACTAAGAGAACACGAATGCCAGCCCAGGGTACTACCCAGCCAAACTTTCTATTACCATAGATGGAGAAACCAAATTATTACACAATAAAACCAAATTCACACATTATCTTTCCACGAATCCAGCCCTTCAAAGGATAATAACAGAAAAAAAAAATACAAGGATGGAAACCATGACCTAGAAAAATCAATAAAGTATTCCTTCAACAAACATAAAAGAAGACAGCCACAAGAACAAAATGACAATTTTTTTAAATGGTTTTCAAGACAGGGTTTGTCTGTATCGCTCTGGCTGTCCTGGAACTTACTTTGTAGACCAGGCTGGCCGGAAACTCAGAAATCCACCTGCCTCTGACGCCCGAATGCTGGAATAAAGGGTGTGCACCACCATGCCTGCCGCAGAATGCCAACTTTAACAACAAAAATAATAGGAAGCAACAATTATGCTTACTTAATATCTCTTAATATCAATGGACTCAACTCCCCAATAAAAAGACATAGATTAAGAGACTAGGTATACCAACAGGACCCAACATTTTGCTGCTTACAGGAAACCCATCTAAGGGAAAAGAGAGACACTACCTCAGAATGAAAGGCTGAAAAACAATTTTCCAAGCAAATGGTCTGAAGAAACAAGCTGGAGTAGCCATTGTAATATCTAATAAAATTGAATTACAAACCAAAGTCATCAAAAAAGACAAGGAATGGAACTTTATACTCATCAAAGGTAAAATATTCCAAGAGGAACTCTCAATTCTGAATATCTATGCTCCAAATACAAGGGCAGCCATATCCATTAAAGAAACTTTAGTAAATCTCAAAGCACACATTGCACCTCACACAATAATAGTGGGAGACTTCAACACACCACTTTCACCAATGCACAGATCATTGAAAGAGAAACTAACAAGGACAAGGTGAAACTAAGAGAAGTTATGAAACAAATGGATCTAACAGATATCTACAGGACATTTTATCCTAAAACAAAAGGATATACATTCTTCTCAGCACCTCATGGTACCTTGTCCAAAATTGACCAGATAATTGGTCACAAAACAAGCCTCAACTTATACAAAAATATTGAAATAGTCCCATGCATCCTATCAGATCACCATGGACTAAGGCTGATCTTCAATAACAAAATAAATAATAGAAAGCCAACATTCACGTGGAAACTGAACAACACTCTTCTCAATGATAACTTGGTCAAGCAAGGAATAAAGAAAGGAATTAAGGACTTTTAGAGTTCAATGAAAATGAAGCCACAACATACCCAAACTTATGGGACAGAATGAAAACATTTCCAAGAGGGAAACTCATAGCTCTGAGTTCCTATAACAAGAAACTAGAAAGAGCACACTCTAGCAGCTTGACAACACACCTAAAAGCTCTAGAAAAAATAAAAAGAAAATTCTCCCAAGAGGAGTAGACAGCAGGAAATAATCAAATTCAGGGGCGAAATCAACCAAGTAGAAACAAAAACTATTCAAAGAATCAATCAAATGAGGAGCTGGTTCTTTGAGAAAATCAACAGCATAGATAAACCCTTAGCTGTCTCACTGGAGGGCACAGAGACAGCATCCTAATTAACAAAATCAAAAATGAAAAGGGAGACATAACAACAGATACTGAACCAATTCAAAACACAATCAGAACCATCTACAAAAGGCTATACTCAACATAAATGGAGAACCTGGATGAAATGGACAAGTTTCAAGACATATACCAGGTATCAAAGTTAAATCAGGATCAGGTTAATGATCTAAATAGTCCTATATCCCCTAAAGAAATAGAAGCAGTCATTAATAGTCTCCCAGCCAAAAAAAAGCCCAGGACCAGATGGGTTTAGTGCAGAGTTCTATCAGACCTTCAAAGAAGAGCTAATTCCAGTTCTTTACAAACTATTCCACAGAATAGAAACAGAAGTTACTCTACCCAACTCATTCTATGAATCAACCATTACTCTGATACCTAAACCAAAGAAAGACCCAACAAAGATAGAGAACTTCAGATCAATTTCCCTTATGAATATCGATGCAAAAGTCCTCAATAAAATTATCGCTAACCGAATCCAAGAACACATCAAAACAATCGTCCATCCTGACTAAGTAGGTTGCATTTCAGGGACGCAGGGATGGTTTACATACGGAAATGCATCAACGTAATCCACTATGTAAACAAACTCAAATACAAAAACCACATAATTATCTCCTTAGATGATGAGAAACCATTTGAAAAAATCCAACACCCATTCAGGGTAAAAGTCTTAGAAAGGTCAGCAATTTAAGGCCCATAACTAAACATGATAAAAGCAATCTACAGCAAACCAGTAGCCAACATCAAAGTAAATGGTGAGAAGCTGCAAGCAATCCAACTAAAATCATGGACTAAACAAGGCTACCCACTTTCTCCCTACCTATACAACATTGTACATGAAGTCCTAGCCAGAGCAATTCAAAAACAATAGGAGATCAAGAGGATACAAATTGGAAAGGAAGAAGTCAAAATATCACTTTTTGCATATGGTATGTAAGTATATATAAGTGACCCTAAAAAATTCCACCAGAGAACTACTAAACCTGACAAACAGCTTCAATGAAGTATTTGGATATAAAATTAACTCAAACAAGTCAATGGCCTTTCTGTAGACACAGGATAAACAGGCTGAGAAAGAAATTAGGGAAACAACACCCTTCTCAATTGTCACAAATATTATAAAATACCTTGGCGTGACTCGAACTAAGGAAATGAAAGATCTATATGATAAGAACTTCAAGTCTCTGAAGAAAGAAATTAAAGAACATCTCAGAAGATGGAAATATCTCCCATGCTCATGGATTGGCAGAATCAATATAGTAAAAATTGCTATCTTGCCAAAAGGAATCAACGGATTCAGTGCAATCCCCATCAAAATTCCAAATCAACTCTTCAATGAATTAGAAAGGGAAATCTACAAATTCATCTGGAATAACAAAAAACCTAGGATAGCAATGACCCTTCTCAAGGATAAAAGAACCTCTGGTAGAATCACCATGCCTGACCTAAAGCTGTACTACAAAGCAATTGTGATAAAAACTGCATGGTACTGGTATAGTGACAAACAAGTAGACCAATGGAGTAGAATTGAAGACCGAGAAATGAACCCACATACCTATGGTCACTTGATCTTTGACCAGGGAGCTAAAACCATTCAGTGGATAAAAGACAGCATTTTCAACAAATGGTGCTGGCACAACTGGCAGTTGTCATGTGAATTGTTCCATTCCTATCTCCTTGTACTAAGGTCAAATCTAAGTGGATTAAGAAACTCCACATAAAACCAGAGACACTGAAACTTATAGAGGAGAAAGTAGGGGAAAGCCTCGAAAATATGGGCACATGGGAAATATTCCTGAATAGAACAACAATGACCTGTGCTGTAAGATCGAGAATCAACAAATGGGACCTCATAAAATTGCAAAGCTTCTGAATGCAAAAGGCACCGTCAATAAGACAAAAAGCCACTAACAGATTGGGAAAGGATCTTTACCTATCCTAAATCAGATAGGGGACTAATATCCAATATATAAAGGGACTATTATCCGATATATAAAGAAATCCAGAAGGTGGACACCGGAAAATCAAATAACCCCATTAAAATATGGGGCTCAGATCTAAACAAAGAATTCTCACCTGAGGAATACCGAATGGCTGAGAAGCACCTGAAAAACTGTTCAACATCCTTAATCATCAGGGAAGTGAAAATCAAAACAACCCTGAGATTACACCTCACACCAGTCAGAATGGCTAAGATCAAAACTTCAGGTGACAGCAGATGCTGGTGAGGATGTGGAGAAGGAGGAACACTCTTCCATTGTTGGTGGGATTGCAAGCTTGTACAACCACTCTGGAAATCAGTCTGGCAGTTCCTCAGAACATTGGACATAGTACTACTGTTGGAGCCTGCAATACCTCTCCTGGGATATATCCATAAGATGTTCCAACAGGTAAGAAGGACACATTGTCCACTATGTTCATAGCAGTCTTTTTTTATAATAGCCAGAAGCTGTAAAAAAAAACCCAGATGCCCCTCAACAGAAAAATAGATACAGAAAATGTGGTACTTTTACACAATGGAGTACTACTCATCTATTTTAAAAAATGAATTTATGAAATTCCTAGGCAAATGGATGGACCTGGAGAGCATCATCCTGAATGAGGTAACACAATCACAAAAGAACTCACACATTAATATTCACTGATAAGTATATTAGCCCAAAAACTTAGAATACCCAAGATATAAGATACAATTTGTGAAACACATGAAACTCAAGAAGAATGAAGATCAAAGTGTGGACCATTTGCCCCTTCTTAGAATTGGGAACAAAACACCCATGGAAGGAGTTACAGAGACAAAGTTTGGAGCTGTGACAAAAGGATGGACCATCTAGAGACTGCCATATCCCGGGATCCATCTCATAATCAGTTTCCAAATGCTGACACGATTGCATACACTAGCAAGATTTTGATGAAAGGACCCAGATGTAGTTGTTTCTTGTGAGACTATGCCGGGGCGTAGCAAACACAGAAGTGGATGATCACAGTCATCTATTGTATGGAATACAGGGCCCACAATATAGGAGGTAGAGAAAGTACCCAAGGAGCTGGGGGTATCTGCAACTATATAGGTGGAAAAACAATATGAACTTACATTACCCCCCAGAGCTCGTGTCTCTAGAAGCATATGTATCAGAAGTTGGTGTAGTTGGCCATCAGTGGAAAGAGAGGCCCATTGGCCATGCAAACTTTATATGCCCCAGTTCAGGGGAACAACAGGGCCAAGAAGTGGGAGTGGGTGGGTGGAGGAGTGGGTGGAGGAGCATGTGGGGGACTTTTGGGATAGCATTGGAAATGTAAATGAAATAAATACCTAATTTAAAAAAATAAAAAAATAAACATTACTATTATCTTTTAAAATCAAAAAAAGAAAGAAAGAAAGAAAGAAAGAAAGAAAGAAAGAAAGAAAGAAAGAAAGAAAGAAAGAAAGAAAGAGTACATCCTAAGTTTTGCGGGCGAATGAATGGATCTAAAAAATACCATGCTGAGGGGGCTAACTCAGACCTAAAAAGATATGCATTGTATGTATTCACAAATAAGTGGCTATTAGCCAAAAAAGTACAAAATACCCAGGATACAATACATAGAACTCAGGAAGGTTAACAAGTTGTAGAGCCCAAGTGAGGGTGCTTCAAACCTACTTGGGAGCGATAAGAAACTAATCATGACACAACCCTCTTCCGGTCAGAAAAGCACCAGGGCAGCTGGGGCGCAGGGTCTGCTGACAATCGCCAGCTACCCACAACACCCACCACAGGATCTTAAGACTTCTGGTGAGTGGAGCACAGCTTCTGCTCCAATCCAATTGCACGGGACCTGAGACTGCATTAGTTAGGGAAGCAGAAACCGGCCTGAGTAGGGCCACAGGCCTCATCGGGCCGGATCAGCGCCGGGGTAGCGGGAGCGCAGGGTTGCCTGACACCCGCCAGCTACCCACGACCCCCGCTGCAGGATTTTGGGACTGCTGGTGAGTGGAACACAGCTTCTGCTCCAGTCCAATCACGCGGGACCTGAGACTGCTCTGGTTGGGGAGAGAGGAATCCGGCCTACATAGGGCCACAACCCTCTTCCGGTCAGAAAAGCACCGGGGCAGCTGGGGCGCAGGGTCTGCTGACACTCGCCAGCTACCCACAACACCCACCACAGGATCTTAAGACTTCTGGTGAGTGGAGCACAGCTTCTGCTCCAATCCAAGTGCTCGGGACCTGAGACTGCATTAGTTAGGGAAGCAGAATCCGGCCTGAGTAGGGCCACAGGCCTCATCCGGCCGGATCAGCGCAGGGGTAGCTGGAGAGCAGGGTTGCCTGACACCCGCCAGCTACCCACGACCCCCGCCGCAGGATTTTGGGACTGCTGGTGAGTGGAACACAGCTTCTGCTCCAATCTTTAAACAGTGACAACGATAACAACTAACCCCAGAGATTACCAGATGGCGAAAGGTAAACGTAATAATCTTACTAACAGAAACCAAGACCACTCACCATCATCAGAACCCAGCACCCCCACTTCGCCCAGTCCAGGGCACCCAACACACTGGAAAAGCTAGACACAGATTTAAAAGCATATCTCCTGATGATGATAGAGGACTTCAAGAAGGACTTTAATAACACACTTAAAGAAATGCAGGAGAACACTGCTAAACAGGCAGAAGACAATAAAGAGGAAGCACAAAAATCCCTTAAAGAATTGCAGGAGAACACAGCTAAAGAGTTACAAATCCTTAAAGAAAAACAGGATAACATAATCAAACAGGTAGAAGTCCTTACAGAAAAACAGGAAAACACATCCAAACAGATGATGGAAATGAACAAAACCATACTAGACCTAAAAAGGGAAGTAGACACAATAAAGAAAACCCAAAATGAGGCAATGCTGGAGATAGAAACCCTAGGAAAGAAATCTGGAACCATAGATACGAGCATCAGCAACAGAATACAAGAGATGGAAGAGAGAATCTCAGGTGCAGAAGATTCCATAGAGAACATCAGCACAACAATCAAGGAAAATGTAAAATGCAAAAAGATCCTAACTCAAAACATCCAAGAAATACAGGACGCAATGAGAAGACCAAACATACGGATAATAGGAGTGGATGAGAATGAAGATTTTCAACTCAAAGTACCAGCAAACATCTTCAACAAAATTATAGAAGAAAACTTCCCAAATCTAAAGAAAGAGATGCCCATGAACATACAAGAAGCCTATAGAACTCCAAATAGACTGGACCAGAAAAGAAATACCTCCCGACACATTATAATCAGAACAACAAATGCTCTAAATAAAGAT
Source organism: Mus caroli (assembly GCF_978045245.1). NCBI lineage: Eukaryota > Metazoa > Chordata > Mammalia > Rodentia > Muridae > Mus > Mus caroli. The sequence goes on from NW_028227265.1 coordinate 70,170,994, forward strand.
AGAATACTAAAAGCAGTAAGAGAAAAAGGCCAAGTAACATATAAAGGCAAGCCTATCAGAATTACACCAGATTTTTCACCAGAGACTATGAAAGCCAGAAGATCCTGGACGGATGTTATACAGACACTAAAAGAACACAAATTCCAGCCCAGGCTACTATACCCAGCCAAACTCTCAATTAACATAAATGGAGAAACCAAAGTATTCCACGACAAAACCAAATTCACACATTATCTCTCCACGAATCCAGCCCTTCAAAGGATAATAACAGAAAAAAACCAATACAAGGACAGGAACCACGCCCTAGAAACAACAAGAAGGTAATCCCTCAACAAACCTAAAAGAAGACAGCCACAAGAACAAAATGCCAACTTTAACAACAAAAATAACAGGAAACAACAATTACTTTTCCTTAATATCTCTTAATATCAATGGACTCAACTCCCCGATAAAAAGACATAGACTAACAAACTGGCTACACAAACAAGACCCAACATTTTGCTGCTTACAGGAAACTCATCTCAGAGAAAAGGATAGACACTACCTCAGAATGAAAGGCTGGAAAACAATTTTCCAAGCAAATGGCATGAAGAAACAAGCTGGAGTAGCCATTCTAATATCTGATAAGATTGACTTCCAACCCAAAGTCATTAAAAAAGACAGGGAGAGACACTTCATACTCATCAAAGGTAAAATCCTCCAAGAGGAACTATCAATCCTGAATATCAATACAAAGGCAGCCACATTCATTAAAGAAACTTTAGTAAATCTCAAAGCACACATTGCACCTCATACAATAATAGTGGGAGACTTCAACACACCACTTTCACCAATGGACAGATCATGGAAACAGAAACTAAACAGGGACACAGTGAAACTAACAGAAATTATGAATCAAATGGATCTGGCAGATATCTACAGAACATTCTATCCTAAAACAAAAGGATATACCTTCTTCTCAGCACCTCATGGTACCTTCTCCAAAATTGACCACATAATTGGTCACAAAACAGGCCTCAACAGATACAAAAATATTGAAATTGTCCCATGCATCCTATCAGATCACCATGGACTAAGGCTGATCTTCAATAACAAAATAAATAATAGAAAGCCAACCTTCACGTGGAAACTGAACAACACTCTTCTCAATGATACCTTGGTCAAGGAAGGAATAAAGAAAGAAATTAAGGACTTTTTAGAGTTCAATGAAAATGAAGCCACAACATACCCAAACTTATGGGACGCAATGAAAGCATTTCTAAGAGGAAAACTCATAGCTCTGAGTGCCTCCAAAAGGAAACTAGAGAGAGCACACATTAGCAGCTTGACAACACACCTAAAAGCACTAGAACAAAAGGAAGCAAATTCACCCAAGAGGAGTAGATGGCAGGAAATAATCAAACTCAGGGGTGAAATCAACCAAGTGGAAACAAGAAAAACTATTCAAAGAATCAACCAATCAAGGAGCTGGTTCTTTGAGAAAATCAACAAGATAGATAAACCCTTAGCCAGACTCACTAGAGGGCACAGGGAAAGCATCCTAATTAACAAAATCAGAAATGAAAAAGGAGACATAACAACAGATCCTGAAGACATCCAAAACACCATCAGATCCTTCTACCAAAGGCTATACTCAACAAAACTGGAGAACCTGGATGAAATGGAGAAGTTCCTAGACAGATACCAGGTACCAAAGTTGAATCAAGATCAGGTTAATGATCTAAACAGCCCTATATCCCCCAAAGAAATAGAAGCAGTCATTAATAGTCTCCCAACTAAAAAAAGCCCAGGACCAGATGGGTTTAGTGCAGAGTTCTATCAGACCTTCAAAGAAGATCTAATCCCAGTTCTTCACAAACTATTCCACAAAATAGAGACAGAAGGTACTCTACCCAACTCATTCTATGAAGCCACAATTACTCTGATACCTAAACCACAAAAAGACCCAACAAAGATAGAAAACTTCAGACCAATATCCCTTATGAATATTGATGCAAAAATCCTCAATAAAGTTCTTGCTAACCGAATCCAAGAACACATCAAAACAATCATCCATCCTGACCAAGTAGGTTTCATCCCAGGGATGCAGGGATGGTTCAATATACGGAAATCCATCAACGTAATCCAGTATATAAACAAACTCAAAGACAAAAACCACATGGTCATCTCGTTAGATGGGGAAAAAGCATTTGACTAGATCCAACACCCATTCATGATAAAAGTCTTGGAAAGATCAGGAATTCAAGGCCCATACCTAAACATGATAAAAGCAATCTACAGCAAACCAGTAGCCAACATCAAAGTAAATGGTGAGAAGCTTGAAGCAATCCCTCTAAAATCAGGGATTAGACAAGGCTGTCCACTTTCTCCATACCTATTCAACATTGTACTTGAAGTCCTAGCCAGAGCAATTCGACAACAAAAGGAGATCAAAGGGATACAAATTGGAAAAGATGAAGTCAAAATATCACTTTTTGCAGATGATATGATAGTATATATAAGTGACCCTAAAAATTCCACCAGAGAACTCCTAAGCCTGATAAACAGCTTCGGTGAAGTAGCTGGATATAAAATTAACTCAAACAAATCAATGGCCTTTCTCTACACAAAGAATAAACAGGCTGAGAAAGAAATTAGGGAAACAACACCCTTCTCAATAGTCACAAATAATATAAAATATCTTGGTGTGACTCTAACTAAGGAAGTGAAAGATCTGTATAATAAAAACTTCAAGTCTCTGAAGAAAGAAATTCTAGAAGATCTCAGAAGATGGAAAGATCTCCCATGCTCATGGATTGGCAGGATCAACATTGTGAAAATGGCTATCTTGCCAAAAGCAATCTACAGATTCAATGCAATCCCCATCAAAATTCCAAATCAATTCTTCAACGAATTAGAAAGTGCAATCTGCAAATTCATCTGGAATAACAAAAAACCTAGGATAGCAAAAACTCTTCTCAAGGATAAAAGAACCTCTGGTGGAATCACCATGCCGGACCTAAAGCTCTACTACAGAGCAATTGTGATAAAAACTGCATGGTACTGGTATAGTGACAGACAAATAGACCAATGGAATAGAATTGAAGACCCAGAAATGAACCCACACACCTATGGTCACTTGATCTTCGACAAGGGAGCTAAAAACATCCAGTGGAAGAAAGACAGCATTTTCAACAAATGGTGCTGGCACAACTGGTTGTTAACATGTAGAAGAATGCGAATCGATCCATTCCTATCTCCTTGTACTAAGGTCAAGTCTAAGTGGATCAAGGATCTGCACATAAAACCAGAGACACTGAAACTTATAGAGGAGAAAGTGGGGAAAAGCCTTGAAGATATGGGCACAGGGGAAAAATTCCTGAATAGAACAGTAATGGCTTGTGCTGTAAGATCGAGAATTGACAAGTGGGACCTCATGAAACTACAAAGCTTCTGCAAGGCTAAAGACACCATCAATAAGACAAAAAAACCACCAACAGATTCGTAAAGGATCTTCACCTATCCAAAATCAGATAAGGGACTAATATCCAATATATATAAAGAACTCAAGAAGGTGGACTCCAGAAAGTCAAATAACCCCATTAAAAAATGGGGCTCAGAACTGAACAAAGAATTCTCACCTGAGGAATACCGAATGGCAGAGAAACACCTGAAAAAATGTTCAACATCCTTAATCATCAGGGAAATGCAAATCAAAACAACCCTGAGATTCCACCTCACACCAGTCAGAATGGCTAAGATCAAAAATTCAGGTGACAGCAGATGCTGGCGAGGATGTGGAGAAAGAGGAACACTCCTCCATTGTTGGTGGGATTGCAAGCTTGTACAACCACTCTGGAAATCAGTCTGGCGGTTCCTCAGAAAATTGGACATAGTACTACCGGAGGATCCAGCAATACCTCTCCTGGGCATATATCCAGAAGATGTCCCAACCAGTAAAAAGGACACATGCTCGACTATGTTCATAGCAGCCCTATTTATAATAGCCAGAAGCTGGAAAGAACCCAGATGTCCCTCAACAGAGGAATGGATTCAGAAATTATGGTACATTTACACAATGGAGTACTACTCAGCTATTAAAAAGAATGAATTTATGAAATTCCTAGCCAAATGGATGGACCTGGAGGGCATCATCTTGAGTGAAGTAACACAATCACAAAAGAACTCACACAATATGTATTCACTGATAAGTGGATATTAGCCCAAAACTTAGGATACCCAAGATATAAGATACAATTTTCTAAACGCATGAAACTCAAGAAGAATGAAGACCAAAGTGTGGACACTGTGCACCTTCTTAGAATTGGGAACAAAACACCCAGGGAAGGAGTTACAGAGACAAAGTTCGTAGCTGTGATGAAAGGATGGACCATTTAGAGACTGCTGTATCCAGGGATCCATCCCATAATCAGCTTCTAAACGCTGACACCATTGCATACACTAGCAATATTTTGTTGAAAGGACCCAAATATAGCTGTCTCTTGTGAGATGATGCCAGGGCCTAGCAAACACAGGAGTGGATGTTCACAGTCAGCTATTGGATGTATCACAGGGCTCCCAATGGAGAAGCTAGAGAAAGTAACCAAGGAGCTAAAGGGATCTGCAACCCTATGTTGGAACAACATGATGTACTAACCAGAACCCCGGAGCTCTTGTCTCTAGCGGCATATGTATGGAAAGATGGCCTAGTCGGCCATCAATGGAAAGAGAGGCCCACTGGACTTGCAAACTTTATATGCCCCAATATAGGGGAATGCCAGGGCCAAAAGAATGGGAATGGGTGGGTAGGGAAGTGGGGGGCGCTATGGGGAACTTTTGGGATAGCATTGGAAATGTAATTGAGGAAAATATGTAATAAAAATATTAAAAATTAAAAAAAAAGAAAGCTATTAAAGACATTTCAATTCAAAAAAAAAAAAAAAAAGAAACTAATCATGTGGACAGAAGGAGGGAGGAACATGGGTAGGAGAAGTTACAGGGAGGGGATAAGAGAAGCACTATTAAGTATGGAAACAAAGCTGAAGCCCTGAGGGCCAGCAGAATGAATGCATCCTTGGGGCATGAGGTGAAGTTGGGGGAGACCCTCTAGAAACTACCAGAGACCTGGGAAGTGATAGACTCTCGGGACTCAAAGAAGGAACTTAGATGAAATGCTGTACAGTGGGGAGAGGGAACTTGTAAAGCCAACCTCCAGCAGAAAGATGGATCAAATGGAAGGATGGGGTTGCCATCCCACAATCAAGACCAAGAGGTCTGTTCCTGACTAAAAGCACTGCATGGTCTAAAATGGAGAAGAGACTGACAGAAAGCAAGTCGAGTCACTGGCCCAACTTGACATTTATCCCAAGGGGAGGTTTCACAAACACCCAACAAAAAAGAGACATTCAGACCATTTCCCTTATGAATATCATTGCAAAAATACTCAAAATTCTTGCAAATTGAATTCAAGAACACATTAAAACCATCATTCATCACAACCAAGTAGGCTTAATCCCAGGGACACAGGGGTGGTTCAATATACAGAAATCCATCAATGTTATCCACTACATAAACAAACTCAACAACAGCAACAACAACAGCAAAACCCCACATGATCATTTCATTAGATTTTGAAAATGCATTTGACAAAATTCAACATCCCTTCATGTTAAAAGTCTTGGAAAGACCAAGAACTCAAGGTCCATACATAAACATAGTAAAAGCAATATACAGCAAACCAGTAGCCAACATCAAACGAAATGGAGAGATACTGAGGGGAGGTTCAGCACTGAGAGCATGTACTGCTCTTACGAAGAGTCACCATTCAGCTCCCAACTACCATATTGGATGGCTCTCAACCACCTGTCACTGCACTTCCAGAGAAACCATTGCCCAGTTTTGACTTCTACTTAAGTCACATATTCATATCCAAAGTAAAAATGAAATAATATAAAACTATCCATTCTATACATTTACTCACTTGTTAAAGAATAATAAAAAGAGAAATTTATTATTCATTTTATATCAATTTAATCTTTTAAATAAAGCAGTATTCTCATTGATGAAACTAAAGATTTAATGCTAAATATCTGTATAATTCTTCAGATAAAATTCTACAAGGCATCCAATTATTGTAGAGACAATAGATAAAAGTATTTGAGTACTTGAGGAACTTTGAGGATAGGTACTGTTGCTGTTACAAAATTTGTTGTAAAAGTAAACTAAGTAAGAACTGATTTATTTTAGCTCATAGTTTGAGACGATGAATATTGGTGACTACTTCTCTTTCTCTTATTTCATCAAAATACTATTTTTACATCTCTGCTTCAACTTCTTTTTCCATACATACACACATAAATATATTACATACATATATATAGACATATATCACACACAAACACAAATACACACATGTGAAAATTCTAAAGTGAAAAAATAATCTCACACACATACATACATATGTATATCTATATCCTGCCTCTCTCTCTCTCTCTCTCAATATCTATATATATATATATATATATTGATATATATGAATATATATATATATATATTTCTCCAGATTAAATACCACAGATTAGATGGGTTTCTTAAACAGGAGGATAATAAATGTATACACACACACATATATATATGTGTGTGTATACATTCACATAGACCCAAGCCCATGGTATAATGTTATCAATGTCTAGGATGGCTTTCTCTCTACAGATAAAAGTCTCTGAAAATAACTTCACTGACTTTTAAAGAGGTATTTTTCCTATGTGATTTTAAATCCTATCAAGTAGTCAAGATCATTTATTTGAGTATGAAAAATTATTTGTTTCCAGTCTATAATCTATTACCATGCTCTTTATAACATTTTTATTTTGTTTCCAGGTTGATTTCTGGACTATCTTTTTATTGGTTCTTCTGTCAGTATATACCCTTGTCATCTAAAATGATTCTTTTGCTCTCATTCACCAAAACATATTACATATATTACAAGTGTCTGTAAGCTTTTTCATTGTCATCCTCAAGACTACAATAATAATAATTCTTCTGAAAAAACTTTGATACCAAAATTCATTTCTGTTTATGTGCTATTTCTGGTTGAAAATTGATTCTATCTGGAATGAACTACAGCCCAGAGTTGGAGGGCTCACCTGTGATCTGGATCTTGAGGCTGGAAGACCCAAGTTACTGACCAGGATCTTGGCATGGAGATCTTGAGACATAATGGCCAGGAAAAGCTTAAGCCCAGACAAGGTAGTGCATGCCTTTAATCCCAAAAGACTGAGGCAAGGAAATCTCTGAGTTCAAGGTCAGCCTGGGACAAAGTAAGTTCCAGATTCAAGCATGGTGGTACACACCTTTAACCTAGGACACACCTTCTACTGAAGACCTATATATGGATATTGGAAGAAGGAAGATTCACTTTTTTACATGCTTGCACTTACTTGCAAGCACACCTTTTGGAATTTACTTCTACAGAAGACCAGCTGAAACAACTAGCCTTGTGGGACTGAGCAAGAACTAGATTCTTGGACTTCCCATTCACAGCTGACCATTGTTGGGTTAGCTGGACTACAGACTATAAGTCATCACAGTAAATTCCCTCAATATAGAGAGACATTCCATAAGTTCTGTGACTCTAGAGAACCCTGACGAATACATGTGCCTAGCCTTTAATATCTGAGCCATATACACCATCCATAGACTCCAAAAGGCTAAGTAATAAAGATGGCTTCAGGGGAACACATGAATCTCATTTGGAAGTGAAAATAGAATAGATATCATGGGTGGACGGATATGGGGCAGGATGTGGGCAGGAGAAATTCCATGGGGGGGTGTTAAAATGGAATGGAAGCTTCCAAGAATCTATGAGGATGACCCTAGTATGATTCCTAGTAATGGAACATACAGAGTATTGAGTGGCAATTTCCTATAACAAATCAAGATTTCCAGTGGTGGTATTGGGACAGGAATACAGCTACAAAATTTTCAACCTACAATTTGTCCTTGCCTAAATGTTGTGCCAAGTTAAAGGTAGCCCAGAAATTGTGGAAGTGGTCACGTTGAGGGAGTGGTCCAGCTTGATGCCCATGGCAGAAGAGGAAGCCCATCCCTTACATTACTTGGAGATCTAAGACCTAGAGGCTGCATAAATATGGGATAGAAGCTAAAACAACTGATAAAAACCAACCAACCAAACAAACAAACAAACAAGCACAAACCTTAATGAAATAATTACTAATGATATTATGCTATATTCATTGATGGAGAGATTAATGCCTAGCCCAATTGTCAATAGATAGGCTTCATCATGCCTTTCATGGATACAGATGCAAGGACTTTCAGCTCAAATTTAAGGGCTCTGTGGATCCTCCGGAAGAGGGGGAAGAAGGGATTGTAGGAGCCAGAGGGGGTCAAGGACATCACAAGAAAATGCAAAGACTCAAGTAACCTTGGCTCCAATAGGGTTGCAGAGACTGAACTGCCAGGGAACCTGCCTGGGTCTGGTATAGGCCTTCTGTACATATGTAACAGCCGTTTACCTTGATCTTCATGCGAAACTCCTAACAGTTGGAACAGATCCTGTCTATGACACTTTGGCCTGCTTTTGGGACCCTTTTCTCACTGGGTTGCCCCATTCAGCATTAAAAATGAAGTGCCTAGACTTATCCAACCAGATAGGCTGTGTTTGGTTCATATCCCAGGGAAGCCTACCCATTTTCTGAGTGGAAATGGAGAAGAAAGTGAGATGGGAGGCACTCGTATATGTGTGTGTGTGTGTGGGGGGATATACTGGGAGGTGCAGAGGGAGGAGAAACTGAAGTTGACATGTAATATATGAGAGAAAGATAATAAAGTTAAATAAAAGATTCAGACATTGGGTTGGATATTTAATAGTTGCACATCTTTACTAGCAGATTTCTGCTGAAAATGAAACAGAACATCCATGAGTATTCTAAGGCATGAGCATCTATTAATCTACAGTTGCATTTTGACATAGACATCATTATCTTTATGGTATTAAATCCATGCTCACAATGACTCCAATTCTAATTCACTACCACATTAGTACTGTGGCTTTCTTTGCCGGCTTAAGCATAACCACATATTCCAAGCAGAGAGAAATGTCACTCTAACAGCTATCAAATATAGTCAAAATTTCCATTATAATACTAATTCTTTACCTTTTTTCTATAAGAAACAACTTTACCAACTAGACAAGAGTCCTATCGGAAATTTTGGCTGTCTTTAACCTCACAGAGTTTACATGAATGAATGTGCTTGTTTTTCTCTCATGCTTATTTCATAGGTTTACAATGAAGCTAGATTATTTAGTAACATTTAACATTCTAAAATAGTTCCCCACTTTCCAAATCACTTTTTTAGTTATAAGTTCTGAATTTTCCCAGAGTTCACTCCCATGCTTTAAAGTTCTGAATATTTCTGAATATAAACTGTTACATAGATCTATTATTAGAGTCTAATAGAGTTTCATGACTCTTAAAAATCCCCATTGAATTTTTAATTCTAACTGAATATTTTAAATGCTTGTTCCCTCTGAGCCTTTAGAAAGCACTCAACATTATTCTTTATAATACTTTCGTAGTACTTCAGAATGTCATACTATTAATATACAGTATATAGTAGGACCTTTTCAGACTAATTTCTTTTAAATTTAATGTTTTAAAATTCGCCCATGTCTTCTTGTGTCTTAATATATTATAGTATACTTTTGTTGAAACATATATTAAAAGATCCTAGTGAATTTCAATGACCACTGATAGTACTACCCCCCCCAGTTTTGTCCCATATTATTTATAAATATAATAGTCATATTTAGAAATTACTCATTTATAATACAATTATTTAACATTACAAATTGTTTATATCTAGAATTTAATACAACACATAATGTAAGTGTTATGCATTTACCTGATATTTTATACAAGGTAAGTCTATTTACCCATATTTATTTCAAAAATGTACTTACCTATTTTTACCTCATTAGAAATTGAAACCGAGGTTGCTAAACCACAAGCCATGATATTATATAGGCTGCATGCAAACCTGATTTTTTCTCTCTGTTCCCCAAGATGCAATCCCCCACTCTCATGCCTCAGCTCTGCAGAAGAAGCAGATCTATTTAAAGGTTCACAATTTCCTCCATCCTCAGACAGCAACCCCAGCAGGCACTTCCTGCTCACATCTGGGCCTCTCCTCCCAGGCAATAAATAGGCAGAAGGTAGACCCATACAACACTCCACCCTGAACCCAGTATCATCTTGCTAAGTTCTCCCTTCTCTCTCTGACCACATCGCAAGAGAGCACAAACATCTTCTCTCACAAACCTACTCTACCAATTCATTCCATTCTCCCACCTTCCAACACCAGCAAGCCTTCACTGGGAACACACAAGATAAGCAGACCAAGAAAATGGGAAAGAGAAATGAAGACCCTTATCATGATTTCCTTTCCTTCCAATTCAATCCCCTTTTCTTATTCACAGATCCACACAACATTCCCTCTTTGCCTTCTTCTGCACATGAATTATTGTATCCTAGCCCCCAGCTCCAACAGGCAACCCCTGATAAATCACAGACAGCACCTACAAGAAAGTAAGGTGGTCTACCCACAGACCTTCTCTTCTAGCTCTCTTCCTCCAATGCCCAATGTGGTCCCCTGAAGAGCAACTCATCATGCATGACAACTTCCTATTCCTTTCCCCCAATTCCAATCATACTCTTCAAAAATCCAGAGAAGAAACAGAAACCAAGGAACCAAACACTTACTGAACAAAGGCAAATCCAAAAATCAGCACCTAGATTTATAATAATCAAAAACCTAGGTGCCTAAATTACAGGATTTATATACAATCAATAACAACTGGAGCAACAGAACCCATTTCTCCTATCACAGTCAACCCTGAATATTTCAATATACCAAAAGTAGAAGGAAATGACTTTGAAACTAACTCTATGAAGATGATAGATTTCTTCAAAGCAAGATTTTGCTGAAAGGACCCAGATACCCAGATATAGCTGTCTCTTGTGAGACTATGCTGGGGCCTAGCAAACACAGAAGTGGATGCTCACAGTCAGTTGTTGGATGGATCACAGGGCCCCCCATGGAGGAACTATAGAAAGTACCCAAGGAGCTAAAGGGATCTGCAATCCTATAGGTGGAACAATATGAACTAACCAGTAGCCCCCACCCCCCACCCCTGGAGCTCATGTCTCTAGCTGCATATGAATCAGAAGATGGCCTAGTCGGCCATCAGTGGAAAGAGAGGACCATTGGTCGTGCAAACTTTATATTCCTCAGTACAGGGGAATGCCAGGGCCAAGAAGTGGGAGTGGGTGGGGGAGCATGTGGGGGATTTTTGGGATAGCATTGGAAATGTAAATGAAATAAATACCCAATTTAAAAAAAAAAAAAGAAGTCTTCAAAGAAGAAATGACTAAATCCCTTAAAAAATTTCAGGAAAAGACAAAGAGTTGAAGGAAATGAACAAAATTTTTCAAGACTTAAAAATGGAAAGAGAAACCATTACAAAAACACAAACTGAGCAAATTCTGGAAGTGAAAAATTTAGAAATTAAAACAAGAATTACAGAGGAAAACCTTTACAACATTATAAAAAGGAAGGGAAAGAGAACCTAACCATTGAAATGTGATTTAAAAACAAACAAACAAACAAACAAACAAACCAAAACAAGAGGATGTAACATTCAATGAAAATGTTAAAGTTAAATAAAGAAAAGAAAGGAAAGAAAAATAAAATCCTGACACACAGAGAAAATACCCTCTGATGCAAGACATCTCAGAAATCGGGAACATATTGAAAATACCAAACTTAAGTGTATTAAAGAAGAATCACAGCTTATTAGCACAGAAGACATTTTCTTTTTTTTCTTTTTGTTTTGTTTTGTTTTTTGTTTTGTTTTTTTTTTAATTAGGTATTTTCCTCGTTTACATTTTCAATGCTATCCCAAAAGTCCCCGATACCCACCCTCCCAATCCCCTACCCACCCACTCACCCTTTTTGGCCCTGGGGTTCCCCTGTACTGGGGCATATAAAGTTTGCAAGTCCAATGGGCTTCTCTTTGCAGTGATGGCCGACTAGGCCATCTTTTGATACATATGCAGCTAGAGACAAGAGCTCCGGGGTACTGGTTAGTTCATATTGTTGTTCCACCTATAGGGTTGCAGTTCCCTTTAGTTCCTTGGGTAATTTCTCTAGCTCCTCCATTGGGGGCCGTGTGATCCATCCAATAGCTGACTGTGATCATCCACTTCTGTGTTTGCTAGGCCCTGGTATAGTCTCACAAGAGACAGCTATATCTGGGTCCTTTCAGCAAAATCTTGCTAGTGTATGCAATGGTGTCAGCGTTTGGAAGCTGATTATGGGATGGATCCCTGCATATAGCAATCACTAGATGGTCCATCCTTTCGTCACAGTTCCAAATTTTGTCACTGTAACTCCTTCCATGGGTGTTTTGTTCCCATTTCTAAGAAGGGGCAAAGTGTCCACACATTGGTCTTCATTCTTCTTGAATTTCATGCGTTTAGCAAATTGTATCTTATATGTTGGGTATCCTAAGTTTCTGGGCTAATATCCACTTATATCCACTTTTCAACAAAACCATAGATTTTCTTAACCTATCAAGGTACAAGAAGCATAGAGAACACCAAAGGAGATGGTTACCAAAGAAAAAAAAGCATACAGAACACCAAATAGAATGGGCTAGAAATGAAAGTCCTTTCACGACATTAAAAACAAACAAACAAAAACCCCTAATGATAAAATAAAATAAAATAAAATAAAAGCCTGAAGAAATTTAAAAGCTGCCTGGGTTGGGGGCGGGGGTGGGGGAGACCAAGGCAGACCTATTAGCATTATAAATCAATAGAGACTCTAAAAGCCAGAAGGGCTTTGACAAATGTGCTGCAGATTCTGAGATCACTGATGCCAGGCCAGACTACTATGCCTGATAAACTCGAAATCACTATAAAGACAATAAGATATACCTTGGTAAATTCAAACTTAAATTATATCTATCTACAAACCCAGCCATATAGAAAGTGCTAGGAAAAAACCTAAATATCATGATGTTAAATATATCCAGGAATATCCAGGATATAAGTAATCCCACATGAACAAAATCACAAGAAGGGAATAACACACAAACACATATAGACACACCCATACACACACACACACACACACACACACACACACACACACACACACACAACACACATTACTACAAAAATCAACAACAAAGTAACAAGAATCATCAATCATTCTTCATGGATATCTCTCAATATCAATGATTTTAATTACCCAACAAAACAGCAGAGATTGATAGAATGGATCAAAATTAGGATCCAACTAAATTCTGTATACAAGGAACAAGTTTAAGCATCAAGGGTGGACATAACCTTAGGGTAAAGGTTGGGAAAAAGATATTCTAACCAAATGGACCTAAGAAGAAGATGTTGTACTCATTTTACAATTAGCAAAATAACCAAAGCTATTTAAAAGAGAGAGGAAAAACCATTACATATTTATCAAGGGGAAAAAAAGAAAATATCATCAAGATGACATTTTAAGTTTTCACATTTTGGTCCCCAATACAAGGGCACTCAAATTTATAAAAGAAACACTATTCCAGTTTTATTCATATTGATACTTTCACCAGGTAGTAGGAGACTTTAATGCCCCATTACCAATGGTCAAGTCATTCAAACAAAAACCAAACACAGAAACACTGGAGCTAGCATAAACCAAGTTTATCTAAAAGATTTTTTAAAATCACTTCACTGAACAGAAAAGAATCAACCTACTTCTTAGGACTCAATATATTTTTCTCCAAAATTGAACACATATTAGGGCATAAATCAAGTCTCCACAGATACAAAGTTTGAAATTATTGACTGCATCTCTTCAGATCACCACAGATTAAATGTGGATATTAATAACAACCAAAGCAACATAAAGATTGCAAGCTCATGGTAACTGGACAAATCTCTACTTACTGAAAATGGGTCAAGACATCAATAGAGAAAGAAATGAAAGACTTTCTAGAATCCAATGAAAATGAAGACACAGAATATCTAAACTTATAGGGCACAGTGCTATGAAAAGAACTCAAAGCACACAGTAGCTACATTTAGAAAGAAAACAGAGAGCTCATACTAGAGACAAAGTTCAGAGCTGAGACAGAAAGAAGGAACATTCAGAGACTTCCCCACCCAGAGATTTATCCCATAAACAACCACCAAACCCAGACACTAGGCAGATGCAAACAAGATTTTGCAGACAGGACCCTGATATAGCTGTCTTCTGTGAGGATCTCCCAGTGCCTGGCAAATACAGAAGTGGGTGCTCACAGTCATCCATTAGACAGAGTCCAAGGTCCCCAATGAAGGACCTAGAGAAAGGTACTCCCAGGGAGCTGAAGGGGTCTGAAGCCCCATAGAAGGAACATCAATATTAACTAACCAGTACCCTTAGAGCTCCTTGGAACTATACCACCAATCAAAGAAAACACATGGTGGAACTTGAAGCCCTAGCTATATTTGTAGCAGAGGATTGCCTAGTTGGTCATCAATGGGAGGAGAGGCCCTTGGTCCTGGGAAGGTTCTACGTACCAGTATAGGGGAATGCCAGGAACAGGAATGGGAATGGGTGGGTTGGGGAGCAGAGGGAGGGGGGGAGGGAATAGGTGATTTTTAGAGGGGAAACTAAGAAAGGGGAGAACATTTGAAATGTAAATAAGAAAATATCTAATAAAAAAAGTTTTTTTTTTTATAAGAGTTGTTGTGACTATAGTGTCTCTTTATAGCAATGAAACCCTAAGACAGAAGTTGGTACCAGGGGTAACATATTACTGTGATAGCCTGACCATGGTTATTTAGGGGTGGGAGATGGGGGGGGTAGTAATGTGGATTTTAGAATTTTGCATTAGGAAAGCAATAGAATACTTTAAGTGCTTCCTAATGGAATATACTAGTAAGAACATGAAAGATAGTGGTGTGCAGGGTGAGTTGAACTCTAGGGTCTTGGCTAAAGAGGTTTCAGCGGAACATGATTTTAGGATGATACCTAGAGATAATTCTTGTGATGTTTTGCTGAAGAAAGGGGCTGGGTTTTTCACTTGTAGGAAGAGTATGCCTAAAAGTGAAGACCTTTACATTAATTGTATATGCAAAGGAAATCTCAAAGGAGCCTAGAATTTACTCTATCCTATGGTTAACTGTTACAAAAAGGTTTTGAAGAAGTGGAGAAAGTTGAAAAAGGAAAACACAAAATGTATGGTTCAAGGATAAAGGGGGCACCAAGAAGTGGAATAGAGCCAATTCTTGTGTTCAAGAGGATAATCAGATTAAAAACATTAAATGGAATTAAGGTAGTGGTGACCTCTATCCAGCAAGATCCTACCAAGCAAAGCTTTCATCTTGTGGAAAGGAATTAAAGAAAAGCTTAGGTGTAGGCACATTGATACATACTTTACTCGCAGTACTCAAATCACAGAAGCATGCAGATCTCTGAGTTCAAGGTCAATCTACAAAGGCAGATCCAAGACAGCCAAGCTTAAGTAGTAAACAAAACCAACAAAAACATAAAGCTGGTAAAGACCTAATTGAACAAGGAAGGTGTTTTACAACCCCAGCAACATCAGAACTTGGCTGCTTTGATACATGCTTTTGAATCAAGGATAGAAGAAAAGGGTTTATGGAGTCTTCCTCTGTGACTAAGTAATGTTGCTGTGTCAGATGTGTGGCAGGGGGAGGATTAGTGGGGAGAATTAGAGAGGACATTGTATTAAACTAAATGTGAAGCTTGGATTTCCTTTGAGATACCAACAGGTTAGAGATGCCAAAGCCATTGGCTACCTGCCAAGGAAAGCTGCTAACATGGAGTGGAACTAGCTCAAGAGAATGAAGTGTGTTGCAGTCAACAAGGATGAGAAGAGTCTGAGATCTGAAGAGCATTTTGATGATAGACATGGAAATACAGAGTTTGGAGTTTTCCCAGCTGTTTTCCATCCTGCTTTAGGCCAGTATTTCCTTACTATGCTCCCTATACTATGTTTTGGGATGGTAATGTACACCCTTTGCCATTAAATGTTGAAAGTTTGTTATCTGGTTTTTATTTTTATTTTGTAAG
This sequence comes from Mus caroli, assembly GCF_978045245.1. Lineage (NCBI taxonomy): Eukaryota > Metazoa > Chordata > Mammalia > Rodentia > Muridae > Mus > Mus caroli. The sequence continues at coordinate 70,187,140 of NW_028227265.1, forward strand.
GATTATACTTAAGAGAGTGCATGAATCTGAGAAGAGATATTGAACTTTTGACTTTTAAATATTGCTGAGACTATGTTGGACTATCAATTTTGAAGTTGAACTAAATGCATTTTGCATTATGATCTGACTACAAGATTATTGAAAACAGAGAGTAGAGTGTGCAGGTTAGAATAAGTTTGTCCCCCATAGATTCATGTATTTGAATGCTTGCCCCAGTGGAAGTGGCACTATTGTGGATATGGATTTACAGGAATGGATTTGACCTTGTTGGAAGAAGTGTGTCACTGTGAAGGCAGGCTTTTATATTCTTAAGCTATGCCCAGTGTAGCACACATAGTGTCCTTCTGGTTCATTAGGATCAAGATATAGAACTCTCAGATCCTTCTTCAACATATGCTACCATACTCCCTGCCATGATGATAATGGACTAAACCTCTGAAACTGTAAGTCAACTCCAATTAAATGTCTTCCTTAAAATAGTTGTTATGATAATGGTTTCTTTTCACAGTAATGAAACCACAATACAAATGACAGACTAAGAAAAAATTCATGAAACCATACACTTCACAATAGCTTCAAATAATATAAAATAATTTGGAATATCTCCAACCAAGCAAGTAAAAGAACTTTACAATAAAAGTCTCAAGTCTTTTAAGAAATAAATTGAAGAAGGTAACAGAAGGTGTAAAGATCTCTTATATTCATAAATTGTTAGGATTAACTTAGTAAAGCTGGATATCCTACCAAAATAAATAAAAGATTGAAGACAATTCCTATCAAAATCTCAATATAATTCTTTACAGACCTTAAAATAATATTACTTCATCTGCATAAAATGAGGATAGCTGAATGATAATGATCCTGAATAATAGAAGACTTTTGGTGTTTTCACTATTCTCAATTTCTACTTGTATATAAAGCTATACTAATAAAAACAGTATCAACATGGTAGCAGTATAAAATCAGACACATTGATCAATGGGATAGAATTGAAGAGCCAGAAAACCCAAACATATATAAACACCTGCTGTTTGATTTTATACTGTCCAGAAATACAGAGCAGAAAAAAATATAACATCTCCAACAAATGGAGCTAATCAAACCGATGTCTGTATGTAGAAGAATGAAAATAGATCCATACTTGTCACTCTGCACAGAAATTATGTCAACGTGAATCAAAGATCACAACATAAAACTAGATTCACTGAACCTGTTAGAAGAGACACTGGATAATAACTTTGAATATTTTGATAGAAAAGGTGCCTTTCTGAACAAAATGCCCATAGCACAGGTACTAATATCAATAATTAATAAACAAGACTCTATGAAAGCATCTATAAGGCAAAAGATACCTTCAATCAGACAAAGTAGAACCTTACAGAAAATGAAAAGATTTTTACCATTTCCACACCTGATAGAGAATTAATATCCAAAATATATAAAGAACTCATGAAATGGCATAAAAATTCAGTTAATAATTGGGGTATAGATATAAATATAGAATGTTCAATAATAGATTCTGAAGTGACTGAGAAACAAAGACTTTTTCAACATCCTTAGCCATCAGGGAAGTGAAAATCAAAACTATTTTGATATTCCATTCTATACCTGTTTGAATGGCTAATATTAATAACACATGCTGGCAAGTGTGGAATAAGATGAACAGTCCTCCATTGCTAGTGGCAATGCAAATTTATGCATCCACTGAATATGGCAGTTTCTCAGAATGTTGGAATTTGATCTACCTCAAGATTCAACTATAACATCTCTGAAGAATGCTCCATCCTGACACAGGACACTTGCTCAAATATGATCATTGTATATTTATCAATAATAACTAGAAACTATAAACAACATAGATTCCTTCAGCAGAAAAAGAGATTAAGAAAACATGTTACATTTACATATGGAGTATTATTCAGTGGTTTAAAAAAACAGAAAACTAACATAAAATTTGCAAGCAATTAAGTAGAAATAGAAAAATAATCCCCAATGAGGTAAAACAAACCCAGAAAGATAGATATGGTGTGCATTTACTTATAAGTTGATAGTAGCCAGTAAGTAAATAATAAACAAGCTCCAATATGCAGATACAGATAGGATAGGTAAAGAGGAATCTCCTGAGTGGGGAGTTTGGTTAGCTGGATAGAACAGATTTTACAGATTGACTGAAGGTAGGTGGAAACAAGAGCAGGTTAGGGGATGAAGTCTGGAAGAGATGGAGTGAAGTGAGAGAGTTGGGCAAGAAATGACTAGAATTGAGGGACATTTCCTGGGAGGTGTAGAAACCTAGTACAATGGAAACTTCCTGGAATCTATGAAGATTCTAATGTGGACTCTTAGTAATAAAGGCTATGGAGTCTCTCAAGAGGTCATTTCTTGACACCAGGAAACATTGGTTTGAATTTAATTGAGTTGTTGGCCAAGATTGCCTGATGGAAATCTCCAGAAAATTCAGGCTGCTGCCAAGCAAAGGTTTGTTCTCTGAAATTAGATAGCAGTGCCCCATTGCTGAGGACAAGCCTGGATAACTCTTTGGATTTGGAAAATTTAAGCTGGTGTCTGCATGGAACCTTCTTGTCTAAGTTCTAGCCTGCTTGGTAAAGGAAGGTTCTCTGCAGACCAGAGGGAAAAAAAAATGATAGCAAACCAGTCCCAAAGTCTTTGACATATAAATTGCCCTGCTTCTAAGTTAGCTAGGGAACTGGTGTTAAAGAACTTGTGGGAGTGACCAACCAAAGTCTGATTTGACTTGAGGCTCACTGTACAAGAAGGAACCCATACCTGACACACCTTGAGTAACCAAACCAGAGATGAGATAGGCCAGAGACCAATAATAAAATCAAATACTACTGATACTACTGGTCTAAAATAGAAAAAAGAAAATGAAAAAGAAAAGAAGATTCAGCATATCAATGAACTCACTCCTAATTATATTCTGCTATACTCATAGATCAGTGACTTATCCAGTCATTGTCAGAGACTTTCTCTGGCAAATGATGGGAAAAGATGCAGAGACCAACAACCAGATATTTTGTGTACAGTCAAATAGGAGGTCTCCATCAAATCCTTCCATCAGAGCACAGAATATCCAGATGAAGGGGAAGAGGGAAAATTGTAAAAGCCAAAGAGGGGTGAAGACACTAGGAGGAAAAGGGCCTTTGAATCTCCTGAGTGAGGTATGTATGAGCTCGCAGAGACTGAAATAGCAAGTTTCTGGACTGGACTTATATGGGTTTGCATAGGTTCTATCTGTGTATTTTATAATTATTATCTTATTATTTTATGGGACTCCTCACTGTTAGAACAAATGGGTCTTGAACTCCAGTGGCTTCTCTTTTCATTCTTTCTCTTATTGGATTGCCAGGTAAACTTCAATATGATACTTTTTGCTTCATTTTATTATATTTATTTTTAAATGTCATCAGAGAAAGAAAGAAAGAAAGAACGAACGAACGAAAGAAAGAAAGAAGGAAGGAAGGAAGGAAGGAAGGAAGGAAGGAAGGAAGGAAGGAAAGAGGGGAGGGAGGGAGGGAGGAGGGAGGGAAGGAGGGAGAAAAAAAGGAAAGAAGGAAAGAAGAGAGATAGGGAGGGTGAAAGGAAGGAAGGAAGGATAGATGGAAGGAAGGAAGGACAAAAGAAAGAAATTGAAACCAGTGAATCTATAAAATCAAATGTTAGAATAATAAACTAATTTTATGTCAGTATATGTAATTTGGCTTTTGTAAGCTTGATAGATAAGCATATAGAAAGCAAAAGAGTAGATAAAATATATTATTTTTATCTTTCATAATTTGTAAATAATTACACTGAATGATGTTCCTATGGCTTGTCAGAGGACATCCAATTTTTTGTACTTTGTGTAGCTATTAGTAAACCTGATTTATACATTTGCATCAGCTGTTTATTAATATTCAGGTTTCAAATATGTTCACTAAGATCAAATTTCTAAGGAGAGTTAAACTACTTTCTAATTTCTAGTTTGGCTACTTTCTAATTTCTAGTCATACATCTTATAAGCAAGAAATAAAAGTACCCTTTTGCTATGTAATAATCTTTGTTCTTTAAGTTATAAACACAAAGTTATAGTAAAAATCCCCTATTTCATAAAATAGCATGTTCATTAAATATTAAAAAAAGATTGTATTGTTATTACCAGTTGTAACATCTTCTGGATATATGCCCAGGAGGGGTATTGCTGGATCCTTCAGTAGTACTATGTCCAATTTTCTGAGGAACCTCCAGACTGATTTCCAGAATGGTTGCACAAGCTTGCAATCCCACCAACAATGGAGGAGTGTTCCTCTTTCTCCAAATCCTCGCCACCATCTGCTGTCACATGAATTTTTTATCTTAGCCATTCTGACTGGTGTGAGGTGGAATCTCAGTGATGTTTTGATTTGCATTTCTCTGATGATTAAGGATATTGAACATTTTTTCAGGTGCTTCTCAGCCATTCGGTATTCCTCAGGTAAGAATTCTTTGTTTAGCTCTGTGCCCCATTTTTTAATGGGGTTATTTGATTTTCTGGCAGCCTTGTTTATAATATCCAGAAGCTGGAAAGAACCCAGATGTTGTCCCTCAACAGAGGAATGGATACAGAAAATGTACATTTACACAATGGAGTACTACTCAGCTATTAAAAACAATGAATTTATGAAATTCCTTCGGCAAATGGTTGGATCTGGAGAGTATCATCCTGAGTGAGGTAACCCAATCACAAAAGAACTCACATGATAAGTACTCACTTCTAAGTGGATATTAGCCCAGAAACTTAGAATACCCAAGATACAATTTGCAAAACACATGAAACTCAAGAAGAACAAAGACCAATGTGTAGACACTTCGCCCCTTAGAATTGGCAATAAAACACCCATGGAAGGAGTTACAGAGACAGTTTGGAGCTGAGACGAAAGAATGGATCATTCAGAGACTGTCTCACCCAGGGATCCATCCCATAATCAGCCACCAAACCCAGATACTATTTCATATGCCAGCAAGATTTTGCTGAAAGGACCCTGATATAGCTGTCTCTTGTGAGGCTATGCCACTGCTTGACAAACACAGAAGTGGATGCTCATAGTCCAGTGGAGGAGCTAGATGAAAGTACCCAAGGAGCTGAAGTGGTCTGCAACCCTATAGGTGGAACAACAATATGAACTAATCAGTACCCCCAGAGCTCATGTCTCTAGCTGTATATGTAGCAGAAGATGGCCTAGTCCGCCATCATTGGGAAGAGAGGCCCCTTGGTATTGCAAACTTTATATGCTCCAGTACAAGGGAACACCAGGGCCAAGAAGTGGAAATGGGTAAGTAGGAGAGCAGGGGTGGGGAAAGAGGGTATTGGAGACTTTCGGGATAGCATTTGAAATGTAAATGAAGAAAATACCTAATAAAAATTGGGAAAAGGAAAATAAGATTTAATGAATATTTATTAAAATAAATGTATAAAGTATTTCCAGATGCTGTGATCATTATGTTCTATGTTAACCACATAAAAAATCTTACTGAATATGTTTACAGCAAAAGAAATATCAAGCCCATTTCACTATGAATGGGACACTTTCTTGTGTACAAATAGATATTAGTGCAACATATTTGAAATATGTGGGTTTTTTTTTCAGAAGTTTTATGTTCACTCTTAATTCCATTCTTGCACTGACAAGACTGTGCACATTTTAATCAATTGAATAGACTTTACAGTACAGTAACATTTTGTGTATCATAAAAAGTATGCAGATACAATTAAAATTGAGTAGCCATTTTATTTGTTAATGGTTTTCAAGAAAATGTTGTTTCTGATTTGCTGTATTTTGAAAGATTTTGTACTTAAACTCAACTTCTCAAATAAATAATGCACTTTACTATTGAATTTGAAATACTATCTATGTAATATGATTTCTTCACAGAATATAAAACTTTAGTTGGTAACATTTTTGATAACCCATGTCCAAGACAAAAGAAATCTCTTGAACTTCAGCTTTACTGTGTGTTAAATTCTCTATTCCAGCCATCGTAAGGGATCACTTACAGATTAAAGTATTGCTTTAAGCTTTAACACTCAGAGAAATACATGTTGAAAATGTATGTAATTTAACTTTACAATCAAAAAATTCAATTAAAAAAAAGAAAGTGAGCAAATAAAAGGAGCAAAAAATAATTGAATGTAAACCAATAAAAAACAATAATTGATAGTGAGAAATTTGGTCTTATAACACTATTGTCTTTGCAATTGGCTATAGATTATGAGAATAATTTACTTCACATGCTTACTTATTTCATTCTCAAAATCACATGAATGGAACAATTCTCATATTGCCAAGTGTTGCGGGACCTAAATTGCATATGCTAATATTATCCACATGATTATATATGCAAGTTCTCCATTTGTTTTAGTGTGACAGTATATGAATGCAAAGCATTTGGCTGCTCCATACAGTTAATACTAGTTTGGATATTAAAAAATAAATCATTACGAATGTTTTTCATACATGTCTTTTGGCTGGAGAGATGGCTTAGTGGTTAAGAACACTGACTGTTCTTCCAGAGGTACTGAGTTCAATTCTCAGCAACTACATGGTGGCTCACAACTATATGTAATGGGATCCAATACCCTCTTCTGGTGTGTCTGAAGACAGCTACAGTGTACTCATACAAATAAAATAAATAAATCTTTAAAAAATTAATAAATATCTTAAAGATTTTATATTAATTTAATGATATCTACATTGTAAATACTGGCTCTTGCAGTAACTATATATTTACATTTGAATATCACAAAATAGTTTGTCTTTATGTCTGCTTCATTTTTAATATATAAATATGAGGTTTCCAACTGATCTGAAACTCCATGATATCTTGTCATTCCTTTATCTGTACACTACCTTGCAACATGCATAACACTTGTTTCTTATGATTTTCATTTGTACTTCCACACTAGTGATGTTAATTGTTCTTTTCTGTTGTTTTTAATTGGATATTTTATTTATTTACATTTGAAATATTATCCCCTTTCCTGGTTTCCTCTCTGCTAACCCCCTATACCAGCCATCATCTCCCTGCTTCTATGAGGTGCTCCCCAACCCACCCATCCACTCCCACCTAACTGCCCTGTCATTCCCCTACATTGTGGCATGGAACCTTCACAGGTCCAAAGGCCTTCTCTCCCATTGATGGAAAATAAGGCCATCCTCTGCTGCATAGGTAGGTGGAGCCATGGGTTCCTCTGCTTTTTGGTTGGTGGTTTAGTCCCTGGGAGTTCTGTGGGAGCTGGCTTCTTTTCTGTTTTTAGTGAGATGTCACACTCTTTCTCGAATTCTATTGGAATAATTTATGAAATTTGATATTTTTAAGTTTTCATTATTTGGAGTCCCAGTTATGGATTTTAAAAACATTTTCCATTCTTTATTGTGTATCTATATTTTTATCCATATAAATATAAATAATGTATTTTTTAAAATTTTTGGTGACATTTGTGTTTTATTAGCTGCACTTTCAGTGCTAAATTCAAGAAGTTTTGTTGGAAAATGTAATTCTATATTTTTTGTCACTTTCTTTTTCTTAGAAGAGATAGGTTACATTCAATCACTATAACCATGTTTAACCAAAATTTTAATGGAGTGTAAACCTGAATTTTCATTCTTTTAATCATTTATTTATTTATTTATTTATTTATTTATTTATCTATCTATCTATCTATCTATTTATTTATTTATTTATTTTTGCATATTAACATCACTGGGAAAGGCCATGTAATGAGTGGTCTTTCCACTCCTCTGCTCTGAGTTGATTCTAAAACACTCTCTTACCAAAAGTTAAAATGCCCATAGAACCTGTGCTGATCTAATGTTATCAGTTTATTATCATTTAATTTTATTATAACCACTTATGATATCATCCAGGATAAAGGACTGCTGCTGTGAGTTCAATGTATGATGCTGTGTTCTGGGTAAATATGTCTGATAAAACAGCTGTATTGCTTTTTGTTGTTGTTGTTTCCACAGGGACGGCACTGGCAAAGCAAAGGGGTATTTGTACCTAATTGCATTGTCTTGGCTACTAAAACAGACTCATTAGCTATGAAGACTGAAAACTGTGGTTGCAGCTGATCTTCCATTCTTATGTGTCTGTGTAATCTGTGGTTCCATGTAGTAATAAGAAAGGTTAAAAATGTTTTGTTCCTCCCTGATTATAAAATACTAAATGTATTGTGCAGGAGTATGTGAAGTTCTTCCTTGGGTAAGATAATCAGCATATAGGGAGTTAGCTATCAGTGTCCAAGCATTCTTTTCCTCCAAATGAATTTTAAAAAATCATAAAAATCCTTCCCCTTAAAAGTTTACAAGGTAGAAACAAAGTTAATAAAGTATAAACACACCAATAAAGACATTAAGTACTATATAAAAGATGAGAAACCCTATAGAGAGAAGAAATACTACAGCAGGGGTTGGATTTTCAGATTTGAATTAATTAATTAGAAGGCATATAATACAGAGTATATCTTAAGATTGCAAATGCCTCTCAACTTTTTCTTCTAGTTTGGATTATATAAACAAAGAACTGCTATATGTTACTCCAATGAAACAATTTCAAATCACCCCCAAAGAAAATCAATTTAAAATAATGAAATAGGAATAATTACCTCATTATTTACCCCTACTGAGTCTAATGTAATGATTTCAGCTATGAACTCCCAGAAAGAATGATGAGAAATTGAATAGGACTTTATGTTTCATTCGAATGTGCTGATACAATTTCTAAGGATATTAAGATCATTCAATTCTTCAAACTAATATATTTTCTATTTTAAAGACACTATAATTTTAGGTCTAAGAATAATAGTGAAGACATGATAATAAAAGAAGGAATTTGAAAATCATTAAATCCACACACTAAACATGTCATCATTTCTAAATTCTAATCTATGAGAAAAGAAGCTTTTCAGAGAAATACTCAAATTATGTTTAATAGAAATGAAATGGTCTAGGTAATGCTTATGTTTTCTACTATATGAAGTAATAAGAAACATAAAAAGAATGACTTTGTATACTTCCAAGGCAATTTAGTAAAAACAACTGTTTACTTTCTTTGGTGTTATTTTATAGAATAGTGGACTATATTAAACATCATTGAAAAATTTTAAAATAATTATGTGGGAAGTCGAATTAATATTTCACTACTAAAACACATTGTACATATAGGTTAAGACCATTTGCTTGCATCTAATATACAGCATGAATTTTACTGTGACTTTGAATCAACTGAAATTTTACTCATAAAGTCATATGAATATTAGAATATATCTGGAAAGATACTGAACAAAGCCATTCTATGCATTTAGAGTATTTTACTTTTAGAGCATTGTTTCAATTTAGTGAGTATTTAATAGTTCAACATGAAAGTGATCTCATTTTATTTATCCAAACAATATTTTTAAAAATCTGTATCAGTGTACTTGTTTGTGAGGGATATTATCCAGGTTAAAATCTTTTTATTGATTATTTTATTGATTTACATTTCAAATATGATCCCCCTTCCCATTTCCCCTCCACAAACTCCCTACCCCCTTCTCCCTCGCCCTGCCTCTATGAGGTTACTTCCCCACCCACCCAGTCACTCTTGCCTCAGTGCTCAAGGATTCCCCTATAATGGTTCATCAAGCCTCCACAATACCAAAGAGCTCCCTTCCCAGTGGTGCCAGATAAGGCCATTCTCTGCTACACATCCAGCTGGAGCCATGGGTACCCCCTGTGCACTCTTTGGTTGGTGGTTTAGTTCCTGGGAGCTTTGTGGGGTATATTTTTGGTTGATATTGTTGTTATCCCTATGAGGTTACAAATCCCTTCAGCTCCTTGCCCTAACTTTCCCAATTGGGTCCCCACACTTAGTCCAATGTCTGGCTGGTATATCCACATCTATATTGGTCCAGCTCTGGCACAGGCTCTCAGCAGACAGCTATACCAGGCTCCTGTCAGTAAGCACTTCTTGGCATCAACAATTCTAGGTTTGGTTTCAGCAGATAGGATGGATCCCAAGGAGGGGCAGTTTCTTTTTCTATGCATTTCCTTTTGACAGGAGGAATCCTGGGTTAATATTTTTTGAGGTGGATGGGTGGCCCCATCCCTCAACTGGGTGCCGTGCCTATCCACTAGATATGGTCTGTACAGGGGCCAGCTCAGATATGGGAGGACATGGGGGGAGAAGTACAGAGGGTCAGGAATTTGAAAGTAGGTGTGTAGCAATGGGAGAGGGGGAACTAAAAGTACCCACTAGAAAGTTCCAGATGCCAGGAACCCAAGAGGTTTCCAGGATCCAACAAGGAGGACTTTAGCAGAAATACCCAACAAAGGGGAGACAAATTAAAATCATAAGCATCAGGCAAAAAATTACTGTGAGTGTAAAACTACTGAAAATTGATATATAGTTAACTTAAGTGAAAGCCACAAGTGTATTTATAATATGAAACCTTTTGTTCAATAAGGTTTAGACTTTGCTGTTTCAGTGTCTCACCTTAATTGTTTCTTAAGTTTATTAATCTATTCATGGTTACACTGCTGTAGTTCTCTTGCCAAACACTCATAGAAATAAACATAAGATTATTACATTTCTGAGACTAATTTCGCAATGGCATATCATTGAGTAAAACTCATTCAATTGAATTTATCTAGATCCCTAAAATGCATTCATTTTACACAACAGTTTATCATATAAATATACACTTAAGATATACTAAGTTTCTAATGCAGTAAAAACTGTCTTGTTTACTATCTCTAAAGAAATCTCAAGAACAAAAATCTTGGCAGGGAAACCATGTTTCAGATTACAATGGGAGAGAATGATTAGAATAAGATCTATTCTTTAGCTCTCAACCAGAAATATTTTATTCTTTTAGAATACTCAGGCTGCAAATAGAGTGATCTCCCAAGGCAAACTGATAAACATGCTGAGTTCTGGTGTCAAGTTGAAGGCTGTGCTGCAATGTATAAATTGGGACATGGTCAAGGAGGACGCGTTTAACATGTACACATACATGCATATATATATATATATATATATATATATATATATATATATGTGCACTGTCACACACATGTTGCCCCCACTTATAAAATATGAATATATTCATATTGTACACATGCAGAAAAATCCTGATTGGCTATGGAATTATTTTGCATTATCTATATACAGGTAATTCAGGAAGAAATAAAGTATTCATAATATATGTGAATATATATTCATAGTATAATGGCTGTTAAGGAGCATATACAATGATTAATGGGCTGTTAATTATATACTATGAAGATTACAGCATTTAAGTGCTTATATGAAGGTAGTAGAAACTCCAGAAGTATAGGCAAGATGACCAAAGGGTATAATTACTTTTAAAAATCTAATATGCCTGAATTATACTACCTTCAGAATATATAGAACACTTGAATTTTCTTCCCATACATAAGAGGTCAGTTCAATATCATAATTTTAAGAGTAGATTAAGATGTTTACATGTGGGGATAGTTGGAAACTACAAAATGCAACTCTATTATATGCATAGATAACTAGATAATAACCCTAGGCCATTTGCTCACACATTTCCCAAGTTTTACAAGAGCCAATAGTCAAGATGACTCAAAACCACTTCCATGATGTCCACTTAAATTTCTGTGACAGTTATGTGGAGAAATACAATGAGAAAAATAATATAACTCTTTTTTTTGTAAATTATCAATAGTTGATAAAATGACTTATCATGTGCATCAATTGTTTATTGATAATTATCATCCCAATACCAAAGCAGAGTCTTTTTCCCCTCCAAGTCTCATGTCTTTTAAATAATCAGTGATTCAGAAATATAGAAGAGTTTACAGTGTTATACCTGAAAAATAAAAAAAGCGAATAAACAAACAACAATTAAGCCAAAAACCTATTGCTCAAGATGTGGATAAAGATGAGGTATAGACATCAAAAATTCCAGGACTGCATCAAATATATTGCTAAGATGTAGAATCATGTCATTCCAAGAATTAAGGGAATATCTTGTTTGAACAAAATATTTGATACTAAAGGATTTGTCAAGAACGTGAAATTTGAAAAAGTCAACATAGTTTTGGTGAAGATGGCCAATTTGGACTCAGGACACTTCTAGAACTGATATCTCAGGAATTGATTAATGAGGGATTAATGAAGCTAAACAGGAGAGAAAGGGGAAGAGAAGGCAAAATAAAATAGAGCTACAATACATGAAAAAAAAAACCTCCCTAAGAAGACTGATAATACAAAACTAAGCTAGTATGCATTCGTTTCTTAATTTTATCCAAACATTTAAAATGTAAATATAAAATAAGAGCATTATTAAATAAGAAAGTATAATACAATAAAAACCTTTGGTATAACCTGCAGTATACATTTCTTCAAGCTAAATGACATTACAGTGAGTTGAGGAAATCTTAAAATGTATTAAGTAAGCCAGAATAAACTAAGGCTAATTTAACATTGAGTAAAACACTGTAAATAGCATGATATAAGTATAAAGTATTTATAAGTCAACAATAATGCACAGTATTGCACACAGCCTTCACATCTTTATGCCACTCACAGACTAGGAAAAGAGAGCACTGTTCATGGTAACTGACATGCACTCTTTTCCCCATCTTCCACTTCTACTCTCTAGTTTAGTATAGCTTCCCAACCATACTACAATTGCCTACAGTATTTTGATTTGGTATATCAACATGTCCATACTGGCATGTAGCCTAGGACATCACATATACCGTAAAAGCAATAAGCTATTGAAGTAGGATTTATCTTATTTCTACAAAATGATCAAATGAAATAATGATGCAGTTTCTAGAACACAAGATTGTAGTTAGAATATGTATGAATATGCATGTTATGCACAAGACCCATGCAAATATGAATCAATTTATGTGAGGAGTGTACTCAGTATGCCTTTATCATGCTATTTGACATGTTTTTCTCAACTGTATCATCAAATAAAATTCTCATTTGGGAAAGTTGTATTATATACATAGCAAAGTAAAGTAGTTCTCTTTGAATAAATTGGTTTCTAACACTAATAATGCTAGTTTTCAGGTTCACTGAAAGATAATGTAACTTCTAACTTTAACATTTGTATTGAGAATTCTTGGTTTGAGAATTATATCCATAACAAGGTCCTACATTAAAAGAAGGCACCCTCACATCACAAAGCAATCAAACATTCACAATCTCAAAGTTAAATTGGACAAACAGAAGAATGATTTATTTACACTTGTATTAATCATGCATTACATATTAATTAAATATTAACTAGATTTTTACAAACCACAAGAACTTTCTATTATTAATATGTTCTATATGCCAACAAACAAAGCTAACTGAAGCATTTTTTCATCTTGAGACATAGTTGTGGACCAAGATATAACTAACTGACCTTCCCATTCATATACTACTTTTGTTTTAGATGCAGAACATGTGCCATGGTAATCACTGTTAAACATTTTCCAACAGGTTCAGAGTGCTCACAAATTAAATAAGAAAATGTATTGTTACTAAAAATTTGCCATTATGTGTGTTAAATTTATATATTTCTATACATATATAAATTAACAAAGTGCATGCACTCACACCAATATGTACTTATACATACATGTATACACATTTATACATATGTATTATACATTTATAATAGCCAGAAGCTGGAAAGAACTCAGATGTCCTTCAACAGAAGAATGTACTACACAGCTATTAAAAATCAATGAATTCATGAATTTCTTAGACAAATGTCTGGAACTAGAAAATATCATCCTGAGTGAGGTAACCCAATCACAAAAGGGCACAAGTGTTATGCACTCTCTGATAAGAGTATATTACCTAAAAAGCTCAGAAAATCCAATATATAATTCACAAACCACATGAAGCTCAAGAAGAAGGAAAACCAAAGTGTGGATGCTTCAGTCCTTCTTAGAAGGGGGAACAAAATACTCATGGGAGCAAATACAGAGACAAAGTATAGAACAGAAACTAAAGGAAAGGCCATCCAGAGACTGCCCCAGCTGGGGATCCATCCCATATAAAGTCACCAAAGGCAGACACTATTGTGGATGCCAACAAGTGCTTGCTAACAGGAGTCTGTTATAGCTGTTTCCTGAAAGGCTCTGCCAGAGCCTGACAAATACATAGGCAGATGCTCAAAGACAACCATTGGACTGAGCATGGGGTCCCCAATGGAGGAGTTAGGGAAAGGAACAGAACAGCTGAAGGGAATTGCAACCCCATAGGAAGAACAACAATATCAATCAACCAGACCCCCCAGAGTTCCCAGGGAGTAAAGCACGAACCAAAGAGTGCACATGGAGGGACCCACAGCTCCCAGAGTTCCTCCTATGCTCTGGGCAGGAGGATGTGGGAGGGCTGCCAGAAGCTTTCCACTCAGCCCTGGGGGGGGGCATCTAAGCCAATGACCTCACTTGATGGGGCATGGACAAGGGGCAGCTCCAGACACCAGGGGACCCCCGGGCTACACCCTGTAGCCCCGGGGTTATGGGAGAAAGGCTTAGAAAAAGAGGTTCCCAAGTAGGCAAGAGAAAGAGCAGTGGGCCTTGAGTCTAGAAGATAGTCTATGGTTTTAGAGCTTTATTGTAGAAAGGCAGGGGGAAAGAGAGAAGGTAGAGAGAGAGGCCAGCCATGGCCAAGAGGAGAGAAAGGGGGAAAGGAGAGAGAGAAAAGAAAGGCTAGAGAATAAGGGGAGAGAGAGGAGAGGAGAGGAGAGGAGAGGAGAGGAGAGGAGAGGAGAGGAGAGGAGAGGAGAGGAGAGGAGAGGAGAGGAGAGGAGAGGAGAGGAGAGGAGAGGAGAGGAGAGTAAGGAGAGTAAGAGGAGTAAGAGCAAGAATGCTAGGTGGGGCCAAGCAGCCCTTCTTATGGTATGCTGTTATCTTTACTGTAGCTTGGTAACTGGGGAGGAGTTTAGCCTGAAGGTCAGAAGCTTGGGACATTGCCTGTGTGACTATTAACCATGCTTATCTTTGGGGGGGCTGAGGGGATGGTAACTTCGACAGGGGCTGGGGTTACAGGAGACATGAGAAAACTCCTTCCATTCCATGTAGGTGAATTATCACCACTGGGTCCCGGGGTTCAACATCTAGCCTTGACTGGAAATCAGGCTGTCTGTGCATAGCCCAATGCTTCACATTCTTCAATATCTCAAAAGCCTCAGTTAAATGCTGATGCTTGGTAGGCTAGATGCTGTGATAGAAAACAAAACAAATACAAATACTAAGGAAAAAAACTGTATTCCAGATACAGACATAAAGACCATAATGATAATAAATGAAAGTGGAAAACAGAAGTGTAAGTTTAAGACATGTAAGTTTAGAGTTAATTTAAAATGGACAGAATGAAAGCTAAGCAGGTTCTGATAATATAAAGGCAGTATTAATTTTGTTTTATCCATTTGAGGCAACTATCTTTAGCCACATTCTGCCTTCAAGTTATTTTAATTTGTGTATCATTTTAATGACCCTGAAATCATGATTACTCAATTAATTGTATTTAGCAGTTTCAAAGAAAATAAATAGTGTAAGAAAAAATGAAAGGATAAAATATTGAAGAGATTTTTCAAATTCTTGTGTACCACCTTGGGCCATGTCTTATTTCATGCATAGAAAAATGAGAATAAATCAAATTTATCAAAATAAATTTAGGTGGCAGAGAAATAAGATTACCCTGAAGGAATGGCTATTCTTATTTATTCATTTTTAATAAAGTCTATTGTGCATCCATGAATTATAGAAATGCCTTAGTATTTCTTATTAAATTCTTCTTCTATTTCATATATATCAGAATGTGACAAATTTTTTATGAAATCTTAAACAGTTGAGATAACCTTTGTAGGTAAAAGCATTAAATAATCTTGATCTTGATAACACTATTCCAAATGAGAAAATCTGGTTAAATTTATACTAATAAAACCCAAAAAAGACATGGCATGAAATAAAAAATAGATAATGCATTATCCAGAAATATTAATTATATTTATAATATGTTTGTTATCACCATAGATGATTCTATTTTTAGAATAATTCAGCAAATGGAGTGTAATGCAATCCTTCAGACTTTATTAGCCTTCACATTTTATCCATTTTTGTAATGAAAGTTAAAACAGTAAGGGGCTTCCTCAACATACACAGAAAAGTAGTGGCACTCACTGATCACATCGACTCATTGGGTTTCTCACAGATTTTTGGAAATCAATGTCTATGCTTGAAAATCAAGGGAGATGCATGAAATAAATGGATCCTACTGAGTAAATTTTGGCTTTCTTCAAAAGTGGAATTCTTGTATTGATATATTCAAATTTTCTAAAAGGATTAACTCAAGATGGAAAAGATCTATTCATATTTACTATTTCAGAAAAGTTTCAACTGGTGGCAATGATAATGCTAGTGGTTCAGGAGTGAAGCACAGATTTTTCCAACTAGAGGAACAGGCAGGAAGGATAGAGTACAGACTAGAACCAGGAAAGAATATATCCTTTCAAAGATACATCCCCACAGTGAGCCACTTCTGCTCACATCACATCCTAAAGACAGGACAGCCTTCAAAACAATAGTATATGCTCAGAGCCAAACACTTAAGACATAAAACTACAGGGGGTGTTTCAGAGTCACCCAAATGACAAGGTGACCAATTATACAATAATATGGGTATTAAGTGATAGTGGCATACTACATCTCAGTAGTATTACATCTCAGGACAATTAGACATGATCTAATTTGATGTAAATTTTCATTTTCTTTGCTTGACCTGATATGGCAGTGATAAGCATGTAGAGATGAATTCTGTCTCTTCTTTACTTCTACTTTATAGTTTTGGTTTATAGCATTTACTGATTTCCACAGCAAAATAAACACATGACCATGGATTTCTAATTTTCAATATGACACCATTAAATGCAGTTTCAGTTGAGAACATCAGCTAGCTATACCACAGCATGCTACCGTGTAGTTTATAAATAATAGCTACCAGCTCTCAGTTTACCATAACTAGGGTTTAGTACTG
Source organism: Mus caroli (assembly GCF_978045245.1). NCBI lineage: Eukaryota > Metazoa > Chordata > Mammalia > Rodentia > Muridae > Mus > Mus caroli. Next base: position 70,204,195 of record NW_028227265.1, read on the forward strand.
GTCTTAAGTGATCAAACTAAGACACTTAATGTTTATTAATACTAACAGACTAACATAAAATACTATGTCCCAAATAGTTTTTCAGAGACTATTTCCAAATATCTCATTAAAAGTGTTGTCATTTTTTATTAAAAGTATATCACATTAAAAGTAGTGACTGTGTCAATATCTCTAATGGTACTACAGTTTTGAATTTAGAATGAGGTTATTTAAACCCAATATAAATATAAAAGTGAAAATAGAGTTTAAAGCAATATAAATGCTGGGTTATATATTTATTTTGTGAACTTGTAAAATTGTATACATCATAATCATTACAAATAAATACTTGAAATTGACCTTTTTACCTAAATCATTTCTGCTACAGAATTCCCTAATCAGTTGATAATCTGACTATAATCTGTAGTAAGATATTTCAGTGATTAGCAACCTAAAATATACAAAATAAAAATTTAGAAGGGTTATTAACGTGCCACCTAGATGTCATTTTTGCCAGTATACATAACAATTCAACCCTACATCCTGATGTTCATAATACTTAATACCTAAATAAATACATAATACATAAAATACATAATGCTTAAATAAATATCTAAGTAAAATTGATTTACCAAAGAAAGTTTCAGTCCTAGAAAGCAAGGGAATTACAACAAGGACAGTGAAGCTACAGTTTTAATATTCCAGGGACAATGCAGGAAATATAACTATAAGGCTTTGTAAGTAAAACACTATCTCCATCCATTTTAATTAAAATTATAAATCTCACATTCTCATGCTTCCTAGGTGTCTACAAATATGCTTTCTAAGCCAAGCTGTCTATCTGGTTTCTGGACAGTTTACACTGGAGCTATAATAATATTATCAAAACCCTTTAAAGGTAGCTTAAATTCAGTAAGAACAAATTTAGTTTTGAAAATGATACCACCAGGACACCTCTAAGAAGAGTACATAGTTAAGCTTGTTATAATTAGATTGGAGGGCTCTAGCTGATTTTGTAATCTCAATATGAATTGTGCTTTGCAAAGCACAAAAGATTACAACTAGAACACCTTCCATTGATTATCTGCCCAGATAAGTAGGATTGTTTTTCCTGTTTTAATGTATACAGACTGTCTAAAATAAAATTAAGTTTGAATAGCAATACATAAGATTCTGTGTATTTTGGCAGTCACAATTACACCAAAATATTGATTGAAACAATTTATAAGTGTATCGAGGTTTTAATTATGTCTAACCTAGAATAACTCATATTAATACAAATGGTATTAATATGAAATGATCCATTTCATTATGTTTTAAAAGTCACTCATTATTCCATGCTGACCTCAACAACTATATCAACTATATACATTTCTTGGGCTAAAAAAATCAAAAACCAAAACCAAAAACAGTGATGTGCTTGATAGAAAACACTTTTTTTTTTTTTTTTTGGTTTTTCGAGACAGGGTTTCTCTGTATAGCCCTGGCTGTCCTGGAACTCACTTTGTAGACCAGGCTGGCCTCAAACTCAGAAATCCATCTGCCTCTGCCTCCCAAGTGCTGGGATAAAAGGTGTGCACCACCACCCCTGGCAATAGAAAATGCTTTAAAGGTAGCTTAAATTATATATCATAGAGCCGGGCGTGTGTGAGTGTGTGTGTGTGTGTGTGTGTGAAATCATGTGCCTGTGTCTGTGCAGGTGTATTTACTCATTATTGCAGTGCTTGCAACAACAATCGAAGGTGTCAATCCCTGAAACTAAAGTTATAGGCACTCAAGGCAGCTGTGATCCACCTCACTTAAATTCTATGAACCAAACTGGAGTCCTATCCAGAGCACTACATGCTCTTAGCAACTGAGCCATCTTTCCTGGCTAAGAAAAGAGTCGCCCCTGACAGAGAATCGATCCTGCGCTCTGTGATTTTTTTTGATTTTTGTTTTTAATGTTGATACAACCAAAATAACCATCAAAGTTGTTTGACTGGCAATCTGCAGGGGTGTGACAAGATATTATGAGCATCCAAAGTAAATATATTGTTTATGACGTTAGAGATGAGAAGCCCCCATCAAGTCTGAATGCAGCTCCCTCATCCATTCTTGCAACTGGAGATTATGTTTTCCACTCAACCATGCTATCCTGCCTACAAACAACCAAGTTTGCCTCTTCATTCAAATATGATACTCAGGGAAGATTCCACCCCAGAGGCTAAAAGACTTGTAAAATATCAATAAGAGGTGCTGCAAAATACAGATGAATGCACCTTCAAGGAAGTCAATGAAACATCTTATAATTTCAAGGAAAGGGAGTTTATTCAGACTACACATACAAAAACAAAGATACAAAAATATTCTATAATTGTAAATTTACTCAATTCTAAAATTAAGTAAGTATAGATTCAAGAATTTGGAATTATTTTTCTATTCTTCTATCTATTACTTTTTTTTTTCTTTTTTTCGAGACAGAGTTTCTCTGTATAGCCCTGGCAGTCCTGGAACTCAGTCTGTAGACCAGCCTGGCCTCAAACTCAGAAATCCCCCTGCCTCTGCCTCCCAAGTGCTGGGATTAAAGGCGTGCACCAACACTGCCCAGCTTCTATCTATTTCTTGTTGGTCAACACATAACAAATTTGTGTACTAGGAGGATCTGTAGCCTTGTATTTTCCTTACATTTACTTCAGACTAGAATTTAATGCAATTCCACGATACTGATAGCATTTGTCTTTTACCTCTATCTGACAGTAAGTCACCTGTGAATGACTGACTCACCAAATTAAAGTAACATGCTGGTATTAAGACACAAGGCTGGAGTGCTGTTCTACTGTTTCTAAAGGAGAAGACTCTGTTTGATAGGGTTGACTTCGCCTAGACACCTATGTCGGTGTAGCTGACCTTTACTGTGTCTTCCCAAGGGAATATGAACTTCTATGCTTATACTTACTTACATGGAAATAAAAAAAACACACTTTCCAGATCAATAAAAGCATGCCGAAAATTAGAGTGAGTATCCATTTCTCTAGTGATGATACTACACCAAGCACAGGTCTACAATTGATTTCCCATGTGCTCAATTTTGAATTTAACTCTGGATATCATATTTCTTTGGACTTTTGTTGTTTCCAGGACAGGTGAATGTGTGATTTTAAGGCTCTCAACTCTGCCTTGGTTTCATTTTGGATCACAGTCTGTTGTATAACTTTTCATGATAGATATGTATAAACATACATTCACCCAGATAGTGTACTGACAACAGAAAAACGACAAAAATCCTCTCAAGTCTATGAAACAATGGGTTGTTGAGGTCACATACCAGAGCTTGAGGGAGTAATTGCTAACCGGAGCATGCATGGCTGAAAGGCAGAGATATCAGCACAGAGCTCACACCAGCAATGGTGCTGCTCAATGATGCTACATTTCTGAAGCTCCATGTCTAACTTGCAGGACACCTCACTACAGGATCTCATCTTCCCACAAGTGTTTATTACAAGCATATCTATGGGGTTGCGCCTTGTGATTGTTCAAACCTTCAGAGTGCTAAGAAGACTGAATTAGCAGATAACAGCAAAACATAACTGCAGACAGAATTTTAAGAATTATCCCCTTGACCTTTATTTTTAAGGAAGGCTCTCATATGAGGAAGAAATTCCAAAGTTATTGTCCCTATGGCTATAGTATATGATAGGTTGACCCCAAGATAAGAACTCTATCCTATCACAATGTAGGCATGAGTCCAGCAAAAGGAGGTTACTGTCTACAGCTATTGAAAGCAAATGTAGGCAGAGACAAAAGCAGAAGAAATGTAGAATGCTTTGGAGCACAATGTGCCCTGTAATACCTTTCTAGCTTGCCCCCCTTCCCACATTTATTCTCTTACAACCCTTCCCATTCATGTCACAAATGCACAAGCCTAAATTCTGTATGGGAAAAGGAGCATGCAGTGTTTTTACTTCTCTCTTATTGCCATCCCTTGTGTCTTTCCCTTGAAACCACCTTCTTCCTCAGAGTGTATAATTCTGTTGCGAGTTAATTCTTCCCTGCAGCCTTCAGATGAGAGCTGGATCTGATGCTTAGCTTGGTTTTGTGCTGGTGATGCTAAGTAGAAAACAAACTGAGCCATTCTGACTGGTGTGAGGTGGAATCTCAGGGTTGTTTTGATTTGCATTTCCCTGATGATTAAGGATGTTGAACATTTTTTCAGGTGCTTCTCTGCCATTCGGTATTCCTCAGGTGAGAATTCTTTGTTCAGTTCTGAGCCCCATTTTTTAATGGGGTTATTTGACTTTCTGGAGTCCACCTTCTTGAGTTCTTTATATATATTGGATATTAGTCCCTTATCTGATTTAGGATAGGTGAAGATCCTTTCCCAATCTGTTGGTGGTTTTTTTGTCTTATTGATGGTGTCTTTAGCCTTGCAGAAGCTTTGTAGTTTCATGAGGTCCCACTTGTCAATTCTCGATCTTACAGCACAAGCCATTATTGTTCTATTCAGGAATTTTTCCCCTGTGCCCATATCTTCAAGGCTTTTCCCCACTTTCTCCTCTATAAGTTTCAGTGTCTCTGGTTTTATGTGAAGTTCCTTGATCCACTTAGACTTGACCTTAGTACAAGGAGATAGGAATGGATCGATTCGCATTCTTCTACATGTTAACAACCAGTTGTGCCAGCACCATTTGTTGAAAATGCTGTCTTTCTTCCACTGGATGTTTTTAGCTCCCTTGTCGAAGATCAAGTGACCATAGGTGTGTGGGTTCATTTCTGGGTCTTCAATTCTATTCCATTGGTCTATTTGTCTGTCACTATACCAGTACCATGCAGTTTTTATCACAATTGCTCTGTAGTAGAGCTTTAGGTCCGGCATGGTGATTCCACCAGAGGTTCTTTTATCCTTGAGAAGAGTTTTTGCTATCCTAGGTTTTTTGTTATTCCAGATGAATTTGCAGATTGCACTTTCTAATTCGTTGAAGAATTGATTTGGAATTTTGATGGGGATTGCATTGAATCTGTAGATTGCTTTTGGCAAGATAGCCATTTTTACAATGTTGATCCTGCCAATCCATGAGCATGGGAGATCTTTCCATCTTCTGAGATCTTCTATAATTTCTTTCTTCAGAGACTTGAAGTTTTTATTATACAGATCTTTCACTTCCTTAGTTAGAGTCACGCTAAGATCAAAAATTCAGGTGACAGCAGATGCTGGCGAGGATGTGGAGAAAGAGGAACACTCCTCCATTGTTGGTGGGATTGCAAGCTTGTACAACCACTCTGGAAATCAGTCTGGCGGTTCCTCAGAAAATTGGACATAGTACTACCGGAGGATCCAGCAATACCTCTCCTGGGCATATATCCAGAAGATGTCCCAACCGGTAAAAAGGACACATGCTCCACTATGTTCATAGCAGCCCTATTTATAATAGCCAGAAGCTGGAAAGAACCCAGATGTCCCTCAACAGAGGAATGGATACAGAAATTATGGTACATTTACACAATGGAGTACTACTCAGCTATTAAAAAGAATGAATTTATGAAATTCCTAGCCAAATGGATGGACCTGGAGGGCATCATCTTGAGTGAAGTAACACAATCACAAAAGAACTCACACAATATGTATTCATTGATAAGTGGATATTAGCCCAAAACTTTGGATACCCAAGATATAAGATACAATTTGATAAACGCATGAAACTCAAGAAGAATGAAGACCAAAGTGTGGACACTGTGCACCTTCTTAGAATTGGGAACAAAACACCCAGGGAAGGAGTTACAGAGACAAAGTTCATAGCTGTGATGAAAGGATGGACCATTTAGAGACTGCGGTATCCAGGGATCCGTCCCATAATCAGCTTCTAAACGCTGACACCACTGCATACACTAGCAAGATCTTGCTGAAAGGACCCAAATATAGCTGTCTCTTGTGAGACGATGCCGGGGCCTAGCAAACACAGGAGTGGATGTTCACAGTCAGCTATTGGATGTATCACAGGGCTCCCAATGGAGAAGCTAGAGAAAGTACCCAAGGAGCTAAAGGGATCTGCAACCCTATTGTTGGAACAACATGATGTACTAACCAGAACCCTGGAGCTCTTGTCTCTAGCTGCATATGTATCGAAAGATGGCCTAGTCGGCCATCAATGGAAAGAGAGGCCCATTGGACTTGCAAACTTTATATGCCCCAATATAGGGGAATGCCAGGGCCAAAAGAATGGGAATGGGTGGGTAGGGAAGTGGGGGGCGCTATGGGGGACTCTTGGGATAGTATTGGAAATGTAATTGAGGAAAATATGTAATAAAAATATTAAAAAAAAAAAGAAAAAGAAAAATAAATGAGACTCGGTCGAAAAAAAAAAAAAAAAAAAAAAAAAAAAAAAAAAAAAAGAAAACAAACTGAGATGCCCAGACTTCTCACTTGCAGTACTGTGAGCTAATGTCTGGTAATTTGATAACACTGAAGTAAAAAAAAGATAACATAAATAGTAAAACAATATGATGTCCTTTGCAAGAAAGTGTTCAGGAATACATCTGAAATACATTAGTGAATATACTATTTTTCCCCTGAGACAGGGTTTCTCTGTATAGACCTGGCTGTCCTAGAACTCACTTTGTAGACCAGGCTGGCCTAAAACTCAGAAATCTGCCTGCCTCTGCCTCCCGAGTGCTTGGATTAAAGGCGTGCACCACCATGCCTGGCTAATTAATGTATTTCTAAAAAATCAGTTATACTTGCTGCAAACTAAATTCATACCAATTCAGGTAGAGTTTTTGTTGAGACGGTTTGTGGAGAGCAAATAAGAAATTACTTAATTGTAGGAAAATAAATTTGTCTAACTTTAAGGTTTTTTTTTTTACATTTCTAAATAAAATTAATTTACAGAACTGAAGATTCAACATCAAATTATCCAAGAATGCTAGCATATTTGGTTTTTTGCTTGTTTGTTTGTTTTAAACATATTAGAATGTTTTACTTCTTCTCAACACTGGCATGAACAAATGAAGAAAGCATGAACAGAAACAACACACAGATCGAAGGCATGTGGGGATTAAATGCCTCATTATAAGAGTATTTAGGTAATATATATTTGATATAGTTATAAATATGACTGTGGCTAAATTTTTAATTCAAGCAATGCACTTCATGTATTCCTTGCACATTTTTTCTTTTCTTTCATGATTTAATTATGTTCTTAAAATACGTATTTGATCACCAGTATTTATATTTCATTAGCATGTCAGTATTTATTTACTTAATTATTGTGCTACTGTTTGTGAGAGAATTTTGGTTTACCATAATTCTCTGACACATTTATAGCAATTATTTATAATGTGTAAGTCTTAACACTTTATCTCCATTGACAGTTTCTAATTTCTTGAGATGCTTGTATATATTTCTATATATTGTCATTGTACATTATGGAATAGCCCTGTTATTATTTGTAGTGATAATTAATAGTAAACTCCACAAATCTGACTAAAATATTTTATAGTATAACTCCAATATTGTCCAAACTATATTTTTTCATTCTTTTGTGTACACACAGATTCAAAACCAGCATAAGTTTCCTATTGCCTAATAAACTTCATTTATATTTCCTTTACATTATTTGTGGTTAATTTAATTAATTTAATTTTCTGTCTCATTTGTTCTAAAATTTACTTCATTTTGTGAGGACTATACTGTGTTATTTTTGCAATTCTGATTTTAGTCAATATTTTGCAAGTATAAATTCATGGTTATCTGAGATGCACTGTCATCTTTTACCCTTGTACAAGTTTTTCTGGGGCTGCTGACACTGCTGTTCCTAATGTTTCTTTTACTTTGTGGGAAGCTTTCAGAGAAGGATGAAGAGAAATCTGGGACTTTTATGTTGTTCTATCTTAGCAAGGACAAGTCTTTTTATCATGCTACTGGAGAGATAGTGGGGACTAGAATTTCTAACAATATGGAGGTGTTTCTGCATTCCCTGAGAGACTGGTAATATACCTAGAAGAAGGCAGGGTATTCACCACAAGCTTCTCTCAAGCTCTCACATCTCAAGGTTGTTACATAGAAGCAGCAGGAAGTTCACATTCTACATACAGCTAGAATATAAAAAGGGAGACAATGCTAAACTCACATCCTTGCTCAGGGATAAGACAGTATTTCCCAGCATGCCAAGGGAGACCAAATGATAGTGCTGGATGTAGGCTAAGATTTTTAAAACTTACTTTAATAAGGGTTCATAAATGCTTTAATCTCCTTTCTAGCCTATCATAGGAAGAGGAAAGAAAAGGTTAGTAGGGCACAGGGGGGTGTGGACCTATATAGAATTAGTTTTTTGAGGAGAGTCCTGTCTTCCTTTTCAGGATATCAACACTTCAGTTTCCACAAATCAGCAGAGGCAGCTAGATCCACTGGCAAGTACCATTCACAAATCAGCAAAGGCAGTTCAATCCAAAAGAAAGAGTGAAGGTCCACCCATCAGTCTGATTCAGTAGAAACAGCAAGAAGCTGGCAAAATATCATGAGAAGTTCTTTGGTGCATTGCTCTCTACAAAGTTGTGATGGTTTATATAACCTTGCCTCAGGGAGCAGCCTTATTAGGAGGTATGGCCTTGTTGGAGTTGGTATGTGGACATGGGCTTAAGACCCTAGTTGCCTGGAATCAGTTTTCCACTAGCAGCCTTCAGATGAAAATGTAGCCCTCTCAGATCTTCCTGTACCATGCCTGCCTGGATCCTTCCATGTTCCTGGCTTGATGGTACTGGACTGAACCTCTGAACCTGTAAGGAAGCCCCAATTAAATGTTGTCCTTTATAAGTCTTACCTTGGTCATGGTGTCTGTTCACAGCAGTAAAACCCAAATTAAGAGAGAAGTCAGAACAAGCAATGATCGGCAAAGAAGGCAAGGTGAACCGATGTCGTAGAGTCATCTTCAAAGACTAGGAAAGTGAACCAAGGCCAGAGCATCATCAGTCAAGGCCACTGTCAGCAAAGACCAAGGAAGACCAGCAAAGAGTAGCAAAACAAATTAATACCTGAGTGTCATCCACTCTTTGTTGGATTATACTTATACCCTTTCCTACATCATGTGTCCTCTCAACCATCTACCCAAACAAAAAATAACACGCCCTCTCACCAGGCTGAAAGTATATGCAGATACACCCAATTATGTATGTGTATTAGAATAGAAGTAAATCTGTCTAGGGAACAAAGGGTCATATTGAGATTGGGAAGGTCTTGAGAAAAGTGAGATACATGGGTTTTTTGGGTAATGGGCTCAGCATAGAGTATATAGTTGTGTGAATGGGTCAACATGTAATGCAATGAATGCCCCATACAATGAATATATACAATGGAAAGTAATGACAACAATAATAAAATGAACAACAGCTAAAGGTCTAGTCGCCTTGCCTCTGAAAGAGACCCCTTCAATAATTAAGAAATCAGCACTACATTGTGATTAAAAATTCTGAAATCCCTTTCACTGATTTTTTTTCCTCTTAACCTTTGACCTTTGTCATGATGGAAGCAAGAATAAAATTAAAGCAATAACACTCCAGCTAACTTCAAGGCAAGATGATTTACTAAAATGCATATATATATATATATATATATATATATATATATATATATATATACACACCTCTTTATGTAAACTCCTTGATTTTTTATTTGGACCATATTCACTTACTTGGGGCCAAATGGAATTGTGCCATATTATGCCGTTATGAACTCTTAATTTAGTTACTAAGAATTTTGTAGGAGCCAACTAAAAGGATTCTTGGAAGGAATAATTATTTCTGTTAAACATTATTTAGTAGCATAAGTATTATTTCATGTAATCATGTTTTATTAAAAATCCTTATAAGAAGTTGCCATAAGTATATTTAAATATTTAATTATTTTAAGGCTCAATATGTTTATATAAAATGAAATGATTTATAACTGCATATTTAAAGCTTATTTGTATTTTAGTGAATTGAGAACTTGACACCTACCTAGTAGTAATTTATTTATGTCAGTAATCTAAAGTAATCGGATTTTCTCCAATATATAATTGATTTGTAACTGTTGTGAATTAAGAGAATTCAGTGTTCAAATATATTTTAAAAACTATTCAAAATAAACTCATGTTGCTAGTTATAGAAATTTTCAGGAATTTCATTCTATATTTATTCACCTAATAGGTTTGCATAATATGAAAATTAATTTTTAAAGGTCATGTTGAACTATCCAGGAAATAACAACAGAAATGTCTTTGGGTTGAGATTGGAAACACTATCATGAAGATATGGCAAGAAAGAAGACAGAAAAATACAGTGACTATGTTCTCATAAAAGTTTCTCTTTTAGGTTCCCAGAATAGAATAGAGAAGTAATGTAAATCTACCACGTGAACATTATCTGCTAGCTTCTAAGTTACTATCTAATGATAAAGCTGTCATTCATGGCTTACCACAATCCATGCATGGATATTTATTGCTCTGGTACATCATTGCAGGGAGCTAATGCTATCGTCATAGCTCTGTAAATGAAGACTCTGTATATGGACAACTTCTCCAGACAGCTTGTAGCCATGTCATTCACTATTGTCAACTTATCAGGTGCTCAGTTTTAAGCTATGCTTCTTTAGCCAACGATCCAAAATTGTAACTTCTAATCAGTAAGCAGGGAGTGTTGTGTGACTCTATGCTTCTTCTAGTATGCTTTTTATAAGTTTAATTAATATAGGGAGATTTACTCACTCTTGAAATATTTAAGAAAGGTAATGTCCATTACATTTATACTATCAAGAAAATGTTTCTATATAAACCTAAGAAAAAAATTAAATGAATCTTCTTCAAATGACCAAATTTACATACAACATCCCATTTTGACCCACACAGAAGAATGTCAAACCTCCACAGTCTAGGGCAGTGTGTGCAAGAATGTTTGTGAGTACATGACTAAACATCCATAGAAAAACAAGGTGATTCTTTTGGCAAACCATAAAGTATTATAATTCAGTTTTTCTAGAAGAACTTCTCAAGGAACACATTAGTTAAAAGCAAGATTGTATTCTCTCTCTTTCATTCTCTCTTTCATTCCCTCTCTCTTTCACTTTCTCTCTCACTCTGAAAATGAATTCAAATAAAATTATTTGGGCAAAGAAATATTTTTGTCTCTAACATATAAGTGTCTCCAAATTAATCACTATGTTAAAAATCAAAGAGTCCGATTCAGAGGCCTTTTCTATGTCTTTAAAAGGAAGAGAGTGTATTCTAGAGTTTATTGTCTCCATAACATTGAGAACTTATAGTATATCTCTAAAATTCTCCTTCCAATTCTTACTTCAATTCAATCCCTTTTTCAGATGTTAATTTTTAGTGGGATATAAATAGGTAATTCCCTCAGACTAAGCATTCTGAAAATATCAACTAACACCTTAAAGATAAAAATGAATTGAGGAAGAAAGGAAGGATGAAGAAAGATAGCAATAAGAAAGAGAGGAAGTGAAGAAAGAATACCTCAGAGGTCACAAAAAGTAAAGTACATCTTTTTCCCTAATAGGGAGTGAATAACAGGAACGAGTATAACTGGAAAGAATTGTTTTCATGTAGATTGTGTTCACTTATGCAATCATTGTGTGTGTGTGTGAGTGTGTGTCTGTGTGTGTGTGTGAGTGAGTGTGTGTCTGTGTGTGTGTGTGTATCTCTTTTTTTGTCATTCCTTTTTATTGGATATTTTATTTATTTACATTTTAAATGTTATCCCCTTTCCTGGTTTCCCCTCCACAGACACCCTATTCCATATCCCTCCCCTTGCTACTATGAGGATATTCTCCCACCCATAGGGACCTCACCAACCTGGCATTCCCTTACAATGGAGTATCGAGTCTTCACTGGACCAAGGGCCTTTCCTCCCACTGATGATCTCCCCTTGATCCTCTGCTACATAGGCAGGTAGAACCATGGGTTGTTCCATAAGAACTCTTTGGTTGGTTAGTCCCTAAGAGCTCTGGGGGGAGGGGGAGGGGGAGGGGAGGGAGTCTAGCTGGTTGATATTTTTATTTTTTTGTTTGTTTGTTTTTGTTTTTGTTTTTTGGGTTTTTTTGGGGTTTTTTGTAATTTTTTTAATTAGGTGTTTGTATCATTTACATTTCCAGTGCTCTCCCAAAAGTAACCCATACCTTCCCACCCTACTCCCCTACCCACCCACTCCCACTTCTTGGACCTGGCTTTCCCCTATACTGAGGCATATTAAGTTTGTATGACCAATGGGCTTCTCTTTCCACTGATGGCCGACTAGGCCATCTTCTGATACATATGCAGGTAGAGACAAGAGCTCCGGGGGTACAGGTTGGTTCATATCATTGTTCCACATATAGGGTTGCAGATCCCTTTAGCTGCTGGGTACTTTCTCTAACTCCTCCATTGGGAGCCCTGTAATCTATCCAATAGATATCTGTGAGCATCCACTTCTGGGTTTGCTAGGCCCTGGCATAGTCTCACAAAAGACAGCTATATCAGGGTTGTTCCAGCAAAATCTTGTTAGTGCATGCAATGGTGTCAGTGTTTGGAGGCTAATTATGGGATGGATCCCCGGATATGGCAGTCCCTAGATGGTCCATCCTTTCCTTTCAGCTCCAAACTTTGTCTCTATAACTCCTTCCATGGGTGTTTTGTTCCCAATTCTAAGAAGGGGCAAAGTGTCCACACTTTGGTCTTCGTGCTTCTTGAATTTCATGAGTTTCAAAAATTGTATATTATATCTTGGGTATTCTATTTATCTGGGCTACTATCCACTTATCAGTGAGTACATGTCATGTGAGTTCTTTTGTGTTTGGGTTACCTCACTCAGGATGATTCCCTCCAGGTCCAACCATTTGCCTAGGAATTTCATAAATTAATTCTTTTTTTAAAATATATTTTATTACGTATTTTCCTCAATTACATTTCCAATGCTATCCCAAAAGTCCCCCATACCCTCCCCCCTCTCTCCCATTTCCCTACCCACCCATTCCCATTTTTTTTTTTTTTTTGGCTCTGGTGTTCCCCTGTACTGGGGCATATAAAGTTTGTGTGTCCAATGGGCCTCTCTTTCCAGTGATGGCCAACTAGGCCATCTTTTGATACATATGCAACTAGAGTCAAGAGCTCCGGGGTACTGGATAGTTCATAATGTTGTACCACCTATAGGGTTGCAGGTCCCTTTAGCTCCTTGGGTACCATCTCCAGCTCCTCCATTGGGTGCCCTGTGATCCATCCACTAGCTGACTGTGAGCATCCACTTCTGTGTTTGCTAAGCCCTGCCATAGTCTCACAAGAGACAGCTATATCAGGGTCCTTTCAGCAAAATCTTGCTAGTGAATGCAATGGTGTCAGCGTTTGGAAGCTGATTATGGGATGGATCCCTAGGTATGGCAGTCTCTAGATGGTCCATCCTTTCGTCACACCTCCAAATTTTGTTTCTGTAACTCCTTCCATGGATGTTTTGTTCCCAATTCTAAGAAGGGGTACAGTGACCCCACTTTGGTCTTCATTCTTCTTGAGTTTCATGTTGAGTTTGTTTCATAAGACAAAAAGACCACCAACAGGTTGGGAAAGGATCTTTACCTATCCTAAATCGGTTAGGGGACTAATATCCAATATATATAAAGAACTCAACAAGGTGGACTCCAGAAAATCAAATAACCACATTAAAAAATGTGGCTCAGAACTGAACAAAGAATTCTCACCTGAGGAATACCGAATGGCTGAGAAGCACCTGAAAAAATGTTCAACATCCTTAATCATTAGGGAAATGCAAATCAAAACAACCCTGATATTCCACCTCACACCAGTCAGAATGGCTAAGATCAAAAATTCAGGTGACAGCAGATGCTGGCAAGGATATGGAGAAAGAGGAACACTCCTCCATTGTTGGTGGGATTGCAAGCTGGTACAACCACTCTGGAAATCAGTCTGGCAGTTCCTCAGAAAATTGGACATAGTACTACTGTTGGAGCCTGCAATACCTCTCCTGGGCATATATCCAGAAGATGCTCCAACCAGTAAGAAGGACACATGCTCCACTATGTTCATAGCAGCCTTATTTATAATAGCCAGAAGCTGGAAAGAACCCAGAATGCCCCTCAACAGAGGAATGGATACAGAAAATGTGGTACATTTACACAATGGAGTACTACTCAGCTATTAAAAAGAATGAATTTATGAAATTCCTAGGCAAATGGATGGACCTGGAGGGCATCATCCTGAGTGAGGTAACACAATCACAAAGAAACTCACACAATATGTACTCACTGATAAGTGGATATTAGCCCAAAACTTAGGATACCCAAGATATATAATACAATCTGCTTAATTCATTCTTTTTAATAGCTGAGTAATACTCCATTGTGTAAATGTACCATATTTTCTGTATCCATTCCTCTGTTGAGGGGCATCTGGGTTCTTTCCAGCTTCTGGCTGTTATAAATAAGGCTGCTATGAACATAGTTGAGCATGTGTCAATCTTACCGGTTGGAACATCTTCTGGATATATGCCCAGGAGAGGTATTGCAGGATCCCCCAGTAGTACTATGTCCAATTTTCTGAGGAACAGCCAGGCTGGTTTCCAGAGTGGTTGTACAATCTTGCAGTCGCACCAACAATGGAGGAGTGTTCCTTTTTCTCCACATCCTCGCCAGCATCTGCTGTCACATGAATTTTTGAACTTAGCCATTCTGACTGGTGTGAAGTGGAATCTCAGGGTTGTTTTGATTTGCATTTCCCTGATGATTAAGGATGCTGAACATTTTTTCAGGTGCTTCTCATCCATTCAGTATTCCTAAGGTGAGAATTTTTTGTTAAGCTCTGCACCACATTTTTAATGTGATTATTTGATTTTCTTGAGTCCACCTTCTTGAGTTTATACACACACACACACACACACACACACACACACATATATATATATATATATATGAAATTAGTCCTCTATCTAATTTAGGATAGGTAAAGATACTTTCCCAATCTGTTGGTGGCCTTTTTGCCTTATTGATGATGCCTTTTGCCTTACAGAATCTTTGCAATTTTATGAGGTCCCAATTTTCCATTCTCCATCTTAAAGCACAAGCCATTGCTTTTCTATTCAGGAATTTTTCCCCTACGCCCAGGTCTTCGAGGCTTTCCCCCACTTTCTCCTCTATAAGTTCCACTGTCTCTCCTTTTATGTGGAGTTCCTTAATCCACGTAGATTTGACCTTAGTACAAGGAGATGGGAATGGATAAATTTGCATTCTTCTACATGATAACCTCCAGTTGTGCCAGCACCATTTGTTGAAGAAGCTGTCTTTTATCCTCTGGATTGCTTTAGCTTCTTTGTCAAAGATCTAGTGACCATAGGTGTGTAAGTTCATTTCTGGGTCTTCAATTCTATTCCATTGGTCTACTTGTCTGTTGCTATACCAGTACCATGCAGTTTTTATCACAATTGATCTGTAGTACAGCTTTAGGTCTGGCATGGTGATTCCACCAGAGGTTCTTTTATCCTTGAGAAGAGTTTTTGCTATCCTAGGTTTTTTGTTATTCCAGATGAATTTGCAGATTGACCTTTCTAATTCATTGAAGAATTGAGTTGCAATTTTGATGGGATTGCATTGAATCTATAGATTCCTTTTGGCAAGATAGCCATTTTTACTATATTGACCCTGCCAATCCATTAGCATGGGAGATCTTTCCATCTTCTGAGATTTTCTTTAATTTCTTTCTTCAGAGACTTGAACTTCTTATCATACAGATCTTCCACTTCCTTAGTTAGAGTCATGCCAAGTTACTTTATATAATTTTTAACTATTGAGAAGGGTGTTTCCCTAATTTCCTTCTCATCCTGTTTATCCTTTGTGTAGAGAAAGGCCATTGACTTGTTTGAGTTAATTTTATATCCAGCTATTTCACCGAAGCTGTTTATCTGGTTTAGGATTTCTCTGGTGGAATTTCTGGGTCAGTTATATATACTATCATATCATCTGCAAAACGTGATATTTTGACTTCTTCCTTTACACTTTGTATTCCCTTGATCTTCTTTTGTTGTCTAATTGCTCTGGCTAGGACTTCAAGTACAATGTTGAATAGGTAGGGAGAAAGTGGGCACCCTTGTCTAGTCCCTGATTTTAGTGGGAAGACTTCCAGCTTCTTGCCATTTACTTTGATGTTAGCTACTGGTTTGCTGTAGATTGCTTTTATCATGTTTAGGTATGGGTTTTGATTTCCTGATCTTTCCAAAACTTTTATTTTGAATGGGTGTTGGATTTTGTCCAATGCTTTCTCCACATCTAAGGAGATAATCATGTGGTTTTTGTCTTTGAGGTTGTTTATATAGTGGATTATATTGATGGATTTCAGTATATTGAACCATCCCTGCATCCCTGGAATTAAACCTACTTGGTCAGGATGGATGATTTTTTTGATGTGTTCTTGGATTAGTGAGAATTTTATTGAGGATTTTTGCATAGATATTCATAATCCCTTATCTATCTTTGTTAGGTCTTTCTGTGGTTTAGGTATCAGAGTAATTGTGGCTTCAAAGAATGAATTAGCTAGTGTACCTTCTGCTTATATTTCGTGGAATAGTTTGTGAAGAACTGGAATTAGATCTTCTTTGAATGTCTGATAGAACTCTGCACTAAACCCATCTGGTCCTGGGCTTTTTTTGGTTGGGAGACTATTAAGGACTGCTTCTATTTCTTTAGGGGATATAGGACTGTTTAGATCATTAACCCGATCCTGCTTCAACTTTAATACCTGATATCTGTCCAGAAATTTATCCATTTCATCCAGGTTTTCAAGTTTTGTTGAATATAGCCTTTTGTAGAAGGATCTGATGGTGTTTTGGATTTCTTCAGGATCTGTTATTATGTCTCCCTTTTCATTCCTAATTTTGTTAAATAAGGTTCTGTCCCTGTGCCCTCTAGTGAGTCTGGCTAAGGGTTTATCTATCCTGTTGATTTTCTCCAAGAACCAGCTCCTTGATTGGTTGGTTCTTTGAATATTTCTTCTTGTTTCCACTTGCTTGATTTTGCCCCTGAGTTTGATTATTTCCTACTGTCTACTCCAGTTGTGGGAATTTTCTTCCTTTTGTTCTAGAGCTTTTAGGTGTGTTGTCAAGTTGCTTGTGTGTGCTCTCTCGCGTTTCTTTTTGGGGCCACTCAGAGCTATGAGTTTTCCTCTTAGAAATGCTTTCATTGTGTCCCATATTTTAGGTATGTTGTGGCTTCATTTTCATTAAACTCTAAAAAGTCTTTAATTTCTTTCTTTATTCTTTCCTTGACCAAGATATCATTGAGAAGAGTGTTGTTCATTTTCCATGTGAATGTTGGCTTTCCGTTATTTATGTTGTTATTGAAGATCAGCTTTGTCCATGGTGATCTGATAGGATGCATGAGATAATTTCAATATTTTTGTATCTGTTGAGGCCTATTTTGTGACTAATTATATTGTCAATTTTGGAGAAGGTACCATGAGGTGCTGAGAAGAAGTTATATCCTTTTGTTTTAGGATAAAATGTTCTGTAGATATCTGTTAGATACATTTGTTTCATAACTTCTGTAATTTCACTGTGTCTCTGTTTAGTTTCTGTTTCCACTATCTGTCCATTGATGAAAGTAGTGTGTTGAAGTCTCCCACTATTATTGTTTGAGGTGCAATGTGTGCTTTGATTTTTATTAAAGTTTCTTTAATGAATGTGGCCTCCTTTGCATTTGGAGCATAGATATTCAGAATTGAGAGTTCCTCTTGGAAGATTTTACCTTTGATGAGAATCAAGTGTCCCTCCACGTCTTTTTTGAGAACTTTGGGTTAGAAGTTGATTTTATTAGATATTAGGATGGCTACTCCAGTTTGTTGCTTCAGACCATTTGCTTGCCTTTTTCATTATTTTCCAGCCTTTCATTCTGAGGTAGTGTCTGTCTTTTTCCCTGAGATGGGTTTCCTGTAAGCAGCAAAATTTTGGGTCCTGTTTGTGTAGCCAGTCTGTTAGTCTATGTCTTTTTATTGGGAATTGACTCCATTGATATTAAGAGATATGAAGGAAAAGTAATTGCTGCTTCCTATTATTTTTGTTGTTAGAGTTGGCATTCTGTTCTTGTGGCTGTCTTCTTTTAGGTATTTTGAAGGATTACTTTATTGCTTTTTCTAGTGTGTGGTTTCTGTCCTTGTATTTTTTTTTTCTGTTATTATGCTTTGAAGGGCTGGATTCGTGGAAAGATAATTGTGAATTTGGTTTTGTTATGGAATACTTTGGTTTCTCCATCTATGGTAATTGAAAATTTGGCTGGGTATAGTAACCTGGGCTGGCATTTGTGTTCTCTTTGTGTCTGTATAACATTTGTCCAGGATCTTCTGGCTTTCATAGTCTCTGGTGAAAGTCTGGTGTAATTCACATAGGCCTGCCTTTATATGTTACTTGACCCTTTTTCCTTACTGCTTTTAATATTCTCTCTTTATTTAGTGCATTTGCTGTTCTGATTATTATGTGTTGGGAGGAATTTCTTTTCTGGTCCAGTCTATTTGAAGTTCTGTAGGCTTCTTGTATGTTCATGGACATCTCTTTTCTTAGGTTTGGGAAGTTTTCTTCTATAATTTTGATGAAGATATTTGCTGGCCCATTAAGTTGAAAATCTTCATTCTCGTGTACTCCTATTATCTGTAGATTTGGTCTTGTCATTGTGTCCTGGATTTCCTGGATGTTTTGAGTTAGGATGTTTTTGCATTTTGCATATTCTTTGATTGTTGTGTTGATGTTCTCTATGGAATCTTCTGCACCTGAGATTCTCTCTTCCATGTCTTGTATTCTGTTGCTGATGCTTGCATCTATGTTTCCAGATTTCTTTCCTAGGGTTTCTATCTCCATTGTTGCCTCACTTTGGGTTTTCTTTATAGTGTCTACTTCCCGTTTTAGATCTAGTATTGTTTTGTTCATTTCCATCACCTGTTTGGATGTGTTTTCCTCTTTTTCTTTAAGGCCTTGTATCTCTTTAGCAGTGTTCTCCTGTATTTCTTTAAGTGAGTCATTAAAGTCCTTCTTGATGTACTCTACCATCATCATGAGATATGCTTTTAAATCTGGGTCTAGCTTTTTGGTTATGTTGGGGTGCCCAGAACTGGGCGAGAGGGGAGTTCTGGGTTCTGATGATGGTGAGTGTTGTTGGTTTCTGTTAGTAAGATTCTTACGTTTGCCTTTTGTCATCTGGTAATCTGTGGAGTTAGTTGTTATAGTTGTCTCTGGTTAGAGAGTGTTCCTCTTGTGATTTTGTTAACCTCTATCAGTAGACCTGGGAGACCAGATCTCTCCTCTGAGTTTCAGAGGTTTGGACCTCCCTCCTGGCAGAAGATGAAGGCCTGAAACAGGACCTGTCCCAGAAGCTGTGATGCTTTGGCCTTTCACAGAAGCTGTTAGCTTCTGTAGTCCTCACTCTCACCTGTACAGACTAGTCTCAGAGGGACAGGGAACCATGATGTCACCCCAGGTGCTCTGGCAAAACCCTCCTGGGCAGAGCAGACACCTCTCCTCTGGCAGGGAAGTTTCCCAGATGCCTGGAGCCCAAAATGGGGTCTGTCCCAGAAGCTGTCCTCTAGGGACCTTTGGGTTGTCCACTGAGTCTGCGCCCAGGTGACCAAGTGCTGGTGCAGACTGGAAGGGACTTGTGACCCTGGTCAGGCTGGGTTTCCTGCTTCCCTAATGCTGTCTCAGGTCCTGCATGACTGGATTGGAACAGAATTTGTGTTCCACTCACCAGTGGTCCTCATTTTTGTTCTTTCTATGGGGTTGCAAACCCCTTCAGCTCCTTCAGTCTTTCCATACCTCCTCCATTAGGGTTCCTGTGCTCAGTCCAATGGTTGCTGCAAGAATCCACATTTGTATTTGTCAGGTTTTGGCATAGCCTTTTCAGATACAGCTATATCAAGCTCCTGTTAGCAAGCACTCCTTGGCATCTACCATTCTGTCTGGGTTTGGTGTCTGTATATGGGATAGATCCCCAGATGGGGCAGTCTCTAGATGGCTTTTCCTTCCGTCTCTGCTCCACAGTTGTCCCTGTATTTATTTTAGATGGAAGCAATTCTGGGATACAAATTTGGGGATGAGAGTGTGGCCACACAAATTTGGGGATGAGGGTGTGACCCCATCACCAACCAGGGGTCTTGCCTAAACTCTGGATATATATGGGGCAGTGAGCTGTGCACAGATAGCCTGGTCCCAGTGGAGAACAGGCCTTGAAACCTGGTGACCTGGTGGGCAGTGATTGCCACCTGCATGGGACTGCAGGTATTTGGCCACACCTCCTGGGCCCTTCTGTTGCAGATAAAGCCTCCCACAGCCTTCAACCCAAACAGAGAAAGCTGTATGGCCATCAGTCACGTAGGCAATGCCCCAAGCTCCTAGTAGTATTCTGTTGGGACTCCAACCCCACAGTCACCTGGCAACAGCTAGGTCGACCCAGCCCACTCTGAAAGTAGCTGCTTGCCCACTCTGCTCTCTCTTACATCTATTCTCTTGCTCTTACTCTTGCTCCCTTGTTTCCACTCTCTCTTCCTTCCCTTCCTTCCTCTCTATATGGCCAGCTTCTACTTTCTCCCTCTGTCCCTATCTATGCCTTTCAATAATAAATGCCTTAAAACCATGGACTGCCCCTTCTTATCGGGCCTCCTGTGCTGGAGCAATGCATCAGGTCTCCCCCTAAGGAGCTGAGCTTCTAACCTCCTACAAGGAAGCCTTCTTGCACTCCAGCCACGGCTTCTGCCAACACAAGCCAAGCCATCTGCCAACACAAGCCAAGCCACCCGTCAGAGCAAGCCTAGGGCTTTTAATACCGGTGGTAACTAGCTGGAACTCTCTCCCCCTACCTTTTACCCCTCATCCCTTGGGCCAGAGTCTGCCTGAAGGCCCCCACTGGTTCTCAGCTCTTCCATGAAATCTGTGGTGTCCAAGACTGAGAACCTGGGTGGTCCAGGGACCTCAGAACCGGCTCATCGGCAGTGCCTGAGAATCTGAGCCAGACTACAGCAGGTCCACAGGGACCTCAGGCTGTGATCAGGGTCCTGCATCTTCTCATAGTCTGAAGCCTGCCCACTTGGTGGATCCATGGAGGGTGCACACAGACAAACTCCCCATGTCCAACTAGCCCAGAGGCCCTAGCTGCAACACAGGACCCCATTTTAACCCCACAGATATGGTCTCTACAGGTTCTTCCTCTCATTTTTTGGGTATTTCAGCTAATCTTATCACTGTTGGGTACTCTTGCTTTCTTGGCATCTTAGACTTAGTTCTTTTACCCTTTTGCTACATATCTCTGTTCAATTTCTATACACTCTGTATATCATCGCTGTTTCCTCTCATATCTAATCCTGCCCCCCTTTCCCCTCCTCTCCTCTCTTCCTCTCAAGTCCTTCCTGCCCTCTACCTCCTGTGAGTATTTTGGTGCCCTCCTAAGACTGAAGCATTCACATTTTGTTTTTTTTTTTGTTTGTTGGTTGGTTGGTTGGTTGGTTGGTTGGGTTCTCTCTTTTTTTTTTTTTTTTTTTGCTTCATATGATATTTGAGTTGTATCATAGGTATTCTGAGCTTTTTGTGTAGTATCCACTTATCGGTGAGTGCATACCATGTGTATTCTTTTGTGACTAGGTTTCTCACCCAGGATGATATTTTCTAGGTCCATCCATTTGCCTGCAAAGTTAAGGGACCCTTGGCTTGAATTGAAGAACAAGAAATATATCAGAAAAGTCAAATGAGTAATCATAAAGAGGAAAACAGGCCATCGATACAAAACTTGGAACTTTAACTCCACTTACTGGTACTGGTACATTCTTTGAAGATGACGTGGAATTTTGGGATGTATTTAAAAGTGAGAAAAAGCTTTACTAGTTGGAAATATATTTACTAGATGTTGTTTGTTTGGCAAGTGAAAGAAAACATATGTTATACTGTTGTTTAAGAATCCTTGAGTTTATTTTGTGGGTGATGTATTCATAATTAGAAAGTAAACATATTTATATAAATAGAAATAGAGATATTATTTTCCTTACATTTCTTTATAGTGAATATTTAATGCTGATGAATTAATCATTGGATTAATATTATATTTGCATTAAATATTTAAAATAATTGAGTTTCAGTTGAGAGGATTTCTTCACTTCAGAAAAAAAACAAAATTAATTATCTCTATTGGGGATTGGTTTTAGATAATATAGGTCAAATCTTACTATGAGTTAATATTATCTTTTAAAAAGGTGAATTCAAGAACATCATCCCAACTACAATAATCTACCACTACTCAATGTATGTTACATACATGCTCAAAAGCATTGTTCAATTAAGCAGTATAAAAATGAGTACAGTAACAGCAATTTCTCTTGGAAAGAAAAGTAGAGCATGAGAATCTATCAAAACATCCATTTCAATTTATAAAATGTGATCAATAATTTTATTGAAGAATAAATATGTGCATTTTATAAAGAAATAAATGAAACCTACAATTATTTAATAATAAAACAATTAGTTGATAAGAAATTTAAATATTTATTCAATATAGTACTTGAAGTATATGTATACAAGTTTAACCTAAAAAAAAAATCAGTAGCCTTCTTATACGCAATTACAAATGGACTGAGAAAAAAGTCAGGGAAACAACACCATTCACAATGGCCACAAATAATATAAAATATCATGGGCTAACTCTAACCTAGTATGTGGTAGACTTGTATGACAATATCAAACCTCTAAAGAAAAATACTGAAAAGATATCAGAAGATGGCAATATCTCCCATGTTCATGGATTGATAGGATTAATATAGTAAAAATGGCCACCTTACCAAAGCAATCTGTTAATTCAATCAATCCTCATCAATATTCCAAACACAATTCTTTATAGACTTGAAAGAACAATTTTCAACCCTATATGAAAAAGCAAAAACCACCTAAGATTGCTAAAACTGTAATGAACAATAAAAGAACTGCTAGAGGTTTCAACTAGGAGGGGTTGAGGATTCCACAAGAAAATGGCTCACAGAATCAATTAAGCAGGGCTCAAATGGTTTATTGAATTCAAAAGCAGTATAAATGAAGACACAAGATTTCTCTTATAGTTTAAAGCTTAGGTATTTTGCTGGGTCAGGCCCCAACTAGCTCATTAAACTTAGCTAGAATATCCAGTGAAGACCTGCCACATGGCTGGCTCTATACCTTTCTACTCCATTGCAGTCCATGTCTGTTTCCTTATCTGCTCTTGACTCTCCTGCTTCTGTTTTTTTTCTGTGTGAGTCATTCCCTCTGCCTGTTTTTTTCTGTCCTCTACTTCCTGCACAGATAGTGGCTCTCAGAACGTTATTCCAACCAATCATTTCCTAGACAACCTACAATTCTAGATTGCCTTTGGCAGGTAAGGCAGGATGAATATTTATTAGACATGAAACCCAGTGATAGAGTATAGAAATGGCAATGCCAGAATCATGCCAGCACTTAGTTCTCTGCTGGTACAGAAACAACTGGAAATACAGAGACATACCTTCACACAACGTGAAGAAAAGTTACCCCAACATAACGGGGCTCACAGTGACTAAAGGACAATCAAAGCTCCTGTATGACTGTGAGCTAGGTCCTCTGAATATATGTTATGGTTGCTGACATGATATTTTTGTGGGACTCCTAACAGTGGAAGTACAGGTTGGCCTGACTCTTTTGGCTGCCTTTAGGACTCTTTACCCTCTTCTGGATTCCCTTGTCCAGCCTTGATATGATGGTACGTGCTTAGTCTTATTCTAACTTATTATGTTTGGTTGATATTCCTGGAAGGTTTGCTCTTTTCTTAAGGGAAAAGAAGTAGATATGGGGAGAGGGGAGATGGGGAGAGGAAGTAATGGGAGAAGTAGATGGAGTGGACACTGTAGTAGTGGTGTAATAAATGACAGAATAAATATAATAAAAAGATAAAGAAAGAAATTTAGAGAAAATATAAAAATAAAATCACTAAATGCATCCAAACATGCCTGTTAATGCTAACAAGTACTTTACTATTTGAACCAGTCAAATGTCAATTCAACCTCTTTTACATATTCAATTTTTTGAGAACTTCATACATAAGTACTATTTACATAATTTGCACTTTACATTTTCTCTACACCAAGTCTTTCCATGTACCTACTACTATCTTTCAAATTCATGACTTTTATAATTATTTTTACACACACACACAACACACACACACACATACATACCCTGAAAATTGTGTTTCCCATTGTTCATATGTGTATGCATGGGATTGACCATTTGAGATTTTTCTTTTTTTTTCTTTTTGGATTTATTTTTTTATTTTTATCTTTTACTATTACATAATTGCTTTTTTATTTATTTATTTTTATTAGATATTTTCTTTATATACATTTCAAATGCTATCCCGAAAGTTCCCTATACCCTCCCTCTGCCCGGCTCCCCTACCCACCCATGCCTGCTTTTTGGCCCTGGCATTCCCCTGTACTGGGGCATATAAAGTTTACAATACCAAGGGGCCTCTCTTCCCAGTGATAGACATAATACTACTGGAAAATCCAGCAATACCTCTCCTGGGCATATACCCATAAGAAGTTCCAACTGATAATATGAACTCCACTATGTTCATAGTAGCCTTATTTATAATAGCCAGAAGCTGGAAAGAACCCAGATGTCCCTCAACAGAAGAATGGATACAGAAAATGTGGTACATTTATACAATGGAGTACTACTCAGCTATTAAAAACAATGGATTTATGAAATTCTTGGACAAATGGATGTATCTGGAGGATATCATCCTTAATGAGGTAACCCAATCACAAACATCATTAGATATGCACTCACTGATAAGTGGATATTAGGCCAGAAACAAAGAACACCCAAGATGAAATTGAGATTTTTCTAATCTCTCAGAGGGCTCATACTGAAAATTTTGAATCTTCCTCTCTTAGACACCTGTTAATTGCCTCTAGATCTCACTTAGGGTGGGGCTTTGGATGATTTTCTCCAACTATAAGAAAATGTCAATTGAATTGAGTATTTATATTTAATATAAAAAGATACATATTTTATACTTCCTTTTGTAGATCAAGTTAATTTTAGAATTACAAAGCTTTTCAAACCTGTATACTCTAGAGAGCCCTTCTTTACCCAAGAGTCTAATTACAGAAACTAATGTTTAAAAGGAGTCTCACACACCAGTGAAAAATTTACTCCACACAGTGATGGCATGGAAAATATGATTTTCTAATTTTAATTGGTTTTATTGAATCAAGGCAATAACTTAGAATAACATGAGTATTTGTAATCTGTCACTAATATAAGATGCGAATATGTCAATATCATTTACTTCAAACACTTAAAACACCTTTTATTTTTATCTTTGACACTAATGAAATTAGTAGAGGTGTGACTATCTTTTTCATATTATTTGATATGTTAATAAAGAGACTTTGCTACTATACCACATACTTATATTATGATATTACGGTTGAAACACACAGATTCTTGCATAATTTTCTATATTTTGTGTATATATGACTTTAGAATTTTGTTGAGAGCTCCCAATAGGCTTTCCTGTGAATCCAAGTCAACCAAAATGCTATGATACCATTGATGAAGTTGTGCTCTAGAATATTATTGAATATTCCATTTTAATAAGGAATGGCAGCCTCCATTTTTAGTATCTGCTTTGCTGTATAGTGTCCAGGAATGCTCACCATTTTTATAACCACATCCAAAATCTGCTAAATGTGTCTCTAATAAAATAAGTATTAAACAAGACTCCACCATTATCCCTCTAGTCTAATAAGCACAATTCATGCACTTTGCAGCAGCATTGCAAATTACAGGAAGCAGGCACACATTAGTATGTGATTTCCTCAAAATCAAAATACATTCTACATGAGGAGAAAGGCTACTGATATCTTTGAGATAGAAATTTTGTTAAATGTTTAATCATATGCTCATTCTCTTCTGTTTTGCAAAAATTACTAAAATGCTAAAATAAATCATTTGATTTTATGTAATCACCTATACAATGAAAATTTTAAACTTCATATAACAATTCTGAATACTGTTAAATGATAGAGAAGTTAAATGATTGAACTGTTAACCAGTGCCATATGGAAGCTTATACTCACTAAGTTCTTTGGTTTATTGTAAAGTCTATTCATTCATAAACGCATGCCAAAATGTTATTTTTAAAATTAGCTACTTTTATGTCTCTTTCTCATAAAAAGTTTGCTCTGGATTGATTTTGTTTTGTTTTGTTTTTGTTTTGTTTTGTTTTGTTTGTTTTGTTTTTCAAGACAGGGTTTCTCTGTGTAACCCTGGCTGTCCTGGAACTCACTCTGTAGATCAGGCTAGCCTTGAACTCAAAAATATGCCTGCCTCTGCCTCCCAAGTGCTGGGATTAAAGGTGTGCGCCACCATGCCCGACATTGGATTGATTTTCTCATATGGTTCTCACACAATAAAGTTCACTAATGCATGGAAACCCTGGCAGTTCTAATGATACTGGCCTTATCAACACCTGCAGAAAGTACATAATGCATGTTGATTTTCTCTTGACAAACTTAGAACTTTTAAATTTACGAGACATATTTTAAACTGTTTTAAGTTCCTTCCTTGTCAATATTTATATTTTAAGATGAATGCAGAAAAATGGAAAATGTCCTGTGTAATACAGAAATGTGATTTATAAAAAGTGATTACATAATCTAAAGTTAGTCCAGCACAAGAAAAGCTGGGACAAAAGAAGAGTGTTTCAAATAGGCAATAAATAGTTACACGAATACTGATCAGCTGATTTCACTAACAGTCAACCAGTAGAGGTTCTGTTTGGGGATAAAATTGCATTACAGAGTGCTCCTTTCGCTTTCCTCTTCCTCCTTGAACTTTATTTGATTTTTCAGAAGCCAACTATTCTGATCTCCCTTCATGTGACTAAGACAATGAGAGCACGGGCAATTTATACACGCTTAAAATTGAAGCATTATACCATTAAGCAACATGATTTTGGCTACAGCTCAAGTCTACCTGACAAAAACTAGTGAATCCCTTCTCTCATGAGCAGCATTCAGTCTGTTTGGGAAGATGCTAAATTGAGTAGTATAGACATTTCACTACTAACCTAAATACCACTCCTCTCTCTGTTTTGTCTCCTTGACAACTTAGTTTCTTTGATTATTAGCAATGGCTGCTCTATTGCCAGGCATCACAAACTCCTCACTTGCTTTTAGAGCAGGTAAAACAGTTGCTGCCCATTCCCGTTGCCCTTGACTCTAACAAGGCCTTGATGAATAGCAGCTCTTCACACCAATCTTCTTGCTCTGTTCGCCCATGTCTGAGTCAACAGTGAGATAATACAGATATTGAAAGAAATTGATTTCTTACTATAACTCACTTATCTTAAATGGGGTAGTGTTAAAATGTGTACTTTCCTATTATAATGAAAGAAGACACATGACTTGGAAAATAGTCACCCTGGCCAGGAATCATTTGTTAATAACTATAGGAAAATTGGAAGCTGAACACAGTATTTTTTTCTTCTGAGTGTGACAGATGTTTTTGAAGCAGACACATGGCCACAGGTGGCGTCAGAACTAGAAACCACTGAAAAATACACAGGAAACTTGCAATATTACATGCAATATTCTTTTAACTAAAAGACCAATATCTACATTTTTCCTGTCTTCAGGAGCTACTGGCACTAATCTCTTAAGCAGGAAGAGAGTGGTATACTTGTCAAGCTGTTTGAGTATTAAATAAAAAAAAAATCCTGAATAATTCTTGTAACTCTTTACAAGAATTAACCAAGGGTGCTGTGGTGGTGCACACCTTTAATCCCAGCACTTGGGAGGCAGAGGCAGGCAGATTTTTGAGTTTGAGGCTAGCCTGGTCTACAAAGCGAGTTCCAGGACAGTCAGGGAGTGAAGAATCTGAAGAACCAGAGAGCTCAGGGACACACCAGGAGAACTCATCCCACAGAATCAACTGACAGGGACTGATGGGAACTTTCAGAGATTAGGGAGACTGTGGGAGTCTGACCTAAATCCTCTGCACATACATTATGGCTGAGTGGCTTGTTGTTTTGGTGGAAACCCTAAATTTTAAATAAATAAATAAATAAATAAATAAATAAATAAATAAATAAATAAATAAATAAATAAAAACTACATTAAAATATTCAGAAAAGTGTACATAGGTGTACTGGCTAGTTTTGTGTCAAATTGACACAGGGTGGAGTTATCACAGAGAAAGGAGCTTCAGTTGGGGAAATGTCTGCAGGAGATCCAGCTGTAAGGCATTTTCTCAATTAGTGATCAAGTGGAGAAGGGCCCCTTGTGGGTGGTGCCATCTCTGGGCTGGGAGTCTTGGGTTCTATAAAACATCCCTCCATGCCTCTGCATCAGCTCCTGCTCCCTGACCTGCTTGAGTTCCAGTCCTGACTTCCTTTGGTGATGAACACCAGTGTGGAAGTGTAAGCTGAATAAACCCTTTCCTCCCCAATTGCTTCTTGGTCTTGATGTTTGTGTAGGAATAGAAACCCTGACTAAGACAATAGGTAACTTGCAATATTCATTTCATTAGAAGATCAATATTCTCACTTTTCAATCTGCAAGGACTATTGACACTAATCCCCTAAATGGAAAGGGAGACATGTATTTGAAAATTTGTTTGTGTTTTGAATGAAAAAAATACAAATAATTCTTGTAAATGATTATTTTTTCTTTTGAATTTTACATAATATGATGAGCATTGTTGAGCACTCGAATTTACTGAAGATTTAATTCAATACCCTGATTTTTTTTTCTCCAAAGATCTTCTCTTATTATTGTATAAAGGCTCTTAGAAGATTATATCTCTAAATCCTCTTATGGTCAATTAACAATGCAGAATACTTGTATTTAATTGAAGTACATGCAGATTTTTCAATTATTGAAAATAATTTTCTTATCACAAAATATATCCTGATTTGATTTTCCCTCTCTGTACTTCTCCCAGTTCATCTCTGTTTCCCTTCTGTCTGAATTCACTCCTAATTCTGCCTCTGCCTTGTTTTCTTGGTATCCTCTGTCCCAACTTTTACATTCTTTCTTCCTCTTCTGCATGCTTAACAAAGCCCCAAGGAAAGCAAGTTGATGGAGAGGTCATTTAGGGAGTGTTCCAAGGTCTCTCACACTTTGCATAATAACTGGCTTTGAGTCTCTGTATTTGTTCCCTCCTGCTGCAGAAATAAGTTTCTCTGATGATGGCTGAGAATCACATTGTTCTATGAGTATAGCATAGTAATAGAGATCATTATATTGCTACTTCTTTTTTTCTATATAATAATACTATTTAGTTTTTTTTCTAGGTCCCTTTGATATCTGTTATCATGTTCTTGGTCATTCAAGCATCTAATGTGTCAATCATGTGGTTTTTGTCTTTCAGTTTGTTTAGATGATGGATTACAGTTATTGGTATACATATGTATAAGCATGCCTGAACATCTGGATGAAGCTTAATCATGATGAATGATTTTTCTTGTTATGTTCTTGGATTCAGTTTGCAAGTGTATTATTGAGTATTTTTACATCTGTGCTCACAAAAGAAAATAGTGATTCTCTCTCTTTATTGATATCAGGGTAAGTGTGACCTGTAAAATGAACTAGGCAATTGTACCTTCTGTTTCTAGTTTGTGAAATAATTTGAGGAGTATTGTCAATAACCCTGCTTTGAATGTCTGTTAGAATTCCACACTAAAACCATTTTTTTTAAGGGCTTTTTTTAGGGGGTAGATTTTAATTGTAATTTGTATTTCAATCGGTGATAGTTATAAGTCTGTTACTCTGCTTATTTGATCATGATTTAATGTTAGTATATGATATATATTAAGAAAATTATCAATTTATTTTATATCTTCAAATTTGATGTAGTACATTCTTTTGAAATACATTCTTATGTTCTCTAGATTTCCTTGGTGTCTGTTTTGTTGGTGTCATTTTAATTTTCATTCTTATTTGGTTCTTCTTTCTCTTTCTTTTAGTTAATTTGGTTGTCTGGCAATCTTATTCATTTTCTCAAATGAACCAATCTTATTAATTTTCTCAGAATCATTGTTCTAATTTAATTCTCTGCTTCATAACAAAGTTTGGAGCTAAGACAAAAGGATGGACTATCCAGAGACTACCCCACCCAAAGATCCATCCCATAATCAGCCACCAAACCCAGACACTATTGCATATGCCAGCAAGATTTTGCAGAACGGACCCTGATATAGCTGTCATGAGGCTATGCCAGTGCCTTGCAAATACAGAAGTGGATGCTCACAGTCATCTATAGGATGGAACACAGGGCCCCCCAATGGAGAAGCTAGAAAAAGTACCCAATGAGCTGAAGGGGTCTGCAACCCTATAGGTGGAACAACAATATGAACTAACCAGTACCCCCAGAGCTTGTGTCTCTAGCTGCATATGTACCAGAAGATGGCCTAGTCAGCCATCACTGGGAAGAGAGGCCCGTTGGTATTGCAAACGTTATATGCCCCAGTATAGAGGAATGCCAGGGCCAAGAAGTGGGAATGGATGGGTAGGGGAGCAGGGTGAGGGGAGGGTATAGGGAACTTTCTGTATAGCATTTGAAATGTAAATAAAGAAAATAATAAAAAAAAAGAATAAAAAAAAAGCAAGCAAGCAAGCAAACAGGCAAGCAAGCAAGCAAGAAAGAAAGAAAATGTTTACACTATGTTGTTTCTTATGTCCATTTACTTGGAATATCTATTTCCATGCTTTTACACTGAGGTGTGTTTCTTTTAGATAGCAGAAGGATGGGTCCTGTTGTGGCATGAATTCTGCTACTCTGTGGCTTTGTATTGGGGAAACGAGATTCATTATACTAAAATATATCAACAGGTAGTATTTGTTGATTTGTTGACCCTTGTTATTTTGTTGTTGTTAGTGGTGGTGGTGGTGGTGGTGGCGGAGGTGGCGGCCATGACAGTGATTGTGTGTATGTGTGTTCCCCCAGTATTTACTCCTTGTGTTTTCTTGTGTGTGTTTACATCTTTTGGTTGAAAATTTTCTTCTATCAC
This sequence comes from Mus caroli, assembly GCF_978045245.1. NCBI lineage: Eukaryota > Metazoa > Chordata > Mammalia > Rodentia > Muridae > Mus > Mus caroli. The sequence goes on from NW_028227265.1 coordinate 70,235,219, forward strand.
TTATGTAAGGCTGGATTTATAGATAGATATTGTTTGGATATGATTTTATCTTGGATTGTCTTATTTTATCCATTTATTGTGATGGAACGTTATCCTGGTTATAGTAATATGGCCTGGCATTGCTGGTCTCTTAGAATCTGTAGAACACCTTTCTAGGCCTTTCTGGATTTTTGAGTCTCTACTGATAAGTCTGGTGTTACTCTCATTGGTCAGTAATTGGGGCTTTTAGTACTTTAAAATATCTTTTCTTTGTTCTGTATGTTTAGGGTCTTGATTCTTATTTGTCTGGAGGAATTTCTTTTCTGATATGCTATATTTCATGTTCTCTATGCTCTTGTATATTGGTATGCATCGTCTTTAGGTTTGGACATTTTCTTCTGTGATATTTGTTGAAAATAGTTCTGTGTCTTTAACCTGGGCTTCCTTTCTTTCCTTAAACTTATTATTTGAATATCTGGTCAAATATTTAGTTTCCCAGGTTTCCTGGATGTTTTGAGCTGGAATATTTTAGGTTTTGCATTTTCTTTGTCCATGGAATCCATTTTTTTTTTTCGTACCTCTGAAGTCTGAAATTCTTCCTTCCATCTCTTGTATTCTGCTGGTAAAGCTTGCCTCTGAAACTCCTATTTGAGATCCTAAATAGTTTACTTCAAGTTTTACCTCAATTTGTTTGTTTTGTCTGTGTGCTTTTTTTTTTTAATTCTACTTCCATTTTACAGCCTTGAATTGCTCTATTCATTTAAAGACATGTGACAATTCACTAATTTGCCTGCAATCTTTGCTCAGGTGCCAGAGCAATCTATGCCATATTATTCCAATTATAGTATGTGTGCTGCCATAAAAAAAAAAAAGCCCTGTGTATTTTTATATGCAAAAATTCTTTTTCTTTTCTTTCTCTTTTTCTTTCTTTTTCTCTAAACTCCTAGCATTCAGATCACTATTCTAGGTTGTATGAAGGACATCCTGAACAATGAGGGTTTCTCTCTGGCTCATACAAATACCTACAATTCCCAAGGATTCATACATAAAATAGTTCATATCTGAAGTCCATTAAACTTATTTATTACTGTATTTCTCTTCTGATTAATTTTACTATCTGTATCAAACAATTTTTATCATAAATAAGAGATTATTTTGTCACCCTCTATAATTAAGGATAATTTGCCTGTATCAAGGTTGAAATTTTATTTATATTTGAGCTATATATTTGCCATATTGTATAATAATAGCTTCTTTAATATAAAACACTTGCATGTTGTTAATTTTTTTCACTGAACAAAAGTTTAATGATATATCACTGAATTTTATTTTTAGAAAAACAAAGGCTCATTTGACAACACTTGTCAAAAGACAGTTGTCACCTAGTCTTATGAACTGTGCTGAGAAAATAATCAGATACAGCACATTTGCTTTTATTTTCTAAGCTTGAAAGACAGTTTTATGATGTGACTTAGCTATAGTCAATACACTGTGGTTTACCACAGTATCACTGAGTTTCATATTTCACTTTTCTCTTGGCTTCATAATCTCTAACTCTGACAACTGCTGATCATATTCTCAATATAATCAATTTTTGCATTTTACCAAAGGTCAAATGGTTTAAAATCTACTGTGTGCTCATCATAGAATGCTGAGACATTTTAATTTTTTTAAAAAAGTTACAACACATTCAATCTTGAATGAAACGTTTGGGAAGTAAAATTATAAATCATGCAATGTTCCATTTAAGAAATGAGCAGAAGGAGAAATGCAAAATTGTGTAGCATGGATGTAGGAAATATTATCCATCATTTTATTGTACTTAATGTCTAGTAACTTAATTGTCATTACCAAATATATTTACCCTTTACTGAAGATTTATTGATTGTTATTTATAAGTAAGCAAATTTTAGGTCTTTAATTTACAAAAAAGGAAGCAAGTACTAAAAGTATTATGAATGTTAATTTAAAAACATGCAATTAAATTCTAAGATCTATTTTCTACATTAGACATTTTGACATGCATGAATTATAGTATGTAACCAGATGAAGAAAAATGTGATTCCCAGTAACAACTCATTTAATATTGTATTATCAAATAAAAGTCAACTGAATATAAATAAAATTCTGTTTGTACACATGAATATTATATATATATATACATATATATACACACACATATATATTATAAAGTATAACTAAATGTAAATTGACCCTGAAATGAATTTATAAATGATATCTTATGTTTTTTTTTAAATTTAGGTTTTTAATTTTATTTTTTAAAGGTCACTGAATTATGTTTTTACTAGGATATATGCATTCTTATGCCATATATATAATTTGAGTCATAATTGTAAGGTTTTTTTTTTTTTGTGGCACATGAAGCCAAAGAATACTAGAAAGTCACACTATATAAGAAACTTCATGACAGCTTTTCATACTCAAATTGCACCTGGAGAGAGCTGGTCTCCCAGGAATCCTGACACACCTGAGATAACAGGTAAGATCACCACTTCTGCTCAAATTCTTGGCCAAAGAGGGACCTATCCAAAACCATCAGGACTCAGGAACCAAGGAACAGCAAGGGAGAGTATCCTTCTGGTTTTTGTCTGCTCCCCAGAGCTGACCTTGTGCCACAGCTCTCTATACCCAAATCCTGTCAGGAGAAAGTTGGTCTCCCAGGAGTGCTGACATACAGGCTTACAGAAGGGACAAGCCACAGTCAGAGACAAGAAGACCAGCTAACACCATAGATAACCAGATGGTGATAGGAAAGGTCAAGAACATAAGCAACATAAGGCTACTTGGCATTATCAAAGCTAAATTCTCCCACCACAATGAGCCCTGGATAACCCCAACACACTGGAAAAGCAAGACTCTGATTTAAAATCACATCTCATGATGATGATAGAGGACTTTAAGGACATAAATTACTCCCTTAAAGAAATACAGGAGAACACAGGTAAACAGCTGGAAGCCTTGAAGAGGAAACACAAAAATCCCTTCAAGAATTACAAGAAAACACAACCAAACAGGTGAAGGAATTGAACAAAAACATCTAGGATCTAAAAATGGAAATAGAATCAATAAAGAAATCATAAAAGGAGAATACCCTGGAGATAGAAAACTTAGGAAAGAGATCAGGAATCCTAGATGCAAGCATCACCAACAGAATAAAAGAAATAGAAGAGAGAATCTCAGGTGCAGAAGATACCATAGAAAACATTGACACAACAGTCAAAGAAAATGCAAAATACAAAAGGCTCCTGAGTCAAAACATCCAAGAAATCCAGAACACAATGAGAAGAACAAACCTAAGGATAATAGGCATAGAAGACAGTGAAGATTCCCAACATAAAGAGCCAGTAAATATCTTCAACAAAATTATAGAAGAAAACTTCCCTAACATAAAGAAAGAGATGTCATGAACACAAAAGAAGCATATAGAACTCCAAATAGATTGGAACAGAAAAGAACTTCCTCCCATCACATAACAATCAAAACACCAAATGTGTAAAACAAAGAAAGAATATTAAAAGCAGTAAGAGAAAAAGTCAAGTAGCATATAAAGGCAGACCTATCAGTATTACACCAGACTTCTCAACAGAGACTATAAAAGCCAGAAGATCATGGGCAGATGTCATACAGACCCTAAGAGAACACAAATGTCAGCCCAGGCTACTATCCTCAGCAAAATTCTCAATTAACATAGATGGAGAAACCAAGATATTCCATGACAAAACCAAATTTACACAATATCTTTCTACAAATCCAGCCCTACAAAGGATACTAGATGAAAAATCCAGCACAAGGAAGGAAACTATACCCTAGAAAAAATCAAGAAAGAAGATAGCCACACAAACATAATCCACCTCTAATAAGAAAAATAACAGGAAGCAACAATCAGTATTCCTTAATATCTCTTAACATCAATGGACCCAATTCCCCAATAAAAAGACATAGACTAAAAGACTGCTAAGTAAACAGGAACCAGCATTTTGATACAGGACCTTTACCAATCCTACATCTGATAAAAGGCTAATATCCAATATGTACAAAGAACTCAAGAAGTTAGACTCCAGAGAACCAAATAGCCCTATCCAAATAAAAAATGGGGAACAGAGCTACACAAAGATTCTCAACTGAGGAACACTGAATGGCTGAGAAGCAACTAAAGAAATGTTCAACATCCTTAGTCATCAGAAAAATGCAAATCAAAACAACCCTGAGATTCCACCTCACAACAGTCAGAATGGCTAAGATCAAAACCTTAGGTTACAGCAGATGCTGGTGAAGATTTGAAGAAAGAGGAACACTCCTCCATTGTTGCTGATATTCCAAGCTGGTGTAACCACTCTGGAAATCAATCTAGTAGTTCCTCAGAAAATTGGACATACTACTACTTGAGGACCCAGCTATACCACTACTGGGAATATATCCAGAAGATGCTCCAACATGTAATAAGGACACATAAAATTCCACTATGTTCACAGCAGCCATATTTATGATAGCCAGAAGCTTGAAAGAACCCAGATGTCCCTCAACAGAGGAATGGGTACAGAAAATGTGGTGCATTTTCGTAATGGAGAAGTACTCAGCTATTAAAAGCAATGACTTCACACAATTCGCAGGCAAATTGATGCATCTAGAAAATATCATCCTGAGTGAGGTAACTCAGTCACAAAAGAACATACATGGTATGTACTCACTGAAAAATGGATATTAGGCAAAGAGGGTAGAATACTCATGGACCACATGAATCTCAAGAGGAAGGAAGACAAAAGAGTAGATGCTTCAGTCCTACCTAGAAGGAAGAACAATATAATCATGGGAAGTACAAGGTGGGAGGGACTTAGGAGGAAGAGAAGAGGGGAGAGGAAAAAAGGCAGAATCAGTTATGGAAGGAGATGGATGAGATGTACACAGGGTAAGGAAATTGAACAGAGGTGTGTAGCAATTGGGGGATGGGCATCTGGGGGTAACTAACAGAAAGTCCCAGATGCCAGGAAACAAGAGCCTCCGGGACCCCAAAGGGATGACATTAGCTGAAATAACCCACAAAGAGGATTGAGAATCTGTTGAGACCTTATCCAGAGGTTAGACATGGCTCCCTGGTTGAGGGATGGGGCCACACATATCCAAAATTTTAACCAGAATTCTTCTTGTCTAAAGGAAATACAGGGACAAAGAGTGGAATAAAAAGACTCAAGGAAAGGCCATCCAGATAATGGCCCATCTGGGCATCCATCCCACATGCAGACACCAAACCCAGATACTATTGCTAATGCCAAAATGTGCTTGCTGGCAGGAGCCTGATACAGCTATCTCCTGAGAGACTTTGCCAGATCCTGACAAATATGGAGGCAGATGCTCACAGTCAACCATCTGACTGAGCAGAAGAACCTCAATGGAGAAGTTAGGGGAAGCTCTGAAAGAGGTGAAGGAGCCTTATCTGGCATCAATGGGAGAGGAAGTCCTTGGTCCTGTTAAGGCTTGTTGCCCCAGTGTAGAGGAATGCTAGTGGAGTGAGGCAGGAGTGGGTGGGTGGGTGAGGATATATCCTCATAGAAGCAGGGTAAGGGAGGGATGAGATAGGGGTTTTGCAGAGGGGAAACTGGGAAATGGTATAACATTTGAAATGTAAAGAAATAAAATATCCAATTTTAAAAAAGGAAAGATGTTTATCCTTCTACATTTATGTATGAATAAAGGTCAAAGTAAATAAAAAATAGAAATCTCTTATAAGAAATTTCTTGGGACTTGAAGGTTTTTTTTCACTTGATCTTTGACAAGGGAGCTAAAACCATCCAGTAGAAGAAAGACAGCATTTTCAACAAATGGTGCTGGCACAACTGGTTGTTATCATGTAGAAGAATGTGAATCAATCCATTCCTATTTCCTTGTACTAAGGTCAAATCTAAGTGGATCAAGGAACTTCACAAAAAAACAGAGACACTGAAACTTATAGAGGAGAAAGTGGGGGAAAGTCTTGAAGATATGGGCACAGGGGAAAAATTCCTGAATAAAACAGCAATGGCTTGCACTGTAAGATCGAGGATTGACAAATGGGACCTCATGAAACTGCAAAGCTTCTGCAAGGCAAAAGACACTGTCAATAAGACAAAAAGGCCACCAACAGATTGGGAAAGGATCTTTACCTATCTTAAATCAGATAGGTGACTAATATCCAATATATATAAAGAACTCAAGAGGGTGGACTCCAGAAAATCATATAACCCCATTAAAAACGGGGCTCAGAGCTAAACAAAGAATTCTCACCTGAGGAATACCGAATGGCTGAGAAGCACCTGAAAAAGAGTTCAACATCCTTAATCATCAGAGAAATGCAAATCAAAACAACCCTGAGATTTCATCTCACACCAGTCAGTATGGCTAAGATCAAAACTTCAGGTGACAGCAGATGCTGGCAAGGATGTGGAGAAAGAAGGACACTCCTCCATTGTTGGTGGGATTGCAAGCTTGTACAACCACTCTGGAAATCAGTCTGGCAGTTCCTCAGAAAATTGGACATAGTACTACTGGAGGATCCAGCAATACCTCTCCTGGGCATATATCCAGAAGATGTCCCAACAGGTAAGAAGGACACATGCTCCACTATGTTCATAGCAGCCTTATTTATAATAGCCAGAAGCTGGAAAGAACCCAGATGCCTCTCAACAGAGGAATGGATACAAAAAATGTGGTACATTTACACAATGGAGTACTACTCAGCTATTAAAAGGAATGAATTTATGAAATGGTTGGACCTGGAGGACATCATCCTGAGTGAGGTAACACACTCTCAAAAGAACTCAAATGATATGTACTCACTGATAAGTGGATCTTAGCCCAGAAACTTAGTATAGCGAGATATAAGATACAATTCGCAAAACACATGAAACTGAAGAAGAATGAAGACCAAAGTGTGGACACTTTGCCCCTTCTTAGAATTGGAAACAATCACCCATGGAAGGAGTTACAGAGACAAAGTTTTGAGCTGAGACAAAAGGATGGACCATCTAGAGACTGCCATATCCAGGGATCCATCTCATAATTAGCCTCCAAATGATGACACCATTGCATATACTAGCAAGCTTGGCTGAAAGGACCCTGATATAGCTGTCTCTTGTGAGACTAGGCTGGGGCCTAGCAACCACATAAGTGGATGCTCACAGTCAGCTATTGGATGGATCATAGGCCCCCCAATGGAGGAGTTAGAGAAAGTACCCAAGGAGCTAAAGGGATCTGCAACCCTATAGGTGGAACAACATTATGAACTAGCCAGTACCCCGGAGCTCTTGACTCTAGCTGCATATGTATCAAAAGATGGCCTAGTCGACCATCAATGGAAAAAGAGGCCCATTGGACTTGCAAACTTTATATGCCCCAGTACAGGGAAACGCCAGGGCCAAAAAGTGGGAGTGGGTGGGTGGGGAGTGGGTGGGAGGGTATGGGGGACTTTTGGGATAGCATTGTAAATGTAAATGAGTAAAATACCTAATAAGAAGTAAAAAAAAAAAGAAAAAGAAAAAGAAATTTATTGGGGATAAACAGAGTGGCAGCTGTCTTGGAATTGGAAGAGAAATGTCCCAGGTCTGGACAACGTGGTGGACTTTTATACGGGAATTGGAGCCTGTACAGTGATTAAGTGGAAAGAACACTGTGGCAGTAAGTACTGGCAATCATCCCAGACTCCACTGTTTCCCATCCAGGAAACAGGGACTGAAGACCCCCATTACAGACTGTGTTCTGCCTTTCTGAGCAGTGAGCCTGTAGCAAGGAAGACATGCAGCCCAGCAGACTGAAAGGTGAAGTTGGTGCCATCCAATAATAGGGAGGTAAGAAGAATCTTTGATGAATGTTGGATCACATTTCTTCTTTTTGATATCTAGATGTTGGGAGAGTGGGGTGTACACTCTGAATTTTGATCATGCCTGATGGAAGAGGGTGGAAGATACTGTAGAAAAGCTTACCAGTGGCATCCATCTCTTATCTGAGGTGCTATGAGTCCTGAAGTTGTAGATAAAAATCCCCCATTTAATACACAATGTTGAGTCCTATCTCAAATATGCCTTGTTTATTCTTCAAGACCAACAATAGAAACCTCTAAGTCTCTAGCCAACATCAACAGCATTCTCTAGTTTGGTCCTAGAGCCTTCAGTCACAAGAGAACTAATGGTAGTTTGTCTAGTCTATATAGAGTCCTTGAGAGAGCTTGATTTTTTTTTTTTTAGAGAGAGAGAGAGAGAGAGAGAGAGAGAGAGAGAGAGAGAGAGAAAGAAAATGGGTCTTATGACCTGGCCTGAAAACTGGGGATAACAAGGGATGGAGAAACACCACAGGATGATAAGAGATTTAGATAAGGTTTAATTAAAAGATTTGAGAAGTAAACCCAGAGCTCTTATGTGTTTGGAAGGAGGTTAGAATTCCCAAACAGGGGATGATGCTCCAGAAAAGGACTCTGGAGACAAGATCCAAGAGCCTAGGAAACCCAGGAAGGATCAGATTTTGTCCTTGGGGGTGGAGACTGAGTGGCTGAATGGTTTTTATGTAGGGTAATTGCCTTGTGAATTAGAGTAATAGCTAGTCGCCGATAAATAACCTGAGGGTAGATTGAATGACCTCAGAGGATGTGACTCTATATCCACATCAGACACACGATTTAGCAGAGTAGAAGTGTCAGCTTGGCGAATGTGTAGGGAAGAAATACTGAGAAGATAATTTACATATTGTATAAGTTTGGACTTAGGAAAAGAAAGAGAGTGAGTCAGAGGCCAAAGCCTGGCTGAATAGATGTGACCTAACAGCTTTTCTAGAATCCCTGTGTTGCAGTAAATCTCCAACCTAAATATGCCCAGCAATGAAAACATGACTCAACTAATATGAATATGTTCTGTGCACCAAGTCAGGGCAGATCTACTGCTACACCTACCATCTTCCACATCTGTGTGATCCTGTAGAACTTCGAATTCTCCAGGCCATGTGCCACTTCTTCCTCCTCCTCTGTGTCCTCTCCCTCTTTCATTTTCTCCTTCTTCTCTCTTTCTACCTTCTGCTCCACCTTCCTTTTTATCTGCCCAATCATCAGCTCTCCTTTGTTTTACAAATTAAGGTGGGAAGCAAGATTACAGGAACTCACCTGAGTGCTGACTCATTTCTTGTTTACAACCACTCACAGGAGAACAGAATTAACATCAAATATAATTAGCCCCAGGCCTATCCACAACATCCCTGGACTAGGACAGTGCACAAGAAAGGAAGGTGTCCAAGTCAGTCCAACTAGTGTAAAGCATTTTAAAACTGGGCATCAACAGAGATGGCAAAGAAGGCATTCTTGATGTATAGAAGAGAAAAGATAGAGTGAAAGACAGGGTTTGAGAGGTTTGGGACTGGGTACTATGAAATGGAAAGTAACCACTACAGAGTTAACAAGTAGGGTATTCTGAAAGAAGTACTACATTCTGGCTTTTTGGGGGGTGGTTGTTTGTTAATTGGTTGGTTTGCTTGTTGTTATTTTTGTTTTTTGCTTTTTGTTTTTGTTTTGTTTTATTTTTTGACTGTGAGTATGGAGGTATTAAAGGGAGAAGATGTGGCAGACGAAAATCCTTTTTTTTTTCTTTTATTAGTTATTTTCTTTATTTACACTTTAAATGTAATCTCCTTTCAGGTCTTCCCTCTGGAAAGCCCTTATCCCATGCCCCCTTCACTGACTCTATGAAGGTACTCTCTCTCTCCCACCTCCCTACTCCCAAATTCTCACCCTGCCTGGCATTCCCCTACACTGGGGCATCTAACACCCAAGATACAATTCACAGATCACATGAAGCTGAAGAAAAAGGAAAACAGAAGTGTGGATGCTTCAGTGCTTCTTAGAAAGGGGAACAAATTACTCACATAAGGAAAGATGGAGACAAATTGTGGAGCAGAGACTGAAAGAAAGGCCATCCAGAGACTGCCCCACCTGGCTTTCCACCCCATATGTAGTCACCAAACACTGATATTTTTGTTTTTGTTTTTTTTTAATAACAAAATTCTTTTCTGTATAGCCCTGACTGTCCTGGAATGCACTTTGTAGACCAGGCTGGCCTAGAACTCAGAAATCCACCTGCCTCTGCCTCCCAAGTGCTGGGATTAAAGTCAGCCATGCCCGGCCAACACTGATGATATTGTGCATGCCCGGAAGTGTTTGCTGACAGGGGCCTGATATGGCTGTCTCCTGAGGGTCTCTGCCAAAGCCTGACAAATAAAGAAGTGGATGCTCACAGCCAACCATTGGACTGAGTGTGAGTTCCCCTATGGAGGAGTTGGAGAAGGGACTGAAGGAGCTGAGGGGGTTTGCAGCCCCATGGGGAGAGCAACAGTGTCAACCAGCCAAACTCCAAGAAACTCTCAGAGACTGGACCACCAACCAAAGTGTACACATAGAGGGGCCCATGGCTCAGGCCACATATGTGCCAGAGGATGGCCTTGTTGAAAATCTTTTTCTTAAAAGGTCAGCAAGAAGATGCTCCAGCCTCCTGAGATTTTGGGGGATTGAACCTGGGTGATAAAATTGGTAGGGATTTTAATTGGATGACAAGAGGGGACTGATGTTTTGCTATAGAGGGAGGTCAGGAAGGGAATAATGTGCATGATTACATGGTTTAGCGGAGAATGAGAAGCAAAACAACTGGCAAGCCTTGGGTAACGTGGATTTGAAGGAGCTGAGAATATAGAGGCTCTCACTTTGGCTTTGAGGTCACTTCACAATAATGAATGGGATGGATTAGTACCACTAGGAAGAAGTGGATAAGGAGGAATACTCCTATAAATACAACTAAGTGAGGTTTGTAAGGCTGTCCTCTACCCCAACCATAGAGGAACAAAGAGACCTGGATTTCCCCCAAACTACTCTAGGACTGAATCCATGCCCCCAGAAGCCAAAAGGAAAATTGTGGGTCACCCTGATACTACCCATGACTACCAGTGGGAGATGTAATACCTGGGACAAGGGAGCTTGGACTTCCTCGGTTGTCGAAGACCAGGCCTAGGAAGATTGATAAAGGCTAATCTGGGATTGATGTTTCCACATAAGGACCACAGAGGCTGTCAACAGCCCAGTGTCCCTCATTATGGCACCTTAAACATGTTTAATCAGGGTTGTGAGAGTTTCAACAGATCCAGTTCCAGGGACCTTCTGAACAGCATTTGAAACAGGGATCCAGTGTTGTGGTAAATCTCCAACCCCAATATGCCCATGCAAAAACACATAACTCAGTTACAACATTTTTAAGCTGCATGGCTAGATTTACCACTACACTAGTCTATCACCTTTCCCTTCCACTGTTCAATCATAACCTCTAGCCATTATTAGACTGGTTACAATGGGGAGAAGGTTCACATGAAGTCAACTCAGTAAATGATCACTCCTCATGGGGGCAGCCTCTCTTGAGAAAGCAGAACTAATATCAGAATACAACCAGCACTAGGGCAATCCACAACAAACCATAGAGGTTCTTTGGCTTTCAGAAGTAAGGGGAGAGTTGCTAAGAACTGCTGAAAGGCCTTAGTCAACATCAAGTATTTTTGTTTTGGGGTCTTCTCTCCCATAGTACATGTTAAAAGCTACTGATAAAACTTCTGCCTATGGAGTCAGAGGTTTCCTCTCAAAGGCATTTAAGGTTTTCCCTAATGTAAGGAAAACTCTGGGATAAGTAGGTCATAAGGAGTCGTTTCCCTTCTGGAATCTAAGATCCCAGTTATATACGGTAGGAGTGGCTTTGTTAGGAAGTTCAGGAATTAAGATGCCTTTTTGTGTTTGTCCTTGGGTGACCTTTTGGATTTTCCATAAGTCATCACTTTTAGGACAGGTTTATGGAGATTGGCTAGGAGGCAGTTTATAAATTGATCTCTAGCTAAAATGCCCTCAGTGTATTGTAGTTCCATTGAAATTATGGTAGAGGACCACCTCTGTCTCAGATTCATCTATCCTCTGAGGGAAGACAGTTGTTGGTGACAATCATATAAATATTATGGAAACTGAGGTTGTAAGATTGGGCAATATATTGGAATTCTTTAATAAATGTTCCGGAATTAGTAGTATAGGGCCACAATCTCTTTTCTATCTGAGAGGTTGCTTAGTGAGAAGCGGCATGTGACCTGAACAAACCATCAATTCTGGAAACTTCCTGCAAAGAAAGAATTGTGGCCCAGTTAGACCGGGTAGGGGGAGGTAGAGAGGGTCCCATTGACTAGGAAGGAGTAGCAAGAGACCTAAGGGATATTAGTGGGCTGAAAGTAGGCACCAGCAAGCTTTGATTAGGATAGCTTGTCATTGGAAAGGAGAGTAGAAAGAACTGAGTCTCGAGAAGGAGAAGGAGCCATGGTTTGAGGCTGATAAGGGGAGGCTATTTAACTGAACTGAAAGTAGTGGAGCAATCATCTAGGTCAGACATCATGGATAGGAGGAGCTGAAGGGGTGGGACAGGGAAGACAGATAGGGATTAGAGCAGAGATAGAGGAAAGCTTGGACAGAGGAGTGACTTCTCATTTTTTGTATTCCTCACAGTATTTTAAAGGTCCTGAATTGTACTGGGACCTAAGGCATCATTAAAGGTGGATATTTTCTAAGGCATCCCAAGAGGAATGAGAGGTATGCATATCACCATTCCCACAGAGGCATGAGGATGGCCACAAAAACCTGTAGTTGGGAGATCCTGCAAAGCACAGGGAGGACCTTACTAAACCAAGCTTTAGTGGGTCACCACAGCACTCAATGGATGTCAGGGATTACACAAAAGGAGACCTGGCCCTTGGCTCTAAAGCTTTCACAGGAGAACTTGAGAGCTTGTAAGAAGTTAATGAAAGATTTATTTTATGTATGTGAGTACATAGTCGCTGTCTTCAGACACATCAGAAGAGGGATTCAGATCCCATTACAGATGGTTGTGAGCCACCAAATGGTTTCTGAGAATTGAACTCAGGATCTCTAGAAGAGCAATCAATACCCTTAATCACTGGGAGGTAGGAGGTGGGGGAATCCTCCAGAATGTACCATAGACTGGGGAGGTGAGACTCTCAGGACTCAATGGAGAGGCCAGAGAAGAAATGCCTTACAGTGGGGAGAGAAAACGTGTAAATCCCACCACCAGCAGAAAGACAAGGCATCAAGTAAGGGATGAGGTTGACATCCCACAGTCAAACTCTCTGACCTATAATTGTTCCTGTCTGAAAGAACTACAGGGACAAAAATGGAGAAGAGACTGAAGGTAAGGATGTCCAGTGACAGGTGCAAAGTGGGATCTAGCTCAAGGGGAGGACTCAAGGCCTGACACTATATTGAGGATATGGAGTGCTCACATAAAGGGGCCTATCATTACTGCCCTCCAAAAGACCCAACAATCAGCTGAAAGAATCAGATGCAGAAATTTATACCCAACCAATGGACAGAAGCTGGTGACCTCTGTGGTTGAATTGGGGAAAAGCTGGAAGAAGCTGAGGAGGAGGGTTATCTTGTAGGAGGACAAGCAGTCTCAACTAACCTGGACCCCTGGCATCTCTTAGACACTAAGTCACCAAACAGGCAGCATACACCAGCTGATATAAGTCCCCCATATACAGCAGAAGACTGCTGGGTCTGTGTTCAGTCAGAGAAGATGCACCTAACCCTCAAGAGACTGGAGGCCCCAGGGAGTGGGGAGGTCTGGTGGAATGGAGGATGGTGGCCATCAAGGGTAGTGGACATCCTGGTGATGACAGGAGGAAGGAGAGAAGGTATGGGATGTGGAACAGTCAGACAGTGGACAACAAGGGGGATAAAATCTGAAGTGTAAATAAATAAATAAATAATTTTTAAAGAAAGAACGAATAAAATAAAGGTTAAAAATACAAAAGAAAAGAGAGAGAGAGAGAAGAAGAAGAAATTAATGAAAACCTGAGCTCAAGAATGAGGTGTCATCTACAGGAAAGGGATAGGCAACAGGGTCACAGAGTATCAAAAAGCAAAGAGGGCATTAAGAAGCTGTGGGATTACTAGCAGCTCCAAGGGGAGGCAAATAAACAAACAAACAATTAAAAATGGGGCACATGGACAGGAAAGTTTCAAAATAACTAGGTCAGGAACAAAGCTGCAAGATTATAGTTTGAAAGTGTGAAGAAGGCCAGCCATAGCCTTAGAAACTGTGGATAGAGGTTCCTCTCTAAGAGTACCAGATGGGTGTCAGACAATCGAGGGTCACTTTTTCAGATTCAGGGAAATGTTTACACCAACTAAAGGGGAAATCTAAACTTACCACATTCCTGCTGGTGAATGGGATGCTGAATTATAGTGATCCAGAAGGTCTGATGTAGTAGGATCAGAGAAGAGGGATAGGTCCTGCTGCAGCTCAGACTCCATGGGGATGCACAGGCACCACAGAGCCTCTTGGAGTCACAGCAAATCAACAATGAAAGTTTATAGTTTTGGTTTTGGTTATTTTCAATACAAGGGTATTTTGGCCATAGGGAGCCAAGGAATACCACAAAGTCATACCATACAAGGAAACCTCACAAAAGAAATTTACTGGAGAGAAAATGTCAGCTCCTTCTGAATGTGAAGAGAGACAGCAGAGGTCTTGGGGCATGTGTACTGAGCTAGTGGAAAAGAAGAGTGTGGCAGGAAATAGGTTTTTGTTGTTATGCTGAGTCATGGGCCAAGGATTTCCAAGTCTCTGGGGTTCAAGTTGAAGGATAGTTTTCCCATGTCCCAGGTCTCAGGCCTAGGGTCAAATCAAGGCAGACTGTTCTTACCCTGGACCCTTTTCCCTACAATACCCCTCCTCATTATTCTCTCGTTGCCTTCTGCTGTTGCCAATCCCCTTCTCAACTATTTCCTCCTTTGCCTCTGTGTGTTCTTTTATTTTTTATTTCTATTTTATTTTATTTTTTCATGTGTATGGGTGTCTGTGTGCATGTCAAATTTCATGCATGCCTGGTGCTTATAGAAACCGGAAAAGGCTCTCAGATCCCCTGAAAATAGTTACAGAGAGTAACTATCTGTAGTAACTGTAGATAGTAACTATTCTGCCACAAGGGTACAGGAAATCAAGCCTAGATACTTTTAAAGAGCAATTAATGCTCCTAACTTCTGACTCATCTCTCCTGTCTAAATTACCTTATGAAAAGATATTTTATTTTGTTTGTAGTTATATGTTTGTGTGTGTCTTCTGTGTTTGGGTCTATATATGTGAATACAGTGTCTGTGGAGGCAGAAGAAGCTGTCCAAGCCCCTGCAAGTGGAATTCCTTGCAACTATGAGACACCTGTCAGGTGTGTTAGGAATTAATTCTAGTCCTCAGCAATAGCAGCATATGTTCTTTACAGCTGAATGATCTCTTTAGCCTGTCTATCTTAATGACTATGAAGTAAAACTATTGCTTAGAAGATGTCATTCATGGTTCTTTTAAGTAGCTGACTCTAAAACTCATCCTCTCCTGGGAAACTTGTTTTCAAGTTGTTTTTAAAACATTTTGAACTAGATTTCAGATTATAAATGAAATGGTGATCAAAATTCAAAAGTTTAGAGTAAAAATTGTGAAATAGTGGATTCTATAAGGAAAATATTTTATGAAGATTTCCTAGAGAAGAAACAAGAACTCACAATAGAAGTATTTTGTTATATATAGATGAAATTTTATTTAGAATAATATGATTTTTACATACTTTAAAGTGTATTTTAGTGTATTTTAAGTATGTGTAGTCATAGATGAATGCATGTAGGTGTGTCTATAGTGTCAGAAGAGGGATTGGAACTCTCTGAAGATGGATTTATAGATGGTTTCGAGTTGCCTGATTTAGGTGCTAAAAACCCTACTTAGGTCATCTCTAGGAAAAGCAAATGAAGCCATCACTGTGAAAATGAGGTTGGTTCGTGGTTCTTGGTTCTTCAAAACTGTGATGTGGGAGAAGAGCAGAAGAGTTTGACAGTGTGGGCTAGAGAAGCCTAAGATGCTGTAGGATTTGTATGATAGGATATCTTACTGAGTCTGAAGACAGAATACAAGTGATCTTGAATTGATTAAGATGTGTAGCTGAACACAAAGCAGAGAGAACAAATCTGTCATGTTCTCTGCCTTAGTTCTGGATTCCTTATTTTTGATTGAGTTCCTGTCCTTACATTTTTCAGTGATGGACTGTGATGTGAACATGTCAGCCCAAATAAGCACTTCTTCCTAAGTGTCTTTGGTCAATGTTTTATCACTGCACCAGACAGCCAATCCAGATTATTAGAAATTGTTACCAGAGCATGGCATAATGTGATGGACATGAATGTGTTCCTTTCTGGAAAGACTATGGAAGAGATTCAAACTTTGGTTCATGTTGTGATTTGAATGAGAAATCACCCCTATATCTGAGGTATTTATACACTTAGTCCCCAATTGGTGATACTGTTTGGGAGGTTTAGGTAGCCCAGCCTGATTGAATGAAGTGTGTCAATGGGAATGGCCTTTGTAAGCTTAAATGTGCCCTCTCACCTTTCTGTTCCATCTGCCATGCCTGCTATCTGCTGTCATGTTGTCAAACCATTATTGGCTCCATTATTGGCTCCAGGAATTGCCTTGGTCAAGGTGCTTTATCACAGTGAAAGAAAAGAAATTAATACAGGGTGAAAAGATAGTGCGGCTTCAGGGCTGCTCTATGGGAGCTCAGAAGCAAAGGATTCTGAAAGACACACGGATATGGAAGGCTAGCTTGTGCATTTCAGAGGGTAGACTGAGAGGCCCTCAATGATTCTAAGGGAGGCCATTCATGCAATATATTTAAGTTAGTGTTCTGTAGAAGAAAAGCCTACCATGCTTTACAGGAACAACTTATACTGGATAACTGGGCCTGAAAACATAGCTATGATAAATAATCACTGAGAGAATATCACATAGGAAATATTTCCTCAGGTCAGCTCAGAGAAAAAGCCTCTGTCCAAGGTGGCCAAGGCTGCATCTCAAGCTGGTAAGTGAACTGGAAAATATGAAAGCTTAGCCTAGGAGGTGTTGATTTTGAAGGTACTTAAGAGGGCTATGGAGATCAGCTGAAGAGTGACAACTGAATGTGGCCAAATTGGAGTTCCTGAAAAGAGTACAAGAGAGGTAATTCCTGAAAGGGAAGTCTCAGATGCAGAGAAGATTTCAGGATGTAAGTGGACATAGAGAGAAACTGAGGCATGGCCCCATATTGCAGGGTCAGCATCCCTGAACATCAGTCAGGAAACAGCAATAGTGAAAGCAGCTGTAGCAGTGGACCCCTAAAATATTGTAGATGATCATTATCAGAAGATTACCAGGACAGTGGACCGTGTAGAGTTTAGCCACCCTGATCTTATTAGAAAAGCTGTATGTGTTGTGGGTACCAGAGGTAAAGCAGAGGTCAGACGTCATCAATTCATCAGTGCTCAGATGATCCTTTTTTTTCTTTTTTTTTTTTTTTTTTGTTTTTTTGAGACAGGGTTTCTCTGTGTAGTCCTGGCTGTCCTGGAACTCACTCTGTAGACCAGGCTGGCCTCGATCTCAGAAATTTGCCTGCATCTGCCTCCCAAGTACTGGGATTAAAGGCGTGTGCCACAACACCCTACTTAAAAAAAAAAAAAAAAAAAAAAAAAAAAAACTTTTAATTATTTCTTTATTTTCTTACACTCCAGATTTTATTCCCCTCCCGGTACACACTCCAACTGTCATACATCCTATACTTCCTCCCTGTCCCCTGTCTCCATGACGATGTCCCCACCTCCCATGTCCAATCCCCACCCCACCAGACCTCTAAACTCCCTGAGGCCTCAAGTCTCTTGAGGGTTAGGTACATCTTCTCTGACTGAACCCAGACCCTGCAGTCCTCTGCTGGATATGTGTTGGGGCCTCATATCAGCTGGTGTATGCTGCCTGGTTAGTGGTCCAGTGTTTGAGAGATCTCTAGGGTTCAGGTTAATTGAGACTGCTTGTCCTCCTACAGGGTCACCCTCCTTCTCAGTTTCTTCCAGCTTTTCCCTAATTCAACCACAGGTGTCAGTAGCTTCTGTCTATTGGTTGGGTTCTGTCTATCTGGGATACAATCTCAGATACAATCTGACTCTTTTGGTTAGTTGTTGGATCTTTTAGAGGACAATCATGATAGGTTCCTTTCTCTGAGTGTTCCACAGCCTTAATAACAGTGTCAGGCCTTGGAACCTCCCCTTGAGCTGGATCCTACTTTGGGACTGTCTCTGTACCTTCTTTTCCTCAGGCTACTCTCCATTTCCATACCTGCAGTTCTTTCAGACAAGAACAATTATGGCTGAGATTATTGACTGTGGGAATGGCAAACCCCTCCCGGACTTGATGCCTTGCCTTTCTGGTGGAGGCAGGCTCTATAAGTTCCCTCTCTCTACTGTTGGCATTTCATCTAAGGTTCCTTCCTTTGAGTCCTCAGAGTCTCTCACATCCCAGGTTTCTGGTGCATTCTGGAGGGTCCCTCCAACCTCCTACCTCCAGAGGTTGCCTGTTTCCATTCTTTCTGCTGTCTCTCTGGGCTTCAGTCCTTTTCCCTCACCCAATACCAGATCAGGATCCCCTCTCACCGCCCCCTGATCCTTGTCCATTTTCCTGCCCAGGTCCCTACCTATATCCCCCTGTGATTGCTTTCTTCTCCCTCCCAAGTGGGACTGAGGCATCCTCACTTGACCCCTTCAGCTTGTTGAATTTTTTAGTTCTTTGGATAGTATCTTGGGTATTCTGTCCTTTTTTTTTTTTTTTTTTTTTTTTCTCGAGTATCCACTTATTAGTGAATGCATACCATATATGTCATTTTGGGTCTGAGTTACCTCACTCGGAATGATATTTTTCTAGTTCTATCCATTTGCCTGCAAAACATAGGATGTCCTCATTCTTAACAGCTGAGTAGTATTTCATTGTGTAAATGAACCAAATTTTCTGTATCCATTCTTCTGTTGTGGCACATCTGGGTTGTTTCCAGCTTCTGGCTATCACCAACAAGGGTGCTACGAACATGTTGTTGTGGAACATGTGACCCTGTGTCATGGTGGGGTATCTTTTTGGTATATTCCCCAGAGTGAAGTTGCTGGGTCTTCAGGTAGATCTATTTCCAGTTTTCTGAGGGACCTCCAGATTGATTTCCATAGTGGTTGTACCAGTTTTCAATCCCACCAGCAATGGAGGAGTGTTCCTCTTTCTCCACATCCTCTGCAACATGTGTTGTCACCTGACGTTTTAATCTTATCCATTTTGACTGGTGTGAGGTGGAATCTCAGGGTTGTTTTGATTTGCATTTTTTTTTTTGATAATTAAGAACTTTGAGCACTTCTTTAGGTGCTTCTCAGCCATTTGAGATTCCTCTGTTGTGAATTCAAGTCTCCTAAGAAAGAAATAGAAGGTCTCAGGAAATGGAGAGATCTCCCATGTCCATGGATTGGCAGAACTAATGTAGTAAAAATGGCTATCCTACCAAAGGCAATCTACAGATTTAATGCAATCCCCATCAAAAATCCCAACACAATTCTTCAAAGACATGGATAGAGCAATTCTCAAATTTATCTGGAAAGGCATAAAAACCTAGAATAGCAAAAACAATTCTTAACAATAAAAGAACGGCTGAGGGAATCACCATCCCTGACCTCAAGCTTTACTACAGAGCAATAGTGATAAAAACTGCATGGTATTGGTACAGAGACAGACATGTTGACCAGTGGAATACAATTGAAGACCTAGAAAGAAAACCACACACAATTACAGACACTTGGTCTTTGACAAAGAAGCCAAAAATATACAATGGAAAAAAGAAAACATCTTCAATAAATGGTGCTGGTCTAACCGCTGTCTGTACGTAGAAAACTGAAAATAGACTCACATTTGTCACCTTGGAAAAAGCTTAAGTTCAAATGGATCAAGGACCTCAACATAAAACCAGATATACTCAATCTAAAAGAAGAGAAAGTAGGAAAGAGCCTTGAACTCATTGGCATAGGAGGAAAGTTCCTAAACAGAACTTCAATGGCTCAAGCTCTAAGATCAAGAATGGGACCTCATGAAAATGGAAAGCTTTTGTAAGTCAAAGGACAAATCAGCAGCCTACAGGCTGGGAATTTTTTTTCACTAACTCCACATCCAATAAAGGGCTAATATCCAAAGTATACAAAAAACTCAAGAAGCTAACCACCAAAAAACCCCAAACAACCCAATCAAAAAATGGAGTCTAGAACTACGCTCACCTGAGTCTTAATGAGGTCACTAAATCAAGTGATTAGCTTTTTTGAGCCTGTTAACTTTTTTCTCTGTTTACTTTTAGTTTTTCTCTGATCTGATTGTAATTTTGGCCTTCTTCTTTCATTGTGGAATAAAAAAGTACAAATTTGCTTTTGTTTTTCATGAATACATAGTACAAAGACTTGGAACTTTTTAGATTTCAAAATTTAAAGTCTTTGGTCGGTGTTTTGGCACCGTATCAGAGAAATCAACAGAACAATCTTGAACAAATCTCACCAGCTAAAGTCAAAGGAAAAGTGTCCACAGTATTCTGTATAGAAGATGGCCTAGGTTGCTATATGTAATAAATGTGTAGCATCTTTTCTCCTTTATTCCCCTACAATATATAGACACAGACCTCTAGAGGTCTTTATGTTTCCCCTTGGATCAGAGAGAATTTGGCATATTCTAGAGTTTTGTTTTTTCTTAAAGTCACTGAATCAAATGATTAAACATTAAAACATTTGGAGAAAAACTAGAACAATAACTCAGTAGTCAAGAATATTTGTGACTCTTGTTATGGAACCAGGTATAATTCTTAATATTCCCATGGTGGCTCAGCCCACACTGTCTGAAACTCTAGTTACATGGGTTCCAATTATCTTTTCTTGTCACCGTGGGCACCAGTGATATATGTCATGAATAGTCATACATGCAAGCAAAATACCCATACACTTAAATGACAATAATAATATTATAATTTTTTAAATGAATAAGAGACCCTAAAGAAGATATTCTTTGTCAATAAACAAGGTACCAAGGCAGTCACTTCTGTAAGATTCAGTGGCTAAATATAACTGAGGTGTAAATGGCAAAAAAAGAAATACTAACAATATTTTTGGTCAACATTTGACTTATAGTACCATTGCTGATATTATTAATATTATGTTTTTATTGAATTAGTTAATATTTCTTTTGTAAATAATCTTTGAAATGTGTAATTTGACAGCATATTAATCTCTATTAACTACAACTTTTTTCTAAAAATGATTAGCACTTACAAAGTTTATACTCAAGTTTTTCAGTCCATAGACTCAAATGTAAGAGATGTATAAGATTCCTTTTTCTTCTTGTTTTAACTGTAGATAATCATGGATAGAAGATTCAAGATAAAGATGGAGAAATATGGAATGAAATCAAAATATTAAAACATTGTTCTTTGATAGAGGGTTTTTAAAGATGGGCTATGACCAACATAAAAATCAATATGTAACAAGACTTCACATTTATTATTCTTGCTTCATATATTTAAGTTCCAAATTTCTGTGTCACATCATTTAATTTTCTGGATTATAGACATTTATGCATCAGTAGTCCTTTATAATGCATCTCCTAAAATTATCCAAATTGAGAATAGTACATTACTCAAGAGTAGTATATATACTTATGTTCTTTCTATATGAAAGGCATATTTTAATCATCTCTATATAGTTTTTAATATCCACAATAAAACTTTGCAGGAAGTATGATTACCTTTAAGGAAATTTTGATTTTGTGTATATATATATATATATATATATATATATACATATATATATATTATATACATATATATATGTGTGTGTATAGATGTATATATATATATATATATATATATATATATATATAATATATATATATAATCAAGGTATGTTCAGCAATTATTCTAAGGTGAAAACACTTGAACTCAGTGTTAATTCTAACACAGTTAGAATAGCCTATTTTCTCTAGCTAGTAGGATGTGAATGATGAATTTTTTATATATACATATATATATATTATATACATATATATATGTGTGTGTATAGATGTAGGATGTGAATGATGAATTTTTTATATATACATATATATATATTATATACATATATATATGTGTGTGTATAGATGTATATATATATATATATATATATATATATATATAATCAAGGTATGTTCAGCAATTATTCTAAGGTGAAAACACTTGAACTCAGTGTTAATTCTAACACAGTTAGAATAGCCTATTTTCTCTAGCTAGTAGGATGTGAATGATGAATTTTTTTCTTATCAATAACATGAAGTGTATGAGTAGCAAGGGATTGGGATATTATTTTTAATTGCTCTGAAATATATGAAGTATCTCATATATTTATAAAGTATCTAATAGTAATTAGAAATAAAATGTAAAAAAAATCTATATTTTGAAAACACCAAGGTTTTCTTTTTTTCAATTTAAGTAAATAAATCTTTCCTCAGATCACCTGAAGTAGCATATTTGAAGCTTCTTCAGTCTTCCTTTTACATTGATACATTTAGTTCACTCAGCATAGCTGAAAATTTTAAGAAACAAGTATTGTGATGACCATGACCACCCTATTAGAAAGAGAAAATGGAGAGATCATGAGAAAGATCTTGCTGTAGAGTAAATCACTTTATATACTGCTGGCCATATACCTTCTTTTCTAAGCCTTTATGAAATATCACGTTTCTATCCAAACATTTTCATTTTAAGCATGTATATGTCCCCCAAGGAATAATGTTTATATTGCTATCTAGTTTCTGGTTATTACAGTTGTTTTGAATTCTGACAGAAAACCCTGACCTCTGAAACCTTTTTTATTAAGGATGCTTTGGAACTGTTTCTTCCCATTATATTAAATTAGGATTTTTCCTTCTTCAAATATCATAATGCCATGATGCCTAGCAGTAAAGATCCCATTCTATGCTCAAAGGATTCATAACTTCAAACAAATCCTAAACAAAAACAACAGGAAATGTAGTGTCAAGGGTACAGTATGTGAGCCTATGAGAAGAGAATTCATTAAAGTTCTTTGTTGCCTTTTTGAAACCATCCTAGAAATCCAAGGGACATAGTTTTTTCTGTTAGTTCATACAACAATTTAATTTGCTTTCCTTCAAACAGAATGGAAAAAACTGAAGGGCTAAATAGCAATACTTGTTGAGATTCCAAAACAAATATTGAATTAAATAACTTATATGCTTCAAAACCTAAATTCAATACCACTTTCGTCTTTGAAACATGTGGATAAGTTCCTTATAAAGATAAAAGTCCCTCCAAGTCAGACAAACTCTATGCCTCATATTTATTTTTTAAAATTTGTGGATATAATTATGTTATTTCCCCTTCCTGTTTTTCCTTCATGTACTCTTTCATGTACCTTTATGTATTCTCCACCCCTCATCACTGAACATTTTATTTCTAGGAGACAAAAATCATTACAGGAAACTACATCAAATAAAACTGGAGAAGTCTGAAGCCCAGCCCACTTCTAAATGGTGTATCTACAACACAGTTCCTGCACCTAAGACTCATTGTAGAGTGTGGGTGGAAAAAATTGTGAGAGCCAGAGAAAAACAGGGAGTTTGCTTTGAATTTTTGTCTCTTAGAAATGTCAGCATTTACTCCCATAAAGTTTCATCAACATAGCTGCCTAAATCAGATCTGAAAAAGGATTATACCAATAGACATACTAGAGACAGAAATAGAATTCAACAAAACTCACCTCTAGGAAAAAATAACTAAAACTACAATCAGTTAAGGTATTCTGTACACAGTATCCATATACTTATTCTTATTCTGTGCTCTGTGGTAATTCTTTCTGATTCTTTGTCGTTTTGAATTCTATTTTAACACCAGGATTTTTATTTATTTGTTTGTTTATTTATGTATTTACAATTTTTTCAAGTAAATTTGATGTTGACCTATTTCCAATTTCAGTGATCACTTTTTTAATTAGGTATTTTCTTCATTTACATTTCAAATGCTATCCCAAAAGTACGCCATACCCTCCCACCCCCACCCTCCCACCCACCCACTCCCACTTCTTGGCCCTGGCTTTCCCCTGTACTGAGGCATATAAAGTTTGCAAGTCCAAGGGGCCTCTCTTTCCACTGATGGCCGACTAGGCCATCTTCTGATACATATGCAGCTACAGACATGAGCTCTGGGGGGGTAGTGGTTAGTTCATATTGTTGTTCCTCCTGTAGGGTTGCAGACCCCTTTAGTAATTTCTCTAGCTCCTCCATTGGGGGCCCTGTGATCCATCCAATAGCTGACTGTAAGCATCCACTTCTGTGTTTGCCAGGCACCAGCATAGCCTCACAAGAGACAGCTATATCAGGGTCCTTTCAGCAAAATCTTGCTGGTGTATGCAATGGTGTCAGTGTTTGGAGGCTGATTATGGGATGCATCCCCAGGTATGGCAGTCTCTAGATGGTCCATCCTTTCGTCTCAGCTCCAAACTTTGTCTCTGTAACCCCTTCCATGGGTGTATTGTTCCCAATTCTAAGAAGGGGCAAAGTGTCCATACTTTGGTCTTCGTTCTTCTTGATTTTCATGTGTTTTGCTAATTGTATCTTGAATTTTGGGTATTCTAAGTTTCTGGGCTAATATCCACTTATCAGTGAGTACATATCATGTGAGTTCTTTTGTGATTGGCTTACCTCACTCAGGATGATGCCCTCCAGGTCTATCCATTTGCCTAGGAATTTCATAAATTCATTCTTTTTAATAGCTGAGTAGTACTCCATTGTGTAAATGTACCACATTTTCTGTATCCATTCCTCTGTTGAGGAACATCTAGGTTCTTTCCAGCTGACCTTAGGTGGGGCTGCTTTTGATACCAGTTGTTAACATTGATTTTTATCCCACTTGGTTCCTGTTAGCTTTTTGTATGCATTCCTCTGTTTTGTGTAAAAGTCTCAAGACTGGTGCTTGCTTTGAGACAAATTACATCCAGACAAAGCACTGCCTTATCTCCGTGTCTGTTTGTCACCCTTTTTGTCACCAACTCCTTGCCCACCTGTCTGGAACCTTAATTTCTCCTGTGAATTGAGGGAGGCCAACTGAGGCTGGTCCACAGCAATAGTACTTATACTATGAAGCTATGTTTACATTTTGAGAATATAACCTCAGAATATATGCCTCAATTGTTTTACACAGTTTGATTGATATCATTGTTGGTTTCCTGTTAATTTACCTAACTTGCATTTTAAAAAGAGATACCATGTTCTTTTATCAATTTTCCTTCATCTTTTATTTCCAGGTAATGCCCAAATGTGACATACTTATGTGACAAAGTCCAGGTTCAAAGGAAGATTAAACTGGTAACTTACTATCAATCATATTCATGTCTGATCTCCCGATATTTCACATACCTTAAACATTATAACCAACCAGCAAAAAGAGACAGAGATATGTGAGAATCTATTCAGAAAATGAAATCTGATTTTTTTATATACCATATCTCTTCACTCTCACAAAAACTAAAGAACTATTTTCACATATTCTATTGTGTCAGCATGCCCTAAACATGACTCATCAAATAAATTCATAAAGTATAACTTAAAAGGCATGGTCACATTATACAGAGAGATCAGGTTATATTTAGAATACAAATGTATATGCATATGTGCATATAATAAAAATTAGAGGAAAGGGGTCTATGAATTTGAAGCAGAGTGAGAAGGGATATTTGGGAGTGTCTAAGAAGAGAAAGGGGACAGGGAATGTTTTAAATAAATAAATAACTTCAAAAATTTGAGGGAAAGCTTTTGTTTGTATGTTGATGGTTATGTACACAGAGTTGTTAAGACTTTTCAGTTCAATATTAAAAAACAATTCAATAAGATTTATGTTTGTTATAATTTCTTCAGCAAATGCTGCATTCGGTGGTTATATGAGAACATGGTAGACTTCTATACTATTATTTTTATTTGACTCAAAGTTTCTAAAAGAAAATCGCTATCTTTTCTTAACTCTAAACAGGTAAAAAAAAAAAAATCCCATGTCTTGTAAATAATAAAGTGCCCAAAGTAAAGACTTAAGTTAAATATATTCAGATTATGAACTTCCAGACAGCAAATCTTGTATTAGCAGCAACCGGCCTGTTGATTTTACAGTATAGATTGTCAATCTCCTTGGTTAGCTCTCTGTAATAAGGATGTGCAGCAGCCTGGGTTTCATTCAATCACTAAGTAGCTTCCATAGGGAATACTTTTAACTCAAAAGATGCTAAGGCATTGATTGCTGCATTTGCTAATTGGCAACAAAAGTATTGGCCAACCACATTTCAAAAGTAAATTAGCAGGATAGGGGAGAAATTTTAGTCAGAAATGTGCTTGCCTCATAAGCAGAAAGTGTGAACTTCTAGTCATCTCCTCTCAGGGACCTAGGGATGACTTAATTCATCACCTGCCACCTCCTGGTGCACCAGATGTGGGCTACATATAAAAGGACTGCCTGCCACCTCAAATCTGTCTCTCTCTCTCTCTCTCTCTCTTTCTCTCTCTCTCTCTCTCTGAGTGTGTGTGTGTGTTTGTCCCTCTTTCTGTTCTTTGCTCCCTTCTTTTTCTGTGTCCTAATGGCTCTGCTCCAGCCTGTTTGTCTGACTACATACATGTCCACTTGTCTGCCTCTTCCTCTTTCCAGGTCCTCACTCCTCTGCCTTACCCAAGTAAACCTCCTTTATACATGATCTGTTGCATGGTGTAATTACTCATGGACATATCTTAATATAGGCCCAACAGGTACCCCCTCATCCAATTATATTTAATAACAGGAGGACCTAGATGTGTACCCATATTAAAATTCAGCTATGGCAGCTTACATCTATAACCAGAGTACACAAAGAACATGAAAATGAAAACTTCTGTTAGTCCATCAGTCTCAAAGAAAGAACTGAAGGAGCTGAAGAAGAACATGCCCATAAGAAGAACAACAATATCAACAAACCAGACCCCACAGAGCTCCCAGGGACTAAATCACTAACCAAAAAGTATAAATGGAAGGACCCATGGATCCAGCCACATAGTAGCAGAGGATGGATTTTCTCAAAGAACCAGCTCCTCGTTTGGTTGATTCGTTGAATAGTTCTTCTTGTTTCCACTTGGTTGATTTCACCCCTGAGTTTGATTATTTCCTGCCTTCTACTCCTCTTGGGTGAATTTGTTTCCTTTTGTTCTAGAGCTTTTAGGTGTTTTGTGAGGCTGCTAATGTGTGCTCTCTCTAGTTTCTTTTTGGAGGCACTCAGAGCTATGAGTTTTCCTCTTAGAAATGCTTTCATTGTGTCCCATAAGTTTGGGTATGTTGTGGCTTCATTTTCATTAAACTCCAAAAAGTCCTTAATTTCTTTCTTTATTCCTTCCTTGACCGAGGTATAATTGAGAAGAGTGTTGTTCAGTTACCACGTGAATGTTGGCTTTCTATTATTTATTTTGTTATTGAAGATCAGCCTTAGTCCATGGTGATCTGATAGGATGCATGGGACTATTTCAATATTTTTGTATATGTTGAGGCTTGTTTTGTGACCAATTATCTGGTCAATTTTGGAGAAGGTACCATGACGTGCTGAGAAGAAGGTATATCCTTTTGTTTTAGGATAAAATGTCCTGTAGATATCTGTTAAATCCATTTGTTTCATCACTTCTGTTAGTTTCACTGTGTTCCTGTTTAGTCTCTATTTCCATGATCTGTCCATTGGTGAAAGTGGTGTGTTGAAGTCTCCCACTATTATTGTGTGAGGTGCAATGTGTGCTTTGAGCTTTACTAAAGTTTCTTTAATGAATGTGGCTGCCCTTGTATTTGGAGCATAGATATTCAGAATTGAGAGATCCTCTTGGGAGATTTTACCTTTGATGACTATGAAGTGCCCCTCCTTATCTTTTTTGATTACTTTGGGTTGGAAGTCGATTTTGTTAGATATTAGAATGGCTACTCCAGCTTGTTTCTTCATACCATTTGCTTGGAAAATTGTTTTCCAGCCGTTCATTCTGAGGTAGTGTCTATCTTTTTCTCTGAGATGAGTTTCCTGTAAGCAGCAAAATGTTGGGTCTTATTTGTGTAGCCAGTTTGTTAGTCTATGTCTTTTTATTGGGGAGTTGAGTCCATTGATATTAAGAGATATTAAGGATAAGTAATTGTTTTTTCCTGTTATTTTTGTTGTTAAAGTTGGCATTCTGTTCTTGTGGCTGTCTTCTTTTAGGTTTGTTGAGGGATTACCTTCTTGTTGTTTCTAGGGCGTGGTTCCCGTCCTTGTATTGTTTTTTTTTTTTTGTTTTTTTTTTTCTGTTATTATCCTTTGAAGGGCTGGATTCGTAAAGAGATAATGTGTGAATTTGGTTTTGTCGTGGAATACTTTGGTTTCTCCATCTATGTTAATTGAGAGTTTGGCTGGGTATAGTAGCCTGGGCTGGAATTTGTGTTCTCTTAGTGTCTGTATAACATCTGTCCAGGCTGTTCTGGCTTTCATAGTCTCTGGTGAAAAATCTGGTGTAATTCTGATAGGCTTGCCTTTATATGTCACTTGACCTTTTTCCCTTATTGCTTTTAGTACTCTATCTTTATTTAGTGCATTTGTTGTTCTGATTATTATGTGTCGGGAGGAATTTCTATTCTGGTCCAGTCTATTTGGAGTTCTGTAGGCTTCTGTTCATGGGCATCTCTTTCTTAGGTTTGGGAAGTTTTCTTCAATAATTTTGTTGAAGATGTTTGCTGGTCCTTTGAGTTGAAAATCTTCATTCTCATCCACTCCTATTATCCGTAGGTTTGGTCTACTCATTGTGTCCTGGATTTCCTGGATTTTTTTTTTTTTTTTTTTTGGTTTTTCGAGACAAGGTTTCTCTGTGTAGTCCTGACTGTCCTGGAACTCACTTTGTAGACCATGCTGGTCTCGAACTCAGAAATCCGCCTGCCTCTGCCTCCCAAGTGCTGGGATTACAGGCGTGTGCCACCACACCAGGCCTGGATGTTTTGAGTTAGGATCTTTTTGCATTTTCCATCCTAGAGCCTGCATGGGTCTAAGCAATTCCCTCTGCATACATACTGTCATAGTTAAGCTTGGTGGCTTTGTTGGATTCTTAACAGTGATCCTGGGAGTGTCTTTCTCTTTGATCTGTTCATGGGACCCTTTTTATACTACTATATTGCCTTGATAGGGTTATGCTTAGTCTTACTGCATCTGTTATGCTGTGTTCAGTTGAAATCACTGGGAGGCCTGCTCTTTTCTAAAGGGAAATGGAGGATTTCAGGGAGAATGGAAGTGGTGGAGGAAGGGAAAATTAGTTGGGATACATTATCTGAGAGAAGAATAAAGAAAAAGAACAAAATTGAAAATTGGAAGAAAAATAAAAACCAAAGTGCATGTTACTCTTGCAGAGTGCTCAATTTTGGTTCCTAGCACTCTTATTCGGCTTGTGTCAACTTGTGACACCATTTTCAAGGGATCCAAAACCCTTTAATGGCCTCCATGGGCAATTGTATTCACAAACTCTACATACCAAAATGTATGTAAATACAATATTTACAACAACAAAAATAACAAATTATAAATATTGAAGGTTTGATTGCTCAGTGGTTACCATGTTTGTCATACTAAAAAGAGTATTAGAGTTGTGACTCCAAGAACTGAGTTGTTATTTTGAAGTGGACAATACTTATAATTCCATCTGAGACAGTGAATGGACAAAGGAAGTTTCTAGAACAAGAAGTATAAGCTGCTAGACATGGGGTAATGTTCTTTATGTCAATTTCTGGTCTCTCCTTCATGACATACATATGCAGTCATATGCATGTGAATAATCATATGCACATATGTACACAAACCACAGACATACATAGGAGAAGAAAAGAATTGAAGGTTGGAGTTTGTAAAATGTTTTATGCAACTGACATTGACATGATAATAAATCACTTCCTCCTTCTGCCCATTTGCTGAAATTTCCTTTGCACTTAGTTCCTTAGTTTAAATTATTGTTGCTCTGCATGTATAAGCCTTTCTTTCCTCTTGCTAAATCTGTTTGACATAATGTTGGATCTCTCAATAGTCATGAATAAACTACATATTGTAAATATCATAAAGATTATTCTCATTTATATTACCTAGTCTTATTGATCTATTCTCTTTTCTTATTAAAATGTTGGTCTGGTTTAAGTATCAGTAATTTGGGCCCTGTACATGAGTTTGAAAGCAAAGTTTAACTATGATTTCCTTAAGAGTCTGCTAATATTTCATCTAGAGAGATTAAAAAAAATCTCTTGAGTAAAGCCAAATTTACTATAATGATCTCCACAGGAATGTTTTTTACTCACAAGCTACTACAGTCAATAGTATTTAATTACATGTCTTTCAGTTAATGTGTTCATTATCTAAGCTACTGAAATCTTGCAAACAGTTTTCCACAGTTTTTCTAATTTTACCTCTAGTTTTAAACTTGGTCAATGAATAGAAATAAAAAACTCATTGGACTACCAAATAGTATTTCAACATATAACATGAATCCTGAGGCCAGGAAATTGCATTTCCATCACTTTTTCACTAGAATATGCTTGAAGATTATGATCACTTCTCTTCTGGCTACCCATAAGCATGTAGAACTTATGCTACATGTTAGTTTCCTTTCAACTGAAACATTCCATCTGGAGATATGGGAGACTCCCTTCACACTGCCCACATTTCCTGTGGATCTCATGAATTGCCCCTTTCTCGTCACACCTCATTTTTTTTCTGTATATGAGGCCCCAACTCAAGCAGATACCCCCTGGACAACCTCAGGTCACACATGCTAGAAAACCATGTCGACTGTCTTCAGATTAACTCTGCTTTCTCTGTTCTTCTAGATCCAACCCCTCAATCTTGTCCCTTGTTGTTGTAGATCTCAATTTGTGGCCTTCCTTCTTTGCTAACCATGTCTACTGACCATATCCCCTGACATTCTTCCCCCAACTCAACACTATATCCCAGGCTCCAACACCAGTAGGCATTCTGATAAACAAACCAGCCGAGCAGGCCAGCAAAACAGGCACAATATAATCAACACATTCAGTGAAAATCCACAGAGGAAACTGAGACCAAGGAACAAAACCCTGACCCACAAAGACGAACTCAGGTAAGTACTTAGACTTCTAATTACTACAAACACAGATGCCTACAAGCCGGCAGTAATTCACAATAAAGAACAGTCAGAACAATAAGTCTCTACTCCAGCCAAGCTATTCTAACACAATGGGCCCCGAATATAAAGGCATAGCTGAAGAATAGAAAAAAGACCTTAAAACCAACTACAAGAAGAGGATAGAGGTTTTTAATGAGAAAAAGAGTAAGTGTCTTATGGAAAACACAAAGAAATGGAGGAAATGAATAAGATTACTAAAGAAAGCCAAGGGGAAAAAAAAACAGGTGACAGAAATGGATAGAACTTTTCAAGATCTGAAAATGGAAATAAAAGCAATAAAGAAAACACAAACTGAGGAAATTCAGAAAATGAAAACATTAGGAATTCAAACAAGATCTACAGAGGTACGCTTCACTAAC
Source organism: Mus caroli (assembly GCF_978045245.1). Classification (NCBI taxonomy): domain Eukaryota; kingdom Metazoa; phylum Chordata; class Mammalia; order Rodentia; family Muridae; genus Mus; species Mus caroli. The sequence continues at coordinate 70,266,723 of NW_028227265.1, forward strand.
AGATGACAAAAGATGGAAGAGAGAATCTAGGCATCAGAGACACGATACAGTAAAATGGATATATCTATCAAACAAAAATTCAATCTAAAAACTTCCTAACACAAAACATCCTCAAAATTAGGGACATTATAAAAAGACCAAACCTAGAAATAATACGAATAAAAGAAGAAGAAGAATCACAACTCAAATGGTCCAGAAAATATTTTCAGCAAAATGATAGAAAATATTCCTAACCTAAAAAGATAATTATGAAGGCACAAGAAGATTACAGAAAACAAAATTGACTTAACCAGAAAAGAAATTCCACTCAACACACAATAATCACAACACTAAGTATACAGAACAACAGACAACAACAACAACAACTACAACAATAACAACAACAACAACAACATAAAACATGCAAAGAATAAAGATCAAATAACATATAAAACCAGAACTATTAGTACTATGCCTGACATCTCATAGAAATTCTAAAACTTAAAAAAGCCTAGACAGTTTGCTACAGATTCTAATAGACCAAAGATGGCAGCCCTGATTAATATATACAGCAAAGCTTTCAGTCATCCTAGGTGGAGAAAAATCAGATATTCCATGAAAATTTCAAATTTTAATCAATGTCTATCTTCAAATCCGATACTATGGAAAATAGAGAAAACTCCAAATACAGGATGTTAGCTATATCAATGAAAATATCGGCTATAACTAATCTCACACATAAGAAACCAAAGATTGGAAATGCACACACACACACACATACATACTACCACCAAGTCCAAAAGGGAAAAATTTAAACTCATTGGTTGTTAATATTTCTATATATCAAAGTTTTCAATTTCTCAATAAAGAGACACTGACTAACAGAATGAATGCAAATCAGGATCCATCCTTCTGCTACACATGAGAAATACACTCCAATAGCAATAATTGACATTACCTCAGTGAAAAAGGTTAGAAAAAAATATTCGAAGCAACTAGACATAAGAATCATATTGATGAAAAAATCATATTGATGTAGCAATTTTAATATCTAACACTTCAAACTAAACTCAGCAAAAGAAATAGGGAAGGACACTACATAGTCATAAAGAAAAAAAATACCAAGATGATTTTTAATTTTTTTCCATATTTTAATGGGTATTTATTTCAATTACATTTCCAATGCTATCCCAAAAGTCCCCCACACTCTACTCCACCCACTCCCCTACCCACCCACTCCCACTTCTTGGCCCTGGCGTTCCCCTGTACTGAGACATATAAAGTTTGCATGACCAATGGGCCTCTCTTTCCACTGATGGCTGACTAGGCCATCTTCTGATTCATATGCAGCTAGAGACACAAGATCCAGGGCGGGTATTGGTTAGTTCATATTGTTGTTCCACCTATAGGATTGCAGATCCCATCAGCTCCTTGAGTACTTTCCCTATCTCCTCCATTGGGGGCCCTGTGATCCATCCAATAGCTGACTGTGAGCATCCACTTCTGTGTTTGCCAGGCCCCGGCATAGTCTCACAAGAGACAGCCATATCAGGGTCCTTTTAGCAAAATCTTGCTAATGTATGCAATGGTGTCAGCGTTTGGAAGCTGATTATGGGATGGATCCCCGGATATGGCAGTTTCTAGATGGTCCATCTTTTCGTCTCAGCTCCAAACTTTGTCTCTGTAACTCCTTCCATGGGTGTTTTCTTCCCAATTCTAAGAAGGGGCAAAGTGTCCAAACTTTGGTCTTTGTTCTTCTTGAGTTTCATGTGTTTAGCAAATTGTAACTTATATCTTGGGTATTCTAAATTTCTGGGCTAATATCCACTTATCAGTGAGTACATATTGTGCGAGTTCTTTTGTGATTGGGTTACCTCACTCAGGATGATGCCCTCCATTTGCCTAGGAATTTCATAAATTCATTCTTTTTAATAGCTGAGTAGTACTCCATTGCGTAAATGTACCACATTTTCTGTATCCATTCCTCTGTTGAGGGGCATGTGGGTGTTTTCCAGCTTCTGGCTATTATAAATAAGGCTGCTATGAACACATAGTGGAGCATGTGTCCTTCTTACTACCGGAGGATCCCGAAATACCTCTCCTGGGCATATATCCAGAAGATGTTCCAACAGGTAAGATGGACACATGCTCCACTATGGACATTTTAACTTTTAACAGCTATGCCCTAAATACAAGGGTACTCAAGGTTATTTTTTAAAAGCACTACTATAGCTTAATTCAAATAAGAACCCTCACAAACTGAGAGCAGGGGTCTTCAATACCCCACTGTTACCACAGACAGATAAAAACTAAAAAGAGACACACTGGAGCTACTGGATATTATTAATATATTAGTTTGGGTTTTATTGCTGTGGAGAGACACGATGACCAAGGTAACTCTTACAAAGGCAATCCTTCAATTTGGACTGACTCACAGTTATAGTGGAAAGGTTCATTATCATCATGGTGGGAAGCTTGGTATCACTGAGGTAGACTTGGTGCCTGAGAAGAAGCTGATAGTTCTACATCTTGATCTCAAGGCAGACAGGAGAAGACAGGCATCTTCAGTTAGTTAGGAGGAAGCTTTCTCAAAGCCCACTCCCACAGCCATATACTCTTCAAACATAGCCACTCCTACTCCAACAAGGCCACACCTCTGAATAGTTCCACTACCTGGATCAAGCATATTAAAAGCACCACAATTAATGAAACCAAACTAACGGGTATTTAGAAAACATCTCACCCAAACACAAAAGAATATACCATTTTCTCTGCACCACATGCTACTTTCTCCAAAATTGACATCACAGTCAGACACAAAGAAAGACTTAACACAAGAAAATTAAAATAATTTTTTTTGGTACTGGTAGAATGTTACTTTTATTTTTTTAATATTTCCTCTCATTTACAAATCTTATTTTTCATTTTTATTGAGTTTATTTAGTTTATTTAGTTACATTTCAAATGTTATCCTCCTTCCCAATTTCCCTTCCACAAAACTCCTATCCTCTCCTCCCTCTCCCCTGCCTCTATGAGGGTGCTCATCTACCTGCCCATCCACTCCTGCCTCAGAGGCCTAGCATTCCTCTATCCTGGATCATCAAGCCTACACAGGACCAAGGGGCTCCCCTCCCAGTGATACCAGATAAGGCAATCCTCTGCTACAGATCCAGCTGGAGCCATGAGTAACCCCTGTGTACAATTTGGTTGGTGGTTTAGTCCCTGGGAGCTTTGGGAGTTCTGGTTGGTTGATATTGTTGTTCTTCCTACAACCACAGGTTAAAATTAGATACCAAAAACAATAAAAATAACAGAAAGATTACAAACGTATGGAAACTGAGCAACTCTAAATTTAATGAAAAAAATGGGGGAAGACAAAAAAGAAATTAAAGACTTTCTTGAATTCAGTGAAAATGAAATAGCATATCAAAATGTATGGGACAACAGGAAAAGTGGTTCTAAGAAAAAAAATGTTCATTGCTCTAAGTGCCTACATAAAAATTAGAGAGATCTGATCTGTGAAAAAGCACACCTGAAAGCTCTAAAACAAAAAGAAGTAAGCACACCCAAGAATAGACAAGGAGAAATAATGAAACTGAGGGCTGAAATAAGTACATAAGAACAAAGAGAACAATACAAAGAATCAATGAATCAAAGAGTTTCTTTTGTTTGAGAAAAATTTCTCTTGTCCATACTACAGAGAAAGAATATCTAAATAAACAAATAAAATGGAAAATGAATTATGGGGACATAATAACAGACCTCATGTAAGTGGATACTAGACATTAATTAAATTATAACCAAGCTATATTCTGTCGACCCAGAGAAGATATGTAACAAGGAGGCCTCAAGAGGGCTCAAGGTGAGAATACATGGATCTCTCTTGTAAGGAAAATAAAATTGATTTTTGGTTGAATGAAGGCCCAATGTGAACAGGAGCAAGAAAAATCAGGTATGTCAGGGAGATGGGAAAGAGGAAGAGAGTGTGGAGAGAAAGAGCTGAAACTGGGAGCCACCTAGGTAATGGTGTGGAAACATAGTGTAGTGAAAACTTTCTGGAATCTTTGGGGATGATCCTCTTGAGGACTTCTAGAAATGGAGGACAGAGTCTTAGTAGGACATCATTGTAATCAAACAAGGCCTCTAGTGAAGAAACTGGGTTGCATTAATTTAATTGTTTCCTGAAGTAATTCTAACTGCTCTGTGAAATCTCTAAACAACCCAGGCTAATGCTAGAGCAAAGGGTTGTTTCTACAGACTGACAGTGTGGCTTGGAGCCCTCAAACCTAAGTTCAAAACTCTTTGATTCTGGAAGGTATTTTGCAGGCTGTCAAAGGATAAATGTGGAAACCAACACAGCCACAAAAACCTTTGATGAACAGTCTATCCTGTCTACAAAATTTGGTAGGGTAACAGTTGTACAGAAATTAGTACAGAGTATATTAGTCTAATATAGCTTGGTTATAATTTAATTAATGTCTAGTATCCACTTACATGAGGACGTTACCAACAAATCTCTGAATTAACATGAAGCCCTCTCCATGAGTGGACGCTCATGTTCAACCCAACTTGAGTGGCCAGGAACCAGAGCTTGGACAGTTCAGAGACAGGGTAGAATGAAACAGAACTGTTAAAAAATTAATGACACCTTTCCTAATGATAGCTTGGAGCCTAGTCTAGTCTTTTTCAGAGACTTCCTTCAGCAGATGAGAGTGGATGCAGAGGTCCACAGCAAGACAGTTTGTATAGTGTAGCTTAACTTGGAAGCCTCTATAATATCCCTCCCTTTGGAGTTGGGAAATCCCTCAGAAGAAGGTAGAGGTATGGTGTGTGGGTATAGAAAAATGATTGCAGGAATCAGGACACTAAGCAGAATATTTAGGGAAGAGAAGAAAAAGGAGGATTCATGGATAGTCACATGTTTTCCTTACCAACTGATTCTTAGTACTTCAATAGACAGTGCTTAGAAATCTGAATTTCCATACATAGACAATTACAACTTATTTCTCATCATTTACAGAAATAAAGTCCACCTGAATCAAAGGATGAATGGTGGATAAGGAAAGAAGAAAGGAGATTAGAGTATCAGTTGTGCCAATCTCTTCCACAGGAAAGTAAAGTTCCATGAAACCCAAGTAAACAAATGTGGGGAAGATTGCACAGAGGCACAGCTCAGGAGCTGAAAAAACTACAATGAATCATAAGCATTGTTATTGAAAATCCACAGTATAAGGCAGTACAGAAAATATCAACTTTTGACCTTTTGTCAGTACAGAAGACAGTAGAGAAAGATTTTTAAAAATCACAAAGTAAAACTGTCATACTAAAATACTACAGCAACTAAAAGTGTCTGTCAGTCATGAAGAAAAGTTCTTTTAGCTTCATCATTGACATTTTCTGACAACTGTCCCAGAAAGGAAGAAACTTTAAGTTAAGTCCTTAAAATAGAGAACCCAGAATGGTTATTTGTAACAATCACTCAGAAGGAATAGAACCAAAACAGTATACTAGGTTGTTGTGGGAAAAGTGAATAGCCGAACATAATTTGATGTGCCAGAGAAGACTGCACCAAAAAGTGAAGATAGAAATATTGTTAGAGTTCACATAAAGAATGAAGGTAAAACATGAGCCATTCTTGATATTGAGAGACTAGGGTCTTACTGGAAGTGTGTTTCTTGTTAGGGGATAATATTTGATTTTAATTAATAGTGTCAAGTGACATCAGAGTTCATGAAGTTTGTTTAGCTTTCAAATTATGACATTAAAAGTCCTCCATTGAAGAATACTTACTCCACTTTTTTTTTTTTAGTTTTTTTTAGGGTGGGGGGCAAAGTGTGGGTGATGGAGATGAAGGGAGAAAAGCAAGCAAGAAAAAGCCAAAAATTTTAAATCAAATACAATATGTGATGTAAAGGAAAGCAATTATGCTAGAGAAAGGACTCAATTTGTAAAGAATGCTTCTTCCCTCCACACTTGTGATTCCTTTCTTCTCTCTCCCAAGTGGGACTGAAGAATCCTCACTTGGGTACTTCAGCTTGTTGTTCTTTATGAAATCTGTGAACTGTATCTTGTATATTCTGTACTTTTTGTGGCAAATATCCACTTATTAGTGAGTACATACAATGAATGTCCTTTGGGTCTGAGTTACATGACTCAGGATGATATTTTCTAGTTCCATCCATTTGCCTGCAAAAGTCAGGATGTTGCTGGGTAGTACTCCACTGTGTAAATGAACCACATTTTCTGTATCCATTCTTCTGTTGTGGGACATCTAGGTTGTTTCCAGCTTCTGGCTATCACAAATAAGGCTGCTATGAACACCCTGTAGTATGGTGGGGCATCTTTTGGGTATATGCCCAAGAGTGGTATAGCTGTGTCTTCAGGTAGATCGATTTCCAATTTTCTGAGGAACCTCCAGATGGATTTCCATAGTGGTTTACCAGTTTTTAATCCTACCAGCAACGGAGGAATCTTCTGCTTTCTCCACATCCTCTCCAACATATGTTGTCACCTGAGGTTTTGATCTTAGCCCTTCTGGTCGCTGTGAAGTGGAATCTTAGGGTTGTTTTAATTTGCATTTATCTGATCAGTAAGGACTTTGAACATTTCTTTGGGTGCATCTCAGCCATTCAATATTCCTCAGTTGTAAATTCTTCGTTTAGTTCTATACCCCATTTTTTAATTGGGTTGTTTGCTTTTTTTGGTAACTGCTTCTTATTCTTGGAGACATCCTGAGTTTGATTCCTGGAACCCATGCAGGATGGCTCTTAACTACCTGTCACTCTAGCTTCAGGTAATCTCACACCCTATTCAGGTCTCAAACAACATCCCATACACATGGAATTCACTGACAGAGACACATTAACAGAGGCACACACAGAGACAGAACAAAGACATAAATACATACATAGACACACGTTATAAATACAAATATTTTCAACAATAAATTTCAAAAAATAAAAAATATTTAGGTTAGGAATATAAAAACCTAGGTTATGTCCCAAATTTTACTGGTGTTCTACAGTATGTACACTCTGAAATTGGTGATTCTTTGTAATTTATGAAATTCATGCAGCTTTCAGTCCTTCATACAAAGAGACAGTATCATTTCCTAATGTGCTGCTTCTTATAAGTTATCAGTGGTTGTTGTTAGAGACAGACCTCAGGGCTAAGCATGCAGGCATGGATATTACAAGTAAGAAGTGAAAATAATCATATATATATATATATATATATATATATATATATATATGTATACCTATACATATATATATATATATATATACACACACATATATGTGTGTATAAATACATATACACATATATGTGTGTATATGTATATATATACATATATATTTACATAAATCACTTTCTAGATATACAGGAAATAAGTTCTGATTCTTTTAAATTATATATTGTTAAAGTTTTTGAGTTACTAATGGTTTAATACTGCTTAAACATAACAATTTTTTTTACATTTACTAGTTGTGCATAAACTTTTGTTGAATATCAACATCTCTGTACTGCATAAATCTTTCAAAATTATGTCATCTTCTGATTCCTTTACTACTTCAAAAGTACTTCCATATGGTTTTATGACCGTGTTTCTTCAAACTTATGATTGAAAAACATAGAATAAATAAAGTAAAATTTTGATTAACTTGAATATTTTTCCAAGTCTATTTTATTTATAGAAACATTTAAAATAATGTATGTATGTTATATTTATTGAATATTATATATTGTGCTATTGTATTATATATGGAAATGTATAATCTTTAATATAAAATACAATAGAATTGAAGGTTTATAGGGAAAAAAAATCTGCAAAGACAAATGTTGCTAACACATCACCAGAATGTAAAATTTATCAAAATTTTATAAAGGAAAGCTTATACCAAAGTCACAAAGCAGGGAAATATCTATAGTAGTGCCTTCACATTTTATTTTGATATATAAATGCAATAAGCCCAATTATTTAAGACTTATTTTTTAAGACAAAATTTTAATTGCATATATATATGATTATTAATTGTGCATATATATATACATGTATGTATATATAGGAGGAGGATTGCTTCTCATGCTTGGGAAATAGGTCTTGTTTCTGATTTCTCTTAATATCACTGGAGAGTGACCTTTCCCCTGTAATTAATATTCATGTTTGCTGGAGTCTAACATTTTACTAGATATAAAGATTATTATATGTTTTATGATATTATAAAACTTAACATTTCTTTTCTTAGTAAAATACAACTGAAATCAACTTATATTTCTGTCCCCTGGGTTATAGTTTAAAATATTAGTTTAATAATTTTTCATCATAATATAGTAGACATTGGTGCCCTTGGACATAGCTATAAAATGTATCCAGTCCAAGGAGACTTTTTGTCTGTTTTTCTCATCTTCCTACATGTCTGTCAGTCCTTTGTACTATGAATTCAGCAGATTGCATGAAAGTAAAATTTGAGAAATTTTCTTTGGGTATAATGGTATTCTTGCATCTATTTCTCAACAGACAATCTGGCAAACATTTTCAGTCATTTAAGTGTGGGCTTACATCAGTTTGATAATACTAAAGGACATTATAATAATGTAGAAAAAGTGACTATTTCTTATATATTTTAACAATCTCACAAAAAGAGGAAAAAGTTTGCATATAGACACAGAAATTTATTTCTTAATGTATTTTATGACAGCCTTGATGAACAGTTAAAACTATTTTTTACTTTTTACACTCAATATCACTTAAGATTAACACAATAAATTAATTTCATTCAGTACATTAAATAGTCAAACATAAAGAAATCAGGCAATTAAAATACCATAATAATTAGTAAATTAATCATACATAAGACTAATAAAATAACAGTGATGACTTAATGTACATTTTCCAATTTTGAAATCTACCTAAGCCGGGTGTGGTGGTGCATGCCTTTAATCCCAGCACTTGGGAGTCAGAGGCAGACAAATTTCTGAGTTCGAGGCCAGCCTGGTCTACAAAGTGAGTTCCAGGACAGCCATGACTATACAGAGAAACCCTGTCTCAGAAAACCAAAAACCAAATCTTACCCCCCCCCAAAAAAAGAAAAAAGAAATCTACCTAATTTTAAATTAATTGTATACTTAGTTTTATACAATCATTTTAGTCCTTGTCCTAAAGAAAGTATTTTTTTGAAAATATAAAATGCAGAGCACAAATATAAATAATTCTAATATTTGTATTTATGGAATAATACATATAGTAATAAAAATAACATGATTGCATATTAGTTTGGGAAGAACATATATAGATGTATAAATAAAAAATAATATAATAATTTGTCACTGAACATAGCCCATAAACAGGATTATTTTACTTTTCCCTTTCATCTGCAAGAGATTTTTTTTTCTGTGTAATTATTTTGTTTAACACTTCTAGTGTGATGTTGTGTAGACATCACAAGAGAAAGCACTGGTCCAGGGTTGCTGTTTTTTACACAAACACTGGTTTTATGTTTATTGCCCTTTCCTAGATAAACTGTCTAGTCATGATGGGCTTCCAAAACTCTTCTAGTAACATTTTTTTGTTTCTTAGATATTTTCTTTATTTACATTTCAAATGTTATCCCCTTTCCTGGTTTCCCCTCCGAAACCCCCTTATCCCTTCTCCCCTCCCCCTGCTCACCAACCCACTCACTCCCAATTCCTGCCTGGGACATTCCCCTACACTGGAGCATAGAGCCTTCACAGGACCAAGGGTCTCTTCTCCCATCGATCACCAACGAGGTGATCCTCTGATACATATGCAGCTGGAGCAATGAGTCCCTCCATGTGTACTCTTTTGTTGGTGGTTTATTAATCCCTAGGAGCTCTGGGGGTACTGGTTAGTTCATATTTTTGTTCCTTCTATGGGGCTGCAAACCCCAGATTTCACTTTTACTTACAAAGCAGGCTTGGTCTGGGATAGGCTACCTATGGTGACAAAACAGGAAACTGTCTTTCTTGTCTTCTTTTATCTGCTCCTTTTTCTTTTCTTCTGGTTTTTAAAGTCCCATTTCTGAAAAGTTTGGGTAAAAGAGGCAGTGTGGAACCAAGAAATCTAGTGAGATCCTGTCAGGTGACATGTTCACACAGTACCATCTGCAGTTTCTGAGCTTAAAAGATATTTAAATAAACTCTAATAAGAGGGTTTTGATTCCCAGAAGCCAGCTTCATCTCTAGATTTTCCTATCTATGTTTCCCTTGAAAGAGATTCATGTCTTTCCCCAAGTGGTTCCCATCAGTTCTCAGTCTCTTTTGAGACCTTGTTCTCTTTCCTTTGGTGAAATCCCAAAGTCAGAATTAAGTACACCTACTGCCAACACTCATGGAGAAGTGGTATGTCTTTGATACAGTGACTTTCACAGACTGATACTTTCTTTGTTCTTTGCTCTTCAATCTCAGGCTAGCTCAAGTCTGTAGTCTGTAGCAGGATTTTGACATTCTTCAATGTAGCCAACATTAGCTAGTGTTTCATGGCATGGAATGAATTATTTTATTTTTCATTTGTTGCCACTAAAATCAAATGTACTTCTTACAGTGACATTTTATTTTATTTTATTTTATTTTATTTTATTTTATTTTATTTTACGTGTGTGTATGTGTATGTGTGTGATTTTTAGACATGGGAAATTGTATCCTGAGTTTGCACATTCTTGACAGTAAAAAGGTCATAAGGATATGGATTAGTCACTCAGCATTCCTAAGTAAGCCCTTTCTTTTCTTTAAATTATAGAGATCAAAGGTAATCAGATCAATATAAGGATCAATGAGTAACCTAAACCAGTAACTAAAAATTCATTGACTTTTTATTATAATTTGATAGTATACCATGTTGATTAAAGTGATATATCTGCTCTGCAGGAAATCCCAGAAAACATTTCAATCTTTTTGCCTATATGAAGGAGCAAACATTAACTCTTTTGCTTTTTCTTTGAAGACTTCTGGGTTTAGAATGCATATTCTGGACTATATATTTGACAAGCTAGAACCCCAGGAAAGATTTTTGTAGGGAGATTTCTAGATCAAATTGATCTGTAAGCATGTTTTTATATGATTAACTGGATTGCCTTAATTGGTTAAGGAAGACTCAGCCTGAAAATGGATGGTAGTATTTCCTAGATTTAGGTCCTTTGCTCTCAGAGAGGAGAAAGCTAGCTAACCTTTAATTGGTTAAGGAATTGTCTTAATTGGTTAAGGAAGACTCAGCCTGAAAATGGGTGGTACCATTTCATAGTTTTAGGTCCTTTGCTCTCAGAGAGGAGAAAGCTAGCTAAGCACCATGCACTAATTTCTTTCTGATTTTGATTGTGAATAAGATGTGAGTTGAAATTGTTGCTGTGATTTCACTCCAGTGATGGACTATAACTAGCAAAGGTGAGTTAAAAGAAACCATTTTCCCCTACATTGCTTTTTGTTAGAGTATTATTATCATAACATTAGAAATGAAAATAGAGCCATAGGGCATTGTTGTCCTATTACACCAAGCCTATAATTACTTAGTCTATCTGTAATCTCTATCTATGCATCTATGTATCTATTATCTATCTATCTATCTATCTATCTATCTATCTATCTATCTATCTATCTATCTATCTCTATCTATCCATCTATCTACCATTTACTGACCATCTATCTAGCCATCCATGTATTTATCATCTATCAATGGTCTACATAGTGTGTCTAACTCTAATTAATTTTTTCAAAGATTTATTTATTTATTATATGTAAGTACACTGTACCTGTCTTGAGACACACCAGAAGAGGGAGTCAGATCTCATTACAGATAGTTGTGAGCCACCATGTAGTTTCTGGGATTTAAACTCAGAACATCTGGAAGAGCAGTCAGTGCTCTAAACCGCTGAGTCATCTCTCAAGCCCTAATATTTAATACTATATAGATATGATGCTGATATGTACATGCATGAAAATACATAAATATGTATGTTAATTTTCTTCCTCTACTAATCATTAAAAATGCTCAGTTTGAGAGTTTATGGAGATTTGGGGCTCATTTTGTAACAAATTATATTTCTGTATGAATAAGGTCTATATGCTGTGTATTATATATTATACATGTTTGTGTAAAGCTTAAGTGTCATATACACTGTTGTATTAGTTAGGGTTTTACTGCTGTGAACAGACACTATGACCAAGGCAAGTCTTATAAAAACAACATTTAATTGGGGCTGGCTTACAGGTTCAGAGGTTCAGTCCATTATCATCAAGGTGGGAGCATGGCAGTATCCAGGCAGGCATGGTGCAGGCAGAGTTGAGAGTTGTACATCTTCATCCAAAGGCTGCTAGTGGAAGACTGACTTCCAGGCTACTAGGATGAGGATCTTATGCCCACACCCACAGTGACACACCTACTCCAACCAGGTCACACCTATTCCAACAAGAACACACCTCCAAATGGTGCCACTCCCTGGCCCAAGAATATACAAACCATCACAGCTGTGTATATGAATGTTCTATATATTTAAGGTATTAATTGTGCTTATGAATATGTGCATGTTTATGAAAACAAGTTTTGTAAGAATTAAGAAAAAATAGTTAATGAAATAATTCTAAAGGATATTTTGTTATACTCATAGATTTGTGCTTTGCCCAATTGTCTTCAGAGAGGCTTCACCAGCAATTGATGGAAACAGATGCAAAGACACACAACCAAACATTAGGTGGGGCTTGAGAAATTCTACAGAAGACAGGAAACAATTGTACGAAGCAGAGAAGTCAAAGACACTGCAAGAACACCCAAAGTATCAACTAACCTGGGCTTGTAGTGACTCGCATAGACTGAACCACCAACAAGGGTACCTAGGTAGACTGACCTAGACCCTCTCTTCACTTACTGTCTTGGTCTTCTTTTGAGACTCCTATACTGGGAGCAGTGGTTGTCTCTGACACTGTTTCCTGCCTTTGGGACCCATTTGTTCTACAGGATTGCATAGGCTAGCCTTAGTAGGAGAAGAGATGGTGGGTCTTACTGCTACTTGATATGACATAGCAGGCCTACCTGTTCCTAAAGAGAAACTGATGAGGCATTGAGATAAGTGGTGGATAGGTGAGGTGGGGACTAAGAATTGGGAGGAGAAGAAGGAGGGGAAATAGTGGTTAGGAGGTAAAGGGGGGTGTGGAGAGAGAGAGAGAGAGAGAGAGAGAGAGAGAGAGAGAGAGAGAGAGAGAGAGAAGGAGCTATTTTAAATGAATTAGTGAATTTTTTACTTTGTATTTTGAATTAAAGAAAATAACTAAAGAATAGAATTGAGTATGGAGAAAAGCATAAAAGATATTTATCTTCGAAATATCAAATTAGAAAATGGAAACTTAGCTAGTCAGCCTTTTCTATTTAGTAAAGTTTTCCCATTTTTAAAGTAAACATAAAAATTTTCAATGGCTTTGTGAAGGATGGTTAAATCTATACTGCATCCAATCTATCTCTATTTATCTATATCATTTAATGACAATTTGTATTTCTCTGTATAGTTGAAGAGCCAAAGAAAGAAATACTTTCTATCATCAGATACTTAACTCAGCAGGGATATTTCATAATATGGAAATCAAATTATTGAAGTTACATTATTTTAGGAATGTAACACAAAATACTTTTTTTTTCTTTATGGGTCTGGAGCTATGTCTCAGAAGTTAAGTGCTTATGCTCTTACAAAGGATTCAGGTTTGGTTCCATCCATTCATACCTGGCTGCTCACCACTGCTTCTAGGCTCCAGTTCCTGGGGTTTAAATACATTTTTATAGCTTCTATGTGCCATGCAAGTGGAAGATATGTATATATATTCTAATAAATTGTTAATTTTAAATGGTATATCTCAAAACCATATAATCCCTACAAACAATACAATGTTGATTAATATCACAGAAAAATCTTGACTGCTGATCCTGGCGTTTGCATTGTATCTGTTTGAAAAACAAAGGCATAATTTTGTACATATTGTATAACATATGCAAGCTTAAATATCCAAGCCAGAAACATTACCAAACTGTCTGCAAACACATTTTTTTAATCCTGAAGAGAAATGTGTTAAAATGTATTTTACACATATGTATATTCATAAAAGGAAAAGCCATTTCTTGCATTTTCCTTTCTTTTCTTTCAAACTTTAATTAAACAGGGCTTTCATCTAATTGTTCTGACATTTCCTGCCTTCTTAACAGGACACTAGTGTTGTGGCTCTTCCAACGTATACATACAGACACAGATACAAAAATGCACACATAAACATACATCAATGTCCTTATTGGTGGCTTTTGGCGCCCTATCCCATTATATATATTTTTTCTTCAATTACATTAAAGTTTGTTGGTTTAATCTATATAGAGATGTTATACATAATTAAAATACTTTTAGGTACTTAATATGTGGGTTCATCAAAACCTTTATAAAGAAGATTCCATTAATAGTATATAAGGAATACATTTCATGTCTTAGTTTTTGCTTTTGAATTTTAAATCTCCACAGAAAATCACTCTTAGGCACTAAGAATATCTATTATGGCCCAGTGAGATGTCACAGTGTGTAAAGGTACTTGCCACCAAGACTGACAACCTAATCAGCTATGCAGATTATAGTTGTAATCTGATCTTCATGCACATAGTGTGGTACCTGCATACCTCCATTAGATTTTAAAAAATTAAAAATTTTCTAAAACAATATTCATTATATTTACCATGTTATTCCACTTTATGTGAATGATACAGCTATGTATGTACTTCTTGTGTTTTGCCTTTTAGCATAGCTAGATATCTGTGACATTCATATATAATTGTGATTATAAATCATGTTTCAATATTATACATTATATAATTTTTAAAAATCTACATTTTAGCAGATTTACTTCTTGTGTTACAAAATGCTGAAACAAAATGTAAAAAAACAATATCTGACTCTCTCTCCATAAATTTACACCCTTTCATTAGGTGGTACTCTTTGGTACCCTAAGCAATATTCCTTATGCAATGCCTGATCTTTCTAAAAATAATATAGTAACAGTGGTGGTCTGAATCAGGATGAGAATACACGAGTCTATAGGTTCATATATTTGAATGCTTGGTCACTAGTTTGTGGGACTGTTTAGCAAGAATTGGAGTGTGTGACCTTGTTGGAGGAGGTGTGTCACTGGAGGTGGGCTGTAAAATTTCAAAAGTATACAATCAGGCCCAGTTTCGCTGTCTGTACCAGCTGTTTGTAGTTCACATAGAGCATCTCAGCCAATGCTCCATCTTTATTCCTGCCTACCCTCTGCCAGGATCCTTGACAGGATGATCATAGGTGTACTCTCTTAAACTGTAACAAAGCTCCTAACCAAATGCTGTCATTTATAAGTTCCTTTAGTCATTCAGTTTCTTCACAATAGAAAAGTAACTAAGACAGCCAACCACTCAACTATTGATTAGTTTTCTAATTTTCTGTAGTTTTATTCCTATATTACTCTCTTCTGGATTACTTTCAATTAAGATACATTTCCAGATTGATTTTATCTTTACTATTGAATTTTACATTCATCTTTTTATTGCTTACCGATTTAAATTGCTTTAAACATTACAGAAAATTTTGAATACAAATTCTCTAAGCTTCTGTTTGAAATGTTCCATTTGTATTTCAAAAAGCTGTATTTTCTGTGTTATATAGCTTTGTTTGATTTTTTTTTTGCCTTGATCTTTTATTTTGTGTGCCTTAAAGAGCTTTATTACCTTGCTACTTTTAGCATTGTCTTAGTTTCTGATGACTTTGTAGCATCATCCTTGAGGTTTTGTCTCCATTAAAAGTCCTTACTGTGTCTAGCCTATCTTTAAGGTTTCCTCCTTAACACTGATTTTTACCAGTGTGACTCTGTTGTAGCTTCGTGTAGTTTTCAAGGCTTACATTCTGTTGGCAGTTACAATTTCTGGGCATACATACTTAGAATTTGTTTCAGATGCTGAACATTTTTTTGTGGATATTTTTATTTGCTCTCCTCTTCAAATTAGCATTACATCTGTTAGAACAGTTGGCTTCGATCCACACATAATCAGCTGCTATTCTTTTTTCAATGATTTTCTCTTTTTATCTCTCTTGCTACTTTGATTGGAGAGTTTCTGTGGATTTCAAGGACTTTCTCTTCATTTACATGTTTGACCTTCTTGATATAATAAACATTCCAATGTTCCACTTCAATCACGGGGAGTTCCCTTAGCATACTTCAGTGTATATGTTCAAATTTTATCTTCCTATGCAAATGTTTGCTCTAATCACAAATATTTTAAGTAACTATTTTATAGTTATTTATTACACATACTACATATTTCATTTTCTTTATAATATTAATAATGGATTAATTTTCTATGAATCATATAATATGTCTCTATTAAGCTTAAGATACATTTAAAACTTTTGCACAGTAAATTCTGTTACTTACATTGCTGAATGACTGTGATACATGCTTCAGGATTTATTTTTTCCATATTAATTGATAATTTACTCAAATTTACTGCCAGTTGTGATCTAGCCTATTCAGGGTTGTTACCTGAACCTTTACAAGAATGATATGAGATTCTTGTTTATTGCTGAGAACATTTGCTCTTAGCACTTTTACCAGCCATGCATCTGTATTAATCTTTATATAGCACAAAGAGACTCTTCTTTTAAACCAGGGCTGAAGTATAAACACAATATTTAAGATAACTGTCTTAGGATTTCATTGTTATGAAGAAACACCATGACCAAGGCAACTCTTATACAAGAAATATTTAATTGTATTTGTCTTACAGGTTCAGAGGTTCAGTCAATATTATCAAGGCAGGAAACATGGCAGTACAAAGGCAGACTCAATGTTGAAGAAGGAACTGAGCATTCTCCATTTTGATCCAAAGGCAGCAAGGAGAAGACTGTCTTCTAGGCAACTAAGAAAAGTGTCTCAGAGCACACACCCAAAATGACACACTTTATAAAACAAGACCACAGCTTCTCTAACAAGGCCACACCTCCTAATAGTGCCACTCCCTGGACCAAGCATATTCAAGCCATCACAATGAATATTGATATAGTTTGACAATATAATAATTTAGCAAAGAAAAAGTAGTAAATTCACAGGTAGTGCATATGATCTCTCCAGTCATCATCTTTTGATCTGGTACAAGTGCGAGGAACAATTTTTCTTATATGGAACTCGTCTCAGATACAATAAAAAAAAAAAAAAAGCAGTTTGGTGGTTAAAATTCCATCTTTCTTCTGGTCTGCACCTCCACCTACAGCCCCTGACCCCACATTTCTCTCTGACTCTTAGAAGGGCTGCTGTAACCCTGGATACACAGGCCCAACTGTCTCCCTTGATGTCTGCACAGAGGATGACCATGCCAAGCAGTACCAGAGAAAACCAGATGGCAAAAGGCAAGAACAATAATATAATCAACAGAAGTCAATGCAACATGGCACCATCAGAACCCAGGTATCCTATTACAGCAAGCACTGGATATGTTAAAGGACATTAAGAACAACACTATGACCTTAAATCCCAAAGTATGAAGATGATAGAGGCCTTTAAAGAAGATATAGACAATTCCCTTAAAGAAATACAGAAAAAAAAAAACCATAATCTAACAAGTAGAAGCCGTTAAGGAGGAACAAATAAATTCCTGAAAGAAAAGAAAAGAAAAGAAAGGAAAGGAAAGGAAAGGAAAGGAAAGGAAAGGAAAGGAAAGGAAAGGAAAGGAAAGGAAAGGAAAGGAAAGGAAAGGAAAGGAAAGGAAAGGAAAGGAAATAGGTGGAGGAAATGAATTTTAAAAATCTAGACATAAATATGGAAATGGAAGAAATAAAGAAAATATAAATGGAGCCAACCCTAGAGATGGAAAATCTAGGAAAGATAATATCAATAAGTGACTTTATAAATGAATTGGAGAGATCTCATACTAGCAATTTAACAGCACACCTAGAAACTCTAGAACAAAAAAGAAACAAACACACCCAAGAGTAGATACCAGGAAACTCACTGCTAAAATCAATCAACTGGAAACAAAAGGAATATAAAAACAACCAACAAAAATCAAGAGCTGGTTCTTTCAGAAAACCAACAAGATAGACAAAACCTTAGTCAATCTAAACCAAAGGCATAGAGATAATAGACAAGTTAATGAAGTCAGGAATGAAAATGAAAACAAGAAGAGAAACTGAAATTTAAGAAAATGGCATTAGGTCTTCAAAAGCCTGTACTACACAAAACTGAAAATCTAAGCCGAGTGTGGTGGTGCACACCTTTAATCCCAGCACTCGGGAGGCAGAGGCAGGCTGATTTCTGAGTTCGAGGCCAACCTGGTCTACAAAGTGAGTTCCAGGACAGCCAGGGCTACATAGAGAAACCCTGTCTCGAAAAAAACAAAAAAAACAAAACAAAACAAAACAAAACAAAACAGAAAAAAACAAACAAACTGGAAATGGAAAGGAAATGGATGATTTTCTGGACATTTGCCACTTACCAAATTTAAATCAAGATAAGTCAAAATATCTAATCCGTCCCATAACCCCTAATACACGTTTTCATTAAAAGTGTCTCAACCAAAAAAAGCACAGGGCCAGATGGTTTTAGTGCTGAATCTACCAGGATTTCAAAGAAGAATATCAGCATTCTACAAAATAGAAACAGAGGCAACACTACCTAATTCATTCTATGAGGCCACAATTACCCTGATACCTAAATCACATAAGGACTAAACAAGGAAGGAGTACTTCAGACCAGTTTCACTTATGAAAATCCATGCAAAAATCCTCATTAAAATTCTCACAAACTGTATCCAAGAATACATTAAAAACCATGATTGACTATGATCAAGTAGGCTTCATTCCATAGATGCTGGAGTTGCTCAATATATTAAAATCAATCAAAGAAAGATCTGGCACATACCTAAACATAATAAAAGTAACATACAGAAAGCCAATAGCCAACCTCAAATTAAATGAGAGAAACTTGAAGTAATCCCACTAAAATCAGAGACAAGACAAGGCTACCTACTCCTTCCCTATCTATTCAATATAGTTCTTGACCTTATAGTTAGATAGATCAGTAAGATAACAAAAGGAGATGAAGATCTTATAAATTAGAAATGAAGAAGTCAAGTATCACTCTGTTATGCTTGTAGACAAGAGTCTAGCATTACTGTCCTTGGTGAGGTTCTATCTGCTTACTGGAAACAATGCAGATACCCACTGCCAAACCCCGGGCAGAGATTAGAGATGTTTATGGAAGAGTTGGGAGGAGTATTGAAGACATTGAAGAAAATGATAATCCCACAGGAGCACCAACAGAGTCAACTACTCTGGATCTCTGAGCTCTCAGAGACTGAGGCACTAACCAACGAACATGCAAGGGCTGAAACAAGGCCCCCTTGGGATGTATGTAGCAGACATGCAGTTCAATCTCCATGTGGTTCCGCCAACAACTGGAACGTGGCTGTCCCTAAAGTTGTTGCCTGACTGTGAAATCAATTTCCCAACAGAGCTAGCTGCCTTGTCTTGCCTAAGTGGGAGATGATGTGCCTAGCCATGTAGAGACTTGATGTGTCAGGATCGGGAGATACCTAGAGACCCCTATCTTTTTAGAGCAGAAGGAGAGGGGGGATGGGAGAAGGGGTTCTGTGAGGGGAGGACCAGGAGAAGACCAGCATTTGGGATGTAAATAAATAAATATGTAACCCACTCTCTAAACAAACAAAATCAAAACAATACAAAGAAAAATATGTTTACTTCTTTAGATGAAGAAAAGTCACTTCACAAAGCCTTTGGGATAGGGGAAGGGTCTCAGTGCAAGGGGATCAGGAAGGGGGCAGCATAAGGGATGTAGTAAAAAGAAAAGTAGTTAGATAATTTTATAATAGCTATGCCACTATTGTACCACTAAGCTACCTTTGACCTGGGTTATAGATACTGTAGCATGAAAGTTCTGAACTGGAGTAAATAATTGCTCAAGTTTGTTCCCCAGCCACCTACATAGCAACTTCCAGCACAGGCCACCTGGGAGGAAGCTTCAAGCCGATTTTCAACTAAGTTTATGTGTATCTATAATCAAATATGTAAATGCAACATTTTTTTCTTCAGATAAAGAGATGAGATGTGAACCATACCCAAACTATATAAATACATGGTTTGGGCTGAGTCCAGAGCATTTCCTTCTCTGTTCTAGTTATTACTAGCCCTAGGCCTGGAAGATTCCAGTCTCCATACAATCTAATCTTCAAAGCTTACCGATTCTATCTGGTTTTTCTCAGCTTCTGATGGAATTTTTCTGTCTGGCCTCATACTAACTTTGGCAATATATTTTAATCCTCTGTCTCCTCTCATTGTCTGGCTTGTTCTGTCTTCACTGCTGTCTAGCTTGTTCTTGCTGTAACCTGTCTCTGTAAGACTGTCATACACACATACAACCCACCACAGATAACATTTCCCTTTTTGCTCTCACACCCTGCTCTTAAAGTAGTTTCTCTTCCTCTGTTATTCTCATGTGAGTTGGGGGTATCCTATCTGATTCATTTTGCCAAATCTTCCTCTGATTCATCACTTTGTCTACCCTTCAATTAAACATCACTTTCAAAAATGGCTGCTTCTTTCTACACACTAACTTTACCTTTATTTTAATGTGTTAAAGGTGTATACTAAAGGTGTGTGTGTGTGTGTGTGTTTCAGCTAAATCATATATTTGGATGTGATTCCTTGCTAGAACAGCCATGTTTGTGGATTAATGCACAAATGCCTTAGTTACTTTTCTATTTCTATGAAAAGCCAAGACAACGCTTATAAATAAAAAGCATTTAACTTGGGACTTGTTTGCAATTCATTATGGTGGGAAGTAAATATACATGGAACTGTAGAAGTAGATAGGAGCTTTTCATCCTGATCTGTAGATAGGAGGCAGAAAGGAACACTGAGTCTGATGTGAGCTTTTGAAACTTCAAAGGCTATTCTCAATGACATACCACCTCCAACAAAACCTCCCTTACTCTATCTGGACTACATCTCTTAATCCTTCCCCAACAGTTCTACTAACTGTGGCCTAGGACTCAAACATATGGATCTGTGGAGGTCGTTCTCATTTCAACTACCAGAGCAAGTGTGTGCAATGTTTCAAATAGGGACTTGCCATCTAACCAGCCTGGTGAGCAGCCAGTGACAATGCCCATAACCTGTATAGTCTTGGAGACTTTTGAAGGTGTTATGACCAATCATTCATTGGAATTTCCTTTTTAATAAACAATTGGTTACCTTACAAAGTAATAGGTTTCAGGGAGATTTCTTGAAACACAGTTAAACATCCTAAGTTAGAGTTAATTATTTTCCTGTTCCCTATCTTATCTATTATTCTCAAAATATCCTTGCTTAAAGCTTGTTATATTCACAGAACTCTGTACTCTAATAGAGAGATACTTTCTCATTCTTTTTTGTTGCTGAGTAATAGACAAGAAATTGAAATAGCCTAGATATTCTATTAAATTGATACATGGATAATCAAAATGTGGTATGTTTATATAAGTTATTCAGATATAAAGATAAATTAAATAAATAGAACTAGAAATAATCACTTAAGTGAGGTACTCCTAACTCAGATAGACAAATTGAAATTGAATGTTTGTTTTCAGAGGTTTTTTTTTTTTTTTAGTTTCATAATTTCCCATTCCATATTTTTTCAAAGGTTTTTTTTTTTTTAGTTTCATAAATTCCCATTCTATATTTTTTCTTAATACCTGAATGACTAGGCTGTAGTTTTAAAGGCCCTTTAAGATACAGTTTAAAAGTCTCTTTCTAAAGGAAATATGGGGACAAATTGTGGAGTAGAGACTGAAGGAAAGGCCATCCAGAGACTGCCCCACCTGGAGATCCATCCCATATATAGACACCAAACACGAAACTATTGCAGGTATCAAGAAGTCCTTGCTGACAGGAGCCTGTTATGGCTGTCTCCTGAGAGGCTCTGCCAGAGCCTAACAATTACAGAGGCAGATGCTCACATCCAAACATTGGACTGACATGAGGTCCTTAATGGAGGAGTTAGAGAAAGGGCTGAAGGAGCTGAAGGGGTTTGCAACATGTTAGGAAGAAAAATATCAACGAACCAGACCACCCCAAAGTTCTCAGGGACTAAATAACTAACCAAAGAGTACAGATGGCATTGTCTGGCGTCAATAGGAGCAAAGGCCCTTGGTCCTGTGAAGGCTTGATTCTCCAGTGTAGGGGAATGCTAGGGTAGGGAAGTGGGAGTGAGTGGCTGGGAGGGAGAGCACTCTCATAAAAGCAGAGGGAGGGGAATGGGATAGAAGGATTCCAGAGTAGAAACTAGGAAAAGGGATAACATTTGAAATGTTAATACATAAAATATACAATAAAAAAGAAACATATGCAATAAATCCATGCATGAGCACGAAAGGAGTAGTACCTGATATTGTCAAGTGTTTGATGTAACTGTGCCAATTAAATGGTAAGAAAAATGACTCTTAAAAAAAGTTTCGTTCCTGTGACAATAAGCTAGAGTCTAAACCCATTTTTCTCATTTATGATATTCAGTGCATCACATCTTCTGTTAAGTCCTTGATCCATTTTCAGTTGAGTTCTCAGAGGCGATAGCCTAGTTTTATTCTTCTTGGTATTTAATTTGACCAGTATCATTTGTCAACGTCTTTGTCTTTTCTCCAATGTGTACATTCTGACTATCTGTCAAAAGCTAGGTGGCTGTAGAAGTGTAGTCTTATATCTGGGTCCTCAGTCCTATCTTATTGATCAGTGTAACTGTTTTTATGCCAGATCTCTGTTATATTATTGTTGTTTCTCTGTTAGGATAATTTAAAATCTTGAGTAGTGCTGCTTCCAGCAGTGCTTTCGATGTCCATGATAATTTTGGGGAATTGCAAAACATCATAAAGCTTACAGATTTTATGAAGCAGGTACTAATGTGTTCTTGGCCAAATTTACAATACAAGACATGCGTTTTCTCCTGTGGAGTAGACCTTAAATACAAACAGAATGTCCCTGATCATTACCATATTTCTATACTTATTGCACTCTTGGGCTTATCTAGCCATATAGGTCATTAGAAGACTCTCCTGTACTTGCTCTCTGTCTCCCTCCCCTCCCCTCCCCTCCCCTCCCCTCCCCTCCCCTCCCCTCCCCTCCTCTCCTCTCCTCTCCTCTCCTCTCCTCTCATGTAGTGTATTTTAACTACATCAAAAGAACTTGATCAAAAGAAAATTTGACCTCAGAATTTTTTTCTTCCAAAGATTTTGTTATTGTTGTTGTTTTGTTCTTTTGGGGTTTTCGTTTGTTTGGGTTGGGTTTTGTATTTTACCATTATTTATTTGTTTGGGATAGGGTTTGTATGTAGTCCAGGCTGGCCTCAGAATCACAACCTTTCTCTGTTCACCAGCAGAGTGCTGAGATTACAGGCATATTTTATCACAACCATTTTTAAGTTTGCAGTCTCAGATGTTTTTCCACTTCTGTTCTGAAACAGGAGTGAGATTTAAAAAAATAACAACAAAGAGTTAAACAAAAAGATAAAAGTAAAAATTTAAATAAAATAGTTATGTTTTCCCCTTGAAGTAGAGTGTGTGAGGGACTTATGAGGAAGAGAAGAGGGGGAAGAGAAAAAGAGGGTAAAAATCAGGTATGGGAGATGGAGGAGATATTCAGAGGGTCAGGAAATTAAACAGAGGTGTGTAGCAATGGGATAAAGCGTACAGTGGTAGCCACCAAAAAGTCCCAGATGCCAGGAAAGCAAGACCCTTCCAGGACCCCACAGGGATGATATTAACTGAAAACCACACAAAGGGGAGGGAGAACTTGTCGAGGCCATATCCAGAGGTTAGGCACATTCCCCCAGTTGAGGGATGGGGCCACCTATCCACCTCCAAAATTTTAACTCAGAATTGCTCCTGTCTAAAGGAAACACAGGGACAAAGAGTAGAACAGAGACTCAAGGAAAGGTCATCCAGAAACTGCCCCACCTAGGGATCCATCCTGAATGTAGACACCAAACCCAGACATTATTGTGGATGCCAAGAAGTACTTGCAGACAGGAGCCTGATACAGCTGTCTCCTGATAGGCTCTACCAGATCCTGACAAATGCAGAGGCAGGTCCACACAGTCAACCATCACACTGAGCATAAGGACCCCCAATGGAGAAGTTAGGGGAGGGGCTGAAGGAGCTGAAGGGGCCTTGTCTGGCATCAATGGGACAGGAGGCCCTTGGCCCTATGAAGGCTTGATGCCCCAGTGTAGAGGAATGCTGGAGTGAGTAGGTGGGTGGGGGAGCACCCTCATAGAAGGAGGGTAAGGGGGGATGGTATAGGGGGTTTGCAGAGGTGAAACCAGCAAAGGAAATAACATTTGAAATGTAAATAAATAAAATATTAAATAAATAAATAAATAAATAAATAAATAAATAAATAAATAAATAGTTAGGGAGATAGCTCTGTATAAAAACTTAGCACACAAGGACCTGAGCTCAAGTATCTAGAACCCATATAAGGCCAGACTGAGCACCACACCTCTGCAATATCAGAAATGTTGAGGTAAGTAGGAAGGCTGGAGGGAATGAAACAATCAATTAATTAAATTAAGTATCAGTTAATTGAATTAAATATGTTGTCAAACATCAACAAACAAGACACCTTGTACTAAACAACTTATGAAGCCAGCACTAGTACCCAAGGTTGACATGTGACCTTTATATTGTGCTGTGATTACTTTACACTGTATACACACTTACCTACACACACAGACACCTTTATACACTCTCACACTCACACACACACACACACACACACACACAAACACACACACACACACTCATAGATAATGAAATAAAAACAAAATATAAAATGCAAACAAACAAAAGGCCAATGAATGTTTAAAGGGAGAAGCAGGCAATGTGAAATTTCATAGGAGAAAAAAATAACACTCGAAAAATACACAAAGCTTGTTTGAGAAAAATAATTGAAAAGTTATTAGCAAAAGCAAATTATTTCAGAATCTCAGCAGTTTCAACTTATGTGTGTGAACAGCCTAAGGGGAATACAGAAGACATTGTAATTTTAATTACATGGGTTTTTGAAAACATGTCTCAAACCTAGATCTATTTTACATTATATAAAATTGTTTCAGCTTATTTTTAACAGTAGAAGAGCAAATAATTATCTTTGTTATGTTTGAAATTACAATGCTACTATCCTTATGGGCAGTTTTATACTTCAACGGTATAATGCCAGATATTCTTCTTCTTAATTCCCCTCTCTTTCAAATGAGAAAAGCCAATTTGCATTATTTATAGGCAATACATAAATTTTATAGCTGAAACTTCAAGCCCATAATCTTTAATTATCCCTTAGGAATCTAAAATATTTATTCATACACCATAAAGGCATGGGAACCTTCTTAGTTTGCAATCTGTCCAGCGTCTTCTACTCTGTAAAAACGGAAGAGGCCCGTGTTATCTCAAGTACGAAGTTGGTCACTAAGTTACCATTCACAGGACATTGCAGAGTTTATATTTTACAGCAATATTTATAATAATTAACATTTTCACTTATTGGGAATTGCACTAAGAAATGTATATTTATTGTTTTTATCTAACACAATGTTACTGTAACATAGGCATTTTCCAAAATATGTTATAAATGGTATCCCAGAGAGATACCAGGCTAGATGACTCCTAATGTGTTATATATGTGGATGACATATCTGGTTCACACCTGTTCACTTATTCTCTGTTCATTATTTTCTCCTAGTATATTATAATTGGAAGAGTAATAAGTTAGACAGATTTATTTTAAGGCTTGGTCCTGGCTTACCAAGATTTCCTGTGGAGATCAGGCTAAACTCTAATTCACAGAGCGCTGCCTGTATGCTACCACAGTACTGGGGTTAAAGCTGTGAACCATCACAAGGGAAGACACTAATCAATGACCTAATGGGAATGACAGTTGCAAATTTCAGTGATTCTTAAGACAATTGTAGTATGACCCTAACATATGTGTCTAGAATGTTCATTAACATTTTCTTCTTAGAAAAATATTGTAATCACACTTCAACATAAAATTAGTACTTTAAAGTGTAGAGATCACCCTTAAACAGTGTAAAGAATATAGCAGTGTATCAAGACATTCTTCTATAGCGCTGAAAATAGGTCTGAACTCTTAAAGCATATGGCTTCATTATGTCCTGATAGCTATATTTACAATTATGTAGACATATATGTGTGATATGATTTCTGCATTTAGACTGTCACTTTTTACTTGGTTACTAGATGATGTTTTTCACAGAGCTTGGCAAACTTTTCTCTTGAGGATGAAACATACACTGCTTTTTCCTACAGAAACTCATCTTCCTCTCTTACCGCAGGTACAACTTCTTCTAAGTCTCACTTTGAAAATCCCTATTCCCAGGAACATTTCCTGTGCCTTCTCTTCCTGTCTCCCTCACCTCTTTATGCAGCTCTTTACTACTCATTTTCTCTATACAAATCACATGTAAATAGATCTGAGTATCATTTTACCTATTCTAACCTGATATTTCTGCATAATGCAATTTTCACGAAGTTAGAAACCTCATCCAGCTTGTCAATTTTCATGCTTTCAGCACACAGCATAATCTGCAAATTCAATGTGTGATTAAGGCAATAATCGCATGAAACAATGAGAATGATGGTGGCAAAGATCTATATCAAGACAGAGTAATTTGTTTCTTTTCAACTCTCCCCGAAGAAAATGAATAGCACACAATGATTGCATGCAGTCAGACATTTTCACTTATTCATTCCACTTACAAGTTGGGTGACTGCAAGTTCAAAAGTAATAGAATAAATGCGGGATAAATGAAGAAAAAGCAAGAATTCCCAAAAGTATGATGTTTGATCATGTTTCTTATATCCTTGTTGCTTAATTAAAAAGCACAATTAAATATAAGACAAATATGAAATCAAGTCAAGGTGCGTGATAAGTAAGTCAACACATTTTATCCATGGAAGGAATAATCAGCCATTTGTTGGTAAGCAATCATCTAACAGTAGATCCTTCATTATAGAAGATATATGTGAGCATGAGAGTTAAATCAATATTGGGATGATAGGAAACAGATATTAAAATATATGTTCTCTCAGATGGACTACCAGAATAATTACTCTATGTCTCCCACTAAATCAATGGTAACATATTGCAGGTCCTACCTCTGCTGCTTTTTCATAAATTTGTCCCTGAAGAGTTATCAATAACATTGAGAAGAGATTGGAAAGTGAATAAAGTTACACACCTAACTAATCCTTGGGTCTTGATCAAACTTATGCTTTTGAAATATCTTCAACTTGAAACAGAATCTGGGAAATTGTCGTATAGGTTAATTTAAATCAAATGCAGAAGGAATTGTTTAAAAGAGTTAGGCATCTTGTTCTTTATAAAGACAGTTGATGTGTGAGCTACATTAGGTCTTCATATTACATCATCTAAAGAGCATATCAATACACAGAGGGTGGGGTACCTGATGAGGACGCAACTGAGAAGAAACTGACAAAACTTTCTGGGTGGACGAAAAATTGCATTTTTAGATAAGAATATTTGAATATTACAGAATTAACTAGATAGAGTACAAAAAATAGTGATGGAACTAGAAGATAACCAGTAAAAAATTACAAATAATGTCAGTGTTCAATTGTTCCATCTCTCCAGACCTTGGTTCAGGAATCAATATGGAATGGTGGTTTGTGGAGAAAGACTCTGATATCTGATAGTTTTCTCTTAACTGTGGACAAGTACATATTTTCATCCTTAAATTCAGTTTGGCTGAAGCTGATTCCATTGCTGACTGAGTTTCTCATCAATTAGTTAATTTCATCTCTAAAGTATCCCAGTTTGGAAAATAAATAATATAGGCATATTAGAATTATCACTAAGTATAATTCAAATAGTAGTTGAACTCACAGTATTAGTTAACTTTGACAAGCTACTCAGTAATTTCACTTGATTTACATAACCATCCCTTTCCCCTTTACTGAATCCTCATCCCTGACATACTTTATTAGGATACCCTTCAGAGAAAGTCAGTCTTATATACTTCTCCAGACAGCTGCCTATTTTCATTTTCTGATTTGTAATTTCCAACCTCTTTATTTTAAAAAGAAAGTCCCTGGATGTATATGATCAACACTCAAATGAATATAGGAAACCAGTCCAGTCATCAAACTATTTAAGTTCAATCAATTACAAATGGTGTTCAACATCTTCCTTCAGGAACCAGCTCTTTCCATAATATACAAGATTGTAAGTAGGTGAAAATATATTATTGTAGCTTTAAAACTGACTAAAAGTATAATCACTCGAGAAAAAGAAAAGTATGTTCTTTGCTTGTTTGTTTTGTTTTTGTCAAATCTGGAAAAAGTTCTCCTTCCCTTCTGCATGCAGCCTGGTCTTAGTTTGACTGTCATTGCTAATATAAAACATCCAAGGCCCTCTATAGTGTTTTATCATATTAGAAGTAAGGAAGTAAGAAGAGACAATAGACAATGTAAGTTAGATATGCACTGGCTGTTTAAAGTTTCTACTCAGGTTCTGGTTTGGAGGAAGCTCAATCACGTGAGCAGATAGTTGTGAGTGGAAACTGTTAATAAAGTATAAATATATGACAGATAGGAAAATACACATTTTGATAAGCAGTCGGCCAGCTCTATAATACGATACTGATATTTTTTGATAATATCTCCGTACTGGTCATCTCACTTCCCTTTTCCTTATTCATATAACATATAAAAGAGAGTTTTAAGAATTATATAACTTACTATGTCTTTAATTAATTTTTTTGTTCTCTTAGGGTTATTACATAATTCAGGAACATTCTTGTTCAGACTTTCATACCTTATATTCCAATGATATTTCTTTCAGTGGGTCTACTTATTTCCAATGCAGTACAAGGTCTCTCTGTAGAGGATACCACTAAATTTCCCATGAAACAATTGTCATTGTTATAGTCATGTCCACAGAAGGCAGTGTCTCTACCATAAGAGTTCAAGTCTATCTAGGGGTCAGTGTTCATCAGCTACCACAATGTTCCTTTGGTTTCACCTTATTTTACAAGATTCAAGATCAATTTATGATTGGAATTATGCTGACTTTAGATGTTATAAAAGAGTCAATTTGTCCACCTTTGAACATCCTATTCATAAAAACCATGAAGGAGGAAGGAGTTCTCAAAGAATTTTTCCTTTACATATTTAGATATATATTATAAAATTTCTATACTTCCTTCATTACATCATTTAGAAACATGACACATTGACACTTTTGCATACAAAAATACATTGAGCTTTTTAGCTTTTATCTTAGTGTAAGTAGAAATATGGAACACTATATATCTTTCTTGGTCAATAATTAATGTCTTCTTACTCTCAGACTGCTATAAGCACATTTTCTGCTGGTAGTGTGGTTTTTAGATTAAATGTCACCTCTTTGCAGAGGCCTCTGTTCTGATTGTTTTCTATGTCTCATTCTGTATCATTCTTTACCTTACCATGTCCCTAAGAGACTGACCTCTGCATAGGGCTGCAATTGCATTCTTGACCTCTGACTGTTGGTCAATGAGAGATTTGGAAAAATGGCAAAAGTCTGATCTTAGGTCATTCATCTTCCCAGTCCCTTTCTGCCTATCCTTAGGCTGTCTCTCTCCTATCTATCACACATTTTGTATACTTCATAGTTTTCAGACTTTCTATTTTTGCCCAGTGGTTTTTCAAACTTTGGGATGATAATGGTTCTTGAGCTCTTACCCCCAAGCAATTTGCTCAATTCTCATTTTGTCTCAGTATTTCTATCTATATCTTTCTTTCTAAGCATTCATTCTATTAAATATTTCCACTTTTCCAAGTTGGAAAGGTTATTACATTTCTTTCCAGACTCTTGACTATCAAGCATTTGAACTAACAAAACTAAATTCAGAACTAGTTTTCTGCCCCCATTGTTCAGTATGTATGTAATAATATAAAAGGAAAGATTATCAAACTTGAGAGCTGGGAAATGGGAGGAGTGAGAGGGAGGATTGCAGAGAGCAGCTAGAGCAAAGGAGGATGTAACTCCATTTCAATTAAAAAATATTTAAAAAGCTTTAAAGCTTCCAGTGGCTAGAGCTGTCTCTCAGTGATAGTCCAAGAGTTGATCTTAGGATTTGGTTCCCAACAGTGAAGGAGACAAGTTTTACTACATAGACTTAATGGACTAGATACTACAATTCTTTACCTTTAAAAAGCAATGAAGGGAGTCTCAAAATAGCTCAGTATCTCAGACTAAGGCTTTCTGATAATCTAATCATCATGCCAGTGATTTGATAGAGTATACCAGAATAAAGCCTTTAAAATGTGGTGGATATAGAAATGGATAAAGTCCTATCTGTCCAAGGATTAGAGAACATTGTGATAGAGAAGGT
The DNA here is from genome assembly GCF_978045245.1 of Mus caroli. Lineage (NCBI taxonomy): Eukaryota > Metazoa > Chordata > Mammalia > Rodentia > Muridae > Mus > Mus caroli. The sequence continues at coordinate 70,297,161 of NW_028227265.1, forward strand.
TGAAAGGATGGCAGAGTCAGAGAAGGGGTGGAGTACGGAAAATGCTGCTTCCTGGGTGGAGTATTGTTCTTGCTTTAAAAGGTTATTTCAGGGATGGATAGCTGGCTCAGAAGCTGTGGTTATCTGCATAAGATATACACAAGTTCAAGCCAATAAAACCTCCAGTCTGATATAGGGGGATGGGAGCTTCTTGGCTTCACAGCCATAAGAAAAGAGGTTATTGGCAATTGATGGCTGCTGAAAAAGGAGAGAACTTTCCTTCTGGAATTTGGCTGCTAGTGAGTTACCCTTTTCCCAAAGGTAACATATGTTGAGTAGTGATTTGGCTCAGAAAGCTACTACTGATAATAAAACACTGAGTAAGACTTTAGGAAGGAGACAGGTTGATGAGTCCTGCCCATGTTGGAGGGAATGTTGTGGAGTAGATGTGATCAAAATAGATTGTGGCCATGTATTAAATTTCAAAGAACAGATAAAATAGTATTTAAGAATTTAAAAGAATATGTTAGAATAACAGCAAGCTTGATCTTGCATGCTCTAAAATGGACTTATGGTACAATGGATAATGACATTATCCTCCTCAGTGTTCAAAATTTAAATTTACTGGCACAGAATAAAAAAAAACAGTTTTCATTGTTTAGTAAATTACATGTTCATTTTCTTATTTTAATTACTGTAAAACATTCATGGAGACATGAGTTTTCTATCTGCAAAATTATATTTCTAATTGGAATGGTGGTTTGGTGATTTAATTCACATCTGACAAACTGAAACTTATAGGTTGGAGAATTAAAATGCATCTGTGGGATCCAGTCAAGTGAAATCTTGGTTTAATTGTGAAAATGGAATCCATTCTTATTGGGCTTCACTTTCTTATTAATCAAGATTGATGACTAGTGAGGAATTTACTTATCTTCATCAGTATGTATTAGGTGAACTTTGTAAACCAGTAATAAAATGCTCATTTGAAGAAACTGCTTATCATAGGAACCTCTGGTTGTCATATATAATTTTTTTTAAAATTGAAAACAGGACATATATCCAATTTTCTAAGGAACTGCCAGACTGATTTCCAGAGTGGTTGTACAAGCTTGCAATCACACCAACAATGGAGGAGTGTTCCTCTTTCTCCACATCCTAGCCAGCATCTGCTGTCACCTGAATTTTTGATCTTAGCCATTCTAACTGGTGTGAGGTAGAATCTCAGGGTTGTTTTGATTTGCATTTCCCTAATGATTAAGGATGTTGAACATTTTTTCAGGTGCTTCTCAGCCATTCAGTATTCCTCAGGTGAGAATTCTTTGTTCAGTTCTGAGCCCCATTTTTAATGGGGTTATTTGATTTTCTGGAGTCCACCTTCTTGAGTTCTTTATATATATTGGATGTTAACTACCAGAGGATCCAGCAATACCTCTCCTGGGCATATATCCAGAAGATGTTCCAACTGGTAAGAAGGACACATGCTCCACTATGTTCATAGCAGCCTTATTTATAATAGCCAGAAGCTGGAAAGAACCCAGATGCCCCTCAACAGAGGAATGGATACAGAAAATGTGGTACATTTACACAATGGAGTACTACTCAGCTATTAAAAAGAATGAATTTATGAAATTCCTAGGCAAATGGATGGACCTGGAGGGCATCAACCTGAGTGAGGTAACACAATCACAAAGGAACTCACACAATATGTACTCACTGATAAGTGGATATTAGCCCAAAACTTAGGATACCCAAGATATATAATACAATCTGCTAAGCACATGAAACTCAAGAAGAATGAAGACCAAAGTGGGGTCACTGTACCCCTTCTTAGAATTGGGAACAAAACATTCATGGAAGGAGTTACAGAAACAAAGATTGGAGCTGTGACGAAAGGATGGACCATCTAGAGACTGCCATACCCAGGGATCCATCCCATAATCAGCTTCCAAACGCTGACACCATTGCATACACTAGCAAGATTTTGCTGAAAGGACACAAAGGACAGCTATAGCTGTCTCTTGTGAGACTATGCCAGGGCCTAGCAAACACAGAAGTGGATGCTCACAGTCAGCTATTGGATGGATCACAGGGCTCCCAATGGAGAAGCTAGAGAAAGTACCCAAGGAGCTAAAGGGACCTGCAACCCTATAGGTGGTACAACATTATGAACTAACCAGTACCCCGGAGCTCTTGACTCTAGCTGCATATGTATCAAAAGATGGCCTAGACAGCCATCACTGGAAAGAGAGGCCCATTGGACACAAAAACTTTATATGCCCCAGTACAGGGGAATGCCAGGGCCAAAAAAAAAAAAAAAAAAAAAAATGGGAATGAGTGGGTAGGGAAATGGGGGAGAGGGGGGAGGGTATGGGAGACTTTTGGGATAGCATTTGAAATGTAATTGAGGAAAATACGTAACAAAATATATTAAAAAAAAAAGAAAACAGGACATATAAATATTGGAGCGGTGGTCATAATTTCTCAAAAATTTAAATGGAATAACATCTTCATATTTGAAGCATTTATAGGAAGATGATGATTAGTAGTAAATTTTGCATTTCAGTCATGTCTGAGGATATATTTTTGAAATATTTTATTTATTTACATTCCAGTCATTGAACCCCCCTTAGTTCCTCCACCCACAGTTCCACATATCATTCTTCTTCCTCCTTGCCTCCAAGAGAGTGTTCCCCTTCCCACTAGGTCTCTTCCCTTCCCTGGGGCTTCAAGTTTCTCAAGGATTAAGCACATCTTCTCCCACTGAGACCAGACCAGGCTGACCTCCACTATGTATGTGCCAGGGACCTTGAACTGATCCTTGTATGCTCCTGGTTGATAACTCAGTCTCCTGGAGCTCACTGGGGTCTGTGTAAGTTTGCTCGTCATCTCATGGGGGTCACTCTCCCCTTCAGTTTCTTCAATCCTTCCCTCAATTCAACCATAGGGGCCTCTAATTTAAGCCAATTGTTGGGTATATGTATCTGCTCATCTGTCTCAGTGGTCTTCTAGTAGGGTCTTTCAGAGGATAGCTATACCAAGCTCCTGTCTGTAAGCATACCATAACATCAGTAATAGTATCAGACATTGCTGACCCCACGAGATGGATCTCAATTTTGGCTGGTCATTGGACTTCCCTTCCCTCAGTTGCTTCTATTATTGTCCCTGCAGTTCTTTTATACAAGAACAATTCTGGGTCAGAAATTTTGACTGCGGTTTGGTTACCCAATTCCTCCAATTGAGGCCCTGCCTATCTACTGGGTGTGGACTCTTCAAGTTCCCTCTACCCAGTGTTGGACATTTTAACCAAGGTCACCATCATTGAGTCCTGAAAGTGTCTTAAATCCCTGGTCCTTACTACTTTCCAGAGGGTCCTCGCATCTCCCAGCCCCTGAGGCTATGTATTCTCATTCTTTCTCCTGGTCCTCTGGGCGTCCCTTCTGTCCCCAGTCCCCATACTTTATCCTGTTCCCCTCCCAGTCCCCTCTCCCACCCAGGTCCCTCCCTTCCTCTGCATCTTTGATTTCTTTCTTCACTGACCAAGCTATCTTTGAGGAGAAAGTTGTTCAATTTCCCTGAGTATGTGGGCTTTCTGTTTTTGTTGTTACTGAAGTCTAGCTTAGTCTCTAGTGATCTGATAGAATGCATGGGATTATTTCAATCTTCTTTTTTTCTGTGGAGGCTTGTTTTATGTCCAATTATATGGTCAATTTTGGAGAAGGTTACATGAAATGTGGAGAATAAGAAATGTTCTCTTAAACCTCTTTTTCCAACTTTTTACTCTGAGGTAGTACTGTCCTTGTCAGTGAGGTGTGTTTCTTGTATAGCATCAATATGCTGGATCCTGTTTATGTATCCTGTCTGTTAGCCTGTTGCTTTTTATTGGGAATTGAGTCCATGGATATTGAGAGATATTAAAGACAGATGATTGTGCATTACTATGATTTTTGTTGCTGGAGAAGGTATTCTGTGTGTACGAGTCTCTTCCTTTGGATTTGCTGTAAGCTGTTTAACTTCTTGTGTTTTCTTAGTTGTAGTTACGCTTCTTCTGTTGGAAATTTTTTTCTAGTATTCTCTGTAGGGCTGGGTTAGTGAAAAAATATTGTTTAAATTTGGGTTTGTCATGGAATATCTTGTTTTTTCCATCTATAGTGATTGACAGTTTTGCTGGGGATAGTAGCCTGATCTGGCATTTGTTTTCTCTTAGGGTTTGGATAACATTTGTCCAGATCTTCTGTTTTTTTAAAGTCTCTTTTGACAAATCTAGTATAATTCTGTTAGTTTTCCTTAATGTGTTACTTGACCTTTTTCCCTTACAGCTTTCAATATTCCTATTTTGTTCAGTGCATTTAGTGTTTTGATTATTATTTGATGAGAGGATTTTCTTTTATGGTCCAATCTATTTGGTATTCTATAGGTTTCTTGTACATTTATTACCATTTCTTTCTTTAGGTTAGGCAAATTTTCTTTTCAGACTTTGTTGAAGCTGTTTTCTGGCCCTTTGAAATTGGGATTTTTTTTACCCTCTTCTATTACTATTATTCTTAGGTTTGATCTTTCACTGTGTCCTGAATTCCTCGAATATTTTAGGTTAAGAGCTTTTTGTCCTTTGTATTTTCTTTGACTAATATGTCAATATTTACTATGGTATCTTCTATACCTTCAATTCTAAATTCTATCTCTTGTAATCTGTTGGTGATGATTTTATCTGTATCTCCTGATGTTTTTCCTAAGTTGTCCATCTACAGACTTGCCTCCCTTTGTGTTTTAAAAATTCAGTGAAAAACTCCAGTCTTTTAAAGATAATTTTATAATTCTGTCTCTTTTAAAATACAGTTTTTGTAAAATTCCAAAACCTCTTTAAAAGTCCAAAGTCTCTCAACTGTGGCATCCTGTAAGTTCAAAAATAAGTTAAGTGCTTTCTTTCTTCAAAAGAGAAGAATCAGGGACAATTACAATCTGAACAAATCAAAATTAAACTCTCAAAGTGTAAATAACTTTATGTTCAACTTTCTAGGATTCACTCAAAATCTTTTGGCATTCTTCAAGTCGTTTGGGTCACTTCTCTGATGTCTATAGTAAACATAGCTTGTCTTACAGCTTTCAGCAGGCTCTGCTCCACTTTTTCTGCTATCCTTGGTGTCTGTCTGCTGTTTCTGGCATCTTTAAAATGATGGTATCTTCTGCTGCATCTGGGCTGCATTTTCTTCATTAGCCACATCTAGGCTCTCTTCATGGGACCATGTCTCAACTTCTCTTTATGTTAACTTCAATTCTGGCCTTCAACTAAAACTGAGGCTGTATGTTTTCATTTTCCAAGGGCCTATCTTAGCCTCTCATGGTGACAAAACTCAGCTGCTTTTTAGGATCCCTTCATACCTTTAAAACCAGTGCGATCTGAGTTGCTCATACACTACCAATTTTGGAAAGCAGAACAAGCTACAACCTTGGCCATCTCTAGAACAAAGCTACTGTGTGGGACCATGAAGAAACACTTAACAAAAGATTCTACCTCAGTGATGTCGGTCTCTTTTTAATAACTGCTAATTTTAGCTGTTTTAACTGAACAGCATCTATTATCCCCCTAAAGCAAATATTTTACATTATTGGTTCCAGTACCTTTAATCACAGCTAGCTGGCTCTCCAATCCCAGCTAACTAGAACCAATTTAAAGAATGAATTAAAAAAAATCATCCAGGCGTATTGGCACATGCCTTTAATCCCAGCACTTGGGAGGTAGAGGCAGGCAGATTTCTGAGTTCAAGGTCAGCCTGGTCTACAAAGTGAGTTCCAGGACAGCCAGGGCTATACAGAAAAACCCTGTCTCGAAAAACCAAAACAAACAAACAAAACAAAACAAAACAAAAATAAAATCCAAGAATGAATTCTATCTATCTATCTATCTATCTATCTGTCTGTCTGTCTGTCTGTCTGTCTGTCTATCTATCTATCTATCTATCTATCTATCTATCTATCTATCTATCTATCTATCATAATAAATGTATATATTAGAATTAGAATGACTTATAAGCTGTGATCCAGCTAAACCAACAATGTATGGCTATGAACAAAAGGTCCAAAAATCTAGTAGTTGTTCAGCCCATGAAACTGAATTTCTCAACTGGTTGTCAATAGATACTGGACACTGGAGTCCTAAAGAAGCAGGCTTAAGGCCAATGAAGGAAAGAACTTGCTAGTAATGGTGAGAGCCAGCAGGGAGAGAGAGAGAGAGAGAGAGAGAGAGAGAGAGAGAGAGAGAGAGAGAGAGAGAGAGAGAGCTTTCTTTTTTCCATGTCTTTTATACAGGCTTCCATCAGAAATGTGTGGTCCACATTAATGGGAGATTTTACCCCTCAAAAACCTGGATTAAAAGATTAACTTCAAACATCAAAATATGGATTAGAAATGGGTCTTTTTACTTGAAATGTTTTAATTAAGAAAAAAAAAATCCCTTAGAGGTATGCCCATTCATTTGTATTGTAGTTAATTCCAGATTTAGTCAAGTTGAGAAACAAGAATAGCCATGACAATTTTCATTATAAGTTATCTAGGGGAGTCATGTATAATCACAAGAAAGAAAAGAGATGATAGAGATGACAAGAGTATCAGCAAGAACCAACCCTGATAACACTGTTCCACATTGAATCCTTTCAAGAGTTTTGGTTCTCAGGAAGACAAAAAAATAAGATTTTGTTACTTTTGGACATAAATTTGTTATTGGCAGATCATTAAACAAATCTGTGATTTCTTATATTTAATATTCAATTTCAGAAAAAAAGTTTAAGTTTGATTTAAATATCAAAATGATACAATGATTTTGGAACCAATTTTATGTAAAACAAAAAACATCTTAATTTGGCATTAGACAAAAATATTTATTTACTTGTTTCCATTGTTATATATGAGTACAATTTTCATATCGTATTATATAATCATATTATAAAATAGTTAACTCTGGTTCCAAATGTGTCAAGAATTGTGAAAGGCATGGACAAGATGTGCAAACTTTTAAGGAAAAATGCTCAACTCTTTCAACATACAGTGCTGTTAAGTTGAAGTATGCATTTATTTTTGTATGAATTTTTGGGGTAAACAGTAAACACTGATGAAAATTGTGTCACCAAGCAAGAGTGACTATTAAATTCAGAAGGGAAAATTTACAAGAAGTTGATTACCAATATGTTCCCAAACTCTTTCTTCTGTTTATTCTTGAGACATCACTGGAACCTGCAATCCAGGTTATATCAAATGAATTGTGAAGTCTTCTAAATGTTGGTGTATACAAGGGTGAAAAAGACAATAATGAGTGTTAGGGTCACTGTGTGCTAGGATCTATGGTAGCTTGTTGAATGACTAAAGGAATCAGTTCCCTTCCCGTGATCATGGTCACTGTAAAAATACTGGGGGTAAAAAATGAAGCAGAGGGACAGGCCCTCACACACACAAAACAAACACAGTCATTCCATTAATTTCCAGATTGGTTCCATGAAAGGTTCAGAAACCTGTTTTCATAGTTACTTCAAGGAACTCTATGAGACCATACAATACAAAGCAAGCATAAGACAAACTTAATGAGACACTATTTCTCACAGCAGTTCACCCAAATTTAGAGGTAATGAAAGGGTTAACAAATCAATAATTTTTTTTTTACCTCTCTAAATTAATTTGTTATATTACCTTCTATTGATCTTTTCTAATGCAAATGCATTGCTGGTAAAATACTTCAGAGATTTCTCTGACCTCTTTATTGTTGTAGGATGTGGCAATTAATTTTTTTATTGAGAATCCAATCAGCTTTCTGCTCTTACAATGTTTTACCCAAATCCTCCTTTTAAATTCTCTGAAGGTTACCAGGAAAAGACCAACTAAGCATGACTGTGTTAAAAGGTAGAAATAAAGAAAGCATTACTTAGGCTGTGTACAAAATTGAGGTTAAGGTAGGTTAACTGAATCAGATTTCTTGACTAGATAAAGATGTTCTAAATCATGAAGAATTAATCAGAAATTTCTAATTGAAAAACAGGACCACAACAGTCTATTATGAAAGGGGAGGAAGTGTCAAATTAACACAACAAGGCTAGGAAATCTGGAAAAGATTTTACAGGCTTTTGCCTTTTTTGACCCCTTAAAAGTCCTGTTAAAAAGGAAGAAAAACAAAGGGAAAAAGGCCTGAGGGAGAGCTTCAAGATTCGGACCAACCAAGGAGATGTGCTAACAAAGGGAAAGTGAGTTCCTTAATTGGAGGTGGTCTGCATTTAAAAAGCTCTGCTGTCCTGCAGATGCCAAGGACAGGGACTGCAGTCTGTGTAATTACTACAGAGAGACTGAGAGGAAGGTTAGGAGAGGATATCCCAGACTCCAGGACAGTGGCTGAGGCAGCAGCTTTCAAGTACAGCTCTGTAATAATCCAGGTAAGTACCCACCATTCAGGTTAAAAATTTAAAATTACATTAAAAAGCCACTCCGTTTCTATTCATGATCTCCCTGGCTTTTTCTGACCTTGAATCAAAAGCAGATGGCAGAGTGGCTGGCTAGAAAAGGTAGGACAATTCTGAAATGTCCCTGGTGTGAACAAATGAAACTCTACTGCACTTACAGTGAACATGAACACAGGAACTGACTCACAGACACATTTTTTTTTTTCTGGACACGGGGAGATTCTGTTTTTCAGACTCTAATACCTGTGCTGGAAGGCAGAAGAGAGAGGGCACAAAAGGGGCCATGAAACCTGCCAAGGGCTGCCACTTCCTATTAACTGTCTGTTCCAAGGCTGCAAACCGTGCTTAGAGAAACTGATCTCAAATTAAACAGAAATCTCATGACGGTTTTCTAAATTTGTTGTTTTCAAATTCTCGAAAGGTAGGCAAGAACTGCTTACAGAAGGAGGCATTAAGAGTTCGTTATTAAAATATTTAGTTTTGAAGAAAACATGATATAATTTATAGTTTTTGTGCTGCCTCTCATCTTTGATCATTCTCTCAGATACGTGTTCGTGCACACATACAGAAATGATGGGAATATACAGGCTGTGTGATTTGGAGTAGACCACATGCTAATTTTAGACAAGATTTCCACATCCAAATGATTCCTACCAAGTCAAGAATAATTGCACAGGAGTTAGGAACTTACCATTGTCACTGTGGTATCAGGAATTGTGTGAGAACTTGATACTAGTACACACTGGGATTCTTTGAGCATATTTTAAATTCCTAGCATTTTACAACTGTAATTAAATGTGTTAATGAACTATGTTTATTATGTCCTCAGAGTCTCCCATTTTTAACACATCTTAGTTTTAGCACATTTAAAATCAATTTTTTTATTTACAGATTAATTTAATACTTATTTTTCTGCTTGGGTTCATAGAATTTTGTACTATTTGTATTCTATAGAATTCACATAGCCGGGCATGGTGGCGCATGCCTTTAATCCCAGCACTCGGGAGGCAGAGGCAGGCGGATTTCTGAGTTCAAGGCCAACCTGGTCTACAGAGTGAGTTCCAGGACAGCCAGGGCTACACAGAGAAACCCTGTCTCGAAAAACCAAAAAAAAAAAAAAAAAAAAAAAAAGAAAAAAAAATAGAATTCACATATGTGCACTTTATATTTATGTTTTAGTACATATATGGCTATTTCTGGTTTGAATTGAACTGAATAATCTAATTGAAATGAATTTTCAAATCATAATTTTACTATAGAGGTTTCAACTATAAAAATGTAGATATTTGTATAATAACCTTTGCTCTATCATTGGAATTAGTTAATTCTTAATTCATGTTCTACAACTTTGTTTCCTCAGTCATCAACTTAACTGAAACTAATTGAAAGAAAATACACAATTGAAGATCAGCCCTATGACTATGTTAGTACATAGTACCATAGACCTCTTATGATCGGACAGTGTCTTGAAATCTGTAATTATTTTCTAGAAGGAACCCTGTAGCCAGTTTTAGCTCCTGTTAACTCTGAGCTGAGATTCCTTGACCTTTTATATTATGCAAGTGACCCTATAATTAAATTTAGCCTTTTATCGTAGAAGAGCAGTTATCTTAACATGATATCAGAAAAGGAATTATGATTTCCATTCTCTTTCCCCACTCTATTTCGTTTTAATTTGTACTCTGTAAGGAGCTATCATGTTCAGTTCATTTATATATTTAAGGGAAAATGCTATCACTCAAACTGTATTGAACTAAGTTCAGAAGGCTATAGCTTGCAATCTGTTTTTGTGTACGGGTCTCAGCAAATCATTTCTTTCTTGGTCTATATGCTCTTTTGAAAAGTGGACAGATAATTGCAATCAGACAAGATTGTTAGGCAGCATATTGAATCCTGCCTCATATAAATTACTATCATTATTATTATTTTGTAAAAGAGCAATGTCCAGTTACAAGAGAAAGAATAAAATCTGTTTGATGGAGAATTAGCAGTCAATACTAATTCTCCTGGCTCTTCTTCCTTCTTGCACTTTCTAATCATGCATTGAACTGAGAAGCCAGAAAATAAAGGAAACAAATTAGGAAATCTATAAAATAGATGTATATAAGTGAACATAAATAATAATTTGCTTATAAGAAAGCACAATGGCATTAATTTATGAAAGCAAGTTATCACTTTAAAGTTTAAATTTTGGGGAAGGCTAGGCTAAATGTGAGACTTGGAAAACTGGTGCAAACCAGGAGAAGCTTGCAATGCCAAGCCTCATGTGATAAGAACATACAGCTAAAGGAGGCTGTGAAGACACATCCCAAACCGCAACTGTGTCGATACTATATTTGTGGGTGTTGCCTAAGTTATACATTGGGAACAGTATTTTAATTAGAATACCAATACAAGTGATTTAAAGAGAATCATTTTTCCTTTAAAATCGGCAATTTTAAATGAAAGCATAATTATATTTTGGTGATAATGAAATCTATGACTCAACTTTAAATATTACAGGCACATTAATGATTCTTTCTCTATAATCCTAGTTTACTATTACTTGTAAGTCAAGAAAAAGTGAACATGGCCTTTCTAGGTACTCCTTGTAGAAAGAAATATAATTATTCTGCTAATGGAAGTAAAGGAAGCTCAGAATGCCAGAGCTAGGTCACTTCTAAACAAGATAATATATAAATGTCCTCAAATGACCCATAAGGATCACTTCCAATGCGTGTCACCTACTCTGCACAATTTCAATCTTTAATCAAAATGAAGCAGATTGCACACATATCAGGCAGCACAGGATGGGTGCCTGAAAGATTCAGAGTCCTGAGGATTTTCAGAGCATAGACTCCATGGATGCTTTTCATTGTCTACTTGACTGTGGGGAAAAAAATGACTAAACTATAGCAAAATTATTGGGCACTTACCAGGAACAGATATATGTCATGTAGTCATGTAGCACAGCAAGCCAGTATTTCTAGGCACACTGGAAGTGATCACTAAAAATTGAGAGAATTTTCTACCACAGTTTGACTTTAAGGTCTCTAACATGAAAAAACAAACAAACAAACAAAAAGACAAAAACAAACAAACAAACAAAAACAATGGACCCTAAAGAGAGTGTGGTAGTTTGCATAAGAATGCACGCCCCTCCCCTGCCAACTCACATACCAAGGCTCATATATTTGCATGCTTAATCACCAGTTTGTAACTGTCCAGGAAGGATTAAGAGGTATGACTTGTTAGAGAAGTGTGCTGTTGGAGGTGGGCTTTGAACTTTCAAATAAACAAAACAGATCCAGTCTCTCATCTCAGTCTTTGTCTCTTTCTTTATCTCTCTGTCTTTCTATCTCTGTCTGTTGTTCTCTGTCTCTCTGCCCCTCTCTGTCTGTCTCTGTCTCTGTCTCTGTCTGTCTCTCTCTCTCTCTCTCTGTCTCTCTCTCTCCCTCTCTCCTGTCTCTTTGTCACTCTCTCATTCTCTGTCTCCTTGCCATAGATGATAATGTAAAGCTGTTCAATGCTCAGCTACTGCTTCAGTGACATATCTATCTACTTCCTGTCAAGATGATCTTGGACCTCCAGAACTGTAGGCTGCCCTCAATTAAATGCTTTCTTCTTATATATTCCCTTGTTCATGATGAGATTGCACTACCCTGTGATAGTAAATAAAATAGAATAAACAAAACAAAACTGAAGAAACCAAAACCAAACCAACATCCAGTAAATACTACATAAAATAGCACATAAAAAGGAGACATCCCCAGATGGACTTTGGAATTTACTTTTATTTTACTCAATATGCTGGAGAACACTTGCTCTAAGTCAAAGAATGCTAGAACCTATATGTAAAACTCCACCATGTACTTAAATAACATAATTAACTTGCTACTCAATTTTTCTTGTTTCCTGATGCTTGGGCAGATATTTAGCCCATATATTGATTTCACTGGGGGAAGAAAGACATTTGAAAATTATACTCAGTATTCAGAAAATCAAAGGGACAGGCTGCATGAATAATCGGGGTTAGTTACTGTATCATTTATCAACATAAAATGGGAAAGAAAAGGAAGAGAATGATAACAGACTGCTATTTAAAGTGCCATAAGGCAGCAGAATAGTCAAGATGTTCTCTAGATTATGCTACTGTTACATAAGCACGAAGTCACAGTATGTAAAGTTTCAACTTTTTAAATTCATAAAACATGTCCATTTGTGCGATCTACTGATTTTTGTACCTTTATCATCCATTTTTGCAGGCTCCAGGAACAGTCACAGTAAAGTGTACTGCTCATCATGGTGATGCAGCAAACACTAGGGTTTTAGTGACTTTCTGTTGCTGTGAAAAAAATATTATGACAAAACTCAACCTAAGAGAGAGAGAGGGTCTTATTAAGTCACAGCTCAAGGCAGTACTGTAGTTCTTTAGTGGTAGGAACTTGAGATAGCTGTCCATCCTGCATACCAACACTCAGAGAGCAGAGAATGCTCTTGTTTAGATTCTGGAATGAAAACACTCCTGCCTAGCTGGTGTGGATTGAGAGTTGTCCAGCAAGGACACACTTAATTCCTTGTTAGTTAAACATCATGGCTTCATAACTCCTTTGAACAATGTGATTTCCTTCAGGAAACTAGAGTCCAAATGCACCCATCACTGGGCTAAGAAACAAATTTTTACTTCAGTTTGTCTTATCTCACCCTTGATATCTCTGGACATCTTCTACCTACAAGCAAGAGAATCTTCCATGAACTCTAGATAGCTATTTTTATCCCAGATATGAAAAGTAGTTCATCATTTACTCAGTAAAAAAAAAAAAAATTAAAAATCTTATGACTGCTATAATGCAAATTTTGTGATTTATCTCTCATTTTAGGCTTCCCTTTGGTGGGACTTATGAACAAGCACCTTCTAGATGTGACTGGTAGAATTAAAATTCCAGAAATAAATATGTCATGTCCATGTTCTGACTTTAGCAATTAGTTATTTTCAGATCTGTCCAAAAGCCTTTTTTTTTTTGTATACTCAGATTCTTTTGCACTAGGCTCTAAACAAACATCACCTAAATGTTTTTGTTTGTTTGTTTGTTTTTGTCTCCTTGTGGTCTTTATTAATTGGAAAGTGTTTTGAACTTGATGCTTGAAGAGCAGAGAAAAAATTTCACTACTGTCAAAATGTAGTCTAAGTAAGTTAAGGCAATATTTCTTGCATACACCAATGGAGTTAGGTATACTGCCTACTAGACTATTTGGCTATTGCCAAAAGAATAAAATTTAATGAGGCAATATTATTCACTTAGAAGGTAAAGACATTTAACACTACAGGGATCATTTAACAAGAGGGCACTCTAGCCGATTAATCTGGTGGATATGAATGAAGCTGAAGGAAAACTGAAAATGTCTACTGTACATGGAAGGTTATAGTAATGGTGGTTTTGCTCTATAGTCATAAATATTTTTAATATTCTTGAAGTGAATTGGCACTTATGAAGATCATAAGTTCCTTTTGTACTGAAAATTAATGGCCATGTCTCATTCCTATTATTCAACTTAGCAGGCAAATGTTATTAAGTTGATTATATGTTTCTAAAATCACTTTCATCTACTGGCCTTATTTTGACTTTGTTTAATACATCCTTAGAGTTCACATCTTTGCTCAAGGTCTCTAGAAAACAAAACAATGCAAAGATTTTTTTTATGACAATATTATATTAGAGGGTGCAGTTCAAGATGGCAAGAAGAAGGAACATTGAAAAGGTGACAAGAAAATAAAAGTATTCAAGACAAGCTAGGAAGAAACAGTTTCTGAAGAAACACAAAGGCTGAATGTCGTTTCTCAAGAAACAGCTTGTCAAGTTTTTAAAACTGTAAAATAGAGTATCACAAGAAAATATTTCAACCTTGGTACATTGTGATGACAGCAAAGTGAAGATTTTATCCACTATCCTGTCCCCCTCTCTCTTTCTCGAGTTTGCCTTAGGGGAAATGACCTCTTCTGAACTTGAGCAGACAGAAGCTCATTGACTTAATAACTAATATCTACACAGAAGTAAAAGCATACCATGTTTTTCTTCTAGGTGTGGGCTACCTCATTCAGGATCACATTATTTAGTTCTGTTTGCCCAATTTTTTCCCAAAGGTTGAGTAATATTCTGTTATGTAAATGTACCACATTTTATTTATCCTTTCTTCTGTTTGGGAATATCTAGGTTGTTTCCAATTTCTGGCTATTATAGATAGAGCATCAATGAACATGCCTAAGCAAGTTTTTTTTTAATGGTAGGATAAAGAATAATTTACTGTATGCCCAAAAGTGGTATAGGAAGACCTTGAAGTAGATAGATTCTCATCTCCCTGAAGAACCTCCCAACTGATTTCTATAGGTGCTATACAAGTTTACACTCTCACCAGTAATGGATGAGTGTTCCCCTACTCCACATCTCTACAAGCATGAGCTGATATTTGTGTTGTTGATTTTTGCCATTCTGACAGGAACTAGACCAAATATCAAAGTAGTTTTGATTGCATTTCTCTGATTGTTAGATGTTCAACATTTTTTAAGTGTTTCTCAGCCACTTGGATTTCCTATTTTGAAAATGCTCTCTATACATCTGTACCTAAATTTAAAATTTGGGTTGTTTTCTTGACATCTCCTTTTTTTTTTTTTTTTTTTTTTTGAGACAGGGTTTCTCTGTGTAGTCCTGGCTGTCCTGGAACCCACTCTGTAGACCAGGCTGGCCAGTCCTGTATATATTTCAGATATTATCCCTCTATTGCATGTATGGTTGGAAAATATTTTCTAATTTTTGTGGCTGCCATTTTATCTGAATAACAGTGTCCTTTTCCAATGCAGTTTCATGAGGCCCCTTTTATTAGTTGTTGATCTTAATGCCTGTGCTAATAGTGTTCTGATCAGAAAATATTGTCCTGCCTTAGTGAGTTCAAGACTATTTCTTACATTCTTTTCTCTCAGGTTCACTATATCTGGATTTAGGTCTAGATATCTTTGGTCCATTTGGAGTTAAGTTTTGTACTGGGTAATAAAGATGGAACTCCTTGGACTTTTCTACCTGAAGACATCCAGCTTGACCAGCAGCATTTGTTGTTGATTTTTTTTACCTAGTGTATATTTATGCCTAACATATCTAAGGTATGGTGTGTGGATATATTTCTAGGTTTCAATTTGATTCCAATTGATTAATAAGGTTGGTGTGTGTGTGTGTGTGTGTGTGTGTGTGTGTGTGTGTGTGTATGTTTCCATCTGAAGCTGAAAATTGACACAAGCTGACAGCAAGGTCCCATTGCTGATGCCAACAGCTACCCAAGTTCTTTAGCATGGAGAAGCCAAGTTGGTGTCTACATAAAACATTCATACTTATATATTAGCACCTTTGCTACCAAAGGTACTCTTTAGTCTAAAATGAGAATACATAAGCAACACCCAGTTGCAAATCCTTTGATTATATATAATGGTATTCTACATGATATGTTAGTGCAATGGTGGCACAGAGCTTGTGGAAGCAACCAACTATTTACTGATTTAACTTAAGGTTTACTCTACAAGTTCGAGCCAGTACTTGATACTGCTTAAGTGTTTAGGTGACCAAAACCTAGAAACTAGACATCTATTGTAAATCCAAATACAACTATTGGTCCTTTAAGTTGGAAATCTTCACTCTCTTCTATACCTATTATCCTTAGGTTTGGTCTTCTCATTGTGTCCTGGTTTCCTGGATGTTTTGGATTAGGAGCATTTTTATTTTTGTGTTTTCTTTCACTGTTGTGTCAATGTTTTCTATGGTATCTTCTGCACCTGAGATTCTCTCTTCTATCTCTTCTATTCTGTTGGTGATGCTTGCATCTATGTCTCCTGGTTTCCTTCCTAGGGTTGGGTTTTTTTGTTTTGTTTTTTGTTTTTTTTTTTTGTTTGTTTGTTTTTTGTTTTCCCTTCAGTGTTGTCTCCATTTGTGATTTCTTTATTGTTTCTATTTCCATTTTTAGTTCCTGGATGGTGTTTTTCAGTTCCTTCACCTGTTTAGTTCTGTTTTCCTGTAATTTTTTAAGGGATTTTTGTGTTTCCTCTTTAAGGTCTTTTATCTATTTACCTGTGTTTTCTTGTATTTCTTTAAGGGAGTTATTTATATCCTTCTTAAACTCCTCTATTGTTGTGGATAGCCCTGGGGCTAATTATATTTGATGTTAATTCTGTTCTCCCTTGAGTGGCTTCGAACAAGGAATGAGTCAGCACTCATGTGATTTCCTGTAAACCTGCTTCCCACCTTAATTTGTAAAATAAAGGAGAGCTGATGATTGGGCAGATAAAAGGGAAGCAGAAGGTGAGGGAGAAAGAAGAAGGAGAAAATGGAAAAAGGAGAGGACACAGAGGAGGAGGAAGAAGAAGAGAAGCAGAACAGAAGCACATGGGCTGGAGAAACCGAAAGTTCTAAGGGGTCTCATAGATGTGGAAGATGGTAGTGTAGAAGTAGTTCTGCCCAATCTAGGTAAACAACATGTAATCATATTAATTGTGTTGTGTTTTCATTGCCAGGGCATATTTGGGAGGAGATTTACTGTAACACTCTATCATCATCATAAGATGTGATTTTAAATCAGAGTCTTGCTTTTTTTAGTGTGTTGGGGTAACCAGGGTTCGCTGTGGTGGGGCAACTGAGTTCTGAAGATGCCAAGTAGTCTTGGTTTCTGTTCCTTATGTTCTTGCGCTTGTCTTTTACCATCTGGTTATCTCTGGTGTTAGCTGGACTTGCTGTCTCTGACCTTGGCTTGTCTGTTCTGCAAGCCTGTGTGTCAGTACTCCTAGGAGACCATTTCTTTCCAAAAGGAATTTGGGTATGGAGAGCTGTGGTACATAGTCAGCTCTGGGATGCAGACAAAGACCTGTCCCCAGCTGTTCCTTGGTTCCTGTGTCCTGATGGCTCTGGGAGGGTCCCTCTTGGGCCAGGAATTTAAGAGAAGTGGTGGTCTTACCTGTAAGCACTCCTGAGAGACCAGGTCTCTCCTGGTGGTATTTGTGTATGTAGCTCTGTAGCACAGGATCAGCTCTGAGTCCAGAAGGAAACTGCAAGACTCCTGTCCCAGGCAACTCCTAGGTTCCTGTGTCCTCAGGATTCCAGGAAGGTTCCTCTGAGCAGCAGTGGTGGTCCTACCTCCACTCACAGGCCACTCTGTACTCCTGGGATGCTTGCTTCCTCCTGATGCTACATGGGTACGGAGCCCTGTGGCAGAAGATCTGCTACAGATAAAGATGGAAACCAGGATGCTCTCATCCCAGGCTGCCCCTGGGTTCCTCACATAATTACTAAATTACAACTATGACATTAGTTCTCTTAATTTATTACCATAATCATTTACACTCTCTCTATAAATTTAGGTAAGTATATTAATGGGCAAATTTAGAACATACCACATAGCTTCCAGTAGATCTAGGAGTGCTTACACTGAAATTTCAAGATGTTTAGACTATGTATTTAATTTAAAATAAGCTTAAGAAATATACTTTCTGATTTTTATTGTATAATTGACAAACTGTACACATTTATGGCATAAAATGTAATGGTTTGTTTAGATATAAATTATGAAAAGTAATGAAAACCACATTTTATTAAAGATACTTTGCAGTTATTTAAAAGCTATTTTCAGCAAACATCACCTATATCTTATTAATTATTTTTGAGACTGAATGTCGCTATGCATCTCTGTCTGGCCTGGAACTCACTGTGTAGATCAACTTACAGTAATCTTGCCTCTGCTTCCACATCTCCTAAACATGTCCCATGAAACCTAGCTTTTGTTCTATCCCTATGCCAAACCTTCAGCCCAAAGCTTAATGAATAGTTGTGCATCTCACAATCACTAATCTCTGTCCCTAGTCCTGAATTAACTCTTGTAGTCTGCTACCCACCATGGGTTCAGAATTTATTTTCTAAGATCCAGTAATTGCCATGGTCCAGCCTCTTCCTGGGAGAGGGTTCTGAGAAAAGAGTGAATGTGAGTGGTGGAAGAATGACTTGGAGATAGTAATGTATGCAAGCTGAAAGCTCTGTAATCTGCTCTAGATACCCCTCTCTTGCAGACCAAAGCCCAGGTTTTTATTTACTATAATTGCATAAGCTACTTCCATATTGCTTATTAGTTAATCACTTACCCCAGGTTCTTTTGATCATTTCACAAATCAACATTTTATGGACTTATCTCCTTGACTCTTAGGACTAGAAACTGAGATACAGAGCACATTTGAGGCAAATGAACCAGACAGCAAGTACTTTTTTCTTTCTTTCCTTTTTTTTTTTTTTTTTTTTTTTAAAATATTACAAGTCATATGTACTTTTCTGGGAATAGCCCTTATGGTTGACAAATCTAGACACATCTAGACACAGAGGCTATTGTTATGTGAAAATGTTACCTTTAAGTATAATACTTTTTAAATTCCTGAGCTATTTAACAAGCTCTTCTTTATGCTGATGTAAGCAGCACTGAAACTCATTTTATAATTCTTAACTACCTCAATATATATATATATATATTTTTTAATCTTTGGATTGTTATTTTTTTGTTTCAGCAACTCCAAGGCCTACTATTAGAAAATATTTAGTGATCCCAGAAAATAGAAATTTGCCTGCCTCTGCCTCCCAAGTCGTACACCACCAAGCCTGGCTGACATTTTTTTATTTCCCTTCCCTCCCCTCTCCTCCCTTCTCCACTTCTCCCCTGAATCCACTTCTCCCCTCCTTCCCTTCCCTTCCCTTCCCTTCCCTTCCCTTCCCTTCCCTTCCCTTCCCTTCCCTTCCCTTCCCTTCCCTTCCCTTCCCTTCCCTTCCCTCCCCTCCCCTCCCCTCCCCTCCCCTCCCCTCCTTTTCCCTCTCCTTCCCTTCCCTTCTTTCTCTTTTCCCTTCCACTTCCTTCTTTTCTTCGTTCTTTATTTTTCTTTAATCTTTCAACTGCCATAATTATATACATTACATTCTTATACATAATTATATATATTACATTCTTACTTTAAGAATCTCATTTCTTCAAGAATATGCCAATACTTTTCTTCTTTAATTTACTTATACACAGCATTGCAAAATTTGTACTATAATGTATATGCCACTCAGCTTCACCAGCCACTAATCAGGTGCCTTTTATTCATATACACTTAACTAAACCTTCATGTCTCAGTTTATTTTTGTCCTTGAATTTTCCATTGAAACTTAGAAGAGAGTGCTTTATATACAGCTATCTGTGGGCAGTATGAACATCTTGTTAATATGAATATTAATTCCTCCTTTTCATGAACAGAGCATGTATCTTCATGTTCCTTTTTGTTCTTCAATTTCTTTTTATTGGTGTTTAATAGTGTTTGGTAGACAATTTTTTCATGATCTAGCTGAAAATTGTAGTTAAGTATTGTGTTTAATGTTATTGTAGTTTATCTTTGTATCTTTTCTGAACTGTTCATTGAGCATGTAGGCTTGGCTGGTCTAAAATTCCTTACACTGGACTCAAATTACAGATATCTTCTTGCCTCAGATTCCTAAGCATGGGAATTAAAAGTATATACTATTATATCTGGTGAAAGAACTGGTATTTATTTTAATTTATATGTTATGATTTTATTTAGTTTATTAGTTCCAATCGGTGTATATGACAGTTAGTAAATAATACATATATATGCATATATATATATACATATATATATATATACACACACAATATGAAAACAGAAACAATTCTACCTTTATCTCTCTTTATTTAGATATTTGTTATTTCTTCCTCTGACTTAGTAGAAAGGGCTGGAATTGTTTTTAGTAGAAAACAACAAGTGAACATTCATGCATGTGCCCTGATCTTAAAGAAAATGTCTCAGTTTACTTCTCCAGTGTGTTATTAGTACCATTTTTAAGATGTTTTCTTCTCATTTGAAGGTTTGATATTAGTAACAACGATTCAGGTTTTATAAGGATCTTCTACCTAGAACAGTATATTATAAAAGCTGAAACATTTCATTGCTTTCTCTGAAATCATAAAGGAATGATTAAATTTCCCAGATATTCCAAATGTTTGACTTTGCTAGACTATACCAATATTTATGCCTGAAATCACTTAAAAATAAACAATGTATATAAATATTAAAAATACAGTTGATATATTTTATTTAACTTAACAAAACATTGGCTCAATTATTTTCAATTTTACTGCAGAATTTACTAAGCATAGTAGTATATATTTGGGGAGAATTTGTTTAGGGTTCCTTTCAGTTCTTTGGCGTGAGTGGGTTCCTTTCAAAGTTGTGAAATTTTCAGATATTTTGACTAAGCAAAATTTTTGTGTCTTCCAATTCTTTTTCTGTTTTGAGACACCCAGAGTACAAATATTTCTTTCTTATTGATACCTCATCATTTTTACAAGCTTCCCTTGTTATATTTGATTTCATTGTTTCCAGGTCTTCAATTATCAGTGGCTTTCCAGTGCTATAAGAAAACATGGCCAAAGCAACTGATAAGATAAACATTTAACTGGGGGCCATCATTCCAGATGGTTATCATCTATGACAGTCATAATAAGGAGCATGGTAACAGTGAGCCAGGCATAACACTAGGTAAGAAAAAGAGCATATATCTGATCCACCAGCAAGAAGCAGAGGATGGAAGGAGGAATGAGAGAGAGAGAGGGAGCAAAACAGAGGAAACAGAAGCAGAGGCAGAGGCAGAGGCAGAGGCAGAGGCAGAGGCAGAGGCAGAGGCAGAGGCAGAGGCAGAGGCAGAGGCAGTGAAAGAAATAGAAATACTGTGGGCTTTTGAAACCTCAAAGCCCAACCTCAGTGAAACACTTCCTCCAAATAGTGTCACTGTAACTATTTAACTATAAGTATTTTAACAAATGAGCCTTCTGGAGTCACTGCCGTTCAAACCATGACACCAAGATATTTAGTGAGACTTGTCATCAAACTCAGAATGTCCTGCTTTTAAATCCCGGTCTGGATCGGACAGAATTCTCAATATTATTTTTATTTAATATAGGTAGTTCTATGTTCTAATATTTCTAATTATCTTTTAATGAACTCTGTCTCTGTGCTAAATTCCTCCCTCAAATTGTAAATTGTCTGTAGTGGCCTTTTTTAAAATCTTTTTTATTAGGTATTTTCTTTATTTAAATTTCAAATGTTATCCCCTTTTCTAGTTTCCCCTCTGAAACCCCTCTATCCCTTCTCTTTCCCCCTGCTCACCATCCCACTCCTTCCCTCTTCCTGGTCCTGGCAGTCCCTTATACTGGGGCATATAAGCTTCACAGGATCAGGGTATCTCCTCCCATTGATGACCAACTAGTCCATCCTCTGCTACATATGCAGCTAGAGCTGTGAGTCCCACCAAGTGTTTTCTTTGGCTGGTGGTTTAGTCCCAGGGAGCTCTGGGGATACTGGTTAGTTCATAGTGTTGTTCCTCCTATGGGGCTGCAAACCCCTTCAGCTCTTTGGGTACTTTCTCTAGCTCCTTTATTGGGGACCTTGTGCTCAGTCCAATGGATGGCTGTGAGCATCCACTTCTGTATTTATCAGGCACTAGCAGAGCCTCTCAGGAGACAGCTATATCAGGCTCCTGTCAGAGAGCTCTTGTTGGCATCCACAATAGTTTCTGGTTTTGCTGGTTGTTTATGGGATGAATCCCCAAGTGGGGCAGTTTTTGAATTGTCATTCCTTCAGTCTCTGCTTCACACTTTGTCTCTGTAACTCCTTCCATGGATATTTTATTCCCCCTTGTAAGAAGGACTGAAGTATCCACAATTTGACCTTCCTTATTCTTGAGTTTCATGTGTTTTGCGAATTGTATCTTGGGTTTTCTGAGCTTCAGTTTGACAGTTTTTCAGAAAATTGGACATAGTACTACCAGAGGATCCAGCAATACCATTCCTGGGCATATACCCAGAAGATGCTTCAACATGTAATAAGGACACATGCTCCACTATGTTCATAGCAGCCTTATTTATAAAAGCCAGGAGGTGGAAAAAACCCAGATGTCCCTCAACAGAGTAATGGACACAGAAAATGTGGTACATTTACACAATGGAATATTATGCAGCTATTAAAAACAATGAATTTATGAAATTCTTAGACAAATGAATGGATCTGGAGGATGTCATCCCAAGTGAGGTAACCCAGTCACAAAACAACACAGATGATATGCATTCACTGATAAGTGGATATTAGCCCAGAAGCTCAGAATACCCAAGATAAAATTGTAGTATCTTTGATACCCTGATTGCATTCACTTGTATCTTATAAATTTTCTTTAAAATCTTGGTGGTGAATTATTTTCAGCTAAGTCATCAATGTCCTTGGTTAGAATGTTAATAATAATATTAGATTATATTATTCTGAAGAGCCAGCATTACATTTTTATGAAATTATCTTGTTTCTTTGTTGATATCTGCATACTCTTTGGAGTCATTAGCTTTACTTGTCTTATGTAGTTTTCTTCTTTATTGTCTGTTTTCACATTTATAGTAAAAGCTTTGGCCTAAGGTGTTATTTAGCAGGGTTTTATTTTGTTTGTGTACATGTGAGGTCAGTTGCATAAGATCAAAGTATATCTAATGTGTGTCTGATTTGATGTGAACACTCTGGTATCTGGGATGCAGCTCTTATGTGTCTCATCTTTCAGCTTCTTGGTGCATGGTGAGTGTGTTTTTGGTTGTAGAAAACCTCTTAGAGTTTTTTTGGGTGTAAAGCATATTTGACACATCCATGCAAGTCTAATGTGGTTGCCATTGTTACAGTTATAAAGTAGCTGTGTGTGATAGGACAGGCCTCTTCATCAGGCCTGCATAGGTGCATTGCATTGGGTAGATATTAATGGCTGAGTCTTTTTAATGACTGAGGACTATATAGGGCTGGACTTCATTGTGTACTTAGCATATCCTAACCAGGATCAAGGCCTGTTTGTTTTCCTTGAGTAACTTTGGTAGGGCAAAGACATTATACAGAGAATTTAGCTGAATCTGGGGAAGGTGGTACCAGGATTGACAATCAGATTCCTGGAGGCATGATAGAATGGGGGAAGACCACACTGCTGCTTTTTTTTTTTTTTTTTTTTTTTCTATACGGGGCATAGAACCTTCACAGGACCAAGGGCCTCTCCTCCCATTGATGACCGATTAGGCTATCCTTTGCTACATATACAGCTAGAGCCACAAGTTCCACCATGTGTTTTCTTTGATTGGTGGTATAGTTCCAAGGAGCTCTATGGGTACTGGTTAGTTCATATTGATGTTCCTCCTATGGGGCTTCAGTCCCCTTCAGCTCCTTGGTATTTCTCTGGTTCCTTCATTGGTGACCTTGTGCTCTGTCCAATGGATGACTGTGAGCATTCACTTCTGTATTTACTGGGCACTGGCAGAGCCTCGCAAGTGACAGCTGTTTGGTTTCCTTGAGTAACATTGGTAGGGAAAAGACATACTATAATGAGAATTTAGTTGAATCTGGGAAAGGTGGTACCAGGATTAACAATCAGATTCTTGGGGCATGATAGAATGGGGGAAGACCACACTGCTGCTTTTTTTTATGACAATAAGAGGATATATATATATATATATATATATATATATGTATATATGTATATATGTGTGTATACATGTATTATATTTATATATAAGACTATATATATGTATACATGTGTATATGTATGTATGTGTATACATATATATATATATATATGTATATATATATATGTGTGTGTGTGTGTGTGTCTGTGTGTGTGTGTGTCTGTGTATGTGAATTTTTTCCTATGTCATAAACTATATTCCTAATTCTGCCTACTGTCACTAGGTGCTGGGATTATAAATATTCACCTTTACACAATTTTTAAAAATATTTGCTGAGAATAAAACTCAGTTCTTTGTGTATGCCAGACGAGCAGTCTATCTACTAACTTAGTTATACCCTCTGCCACAATAGAAACCCTTTGATTAAATTTTTTATCTTCAAATACAGGATAATTTTTTACAGTGTATGTGGGTGATAATTTCAGTGACTGATTCCACAGTTTCTTATTACTAAGTAAATTCTAAGTCAGCTGCGTGAATTTACTGCTTTGACAAATTGATTCAATTAAAAAACCTAGCAAGGATTAAAGTGGCATTAACACACTACTGTTACTGCAGTGATATGGGTTTATTTAACAGAAGTTAAATTGTCACTGACAGCTAAATCATACACATGGGAGACACTTTTACTGCAGTACAATTGGCCTTCTCCCTCAGGCTCACCTGGTGCAGGAAATGCGGAATGCTGATAGTGGAAATTCTTCTACATTATTTTAAAAGTCTGTGTTGCAGGAACATACAGTGTCCTTATGTTCTATTCTTCATGAGCAATTTTAGCATGGAATTCATTCCCTTTTCTTATTTTGCTTTTATAAGGCATTTGACTGTAATTGTGTGTATTTACGGAATAAAACATAAAGTTTTGATCTTGCATACCTCGAGCAAATATCCAGTCAAGCTAATTCATATATTAGTCACCTCAACAATATTGTCCTTGTGTTTGGATCCAGTAAATTAAAAATGTGATATTTTAGCAAGTATGCGATATTTGATGTGTAGTTATTAACTGTCATTGCAATGCAGCTCAGCAGTCATCAAAACGTGTTCTCTCAATGTAAGGAATGGGGGTCACCAGGCTCAAAGAAATGTCAGGAATAGCAAGACATGTGCTGTACCAAAGCAGGAAATCTGATAGGAAAGGAAAATAAAGTGGTCTTTAGCAGAATCTGAGTGTAAGAAGGTGCAATGGGAAAATGTGATTAAAGACCTGCCCTCTCTTCCTTATTTTTAAAATTTATTTTAAGTAAAATAGAACTATACCACTTCTTCTGTTTCCTTCCAGCGATATATTTGCCATAGTCCAGCTCTGGCGGAGTTTAAAACCCAAAGATGGATGTTTGAAATAGGCAAAAGAAGACCAAGACGTGCAGTTCACACACTCTGGCATGGAGACAGCTCAGGCCACTTTTATTTGTCCATCTATTTCTTCACAGCTGAAAAGATTTCACATTCATTTTCTCATGGGTAGTCTTTTTTAAGAATTTTAAGATTTTTTTTTTTTTTTTTTTTGAGACAGGGTTTCTCTGTATAGCCCTGGCTGTCCTGGAACTCACTCTGTAGACCAGGCTGGCCTCGAACTCAGAAAACCACCTGTCTCTGCCTCCCAAGTGCTGGGATTAAAGGCGTGCGCCACCACTGCTCGGCTGTTTTAAGAACTTCTTACATTTAATAATAATGTCCACAGTGTACTTTCCCACTTTCTTCTTGTCCTCAATCCCCACAGTCATTATCTAATCAAGCCCATTGGGGTACATAAATAAGTGACCATGGTTGGTAGCAATTGTGGTTATAATAAAGAGAGGTGATAGACTACATAACCAGAAAATTCTAGTTTAATTATTGACACTTAGTGTCTTCTCACATCCAAATCAGAAAATCGAGTTCCTTTAATGCCCAGGGCTCTCAGGAAACAAGTCACCTGAGTTAGCTCTTCATCTCTGCTTGGCTCGCTTAAGTATGTTCCCATTAAATCTTAGATCCAATGATCCAGCAAGACATTTCTAACCTTTTGATTACCATCTAGTTGTTATTTGGAACAGGCTGGTGGGCATATTTTTGTCAGAACTATGTTTCCTTAAGAAGAGAACATCTGGATGTTAATTGATTCACCTAGACCAGAGCCTCACCATTATTAACAGAGGAGTCCTGAGCTATTCCGCTCCCACGATCCTCAAAGACACAGAAGAATAAATCAAAGTCCACGCTTCCTTTTTCTAATTCTGGGGAAACATCTGTTACAGACAAAGTGAAAATAAAGACTTCCAATAGCAAAGACAAAAATGCAAATGCAAGGCAAAAGCGAACCAAACAACCTCTCTGGGAAAAGGACAGTGAATTCTGCATAAATATTCACACAGGTCCTTGCCATGGGAACCCAGATCCTAAGGCCTTGCCAGGAGAAGATTCTTCTGTGTTACTTTCATGCATCATTCCCAGAAGAGACTTGGCCACCACCATACATTAACATGCAAAGTGATTTTTTTTCTTTTTATTGGATGCTTTATTTACATTTCAAATGTTATCCCCTTTCCCGGTGCCCCTCAGGGAACCCCCAATCCCATCCCCCATCCCTGTGCTTCTATGAGGGTGTTTCCCCACCAACCAACCCACTCCTGCCTCCCTAACCTGGCATTCCCCTACACTGGGTCATCGATCCTTTCCAGAACCAAGGGCCTCTCCTCCCATTGATGCCTGACTAGGCCATCCTCTGCTACATATGCAGCTGGAACCATGGGTCCCTCCATGTGTAGTCTAGTCTTTGGGTAAAGTGAAAATTTTGTGGAGCTCTACCCATAGACAAAGTACTACAGGCAGTTTGTGACTGCTAGGAGAAGGATACTTATGGTCTCCCAGACACAAACCTGAAGCAATAGACTCTCCCTTAGAGCACAGGTAGAACTCCAGATATTTTTTGGACTACAGCAAGAATCAAAGTCCCTATCCTAATGACTAGTACTTGAATAAAACTCCTCCTCATCTTTCACAAACCTAACATCTCCTTTCTCTCCAGGACTATTCTTTATGTTCAGTCTGCTTTGATGCCCACATTCTTTGATGTCCTGATGAATGATCTATAATGTGTTGCTATGCCTGCCACCTACCTTTTCTAGTATCTTTAGCTCATTCTAAGTCTGTCTCATTGGGTGAAAAACAGAAGTTATCAGTTAGCTGTGTATCCAAGTAGTCAAACAAATTTATGTTAAAAAAAACAACCTAACAAGCAATCTAGTACATGTTGTAATGTACTTGTAGAAAGAGATGCATAATTCCAATGATTGAGTATATATATATATATATATATATATATATATATATATATATATATGCACACATATACACATACATATGTGTTATATAATGTTATAATAAGATATATCTACATATAGATTTACATATAAACAGCTTACACCCTTTGAGAAAATAATTTGGAAAATAACCGAGAAACAACACATCTTGAAATTTCAATAAAATCTGGAATTGTTTGTAATAACATAAAGGTAAATTTCTAAGGAAATTTTATTCATGTTTATTTTGAGAAAATAAAGGTTTTCATCAGTTTCATGTTTGTGAGTCTCTGTGTACATTTTGGCATATTTGATATTCAGAGGTTGCTTCAGCAAATTTTACAAATTAAGTTTAGTATTTCTTCATTTGTGGTTGATTAGGTTTAGACTTTCTGCTTTACAAACCAATGAAAGGGCTTTACATATGATGGGTCTGATGGGCCTACCACAGACTATATGAATGAACTTGAAATAATGAACCTTCTGAAAGGGAAAAGAAATGCCTTCCCATTGTTCTCTTCCGATTTACTTTTACCTGTAAATTATAAAAATATCCTACTAGAACCAAAGTTAATCTTATTCTGAGCATATATGAATTTAATAGGGAATAATAATTTCCTGCAGTTCTGTTGAAATGAACTCACACATTAGAATGTCAGGAATTGAACTCACACATTAGAATGTCAGGAATTGTCTTTTACTATAAGTCTTCTAATATGACACCATGGTGTTTGGTATTTTTATATTGTGATTTCTACTATCCTTTGGAAGATGTTGTATGCTGTGTAACTTAATAACTAGAAGTTACCACTCGTCATTATTTCTATGAAATTTCAACCTAGCCTCATCTATTCAGAGTAAACTGAATGTCTTTTAAATGATAATTTTAATTCATCCTTGGCATATTTGATCTGTCCTGGGCAAAAGGTCCATTTTCACACATCTTGTCTGGAGCTTTTAGGAAGGTACCTGTATGCTCATTCTTTCACTGACCATACAGTTAATTTTGGCAAAGAAAACCTCCTTTCTGTTCTCCTTGTAAGTCAAACTAAGACAGAGGAAATCAACAATTACTCCTTAGGTTTTCTTTCAGCTCTTCTGAATCTGTGCATAACGAGTTAAGTCCACATGTTTAGCTATTTACGAATGCCTGAAAATTACTACAACCCATGTAATAGTCTTTTCTGGAGGGAAATGGAGAGAGAAATGGACTAGATGAGAAGGAAGGTGGGGAAAATAAGGAACTGAGGAGGGAGACAACTGTGGTAGGAGTGTATTGTATGAAAGAAGAATCTATTGTCAAAAAAAATTAGAGGTATTTTATCTCCATTTTAGAAGTTAGGAGTCCAAAGGTGAGGTGTTGGTACAGTTCATTGTTCCTTATCTGTTCCTATCCTCTCCTCCTCTTTGCTTCCTCTACATTCTAATGGCTCATGTGTATTGTACTCAGTGACTCAGAGGTGAATAACTTACTATTGACTGTTTATGAAATGATTCCTTGATCTCTGTTAAATGATTCTGTAGAAGCTGGAGGAGTTGAAAGAACAAGGCACAAATAAAACCCTTTTGATATAAGAAATAGATCATGCATATTTCTTGTGGTGCTTTTCCAGATCATGCTGAAACTCCTTATGAGAGCAGAACAGAGAAAATAAAGAAATGTATTGTAATGTCATTCTTAGCAAGCTGTGCAGCTGACATTGCCTGTCCTCATTGACCTTCACTTTTTATTGTTGGGACTCTTAATATGGTTATATTTCCCTGATATTTCCCAAAGGAAGTTACAATTAATGTTTGAAAAGTGATTGAAATGAGTCATGGTTTTTATTGGTTTTCGATATTAGTTGATTTTAAGGCTATTTCCATTTAAACTTCTTATTTCAATAAAGAACAAAAAGAATTCAGAATTAGAAGTTTTCAAGATTTTTATTTTAGCTTCAAAATATGGGTTTGGTTTATAATGAGTGCTAATAATCCTTAACTATCACATTATGCAGAACTAGAGTTGGAAAATGATTTTATTTTTTCTTGTCCCACACAACCCATCAGTAAGCATTAAGAATAAATGTTCCTAAAAATTAAAATAAAGTATCTATTCTCTAGAGATTGTTAAATGATTGATAATAGGCAAAGATCTCATAATGAAACTTTTTTCAAAATATTCCTATTATGTAATTGTACATTAGATATGGAATTTCCATTTTGAAATCAATTGTTTGTCAGGGATTCAGGATGTCATTTTCTAGCCATCTGACACTTGAGACAATTTTTTACCTATGCTTTGTACAGAATTATAATTTGAAACTGAAATGTTTCCCAAAAGCTATGAACCAAAATATTAGTTCACTGATATGTGAACAAACATACCAGGCTTCTAGGAGTGATGTAATCATTTGAAGGTAAAACTTAGTAGAAGGAAACAGGTCATAGTAGGTGCCAGATCACCTGTATACTTTCTGTTTCTTTCTCTGGCCCCCTCTCTTTCTCTCTGTTCCCTTGTCTACTGGTCTTTCTCTGTATGTCTGTATGTCTCTGTGTCTCTGTTTCTGTCTGTCTTTGTCTGTCTGTCTCTGTATCTCTGTTTTTGTCTGTCTCTGTCTGCCTGTCTCTGTCTGTCTGTTTCTCTTTCGAACTCTATGTCTGTCTCTCTCTATGTGTATGTGTGTGTGCATGTGTGTGTATGTGTGTGTTTGTGTGTGTGAGAGAGATCTTTCTGTCATTCTGTCTCCTCGTACTCTACTTTGGCATATTTGAAGCAAACTGGCTCTTCTATTGTACACCAGATACCATTGAACTTCTGCCTCACCACAGTCCTAAAGGAAATGAAGCCAGCTGAGAACGAAACTAAAATGGAGTCTGAATCATATTTTCTTTCTTTTAAATAGTTTCTCTTATATATTTTGTCACACTCAAACCAGCTTACACAAATAATACGTATTCTATGCTCTACACAGACTACCATTTCTGGTACTTTAGCATTTATAAACATACCTGACGAATAAACCTGGGATAAAATGAGAAAACGGAACTGATGTACTTCACATCTAATCTACTAGAAATATTGAAAAAATGTGGTTTTTTTCCCCTAAAGAAAAAATAAATTTCTGTATACATTAAAAACTATAGTTGGGTATAACTTCCATCTTGAGTGAATTTTTAAGTCCTATTTGACTAAAAGTAATAGCAAAATCCATATTCTTGTGGACAGGAAAAGCCCACAAGGTGTTAACACCGCATAGAAAACAACAGGCAAAAAGGTAGTGTTGAGAGCAGAAGAAATAGTCTCCAGAGGGAGGAGCACAGTGATTTGTTCTCCTATAGCAAAAGGTCACCCATGAAACAGTCCTATGGGTAACATGAGAAAACCTGAGAGGACGGTAATTGTGTGTTCAGGAATATAAGTGTATGTGTGTGTGTGTGTGTGTGTGTGTGTGTGTGTGTGTGTGTGTTCGTGATACACACATTCATGCACATGGAATAAAAATCTATGAACAAAGAAGCCATGAATTTGAGAGGTAGCTACCAGAGAGATGTGAGAAGCTTTGGAGGGAGAAAAAGAAGGGAAATGGTGTAATTATATTTTAATGTTAAAAGAAAAACAACTTAAAAGTTATAGCCTAAAGTTTTGATTTAATTTACAAGTCTGTTGGCAGTTTCTTTTGTTTTTTTATAACAAACATGCATAATTTTCGTAATGAAATATACTGTTCAAGATGTATTGCATAACATAAACATTTTTTCTTTATATAGTCAGTGAGTGCTGTTTATCCTGATTATCACTGTAGATTAATTCATATGAAGACTATATTCTTGCTGAATTATGTTTTTCAGCAGCAATGTTTCTTCAGCCATAGCTCATTACTCATTTAATTAGTTTATGAAACAGTCTGCTTTCTGGCCACAGTCACTGTGCAATTAAAGGGTCTTTAATTGATGACAGGAAACAAGTAAGTTCAATTATGAATGCACCCAGGTAAGAAAAGACAAGAATAAATAATTATTCATATAATTATTTATTATATAAATTGCAAATATATTGCAAAACATTCCAAAGAAATAAGGTGAAAATAGATTGTTAGTAAGTCTAAGATTTCAAGGTTTTAATAAATAAAAACCTACACATTTTGTACTGACGATTTAGTTGAACACTCAGAGAGGAGAAGAATTTAGAGAAGAATTTTGTGTATATTTAGAATTAAACTAAAGGTCATTGGTAATAACCAATGAATTTTAATTTAAAATTTAAATTTACTTAATGTATAGAAAACTTTGTGATGAGATGAAAATATTATAAGAAGCTAAGGAATACCAGTATGGTGTTTATTCAACTTTTTTTGTTTGTTTGTTTTTTGAGACAGGGTTTCTCTGTATAGCCCTGGCTGTCCTGGAACTTACTTTGTAGACCAGGCTGGCCTCGAACGCAGAAATCCACCTGCCTCTGCCTCCCGAGTGCTGGGATTAAAGGCGTGGGCCACCACGCCCAGCTATTCAACTTTTAAATCTATTCAAAAATAACACAAGTAGAAGTATGAGAAAATAATATTAGGGAAAAAAATTACAATTAAGTGCTGCAAAATATTTAGTCTCTCTTAGTAAAGAATGCAGGATTCCAATAGGGACACTGGAGCAGTACTGATAAATTAAGGATCTTTTGATGCAGCAACTATTCAGAAAAGGAACAGTTGTCTTTTTCTAGGCTTGTTTCTGCTGGAACAAAAAGAAAAATAAATGAAGACCATCAAATTATCCTCATTTTAAGTATGTCACTAGTTATTAAAATTAAACACCGGAAAAGATAATACATGATTGGAAGTAAAGAAAAGAAAAATTAAATAAAAGACAATAAAAACAGGCTCAGGATAAAAAGCTATAGAACTTCTGAGGTATACGTGAGAGAGTGTGTGTGTGTGTGTGTGTGTGTGTGTGTGTGTGTGTTCTGTGCTGAAGGTGTCAACAATATTCAGAATGTTTACAGAAACTTAAATTTTTAAACAAGCAAATGAAATTCTTCAATTAAAAGTATAAAGGTTTATGGAAACTAAATGCCCAGAGGATATGATTATGTCTGCTTAGGCAATGCTGGAGGAACAAAATGCTGAGTTTTAGGATACTTCAGACTCTTGGTTCACATTGTGGAAAGAAGAGGAAGTACTCAGCCAAGGAAGTAATTTTTCCAGTCCAGAGATGATGTATGGTATATGTAATGGAAAAAAAATTCAGATCAGACAAGGTCTTATAAATTTAAAAAGTACTAGAGAGAACAAAGATATGATTGATGAATTTACACATAGTTCAAAGGTGAGACTGGTTTGCAAGACACTACCAGTGGTTTAGCTCATAATGATCATTAATGTAATCAAATCATCTAATTCTCAGGGTCTTTACTACCCACCCCCAATCACTTAACACACACACACACATGTACACACACAGACAGACACATGTACACACCTGCACACACATATATTTACATGTGTGAGTAAGATAGTATCTATTATCTAAGATGTTACTGCACATTCCCCATTGGAGAATCAGTCTTTGCGTCTTCTTTTTCAGGGCATATATTCTGTTTTGTTTACTCTTCCTTAATCCAAAAATACTATCATGAGAGTCTATCATAAATAAACAGCATCATTTAGTTTTGTCAATGATCCTGCCAGTAGATTAGGCTGGACTTCCTCTTTTCTCAAGCTTCCTCTAGGATTATCTTTTTCTACAATGGCACAAGATCGGCATTTAAGTGGTAATCAGCAAAATTCATTTTCTGGAGTGCTGCAACTTTCAAAGTGCTATAATTATTTGGAAGAATCAAAGTTATATGGCAACCATATTTACTACTAAGTTTTCTGTGAGCCTAAATTTTTGTAAGCATTCTACTGAAAATAATAAAGGCCCATGCAATACTTCATACACAGTTTATTCAAATTTTATGGAGGCCAACTTTAAAATATTTTGACAGACTTCATTTTAAATCAGAATTGTATCTTTTAAGATTATATGTTTTGTACAACTCTACCTTTATTTTGCAGTCATAACTTCATAAAATAAAATTTATATAAGAAATTTCTTACATATTTCTGTAAGTAAGAAAATTCTTTTGCTGTCATCCCAGAACTTACACATACATTTATGATCTCAAATGTTTGAAGTAAATATTTTGTATGATGTTTATTTGTATGAGAAGCAGTGTGTCAGATAATTGGGAAGACATTTATAGAAATTATAGCTTACAGGCTATTTTAATACCATACTTCAGATAACCACATTTAGGAATAGGTAGATCCTAGCAGGACACACTTGTGCATGCCTTCAAACGCCAGGCGCAGGCATGTCTCTGTGGTTTGTGAGTTTCAGGACAGTCAGAACTACATGGTGAAACTCAGTCTGGAAAACAAAACAAAAGAAAAGAATAGGTCTGAAACTTGAACTAATTTAAAAAACATATTTAAAGGGACACATTTGAATAGATGAAATCATCTTTGTACTAAAGCACAGAATTGCAGGGCAGATTGTGTGCTGTCAGTATTCAATTTGTTCCTCTGCACCATAAGATTTTGTTCCACAGGCTTGAATAAAAGTTAGTTTATTCTAACTTTTGTCAGAATACCCAAGCTCCGAAAAGAAGAGATAGGATGATGTTACTTTCCCCTCTTTTCCTTTCCAGAGCTGGTAACTACATGAATGTGGTACAATAGCTGAATTTTAAGACTGAAATGCCTTAGCATAGCTATAAGATCTCAAGCTTCATGTACTTCTTACCCAGAAGCTGCCAGTATGTTCAGGTTTACATCATCATCATTTTTCATCATTCATCAGTGTATCCAGCTGGATTTCAAAGAATAATTATCGTAAGTATACTTATATAGCAAGTATTAGATTGAAACATTTTAAAATTCACATTTACTTTAATTGGTTTTTTAAGTTTTGTGAAAACTTGAAATTTATTTTTATTTTTATTATTATTTTTATTTTTTCAAGACAGAGTTTCTCTGTGTATCACTGGCTGTCCTGGAACTCACTTTGTAGACTAGGCTGGCCTCAAACTCAGAAATCCACCTGCCTCTGCCTCCCAAGTGCTGGAATTAAAGGTGTGTGCCACCACTGCCCGGCTGAAAACTTGGAACTTTTTACCTTCTAATATATTTTCTCAGCTTTAGCATTAGTGTGTATATAATTCAAACATTCTAGGGAAAAATTCTTTCTAAAAGGCATTTCTGAGAAAGATATTAGACTGATATTTATACTATATGTTAATTAGTATTACAGAAAGATCTGATCGTTTTTTAATAAAAGTATTTCACATTACTAGTGGCAGAAATGACTTTTTTGTTCATTCTAACAGATAGTATTCATACACACACACACACACACACACACACACACACACATATGTTATCTGTTTAACCTGGTCTTTCATTCATATCATATCATGTTATGAAATCAAAGATATAAATGGTGTCTTAGTGTACTTTCTTTTCTATAATAAAGACCATGACTAAAAGCAACTTGGGGAGAAAAAGATCTGTTTTATCTTACAGCTTACTGACCATTGAAGGAAGTCAGTAAAGCAACTCAAGGCAGGAACCTGACACAGTAATGGAAGCAAATGCCATAGAGAAATGATTCCCATTTGTTTGCTCATCTTTGCTTGTTCAGCTGGATTTCTTTTACAATTCAGGACCACTTTCTCTGAGGTGGCAGTACCTACAGTGAGCTGGCCTTTCCCACAAAAAGGCATTTTCTTATCTGAGGTACCTCTTCTCAGATAACCTCAGCCTGTTGAAAGTTAACAAAAATTAAATAAATAATTGATCCTTTGTCAACCTGACACATCAATACTTTACTAGTAAACCCAAACCTTCTAATTTATTCTTAATATATTATATTGATATCAATTTTTTTCTACATAAAACATAGTAGCAAACATGACAGGCCACAAAACAGAGATTCAATGTACAGAAAAGTAAAGGTAGAAGTTTTACCTTCAGGTACCTCATTTCTTAGAAACAGTGAGTTCCATGGAGTGTACAGGAACATATCATGATTGAATTTATCAGGTTTCCCATTGATATATGTGTTTTACACGTTTCTTTAAGACACAACAACACAATTTTCTAAACAGTGTTATTTATGATTTCTATATCCAATAACATCTATTAGAGTTTAAGAGATATTCTGTAACTTGTTAATCTGCAAACAAACAAACTGCTCTTGATTATTTCATTTAATCCATGTGTAACAGCTGTCTCTCTCTCTTCTTAAATAAATTTTTCTTAGATTCCTATTAGGTTATAAAGTCATTTTCCTGCAAATACTGTAAAAAAATTTCTTCCAGTCAGAATTTCATAACTGCATCATCATAAAACATTTTATTTCCTGGTGTTAGATGAATTAGTTACAATAGATTTTATTCATTACTATATTATATTTGTAACATTGTGTACATTTGGTAAATATCTTGGACATTCAATATTGGGAGTCCACAAGCTTTTCAAAACACTTATTCTACCTCTCAAGACAACGTCCTCCCACTGTACTGAAAGAGTTCACTTACAAGTCAGTTTCCTATTTCTAAATGGGAGACGTCTACAACTGTCCCTTTGCAGACTCCCAGCCATGGCTAACATCTTTTAAGCTGTCAGGATTGCATTTCAATTGTATTTAGATGAATTCTATGCCGATTTACATTTGACTCAATGATATGGTCCTATTAATCTGTGGAATACTAGGTTGGCAGCCTCATTCTTCCCTCTCTCACATCTAGACAGCTGAATTATCTTGATTTATGGCTTCAGAATGACAGTGGCTGCACAGAATCTTACACTCTGTCCCACTGAATTGACTTTGCATCATCATCAGACCGTGCACAATACATTGCATCCTAAAGACTCCAAAAGAATTTTTAGAAGATGCTTAAAATTTGATCTTAGTTTTATGGCTCTGAAGTGAGAACTCGACACCATGCATAACTTCACGTTTGCTTTATCCAGTCTCCGTCATACTTTATCTCTGTTGTCAAAGCATTAAAATGCATATCTGGATGATGAAATAAAATGTACAGGATGTATAAACTGACAAACAGTACTCCATTACAAATCTTATTTGTCTTCATTGCATTTTTTTTCCTGACAGGGTGAAGGGATTGTCATGGAAAGCAGTTCATTCATAATCAACAACAGAAGTGGTGATGTTTCACAGGAAGCCACGGCTATGGTGCATATCACTACTCACAAAGAATAGTCATTTTCTCTCTTTTGACTTTTCGTAGCAGATTATTCAGGCAGTTAAAAATACTAAGACATTGAACATCTGTGATGTTTATAATACTTCAGAGATAATTTCTCTCATAGTTTGGTCACAAGGTTCATACAAGGGAGTTACAGAATAGCAAAACCCCATGTCGTCTATTTCTTTAAACCAAGCAGTGATTTCTCCTTGTCTTTCAGCTTTTCTCTTAAACTAAGTATTTACTGTTAAGGAGATTGGACAACCTCACGTAATATGCTCAACTGAAACCAGAAATAAAAGGTCTTTATGTATGTACATAATTATAGTTTACATCAATTGCATTTGAGTTGAGTACAGGTCTAATATCATACGTTAATTTGCTAGCAATGTAAATGTGTATGTTCTATGGAAAAAGCTGAAGTTTTATGGGTCCCCTGAATACAAAGACTCAAAAGGGTCCCTGATCTAGGCTTATAACTCATCCATGGCCTGTATATAGTGTGAGTAATACAAACCCTTGTTTTTCTGTGACATTTTTTTATGATTTTGTAGCCACCTGTAACTTCATTGGATATAATCAATATAATAAATTTATGATAAATTTCAATGAGTCTAAACATCAAATGTTCACATTTCCTGTGAATCGGTTATCTTTTCCGGATATTCTAATACTTAAGTTACTTGCTTTAGTCATAACAATACCTACTTCTGTTACTCATATCATATATCACCACAAATCTAGCAATCATGCAGCTGGGGAGGTGGTTTGGTAGTTAAGAGATCTTGCTGTTCTTCCAGAAGAGCAAAGTTCGATTCCTCAAACCATATCACGTGGCTTACAATTTCCTATGACTTCAGTTCAAGGGGATCCAATGCTTTCTTCTGGCCTCCACTGGCATCTGCCATAAATTTCACATATGAACACAGATTTACATACATATACATACATAAGAAGTAAAAATAAATGTAAACCTAAATAATAATCCACCTATATGCAAATCAGAAGTATAATAACGATCTCATTGGATAAAAATACATATTTCAGCACTTTGCATTCAGTTATGGAAACTTAGAAACAATTCCTTTGCAGTTTTCCAAATTCTACCCTTGGCTTTTGTCTTCCTCCTGTCAAAGACAGGCACATCAGATTGAGAACTTGGTATTGATATCTGGTTGTTTTCTCCTTCCCAATTTAGACATTTCTGGAACTATGTTTTACTCTCAAGGATAACTCAGGACAACCCCCCAGACTCAGTGTTGTTGACATGCCACATGGATAATGTTGGGTTGCTTGGAATGCCGCACATTCACAAGCCTCAGGGGTTGTGATGGAAATTTTCAGAGGTATCATTTTGTCTACCATCATGCTGCTGTTCCAGATCCTAATCTCTCACTATCACAATGAATGATTTTCAACACAGCCAAAATTTATTAAGAGAATAATAATAATAATAATAACAATAATAATGGGTAAACAAATCAATGAAGAGAACTGGGATTTTAAAAGAGAAGCACACATGTTTTATTTATTTGTTAAAAAAAACTATAATTCCTGGGTTTCGAGAGGCAGCTCAGTGGTTAAACATAATGGATGATCTTCCAGATGCCTGGAGGTTTGGTTCCAGGAAGCAACATGGTAGCTAACACAATCTCCTCTAACTCTAGTCCAAGGAGATCCTACATCCTCTTTTTGTCTGAACAGACACTGTATGTATAGACACGCATGCAGACAAATCCTGTATAAATCAATAGATTTTATTTAATTTAAAAATCTACAAGTTTTAGGTACTTATGCAAACCTTTTTAGTAGACACTCAGTGACTATATCCGTCAGATCTGTTTGTTTGTTTGTTTGTTTTTTGGTGACTCTCAGGTAGGATGTTTAACCTATTCAAGTGCAACCTACAACCAACATAAACACCAAGAATGTCACCAGTCAGATCCTAAAATCTTCAGCAGAGATTTCCCTACCTGCTGCCACCCATCTTCCTATTGTCTTCAACAGTTAACTTGAAATTTTTTTTGTTTATGATTTCCCTTTGATTAATAATGAAAACTTTCATGAAACCATTTTCATACTCTAACACTTTATATGTGTCAACGTAAATCTGTGATTGCCCTTTATGCTCAGTCATAGCTGGCTCACATTTTGGATTTCTTATTTTCTTTGAGGGAAAAAAAAATCTATGGGCTTGTTTTTTTTTTGTTGTTGTTGTTGTTGTTATTGTTGTTGTTGTTGTTTACAACAACTAGCTAACCCCGTGGAATGATCTTTCAGCTTCCAGAACCAGTGCCTTTGATATCAGTATCTTACCAGTCAGCATAGGGAAAAGACTGACAGACTTTTACACTTGTAGAGAGTGATTAATGTAGAATGCTCCATAAAGGCCAAAGCTATTAATAATGTTGGCATTATGCAGTGATAAACAAACCTATTTATGGCAACACAGCCTTATGCACTTTAGACTGAGATAGAGGCTCCTGGTGCCAAAAGAAGTGGCTGGAGAATCTCATTGAAATTAAAAAGATTAAGTCCTCATTACTGGAAGGAAATGGAGAGCTCATTCTAATCCTCCCCTAACTATGGCTGTGTTTTTCCTGCAGTGCAAAGCCATATAGGCAGTGTTGTGCAGAGCTATTCCTTCAGGTACCTTAAGAACTTTGCAGTGTCTTGTAAATAAGACTCAACCTTTTGTTTAATTCTCTTTTTGAAAAGTAAAAGATATAATTCTATTAGCTGGCTTCCTACATGCTAAGTCCTAAACAAATTATAATTAAGGTTGTTACTCTTTGATTCTCTCCTTTGATTTTATTATACTAATTAAGATGTTTAATTGCATCTTAATGTTATAATCAACTAAATCCTTTCCTTCTCTATGAAGGTCCTATCATTGATGTGTGTGTGTGTGTGTGTGTGTGTTTGTGTGTGTGTGTGAGAGAGAGAGAAACAGAGACAGAGACACAGAGACAGAGAGAGATAGAGAGAGTGATGGGGAGAAGGCAGAAATCTAGAGCTTTTGTCCATTTAGGAATAATGTCTAGTCTCTCATTTGACTGCAGATGATGAGATAAAAATCAACAAAACCCTAAGCAAATGCTTCCAGAAATTTGGAAACATGAAGTAGAGAGCTGTAACTCTACCTAGAAGCCAACATGAGGTCAGCACTAGAAATTTAGCAGCTCACTTGCAACCTTCATTTCCAAAATGTAATTCTGCATTAGGGATTCACAGTAGTCTAGTGAGACTGCCACACATAAGTAGCACAAAGCAGGGTTTACTGAAACTGGAGCAGAATACCTGGCAGGAGAACTGGAGAAGAGGAGAAGGGAGAAGGAAGAAGGGAGAAGGGAGAAGAAGGGAGAAGAAGGGAGAAGAAGGGAGAAGAAGGGAGAAGAAGGGAGAAGGGAGAAGGGAGAAGGGAGAAGGGAGAAGGGAGAAGGGAGAAGGGAGAAGGGAGAAGGGAGAAGGGAGAAGGGAGAAGGGAGAAGGGAGAAGGGAGAAGGGAGAAGGGAGAAGGGAGAAGAAGGGAGAAGAAGGGAGAAGAAGGGGGAAGAAGGGGGAAGAAGGGAGAAGAAGGGAGAAGAAGGGAGAAGAAGGGAGAAGAAGGGAGAAGAAGGGAGAAGGGAGAAGGGAGAAGGGAGAAGAAGGGAGAAGAAGGGAGAAGAAGGGAGAAGAAGGGAGAAGAAGGGAGAAGAAGGGAGAAGAAGGGAGAAGAAGGGAGAAGAAGGGAGAAGAAGGGAGAAGAAGGGAGAAGAAGGGAGAAGAAGGGAGAAGAAGGGAGAAGAAGGGAGAAGAAGGGAGAAGAAGGGAGAAGAAGGGAGAAGAAGGGAGAAGGGAGAAGGGAGAAGGGAGAAGGGAGAAGGGAGAAGGGAGAAGGGAGAAGGGAGAAGGAGAAGGGAGGAGATCTAAGGAGATTTTAGATGTTTATAAAACAATGGTTCTCATCCTTCCTAATGCTTCAGCTCTTTAATACAGGTCCTCAAGTTGTGGTGATCCTTTGCACCCCTTCCCCAATACCATAAAATCAGTTTCATTGTTACTTCATAGCTGTAATTTTGCTACTGTTATAAATCATAATGTAAATAAATTTGGAGATAAATGTTTGCCAAAGGGGTCATGACCCACAGATTGAGGACCATTGTTAAAGGATTAATTGAAATATTCAATGACAAAAAGCTCAAGTATTTAAATACAAAAAGACAAAAGAATAAATAGATGGAAAATAAACTCTTAACAGTATGAATGAACAAAGATTAACCACACGTAGTCTGGGAAGCAATCTCAGGAAGATGCATTGTCTGTCAATCCTAAACTAATGACTACTCTGTCTGTGCCTTAGACAATAGTTCTATAGGAACAAATGGGTTCTTAAGTTGCATTCAAAGCATACCATGACAGTGTTGCTCCTCCCATGGGGCTGCAAATGCCCTCAGCTCCTTCAGTCCCTTCTCCAAATCCTAACTCCTCCATCACGGACCCCACACTCAGTCCAATGATTCACTGTGCGCATCCACCTCTGTATTTGTCAGGTTTTGGCAGAGACTCTCAGGATACAGCCATATCAGGCTCCCAATACCAAACATTTCCTGGCATCTATAATAGTGTTCAAGTTTGGCAACTCTAAGAGGGATGGATCTCCAGATGGAGCAGCCTCTGGATGGCCTTTCCTTCAGTCTCTGTTCCTCACTTTGTCTCCATATTTCCTCCTGTAAGTATTTTGTACCTCCTTCTAAGAAGCACTGAAGTATAAACACTTTAGTCTTCCTTCTTGAACTTTATATGGTCTGTGAATTGTATCTTGGGTGTTCTGAACTTTGGACTAATGTGTACTTATCAGTGAATGCATACCATGTGTGTTCTTTTGTGACTGGGTTACCAACCCCCACCCTCAGGAGCTCTCTGGGACTGAATCACCAACCAAAGAGTACACATTGAGGGACCAAAGGCTCCAGCCACATATGTGGCAGAGGATAGCCTTGTTGAACATCAGTGGAAGAACTGACCCTTGGGCCTGATGGGGTTCGATGCCGCAGTGTAGGGGAATGCTAGGGTGGGAAGGCAGGACCTGGTGGGTGGGTCGAGGAGCACCCTCAGAGAGGCAGAGGAAGAAGGGATGGGATAGGAGGTTTCCGAAGGAAAGACTTGGAAAAGGGATAACATTTGAAATGTAAATAAAAAAATATCCCATTAAAAAAGTGTACCATGTCAAAGGTTTAAGTGTTTTATAAAACATAAAGTCAGAAACTCAATAATCTAAAATCTTCATTATAAGACCTTCAATTAGAAGGGTTAAGAGGGAATTGCAGAAGCCAAAAATCAACCAAACCAAACCAACCAACCAACTAAACAAACAAAAACATGGAGACAGGAACAGCAGGGGATAATATTTTTTACCTTTAGTATACCAAGAGTCTAAGAGATAGTAGGGTACATGAGAATTCAGATATATGCTTGAATTATTATTTACTCTAGTAATAGAAGTCTTGACCTAGGTTCCTAGAAAAATGAACACGTTTTCAAATATCTTTTGTCTTTATACTTGGGTCAGTGTGTACTTTATAGATAATAGATCTAAGTTTGAATTGCTTATATGAATTAGGTTCATTTTATTAGTTTGTGTATGTCTCAGTTAGGATTTTACTACTGTGAACAGACACCATGACCAAGGCAAATCTTAAAAGAAAATCATTTAATTGGGTCTGGCTTGCAGGTTCAGAGGTTCAGTCCATTATTATAAAAGTGGGAGCATGGAAGCATCCAGGCAGGCATGGAGCTGGAGGAGTTGAGAGTTCTCCATCTTGTTACAAAGGCAAACAGGAGAAGACTGGTTTCTAGACAGCTAGGACAAAGGTCTTAAAGCCCACGCCCACAATGATACCCTTCCTCCAGCAAGGCCACGCCTCCAAATAATGCCACTCCCTGGAACAAGCATATTCATACCACCACAGTGATAAATATATTTTTGTGTGTGTATACCTAAGATTTAGCTCACTGCTTAAAAATTGTTACTCTGTTCAAATGTCCAAATACCAGTGACTATGAAATACTATTTACAATTTATTTATTTTGTACATCATTATTAGTCTATTTTACTTTTACTTATTTCAGATTTCTACCTGTTCTTCAATATATATTATAATTTTCTCTCTCTATATATATACACACACA
Organism: Mus caroli; assembly: GCF_978045245.1. Taxonomy (NCBI): domain Eukaryota; kingdom Metazoa; phylum Chordata; class Mammalia; order Rodentia; family Muridae; genus Mus; species Mus caroli. The sequence continues at coordinate 70,339,838 of NW_028227265.1, forward strand.
TACATACATATATACATATGCATGTTCATCTTAGAAAATAGAGAATAAATGAAATAATGTTGTTACAAAAAATACTGTTGTGGATATCAATGCACATTTTGCCAGGCAATATTGCCTATATCTTTTTCTTGCTTATAGATAATAGAATGTGTTCTATGTTCTTTTCTATTACTGGATTCTATTCACTGGCTTTAATTTTGATTAACATTTGTCTCAGTTTTATAGTCTTTGTATTGGTACAATGTCTGAGTGGGTTCCACTTTTTCTGCTTCTTGTATCATCTATTTAAACTAAAGTATTGAAGTTATTTTTGTGTCAGTTATTTGAATTTAAATCTGCTCTGTTAATGCCTACATGCTGTTTAAATATAAACGTTTTCCATTTATAAACTTAATAAATTCAGAAGAGCATCAACATTTAACAGTGAATATGAGGGTGGATTAAGGATAAGAGTTTATAGCTGGGCATGGTGGCACACGCCTTTAATCCCAGCACTTGGGAGGCAGAGGCAGCAAATTTCTGAGTTCAAGGCCAGCCTGGTTTACTGAGTGAATTCCAGCACAGTCAGGGCTACACAGAGAAACCCTATCTTGAAAAACAAAACAAAACAAAACAAAACAAAACAAAACAAAACAAAACAAAACGGATAAGAGTTTATAATTATATGTAACAGAACTTTACTTTATAATGTTTATGTCATAATATTTCTTCTGCCTTAATTTCTTAAAGAGAAAAATAAAAGAAATGGTGTTTATAGAACTGTTGGATGTTGAGCTGCAAATCATAGAATTGCACTAATTGTTGTATATTACTATTGTTAAATTATATTCTCTCTATATATTCTATATATAGTTATATATATATATAGTTCTATATATATTCTAAATATTCAACTACTCTATATTATTAAATGAGATGTTATTTAACTTAATTCTTCTACCTGTGGATATCTAGAACCATTTGTTGAAGATGATGATTTTTATCCAGCATATAATGTGGAATCTGTGGCAATATGAGATGGTTATATGACAATGACCAGCTTTGGCAATAAAGGGTAAACTGAGACAGGCACCCAGTGATAATCAGTGCTGGGAGCCACTGACAGGGGTAAGTCTAGATAACTATGGGGCTGCTGCCTATGGAAGCTAATGATAAGAAAAGAGAAAGGGGGGACTAACACACACACACACACACACACAGAGAGAGAGAGAGAGAGAGAGAGAGAGAGAGAGAGAGAGAGAGAGAGAGAAAGAGAGAGAGAGAGAGAGAGAGAGAGATTCAGAGAGACAGACAGAGCAGACAGAGAGACAGAGACAGACAGAGACACACAGACGTGTTGAAGCAAAGGCAAGTTCAAGTGATGTATTTCTTCTCTTAACTTCCTTTTATACCCCTTGAGACAAAGTTTTTCCTCTTAGGAAGAAAATTACTTCATAGCCACAAGTTACACATTTTATAAAGATAATACCCATAAAAACATATTCTTTTTGAAGAGATTAAAATCATTACACACATGAAAATTACAAAAGGATATCAATTATATGTTTCTTATGTGAAAAGTGTACCTAAGTAAACCAATGCCACTTATCTTTATTTCCGAAAACTCATTGTAGCCGCAAAGCAGTAATTTTTATTCGTTGATTAACAAAGTTTAAGCAGGCAAAGTCTATAGTAGTTAAGTTTCTCCCTATGCTTGGTTCATAGCAAGCTATACTTATTAAGGAGCAGGTCATGTTTCTTAGATCTCACTTTTGAAGTACTGAGTAGCTAAGCTGGTTTTCTGATTTAATACTCAGAATTATTGCTCTTTACCATAACCTTATTATTTTCTGGTGTACACAAAAAAACTGTTACAAAATTCCTAGATCACCGGATCATGGAAGTCAGGCCCGAGCTAGAGTGTATGGTGACTTTAATCATTAGTGCGACCCAGGCCTATTCTCACCGCGACAGTTATATGCTTGTAATGCATGAATGTTTGCTGCACCCCTTTCTCTAACTCAAGCAGCTTCTGCCATTCTATCAGGAAGGGCACACTGCATTCTTGATTCTTACTTAAAAGATTCTATCAACTGTCCTAATTTTCTAACTTTATATTTTCTATCAATTACCCTAACTTCCCAAATTTAAATGATGCTAACTTCAGAAAACTACTTAAACCAAGTCAGAAATTCCATAAAGTCATTAATTTATCTAGACATTACCTCAAGAACTTTCATATTCATGTCAATTTGCAAGAAACTTCTCCAATAGCGTGGGCTATTGCCCAGTAATTTAATCATACCAGACTATAGGCAGTTAGGGTGTCCTGGTGTCCACTCACACCAAGCCAAATAGATTAGGAGTACGGCAGTGACCAACATGATAAAGCACACCAGTAACAAGAAGTAATCCTGAGATGAAGTCTCTGGGGTTGTGCTGCCGCAGAGCTCGCCCATCACAGCTGAGTTAGACAGTAGACCATCTCTAGGGAATGTAGGGGGCTACCACTTCCTGCTCAGTGTCTGACAGTTGTAATTATGTATAATCATATTAAGTCTTCTATAGTGCTCTATTGATCTACATGATTGTATTGTGCCAGTTTTTATTTCTATGGCTCTCTAATACAGCTTTAGTGTATGGTCATCACTCTGTCATTGTTCTTTTTGCTCAGGATTGCTTTGGAAGACCAGGGTCTTTTGTGGTTCCATATAAAGCCCATGGGCCACCACAATGATCAGCATGACAAGATATCCCCAAAAGTGCAATAATGGCACTTGTATGTCTTAGTCACATAATTGTACTTAACGCCCACTAAATTGGACAAATTACTGCCTGGTACTGTAAATCTAACCGACCACATGTATTGATGGATGCCATGTACTCTAGAGACAAAATTACTACTGCCATATTGATAAGCCAGTTCAATATCCAACTACAGTCTAAATACCTAACTTTATATCTACAAGTGTAGCTTTCTCCCATCATCAGAGAAATTATTATTAAGATAGATGGAGTGATTATAGAAATTTAAAATTGGTCAAAATACAGAAATATTGACTGTGGAGTTTCCTTTTCCCCACTGATACATCTATAACACATCTTCTATACTTAAAGTCAGGGGACATAGTCAAAGAGTGGGACAAAAGATAAAACCAGGAGACCAGGGCATCGGCTAAAAGAATGTTTTCGATATATGACAGAAAGTATCACCCATGAAATCCTAACACTATGACTGCCTAAACAAGACCTCAGTGACAATACTGATTGATATTCCAATGCAGACAGGAAAAATCTTACAAAAACTCACCTACAGAAAACGATGTCCCTAGTAGTACTGGAAGATCCAAAAATACCTCTCCTGGGCATAAACCCAGAAGATGTCCCAGCTGGTAATAAGGACACATCTCCACTATGTTCATTGCAGCCTTATTTATAATAGCCAGAAGCTGGAAAGAACCCAGATGTCCCTCAACAGAGGAATGGATACAGAAAATGTGGTACATTTACACAATGGAGTACTACTCAGCTATTAAAAATAATGAATTTATGAAATTCTTAAGCAAATGGATGGAGCTGGAGGATATCATCCTGAGTGAGGTAATCCAATCACAAAAGAACTCATATGATATGCACTCACTGATAAAGTGGATATTAGCCCAGAAACTTAGAATGCCCAAGATACAATTTGTGAGAAACACATGAAACTCAGGAAGAAGGGAGACCAAAGTGTGAATACTTTGTTCCCCTTACAATGGGGAACAAAATACCCATGGCAGGAGTTACAGAGACAAAGTTTGGAGCTGAGATGGAAGGAAGGACTATACAGAGACTGCCCATCTGGGGATCCATCCCATAATCAGCCACTAAACCCAGACACTAATGCATATGCCAGCAAGATTTTGCTGAAAGGACCCTGATATAGCTGTCTCCTGTGAGGCTATGCCAGTGTCTGACAAATACAGAAGTGGATGCTCGTAGTCATCTATTGGATGGGCTCCCAATGGAGGAGCTAGAGAAAGTACCCATGAAGATGAAGGTATCTGTAACACTATAGGAGGAACAGTAATATGAACAAACCTGTACTCCTAAAGCTTGTGTCTCTAGCTACATATGTTGCAGAAGATGGCCTAGTTGGTCATCATTGAGAAGACAGGCCCTTCATCTTGCAAAGATTATATGCCCCAGTACAGGGAAATTCCAGGGCCAGGAAGTGTGAGTGGGTGGGTTGGGGAGCAGGGTGGGGGAGGGTATAGGACACTTTTCGGATAGCATTTGAAATGTAAATAAAGAAAATATCTAATAAAATATTGTTTAAAAATTAAAAAAAAGAATAACTTAAAACTTTGTCTAAAATACTTGTCATTAAATTTATAATCTATTAGTTTTATTTTCAGTGAATTTAAAAAATGAGAAGTTTCTTCTGCCATTTGATCATTGATTGAGAACACAGTTAATGAATTTTGATTAGTCTTTACTGTAATGGTTTCTGAAATGTTTTCCCCACAAAACTATTTTTTATTCCTATAATACTACACTATGATGTCTGTTGAAATATATACCTTATATTTTGTGTTTATAGCATAGCTGTATTGGCATATCAAATATCTGACCATGTCTATTATTCATATAGAACTAACAACTTATTTCTGAAGAAAAAACTCAAAGAAGATCATAATGAAAATCTATAATTGTGTCAATATTCAAGCATGTTTTACCAAGAGCATATTTTTCTTTCTATAACTGAAAAAGAATAATACTATATCCAATAATAACTAGCAACTGAGTTAGCTATTGAATGAGTTTTCAATATATATATATATATATATATATATATATATATGAAATTTAAATGGATTTATCTTACATCATACAGATATCATGAATTTATTTCCTTACATGTGTAATGTCTAAATATATTACAAGCCATTAATTTAGACTGTTAAAAAAAGAAAAAGAAAAAAAGAAAAAGATGTCCCAAACATGGGAAGCCTCTCTAAGAACACAACCTGAAGAAACCTCATTCTTGTTCAACTAGCAGCTAGAAGTTACCAGTATCATCTCCCCTAGGATTGGGTATACATGAATCCCCCCACCCCCCATCAATGCTGGCATTTAGGCTATTTTGATATCATCCAGGTCTTATATATGTTGTCACAGCCACTGCTATGCAAGCATTCTACTATGTTGGGCAAAGGTCAGTTACTTCTTATACTACTTCTATTTTTTTTTAATTTTTAATATTTTTTATTACGTATTTTCCTCAATTACATTTCCAATGCTATCCCAAAAGTCCCCCATACCCTCCCCACTTCCCTACCCACCCATTCCCATTCTTTTGGCCCTGGCATTCCCCTGTATTGGGGCATATAAAGTTTGCAAGTCCAATGGGCCTCTCTTTCCAGTGATGGCTGACTAGGCCATCTTTCGATACATATGCAGCTAGAGACAAGAGCTCCGGGGTACTGGTTAGTTCATCATGTTGTTCCCCCTATAGGGTTGCAGATCCTTTTAACTCCTTGGGTACTTTCTCTAGCTTCTCCATTGGGAGCCCTGTGATCCATCCGATAGCTGACTACTTCTATTTTTTAATTTAAACTTTTTTTATTTTTTGAGTGATTTACCACAGGTTTCAACCTGCCTTCTGTTTTCTCCCATTCTTCCATATACCCACTATCTTTCTTTCAAAGTCATTCTTCTTTAATGATTCAATGATTATTCTCTTTCTCTCTCTCTCTCTCTCTCTCTCTCTCTCTCTCTCTCTCTCTCTCTCTCACGCACACACACACACACACTGCACACATATATCCTACTTAGTCCATTTATAATGACTTATATCTATGTGTTTCAGAATGACTCTTGGAATTTGACAAGATATAAGGATGTTTTCTTGAGACAAGTAATTTTCCCCTCTTTGCAGCTATCAGTTGCTCATGGTGCTTCACATAGAAGTAGCATCTTGTGAAATTTTCTTTACCCACAGTAGTGTGTTAACTGGCATTTATGTTACATAAATCATGTTTATGCAATAATATTTTTGACATTTCATGAATGATTTTGCTGTACATGATTTTATTAAAACTTCCTTTCCATAGTTACTTAGTTTGGCTCTTTTTATTTTTCATTTTCTTAATTCAGGCATATAGTTAGAAATATACCACAGGTAAATTACCTTGCTATATTTTAAATTGTATATTATAATATGATATTTATATGAAACTATATATGCATACATAGTATATGTACTATGTATATATAATATATATGTAGAATGTAATATATATGTGTGTATATATATATCCATAAACACACAAACACACACATTTGGGCTGAAGTATAGTGATTTTCATAGATACTGCATATCAGATAATTTTAATAAAAAATACAGGCTTGAAAAAGAAAATTAATCTGTGCCTTTGTCAAGAAAACCATTTTGTGGGTGAGACTTTAGTATTCAAGTGTTTGAAGCAGTTATTTCAGATCCTGTGCTTGTGAAGTATGATGTGAAGTCTGGCATTTTCAACATTTTCTCACTCAGCAGCTGGTAAAAACAATCTAACTTAACAGGTTGAAGCTAAACCATATGCTGAAAACTAGTCTGAATAGTGTACTCAGCAGTTACATAACTATAAATCATGAGTAAAATTCCCACAAACTGCTTAATATTTGTTAAGTTAAAAATCCTTCCATTACCTTTTCATGGCCCTAGAGTTTTAAAAGAGTATTTTAGCTATTAACTGTTCATACAGGCTAACTCTGTTACTGAGATCAGTGTTCTTTATCATGTGATGTCTGCATTTATTGCTTTGGATCTTAAAAGTAATATGGAAATGTCCTCAAATTCTAACATTTGCTCTCACATCTGTGTGCACCTGTCTCCCGAGGACATTTGGTTCAATGGAGACAGCTGCCTTCCTCTCACATCTGTGTGCACTGTCTTCAGGGGACAGTGGCCTCCATGAAGCCAGCAGCTTCCTTGACTCCTATAAATGCTTCTCATTAATGAGCTCTGCCCACAAGCCTTCTGGAGAAAGAGACCCTGGGAACATCATGTTCAGCTACTTCTTCAAATGGCGTAGAAAACAGAGAAAGGATGATAGGCAAAACTATTCATTAACAGATAAACCAAGTATCATCAAGTCAGAATTTATGTATATTGCTTTTGTTATGAACTAATTTTGGTAAGAAAATGACTAGAGTCATTCATCTGCATATACTAAGCACTCATACTTGTGAATTCATTGTGAGTCCTATGGTGGTACTTGCATGATTTCTTTCATCTTAGGGTTTTATATCTGTGGAGAGATAACATGACAATGGCAACTTTTATAAAGAGAAGCACTTAACTGAGGCTCACTTACAGTTCAGTAGTTTAGTCTATTATTGTCATGGTAAGAAGCAAGGTGGAATACAGGTAGATATGATACTGGAGAAGGAGCTGAGTGTTTTACATATTGATCTTCAGGCAGCAGCGGGGAATATGTCACACTGGGTAAAATATGAACATATGAGATCCTAAAGCTTGTCTCCATAGTAACACACTAACTCCAAGAATGTCACACCTACTCCAACAAGGCCATACCTTCAAGTAATGCCACTCCCTATGGGCCAAGCATTCAACATTTGAGTCTTGAGTTTATGGGGGCCATACATATTCAAACTACCACAGCATCATAAGTCCACTTTCAATAATCTCTGGAAATCTTCACAGGGTCATATAATTTGGGATAAGGGGGCCATGGGAAAAAGTCAATTAATCTATTAATCTATAGGCATAAATTTTTCTCAATCTACTTTAATAAATGTTCAACTCCTAGTCTGCCACCCACCAGAGGTAGTGGAAGAGAAAAGTTATTAAGGCACAGGAAGCAGGCCTGTTTAGAAATAGTTTTTATTTTGGGAGGTGACTCCAATCTTCCTTGTCAGGATATTAGCAGAAAAGTCCTGTAGCAAACAATATGAATTAGCAGCTGCAGTACAGTGCACTTGGCAGTCACCAGACAAGAAAGAGCCAGGTCAGTTCAATTTAGAAGAAACTGCAAGGCTAACAAACAAGCCCACAGCCACAGCAGAAACAGCAGGAAACCACAGGAACCTCAGAAGAAGTTCTTTGGTGAGTTTCTTTCTTTGGCATCACATCAGTGGAGCTCAGCAACACAATGGAAGGTCAACCAATGTGTGAATAGTGAGATGGAAGAAAGCAAACCTATGCTTTTGCTTCCACTGTCTCTGGGGTCATATTTGTATTCCTCTGAACAGCATGCATCCTTCCATGTGGTTGCTATAGCAAAACATTCTTTCACCTGTGTCCGCTCCAGGAAAACATTTTTGTTTTCATGTATGTGCTTTAGCAAAACAACCTTTCACCTATGTGGCCAGCAAATCATCATTTGACATAACTGACTTTCCAAAGAAACCAAAAGTTTCCACTTCACTATTTCTTCATAAAGTGGGGATTTCTATGTAGCACAACATTTGTTAGGTCTTATACTGCTTATAAAACAATGATGATGTACCAAACAAAAATGTATAGGATATAAAAATCCATTCTGACAGATTCACGAGCTCGAGTGTAGATAGCTAGCAGGTGCTTGTGTCAAGAAGCATCTGCTTTAGTAAACACAGAGCTCACGGATAATACATACTCGAATACTGTGGTGGCCATCATTAAAATGTCTCCTCCTAAATCCTACCTGTAACCCACTTTTCAATTGTGGCTTTTATGGGCCCTTGTTGTGACAGTTCATTTTGTGTGTGACCTTGACTAGGTCCCTCTGTTCAGATATTTGGACACATTTTAAGTTTGGGTATTTCAGTAAATTTGGTTTGATGACTTGAACACTTACAGTAGTGGGCTTTGAATAAGATATTGTAGTCAGGATGCAGTGGGATGAATTGAGAAAAAACGAAATAAGGCCAACAAAAATAAAACAGCTGCAAAAGCAGATCTTCCTAGAAGGAAGGAATTCTCCTGGAATATGCCTTTGGGACTTGGCTTGTATTCAACTTCATTTTCATTTTGTTTCCATTTCCTGGTTATATCCTGAAAATATTCAGTATGTCAACCCCTATAATTCCATACATGAACCAATTCTTTAAAACCACCCTCTCTCTACCCCTCTCTCCCTTTCTCTCTCTTACATATCTGTCATTTATGTATCATCAATCTCTCTGTTTGTGCATGTTTCTATGTATGTATGAATGTATGTATCTACCATCTCTCTAATCTACAGTTCTGTCTATCACCTAGCTATATAAATGATTTTATTTTTCTAGAGACCTATCACATGGTATGAGACAGTGAATCAAAGTAAATTTGTGATTTCACACTCCTTTTTTTCTTTCTGAAAGACGAAAACCACCATCAACAACAACAACAAAACAGAACACACACACACACACACACACACACACACACACCCTCAATCCCCTATGTATTTCTCTTTAGTTTGCAGGGTTGAGGGCACTGAGTGAGGCTGTGGTGCTGTAGCTCTTCTTTTCTGGTGGAGTCATCCTATTAGTCCGAGCTTCATGGGCACAAATCCTTGATTGCACATACTGCCCATATCATCTCTCTTTTTCAGTCTCCATGTGAAACCTATATACAAGTCAAAGTTATTAGATGGAAAACAGTCCAAGTTAAACCAGTTGAGTTACAATTAGTAACCTTCATATTTATAAATTCTTAGTATATTTTATACCATGGAGATATTGCTCATGCTTTCAAGTTTTTTGAATGCATAGATTGAAACTAGAATTTGAACAAGTCCCTTAAAATATCACCATGCGGGAAATTATTTCCCAGTATGATTTTTATTGCACTAAAAATCAACTAAAATGATTTCATATCAAGAACTGCTCACATAAGCAAACTGCTATTGGAAATGTGTGGCCTTCATGCCTGAGTACTTTTCCATTTTATTCCCTTATCCTCACCTTTGGCTCAGGCTGCAGAAAAACCTGCCATATTTCCAGTTGGGTGGGATAGATTTCATTTGAGGTGGCTGGTAGAGCAGCAAATGTTTATTTGTGAAATGAAAGGATAAACAACTTGAGGTAAAACATGCTCTAAGAATTTCTCTTGACTGCTGAGTGACACAAGCATTTCAGAAACTACAGATAAACTAGAAAAACTTGGCAATACAAAGAACTTTACAAATATGTTGGAAGCAAAGTGTGGACATCTTAGTGATATGAACACTATTACTACCCAGTTGTCCAATCATAAGGCAGATATCTAGAAGTAAAAGGCTTACAAAAAACAAACCCTGAATGCTCCCAAGAATCAGTATTGCACACTCTAGGGAAAAAGATGTTGCACTAGGAAACTGCTAACATAAATTTCAACTACAACTCAAAATCATATTTTATAAAAAAATGGAATCAGAGAGTGCCAAGGGTTAGGAGGAGGTTGGATCTGGAAGGAGTTAATGATAGGGTGGGAAAGTGACTATGATCAAATGCAACTGGATGCATGTGTGAAATTCTCAAAGTATTAACAAAATATGAAAATAAAAATTTATTATAGTGATTATTAATGAAAGAACAGGCAAATATGACTCAGAAAATAATTTGATAACTGTTATGTGGTTTTATCAAGAGTGCTTCAACTTCTAGAAAAGTCCATTTTGATTTCCATTTGTGTTGGTTTATGGTCTTTGATTATAGCAATAGGAATGAACTATGAAAACCAGATATACCACTATAGGCATATACCAAGAAGATACTCTAACATATAATAAGGACGCATGCTTCAATATGTTCATAGCAGTCTTATTTATAACAGTCATAAGCAAGAAAGAACTCAGATTTTCTTCAACAGAGGAATGGATACAGAAAATGTGGTACATTTACACAATGGAGTTCTACTCAGTTATTAAAAACAATGAATTCATAAAATTCTTAGGCAAATGGATAGATCTAGAAAATATCATCCTGAGTGAGGTAACCCAATCACAAAAAGAAGACACACAATATGTACTCGCTGATAAGTGGATATTAGCCCCAAACTCCAAATAATCAAGGTAAAATTCACAGATCACATAAAGCTCAAGAAGAAGGAAGACCAAAGTGTAGGTGCTTCAGTCCTTCTTAGAAGGAGAACAAAATATTCACAGGAGCAAATATGGAGATAAAGTATAGAGCAGAGACTGAAGGAAAGGCCATTCAGAAACTATCATACCTAGGGAATTACCCCATAAACAGTTACCAAACCCAGACACTATTATGGATGCCAAGAAGTACATGCTGAAAGGAGCCTGAAATGGCTGTCTCCTGAGAGGCCCTGCCAGAGCCTTACAAATGCAGAGGCAGAAGTTCACAGCCAACCATTGGACTTAGCAAGGTGTCCCTAATAGAGGACTTAGAGAAAGAACTGAAGGAGTTGAAGAGGTTTGCAACCCCATAGGAAGAACAACAATATCAAACAACCAGACTCACTAGCACTCCCAGGGACTAAGCCATCATCCAAGGAGTACACGTGGCTCCAGCTGCATATGTAGCAGATGATGACCTTGTCAGGCATCAATGGGAGGAGAGATCCTTGGTCCTATGAAGGCTTGATAGATGCTCCAGTGTAGGGGAGTTGAGGGTGGGGAGGTGGGAGTGGGTGTTTGGGTGTAGGAACACCTGCATTGAAAAAGGGGGAGGGAGGATGGATTAGGGTATTTCCAGGAGTGGGAAAACCAGGAAAAGGGATAACATTTGAAATGTAAATAAAGAAAATATATAATAAAAATGTGTTTTTAGTTTTTAATTTTTATATATGCAATACTTTTTTAATTTTGAGATTATAACATAATTGCATTGGTGTGTAAATTCACTTTTCTACATTCAACTTCTCTTATGTAGAACCTTTACCACATAATTTCTTTTAAATGCACAGCCTTTTTTCTTTAAATTGTGTAACATCTATCTGTATACACACACACACACACACACACACACACACACACACACACACATGTTTTTAAGTACATAACTAGAACCTGCTAAGTACTGAGTTACTTGAATATACATGTTTTCAGGGTTGACCATTTGGTATTAGCTATGGAAAATTGTTTCTACTTAAAGTAACAAAACATAATTATGAGCTGCTATGAAGCAAAAATTTCAAAAATTTAGTCGAAGCTGTAGGTGGTTCAATAAATCAAAAAGGAAAATTCTTCAAGCTAGAGGGAAAAATTAAAGTCTTTAGTTTGAGTATACTTGTGGAAGAGGTATTCCTACTCTATCTAAATAATCGTTGGAACTTTCTTTCAGTTCCACATGGCAATAAATACTAAGCTGATATATCCACAGGGTAATAAAAATTAAGTTGATTTTCTATATTGATTGTGTTTTTATAGAAAATGACCTTGAAATTACTATTTTATTTTCAAGAGTTAAAGGAGAGCCTTGCCTACATAAGAAGTTTGATCTCAGCTTGAGCTACATAGTGATGCTCTGTTTTGCAGAAACTAAGAAATGGAGATGAAGCCAAATAGTTGAGCACCTGCATAATAAGCACAGTATCCTGGTTTCAGTCTACTGAAGACCAAGGAGAGAGGGAGAGGGACAAGGAGATAGAGGAAGAGGGAGAGGGAGAGAGAGAGAGGGAGAGGAAAAGGGAGAGGGAGACAGAGAGAAAGAGGAATTAGAAATTAGTTATAAAGAAGAACAATGAGAGGAATGTTTAAGTGGGGAAAGGACTGGGAAAGTATGGAAGAGCTAGAAATAAGGTTTACTACAGATCTAAAGCTTTTGAAAAGGACATATACAAACCTAATAATCTATTATCCTATGTATCCTACTGTCTTACAGATATCTGCACACACACACACACACACACACGAATGCATACAAGTGCACATGCTCACATGGACACAGGAATATACAAACTCCACAGGTTGCCAAATAAAAAGGCCAGTGCCCAAGCTGATCAGTAGGATACTCTCCTGCAGTCATTGGTCAAGTCTGTTCCAGAGGTCCACATATTAATAATGTGGTGCATTGTACTTACTTTTGGTAAGTGCAATGGAGAAGGAAATTACTAACCCTTGTGATATTGGAAATCAAGATTTAGATTACATGTTGGAAAATCAGAGACAACAGGTACCATAAGCAACTATTAGTTCTCTATTAATATGACGTAATAATTATGTGTGCAAAAACATAAAACAAATAAAGAAAAGTTTGGGTAATTGGAAGCCTGTTTCTCAAAGGTAGGAAATATGTATAAAGTTAAGACTGAAGAATCAACTATCTGGTTTGCGGTGACTTTCAGAAATTTAGCTATTCACACAAGTTTTTCATAACATATTAAAGTTGAATTTATACAGATAAATATATATGCATTTCTATAGTTATTAATATATATTTATACTTTATTATTTGGCTAAAATTAGATTTAATGACTCATTGGAAGTCACTCAAAGTTCCCAATGGAGGTCTATAAAAATGATATACAATTAAATACATAAGAACTTTTAAATGTCATGATAGGTCAGGTAAACCACAACATAAACCTGAGAGATGTATGGTTTCATGAATTAAGTTATTAAAATTTATGGTGGATTGTTCAAATGACATAGAAGGGAACAAATGTTTTTGCTAGTCAAATTCAGAAAAAAATCTATAAAACATAAAATTTTATGTTAATAAAATAGTTATATGATATGGATACCAATCAATAACAATCTGTTCACTGCAGTAGTACCGACTTAGTAAATTCAAAACAATGAGGATTAGAAAATTACTATTAGGCTAATATTAAGCAATGCATATAATAAGAAAAGTTATGGTGGTTGTTAAAAAGAGTAAAAAATATATCCTAAGGAATAAAATATGTATTGCCAGGCAGTGTTGGCACATGCCTTTGATTCCAGTACTCAGGAGGCAGAAGCAGGAGGATGTCTATGAGTTGGAGGTCATCATGATCTACTGAGTGAGTTTGAGAAAAGACACAACAACAAAGAAAAACCTTGTATTGAAAATTCCCCACCCTACCAAGAAAGATATAAAATGTTTTCATAGTGTAAAACGTCTTCCCATATGCTACTTATTAAAGCCAAATATAATATTATTTAATCATGTGGATATTTCATAAGCACATACACACACACAGGCACACACATGCACACACACACGTAACACAGAGAGCACATATGTATATCTGTATGTAAGATTATTTCCTAACATGCCTCAGTTTTGTTTGCACATTACCATTTACAACATTTTAAAGCTCTTCCTTGCTTTTGAGAGCCAAAAAATGTCCTAAGTTCAGCTTCTCATGCCCTTGATCCACCATGTCTATAAGGAGTTTTGGCATCTTGTATTAGATTTCAAGTATTTAAACTCATCCTTTACATTTGAAGTGCTATCATGAATATCACAGTTAATGTAAAATGTCATGTCCCAGCAACTAAGCCATGTTGTCGTCATATACTTTCTGCTAGAATGGAATTAGGAAGATTGCTTTGTCTGTATGGAACTTTTGTATCTATGTGTGTATTATGAAATTTAGTGTTTAATTTTTTGGAAGAATTGTGTTGGACATTTGATTGAGATTTATCATATCTGTAGCCTGCTTTTGATAGGATGGTCCTTTTTACAATACTAATTCTATCAATCCATGAGCATGGGTGTGATCTTTCCATTTCTTTTTTGTTTTTGTTTTTTGTTTTTTTTGTTTTTTTTTTTGTTTTTTTTTATTCATATTAAAAACAGTATTTCCTTTAATTTTAAAAAAACTCCAATAAATATAAAAAGCATGCATTATTACAAACTGTTTACAATGAAGAAAGAGAAGAAACGGGATCAAAGACAATAGGTACAGATGTGTCTCTGGGAAAGTAATGGGGCTAGACATAGAAGGACTTGCGTACCTTCATTGCAGACTTTTTTCACCACAAAGTTGTCACTTACATAACTCATTTTCTGCAATATTCTGAAAATCAAAGAGCAGCTTTTGGATATTAGTTGTGCTAGTTTACGCCTGATGTCCAAGTACATGGAAGCTAAGATGAGATGATTATCATGAGTCTGAGGACAATCCTAAGCCACGAACACTCTGCCTTAAACAAATAAATAATGAAGTGACTTTATGAGACATATACTTATAATTAATAGTTTCCTAAGAACACAAACGGCCCAGTAATACTAAATACTATTGACTATGTCAAGGTTTGACAACAGTACATTTTTCTTTTCAACTGAAGCACATACGTTGGCATCAACTGCTAGAATTCCATTAGTATTTCCCCTCCATGTTCTAGGATTCATTTTATTTTTTTTTAATTTTTAATATTTTTATTACATATTTTCCTCAATTACATTTCCAATGCTATCCCAAAAGTCCCCCATAGCGCCCCCCACTTCCCTACCCACCCATTCCCATTCTTTTTGCCCTGGCATTCCCCTATATTGGGGCATATAAAGTTTGCAAGTCCAATGGGCCTCTCTTTCCAGTGATGGCCGACTAGGCCATCTTTCGATACATATGCAGCTAGAGACAAGAGCTCCGGGGTTCTGGTTAGTACATCATGTTGTTCCAACAATAGGGTTGCAGATCCCTTTAGCTCCTTGGGTACTTTCTCTAGCTTCTCCATTGGGAGCCCTGTGATACATCCAATAGCTGACTGTGAGCATCCACTCCTGTGTTTGCTAGGCCCCGGCATCGTCTCACAAGAGACAGCTATGTTTGGGTCCTTTCAGCAAACCATTTCTAATAGGACTTTCAATTTTTTCCTTCGGTGTCTGAAAGTTTTCATTATACAAATATTCTACTTTCTTGGTTAGAGTTATTCCAAGATCTTTATGTTGTTATTAATAGGATTATATTTTTGACCTTTTTCAAAAATGGATTTCATTGTTACAGAAGGATAATGATTTTGGTGTGGTATTTTTATATCCTACTAGGTTGCTGAATGTTTTTATTAGGTGTAGGAGTTTTCTGGTTGAGACATTAAGTCATTTCTGTTTTTGGTAATATTGCATGCAAATAAAAAAACATGGATACTTTTCCTATTTGTGTATACTTTGTGGTCTGCTCTTGTTTTATTGCTCTAACTAAAATTCCAACCACTATATTGCACAAGCATTAGAGAATAGGAATTCTTTCCTCCATTTCTGATTTTATTGTAAATGCTTCCAGTTTTTCTCCCTTTATCGTGATGTTGGTTGCAGTCTTAATGTATATTCCCTTTTTCATGTTGAGATATGTCTGCTGAATCATTGTTATTCTTAAGAATCCCGTGTATTTTCAAGAGTGTATATGCAGAATGGATGTTGAATTTGTCAAAGTCCTATTCTGCATCAAGTGAGATAGCCATGCAGTTTGTATCTTTATGTCTATTTATGTGATTAATTGTATCTATTTATTTGTGGATGCTGAACCATCCCTACACCTGTAAAATAAAAAGGACCAGAGTATGGTAGATAATATTATGATGTATAAGAGATTTGTTTGGAAGAAATTCTTTGAGAATACTACATCTATGCGACCAGATAAATTGAACAATTAACCTATTTCTCAGAGTGTCCTTGTCTGGTTTTGTCATGATAGTAAAAATAGCTTTATACAAATTTAAGTGCACCCCTTCCATTTCTCTGTTACAAGAATTGATGCTGCCTACACTAGTTAGCACACCTCCATTTTTACCATGGTCCCATAACATGATGACTGTACATATTTTTCTGCATTCATCTAGGTACTAATACCCAAACCTATTACCATCTAGACTCTCACACCAAAAGACAACTTGAAGACACCTGTAAGATTTCAGAGGTACAGCAGAGAAAACCTATAAATCTGAGAGTCATTTTGTTAACTTGACACAGCTTAGAGCTTTCTGTTTCTTGTTTTGTTTTGTTTTGTTTTTTGTCAGCTGTAGCTGAAGAATCAGCTGGGAATAACCAGAGAACAGAAACACTAAAGCAAAACCTTTGCTTTATTAGGAAAACCAACCATGGTCTTCTGTGGTTGAAAAATAAGCCATGATTAAGAAAAGATCAGAATCACTGAGAGAAATAGTCTGGGAAGTCCTTCCTCAGGGTTACCACATGAAAGTTTTGGTCTAGAGCATGTCAAAGTTGTAATCTCAAGTCAAAGCCAAATTTTATAATGTGTAAGAGTTTCCCAGAGAAAGAATTATAAGAAGATGTTTATCTTTGTGATACTTGGCATAGAAGAATAAGAAGAATGCCAAAATGAAAGGAAGGTGGACACAGGGAAAAACAGAGGAATAGGGAGAGAGGGAGTCATAATAATAACATATTATACAAGAAAAAGGTCTACTTTCAGAAATACTTTTCTAAGAATATTTTCAATAAATTCACAGAAGAAAATTTATCTTACCTAGATAAAGAGAGATGTATCCAGGTACAACAGACTACAGAATGGCAAATAAGTAAGAGTAGGAATGAAGCATAAAATGAAGGGCATTAAAACCTGTAAGAATGATGAGGTCACTTATAAAGTCAGGTTTTTCAGAATAACAATTATTTGACTGAATTTTTAAAGCCAAAGGGGGCGTAGAAAGATGTATTCCAGGATCCCGGACTCCACCGAGACTAGTCTGCATAGGGGAGAGTGTGGGACTATAGAAGCTAACAGCTTCTGGGACAGGTCCTGTTTCAGGCCTTCATCTTCTGCCAGGAGTCAAGTCTGAATGTCAGATATCTGTGCACCTTCCCTGAAAGAGGAGAGCCTGCCTGCAGAGAGTGCTCTGACGACTAAATCTCAGGAGAGAGCTAGTCTCCCAGGTCTTCTCGAAGAGAATAGCAGAATCACTAGAGGAACAAGCTCTTACCGGAGACAACAATAAAAAACGATTCCAGAGTTTACCAGATGGCAAAAGGCAGACATAAGAATCTTACTAACAAAAACCAAGACCACTCACCATCATCAGAACCAAGTCCTCCCACCTCAGCCAGTCCAGGGCACCCCAACACACCTGAAAACCTAGACCCAGATTTAAAGGCATACCTCATGATGATGGTAGAAGACATCAAGGAGGTCTTTA
The DNA here is from genome assembly GCF_978045245.1 of Mus caroli. NCBI lineage: Eukaryota > Metazoa > Chordata > Mammalia > Rodentia > Muridae > Mus > Mus caroli. The sequence continues at coordinate 70,357,819 of NW_028227265.1, forward strand.
ATAACTCACTTAAAGAAATTCAGGATAACACTGCTAAAGAGTTACAAGTCCTTATAGAAAAACAGGAAAACACATCCAAACAGATGATAGAAATGAACAAAACCATACTAAATCTAAAGAGGGAAGTAGACACAATAAAGAAAACACAAAGTGAGGCAACACTGGAGATAGAAACCCTAGGAAAGAAATCTGGAAACATGGCTGCGAGCATCAGCAACAGAATACAAGAGATGGAACAGAGAATCTCAGGTGCAGAAGATTCCATAGAGAACATCGGCACAACAATCAAAGAAAATGGAAAATGCAAAAATATCCTAACTCAAAACATCCAGGAAATCCAGGACACAATTAGAAGACCAAACCTACGGATAATAGGAGTAGATGAGAATGAAGATTTTCAACTCAAAGGACCAGCAAATATCTTTAACAAAATTATAGAAGAAAACTTCCCAAACCTAAGGAAAGAGATGCCCATGAACATACAAGAAGCCTACAGAACTCCAAATAGACTGGACCAGAAAAGAAATTCCTCCCAACACATAATAATCAGAACAACAAATGCACTAAATAAAGATAGAATATTAAAAGCAGTAAGGGAAAAAGGTCAAGTTACATATAAAGCCAAGCCTATCAGAATTACACCAGATTTTTCACCAGAGACTATTAAAGCCAGAAGATGCTGGGCAGATGTTATACAGACCTTAAGAGTACACAAATGCCAGCCCAGGCTACTATACCCAGCCAAACTTTCAATTACTGTAGATGGAGAAACCAAAGTATTCCAAAACCGAACCAAACCCACACAATATCTTTCCACGAATCCAGCCCTTCAAAGGATAATGACAGAAAAAAAAAACCAAAAAAAAACCCCAAACAACAACAACAAAAACAAAAGCAATACAAGTATGGAAACCATGTCCTAGAATAAACAAGAAAGTACTCCTTCAACTAAACTAAAAGAAGACAGCCACAAGAACAGAATGCCAATGTTAACAACAAAAATAATAGGAAGCAACAATTATTTTTCCTTAATATCTTTTAATATCAATGGACTCAACTCTCTAATAAAAAGACAGACTAACAGACTGGCTACACAAACAGGACCTAACATTTTCCTACTTACAGGAAACCCATCTCAGGGAAAAAGACAGACACTACCTCAGAATGAAAGGCTGGAAAACAATTTTCCAAGGAAATGGTCTGAAGAAACAAGCTGCAGTAGCCATTCTAATATCTAATAAAATAGACTTCCAACCCAAAGTCATCAAAAAAGAAAAGGAGGAGCACTTCATACTCATCAAACTGTAAACTCCCAAAAGGAACTCTCAATTCTGAATATCTATGCTCCAAATACAAGAGCAGCCACATTTATTAAAAAAACTTTAGTAAAGCTCAAAGCACACATTGCACTTCACACAATAATATTGGGAGACTTCAATACATCACTTTCACAAATGGACAGATCACAGAAACAGAAACTAAACAGGGACACAGCGAAACTAACAGAAGTAATGAAACAAATGGATCTAACAGATATCTACAGAACATTTTATCCTAAAATGAAGGGACATACCTTCTTCCCAACACCTCATGGTACCTTCTCCAAAATTGACCACATAATTGGTCACAAAACAAGCCTCAACATATACAAAAATATTGAAATTGTCCCATGCATCCCATCAGATCACCATGGACTAAGGCTGGTCTTTAATAATAAAATAATAGAAAGCCTACATTCACATGGAAATTGAACAACACTCTTCTAAATGATACCTTGGTCAAGGGAGGAATAAAGAAAGAAATTAAGGACATTTTAGAGTTTAATGAAAATGAAGCCACAATATACCCAAACTTATGGGACACAAGGAAAGCATTTCTAAGAGGAAAACTCATAGCTCTGCGTGCCCCCCAAAAGAAACTAGAAAGAGCACACACTACCAGCTTGACAACACACCTAAAAGCTCTAGAACAAAGGAAGAAAATTCACCCAAGAGGAGTAGACTGCAGGAAATAATCAAACTCAGGGGCAAAATCAACCAAGTGGAAACAAGAGGAACTATTCAAAGAATTAACCAAATGAGGAATGGGTTCTTTGAGAAAATCAACAAGATAGATAAACCCTTAGCCAGACTCAATAGAGGGCACAGGGAAAGCATCATAATTAACAAAATCAGAAATGAAAAGGGAGACATAACAACAGATACTAAAGAAATCCAAAACACCATAAGATCCTTCTACAAAAGGATATACTCAACAAAACTGGAGAACCTGAATGAAATGGCCAAGTTTCTAGACAGATATCAGGTACCAAAGTTAAATCAAAATCAGGTTAATGATCTAAACGGTCCTATATCCTCTAAAGCAATAGAAGCAGTCGTTAATAGTCTCCCAACCAAAAAAGCCCAGGACCAGATGGGTTTAGTGCAGAGTTCTATGAGACCTTCAAAGAAGATCTAATCCCGGTTCTTCACAAACTATTCCACAAAATAGAAACAGAAGATACTCTACCCAACTCATTCTATGAAGCCACAATTACTCTGATACGTAAACCAAAAATGACCCAACAAAGATAGAGAACTTCAGACCAATTTCCCTTATTAATATCGATGCAAAAAACTCAATAAAGTTCATGCTAACAGAATCCAAGTATACATCAAAACAATCATCCATCCTGACCAAGTAGGTTACATCCCAGGGATGCAGGGATGGTTTAATATATGGAAATCCATCAACATAATCCAGTTTATAAACAAACTCAAAAACAAAAACCACATGATCATCTCGTTAGATGCAGAGAAAGCATTTGACAAAATTCAACACCCATTCATGATAAAAGTCTTGGAAATATCAGGAATTTAGGCCCATACTTAAACATGACAAAAGCACTCTACAGCAAACCAGTAGCCAATATCAAAGTAAATGGTGAGAAGCTGGAAGCAATCCCACTAAAATCAGGGACTAGAAAAGACTGCCCACTTTCTCCCTACCTATTCAACATTGTACTTGAAGTCCTAGCCAGAGCAATTCGACAACAAAAGGAGATCAAGGGGATACAAATTGGAAAGGAAGAAGTCAAAATATCACTTTTTGCAGATGATATGATTGTATATATAAGTGACCCTAAAAATACCACCAGAGAACTTCTAAGCCTGATAAACAGCTCATGAAGTAGCTGGATATAAAATTAAGTCAAAAAAGTCAATGGCTTTCTGTACACAAAGGATAAACAGGCTGAGAAAGAAATTAGGGAAACAACATCCTTCTCAATAGTCACAAATAATATAAAATACTTTGGCATGACTTTAACTAAGGAAGTGAAAGATCTGTATGATAAGAACTTCAAGTCTCTGAAGAAAGAAATTAAAGATCTCAGGAGATGGAAAGATCTCCCATGCTCATGAATTGGCAGGATCAACATTGTAAAAATGGCTATCTTGCCAAATGCAATCTACATATTCAATGCAATCCCCATCAAAATTCCAACTCAATTCTTCAACGAATTAGAAAGAAAAATCTGCAAATTCATCTGAAATAACAAAAAACCTAGGATAGCAAAAACTCTTCTCAAGGATAAAAGAACCTCTGGTGGAATCACCATGCCTGACCTAAAGCTGTACTACAGAGCAATTGTGATTAAAAACTGCATGGTACTGGTATAGCAACAGACAAGTAAACCAATGTAATAGAATTGAAGACCCAGAAATGAACCCACACACCTATGGTCACTTGATCTTTGACAAGGGAGCAAAAGCATCCAGTGGAAAAAAGACAGCATTTTCAACAAATCCTGCTGGCACAACTGTCAGTTAGCATGTAGAAGAATGCGAATCGATCCATTCCTATCTCCTTTTTCTAAGGTCAAATCTAAGTGGATTAAGAAACTCCTCCCAAAACCATAGACACTGAAACTTTTAGAGGAGAAAGATGGGAAAAGCCTGGAAGATATGGGTACAAGGGGAAAATTGCTGAATAGAACAGCAATGGCTTGTGCTGTAAGATCGAGAATCCACAAATGGGACCTCATAAAATTGCAAAGCTTCTGTAAGGCAAAAGACACCATCAATAAGACCAAAAGGCCACCAACAGATTGGGAAAGGATCTTTACCTATCCTATCAGATAGGGGACTAATATCCAATATATATAAAAAACTCAAGAAGGTGGACTCGAGGAAATCAAATAACCCCATTAAAAATGGGGCTCAGAGATAAACAAAGAATTCTCACCTGAGGAATACTGAATGGCTGAGAAGCACCTGAAAAAAATGTTCAGCATCCTTAATCATCAGGGAAATGCAAATCAAAACAACCCTGAGATTCCACCTCACACCAATCAGAATGGCTAAGATCAAAAATTCAGGTGACAGTAGATGCTGGCGAGGATGTGGAGAAAGAGGAACACTCCTCCATTGTTGGTGGGATTGCAAGCTTGTACAACCACTCTGGAAATCAGTCTGGTGGTTCCTCAGAAATTGGACATAGTACTACTGGAGGATCCCGCAATACCTCTCCTGGGCATACATCCAGAAGATGTTCCAACTGGTAAGGACACATGCTCCACTATGTACATAGCAGCCTTATTTATAATAGACAAGAAGCTGGAAAGAACCTAGATGCCCCTCAACAGAGGAATGTATACAGAAAATGTGGTAAATTTATACAATGGATTACTATTCAGCTATTAAAAAGAATGAATTTATGAAATTCCTAGGCAAATGGATGGACCTGGAGGGCATCATCCTGAGTGAGGTAACCAAATCACAAAAGAACTCACACAATATGTATTCACTGATAAGTGGATATTAGCCCAGAAACTTAGAATACCCAAGATATAAGATACAATTTGCTAAACACATGAACCTCAAGAAGGCGCCATCTTGGCTCCGGGACTCCGCCGAACTTAGTCTACAGGTTAGAGTGAGGACCACAGAGGCAGACAGCTTCTGGGACAGGCGGGAGCCACAGAGCCGCTGAGGCAGCACCCTTTTGGGGCCGCAGACATCCGGCACCCTCCCAGTCGGAGGACAGTGACCTGCCCTGCAGGGAGCGCCATCTTGGCTCCGGGACTCCGCCGAGCTTAGTCTCTACAGGTCAGAGTGGGGACCACGGGGGCAGACGGCTTCTGGGACAGGCAGGAGCCACAGAGCCGCTGAGGCAGCACCCTTTTGGGGCCGCAGACTTCCGGCACCCTCCCAGCAGGAGGACAGAGACCTGCCCTGCAGAGAGTGCCATCTTGGCTCCAGGACTCCGCAGAACTTAGTCTACAGGTTAGAGTGAGGACCACAGAGGCAGACAGCTTCTGGGACAGGCGGGAGCCACAGAGCCGCTGAGGCAGCACCCTTTTGGGGCCGCAGACATCCGGCACCCGCCCAGTCGGAGGACAGTGACCTGCCCTGCAGGGAACGCCATCTTGGCTCCGGGACTCCGCCGAGCTTAGTCTCTACAGGTCAGAGTGGGGACCACGGGGGCAGACGGCTTCTGGGACAGGCAGGAGCCACAGAGCTGCTGAGGCAGCACCCTTTAGGGGCCGCAGACATCCGGCACCCTCCCAGTCGGAGGACAGTGACCTGCCCTGCAGGGAGCGCCATCTTGGCTCCGGGACTCCGCCGAACTTAGTCTGTACAGGTCTGCTGACAGAGGATACTCAGAATCCCCAGAAGAACAACCTCTGAATAGAGACAACTATAACAACTCCAGAGATTACCAGATGGCGAGAGGTAAAGGTAAGAATCTTATTAACAAAAACCAAGACCACTCACCATCATCAGGACCCAGCACTCCCACTTCGCCCAGTCCAGGGCACCCCAACACACCTGAAAAACTAGACCTGGATTTAAAAGCATATCTCATGATGATGGTAGAGGACATCAAGAAGGACTTTAAAGAACTACAGAAGAACATGGCTAAAGAGTTACAAGTCCTTAAAGAAAAACAGGAAAACACAACCAAACTGGTAGACGTCCTTAAAGAGAAACAGGAAAACACATCCAATCAGATGATGGAAATGAACAAAACCATACTAGACCTAAAAAGGGAAGTAGACACAATAAAGAAAACCCAAAATGAGGCAACACTGGAGATAGAAACCCTAGGAAAGAAATCTGGAACCATAGATGCAAGCATCAGCAACAGAATACAAGAGATGGAAGAGAGAATCTCAGGTGCAGAAGATTCCATAGAGAACATGGGCACAACAATCAAGGAAAATGGAAAATGCAAAAAGATCCTAACTCAAAACATCCAGGAAATACAGGACACAATGAGAAGACCAAACCTACGGATAATAGGAGTGGATGAGAATGAAGATTTTCAACTCAAAGGACCAGCAAACATCTTCAACAAAATTATAGAAGAAAACTTCCCAAATCTAAAGAAAGAGATGCCCATGAACATACAAGAAGCCTACAGAACTCCAAATAGGCTGGACCAGAAAAGAAATACCTCCTGACACATAATAATCAGAACAACAAATGCACTAAATAAAGATAGAATACTAAAAGCAGTAAGAGAAAAAGGCCAAGTAACATATAAAGGCAAGCCTATCAGAATTACACCAGATTTTTCACCAGAGACTATGAAAGCTAGAAGATCCTGGACAGATGTTATACAGACACTAAAAGAACACAAATTCCAGCCCAAGCTACTATACCCAGCCAAACTCTCAATTAACATAGATGGAGAAACCAAAGTATTCCACGACAAAGCCAAATTCACACATTATCTCTCCACGAATCCAGCCCTTCAAAGGATAATAACAGAAAAAAACCAATATAAGGACAGGAACCACGCCCTAGAAACAACAAGAAGGTAATCCCTCAACAAACCTAAAAGAAGACAGCCACAAGAACAGAATGCCAACTTTAACAACAAAAATAACAGGAAACAACAATTACTTTTCCTTAATATCTCTTAATATCAATGGACTCAACTCCCCGATAAAAAGACATAGACTAACAAACTGGCTACACAAACAAGACCCAACATTTTGCTGCTTACAAGAAACTCATCTCAGAGAAAAAGATAGACACTACCTCAGAATGAAAGGCTGGAAAACAATTTTCCAAGCAAATGGTCTGAAGAAACAAGCTGGAGTAGCCATTCTAATATCAGATAAGATTGACTTCCAACCCAAAGTCATCAAAAAAGACAGGGAGGGGCACTTCATACTCATCAAAGGTAAAATCCTCCAAGAGGAACTATCAATCCTGAATATCTATGCTCCAAATACAAAGGCAGCCTCATTCATTAAAGAAACTTTAGTAAATCTCAAAGCACACATTGCACCTCATACAATAATAGTGGGAGACTTCAACACACCACTTTCACCAATGGACAGATCATGGAAACAGAAACTAAACAGGGACACAGTGAAACTAACAGAAGTTATGGATCAAATGGATCTGGCAGATATCTACAGAACATTTTACCCTAAAACAAAAGGATACACCTTCTTCTCAGCACCTCATGGTACCTTCTCCAAAATTGACCACGTAATTGGGCACAAAACAGGACTCAACAAATACAAAAACATTGAAATTGTCCCATGCATCCTATCAGATCACCATGGACTAAGGCTGATCTTCAATAACAAAATAAATAATAGAAAGCCAACCTTCACGTGGAAATTGAACAACACTCTTCTCAATGATACCTTGGTCAAGGAAGGAATAAAGAAAGAAATTAAGGACTTTTTAGAGTTCAATGAAAATGAAGCCACAACATACCCAAACTTATGGGACGCAATGAAAGCATTTCTAAGAGGAAAACTCATAGCTCTGAGTGCCTCCAAAAGGAAACTAGAGAGAGCACACATTAGCAGCTTGACAACACACCTAAAAGCACTAGAACAAAAGGAAGCAAATTCACCCAAGAGGAGTAGACAGCAGGAAATAATCAAACTCAGGGGTGAAATCAACCAAGTGGAAACAAGAAAAACTATTCAAAGAATCAACCAATCAAGGAGCTGGTTCTTTGAGAAAATCAACAAGATAGATAAACCCTTAGCCAGACTCACTAGAGGGCACAGGGAAAGCATCCTAATTAACAAAATCAGAAATGAAAAAGGAGACATAACAACAGAACCTGAAGACATCCAAAACACCATCAGATCCTTCTACCAAAGGCTATACTCAACAAAACTGGAGAACCTGGATGAAATGGAGAAGTTCCTAGACAGATACCAGGTACCAAAGTTGAATCAAGATCAGGTTAATGATCTAAACAGCCCTATATCCCCCAAAGAAATAGAAGCAGTCATTAATAGTCTCCCAACCAAAAAAAGCCCAGGACCAGATGGGTTTAGTGCAGAGTTCTATCAGACCTTCAAAGAAGATCTAATCCCAGTTCTTCACAAACTATTCCACAAAATAGAAACAGAAGGTACTCTACCCAACTCATTCTATGAAGCCACAATTACTCTGATACCTAAACCACAAAAAGACCCAACAAAGATAGAAAACTTCAGACCAATATCCCTTATGAATATTGATGCAAAAATCCTCAATAAAATTCTTGCTAACCGAATCCAAGAACACATCAAAACAATCATCCATCCTGACCAAGTAGGTTTCATCCCAGGGATGCAGGGATGGTTCAATATACGGAAATCCATCAACGTAATCCAGTATATAAACAAACTCAAAGACAAAAACCACATGGTCATCTCGTTAGATGCGGAAAAAGCATTTGACAAGATCCAACACCCATTCATGATAAAAGTCTTGGAAAGATCAGGAATTCAAGGCCCATACCTAAACATGATAAAAGCAATCTACAGCAAACCAGTAGCCAACATCAAAGTAAATGGTGAGAAGCTTGAAGCAATCCCTCTAAAATCAGGGACTAGACAAGGCTGTCCACTTTCTCCATACCTATTCAACATTGTACTTGAAGTCCTAGCCAGAGCAATTCGACAACAAAAGGAGATCAAAGGGATACAAATTGGAAAAGATGAAGTCAAAATATCACTTTTTGCAGATGATATGATAGTATATATAAGTGACCCTAAAAATTCCACCAGAGAACTCCTAAGCCTGATAAACAGCTTCGGTGAAGTAGCTGGATATAAAATTAACTCAAACAAATCAATGGCCTTTCTCTACACAAAGAATAAACAGGCTGAGAAAGAAATTAGGGAAACAACACCCTTCTCAATAGTCACAAATAATATAAAATATCTTGGCGTGACTCTAACTAAGGAAGTGAAAGATCTGTATAATAAAAACTTCAAGTCTCTGAAGAAAGAAATTATAGAAGATCTCAGAAGATGGAAAGATCTCCCATGCTCATGGATTGGCAGGATCAACATTGTAAAAATGGCTATCTTGCCAAAAGCAATCTACAGATTCAATGCAATCCCCATCAAAATTCCAAATGAATTCTTCAACGAATTAGAAAGTGCAATCTGCAAATTCATCTGGAATAACAAAAAACCTAGGATAGCAAAAACTCTTCTCAAGGATAAAAGAACCTCTGGTGGAATCACCATGCCGGACCTAAAGCTCTACTACAGAGCAATTGTGATAAAAACTGCATGGTACTGGTATAGTGACAGACAAATAGACCAATGGAATAGAATTGAAGACCCAGCAATGAACCCACACACCTACGGTCACTTGATCTTCGACAAGGGAGCTAAAAACATCCAGTGGAAGAAAGACAGCATTTTCAACAAATGGTGCTGGCACAACTGGTTGTTAACATGTAGAAGAATGCGAATCGATCCATTCCTATCTCCTTGTACTAAGGTCAAGTCTAAGTGGATCAAGGAACTTCACATAAAACCAGAGACACTGAAACTTATAGAGAAGAAAGTGGGGAAAAGCCTTGAAGATATGGGCACAGGGGAAAAATTCCTGAATAGAACAGTAATGGCTTGTGCTGTAAGATCGAGAATTGACAAGTGGGACCTCATGAAACTACAAAGCTTCTGCAAGGCTAAAGACACCATCAATAAGACAAAAAAACCACCAACAGATTGGGAAAGGATCTTCACATATCCTAAATCAGATAAGGGACTAATATCCAATATATATAAAGAACTCAAGAAGGTGGACTCCAGAAAGTCAAATAACCCCATTAAAAAATGGGGCTCAGAACTGAACAAAGAATTCTCGCCTGAGGAATACCGAATGGCAGAGAAACACCTGAAAAAATGTTCAACATCCTTAATCATCAGGGAAATGCAAATCAAAACAACCCTGAGATTCCACCTCACACCAGTCAGAATGGCTAAGATCAAAAATTCAGGTGACAGCAGTTGCTGGCGAGGATGTGGAGAAAGAGGAACACTCCTCCATTTTTGGTGGGATTGCAAGCTTGTACAACCACTCTGGAAATCAGTCTGGCGGTTCCTCAGAAAATTGGACATAGTACTACCGGAGAATCCAGCAATACCTCTCCTGGGCATATATCCAGAAGATGTCCCAACCGGTAAAAAGGACACATGTTCCACTATGTTCATAGCAGCCCTATTTATAATAGCCAGAAGCTGGAAAGAACCCAGATGTCCCTCAACAGAGGAATGGATACAGAAATTATGGTACATTTACACAATGGAGTACTACTCAGCTATTAAAAAGAATGAATTTATGAAATTCCTAGCCAAATGGATGGACCTGGAGGGCATCATCTTGAGTGAAGTAACACAATCACAAAAGAACTCACACAATATGTATTCACTGATAAGTGGATATTAGCCCAAAACTTAGGATACCCAAGATTTAAGATACAATTTGCTAAACGCATGAAACTCAAGAAGAATGAAGACCAAAGTGTGGACACTGTGCACCTTCTCAGAATTGGGAACAAAACACCCAGGGAAGGAGTTACAGAGACAAAGTTCGTAGCGGTGATGAAAGGATGGACCATTTAGAGACTACCGTATCCAGGGATCCATCCCATAATCAACTTCTAAACGCTGACACCATTGCATACACTAGCAAGATTTTGCTGAAAGGACCCAAATATAGCTGTCTCTTGTGAGACGATGCTGGGGCCTAGCAAACACAGGAGTGGATGTTCACAGTCAGCTATTGGATGTATCACAGGGCTCCCAATGGAGAAGCTAGAGTAAGTACCCAAGGAGCTAAAGGGATCTGCAACCCTATTGTTGGAACAACATGATGTACTAACTAGAACCCCGGAGCTCTTGTCTCTAGCTGCATATGTATCGAAAGATGGCCTAGTCAGCCATCAATGGAAAGAGAGGCCCATTGGACTTGCAAACTTTTTATGCCCCAATATAGGGGAATGCCAGGGCCAAAAGAATGGGAATGGGTGGATAGGGAAGTGGGGGGGCGCTATGGGGGACTTTTGGGATAGCATTGGAAACGTAATTGAGGAAAATATGTAATAAAAATATTAAAAAAAAATGAAACTCAAGAAGAACGAAGACCAAAGTGTGGACACTTTGCCCCTTTTTAGATTTGGGAACAAAACACCCATGGAAGGAGTTACAGAGGCACAGTTTGGAGCTGAGACGAAAGGATGGACCATCTAGATACTGCCATATTTGGGGATCCATCCCATAATCAGCCTCCAAACGCTGATACCATTGCATACACTAGCAAGATTTTGCTGAAAGGACCCAGTTATAGCTGTCTCTTGTGAGACTATGCAGGGGCCTAGCAAACACAGAATTGGATGCTCACAGTCAGCTATTGGATGGATCACAGGGCCCCCAATGGAGGAGATAGAGAAAGTAACCAAGGAGCTAAAGGAGTCTGCAACCCTATAGGTGGAACAACAATATGAACTAACCAGTAACCCCCCCCCCCCCCCCCGCGGAGCTCATGTCTCTAGCTGCATATGTTTTAGAAGATGGCCTAGTTGGCCTTCAGTGGAAAGAGAGGCCCATTGGTCTTGCAAACTTTATCTGCTTCAGTAATGGGGAATACCAGTGCCAAGAATTGGGAGTGGGTGGTTGGGGGACTTTTGGGATTGCATTGGAAATATAAATGAAATAAATACCTAATAAAAAAATACAAAAAAAAAAAGCAAGATGTATTCCAAGCTTGATAAACCCCATGAAAAAGTTCTTCTGAACCACAGTTAAAGACAGTAAAACTATATATAATAATTGAAGGAATAATTTCCATGATAAAAACAGACTAAAGAAGATTATTAATCAATAATCCAGCTATACAGAGCATACAGGAAGGAATTATTAAGTATGAAGACAAGGACAAACACAATTACAGCATCATAGGGAACTAATTAACAATTCCAGAACATTCAATCAGAAGAGATCAAGAAAACAATACAAAACAACGTGACCTAATACATATAGTTCAGTAATAACTCTTCATGTCAATCCTTTTATTCCCCTGTAAGGAGACAATTTCTACCAGATTGGATTAGAAAACTAGATCCATTGTTTACTGTGCCACTAAGAAACATACACCATAAGCAATAAATAATAGAGACAACCCTAAAAGTCTGGACAAGGGATTCCAAGAAATAGAAGAAACAAGCATGAAATACTAGTATAACATCCCATAAAGCAGATTCCAATCAAAACTACTCAGAAGAGATAAGGATTGTCACTTAATACTCTTTGAAGGAACAAATCCATCAAGGGACACTGTCATTTCTAACATATATGAACAAAACATAGTTGTATCTAGTTTCATTAAAGAAATACCTTAGGTTAAAAATCAAAGATTTACAAAGTAAGAGTGTCAGATTCAATACCCTATTCTCACTAATAGGCCTCTTGGACAAAAAAAAAAAAAAAAAAAAAAAAATTAAGTAAAGAAACACTGTAGTTAAATGATGACATCATAAGTCAAATGAACCCAAGAAATAATATAGAATATCCCAACAAATCATCAAAGAATACACATTCTTGAAGAAGCCCATGGGTGTTCTAAAAAATCACACACAATAGGACATATTGGCCTAACAAATAGGAAAACTGAAATTGCAATTTGAGTTCTATTTGAATACACTGAAATAAAGGTAGATATCAACAGCTTTAAAAACTACAGAATATACAAAAACTCCATCTGCAAAATACAGAACTTTGAGATTTTATATGTTTTCACTGAAATAATTTATGTCAAATTCTTAGAATTTCATAGAAATACACTGATTATTTTAGGGAGACAAATATTCAGAGATACATACACATGGTTAAAGACAAATCCTAACACTTTGTAACTGGAAAATTTCAATCCATAATATTAGGGCTGGAGAGTTGATTTAGCTTTTAAAATCCTTGCTCCCCTCCATGGAACCTAAATTTACCTCCCAGTAAGGGAACCAAATGGCTTACAATTGCCTGTAACTCTAACCCCAGAAGGTTTGAGATCCACTGCTGACCTCTTCAAACACCAGCACATGGAACATTCAATCTCTCTCTCTCTCTCTCTCTCTCTCTCTCACACACACACACACACACACACACACGTGCACACACGTACACATACACACACAAATAAATAAATAAAAATAAAAATAAATGCTTAAACTTTTCTCCTTTTCTCTTTTTATTAGCAGTTACAAATAACTAGTGCATTTAAAGGCTGGGACTTCATGGTTCATTTTTATTTTCTCATTGATTAAGACATACTTTACAACACATCCCAGAAGTCTCATATTTTGTAATCTCTTGGTAATTAGATCATATTTGAATGAGAATATAATTTGGTAGCTGTCTTATTAAACAAATATGACTTATTTCCCTGGACTTGCTTTATATGGCATTCATGTGCTCAGGAAAATAAAGCCTCTTATGATTATTCTGTATTTGGAGATGAAATATTTGCAATAAAAAATTTTTAACTGAAAATAGAAGGGGAGAACAAAATACTCATGGGACGAAATACACAGACAAAGTGTGGAGCAGAGACTGAAGGAAAGGACATACAGAGACTGCCCCACCTGGGGATCTATCCAGTGTACAGCCACCAAACTTGACACTATTGCAGATGCCAAAAAGTGCTTGCTGACAGGAGCCTGATACCGCTATCTCCTGAGAGGCTCTGCCAGAGCCTGACAAATACAGAAGCAGGCAGCCAGCCATTGGACTGAGCCCTGGGTCCACAATGGAGAAAGGACTGAAGAGTTGAAGGGGTTTGCTACCCCATAGGAAGAACAACAATATCAACCAACCAGGCCCCACCCCCAGAGCTCCCAGGGACTAAACCACCAATCAAAGTTAAACCACCAACCAAGAAGTACACATGGAGTGACCCATGGGCTCCAGCCTCATATGTAGCATAGTATGACCTTGTTGGGCATCAATGGAAGGAGAGAACCTTGGTCCTGTGAAGGCTCAATTCTGATTCCCCAGTGTAGTGTAACGTCAGGGTGGGGTGGCAGGAGTGTGTGGGTAGGGGAGCACCCTCATAGAAGCAGGGGAGGATGGGATAAGGGGTTCCCCGAGGGGAAACTGGGAAAGGGATAACATTTTGAATGTAAATAAATAAAATATCCAATAAAATGGCTTATATTGTTTCTTTGAATAAACACATCTTTCTTACTAATGTCCTATACACAGCTGCTCAGTCCGTACCATTAAGAATTGTTCCTACAATATTTCACATTGATCTAACCCAAACTATAAAATATAAATACCATGCCTCAATAGCCAGGAAAGAAAGTACTCATCTCATAATCCTTATTATTTCTTTAAGTGCATCCTAATATGATAGCATAAGGAAGAATTTTTGCTTCTGGGACAGTGAATGAGAAAGATCTTATGGATTCCAACCAAATTCAACTAATTAAATGAAAATATGGATCAGTTCCAGACATTTATGTAGAAATTGTAGCAAAGCACTAATTAATTCATAGCCTTTATCTAAATTTTAGATTCTAAAGGAATTGACAAGTTAATTTAATAAATTGAGACACTATGTATGTGTTTTTGGCATTAGAGATAAATTAGATGTCTAGTTTAAGACTAGACTATTGATGAAGAAAAAATAAACATGAGTGCAAAAAGCATAGTGAGGAAGAGAATAATATGTTAAAGAATATTTGAGTGACAATATAATATATTCAGGCAGCTAAAATATATTCATGTTATTCCAGAGCTCAGAATGCAAGTCTTTAGTGGGAAGAAATGGAGCTGGTAGGCAGAGTAGAAATAACGATGTTTCAAATGGCAAGAAATGTGCATTTTGTCCTAAGAGTAGTTGATTCTGACAACTGAAGGGGGATATGATTAATCTGTTTCTCAGCAAAAGCATTACCTGAAGAATTCCCAATAGCAAACCAGATGAAAGGACATTTTTTTTTTACCAGAATTAATTTGGTTTAGTTAAGGTTACTATGGCTGTGAGGAGACATAAGCACATAAGCACAGCAACTCTTATAAAGGAAAACTATTGTGGCTGGCTTACAGGTTCAGAGGTTTACTCCATTGTTGGTATGATGGGCAGTGTGGTGGCAGACAGGCAGAGAGGATGTTGGAGGAGAGTTCTGCATCCAGATCAGCAGACAACAGGAAAAGAGCAACACTGAGCCTGAAATGCAAACCCCACCACTAGTAACACACTTCCTCAAACAAGGCTATATCTCCAGCAATAAAGCCATATATCCTAATGACACTCTATAAGTATACAAATATTTGAGCCTATGTGAGCCAATCCTATTCAAACCATCACATTCCACCCATGTTGCCATATCATCATCATCATCATCATCAAAATGCATTCAGTCCAACTTCAAACATCCCCAGAGTCTATAGCAGTTTCATCACTGTTTGAATGTACAAAGTTCAAAGTCTTTCTTTTTTTAAATTTTATTTTAAATTTTATTTTAAATTTATTTTAAACTCTATATTTCATTCCTGGCCTGCCTCATTCACCTTCCTTTTTCTCTACATCCCACACCTCTATCCCACCCCACTGTTTCTCCACATGGATGACCCCACCCCCCACCCCACCTGACCTGTAATCTCCCTGGGGCCTCCATCTCTTGAAGGTTAGGTGCATCATCTCAGAATGAACAGAGACCTAGAAGTCCTCTACTGTATGTTTGTTGGGGGCCACATATCAACTGGTGTATGCTGTTTGTTTGGTGGTCCAGTGTTTGAGAGATCTCAGGGGTCCAGATTAATTAAGACTTCTGCTCCTCCTGCAGGATCACCTTTCTCCTCAGCTTCTTTGAGCCTTCCCTAATTCAGCAACAGGGGTCAGCTGTTGGGTGATTGGGCCATTGGTTGGGTGCAAATATCTGCATCTGACTCTTTCATCTGCTTGTTGGGTCTTTCAGAGGGCAGTCTTGCTAGGTCCCTTTTTGTGAGTGTTCCATAGCCTCAGTAATAGTGTCAGGCCTCAGGACCCCCCTCCCCCCCCAACACACACACTTGAGCTGGATCCCACTTTGGGCCTGTCCCTGGACCTTCTTTTCCTCAGGCTTCTCTCCATTTCAAATAGCAATGTCCTTACTCTAACCCTTGTAAAATCAAAATTGAAAAGCAGATCACACATTTCCACCATACCATCGTACAGAATATGCATTGCTATCCCAAGAGGGAGGAAACAGAACATAATTACTCTACCAAAGCAAACCCAAAATCCAGCAGTTATAACTTCAATCACTTCATCTCCATGTCTAATGTCAAATATATAGGTCTCCAACTCTTTTTTAGCTTTGTTGAGTGCAACACACTTGCCCTTCTCTTTGACTAGTTCCACTCCCTGTGAGCATCTTTTCTCATGGTTTTGAGATCTTAAATCTCTTGAGGTTTCCAATCCAGGCTTCATCTTTAGATCTTCACACAATGTTCTCTTTGTGCCTCCATACAGAGATACCCCTGACTTATGTCTAGCCACGCCAACTTTCGTGAAGGCAGATTTCATAATACCTTTTCTTCTATCTTTAACTCAAAAGCCAGAAAGGGCATGGCTGAAGCTGCCAAGTTCTGCTGCTTGTGGAGGCAGCGATTTGGCCACTTTGTTCAAGTACACCTTTACCAACTTTCTGTTTTCTAAGTTTTCCTTATTGCCTAAGCTTGGATGTCCTGGAACTTGATCTGTAGAGCAGAATGGCCTGGAATTCAGAGATCTTCCTGCATCACCCTCCTGAGTGGTAGGATTAA
Organism: Mus caroli; assembly: GCF_978045245.1. Taxonomy (NCBI): domain Eukaryota; kingdom Metazoa; phylum Chordata; class Mammalia; order Rodentia; family Muridae; genus Mus; species Mus caroli. The sequence continues at coordinate 70,374,869 of NW_028227265.1, forward strand.
AAGTATTTGCCATTATGACTGGACCTAACCTTTTCTTTAATTTTTTTCTCACAATTTGGAAACTTAGCTGGGTGGGCTCTTGCCTGAGGTCACCACGCCTGTTATGCTTTATGATCCCCCCTTAAACTGTACACTTTTTATTTTTCCTTTCTCAACTTTATCTAAGTCATTAGAGATCATTGTCACATAATGCTTAGAAAGGTATGTATCAGAATCCAGATGAAAGTTATTTTCTAGACAAAAACATAACAAAACAAAATAACAACAAAAGCTTTAGTGTACAAAAAACTAGAAGATAAATGTTCTTCATTTTAAGCTAAAATTTTAATTATGTATTGTAACTTTTATTTTTACATAAGTAAAATGGCTCAAATCATGAGAAATTAAACAGGAAGAGAGGTAATGAAGGTGAAATAGAGGAAGAAAAGAAGAAACAGGAGCTAAGAATGGGTGTTAGAATAAAGGAGAGAAGCTGAGAAGTACTTAAACATAACAGTTCAAAGATCCTAAAAGTGATAAAATTGCAATTTAAAAAAACCAGCATATGACTGTTGAGAACTTCTCAGAAGACTTGATGTAGTGAAAAGAATGGGGTCCATTACTTTATACTCGAGAATTTGGAAAGACTTCTAGCAAGATTTTTCACATTATTACAACAGTGATTGTTAGATAACTAAGTGGAAAACTTAAGCTAATAACTGAGATGTTTATTAGTTTCAGAAACATTTGAGAGGCAAGAAAATCATATAGTAAAATACAGGTGAATGCTGAACAATCTACTAGTAAAATTATGCAAATGTTTAACGTTAATTTAGCCAAAAAATTAATCTAACATTGTGAGAAAAGACAGAAAAACTTTAAGACTTGTGGAAAAGAGAATAAGCCTATTAAACTAATATTTTTGTTTCCTTTTGTACACGTAAAAAACAAGATATTTTCCAGATATAAAATCAGGTATTGTTTACTTTGTATTCTATTTTCTAGAATTAAATAGTGAAACGATATAGATAAAGAAAAGTGGTTCTTTTAAGATGACTTAATTATATATGAAAATTATTTAGTGATAACTCAATTCACTGGACTCAGAAAAATTGGATTAAAATAATATTGAATTAAAAAAACAGGGTTGGTAGACATTAATAACTACCTTTATGAAAATCTTAGCAACAAGGAATAAGAAATAGGGAAAATTAATCTCTAACTACTTAAATTAAAATTAATTTAGAAGGTAACTTTGTAGCATATGTAGTTGCAGAACATAATGAACCTGGAAATGTTAAGACAAGCTCCTCACCCTACAAGAAAAAAAAAATCAAAATCAAAAACAAAACAAAGCAAAAAAGAAAAAGAAAAAGAAAAATTTCATTTAATAGGATTTCATGTCCCCATGAAAGGGGTAAGGAACTTATAGAAACTGTGTATGTTTGGGGGGGGCGATTAAAATGGCATCCTGTACCTGGCCCACGACAGGACTAGGGCCACTCATGGAGGTGGAGGCAGGAAGTTTGATAGTGCGCTATACCCCATACCTTATGCTACCACTGCTGGGTAGACCTTGGGCTGTGAGAACCTGCAGGATCCTGCTCCGGATGTGGGGAAGTGCAGTCTGAGGTCCCCACAAACCTGCCAGAATTGGCTCAGGTCCCCAGGCATACACAGAGGGCAGGAACAGCAGGTTCTAGCTCTTGGGCACCATACACACCACTGGATGCTGGCAGAAAAGCTGAGAACAGAGTGAGGGACCCACGGGGCTGGCTCTGGCTCAGGGCCTCAGGTGAAAGGACAGGAGGAGAGAGCTCCAGCTGGTTCCCATGAGGAGGAGAGTCCTTGGCTTGCCTGGGCGGCAGTTTGGCAACGATGAAAGTGGTTGGGATGGTTTGTAGGCATTTATGGTAGGCTGGCCATTGACATGTGTGTGTGTGTGTGTGCGGGGGGGGGGAGAGGGAATGCAGAGAGAGGGGGAGCAAGAGAGCAAGAGAGCAAGAGAGAGGCAAGGGAAGGAGAGTAAGAGAGTAAGAGAAAGAGTAAGAGAGCAAGAGAGGGAGGAGGGGGCAAACAGCCCCTTTTATAGTGGGCCAGGTGACTGTGCGGGTGGATTCCAGACAGAATACCAGGAGCTTAGGGCGTTTCACTACATGATTGATGACCTCAGAATTATGGAGGTGGGGCCTCCTGTCAGAAGCCTGGTGTCTGGGAGTGTGGCCAACTTCCTTCCATCCCTTGCAGAATTATGTCCTTGGTTACACAGGCTGACTTTCATGGTCGTGAGTGTGTGTGTGTGACCATATGTGTTTCTGTGTCTGTTTGTCTGTCTTTGTGTTTTCATTATTCCTTTCATATTCATATTCATTGTCTTTTGACCATATCCATTTCTCCTTCCCCAATTCCCTCCATACAGTACCCCACCAATACAACATTATAATCTCATTTTTTTTAACCTATTAAGTCTAGTTTTTGCCCCCATATTCTTCAGTGTAGGGCCCTCCACAGATAGAAGATTAGTTTACCAGAACCCACACCTGGTAAGATACATTTCACAATCTTTTGCTTTTTTCAACTTAGTTTAATGGTAGTATTAAAACCTACCAATCATTCTTTTGCTGCAATTTCACCTGGTATGTAAGTTGATAATAGCATATAGGTTACTGAGATTAAGTGTAAAGCTAGGTCTGTAACTTATACTGAAAAAGGTGAAGTGGAAATTTCTGGTTTCTTTGGAGACTCAGTTGTGCTGTGTGATTTTTTCTGAAAACTGTCTAATGAGAGCATGCTTTTGCTGAGGCAGACATATGGGTATTTCCCTGGATGCAGCCTGGAAAAGAGCATGTGATATTTTGCTGCAACTGATGCTTGAGAGAGGATGTAATGTTTGGGAAGGGTATAAATATAACCCAGCAGATATTGGACAATTCTGTGTGAAATTGGTTCACCTTGCCACTCTTTGCTGGTCACCATTTTTTTTTTGACTGCATAGAGAGAAATGCATCAAAGAACTTCTAGTGGTGTTCAAGAAGTGGCTTCTTGCCACTTCCACACTCTCAGCTGAGTGGTAGGTCCTTGCAGTTTCTTCTGGATCGAACTGCTATTGCTGATTCATGAAAAGTGTTTGCAAGTGTACTGAGCTCTCACTGCTGATTCATGTGAACTGAACTGCTGATATCCTGACAATGTAGATTTGATTCGCTCTAAAGAACTATTCCTAAACAGAACTATTTCACACTCTCCTTTGGCCTATTTACCTTTCCTTTCTAGTACCTCTGGTGGGTGATGAGTTGAAAAGGGCTTAAGCATTTAAATACCCTTATTAAAAGTGGGTTTTGAATAGGAGTGGCCACATAGCCCACTCCTATAAGTGGGTGGTCAGGGGAGTTTAGGGCAAGTGGGAGAGACTGAGATAAGAAATTAATAAGGGCATACTTTTCCAGGTAGTAGAAAGTAGTACCTATCAATTGTACCAAGAAGGCAAGTGAAATTGAAAAAAAAAAAGGGGGTTTTGGAAAATATAAGCCTACAAAAAAAGTTACAAATTGAAGGGAAAACAGCTGAAAAAAAAAACCAGTGTCCCTATTTGATCTTCTTAAATTAAAAATTAAAAAAATAAAGTCTTATAAATTTGGGTTGTATCAAGAATGTGAAGGACAAAAAACACTTCAAAGAACTTAATCTTACTCCCGAAGAGAAGGATCTTAGGAAATGATGAACTGAAGGCATTGGTAATGATGGAATATATTGGTAGAAAGTTAGCAACATGTTGACATATTCATATCTTTAACCCTATCTGTGTGCTCTCTTTCTCCATCTATCTTCTCTCTCTTCATATTTGTATATAAACTTTTGGGAAGCTTTATGCTGCACATCCCCCTCAGTTTGTGGAGTTTTCATGTTCATGATAATAGATAATAGGTTAGATATAAAACAGTAGGTCCTCATGAGGATTGGCTCTTCAGTTTTCCCATAGAAGTGTCCAGTACATTAATAACAACCTCCCGAGAAGGCTCTTTATACTCCATTTATTCAGGAGTCCTAGAATCTGTCTTTTCTACAGCTGCTGCCCTCTTTTCTCAAACTAAAATCAATATTTCTCTTATCCTAATTCACAAGGCAAACAATAAAATATGATTGTACTTTTAACAGAGAGATAGACATAATTTGTTTTATTTAAAAACATAATACTAATATATCATGTTCTAGATATTAAGCTCCAAAGTTCATTACATTTCTATTCTGGTTTAAGTAAGAATTAAAGGAACACCATTTACTTTCTTTAATAATATTTCTGTAAAGTATACCAGGATATACTAATGGTACTTGCATTTTTCTTTGTGTGCGTGTAAATTTGCAGGAAAACACGTGGTTCAAATAACTTATACCTAGGATACAATCAAGGTTTTCTCATTTCTTAACTGTGGCTTTATTAGCATCATTTGTTTTTAGGGAGGATGTATCATTCCCTGTCTCATAAGAATAATTTGATGAGAAGTTTTCTGATGTCTAGTTTGGAGTCATTTATTTAGGTTTGGTTTGGTTTGGTTTGGTTGTTTGTTTGTTTTTAGCATCTAGAGAAATCTTCATGTCTAGCAAGTATATTATGATTTTTACTCCAAGCTAACTTATCATGCTTATAATAACACAGATTGTTATGTTGTATGACCAAGAATTTCTGTAAGGATTATATGATCATTTTCTTCTGAAGTCATCTGCATAATAATATGTGTTAGTTTATTCCTTTTGCTTCTCAAAACAGATTCTCCATTTGAGCTTACTAATTTTGTAAACTACACTCTTTGTATGAAGGAGGAGTGTTCAAATATCTTTTTTTCAAAATAGTATGCCACACACACACCTACACACACCTTTAATTATGTATTTAAATATTTTTCTCTTAAAATTTTTCAGTACAATATTGTAATAAATATGTTCGATGCAATATCATATGTACAATATCGTACTTCAAACAAGTTTTAAATTTATATTATAACAAATTGATCTTATTTTTCACAACCATTCTAACACAAAAGAATGGTGCAATAAGAATGAAGGCTAGGAATGGTAGGGTGGTGGTGTATTCTTGGACCTGCAAACTTTGTTGGGAATATGGTATGTATAGCAAGATTCTCATTTCAAAAACTGAAAGAAAGAGAACATATGTTCTTGCAAATGCTAAGCCTAGGATATAAGATCTGGGTTGGTTTAATTCCATGGTGTCATATGTTAAACTACAAATGATCAAACGAAGAGTCTCATCCTTGCAAGTTGGTATACTTATGAAGTTAAGAAAAATTTCCTAGGAGAGAGATGGCAGGTAATGCATAAGATAGGACCTATCAATTTGAATTACTTTAGAAAATTGTAATATCTACATGACAAGCACTATATGATTCATGAGACATTTTCTTCAATGTGTTAGCATGTAATTGCTGGACATAGAAATAAGCACAGTTCCTTATGAAAATCTAATATATAAACTATGGCAGATTTCTATGGAAATAATCAGCTACTCTGTGACTGGATGTTAATAACTTTATATCTACTACTATAAAAATAGTAAAAATAAAATAACTGGGCTGGCCACAAACCTGATTGGGGAAGTTACTACTGTGTTTTGATGTTTAAACAAGATTTTAAACTGCCTTCTATGTTTCTACTCAAAACAAACAAACAAACAAACAAACAAAAAAAACTTCTCTCAGTTTTGATCTGAAGAGCATCACTTTCCTGAGAACATCTGGCCTAATCCAGATATTTATACCACTCAACTCCAAGGCTCAGAGAACATTACAAAAAGAATATAAGATCTAATTAAAGACAGAGGGGTGAAAAATATTGTCTTTTTGTATGACATAGCGATCACAATCAGGAACTCACTGCACTAGGTCTAGAAATCATCATAAGTGTGAGAGAGCTTATAGGATCCTATCCCTTGCTCCTGGAAAACTCTTAGTTGTAGATAGATGCTGGGAGAGGGTAAATTATTCTTCATTCAGTTGTGTAACCACTAATAATTAACTCATTAGCATATAATGCTTAGGGCTACATCAGAATCCACATGAATGACTTTGGTTAAACCCAATAGCACATACAACAAACCAAAAGACATGAATATGGGCAAGAGACTTGAAGAGAGATGAAGATCTTGACAGATATAGGAGGGCGATGAGAGAAAGTGTGAGGAAAGGGAAATCAGAATACCTTATATACATGTTTAGCATTGCAAAATTAATCTCAGTGGTAAGATATATAATTTTAAAGCAAAATGTATTTCAAATTATTTGTGACAAATTCAATTGTTTAGGGGCTAGAAAATCTAAAGTTTCTCTACTAATATCCAGGATACAATATTTAATTAGTAAATTTACAGTCATAAGTGTGATATACTGAAAATCACTTCATAGACACCAAAGTTCACTTTACAATAAACATTTTTCATCATACAATACTTAAAAAAAATAAAAGAATGTGTCATTTGTACATTATCTTTTAATGTGCAAGGTCTTTAAAACTGGAGGCTTTTAAAACATTAAAAACTTATATGTAAATTCTTAATCTTAAGGAATAAAGCAGAGTGCTAGGAGGGCCTGAGAGCAAGTAGAATCCCCAGAAGTAAAGAGAAGATTCAAAATTATTTATAGGCTTCAGAATAGAAGCACATGATGATGCAAATGCAAACACTGTTGCTGTGGCAACCAACCTATTGTGCAAATGAAATGTGGACTTTTATTTCTTGGAAATGTTATTGCAGAGCAATTTGCTATGACACCTTTCAGGAGTAATACTTGAGTAAGCATATCATGTTTACATTTGAGAGATGCAAAGCTCAAGCTACAGAGACAAATTATTTAGCCTTAATATTATTAATTGTTTTGTCAAGACCTTATTGAGTGCTTTCAGTGGGTTTGGCACCAACAGGCAAAATATAATCAGTGAGAATTTTAATAAAAAGGTAACAGTAAACCCCATGGATACAGAGTATGCAGAAAGTAAACATATTAATAATCTGTCATTGTTTTCATTGGGAGTTATAAGAAAAGAATCAACTTCTTAAGCATGTAACATTGGCTCATGCATTAATTACTTTCCTATTCCTATTTGGCAGAAAGACTCATGGGAGAAAGAAATTTTTTTTTGCATGCAATTCCAATTATTCAAAAAATGTACACAAGTCCTTCCTGATAGCGGAGGCATGGTAGCACTCTTGTGAACCTTGCCTGGCAACAGGAAGCAGATAAAATAGAAAGTGAGAGCAGGGTATGAAATATCAAAGATCATCTTCGATTTCTTTCTCCACCAATTTTCTACCATTCATTATTATTTTTATTAATCATTCTCAAATGACATCCCCTTCTAAGTTAACCCTCCACAACCACCATCTCATCTGCCCTCTCCCCACTTCCATTTGCCTCTTTGAAGGTACTCTCCCATCAATCTACCTACTCCTACCCCACCACTCCAGCATCCCCCTAAGCTGGGATATAAAACTTCCCACGGGACCAAGAGCTTCCCCTCCCATCGATGTCAGAAAAAGCTCACCATCTACTACATATGTATCTGGAGCCAAGGATCCCTCCCTGTACACTCCTTGGTTGGTTGGATAGTCCTTGGGAGCACTGTGTGGTCTGGCCAGCTGATGCTGTTCTTCATATAGGGTTGTAATCTCCCTCTGCTCCTCCAGTTCTTCCACCAGCTCCAAGCATCCACATCTGCATTTTTCAAGTGCTGACAGAATGTCCCAGAGAACAGCCACATCTGGTTTCTGTCACCAAGCACCTCTTAGCAACAGCATCAGTGTCAGGGATTGGCATCTGCAGACAGCATGGATCCCCAGGTGGGGTGGTCCCTGAATGGCCTTGAATGGCTCCAATTTTTGTCAATATATTTTCTTTGGACATGAAAATTTCTGGGTTAAAGATTTTGAGATGGGTGCCCACACACTGATGGTCTTTGGCAAAGAAGCTAAAACCATCCTGTGGAAAAAAGACAGCATTTTCAACAGGTGGTCAGCATGTAGAATGATGCAAATTGATCCATTCTTATATCATTGTGCAAAATTCAAGTTCAAGTGGACCAAGGGCCTCTATATAAAACCAGATATACTGAATCTTATAGAAGAGAAAGTGAGGAAGAGTCTTGAACACATTGGCACAGGGAAATTTTTCCTGAATAGAACACCAATGGTTCATGTTCTAACATCAACAAATGGGACCTCATAAAATTGAAACACGTCTGTAAGGCAAAGGACACTGTCAATAGGTCAAAAAAGCAACCAACAAATTGAGAAAAGATCTTTACCAATGCTACATCTGATAGAGGGCTAATATCCAATATTAACTCAAGAAGTTGGACTCCAAAGAATCAAATAAACCTATTAAAAATTGGGTACAGAGCTAAACAGAGAGTTTTTCAACCAAGTTATCTCGAACTGCTAAGAAGCACCAAAAGAAATGTTCAACATCCTCAGTCATCAGGGAAATGCAAATCAAAACAACCACAAGATTCCACTTCACACCAATCAGACTGGCTAAGATCAAAACCGCAGGGAACAGCAGATGCTGGCAAGGATGTGGAGAAAAAGGAACACTCTTCTATTGTTCATGTGAATGAAAGCTGTTACAATCACTCTGGAAATCAATCTGGGGGTACCTGAAAAAATTGGAAATAATTCTATCTGAAGACACAGATATACTACTCCTGGGCATATACTCAAAAGGTGACCCAACATATAACAATAACACATGCTCCACTGTGTTTATAGCAGACTTATTTATAATAGCCAAAAGCTGGAAACAACCCGGATGTCCTTCAGCAGATGAATGAATACAGAAATTGTGGTACATTTTTACAATGGAGTACTACTAGTCAGCAATGAAAACAATGACTTCATGAAATTCATAAGCAAATGGATGGAACTAGAAACTATCATCCTGAGTTCGGTTACCCAGACCCAAAAGGACATATATAATATGTACTCACTGGTAAGTGGATATTAGCCCAAAGCTCACAATGCCTGTGATACAACCCACAGACCATATGGAACTTAGGAGGAAGGAAGACCTGAATGTGAATGCTTCAGTTCTGCATAGAAGGGGTAACAGGATGATTGCAGGACCTGGGAGGAAGAGATGAGGCAGGTAGAAAAAAGGAACAGAATCAGGTATTCGAAGGGACAATGGGAGAGAGGTACAGAGTACCTCTGAATAAAATGATGTAGGTATGGGCAATGAGGAACAGGGAGTTGTCACTGGAGAATCGCAGATGCCAGGGAATCAAGAGGCTCCCGGGATGGAAGCGGATGACTTTAGCATAAATGTATAGTGAATGGGAAAATAGAAATTGTAGAGACTTCTTCCAGTAGATAGGCAAGGCCCCCAGTTAAGGGATGGGGCCACCTACTCATCTCAAAGATTTCTACCTTCTTTAGGTTTTACAATCCCTTAAATGGTTTCACCAGTTGGGGACATATATTGAATCACGGGAGCCTGAAGTGGACCTGTTCTGATTACAACACTCAGCCCCACATAATGAAGATGGTGACAGTGGTGAAATTCAGCATCAGAAATCCTGCATCAATTTCTGGCTTGGGTTGGAGGCTGAAATTTCAGTACTTGATGCCCAATCCTCATTTCTACTCTGGAGATAGAAGAATGTAAAGGTTTTTTTGCCTTCCCCTTTGTGTCAGAAGACTCTTTGAGTGAAGTGAGGGAGGATATGCAGTTACATACATACATACATACATACATACATACATATATGCACACACATACACACACACACATATGCATAGTATATATGTGTATAGTGTGTGTAAGTGCACATTCTTATTTATGGCCAAATGCCAAAGGCTGCTGTCAGATGTCTCTACTTGTCACTGTCTCCATCCAGGGTTATGAAATGGCTAAAAGAGATGGTTAGTGAGATCCTAGATTTCTTCTGTCTCTGCTTTTCATTATATTTAAAAAATATTTTTCTTAACTGTTTACTATTAAAATAAAAATAAAACAATTGACATATGTATAATCATTATTAAAAAAGAAAGATAAAAGGGATAACTAAAATGTAAAGAATTAAACAAACAGAAAATAATTTATATTTTATTATTTTCCCTAGGTTAGAGTGCTTTCCTAAAGGTATGACAAATTAAAATAATACGTATAAAATGATAGTTGATTTTCACCTTATACTATAACATCCAACATTTCTATAATCCTTGCAGGGGAAAAAAAAAAAGGAAAGCCAGTATGAAGAAATGCTGAGAGAATATCTCTGAGAAATGATTCTGACATTGATACCAAAGGCTGTCAGCCACTAAAGTCTGATTAAACAGATTAGGTCAAACACTGTTTTATTAGCCGTATTACAAGGGAGATGACATATTGAAAATCTTTAGCACTGGTTTCCTGTCAGTAGTGAAAAATTTTACATTAACATGATATCAATCTCTCCATTCCAAGTGTTATTCATCATATAGAATAGATTGAAGTGGTAGCCAGATGACCAGCCACGTAGATTGATTTTGGCATAAAATAGTCTGGATAAAAAGTGAATCAGACATGAAAGTGGATTGAATCCTAAGCTGAAACCTAAGTCCAATAATGAGGAACTTTTTGCAACCTACGAAGGAATAAGTAGAAAGAGTCCTTTGAGGACCAAAACATAACACTGTCCAGTCAATGAACAGTGAAGGGTTAGCCACCAACTGAGGCAAGTAGGGCACAGAGAGTGCTGAAACCTCTGCTAGTCATGTCCAGAGTCTCTGCAGCTTCTCGAAAAGCTATGGCGTATGTAGACATCACTGGGCAAAAATATTCAGAGAACCAACTGTTTCTAAATGGTTTGTTAAAAACTAACCAAAAGCTATCTGTACTTGTGCCCAAGGGTCCTGTTAGTATTCCTAGCCGTCATGGGTGACCTTTAGGAAAAGTTTATTACTGGAACCAAGAGACCAGGAGTTAGCAGATTTCCTACCAGAAGGTAGATAAAGAGATGCTCTGTGACTTGGTAACAAAGATGGTGAATTGCCAAGCTGTCTGGCTTCTTCCTTGATTTGAGACAGAAATCTGGCAGCTTAAAATATAGACTTAGGAGCACTTCTCCCTCAGTAAGGCCTGTTGCTAATGGACAGACTCAATAAGTTCATGGACTTAATTGTATAACAGTTTTGAGTTAATCGACCATCCTGCTCTTCATCAAACTGACCAACATGAAATTAGAAAGACCTTTTAAAGACTTTAAAGCTACTAGCTCTTAGGGAGAGGCCATGTTTTTACTTCTGCTTTTTTTTTTTTTCCTTGTTCCCTACTGCAGTTTGAATGTGAAATCTCTGTCACAGGCTCACGTTCTTTTAATATTTTATTTTTAAGTTAGTTGTACTGGTATTCTTTTTTTTTTCCTTTTGGTTGTTTGTGGGTTTTTTTTTTGTTTTTAAACAACATAGTTGGGGATTTTATTTTATCTTATTTTACGATTGATTTATTTGATGATTTATTTATTTTATGTATATGATACACTGTACCTATTTTTAGATATACCAGAAGATGGCATCAGACCCCATTACAGATGGTTATAAGCCACCAAGTGACTGCTGGGAATTGAGTTCAGGACCTCTGGAAGAGGAGTCAGTGCTTTAAACCACTGAGCCATCTCTTCAGCCCCTAGTGGTACTGTTTTAAGAGGTCAAGGCAAAACCTGGCTGGCATAGACCAATGGGGCATGGCTTAGTTATACCCATTAGCTTCACATACATTCTGAGGTCTCTGCTCCTTGGTTGGTTATGATGGGAAGGAGCTACAAGCTCCTACTTCCATGGATCAAGTCACAATGTTATGCCAAACTCTTCATGCTGTACTATACCTTCTGAACTGTGAGCTAAGTAGAACTTCGCCTCACTTAAATTGCTCCTGTCATTTAATTGTCACAGAGACATGGGATCAGAAATTCTACTTTAATACAAATAAGTATAACTAACCAGTGTTTATTTAACATAGGAAAAAAAACCCTTCCTTTCCTTCTATTTCTTTTCTTCCTGTAATGCTTCTATTTAATACTTTCTAAAATGAGATACTTAGCATCTCTGTCCTTGTTCATCCTACAGTCCACACTTCTACCATGGGGAAACCTAGTCTTACCTTTTGTCAAAATCTATTAACTATGATGGGTGATCAGTCCTCAGCCTTCACACTTTCTGTCACTGTAAAGACTAAATTGTAGTTTCCATATACTCAGAGATTTCGCTTCTGCTACCCATTTTGTGGCTTCCTCAACTCTACTTGGTGAGACCACTGTACATATTCTTTCAGTTTCCTTTATTTTATTCCCCTAGCCTTCTGTCATGATCTCTCCTTTCTCTTTCATATTTTCTATATTTTATAGAATAGTTTTATACTTCTATGACCTTAGTTTTGATTTCTCATCTTAACTTCTCATGAAGGGACTTCTACTGAAGGGACTCAGAGTACCATAAGCAGCTGTCTTGGATGCATGCATGAAGGAATCCCGGAGGAAACTCAGATGTGTATGGGAGGTTCATTGCACTCAGTGCCTACTCAGGCAGATTCTTCCCGTATCAGTGAAGAACATAGTCACATCATTGCTCACATTAGTACATGTGTATACAACTGGCAGCATGCCATAACAATATCAATCAATTCAATTAACTTTTGCAGGGCACATAATAGTTATTCTTATTTTACAAGGAAAGGAACTAACCCAGACATACCAATTTATTTTATATGGTTTTACACTTAGCAGACTGTTTTGAAAATCTATTCTGATTCTACTTAAGTCACAAGAGTAATTCTACAAAAGTGATATAGTTTAATTTCTTACCTCAAAATCACAAGTCATTTGTGGATATCACAAAGTGAGATATATTTCCTGTTTATTTTTTTTAAACAAGCATCTTAACTTCTACCTATCTACCTATCTAAATTTCTTCCATATCAATTAACTCACTGTAGCTACCATAGCCATAACCTGGCCCATGGTCTTTATTATTCCTTCTCTAGATTAGTACACTAGCTTCTAAACTCAATTTTCCATGCTGTAAAGATTTTTAAAAAATGTGATTATACATGTGACTACAGACTTTTGTAAAGTGTACAGCTCAATATCAAGAACCAATTTTACAATACTTTGAAGTCTGCAGTATGAATAGATTAAGCAAAAACTTTAAAACCTTGTGTAGCAATTGGAATTTACAAACTGAAAGATTTTAGTGTCTAAATATTCTTCACCATCAATATTTGAACATTTTCATTGTTAATTAATTAAATTAATTAAATTAAATTAATCCTTTGAATTGTAACAACAGAGAAGTAAAATACTGTAAAAGTCACTTTTATGTCAGTCAAATCAATCTCTGATTATCACTTTGTCTGCCCCTCAGTTAGATGTCATTTTAAAACATGGCTGCTTCCTTTTATAAAGTAACCTTACTTTCATTATATGGGGTTAAAGGTATATACTAAGGATGGGTTTGTATTCTAGCTAAAGTGATCAAAGGGGTGCAGAGAGTCTGTACTCTAGACATCATTGACAGACCTCAGAAGTCTTTGGATGTAATCTCTCACCAGAGAAGCCAAGTTTCTGGACTGAAATTTCCCTACAAAACTACTTGTACTTACTTAGATATACTATTGAAAAGGGAGGATGGGGCTAGACTTCAAGAGTAAAGCCCAAGTGCAGGTAAGGTTGGGATAAGAAGAGGAGTATGAAGAAAAAATAAAAACAAAAATAAAGAAGCAATCATTCCATAATACATATCTTTGATACTAGAAATGGTTTTACAATAATATACCTTTCTTGTCACTGTAAGCACATTATAATTGACAAAAATATCTGAAATAAGACCACTTTGATTTTTAATTTATCCTTGATTAATGTGACATAGATATCTATGTAAATATTCCAGGTTTTATTTTTGCCAATTGCTGCATATTATTTATAATACTTTTAATTATATTAATGTTTTAATATGTACAATTATTAAGTGACTTTGAATATGAAATGCCCACAAAAATAAAAACAAATTTTTAGGGCATAAGACAAGTTACTGGTTAGTGTGTTAAAATAACAAAACCAGTAAATAGTAGGTGATTATCATCTTCAGTTTCCACATCTGCACATAGACTGTATACTGAAAATTTTACAAATGAATTGTATATGAACTAAACAGGCACAGACTTTATATTTTATTATTCACTCAATGGTACAGTAAGATTTGCACAGCATAAGCACTGTATTGTCTATTATATGTAATTAAGACATTATTTCAGGTATTCAGAAAATTGTCTCCAAGTACTATTTAAATACTGCATTAGTTTATATGATGAACCTAAGCATTTACAGGCTTTCGTATTCATAGAGATTCTGTACTCAGTCTTCTTTGAATACTAAAGGAGGGAAAGATTTACTTTAAAAAAAATCATTACCAATCATGCTTAACACATAAGAGACTGCAACACAAATCTTATCTTTAAGTGGCTGTATGTTGTTCATTGTCACTAACTTAATAAATGCAAAAATAGGATGCTCCAAGAAGAATGAATATTTCCTTCTTTATTTTCCATAATTCAACAGATAACAAATTCAAATCATGTTTTGTTACCTGTTGTGCCCACCTCGGCCGGCAAGGAAAACACAACACGGTCGGATTCTTCTCAACAGCCTTTACTGCAGGAACGCCTCAATGCTGCTACGGGAACCCTGGGCACCCAGAGAGGTCTGCTTATATACTCTCAGTCCCCATCCACTCACAGCAGGCCACATTACCTCACCAGGCACGCAGCTTCAGCCAATCAGGGCGACAGGGGCATGTCTCCACCATATATGGACTTGTTTACACTGCCAGCATCATGGTGCACCTGTGCAGCTCTCAAGATGGTCGTGGCTTATTTTCAGGTGTATGAGGAAGTCAGGTGCAAGCCATAAGACTTAGCTGCAGTCCAGGCACCATCTTGGGACTGCTGCCACACCCGCTCCTCACAGTTACCATCACTCTATTACAAGTATATCCATTATGAACATAATTATTAGACATGAGAAAGAAAACTATTTGCAGCGTAGTTGTGTTTCAGGAGGATAGTCAGTTTTAAAATGCAAATTTTAAGTGGCATGTGTAAATAATGTACTTGAACATTAGGAATTTATCCAAATTGAATCTTGACAATGATATATATATACACACACACACACATATATACATACACACACATATATGCATACACATATATATATATATACACACACACACATATATATATGCATATGTTAGATTGTATGTATTTATGCAATACATATTTATATTTTTATTTTTATCTCTGTACATTATCTATATTATTTCTCTCTCTATATACATATCTATCTCTATCTCTATGTATATCTATATGTATATGCATATATATATATAAATAATTGAACAAATGAAACTACACATATGCTAAATATTGTGTTCCTGACTATGACAGATGTTAAAGAACATGATTTTGTATAGCTTTAGTTGTTAACTTTCAGATTGACCTTTTTGATATTAGGACTTTCATTTCAAATTAATGTCAACACACACACACACACACACACACACACACACACTCATGAATAGCATAATTTGAAAGGCATTATTTTGAGATACAAGAAAAAAAGGACAGTTTTATTCACATATAAATATATTTGCAAATAGCTTCATAAAATAGATCCGTTTAGTAAATGGTTTTCTTTTACACATTGCTCTGCTCAGACTGCCATAACACAAAGCTACAGAATGAATAACCAAGACACTGAGATGTTTCTCACTGCCTGGTGGCTGTGAAGCTAAGATCAGGTTGTCAGCATCAATGGACTTTATCCCAGAAGAATGCTTTCCTCTGGATTCTCACAGAATAGAAAGAGAAAAATTAATATTCCTCCTTACATGGGAGCTAACCCTCCATGTGGGACTATCTATGATGACAGTGTCCCACTCTACATACCTTCCAAAGCCCCACCCACATCCTAAAGCCATTACAATAGAGGGAGGGACTTCAGAAAATGAGGTGTGAGACACACCAGTCCATGGCTGTGAATTAATATAGATACTTTAATATATAATTCTACTAGTTCTTTGAGTATTTCATAAAATGTGTCTTGGTCTTTGTCATTCTACTCCTTCCCAGATCCACAGCAAACTCTCATATAAATACTTTCACATGTGTTATTTCTCTCCTAAGCATCACTAATTTAAAACTGAATGTATTACGTTTCACAGAAATGAGTGAAAGTAAAAGTAGTTTCCTGAATTTCACTTTTTTTCAGTGATTATAAATGGTTTAAAGGATTTGAACAGATATGCATATACATTACACACAAACACATAAATGCATAAACCGACACTCATATGCACATACACTTACATGAAAGAACACACACACATACACACACTATATATATATATATATATATATATACATATATATATAATATATATAATATATATATTGTTATATATATATATAAAACAAAAGCCTGTAGAACTAGAAATTGTGTCCCAGAATCTGGACATGATTTTTAGGGTTGTTTCACAATTAACCTAAAATAAAACTAGTTTTGTTTGTGTGTGTGTGTGTGTTATTTTTTTCTTCCAACGAATTTAAGTAATAATTTTCTTTTAAACAATTGTTTAGATCATTTCAAGTCAAAGTGTTTGTTTTTGGTTTTGTTTTGTTTTTTTTTTTTCATGCTTACCAGAAAGACAGTCAATACTACAGAAACGGATATATGTCCTAAATTGACAAAGAATAAAAGGTGTTTTAAATTGAAGAGAAATTATGAAGTCATTAATCTGTCTTAGGACCAGATTTCACTTATTTTTAGGCTACATTTTTATTAGTGCTTCTTGAAGTGTCCTATATGGTCACAACAAATTTAGATCACATAGATTATTTCCCTTATTCTTAAACAATTAACTATTTCCACTCTTAAAATAGCTCACAGTATGTGCTTACTTTATGAGAAGCAGAGAAAAGCTAGAAAAAATTCAGTGGAACACAGAAGCCAGAATCCCTGGCAAGTGATGAAAAAATATGAATAATGAATAGCTCTGCCACACTGTCTCAGCTGCAGCATAAGCTGAGCCACAAGCCTCCTTTAGAATAGGAGCATGCTCACTGCTGCTATCTCTCTGAGCAATTTTCAGGAATGGCTATCTTTCAGTGCAGTCAGACTATCCTCTTCATAGTGTGGGTCACATGTATATCAGCAGACTTGTTAAAGCTCAAAGTGAGCTGACAGCTGCCAAGCTTGCTAAGCAGAGATTTCATTTTCATTACCAGTAGGTGAACTGCTGCATGGGTCTCTTATTAAGGTCAGTCTGCTTCAATAGCCTTAACCTCCTTGAAGCCAGAGCCTTTTCTCTCCATCTCCCTCTCTGCCTTTTTATTACTACCATCTCTTAACCAGGTAAATGCCATAGTAAACTTACTTTTGTTTAAAACGAGATATAAAAATTTAATCCTGGTATTTTTTACAAATCATTTCTATATATTTCAATTTTAAAATTACATTCTTCACAATGGTTTTTCTAATGTAAAGAAAATATCATCTATAGGCAAGTCTTTCCTACCTTGAACATCCCACAAACTTGGAGAACTAAAGTTCAGGACAAAATCAATATCTACCAGAGCTTCTCCAAGCTAGTGGCTTCTAGGGCTTTTGACACTGTGGGTGGGCAGGAAAATGGGTTTGGAAAGAAGCTTTATTATCAGATTATAGATGTAAAATTATGAGAGAGAGAGAGAGAGAGAGAGAGAGAGAGAGAGAGAGAGAGAGAGAGAGGAACATCCACTTCTGTATTTGTCAGGCCTCTCAGGAGACAGCAATATCAGGAGTCTGTCAGCAAGCTCTTGTTGGCATCCACAACAGTGTCTGGTTTTGGTGGTTGTTTATGGGATGGATCCCCATGTGGGGCAGTCACTGGATGGGATAGCCATTCCTTTAGTCTCTGTTTCACACTTTGTCTTCACACGTGTATCTCGTTCCTTAGATATTTTGTTCCCCCTTCTAAGAAGGATCAAAGTATCTACACTTTAGTCTTACTTCTTGACTTTCATGTGTTTTGCAAATTTTGTGTTGGGTAGTCTAAGTTTCTGGGCTAATATCCACTCATTAGTGAGTGAACACCATGTGTGTTCTTTTGAGATTGGGTTATCTCAGTCACTATGATATCCTCCAGATCCATCCATTTTTCCAAGAATTTTATAAACTTGTTGCTTTTAATAGATGCATCCCACTGAATTCAGGAACTAGACAAGGCTGTCCACTCTCTCCCTACCTATTAATCAATATAGTACTTGTAGTCTAGGCCAGAGCAATTACAACAAAAGGAGATCAAAGGTATACAAATTGAAAAGGAAGAAGTCAAAATATCACTATTTGCAGATAATATGATAAAAAATTCACCAGGGAACTCCTAAACCTTATAAACAACTTCAGTGAAGTAGCTGGATATAAAATTAACTCAAACGAATCAGTTGCCTTTCTTTACACAAAGGATAAACAGGCTGAGAAAGAAATTAGGGAAAGAACACTCTTCACAAAGTCACAAATAATATAAAATACGTTGATGTGACTCTAACTAAGGAAGTGAAGATCTGTATGATAACTTTGAGTCTCTGAAGAAAGAAATCGAAAAAGATCTCAGAAGATGGAAAGATCTCCCATGCTCAAGAATTGGCAGGATTAATATAGTAAAAATGGCTATCTTGCCAAAGGCAATCTACAGATTCAATGCAATCCCCATCAATACACCAACTCAATTATTTACAGAGTTTGAAAGGGCAATTTGCAAATTCATCTGGAATAACCAAAAACCTAGGATAGCAAAATCTATTCTCAACAATAAAAGAACCTCATGGAATTAACATCCCTTATTTCAAGCTGTACTACAGAGCAATTGTGATAAAAACTGCATGGTACTGGTACAATGACAGACAGGTAGATCAGTGGAATAGAATTATTTTCATAGTTACAAATATAGTTTAAATTCAAATTTCTAGTTTATTTGGGATTAACATTTTAAAGAAATCAATATATGGTCAATGCTGGTCAAACTGGTTTTTAATATATCAAGAGAATTTTAAATGGAGATTTGCACTCTGATTTTGGCTGACAGAAAAAAGTCAGTATGAATAAATCAAATATTGTGGATTTTGCTAAATAAAATAAATTGAAAATGTTTATTTAAAAATAAAAGCTGGGTATGGTGGAGCATGCCTTTAATCCCAGCATTCGGGAGGCAGAGGCAGGCAGATTTCTGAGTTTGAGGCCAGCCTGGTCTACAAAGTGAGTTCCAGGATAGTCAGGGCTATACAGAGAAACCCTGTCTTGAAAAACCAAAACCAAAACCAAAACCAAAACCAAAACCAAAACCAAAACCAAAAACAAAAACAAAAACAAAAACAAAAACAAAAACAAAACAAAAAAAAAACCCAAAAACCAAAAACCAAACAAACAAACAAAACCCTAATAATAATACTATTACCAGCATCACAGCCCTTGTGAATGAAGACTGGAGTAGAACAATGATCAATTGAGGTGAGTGTGTCTTTAACAGTGAAAATAATCCAAAATTTTCTTGAGAATATGCTTGGTGATTTCATTAAAGTTTTGAGCCTCCCCCTTCATGAGGCTTTTGAAACTAAATCCTTGCCACATTTTTAGAAATCATTAAAAGTTAGTTATTCCAATCAGTAAACAAAATGTATAACCATGCTTTTAAAATAAGCAATCTTTTAAAAATTATGGAATTTAATAAAAAAGACAAAGACAAGTTAACATACTATATAAAGTAGTGAAGACGATGGAAATGAATATAATGATAGCAGAAAGGGAAGAGACAGCGTAAACTAGGGGAGAGTGTGGACAGTTAACCAAAATGAAAGTTGCTTGAAAAGGCAATTGGAAATATAGTATCTTGGTACCCAATTAAATATCATAACTAGAACTGACAATGCTATGAATATATGTAAATAAAAGAAGGTTTAAAGGAGATATCAGTGTAGGGGCTTCAAGAGTTAATTGGCCAAATCTCAAGATATGTGAAGAAACTTTATGGAAACCCCTTGATTTATAAACTAATTATAAAACACAATAGTTTTAATTTTATTTATGAAATTTGCACAGAGACATGAAGGCACAGGTAAATAATGTCATATCGAGAAAACCTGCGTTATTAAATGAGAAAAAAGACAGTGTTAAGCATAGGGTACTTCCTACGGGTTATTGGTCAGCAAGGCCATAGAGGACTGCAATAACAACTCACACTATTGCTTTTGGTCTGTGTAGCCCACTATGTTTAGATGGTAAGTTCCTATTAATGTAGACACCACACACTTTGCTAGTTATAGGATATAGAATAATTAACCTCAAACTTCTCGGAGACATTCTTTCATGGATCAGGTAGTGCTGTGTAGGTTCACAAGGGATCAAATATATTGATAATCTTACCCAGGACGGAATCCCCACATTAGAATACTGATGTGTCAAGCAATATGTGTCTACTGTTGTAGTAATAGCATTACTGTTTGGAGGTAACCAATTGCTTGCTGATTGGTTTAGAGGCCTAATACACCAATGGTAAGATAGGGCCTATGGAGAAAGATACTTTTTTTTGGTTCTTATGTATATCCATATCATGAAATAGCCTTCTAAATATTTGTGCTTATAACCATAGTCTTCTAATGTTCATAACTTAAATTAGAAAATATTCTTATTGCAGTAGGTTAAGCAAAGACTCAATACTTTTCAAAGTGATGAGATTGTGGCTGCAAATCATTATTCCTAAATAACTCATTGGTATTGTTCTCTGATCTAGTGAGATCAAGAGAAACATCAAGGGTGGATAGAATTATGTAGACACCAAAGAATAGGAAGAGATGTCACAAATTGCTGTCTATAGTACAAAACATTGCTGTGGTACATATAAACTCACAGAAGTTAAGGTTATGTATATAAGATCCATGCACAATTGAGCCAGTAAAAATTACAATATAGAGATGAGAAAGTATCTTATAGACACTACCCTAGCTGAGGAATTACTGGCAGAAAAAGGAAAGTTATTATTTTTCTTGAGGAGTGTGTACATTGGTAGGTTGACCATAATTCAATAGATTATCTAGAGCTTTGTACATATGGGCAAAAGTTACTGAATGCAGTGCACACCTTAACCCTCAACCACTCACCCTCATGCACACGGACAAGGGATTTTAAGAGGGGAATATTGGTGTGTGCATGTTTGTTATATAACAAATATTACATGCAGGATACACACACACATACACACACACACATATGAACACACACATATATCACTTAGAATTATAAACTGAAGTCAACAATTTCAGAGTTTAATAATTGAGTCTCTTCATCACTTTCTCTTCCTTTAGTTTCAGTAGATCTGGTTTTATATGTAGGTACTTTATCCACTTAAGAGCCTCAAATGTATGGGCACAGGGAAAATATCCTGAACAGAACAAAAATGCCTTGTTCTCTAAAAACAATAGACAAATGAGACCTCATAAAATTGCAAAGCTTCTGTCAGGCAAATGACACTGTCAATAGGACAAAAACAGCAACCAACAGATTGAGAAAAGATCTTTACCAAGCCCACATGCAATAGAGGGCTAATAGCCAACATATAAAAAGAACTCAGATAGTTAGACTCCAGAGAATCAAATAACATTATTAAAAATGGAGTATGTGGGAAGCCGTCCCTATCAATCTGCAATCACCATTACAAGATGGCGCCGGTTTCTGCTGTGCCTACGTGGCCTAACTGGTAAACAAGCAATATGCGCATGTGCAAGAGTGTGTTCACGCCAAGTCACTGCCCATCCCAGGGCGTGCTGAGAGAGCAGCCAATCAGGTGTGGACACGCTGCATTGAGGTGTATATAAGCAGCGCCTTTTTGGGGCTCGGGGTCTTCCTCTTCAAGCTGAAGCTAGCGTAATAAAGAATTGCTGCAGAAGGATCTGGTTGTTCGTGTGAGTGTGTGTGTGTGTGTGTGTGTGTGTGTGTGTGTGTATGTGTGTGTGTGTGTGTGTGTGTTCTTGCTGGCGAGACAATAACACGCGAGAGGAGTGCAGAGCTAAACAAAGAATTCTCAACTGAGGAAACTTGAATAGCATAGAAGCACCTAAAGAACTGTACAACATCCTTAGTCATCAAGGAAATGCAAATCAAAATAACCCTGAGATTCCACGTCACACCAGTCAGAATGGCTAAGATCAAAAACTCAGGTGACAGCAGATGCTCGCCAGGATGCGGAGAAAGAGGAACACTCCTCCATTGATGGTGGGATTGCAAGCTGGTATAACCACTCTGGAAAACAGTCTGGCAGTTCCTCAGAAAATTAGATACAGTACTACCTGAGGACCTAGATATATCACTCCCAGGCATATACCCAAAAGATTCTTCAACACATAACAAGGACACATGCTCCACTATGTTCATAGCAGCTTTATTTATAATAGACAGAAGCTGGAAAGAACCCAGATGTCCCTCAAACAGAGAAATGAATACAGAAAATATGGACCATTTACACAATGGAGTACTACTCAGCTATTAAAAACAATGATTTCATAAATTTCTTATGCAAATCGTGGAAATAGAAAAAAATCATCCTGAGTGAGGTAATCCAATTACAAGAGAAACCATATGGTATGCACTGACTAATAAGTGGATATTAGCCCAACAGCTCGTAATACCCAAGATATATTCACAGATCACATGAAGCTCAAAAAGAAAGACGACCAAAGTGAGGATTCTTTGGTCCTTCTTAGAAGAGAAAATAAAATACTCAAGGGAACAAATACAGAGACAAAGTGTGGAACAGAGACCAAAGAAAAGGCCATCTGGACACTGCTTCACATGGGGATCCACCCTATATACAGTCACCAAATGCAGACACTATTGTGGATTCCAATTAGTACACGCTGACAGGAGCCTAATATAGCTGTCTCCTGAGAGGCTCTGCCAAATATTAACAAATGCAGAGGGCAATGCTCACAGCCAACCATTGGACTGAGCATGGGATGCCCAGTGGAGGAGTTAGTGGAAGGACTGAAGGAGCTGAAGGGGCTTGCAACCTCATAAGAAGAACAATAATATCGGCCAATCAGACCCCCTGCCCCAGAGCTCTCAGGGACTAAACCACCAACCAAAGAGTACACATGGAGGGACCCATGGCTACAGCAGCATATGTAGCAGAGGAAGGCCATGTTGGGCATCAATGTGAGAAGAGGCCCTTGATCCTGTGAAGGTGTCATGCCCCAGTGTAGGGGAATGCGAGGTTGAGGAGGCAAGAGTGGATCATGGGGGAACATCCTCATAGAAGCAGGAGGTGGGGGGATAGGATAGGGTGTTTCTAGGGGGGAAACTGGGAAAGGAGATAATATTTGAAATGCAAATTAAGAAAATACCTAATAAAAACATTAAGATTTTTAAAAAGTGTAAATAATCAAAAGCTATTTCTTGATTGATGCAACAGAATCTCACAATGTATCTCTGGCTACAATGGATCTCACTGGCTGAAAGCTGACATAAGTCTCTTGGCTTGCACCTCCCAAGTAATGTGATTAAAATCATTCATAAGTATGCCAGTCCCAATAACCAATTTTATCTCTATATACCAGCAATGATTCATAGGTGTACATTAAAACAAAAAAGTACATTCATATTCCCTCAAAAGAAAAGAAGATAAAAATCTAACAATACATAGGAGTTTTATGCTAAAATTATAAAATTTATAGAATATTCAAATATTATTTCTACAAATATTCAACAAGACTTTACATGTTGATTAGCCTCCCGAACCTTAGAATTTTCTTTGGTAATATGAGAAACTCCCAAGCCCACTACAATGTGTATTTTATGTGGATATAATAATTAGATTGCAGTTTGGCAGAGGCTCACAGAGTTCAGTTCCTCGGGAGAGTGAATCAAGATATCAACCAATCTTAGTGTGCACTATTAACTTTTATAAGAAATTCAATGAAAGAATATTATTGAAAAGAAATTAACAACAAGTAAGTCCTCAATTGGTCTTAATTTTTTTTTAAGTTAAGAACCTAGATGTCCCCAACTGAGCAATAGATACAGAAATTGTGGTTTATCTACACAATAGAATACTACCAAGCCATTAAAAAACAATGACATCATGAATTTTCCAGGCAAATGGATGATAACAGAAAATACCATCTTGAGTAAAGTAACTCAGACGCCAAAGGACATGCATGATATATACTCACTTATAAGTAGATACGAACCATAAAGTAGATTAATCATTCTATACTCATCAGACCAATGAAGCCTAAAAAAGCAAGGAGGACCCAAGAAAGATGGTTAAATCTTTCTCAGAACGGGAAACAAAATAGATATGGGAGGTCAATCGAAGGAGAGAACTTGGTCGAAGCAGGGATGTGGAGGCAAGTGGGGTGCAGAGGATCATAAGGAAAAGAGAGGTGGAAGCATTCTCTACAGCATGCCAGAGCCCTGGAATGCAGAGAGGCCTGAGGGATTCTATGGGAGTGAATCTAGCTGAGAGTCCTAGCATATGAGAGTATGGATCTTGAAATGACAACTTCCTATAGCCAGACAGGATCCCCTGTGGAGAGTTAAAGACACCAACTCATCCACAAAAACCTTCAAACCAAAATGTTTCCTGCCTGCAAGATGTACAGGGACAAAGATAGAGCAGAGACTGAAGGAATGGCTAACCAATGACTGCCCCAAATTGAAACCCATCGCACAGGCAAGAACGAATCTCTGACACTATTAATAATACACATTTTTATTAGATATTTTCTTCATTTACCTTTCAAATGCTATTCCGAAAGTCCCCTACACCCTCACCCCGCCCTGCTCCCCAACCCATTCCCACTTCCTGGCCCTGACATTCCCCTGTACTAGGGTATATAATCTTCTCAAGACCAAGGGCCTCTCCTTCCAATGACAGCCGACTCTTCTGCTACATACGCAGCTAGAGACACAAACTCTTGGGGTACTGGTTAGTTCATATTGTTGTGCCTCCTATAGGGTTGCAGACCCCTTCAGCTCCTTGGGTACTTTCTCTAGCTCCTCCATTGGGGGTTCTGAGTTACATCCGATAGATGACTGTGAGCATCCACCTCTGTATTTGCCAGGCACTGGCTTAGCCTCACAAGAGAGAGCTATATCAGGGTCCTGTCAGCAAAATCTTTTTGGCATATGCAATAGTGTCTGGGTTTGGTGACTGTTTATGGGATGGATACCCAGGTGGGGTAGTCTCTGGTTGGTCCTTCCTTCCATCTCAGCTCCAAACTTTGTCTCTGTAACTCCCTCCATGGGTATTTTGTTCCCCATTCTAAGGAGGAATGAAGAATCCACACTTCAGTCTTCCTTTTTCTTTAGGATATCATCCTGAGTGAGGTAACCCAATCACAAAAGAACTCACATGATATGCACTCACTGATAAGTGGATATTAGCCCAGAAACTTAGAATACGCAGAATGATACACTTTTATGCTTGCAAACAGGAACCTAGCTTAGCTCTCCTCTGAGAGGCTCGACCCAGCAACAAATGGAAAGAGATGCAGAAACTGACACCTAAACATTATGTGGATCTCAGGGAATCTTACAGAAGAGTTAGAAGAAGGATGGAGGGACCTTAAAACAACAGGGAATCTACACTAACATGGTCAACTAATCTGGATTGTTGGAGGCTCCCAGGGACTAAATCATCAATCAAAGCCCAAGCACCTAGGTCACCCCTGAAGTATGTAGCAGATGTACCACGTGGTCCTCATGAGTATCTCCCAACAACTGGAGCAGGGGCTGTTTCTGAGCCCATTGTTTGCCTGCCTGTAGATCCTGAGCCCCTAATGGAACACCACATCTGGCCTCAGTAGGAGAGGATGCACCCAGTCCCCCAGATACTTGTCTCCAAGCTGGAGTGGGGTGGGAAGTAGGGAGTTGAGTTAGTGTGAATGGATGACACGCAGAGTGGGGGTCCTCTTCTCAAAAGGGAAGGGATTAACGAATAGGGGGACAATTTTTGTGAGGTAGTACTGGAAGGAGAGGAAGAGCTGGTATTGGGTTGTAAAATGAATAAATAAATAATTTTTAAAAAGAAAAATTGGACAAATATTTAATTATTAAATTTAAAAATCATGAAAGAGTGTCTTCAAAGTCTAAAATGTAGTAAAGGGTATTTACATTTGGTAATAAAAGAAGTATCGATAAAAGGCAAAGTATGTGATTTAAATTTCATTCTATTCAAATTTTGGTTCTACAAAATACACTTAACAGCACATAGATGAGCTATGGACAGGGAGCAATTATTTGTAAAATCCATATCCAACAAAATAATATTCTCACTGGGCAGTGGTGGTGCACGCTTTTAATCCCAGCACTCGGGAGGCAGAGGCAGGCAGATTTCTGAGTCAAGGCTAGCCTGGTCTACAAAGTGAGTTCCAGGGCTATAAAGAGAAACCCTGTCTCAAAAAACAAACAAACAAACAAACAAACAAAATATTCTCATGAATTTCTACATACATAATTTATTGGTATTCTTTTAAGAATTCCTATCAGAAATGGCCATTTTACTGAGGGGAATATACAACTGCCAATAATTTACAAAAACAATTAGCATGCTTAGATAATAGGAAAATAAAAATTAAAACATAATAAAAAACTATCTGCTTTCATAACAGTTAAAATAAAATTGTAACAGCACCAGAGCAAGGATACTGAGCTATTCAATCTTTCATACATTCCTATGTGTAGCAAAAGCCACAATCATACTGGAAAAGCAACTGCAAAAATGTTAAGCCTGGATATACAATTATCAAAATTAATTAAAAAATTAAATAATGCAAATGTTCTAAATTACCACTTCTCATGCCAATATTTTGGTGTAAATCTATACAGTTATATAGCAAGTTACCAAATTGGGAGGGGCTCAAGCACACCTACATGTCAATCTTCAGTTCTTTTAGGCTAAAATTGGAGGTCATTAATGGGAGGGAGAAAATGGAAGAAGGGGAAGGTAAGGGGTAGATGTAGTGCGCACAAAGTATATTATATAAATGCTGTGTGAAAATGTCCTTATGGAACCTAATGCCATGGAAATGAATACATATTATTAATCAACTAAAATTTTAGGTTCAGTTAAAAATAAAATCCAACTAAGATATAAAACCTATTTAATGTGCCTTTTAAGGATAGAGTTATACATTTTGAGATTTGAGTTCTAATTTGGAGTACATTAAAATGATTGAAATGAGGGAAAGTGATTGCAACTCTCACATACAATATCTTCATGAAGTCACAGATACCCAACTAATTAGAGGATATTTTTAGAAGAGCTGAGTTCTTTGATTGTCCCAAGTTCCTTTCATGAATTTTAATAACTTTGCCTGGCTTTGAGTTTGGCACACCTTCAATATGGAGAGCCAAATATCTTGAATACAAATTTTTAAACTTCCCATTAATCATTAAGAAGTAAGATGCTTTGTTCGAGCTTTTGACAGTACTTTATTTTTTATTGTTTGAAATTACAATTACATCATCCCTCCCCAGATTTTTCTCCCTATAAACCCTCATGTATACTCTTTTTCAAGAGAGCATCTCTTTGAAGCCCATGACTTCTTTTCTCCTTGCTATTACATGTATATATTATACATAATATATAAATGTGCATGTACCATACTTAATTACACATACACACATATTAACTGCTCTGTCTGTATAGTATGTGTAACAGGGCTGTTACATTTGGAATTGTTGCGCATTTCCTGGGCAAGATTATTTCTCTCATTATCAGCATTCAATTTTTGGCTGTGGGTCTTAGAACTGGGTTGAGGTCTGTTGAAATTTCTTTGCAAAAGAGGGAGAACTTTTTATAGGAAATCACAACCAATCAAAATGCAGAATTGTGGAGCCCAGTCTCACTGGATCCATCTACAAGAGAATTCTACTCATAATATTCAAGGTGTATTGTGGAAGAGGGTGAGAGATTGTAAGAACCAAAGCATAAGGGAGATTGTTGTGACACTGTATACCCTACAAGTATCAAAATTTACATCCTCAAAGTGTCGCAAATATGACTGCCTAAACTTGAGATGAACAAAGATTTTACCAACACATGTGATGGTTCTCTTGAAATCATTTACATATATAAAATACAATTAGTTTGGTCCATTTTATAACTAGTTACCCAAATTAGACTCACTTCTATAATTATAATCTAAGAAGGTTCTTCAGATAAATACCTAGAATATTGGATTTTACCTGATTCTGCATCCACTTAAATTGACAAGCATCTTTAGCTGTCACAACAGAATAGTGTCTGTGTTGGAAAAATATTAATACATAGTTGGAAAAGGATTTTAGATATAAGTAATAAAATCTATATAAACATGTTTCTTATTTTTGTGAGTGGATCAACTTGTGAAAATATTTGAGCATTTCTGTGCATTTATGGTAGACTTAAACTGGTTTAAAAATACTGATTTATCACTGACTTTAAATTATAGTTAGAGTATTCTGCAATTCATTTGGTCTTATTTAATTCATTTATATTTTTGAAGTTAATAGTTTTGACAATTTCATATATCTAGAAAAGGAGGGGTTCATGACCAGCTCCCAGTATTCCTCTATCCTCCCAGATAGGCTCCTCTTCCTCTTTTTCCAAATGCATCCTTCTACTTCCACTCTTTTCTTTCCCTCCCTCCCTCCCTCCCTCCCTCCCTCCCTCCCTCCCTTTGTTACCTGTTTGCCTTATTTCCTTTTTTTGTACACACTAATTTAATTCAAGTTACTTATATAAAACTATACGTTTTATTTTATTTTTAAAATAATAAAAGCTAAAAGGTCTAGAGTTCAGGACTGATACACTTCCTATTTTCATTTTGTTCTCAGTAGGAAAAAGTTAGCAGAAGACTGATAAAGCATTATTTCTACTCTTTTCCAGAATGTATTGTGTAGGCTAGATAGCTTTATTTACTCTAAGTTTGCAAGGCAGCTGCCTTCACTACTTGTCAAAATGACATGTTAAAATACTTAAGAATTATTAATGCGAACAGTAATTTTGTTTGATTTCTCTGCCTTCATAAAGCCCCTTAAATTGTTCAGGATTCTGGTTAAGCCAATAGTGCTCACAAAGGAAGCAAAATAGCACCCAAGCAAAGCAGCTGAATTTAAAGGACCTGAGGGAAACGCTTTGATGTTTTGCACTGAGTATGGGATGGGTGCTGCTCTTTGTTCTTTTTGAAAGTAGCATGCCATTCAGAGACATCTAAAATGAGAAACTATTGCTGCTGCCTAGATTATTTACAGATGAGAATCTCTGCATTCAAGTGTTTCAAGTAACAATGTACACTTTGCACCTGCATTTTCTGGGATATTGAGCATGCTTTTCAAAAATGTTTGAAGCTGAGGAAGCAAACTTTAATGAGTAAATCTATAAAAGTAGAAAGTTAAATCAATAAAGTAATGCTTGTCCCTTCAAGATTTTTGTCAATTGTCATCAGATACATCAGGTACCAAGTACTGAAGGGTCTTTCAATCCCAATAAACACTTTCATTTTATCCTTATCTACATCTTATTGTCTCTGTTTTCTCTTTTAGGAGCAGAATGGCAGTTCACTAATAAAATCAGAGACACATGTGTAACCCTATAACATAAAGTGACAATCAAGTGAATATAATAAAGTGTACATACTGATACATTTTAAAGATTCAACTTTTGAACATTATTGGCTTTGGTGCACATAAATGGCTGACACACATACATAAAAGGACATAACAGGGAATTATTGCATTATCTACAAAGGCTTCTTTTACTTTGGAAGCTGAAGCCAGGTGCCAGTAGAACCTGGCAGGCTTTGAAATCTTGTCTTTTTCCCCTCACAACCAGGCTGTAGCCATACATCAAAAGTAGCCATGTTAGCACAAGCACTGATTGCAGCACCCAGGCCTTCATCATTGCCACTCAGATTCTTAGCAGGGTCACATTATTAGAAGGTGTGCTTTAGGGTGTCCTATATTTTTGCCTTTCATGTCCTACTCTTGGCCGATTCACTTGAGTTTCTTGGGTAAGAGCAGTCTCTCCATCTTCCACCAGATCATGAAGGGATAAAATTGGAAGCATCAAATGTCAGCTGTACAGTTGCCATCCCAGCTCACCCACCTGCCAAGCTTTGATCATGAGTTTGGTCAGAGGAGAACTGGAGGTAGTTATTATGCCTTCTATCTCCAGAAAGAAGCCATTCCATTATCACAATTTAGAGGAAGCCAAAATTGTCTGAGGTTCCTCAAGCAGCACAAGACAAACAATATGCCATTCTAGGAAATCAGCTGCAATTCATGTGACAGTCATATCATTTATCATAGCCAAGGGCAATACCAAAGGAGAAACAGATGTTTTCTTTATTAAAGTTAGTGATATGTGTCCTGCACATGTGTGTGCATATATGCATTTGTATAGAATAAAGAGCATGGTAAAATAAGCATTCAAATACTATCTTCTATCTATATCTACCTTTCTTTCTTCATATATATGTCTATATGAGAGTAGACAAATACAAATGACAGTAAGGCAAATATCACTGTCAAGACTGGGTATCTGTGAACATCAAAACTGACCATAGTATATCTTCTAAAATAAAAACTAATAGAATAATCAATGCCTCTCCTACTATGAGTAAAAGCATATCCATATATATATATATATATATATATATATATATATATATATATGTTTATATATTAGTGTTTATACATAGTTAAGTTTATATACATGACATTACCCATTGAGAGAAACAAAAGTATTATTCACTGAAGAGCTAAAGTGTAAATTTTGCCACCTAGAGTCTTTCAAAAGAGAACTGGGTACATACTGTTGGCACTAAAAATGAGAGAATAAAGATGCAGAAGAGTGAATGGTTCCCTGCTGTGTGCTTCCTAGACAGAGCCATTCTCAAGGACATTCTTACCAGCAAGAGCTTCGGGCTTTTGGTTTCAATTCCACTTGCAATCATGAGAGACCAGTTGCATATTGGAATCCCTATGCATGCTTAATTACACTATCAAATCATCTGTTAATTTTTGTGGCTGGCTAGGGAGAAATAAGAATGCAGATGAAGCAAACCACCAGATTCAAGTAGGAAATGTTTCTCTTCTAACTATCATTTTATCCACAAGTTTTAATCTAAGAATCAAGTCTTTCCTGCTTCTTGCTGAAAAACGTGTGGTTAAACAAACAAGAGTGATAGAAATCTAATCTAATTTGAAAGATTGTATTTCTGTTGGCATTAAGTTGGTCATACCATATCTTCTGAATGAAAAAAATGCCAGTTTCTTCTACTAGTGAAGCAATGTGGTGAGCACAAAGGAAAATGATATCAGGTATCACCAATCCTGAAAAATCTTTATCGAGGTGAAGATTAGAAATGCCAGTTTCATTGATTAGTTTAATTGGGTATTATGTCCTCAAGTTGCTCTTTTATGTTCTGGGAAACCATTGCAATACTGACACGTATTTCATAGTACCAAAGAAATAAAAACACTATTCATATTCCTATACATAGGATATGAAATCTATGGAATATTATGTAAGATAGTTAATAAAATACCATATAAAAGAACTATTATTTTAAAAATTTAGCATTCATGTGGTTCAAATAATTCTAATTTTTAAATTCTCAAGCCAAAGTGGAGAATGTTTTCTTTTATTTCTCTTTTTATCTTTGACAAATTATCTCATAGAGCATGAGGGGGCTTTTACCCTCTGATCATCCAGCCATTAATTCTAATATAGGGATTAAAAATATAAATAATATAACACACACATGGTCAAAGATTTCTTAAATGCTCACTAATGTTTTCTGTCTTTCTTTATATTACCCATGTGGTTCTCTTAAAACATATTGGATCATTGAAAGAAATTCCACTGGCAATATAATCTTTACATATACAAAATCAGCTCATCTTATCTATAAAAAGAAATTTTGAAAATACAATTTGAAGCAATCTTATTTATACCTGCTGAAATGAAAATAGTACTATTGTGATCTGTAGAAACCACAGCAATATGCACACACTGAAATATTGAAATAATTGTAGCTGTCATTTTTAAAACTATGTATTTCTTATTGATTGTGGTAATGGATAGAGGTGAGGGCATTTTACTTGTATCCCAACATGGTTTAATATATAATGGACTATATTACTATGAAATGGTGGTCTAGAGAAATAATTTCTCACTATAGAAGTGAGAATGTATTATTAAAAGCATATGATACTATGAGCATTTCTTCCAGTAAGATGATGGTTAATCAATTTCTGGTAACATACTGGATTAATAATAGTTGTTATCTTATTATTTTACTTCTATCCAGATGGGTTTTTGCACTTAGCATTCATTTTATCTATTTTAAAAAGTCATCTGAGCCTATGGACTTGCTCTTCTGTCTCACTAAGTATTTTTGTGGGTTGCTTAGTCATTTTCTGCCAAAAAATGTGCCAGAATGGCTCTTCATATTCCAGAGAAATAAGACATTGAAAATTCATAGTAAGTCTCCTATTAAATTGCTATACATGGTGTTATATTTTAATGAATGCTTGGATCTAGCACATGGACTCTTCTCTTAAGTGCTTCTAATTTGTATTTGAAGGAGAACACATGCGGGGGACAGAATGAAAATAATCATTGAGAAAATTAAGATGTTCTCCGTCCTCTCATTATATATTATTTCCCCACAAAAACCTTAAAGGAAGTTCTTAACATTTAGTGGTTCATGGCTTTGTCATCTCTTTTATCTTGTCTATGTGAACCATGTACTTAGAGAGAAATTCTGGGTTCAGAAGGCTTCCATCAGCTTATGATATCTATATATGATTTAAGTAGCACTTTTGACCATGTGTTTCCTAATGAATAGTAGATTCAATTAGATTATAAAAACTGAAATAAGTGGTAGAGTGTTGCGGCCTGCCCGCAGTCCACAACACGAACGGTTCAACTGAGAATGGCAGTTTGAGCTGAAAAGAGAGGAATCTAGACGGGGCAGAAGAAAGAATGGAGCTAAGACAACATTCTGATCAAAGCTCAATTTTACTATTTTCAGACACTCAGTTATAAAGGAAGGGGGAGGGAACCCAATTTCCCGCCAAGTAACTCAGGGTCCACACGTGTGTGCCTCCAGGCAGCAAAGGCAGGGTCCAGCAGTAGGCGTGGCAGGACGAATGAGCAGGTAGCTCCACCCTTGAGCAAGCAGGTTCCAGGCTGGGGGAAGGGAGGCCACATCTCCTCCCATTAGTTAACAAAACAAACAAACAAAAAAAAGGGGCTGGCCTGAGGCAGAAAAATTATTTATGTTCAATAGTTCTGCCGGAGTTCTTAGGGCTAAAGAAAAAACATGTTTCCGTGGGATTCCCTAACTTTTCTAATGGTAAACTGTATT
Organism: Mus caroli; assembly: GCF_978045245.1. Classification (NCBI taxonomy): domain Eukaryota; kingdom Metazoa; phylum Chordata; class Mammalia; order Rodentia; family Muridae; genus Mus; species Mus caroli. The sequence goes on from NW_028227265.1 coordinate 70,408,330, forward strand.
TGGCTAAGACTGTCTTTATTATCCTAGTAAACCACTAACAGAATAGGCTCTGACTTTATAATGCTAATTAGTGCTGAATAGGTAACTACCTGTTTGCAATTTAAGTAGGGCGTTGGAACCCTGGCTAAGTTTAACTAAACAAATTTAGAATAACACTGAGCTGATAATCCTCCGCAATTTTGGGTGACAGGCGGGGAAAACAGGGAGAAGGGGTAAGACCAGCTCTTTAGTACAAGGCCAGTTGGCTTTTTTTTATTTGGGTGGGAGGCAGTGAAGGGCTTGCCCTTTCGACAGTAAGGTCTCCAACCTCTCTCCCCCCTATTAATTAAGTTTAAATAGGCAATGCTTAACAGAGGTGATCAAATGATTTTTTTCATCCATAGATGAGTGGGCCTTTAACCTTGACTTGGGTGGACATTGACCTGATTCCTCCCGTGAGCTTTATAACAACTCACATCTGTGGCTCTTGGTATCTTTTGGGGAGGGGAGGCAGAGCCTTAGGTATTTTTGGTTTTTAGCTGGAGTCAGATACCAACCTCCTTCAAATCAGGTGTGTCGCACAGGGAACTCAGAAACGGTCAACCTGGACCTTCCCTCCGCAGTAATCTCCTGCGCCAAGCGGTACCCATACTGTATTCATATGATTATGAATCAGTATCACAATTCTGAGCTATGCGCGGTCTCTATATGAGACTTGTCAACCTCAGATTTAGCAAAGCCTAGACAAGAATTATGTCCATATTAACACCATTAATTTTGGTTAAAATAGGAGCTGAAAGTCTTTCCTCTTCATCTCTGTTATTCCCTAGCCTGAGGAACCAAGGACACCTTGCAGTAACAGCAAGGGTGAAAAGCCAGAGGCCAGCTAAGGGACTAAGCCCATCTCTATCAAAATAAGAACTAATCTCTGTAAATATATGAAATTTCTACTTCCCTAGCTCTCCTGGTAAATCTAAATCTTATCTCAGACTGAAAGCCACGTGCCGGGATGTCCTTGGAAGGGAGATTAGCAGTATCACCTGTTTGCTCTTAGGGGCAGAGAACCGGAGAATGTATATTGACCTGCTTGAGAAAAGAAAGAAATCTAAACAATGAGAGGGTAGCAATGTAAATTTTCTGTTTGGAGAAGTCAAGGTACTTTATTTAGATGCAAATTGTAAAGCTAAATCTAGTTTTTGGCCTCCTGTAGGGGATTTGGCTAGAGAGGTGAAACCTTTCATGATCACGTTGGGCCAGAGCAACAGGATTCGAAACTAAAGCTTCTCCTATTAGAGCTCTGTCAATGCGATCATTACCCTCGGCCAGAGGCCCAGGAAGACCAGAGTGAGACCGTATATGGCCAATATAAAACGGATTTTTCCGGGCAAGAATGATGTTTTGCAATTCTGAAAATAAGGATCCTGATGGCGTATTGAAGTTAAACATACCACAGGTTTCTAATAAGGGTACTGACTGAGCAACATATAAACTGTCAGTAAAGATATTAAAAGCCTCATGTACAGACTGAAAGACCTTTAGCACTGCTGTTAATTCGGCTAGCTGAGCCGAGAGACCAGGAGTCTCTACGATAACCTGTTGATCATTAATAAGATATCTTAAGGTAATGGGCAATTCCTCTATCTGAGTGATTTTTGTTAAAATTCAGTCCATCATCAGAGTTTCCACATTTATCAATTTTTGAGTTAAGAAGATCTTTTTCTGAGGAGGCCTTCTCTGATAGGCACTCCTCCTGAGATACCACAAGCTCCGCCTGAGGGCAATTTAGCCCTGGAGAAGTTGCATCTTTTATAGCATCATTTACAAGCGCCCAGACGCCTAGGGTAAAATTATCTGTCTGAGCAATATTCAAGGACTCACCAACTTTCTCCCAGGTTCCACAATCTATTGTTTCTTCTTTCTTGAACCATGGACAACAGCTATCTATCTTATCTAAAAAATTTCTTACTAATTGTACTTCAAGCCTTACTCCTCTGGCCTGAAACAACTCCTGAAAACTAAAAATAACCGCCTGATCCATGACTTTAAACCCTTCCTTCTTCCACCTAAGCAGCTTTCTAAAAAGCTGTGGCACACCGCCTGTCTCCGTATCTAGTTCCGATTAATGAGCTGCTGACCCAAGCAGAAACAGTGTTGGGTTAGCACTGATTCAAACTTGATTCGTATCCTACCGCATCCTCAGCAACACTTTACAAAACTGAAATTTTAGGCTAGCATGTGTACCTGTCCGTTGCTCCGATGCTCTGATACGAAGATCCTTTCCTTTCTTGTGGAGCTCCACACAGCAGTCGTTTCTCTTAGCATCCCTCTGCCATTCTTCAGGTCCCAGTTCTGGCGCCAACTGTTGCGGCCTGCCCGCAGTCCACAACATGAACGGTTCAACTGAGAATGGCAGTTTGAGCTGAAAAGAGAGGAATCTAGACAGGGCAGAAGAAAGAATGGAGCTAAGACAACATTCTGATCAAAGCTCAATTTTACTATTTTCAGACACTCAGTTATAAAGGAAGGGGGAGGGAACCCAATTTCCCGCCAAGTAACTCAGGGTCCAGTAGCAGGACGAACACGTGTGTGCCTCCAGGCAGCAAAGGCAGGGTCCAGCAGTAGGCGTGGCAGGACGAATGAGCAGGTAGCTCCACCCTTGAGCAAGCAGGTTCCAGGCTGGGGGAAGGGAGGCCACAGTAGAGTTTAATGATAAGGAATATTTTGTTTCAACTCTGACAACACTGAATGAAAGCTTCTGAACTGGCTATATCATTTCCACAAGAAGGAACCCACATCTGACATTTCTTGGGTAAACAAGAACTAGAAACTAGGTAGTCAGAGACTTAGGGCAAAACCAAACATGACTGGTCTAAAAACAAAACCAATATGTTTTCTAATGATATTCTGCTTCTACTATGTTTGGTGATTTATTCAGTCACCATCATAGAGGTTTCCTCTGGCAGCAGATTGGAACAGGTTCAGAGAACTACAGACAGACATTAAATAGAGGTCTAAATGGGAGGTCTCCATCATATCCATGAGAAAATGTCATGGAAGAGAAGTTAGAAAGAGTTTAAGGGCCAGTGCTGATGGAAGACACCATGAGAGCATGACTGTGCATCAACTGAGAAAGGCATGTATGATCTTTCAGAGACTGAGGTAACAAGCAAGGGCCTTGACAGGTCTATACTATGTCCTCTGTGTATCTACCATAGTTATTAGCTTGGTATTTTGGGGGGACTGCAGACTGTGAGAATGAGTGGGTCTCTGACTCTGGTGCCTGCTCTTAGAATTCTTTTCTTCCTGTTGGATTGCCATTTCCAATATTGATATAATAGGTTTTGCTTCATCTTATTCTATTTCATTTTGTCATGTCTGGATGTTATCTCTGAGTTGCTTGTTCTTCTTTAATGAGAGATAGAAAAGGAGTGGAGCCAGAACTGAGGTAAGGTAGGGGAAAATGGGAGGACAAGATATGTTGTAAAGAATCCGTTTTAAATCATAGAAAAAAAACTGCAAAAATATATATTTTCTCTGAGCATTGGCTATAAAGCTAGTGGCCATGAGGTCAATGTTGAGTCAAAAATAAGCCAACAAAAATTAATAAACTGGTTATGCAGTGTTTAATTGACAAAGTTTGCAACAAATGCTCTCAAAAACTAATCTTATGTTTCTTGTAAGAAAAAATGGCTTGATATTTTGTCATTTATCAATTGTGCAAACTTTTCAGACCATAATCAGAGATAGTAAAATTTTACCATGTATGTATACTAAATTACTTCTGAGTGCTTAGAATACTGAAAATAAAGTGAGGGCTTGTTGTTGTTGTTCTTGCCTTTCGATGCATGTTTCAAACAATTAAAAGTCCTTGATATATAGAGCTGATAATCTTAATAAAGAAGATGTTTTGGCTATTATTTGAAAATATAGGGGAAGGCAACCTATTCAAATGTCTTTTGTCAGTGTGGGACATTGGACCTATCAGTACAATCAATAGCATATCAAATTTTTAAGCATAGAGGATTTTCATCATATTTCTCCTTAGATGAATAAAATGGAATGGGTACATTCCAGAGAATTCAGACATTTAAAAAACAGTCCTCATGTCTAGTTGTGTTCACAGTGGTGCAAATAAGAAAAGTTCAATATTCATAGTGAACTCAGGTTCAGACTCTGCAGTATCTTAGTCTCTCGAGTCAATGGTACTACTGAGCTCAGATGCAGAGCTCAGTTACCAGGATAAAAACAATAACTTACATTCATTAACCACTTTGTACTGTGGGCAACACATAAACTGATAATTGGAAAAAAAGTGTTAAAGATCAGAGAAGAAATTGATGCCTTTCTATTCCAGCTGAGACTTATAGCAGTAGAAGATATGGAGATTGAAATGGCCACCTCCTGCCATGCGGAACTTCCAGTGGAGGGAGAGGGATATTAACCCAACCACAAAACCTTAGACCCAAAATTTTTTCTGCTTACAAGTTGCACAGGAATAAAGGAGCAAAGATTGCTGGAATGGTCAACCAATGACTGGCCCAACTTGAGAACCAAATCATGGGAGAAAGCCAATCCCTGACACTATTAATGATACTCTGCTAAGATTTCAGACAGGAACCTGGCATAAATATCTCCTGAGAGGACTGATCCAGCAACTTATGGAAATAAATGAAGAAACCAACAGCCGAACACCAGGTGGAGCTCGATGATTCTTGTACGAATGTGGGGGAGAGGAGTGAAGGAACCTGGAGTGTCAAGGAGACCACAAGAAGACCTACAGAGTCAATTAACTTGTGTTCGTGGGGCTGACAAATACTGAACCACCAATTGAAGGGGAAACATACAGGGGAAGTTCCTAGGCTCCCTATACATTTGTAACAGATGTGCAGCTTGGAATTCATGTAGCAATTTGAGCAGAAGCTGTCTATGATTGGATCCCCTTCCACTGTTGGACTGCCTTGTTAGGCTTCAGTGAGAGAGGATGTGACTAGTCCTGCTGCAACTTAATGTCCCAGGGTGAGATGGTACCCAAGCAGGTCTTAAGAAGAAGGGGAGGCGGGTAATATATATAATAAGGGAAGGGGCTCATGATGGTCGGACTAGGATGAGAGGAAAGAAAAAAGGTAGCGATTGGGGTGTAAAATGAATACATAAATTAAGTAATGTAAAATAAAACAAGAAACAAAACAGATAGCTCTTTATTCAGGTAAGAATGTACATAGATACTGGGTTATGCAAATGATATTGAGTTTAACACATCACACACACACGCACACACACACACAGCACAATGCTCCATATAAAGATGAAATTTTACTGTCTTTTCTAGAAATTGATAGTCTTTCTTTCTATATGTAGATAAATTTGATCTTGAGTATAAAACTGCCTTACTACTCTCTTCACTTAGAATGGCAGATTTTAACGATAATGAGACACCCTTTCCATTAATTTTGCCCCTCAAATCTTCCCCTTCTCTTTCACTTTCCTTTTTCCCCTATTTTGAGATCACTTTTATATATCATATATATGTATGTAGATGTTCATATGCATAATGTACGCAGTGTTGTATGTATGTATGTATGTATGTATGTATGTATGTATGTATGTATGCATCATTGCATTGTGATGTTGTAAACAATAATTGGTTAATAAATATGGACCTTACATAGCATGGCTACATATGCATATTCTAAAATGTACAGTTGACATCATTTCATGTTTTCACTCAGAGTCAAACAATAGGTTTGAAATATCAGAATGTTACTGACAAGGATTATCAATACCAGGAAACTTCTGAATTTGTTACTTTGAATCCTGACTTCACCATTTTTCACCAAGTAAGGACTTGGTCACCAAATCCCCTCCCTTCTATTTTTTTTAATATTTTTTATTACATCTTTTCCTCAATTACGTTTCCAATGCTATCCCAAAAGTCCCCCATACCCTCCCCCCCCACTTCCCTACCCACCCATTCCCAGTTTTTTGGCCCTGGGGCATATAAAGTTTGCATGTCCAATGGGCCACTCTTTCCAGTGATGGCCGACTGGGCCATCTTTTGATACATATGCAGCTAGAGTCAGGAGCTCCGGGGTACTGGTTAGTTCATAATGTTGTTCCACCCATAGGGTTGTGGATCCCTTCAGCTCCTTGGGTACTTTCTCTAGCTCCTCTATTGGGGGCCTTGTGATCCATCCACTAGCTGACTGTGAGCATCCACTTCTGTGTTTTCCAGGTCCCGGCATAGTCTCACAAGAGACAGCTATATCTGGTTCCTTTCAGTAAAATCTTGCAAGTGTATGCAATGGTGTCAGAATTTGGAAGGTAATTATGGGGTGGATCCCTGGATACGGCAGTCTCTATATGGTCCATCCTTTTGTCACAACTCCAAACTTTGTCTCTGTAACTCCTTCCATGGGTGTTCTGTTCCCAATTCTAAGGAGGGGCATAGTGTCCACACTTTAGTCTTCATTCTTCTTGAGTTTCTAGCAAACTGTATCGTATATCTTGGGTATCCTAAGTTTTGGACTAATATCCACTTATCAGTGAGTACATATTGTGTGAGTTTCCTTTCTGATTGTGTTACCTCACTCAGGATGATGCCCTACAGGTCCTTCCATTTGGCTAGGAATTTCATAAATTCATTCTTTTTAATAGCTGATTAGTAATCCATTGTGTAAATGTATCCCATTTTCTGTATCCGTTCCTCTGTTGAGGGGCATCTGGGTTCTTTCCAGCTTCTGGCTATTATAAATAAGGCTGCTATGAACATAGTGGAGCATGTGTCCTTCTTACCGGTTGGGACATCTTCTGGATATATGCCCAAGACAGGTATTGCTAGATCCTGAGGTAGTACTATGTCCAATTTTCTGAGGAACTGCCAGACTGATTTCCAGAGTGGTTGTACAAGCTTGCAATCCCACCAAAAATGGAGGAGTGTTCCTCTTTCTAAACATCCTCGCCAGCATCTGCTGTCACCTGAATTTTTTATCTTAGCCATTCTGACTGGTGTGAGGTGGAATCTCAGGGTTGTTTTGATTTGCATTTCCCTGATGATTAAGGATGTTGAACATTTTTTCAGGTGCTTCACTGCCATTCGGTATTCCTCAGGTGAGAATTCTTTGTTCAATTCTGAGCCCCATTTTTAATGGGGTTATTTGATTTTCTGGAGTCGACCTTCTTGAGTTCTTTATATATATTGGATATTAGTCCCCTATCTGATTTAGGATAGGTAAAAATCCTTTCCCAATCTGTTGGTGGTCTTTTTCTCTTATTGACAGTGTCTTTTGCCTTGCAGAAGCTTTGCAGTTTCATGAGGTCCCATTTGTCAATTCTCAATCTTACAGCACAAGCCATTGCTGTTCTATTCAGGAATCTTTCTCCTGTGCCCATATCTTCAAGGCTTTTCCATACTTTCTCCTCTATAAGTTTCAGTGTCTCTGGTTTTATGTGAAGTTCCTTGATCCACTTAGATTTGACCTTAGTATAAGGAGATAGGAATGGATCGATTAGCATTCTTCTACATGATAACAACCAGTTGTGCCAGCACCATTTGTTGAAAATGCTGTCTTTCTTCCACTGGATAGTTTTAGCTCCCTTGTCGAAGATCAAGTGACCATAGGTGTGTGGGTTCATTTCTGGGTCTTCAATTCTATTCCATTGGTCTACTTGTCTGTCACTATACCAGTACCATGCAGTTTTTATCACAATTGCTCTGTAGTAGAGCTTTAGGTCAGGCATGGGGATTCCACCAGAGGTTCTTTTATCCTAGAGAAGAGTTTTTGCTATCCTAGGTTTTTTGTTATTCCAGATGAATTTGCAGATTGCTCTTTCTAATTCGTTGAAGAATTGATTTGGAATTTTGATGGGGATTGCATTGAATCTGTAGATTGCTTTTGGCAAGATAGCCATTTTTACAATATTGATCCTGCCAATCCATGAGCATGGGAGATCTTTCCATCTGGTGAGATCTTCTTTAATTTCTTTCTTCAGAGACTTGAAGTTTTTATTATACAGATCTTTCACTTCCTTAGAGTCATGCCAAGATATTTTATATTATTTGTGACCATTGAGAAGGGTGTTGTTTCCCTAATTTCTTTCTCAGCCTGTTTATTCTTTGTGTAGAGAAAGGCCATTGACTTGTTTGAGTTAATTTTATATCCAGCTACTTCACTGAAGCTGTTTATCAGGTTTAGGAGTTCTCTGGTGGAATTTTTAGGGTCACTTATATATACTATCATATCATCTGCAATAAGTGATATTTTGACTTCATCTCTTCCAATTTGTATCCCTTTGATCTCCTTTTGTTGTGGAATTGCTCTGGCTAGGACTTCAAGTACAATGTTGAATAGGTATGGGGAGAGTGGACAGCCTTGTCTAGTCCCTGATTTTAGTGGGATTGCTTCACGCTTCTCACCATTTATTGTGATGTTGGCTACTGGTTTGCTGTTGATTGCTTTTATCATGTTTAGGTATGGGCCTTGAATTCCTGATCTTTCCAAGACTTTTATCATGAATGGGTATTGGATCTTGGAGAATGCTATATCCGTATCTAACGAGATGATCATGTGGTTTTTGTCTTTGAGTTTGTTTATATAATGGATTACGTTGATGGATTTTCGTATATTAAACCATCCCTGCATCCCTGGAATAAAACCTACTTGGTCAGGATGGATGATTGCTTTAATGTGTTCTTGGATTCGGTTAGTGAGAATTTTATTGAGGATTTTTGCATCTATATTCATAAGGGAAGTTGGTCTGATGTTCTTTATCTTTGTTGGATCTTTCTGTGGTTTAGGTATCAGAGTAATTGTGGCTTCATAGAATGAGTTGGGTAGAGATCTTTCTACTTCTATTTTGTGGAATAGTTTGTGCAGAACCGGAATTAGATCTTCTTTGAAGGTCTGGTAGAACTCTACAATAAACCCATCTGGTCCTGGGCTTTTTTTGGCTGGGAGACTATTAATGACTGCTTCTATTTCTGTAGGGGCTATGGGACTGTTTAGCTCGTTAACTTGATCCTGATTTAACTTTGTTGCCTGGTATCTGTCCAGAAATTTGTCCATTTCGTCCAGGTTTTCACGTTTTGTTGAGTATAGCCTTTTGTAGAAGGATCTGATGGTGTTTTGGATTTCTTCAGGATCTGTTGTTATGTCTCCCTTTCATTTCAGATTTTGTTAATTAGGATGTTGTCCCTGTGCCCTCTAGTGAGTCTAGCTAAGGGTTTATCTATCTTGTTGATTTTCTCAAAGAACCAACTCCTCGTTTGTTTAATTCTTTGGATAGTTCTTCTTGTTTCCACTTGGTTGTTCATTTACATCACCTGTTTGGATATGTTTTCCTGTTTTTCTTTAAGGACCTGAAACTCTTTAGCAGTGCTCTCCTGTATTTCTTTAAGTGAGTTATGAAAGTCCTTCTTGATGTCTCTACCATCATCATGAGATATGTTTTTAAATCTGGGTCTAGATTTTCTATTTGATGCCACAACCCAAGAGTATAGATTCCCTGCATTTAACCAGCAGTGTTTGGCACTGAGAAACACCCTGACATAAGTTTTTTCTTAGTCCCTTTGCTTTCTGCTAATTGTCCCTCATGTACTCATTATACTCTCAGGACAGTCGTTGTCCTCTGGATGGATCTGTCTTCCTAGTACTATTTCTTCATCTTTCAGCACAAAAACAAAGAACAGGCATGATATTGCTCTTTAGGCTAGCACAGCTGCTGTGTAAGCTCTGTCAAGCAGGTTGAGGGAGACTTACTGGGCTGTGCATTTGCTTGCTGTCCATGCTTATGTGAGGAACCCTAAGAGATACATTTTTATCCTTTACTTATACACAGTCAAAACAGTTTTACTAGAGAAAATGCTAATTACAAAACTTGAAATAATATTGTTTTTGAGAGAGAAGCAGCATTTCTACCACTCTCACCACTTCTACATTGCTGTAGGCTTTTGCCTTACCTCAGCAGCTTTCTCACAAGAAGCTGCATGAGATTTCATTTTGACGTTAATCTTATTTTAGCATCAGACGCTGTCAGTTAGCTGCTGTCTTTGCTTCTTGAGACATTGCTTTTGATTAGCAGATTTCATTGTTTGCATGGTTACTCAGACCATATTACAACAAAACCACTAATTTGCTGTCCAACTGCTTCTTTCTTACACTGGAGATGTGGAGATGGCAAGCATTTAAAAGGGTTTTTTTTTTTCTTTATTTAAGTTATTATAAAGTAAAATATGCCAAAATTTTATTAGCTAGAATTCTTAAATATCTTTCACATTGCATCTTTACTCAAATTCAAATTCAACCTCAATTTCTTAAAAAATTGGAAAATAAACAGAAAAAAATCATGTACATAGAATTAAGACTGATTAAAATAATAATAATAACACGTTAGTATTTACAAATTGTAATTATAAACAACCTATATATAGAATGTTATTTAATTGCTGTTAAAATCAACTCTTAATCAGAAATGTATCTTCTTTATGTTTTTGTGACCCATAAACAATGATCAAAACACAAATAATTCCTTAAAATATTGATAGAAGGCTATTCATTATACATGTACTGACATGAAGTCTATACCATCCAATATAACATTCACAAGCAAAAATACAATATGAACAAGACAAATGTAGATCAACTGTTTAGATACTTTCATCAGATTCAGCTTAGAAGGAAGACTGCTGTTATTTTTCTAATAATTTTTTTATGATATGACCCAAGGAAGTTTCTCAGATGAGCCAGAGTCTGTCCCCTGGTGTTGATCATAGTACACTGTGGTTTTCATAGTCTCTATATTACTTTTTTTGTACCCGTTTGATTATGCCAACTATTGAGAATCATGTTATGCAGGAAAACATGCTAATTTCTTAGCTGATCAATGAACTCCTTTTTGTCGTGGTATAATGACAATCCTTCACATATGGCCATTTGACAATCGTAAAATGTATTCTGCTCTTACTCTATCATCTCTAGAAGTTTGAACCAGATTAAATGCTGCTTTGCTCACAACTTTGTAATTCAACAACGTCCTCTACCAGAACTGATATTATAAGATCATTACCATCTTATACTCTCAAAATCAGAAGATCTACCTGCATTTTGATGAGGTTGTACATCATGGTCAACAACTGAGTCTCTGATTTCATTTACTTTATGACTCATCTGCTGCTATATTATTGTTATTGTTGTTGCTGTTTGTTAGGTCCCATTGGATAGCCCAAGAACATTAGTTCACTTACCAAAACCTCTTCACCTTCCTATACAGTGGACTTTCTCAAATTGGGACAACACAATGCATTACTAATAGGAATTGGTGAGAGTAGATCTGAGTTAAGTCATGTATGTTTAGGATTAGTTCCTACTAGATAGTAGTACATCCTAACAGCCCACTTGCCTAATACATTTGCCAACAAGTCTTCTGCCTCACTTGTTTTATGTACCACAAAGAAACTGACACTGGGCCTTGGAAGTCTCTTGGGAATTACAAAGACCTGAGTTCAAGCTCTAGAAGCCTCATGAGGAATAAAAGCTGAGTGTTCTGGGACTCACTTGTAACCCAGGCAGATCCTTAGAGCTGACTGGCCAGCTAATATAGCTTTCTTGGTGAGTTCATATTAGAAATTGGGCATCACACTTAAAAAATGACACTTTCAGTTATCCTTTAGAATGTATACACATGACATGTGTGCAGAAACATATTTATATACCAGTACAGAGAGAGAGAGAGAGAGAGAGAGAGAGAGAGAGAGAAATCTAAAGATAAATAGCATATCCAACATCTTACTAACTTTCTTTGTTTCATGAAAAGAATTGAAATTTGATTGTTCAGTTATTTTTAGCATAACCTATATTATTACTAGCTACAGTTACTTTTTTATACTATAAATTATAAGTATTGAAGCACAGTAATGTTTTCTTTAGAGGTGTCTTCATGTTTTCTCTCAAGGTGTGTGTGTGTGTGTGTGTGTGTGTGTTATTGTTTTTGGTAGTTCATCAATTTCAATTTTTATCTTCAATCATAAGGAAATAATAATATGAACATTTTCTTAAGCAACATGCTATTTGGACAACTATTCATTCTTTACCTCATTCTTTTCTTTCCTACCTTGTATCTTAAAAATGAGAATACTAAATGTAACATTAAAGTTATTGAATTTTATTATGTGATGTTTTGTGAAAATATTAAATTCTATATCAAAAGAAAAAGTTCTGTAATAAAGTTACACTGAGTTAGTAAAATTCTACATGTGCACATGTTGAATTACAGTGTTACTACAGTCACACAAATAGAACTATTGTTGCTGAGTCTTGTGTAGTGTGAAGTTATCAAATATTTAGTGTGTTTTGTCCACTTTAGCTCAAACATTCAAGTTACCTATTTACATCTATTTCCCATAAATCACACACTTTGTGACTCTGACAAATGCATGTCTCATTAGAAGCTTAATTTGTCTTCAATTTCTATTGTTTTCTGGCAGGCATACAGGGAAGGCTGCCAGATGCTTTCCACTCAGCCCCGGGTGGGCATCCAAGCCTCTGACCCACTCTTTGGGGGGTGAACAAAGGGCAACCCAACCTGGGGACCCAGGGCCACACCCTGTAGCCCCAGGGTTATGGGAGAGATGGTTGAGGGAAGAAAGGTTCCCACATCTTTGAGGGTGAGCACAGCAGGCCTTTGCTGGAGCACAGAAAGGCCTTCCATCAGATATTAGAAAGGGCTCATTATGAGAAAACCTATTCCATCCTCCAAGCACAGTGGGCCTTGATGAGCACAGACTGTCTAAGTTTTAGAGCTTATTATAGAAAGGCAGAGGGAAAGAGTGAAGGAAAGAGAGAGAGAGAGAGAGAGAGAGAGAGAGAGAGAGAGAGAGAGTAAGAGGGGGAAAGGAGAGGAGAAGATAAAGAGGAGTGAGAGGGTGAGAGTGAGGAGTAAGAGGTAAGAGAGCAAAGTGAGGCCAAGCAGCCCCTCTTATGGTCTTTATTGTTGCTAGGTAACTGGGGAGGAGTTTAGCCTGAAGGTCAGAAGCTAGGGACATTGCCTATGTGACTTTTAGCCATGCTTCTCTTGTGGGGACTGTGGGGGCGGTAACTTAAGCAGGAGCCAGAGTTCAAGGAGCATGAGGGAATGCCTACAGTGTCATGTAGGTGAATTATCACCCTTCTGGGGTTCAGACCTCAATTTGACAGGAGACCAGCCTGTCTGTGCATAGCCCAATGCCCCACATTCCCGGACCTGCATGAAGGCTGGAAACATCAGGTTCTCAGACTCTTGGGCACCCCAGACACTGGGAATGGAAGCAGGTTGGCTGGATCTCGACTGGGCTGAAGGGGAAAGCTGGGAGTGGGGATCCAGCTGGGTCTCACAGGGGAGGAGCAAGTCCTTGGCTTGTTGGAGACCATGGCTGAGAGGCCTCCTGTGGGAGATTAGATATGGCTCTTTAGATGACCTGTTCCATTGCTCCCCGCAGCAGATCCCAATGAGAAGAGACAGTCCATGGTGGGTTTATTGTTGTTGTTGTTTTGGTTTTGGTTTTGGTTTTTTGAGACAGGGTTTCTCTGTATAGCTCTGGATGTCCTGGAACTCACTCGGTAGACCAGGCTGGCCTCTAACTCAGAAATCTGCCTGCCTCTGCCTCCTGAGTGCTGGGATTAAAGCCATGTGCCACCACGCCCAGCTCAGTCCATGGTTTTAAGACATTCTTTCTCATGGCAAGAAGTTGATGGTAAAATCTGTATCCTACTTTCTCATGGCAGGGCCTAGGTTAAACACCTTTTGGAAGGAGGAACTTCTGGGAAGGGGTCTTTAATTGGCTAAGCCCTTCAGGCCTTTAGGTACCTCATTAAAATGGAGATCTGTCTTGAGACTATGTGATCTGTGGTTTCATCTTCTACCTGTGGAGGGGCTTATGGTGTTGCCCTAAGTGACTGATGGCCACAGAATTTTGGAGACCTGAGGCGTCATGCCAGGAACCTGGTGTCTAAGAGCATGGTAAAATGCCTATTGTTCCTTGCAGGATTATCCCCTGCTGCATCACCCGGGTTTTAAACCTAATTCAACCAGAAACCAGGCTGCCTATCACCGCCCGCTGCCCCACAGTGAATGTCGGTCTTCTACAGAGTTGTTATTAATGATGAGTCAAAATAAAGGTACTTAGAAAGAATGTGGCCGTGTTTTAAATGGCACTCTCTTATGCTTATATTTTCTCAGGAGTTTTAATAAAATGCAGCAACGGTGGTCTGATGTGTGATTTGATGATATCAACTATTAAGAGGTAGATTATTTTAACTATTTGACATTTCCCCCCGACATTAATATTGAAATTTATTGTTCAGGGACTTTCACCAATTACTCTTCAGAGGAGGCTGATTTGCTGAATTTCTATTCTCTCTAGAACTGTGACAGTGAATCTATAAATCTAAAATGTGTGTGTGTGTGTGTATGCAGCCATCCATATATTCCATGAAGTCATATGCACATATTAGTGAGAAATGTCTTGGCTTGTTTGTTTGTTTTCCTTTTGAGAGGACTAAACTGTGTACTTTTAGATGTTCTGGAACATACTAGCTTCAGATTCTTTTTTTTTTTTTTTTTGAGAGGGAAAACACATGCATTTTATTCATTATGAAAATATACATATTTCTATTTGGCAATGTATATAATGTATATACACTAAATATATATTTTTTTGGATTGTGAAATTTAAGGTGTAGTTATAACTTCTTCAGCTTAGGTTTCTGTATTAATCATTTTATTTGTTTACATTTCAAATGATATCCCCCTTTCCAGTTATACTTCCACAACCCTGGCAACCTGTCCCATTCCATTCCCCCTTTCCTTTTCTTCTATGAGGGTGCTGCTCCACCCATTCATCCACTCCTACACTGGGACATCAAGCCTCCCTCTGCTCTGCTACATATAACTCTGGAGCCAAGGCTCCTGCCATGTATACTCTTTAGATGATGTTTTAGTCTCTGAGATCTCTGGGTGGTTCAGTTAGTTGGTATTATTCTTCCTATGGGGTTGCAGTCCCCTTCAGCTCCTTCAGCCCTTCCCCTAGCTCTTCCATTTGGGTCCCCTGGTTCAGTCTGTTGATTGGCTGTATCTGCATCTGTACTGGTCAGGTGCTGGTAAAACCTCTCAGGGAATAGCCATACCAGGTTCCTCCCAGCAAGCACTTATTGGAATCAGCTATAGTACCCAGTTTGGTGTCTGCAGGTGGGATGGATTCCCAGGTGGGGCACTCTTTGAATTCCCTTTCCTTCAGTCTCTGCTCCATGTTTTTGTCCCTGTCTTTCCTTTGGACAGCAACAGTTCTGGGTTAAAATTTTTGAGATGGGTGGGTTGACCTCAAATTCTTATTTCTCTTGCCTTAGCTCTGTGGGTGCCCAGTGCAGCGTTTACAGATATGCACTAACACCCCCAGCTTAGACACAAGTTTGAGGTCAGTTAGAAAGTAGCCATTTTATTTGTGAATTCTAAATTTTATTTCTTTTCTATAAATGATAATATCATTCAGGATAAGAATGTTATTTCATATTTAGGCCCAGTTTTAAGTTATTAACATAAAAATATTGCAAGTAAATGTAAATTAAACCAAGAAAGAAATGTTACTATACAATTTAACAAAATGATGTATATCATTGAATTAAATTTTATTTAGGTAACATTGGGACTCAGACAGATGAATGGCTTTCTGGAAGAGATTTTATTCTTTAATTTTTTCATTTACCTTAATTAACAGATAATTGCATGCATTTAAGTGGTACAGTGTAATATTACAATGCATGAATATAATTATGTTGACACAGCAGTGTTATTTTCATGTTTTTTGTCCTTGAAAAACTTATCATTTCTATGTGTGATTAAGCTTTGAATTCTTCCTTCCTAGTTTTTAAAGTAAATGTTAAGATTTATTGTAATATAACTTTGCTGCAGATTAGCACAACTTGGCCACATCTCTAACTACATAGAAAAATAAGTGGTTAGAAAATAAAAATGTGATTCAAGTGTTATCTTGTTGCCTCCAATTCCGACCAGCAGAAAACGTGTCACTCAGCTGCAACATGCCCTTGTTTATCTTCATTCAAAAAATTCAAAGTAAATAAGGTAATGGCTAATCTCTCTCTTGGTGTGGACCCAGCAGGGGAAATTCCCCCCTTTTCTTTAATTAAACATTCTTTTAAAGTAAGATGGGCTCATTCAATAATGCCTTGGCTCTGAGGGTTGTATGGCAACCCATGCACCAGACTGACTCCTATCATCTTGCAAAAGGAAACAAAAGAGGCTGAAGTATAGGCTGGTCCATTATCAGTCTTTAGTTCTTTAGGCTGTCCCCAGGCACCGCAAGCCTCAAAACAATGTGCAATGACCTGGCGTGCTTTCTTGCCTGTCTGTAAGGAGGCAAATATAATGCCAGAGACTGTATCTATGGAAACATGAGTATATTTTTACTTTCCAAAGTCAAGAAAATGGGTAACATCCATTTGCCACAAATGTAGGGGGCACAATTCTCGGGGGTTAACCT
The DNA here is from genome assembly GCF_978045245.1 of Mus caroli. Taxonomy (NCBI): domain Eukaryota; kingdom Metazoa; phylum Chordata; class Mammalia; order Rodentia; family Muridae; genus Mus; species Mus caroli. The sequence continues at coordinate 70,424,834 of NW_028227265.1, forward strand.
CCACACTGACTTGAGGCAATAAAGTGGCACAGGTTTTCCATGCCTTCACGATCTCTCTCGCCTCTGCTTGAGAAATTTTAAATCGTGATGACTAAGTCTTTGAATTAACATGAAATTTTGCATGAAAATCAATAGATGAGGCCATTAAAAAGACCATGCATTTTCTGGAAGCTGTATCAACTATACCATTCCCTTCTGCAAGGGGTCCTGGCAATCCAGTATGAGCACGAATATGTTGAATAAAAAAGGGTGAATGCTGAGTCAAAATAATTCTTTGCAACTTAATAACTAATTCTCCAATGGTAGATCTCAAATTTATTTTGCCTACTATCTCCAAACACTGCAGCATATTTACAACATACTGGCTGTCAGAAATCAAATTAAAGGGACCTGGAATAAATTCAAATACTTTAATCACAATTTACAATTCAATGACTTGTGGAGATGCAGGGGGAAACTGAATGGTAACTGGGGATGATCCTGTTATTACATAGGCTCCTTGTCCTATTTTAGAACCATCTGTAAAAACAAGAGGAACATCTGGCAATGATCTCTAGCAGTAATACAAGGAAATATTACTGGATGTACTTTAACCAAATGTAATATTGGATCCTTGGGGTAATGATTTTCTATAAGGCCTTGAAAACTACACCTCAAAATAGCCCAATTATCCTCCGTGGCTGTTAACACTTCAATTTGTTTAGCATTATATAGTACTATTAGACTTTCAGGTGCAACTCCAAAATACTGCATGCTTTGCTGTATACTAATCAGAGACAACTGAGCTACTGAGGCAGGATAATAAATAAGTGTCTTGGCTGGGGAGACTTTGGGGTATATCCATAACAGGGGAGCTCCCTGCCATAAAACCCCAGTGGGTTGCGACTCTGTTTGCAGTTCCCACAATATAAACTGTTTGGACTCATCTCGGCATTTCAAGGCAGCACTCTGAATACTCTGTTAACAAAGCCTTCCTGGCAGCATCAGTAAGATATCTGGGAGAATTTAAATCTGTATTGCCTGTTAAGATATCATATAATGGCTGTAATTGTTTATTGGTCAAAGAGAGATAGAGTCGGACGCATTGAATATCTCCCAATAACTTTTGAAAATCTTTCAGGGTACATAATCCATCTGTGTGAAACTGAATCTTTTGAGGGGACACATATTTTGCCATAATTTTTGTTCCTAAATAATTCACTACAACATCCTTTTGCACCTTTTCTGGGGCCACTACTAAATTCTGTTCCTTCGACTGTGTTACCACAAAGCTATAAGCTTCATCAAGCAAGGCATCACTGGGAGTGGCAAGAAGTATATCATCCATATAGTGATAACATTTCACGTTTGGAAATCGCTCTCAAACTCCTTTTAGAGCTGCATCAACATAGAGTTGACACATAGTGGGACTGTTCGCCATCCCTTGTGGCAGAACTGTCCACTCAAACCTTTTATCAGGTTCAGCATGATTTTGGGAGGGGACAGTAAAGGCAAATCTTACCATAGCATTTGGATGCAATGGGATAGAGAAAAAAACAATCTTTAGTATCTTAAACTATAATGGGCCAATTTTGGGACAAGGCCGAAGGCAATGGCAGTCCCCTCTGTATAGGCCCCATCAAGATCACTTACTTATTTCTCTCAAATCATGCAAAAGTCTCCATTTTCCTGATTTTTTCTTTATATATTTATATTTATAACTAATATTAGAGTATTCCAGGGAGATGTAGAGGGTCGAATATGTCCCAACTCCAATTGTTCTTGTACCAGCTCTTTTGCGGCTTTTAATTTTTCTGAGGGGAGTGGCCACTGAGGAACCCATACTGGATCCTCAGTAATGCTCCCTCAGTGGCCCCTAGGAAAAACCCAGTCCAGCCTGATCATTCTTTTTGCAAACCGGCACTGGAGAGGTTCTACCTTGCAGAAATTGCCCTAACCGTTTTCTGGGAATATATCCCATGTCCAGCATCATGTCACAGGCCTTGCTGCCATAGCCTCCTTCATTAGTCAGAACAAAGCCCATCTGAGTCATCATATCACGGCCCCACAGAGAGACCAGAACAGCCAACACATATGGCTGAAACTGGCCAGAATGTCCTTCCTCGTCCTTCCAATATAGGAAGCGGGAACTCATTTCAGGCATCTGAGAGTACCCGAGTCCTCTCAGAGTTTCTTGTGACTGTTGCTTAGGCCAACAAGAGGGCCAATCTCTGATACTGATGATACTATGATCAGCACCAGTATCTAGGAGACCAGATATAGTTTTTCCTTCAATCCTGAGCTTCAATAGGGGTCGGGTACCAAGATTTAGAGAGCAAAATATATTGGAGGTCCCAGTAGAGCCAAATCCCTTGTCCACCATTCTGAAACTTTGGCTGGAAATTGAGAGTGACAGCTGGGCAAAAGAAACAATTGAGCTATTCTATCACCAGGGGAAATAGCAACGATGCCTCTAGGGGAAGATACCATTATCTTAACCTCTCCTGTAAAATCTGAATCAATTACTCCTGGATGAAATATTAATTCTTGCATGGTAACAGAGCTCCTTCCCAAAATCAGTCCCACCATATAAGCTGGCAGTGGGCCTTTAAAGTCTGTGTTCACCAGCTGGACTCCCATGTGGGGTGTTAATACAAGTCGGGTGGTGGAACAGATGTCGAGTCCTGCAGTCCCTGTTGTTGCTCTCTGGGGTGACTCCATTGCATTGGTGGCCTCAAATTGGGCCATTCCTCGTCTACTGCCCCATATATTTGAGGGCCCTGGGGTCAGGGGCCCCTTTTCAAGTTTTTTGGCCAGGCACCACCATATCTGACCTACACTCATTGACCCAATGATTTCCTTTTTTGCATCTAGGACATAACCTGGGCACTTTTGGTTGCTGGTTTCTGGAACCACTCAATTGTGAACATTGACGTTTCATGTGACCTGACTGTCCACATTTAAAACAGTTATTATTCTACTGGCTACCTTTTCCTTGTGACATCTGTATGACAGTGGCAGACAGACCATAATTAGGAAGAGGTCCTCCTATTTCTCTGCATATTTTCATCCAGACCTCTAATCCTTTATGCTTATATGGATTAATTGCTCGCCTGAATTCTTTGGTGCACTGTTCAAAAATCATCTGCTTCAGTAGAGGCATGACAGCATCAGGGTCTCCAAAAACAAGGCCTCCTGCCTCTACAAGATGAGCCGCAAAGTCAGCAAAGGGCTCTGTGGGCCCCTGAACAATCTTGGTCAGGTTCCCACTCACCTCTCCTCTATTCAGAAGAGACACCCATGTTTTAGTCCCTATGTTATTAATTTGCTTATACACTTGGATGGGATAATTAGTTTGAGCTGCTAAAAATCTCCCTTGTCCCAGCAGCATGTCTTGATCCCAGGCTGGCTGGCCGTTACCAGCGTTGATCGCTGCTTGCTCAGCAGCAAACTCAATGAAAAATTCCTTCCAGTCCAGATATTGGCCTGGTGACAACCAGGCACGAGCCAGATTCTGCCAATCACTTGGAGTCATGCAGTAGTGTTACAGGTTCTCTAATTGCACTCTTACAAAAGCAGCCCTGACACTGTAAGAATGAACCCCTTCCGCTAATCTTTGAACAATCTTCCAATCAAACAGCTAGTGATAATGACCTCCCTGTGCATCCTAAAATACAGGAAAGCACTGGGCTCACAGTTCCCTCCAGAGAGTATGGATGCAGACTACACCCCATGCTCTGTCAGGAGTATACAGAGGTGGCTGCGGTGGCCCTGGCACCGAAGGTTCTACCTTCATTTTCACTTTCTCTAGACTGTCGGCTATGCTCTCCAGATCCCCATCACTAGAACGTCCTTCTGCCTCTGACTTTTGGGATCGCTCCTCTCTCACCTGATTTAGTGCCTCATTGCCCTTTTGGAGTTCTGCTCCACATCTTTCCTTATTCTCCATACAATTCCGTACTAGTACGCTTCCACACTGGCAGCACCCCTTTATCGAGAACTCCCTGTTCTTCTGCAAACTTCAAGTCCATCCCTAAATTCTCGCAACTGGGCCCTGTAAGATGTCCTGATACAGAGAACCAAGGAGCGACCTGATCCACTGTTTTTAAAAAGTTCTCCAGGGCCTCCGTTTTCAGCCCGATTCCTTTCACTTTCAGCAAGTCCTTAAGGGCTTGGCAAACAGTTTGACCTGAGGTTGAATTTCCCATGGTGCTTGGTACAACTTGTCCCAAAACCGGGAACCTCATCGTCTCAATCTGAGTACTTAACTTGTCCCACTTACCTGGGAACTTACCAGCTAGCTGCCCTGACTGTGATGAGTTCTGAATGTCCCGTATGGGCCACCATTTGTCACTTCTGTCTCCAACCAGCAGAAAAGAGCGCCGACACAGCATTCTTCTCAAAGCAGTTTATTCAGGAACCTTTCAACATGCATGCAGGAAAAATCTCTCTCGCCCCCAATCGCAATCCCTAATATAACCCCTCTACCACGTCCCATCAGCCCAGTCCATGTAACAGCAGTCCATTGACCAGAATCATGACTCGTCATATGGTCTGATCTTGCATCATGGTGCACCTGTGCATAATCAGGGTGTATGAGGAAGTCAGGTGCAAGTCATGAGACTTGGCTGCAGTCCTGGGCACCATCTTGGGACTGCTGCCACACCTGCTCCTCACATTATCTGTAATCAAAACATGCAATTCTAGACCTACGAATGTGATGTTTTGAACCTAAGACAGTTTACCACATCATCCTTGTTATGTGAAAAAGAAAGCCCACACTTGTGCAAATTAGAAATTAAACATGTTTAACATAACTATTTTTCAGTACTAATAGGTTCCAAGTACCAGCCTTGACTTGGAGAGGGCTACCTGAGAGGTGTTTGTAAGAACTGTGGAAAACAAAACAAAACAAACCCAAACCCAAACCCAAACCCAAACCCAAACCCAAAACCAAAACCAAACACTTCCCCCCCAAAAAAAGAAAACAAAACAAAACCCTGAAAGTCAATTGTGGGATACAAACTGATAGCCAGTATTCTGGTCCAGACAACTTAATCTGTACATCTCCAGACATATCAATCCAAGCATTTACTCCAGGTTCCTTTAACTATCCCAAGAATCAATATTCCATGACAACAGCCCCCTGATTCTTAGAAGACAGCAAATATATATTTTTTAATCATGATAAATGAAATCCAAGATCTCCTTGTCTTTGTAAGCACAGACAATAAACACAATTGGGTGGAATCCCAACCTTTCCTAGACCTAAATCATTCTTCTGTCCAAAGCTGACCTTGAAATCAGGAATCTGCCTGCCTTTGTATCTTTCTGACAAGCTGGCTCATAGTGCATCTGCCTCTGTTCTTTTAGTTCTATGAAGATCTTCATAAAATTGAATTTATATTTTATCATTATATTTTGCCTAGTTGAGTATGTGTGTGTGTATAATGTATATTTAATTTTAATTTTTTTACTTATTCTCTTTACATTCTGCTTACTGTCCCCCTCTATCAAATCCTTCTCCTGTCCTCCCTACTTCTACTTTGAGTGGGTAGGGAGGTATCTCCCCGCATCCTGGCACTTCAAATTTCTAGAAGACTAGGCACTTCCTGCCACAAAAGACAGGTACTATACTATACTCTACAGACCAAAAGAAGCTAAACAAGAAGGAAAGCCCAAGCCAATAAGTTTGAGTCTCACTTAGAAGCGAGAATAAAATAGTCATAAGATACAGAGGAAGTGGGGGTGGACTATGAGGGAGGGGGCTGGGAAGAGTAATTGGAAATTCAGGATCAGGTAGGTATAGGAAAGGACAGGAGAAACTATATATTTTTAAACTGAGATTTTCAGTTATTTCCCAAGGCCTCAAGGGTTGTCCTGAAGGTCACAGTGTTTAGCATTTTTACTGAGACAGTAGACACAACCTCACCTCTGGACTTGTGCTGTCTGTGATTATTATGGAGTCTGTAACCTGGGCAGAGAGGACAGTCCTTCAAAGGAGGAACATAAAGTATGCATACATGCCTTATGCCTAGCAAATGCCAACACTCATGGAGATCCATGCCCTGCTGGCTCTGTTCCAGGGGCAGGAAACTAAGTCACACCATCCCTTCCACATGGCCAAGCAGGACTTCCTTGGTGGATGAGTATCCAAGTGTCATTTCTTGTGGGAAGCGGGTGTGGCCGCATGGGCCAAGATGGCACCCTGGCCCATTGTCAGTCCCCACAACAGCTAAACGCACAACGGAAGTAGGATAAGAAGCTCAAGTCATTTTTTTTATGTGTTAGGGTGAATTTTAAATTAAATAATAGTAATAAAAAATAAATGCTTCCATTATGATTGTTATACAAGGAAACACAGAGCTATCATTGTTTTCAAGCCATTTCTTTTCTTGTCTTCATTCAAGCAAAGAGTTGCCTCAGTTAAACACTATATACTATGTCTCACTGGGTTGTGAGTACCAAACACAAAACAGTTAGGATTCTAGGAAGCTGTTGGAACAGGAAATTTCACTACTATTAAAATATCTTTGACTGGTTTGAGGTGGAATCTCAGAGTTGTTTTGATTTGTATTTCTCTGATGGCTAAGTATATTGAAATTTTCTTTGTCTGCTTCTCAGTCTTTCAGTATTCCTCAACTGAGAATTCTTTGTTTAGCTCTGTACCCCATTTTTAATAGGGTTATTTGGTTCTCTGGTGTCTACCTTCTTGAGTTCTTTGTATATGTTGGATATTAGCCCTCTATCAGATGTAGGGTTGGTAAAGATCTTTTTCCAAACTGTAGGTTGCCATTTTGTCCTATTGGCATTGTTCTTTGCCTTACAGAAGCTTTGCAATTTTATGAGGTCCCTTTTATTGATTGTTGATCTTAGAGCCTAATCCATTGGTGTTCTGTTCAGGAATTTTCCCCATGTGCCCATGTGTTCAAGGATCTTCCCCACTTTCTTTTCTATTAGTTTCAGTGTATCTGATTTTATGTGGAGGTCCTTGATCCACTTGGACTTGAGCTTTTTACAATGAGGTAAAAATGTATCTATTTGCATTCTTCTACATGCCAGTTGAGCCAGCACCACTGGATGGTTTTAGTTCCTTTGTCAAAGATCAAATGGCCATAGGTGTGTGGGTTCATTTCTGGGTCTTCATTTCTGTTCCATTGATCTGTCACTGTACCAATACCATGCAGTTTTTATCACTATTGCTCTTTAACACAGCTTAAGCTGAAGAGGTTTGCAGCCCCATAAAAGAAAGAACAATTTCAACCAACCAGCCACCCCTTGAGCTCCCAGGGTGTAAACCACCAACCAAAGAATACACATTGAGTGACCCATGGCTCCAGTAGCATATGTAGCAGAGGAATAATTATCGAGCATCAATGGGAGGAGAAGCTCCTGGTTCTGTGAAGACTGGATGTCCCAGTGTAGGGGAATGTCAGGCTGGGGAAGTGGGAGTGTGTGAGTGTGTAGGGAAACCCTCTCATAGAAGAAAGGGGAGGGGGAGGGGGAGGAAGGAGGGAGAGGGGATAGGGGATTTTTCAGAGGGGAAACTAGGAAAGGGGATAACCTTTGAAATGTAAATAAAGAAAATATCCAATTAAAAAAGAGAGAGAAAAGAAAATATCTCTGGCACAGTAGAATGAGGAGATAAATCTTGTATTTGAAATCATTACAAGATTATAGAATTGGAATTTATATAAGGAGAAAAACCTGGGGTTTGATGAAAGTATGAGACATAATGTGAATATTGATAGGAGTTTTTAAAGTTCAGTCTCCAGTTGCTCTGCATTGGTTCTTTTTAGCAAATAATATTCTTTAGAAGGTAGACTTCACACTGGGTCTCCATGGATACAAGCCAAGCTACTCTGTAATGAACACACACACATACACAGAGATTTTCACACCCACACTGATTTTTACAGGAATTGTCATGATCTTAGTTGGTTAGGAGACAATAGCAATAGAAAATATTTCATCATCAGGACCTTGGGTAATGATGGTGAAGATGACGATGGAAGAATTTGCTAATGGACAATTAAATCACAGGAAAGTGGAGAGGGGACAGAACAGGAGAAAGAAGCCTTGGTATAATTTCTTATTCTGTCATGACTGTGAATGTCATGCTAGATAGTTTGCTGCTAGAAAACTCTAAACTTGATAAATTAAATGACATCTATTCAGAAAGGGTCTGGTGGTGATAAACCCAAATGAAAACACAGTATGACATCATGGGGTGCAAAAAGGTGATGATCACTGACAAAGCCAGACCTTGGAGAGTCACCCTTCCCACAGGTGGCCCAAGGACAAGTTCTCAAGTCAAATCACATTATAATTCAAAGATTCAACTTATAACTTACAGGGAAATTTTCTGAGATTATTGTGGATATGTTGTAAATAAAATAAATTATATGAAATGCTATTCTAGTACATGTGAATTGGGAAACAAAGATTCACATACGACATGTTTTGTAGACCTCTATTCAGTTAAATACAAATTAAGTATACCTTAAACTTTACAAAACTCCTGTGGAAGAGTTAGCTTCTTACAGAAATAAGTTCCATAAGATGCAATATTAAAGCAAGAGACAGATTCAATGTTCTTTTGAAATTCATTTCAGACTCAGTGATGTTTACTTTTATGTTCAATATAAAAGTCAGTAATTACACTTCAAAACCAGTGCCCTATATGATCGAAATATTCTCTGACAGTTTTATTGCTTATATAAGAAAAACTTAATTCTCCCCAAGCATATCATATCAAACATTATTATGTATGAAAGAATTAATTTTCTATTTCTTCTTTAGTCATTAATATTTTGGATAATAATGTAGAGTTATCCACACCCCTAAAACATAATCGCACAGAATATTAACTCTATTTGTTCTCTTGACTTTAAACTTATCTGGGAGTGTACACACCATATTTGAAAAATCTAGGTATCTGTAATCACCAAGTGTGTTTTGGATGATTTCATCTCATTACACATATACATGACTCTGTCAAGATGGAGGCTATCTCCTCAGTTAACTACCTATTATTAGAAACATGAAGCATAATATCAACTGTGAAAATCTATTTCTTTGTAAGCAAGTTTACACACAAATTAATTTACAAAATAAAATTAACATACGTAAAACAAAATACAACATTATGGCCCTTTATACTTCAGGACTTACTTAGAGGTTGATGCACATTATTTAATTCACACTATTTAATACACCTCATCTATATATGATGAACACTTTGACAGTGTTCATCATATATAGATGAGGTATATTGTAGTAATAGCATTGTTTCTCTTATATTCCTAAGAAAATATAAGCACACTAAATTGAATCACGTGGCCCACTAAGACACATTCTTGGAACAATCTCTAAAGTATGTTCTTAGCTATTAGATTTGCATTCACCCTGGGACTACTTTTAATTAATATTATATTGAAGCTAGCCAAACATTTTCTTTCACCTTCAAGATTCTTCTTTGTAATTAATATAAAAGACTCAAGAACAATCACATTTTTAACTTTTTTTTTTTTTTACTTTTTGAGATTATAATATAATTACAACTTTTCTCCCGTTTTTCTTCTTTTAATCCCTTGTATATAGCCCTCCTGGATGTGTTCCAAATTCATGGCCTATTTTTCTATAAATTGTTATTACAAGCATATATTTATGTAACACATGCATGTATATAAGCATGTAATAATATATTACACAAAACACACATATTTATCTGTATTTTTAATACAAACTTTATTGTGCATTTGTTACCAATATTTACGTTTTCATGACTGAACTTAGGTATTTCATAACCGGGAGGTGTGCAGTGCATTTGTAAAGCACTCTCCTTAATTATGTATTCATGTGTTCTTTTTTACTGCCTTCCTTTAAAGCATTCTTTTTCCATATTTTTTTTGTTTTGTTGTTGTTGTTGTTTGATTTTTTTTAAAATTATCTAACTGTATGAGTCTGAACACTGCCTCCTACCTTGCAAGTACAGTGCTACTTGTCATGAAGACATCAAGAAAGGATGCTTTATTAAAATTAGTGTGAGCTTTCACATCCCACAGTATGAGGTTCTGGTGCTTCTAGGAATATTACTGAAGATATTAAGTGGTTTCTTGAAGTGACTTATACAAACTTCCCTGATTTCTAGCAAAAATATCCATCACTTCTTTTAATAGAATTACACAGAGTCTAATAATAGTGTTAGCTTGATGGTGAAGTTATCCTCCACCACAGTCTCATTATCTACCTGTAAGCTCTGAAAGTAAGTTTATAAAGAAAGGTGACTTGAATCATTGTGCCAATTTGTTATGGGTAGTAAAAGCACCAATATCTTTTTACAAGAAGGCTTATTATATAGTTCAAAGGTTTTCCGAATGCCCACTGAGAAAGAGGGGTTCTTTATATTACCCTGATATGGCATTTCAAATTTTAGTTTATTTTCTGTTAGGAATTTTAAGTCTTATTGCTAGGTGGATTAAATTTCCCTTTTGAATATTTATGGCCCACTCTGAATTATTCAATATGAATAACCATTTATTTCTCACAAAATTGCTTTTAGAAATATATTGTCTATTTAATAAAATCAGAATAGAAATATCCCATTTTCAAAAGATTTGCACTCTAGTTAGTAAGAGTAAAATATTAATAACAATAATTTCAGTATTTGGCTAAGAGATCAGACAATGAAAACATTTTTTTCTCAAAATTACCCAAGCTGATTTGATGGTTTAACAAGTATGAGCTACTATTATCTTTGATAAATATTTTAATTTGTTAAAAGTTAGATATTTTAAAGGCCAAATATCCAGGTGACTTTTTAATAATAGTGATTGATGTCAAATTTCTCTAAGCATGCAAATAAGAAGAAACATGAAGTGGGTATGTACTTATTTCAGATCTCTGAGAATTTCCATTGGCTGAAGAAAGCACTTCATTTTCTTGAAGAACATTTGAAGGTAAATGGACTTATACATAAGCAGAAGAAGCTAGACTTGTACCACAAAACCCAGTGATCATTTTATAAGGAGGCTAGATACACTACAGGCAGTACTCTGGATAGGGAATTGTGCTCCACAGCATTGATCTATACAGATTCTGTATGCTTTCTAAGTGTAACTTAAGATACAAATGTGATATCCCATAGCATTGTAAATCAGAAACCCCATTATACCATTTTCAGAAATGTTTAATATCTGTTCTGCTTATTAATGACCTTAGCTATATGTCAATAGCACTTGTGTATTGTTCTGCCCTCATTTATTCTTGATTGGAGATTAACATCATCTGAAGCAGTGATTTAAAATCAGGTCCCCTTATATACTAAACACTTCTAAACTATCAAGAGAAACAATTTTAAACAACTCTATGTTTGAGTCTAATGTGCTCCATTTTGAAATTAACTTTGTTCAAATCATTCTAAAAACAACATAGGAACTTGAATTTGTTAGATTTTTTATAGACCTACACTCACTAGGTATTTTGTTTAAAGTAAAAGTTAATACTTTTAAACAAATGTTCTCTATTCAGAATGAAGTTTTACTAAGGCACTGCAGTGCAGTGGAGATCTCCCAAAGAGCACCAAATAGGCTTTCATATGTCACATGATCTCAGTTCACAAATTTTAATATATCATGGTATTATGTATCCCAGAACTTGGATACAACTTCAAAAGCATGAAAAATGATTTCCACAAAATAGAGGACAATGAAGCACAATTAAAAATTTACATAATCTCAGATTTTTCCATGTGGTATGATTCAAATATATGGTGTTTTCAGCGACAGGATATTGGCCATTCAGTTCTTCAAGGTAACCAAGAGTGTAAACAGTAGCCAATAATGTTGGGGATCTATGGAACCACATGATCTATGGCCAGTGATTGTTCAAAAGAAGGAATATAGCCCTTTACTGAACTTATTTTATGTGTTAGCCTGTGTTGTCTGGAGGCATTTTTACCTCACTAAATAAATAAAGTATTCTAACCTGCCCTTTCATCCTCTCTCCAGTTAAAATATCTTGTTGCTATTGGTCTTTAACCCTTTTATAACTGCATTCTATTTTTGTTTCCTTGAAATATCAGCCCATGACCCCTCTGTGTGTCTTTCAAATAGAAACCATATATTGAAAGATTCAAAGGTAAGATATAAAAATGAGAGAAAATGTGAGATTTGTCTTTCTAAGTCTGGGTTACCTCACACAGCATGATTAGTTTGATTTTTATAATTTGGATGATTTATTCTTTTTCTTTATTCTTTTGTCATACAGTGTATGCTGACACAGACTCTCCTCCTTACCCAACTCCCAATAACCCCCCATGCCTATTTCTCCCAGTTCTTTTATTATTTGATCTTTTTTTGTTTTTCTTTTGATATCCTCTTTCATTTTTGAATATGAAATTGAGAATTGTCATTTAAAGGTATTTAAAGAATTGTGTTACTATCTCGATGGGGATTACATTGAATCTGTAGATTGTTTTGGTAGGATGGCCAGTTTTACTGTTAATTCTACTGATTCATGTGCTTGAGAGTTCTTTCCACCTCATGATATCTTTCTCAGTTTCAGTCTTCAGAGACTTGAAGTTCTTGTCTTACTCTTGCTTAAAGTTACCCCAAGATATTTATATTCATTTGAGTCTATTGTGAAACATGTTATTTCCCTAATTTCTTTCTCAGCCTGTTTGTCATTTGTATATAGGAAAGCTGCTGTTTGTTTGTTTGTTTGTTTGTTTTACCTTGTGTCAGCTATACGAGTTCAATGTCAGAATCTTTGTGTTTGCTTATGTACATTATCATATTATTTTCAAATAATGTTTTGAATTCCTGCTTCTTGATGATCTCTTTCAGTTGGCTTATTGCTTTACCTAAAATTTCAACAACCATATTGAATAGACTAGAAGAGTTACCAGTCTTGTCTTCTCTTGATTTTATCAGAATTGCTTTGAGTTTCTATCCATCTAATTTGATGTTGAGCAAACATGGCATCACTAATAGTGTCAGGCATTGCTGTCCACACATGGAACGAAACCCAAGTTGGACCAGTCATTGGTCATCCATTCCCTCAGACTCTGCTCCATTTTTGTCCCTGTATTTCTTTTAGATAGGAGTAATTTTGTGTTAAATTTTTATAGGTAGGCTGGTGTCGCAAACTCTCCAGTAGAGGTTCTGTCAGACTACTGGAGGTGGTCTCTTAAGGTTCCATATCTGCATTGTTGGACATTTCAGCTAAGGTCAGCCACATTGAGTCCTGGGAACCTCCCCACATCTATTATTTAGTTAAGGGACATCTGGGTTGCTTCCAGTTTCTGGCTATTACAAATAAGACTGCTATTAACATAGTGGAGCATGTGTTCTTTTTATATGTTGGAGCATCTTTTGGGTATATGCCCAGGAGACATATAGCTGGATCTTCAGGTAGAACTACTTGCAATTTTCTGAGGAACCATCACATTGATTTCCAGAATGGTTGCAGAAGTTTGCAATCCCACCAGCAGTGAAGGAGTGTTCCCTTTTCTCAACATTCTCTCTAGCATGTGCTGGCACTTGAGTTTTGATCTTAGTCATTCTGGTTGGTATAAGGTAGAGTTTTAGGGTAATTTTGATTTGTATTTCTATGATACCTAAGGATGTCAAACATTTCTTTAAGTATTTCTCAATCATCTGAGATTCTTCTGTTGAGAATTCTTTATTTAGCTCCATACTCCATTTTTTAATTGGGTTCTTTGAGGTTTCTTTTGGAGTCTAACTTCTTGAATTCTTTATGTAGTTTGGATATTAGTCCTCTATCAGCTTGTAGTAAATTGCCTTTGCTATGTTTAGCTATGTCCATGGTACGCTAGTGTCTCAAAAACCTTTATTACAAAGAGGTGTTAAATTTAGTCAGTTTTTTTGGAATATAATAAGATGATGACATGGTTTTACTTTTCAGTTTGTTTATATGTTGGGCTTCATTAATTAAATTGTGTATGTTGAATCATCCCTGTGTCTTTGGGATGGAGTCTAAATCATCTTTTTAGTATGTTCTTGGATTTGGTTTGCAAGCATTTTTATTAAGTAATTTACCATCTGTTCTCATAAAGGAAATTAGTTTGTAATTTTCTTTGTTGAATCTTTGAGTGGTTTGCCTATCAGGGTAACTGTGGGGTCATAAAATGAACTTGACAATATGTTTTTTCTGTTTCTCCTTTGTGGAGTAATTTGTGGAGACAAACCCTTTTACAAACTAACTAAAAGGTAGAAAAAGAATATACAAAAACTTTGAGAAACAGAAGGGAGAGCATAACAACAGACACTGAAGAAATCCAAAGAATCATTTGGTCATATATTAAAAGCCTATTCTACACAAAGTTTGAAAAATCTCAAAGATTTTACCAAAGTTATATCAAGATCCGATAAACAACTTAAATTTTGTTATACTTAAATAGATAAATAAGTCCCATAGTCCAAGTATACAATGGTTTCATTATCCATTCCATGGTAGATGGACATCTGGGCTGTTTCTGTTTCTTTATATTATGAATTGAACAATGATGAAGATGCTTGTGTGGGTATCTCTCTAGTACAAAATTCTTTGTGTATATAGCCAAGAGTGGTATAGCTGGATCATGTGGTAGATCTATTTCTAGGATTTTGAAGAATACTAGGAGTATTCCTAGTGGCTATACCCATTTGCAGTAATACTAAATGTAAATAAATGTTTCCCTTTCCCCAATATCCATGTAAGCATTTGTCATCATTTGAAATTTTTATTATTTATTTTTGTTTTAGCTACTCTGACTGGAGTAATGTAAAATCTCAAAGTATTTTTAAGTTTCATTTCCCTAGTGAATAACAATGTTCCAAACTATTTCAAATCTGTCTAGATTTTTTTTTTTATGTTTTAAGGACTCTGTTTACTTCTGTGCTCCATTTTAAAACTAGTTATTTTTTTCTTGGGGTAAATTTATTTAATGTTTTAGTTTTTACCTATTGTGAACACCAGCTCTCTCTAAGCGGTATAGCTGGTAAAGAGGTTTTCAGTTTCTTAATGAAGAAGCCTCTTTGCTCAAATGATGGTTTCTTTTGCTATACAGAAGTTTTAGATACAATATAAGCTACCTAAGGAGAACCATAATCAATCTTAGCCACGTGCAACCCCTTATCAGTGCAATAGAGGTAGAGTGTTACAGAATTAACTGATAATTTTCTGATTATATTTAACTTTCAATCCACAAGTTTAAATCCATCTCTGTTCTTGTAATTGTGGTCAAGAACCTAGAGAGTTCAGAGGCTCTGTGAGAGAACCTACTACTGTTCTATTATTTGCTTAATATGTGTATTATCAAATCAGTTCCTAACAACTCATTTTTATAACCATAGATTGATGAAGCTTTCAACTGTCATGAATTTCTCTGTCTTGAGGAGATGGTGGTTAACACAGAGAATTACAACTGGAAAATGTACAGAGAATAAGAGACTGAAGAGCATGATGATATGTGACATCCTAAGGACACCTCTTTTTCTGAGTTCAGAGATTGTTTAGAGTAACCGGGGGATGAAAGATTGTCCCTGGATGACTACAAGTCAATAATAGCTTTCAAGTCATTGCAGGGCAATTGTACATTTGAGTGCACAGCAGTTGAGACAGCATACACAAGACTTGTGCAGACTTAAGCCTGGCAAAGTCCCAGTATTGAGAGTAATTGTGGACATGAAGTTCCATCCCTTACAAAGAGTTATTAATAATTAAGTATTAGCTAGTGAAGGAACAAGATTTAGTTTTCTATAAGAAGTTAACCATGGTGGGTTGACTATGCTCCAGTGGAAGAAAAGATACACAGATGAGTTAGGAAGTGAGAGAGGTACACCTGGGTGTAGCAAAGGAAGGTAGAATATATGATCAACATTCATTATTCCATAATCATTTGTCCATATTACCAAGGAATTAAATATAGTATATGCTCAAAGAACTAACAAACAATAATAAAATCAGAAAAAAATGTTATCATTTTGTAGAGCTAATATTATCTAAGAGCTATTTCATATATTAAAATATTTGCAATAACAGTTAGAGCAATACTAAACTTGAATCCACTTGAATTGTGTAAAGTAAGTAGAGTTCTACTAGGCCAATATATTAAGGCATTTTAGAGCATATATACCCTGTGGTTCTTTTGTAAAAGCAAACCAAATGCTCTCTTAAATGAGAAGTCAATTCTAAGCAAGCTAAAATGTATCCCACATAACCCGTTCAATAAAACCTTAAATGACGATTTTCTACCAGTTCCTTTGTGAGTTTCTACTAGTCCTTTGTGGCTGACACAGTTTCTCTATGTGCTCCCTAAGTTGTGCTTTGACGTGTCATAGATTCATCCCATTCAGCTGCCTCTTTGGGCAGTCTTTTAGAACAGCTGTGCTTCATCACTCTTTCATTTGTCCAGAGAATACTAAGTGGTAGCCTGCTGTCATGCTGCTGCCAAAGGAAATTAGATGCTGTGATTCCTGTGCAGTGCCCCAATTACATCCAGGAACAGTTTTTACCAAGCTGCACATGCTCCGATGTGTGGGCATCATGGGTATCTGCTTGAAAATAGTTGTTTCCAGAAATGGTATTCACTGATGATGGCATGCATTTTATAGCATTTCAGAACACAAAAATGTTAATGTTTTAAATGCTTAAATTTTTCATATCAGTGTGTATACATGTTATATAGTTTTAAATGTGGTGTTTGTTAAGAATTTGGATGAATCTAACTAGAAGCTGAGGTCCTAATTTGCAATTCCAGTATCACAAGTCTTTAGAAAATTTTTGCACAAAAAGGATTCATGAGTTCATTTCTATATAAAGAGTATTTGTACAAATGAATAGAATAAGTACAAGTAGTTGATATATATATATATGTACATGTATATGTAGATATATACACACATATATACATATACACATGTGTTTGATACATATACACACATTCAAATGTACTGTAAACACATATATTAATTTGTACATCTTTATGTTTTAAATTTTATGTAAATACTTTATTTGCATAAGAATAACTAAATAATTTATTTACTTTAAATTTCTGGAAATTAATACTCAATTAAAGTTAACCTTCCTTTCTGGATGGCTGTTGGTTACTTTTCAAGGCATTGATCATGGAGCTCTGGGTATTCTACTACAGGACTGCAGATTTGTTTTCCTTGAATCTTTGCTTGCTTCTGTTTTTTTCTGTGTTGTTTGTTTGTTTGTTTCTTGCTATTGTTGTGGTTTTTGCTGTCACTGACATTTTTGTTTTCTCTTTGAATGGTATGAAAGGAGTAGTAAAAGGTTATGAATCTTTTATGGTAGTAGACTTTATGGGTATTTTATTCTGCATGCATGGCTCTGCAGTTACTATTAATTCTACATTATCTATTAAAAATGAGGATTGAAAATGTTAAGGAACCAGTGCTAAACACAGTGAAATATTGCAACTCCAAAGCTATATTCTTGAGTCTTACCACCCACCTTCATGACCGCTTACTCTATAGCACATGTAGAAATTTGGTACAGAGGCATTTTCTGATAAACTTTTGTGCTGACCCTACTCACAGGAAGAAGCTTTGAGTTGAGTTCCTTAGGCACTTAACTGCCTGGTGTTTTCTAGTACATACTGAATTTAGTTTTTGGAAATTTGATATGAGGTCATTTTGCTCAAGATTCCATCCCAATGCACTGAAATATCATTAATCCTTTAGTGTCTGTCTCATAACTCATTTCTGACTTGAGAGACTCAGATGCCTACAGATGTGTTGTATTCTGTGCTTTTCCAGAACTGTTGTGTTATTGTCAGAACTCTTTTATATATATTTAATTAGGTATTTTCCTGATTTACATTTCCAATGCTATCCCAGAAGTCTTCCATGCCCTCCCTCCACCACTCCCCTACCCACCCACTCCCACTTTTTGGCCCTGGCATTCCCCAGAACTCTTAAACCAGCAATTCATAAAACACGTTGTCCTCTGAACACTCTTACATAAAGTAGAATTACTTTTCACAATATGCAGCTATGGGCATAAACATGTACTTTGCACAACTATACAGTAATATTAGACATTTGATTTAGTTTTTCAATATTTTTATGTAAATTATGGACCATTATCTAGACTGAATAATTTTGTGAGTAAAGATTACACTCCCTAATTCATTCTGAGCTCTATAGATTTCAGATAAACAGTATTACAATAAAATATACCCTAAAGTATTTGATTGATTGAAATGAAAATGGTCCTCTGTCACATTAGAACCAGGCTGCTTTTGAAGACATTAGCTTGCCCTACTTGTTATGCCAATAGGATTGACATTAAACTTTGCAAGCATGTACATAAGCGCTTCAGAATAATTCCCAATGTAACTCAATTCTAATGACATTTGGTACTACTGCACTTTCCAGACTCATGGAAAATGTCAATTCTTCCCTGTGGCACTTTTGCCAATTTCAAATAAAGTGAAAATTGGTTGTTACTGGAAAAACAAACTAATTTCTTCTACAAAAACACATCTGTTAATGACCAAAGCTATTTGTGTTGAAAATTCATATATTTCCCAAATAATATAATACTTGAAATTGGTTGTTTGAACATATGAACTTTGAAATATTATAAGTCAATTTCCAGGTTGTGTCAGTGCTCTGACCAACTATAAATCACTTCACCTTTTCTAAGTATATATTAAGAATTGTTGTGTTCAATTTACTCTAGGTTAAAAAAAATGCGATAAAAGTACTTTTTGAATACCTGGTATGTGATACCAATTTCCTGAACTACAAATTATTTAAAGATGATAAAGAATTTGGTCCTTCATTTAAATAACTCACGCATTATACATTCATAATTGAAGCTGAATGAAGTTGAAAACTCTGTAGAATAAAGGATACCATTTAAACAGTCTACAGAATGGAAAAATGTTTGGCAATTACATCTGATAGAGGATTAGTATCTAGAGTATACAAAGAACTAACAGGAAAAAAAGAAGAGGGAAAGAAAATAGACACTGGACACCAGGAAAACAGACAACTCAATTAAACTTGCAATATAGAAATATAGCGTCGGTAGTGGTGGCGCACGCCGGTAGGATTTGCTGAAGGAGGCAGAGGCAGGAGGATCACGAGTTCGAGGCCAGCCTGGGCTACACATTTTGCCGGGCGTGGTGGCGCACGCCTTTAATCCCAGCACTCGGGAGGCAGAGGCAGGCGGATTTCTGAGTTCGAGGCCAGCCTGGGCTACAGAGTGAGTTCCAGGACAGCCACGACTACACAGAGAAACCCTGTCTCGAAAAACCAAAAAAAAAAAAAAAAAAAAAAAAAAGAAATATAGCATTCTCCAAAGACAAATACAAATGGATAAAAATCACTTTAAAAAATATTTAACGTCCCCAGACATCTAGAAAATACAAATTAAAACTACTTTGAGATTTCATCATACACCAGACAAAATGACCAATGTTAATAAAACAAATGACAACATATGCTGGTTTGTGTGTATAGAAAGCGAATCACTTGTTCAATTCTAGTGGGATGGCAAACTAGTACAACCACTATGTATATCTTCAACAAGATGAAGTTAGATTCACCACAAGATAAAACTATACCATTATTGAACATATATCTGAGAATCTACACTTTGCTACAGAGATACTTACTTATGCTAAAGAATCAATGGATAAACAACATGGTGCATTTCAGCAATGGCATATTATTCAGCTGGTATTAAAAAGGAAATCATTAAATGTGCTGTTGGAACATTGTCCATAGCTGTAGTTGTATAAGGAGATTTCTGAGTGCTTGTGGAAAACTCCAAGAAATCAAGACATGAATCTTTTGATATCACCTTCTTCAAAATACGGAATTGTTTTTGAAATGTGTTTTTATGCTTCTCCCAGTTATAGCTGATAGGAGTGAGTTTATTTCAGCTGTTATTATACATCTGCCTGTGTGAAAAAAGGTGGTTTTACCACCTGTGTCTTCTACTTTGGATTGAACACTTCAGTCATCTAATTCTTCTTAGCCCATAGAGCATAAATTGACTAATGCTCTGAATGAAGTGGGCTATTGCATGAGACTTTAGTCTGCCTCAATTTTAGGCCCACACTCTTAGGTTCATACAGCTAACTAGTCCAGTAAAATATCTATGAGAATATGAATATCATTAGAAAAAATCCTGAGTGAGGTCACTAAGAAATAGAATAGCAAATTGATTGTTTTCTCTTATACAAAATGTTAATTTTTATGTTTTATATGATTTTCATTTAGTCCATCTACAGAGGTTAGGTAGCTCATCAAAGACTGCCATGAGAAGAAATCTTCTAGGATAGAGGAAACTGAATATAGTTTTATAAGGAGATAAATAATGGGCAAAATAGGATACAGGGTTTAGTAGATGGAAAGAGAAGTTAAAAGGGGTCCATAGGCAAGAAAAACTAACACAAAAGAACTTTGAAAAGATACATAGAAAACTACTACTCTAGAAGATCCCTAAAGTATATAAAAGGAATTAAATGGAATTAACATGTAATAGGGAGACAATGCCCTAACTAGACACCACATTCAACCAAGTAAACACCCAAAACAAAAATAGATTAGATTTTGTTGACTCATTAGCCATAGAGATGTCAAAGAACTCTAATTGACAAGACTTTTGGTTATATTCTACAACATAGTGGTAAAGTCCTATTTCTGAATATATTACTATGTTATGGCACATGGAGAAATAAATGTGCTATGATGTCAAACTAGAAGCTTCCCTAATTCTGACTAGAATGATGCTATAAAACCTATACATAGATCTAGAGGTGAAAAGTTACCAACATTCTCACTCAGAAAACGTGTCATGTACAACAATTTTCTGCTGCAACACATAATGACACAATAGTAGCACAAATGTTTTAGAAGTAATCAACCACTTTTTGATTGTTGTAAGTCCCACTCTGGGAGATAGAATTCATACATAAGTTTATTTATGAAGCCATGAATCTGAAACTAGATAGGTCATGGGTCTTGCTACTATTCTTCCAAATGAACACAGCAATAGTCTCTCAGTGGTATACAGTTTTCCCTAAATTTGTGGATCCCTTAATCTCATAGTCAATGGTAAGTAACACAGAGAACCATAGAGCAATGTGTGAGGAGTGTTTTCACTAACTTTGGAGCACTTAGTTCCCAATGGACTCTGTTTCTTACATCTTCTCCTCAGCCCTCAGGGATCTCTGCCCAAGAGTATTTTGAAATATTATTATATCCAGAGTTAGTGAATGACTCCAATGAAACAGTGTTTTGGAATACAATAGGGATGTTCTGCATATGAACTCACAGAGGTTGTGTTATCATGTACAAGACTAACATGTGTAAGTTCAAGATATGAATTATCATGGAAAAGTGACACATCTAACTAAGAGGCTATTTGTGATTGATGCTGTTGAGATCAGAAAAATCACTTTTCCCCAAATGGAGTGTCACCAGCTGTATTAACTACACTCCATGTTAGATAGGCCTGATGCTTAGGAACAGTTGATCAACAAGAAGTGGGGTGAATGTGTGTGTGTGTGTGAGGGGGGGGGGGGAGAGGGAGAGGGAGACAGAGAGAGACCAGATCTTGGGTTCAGAAGACTCCATCTTAGAGAACCTGACGAAATATTGAACCATCTATCATCAGTTTCGAGGTTACTCCCCAATAAACCTGCATGTTTGTTGCGCCCACCTTGTCAGGCAAGGAAAATGCAACACGGTCAGATTCTTCTCAACAGCTTTATTGCAGGAATGCCTTAATGCTACGGGAACCCCGGGTACCCAGGGAGGATGCCTTATATACACCCCAGCACAGGGAAAAGCTTTATGTCCTCCTGGGATTGGTCAGTTTGCTGGCACCTTAATTTACATGTACCTGCTGGGGAGGGGTTGGTGCCAGATTCAGGCTAGCATCTGTGCAGTGGTGTTGTTTAAGGCAATGGTGTACCAGAGACCAGCACCATCTTTTAGGCATCGGCTACCTACATCTCCTCCTTGTTTGTTTAATAATATGATGCTGGACTAGGTCTGGGCAAGTCTGTCCATCAGCCATGGCTCCTGTCTTAGGTCAATCATTTCATGTCACAGCCTTACTCATCATAGGGTTACTCTATCGCCTCCAGGCTCCGTGTCTTAGGTTGGTCTGTGCATAAGGAAAGTTGCCTGTCACTGGATATGGTGGATCTGTGTGATTAAAACTGCCAGACAACCTAGGGTGACTTCTTAATTTTTTAAAGAAGCCAGCTAAACATTGGGAGATGCGCCATCTTTAATCGCCATCAATGCTTGGTACACCACTGCCTTATATAGAGCATGCTCTCGTTTGAGATGACACAATAGTCAGATACAAAAGACACAACCCAGGAGGACCACTGCCCCCCAGGCCAAGATTCCCGCCCATTCCTTAAAGAATGAGAAGGCATTGGTGATCCAGGAGGTGAAGTCCCCTAAGGTGACAGGGTCCAGTCCTGTGGAGCCAGTAATGGCTCTCCGTGGTCTCTCAGATGATGGAGAGACTGCCAAGGTTTTTTCTGGTCTTTCTGAAGAGCCCCATATATTTGAGGGCCCTGGGGATGTGGGCCCCGTTGTCTGATTTTTGGCCTGGTGCCACCAAATCCTGCTTGTACTGGTAGGCCTTCTATATCCTTTGTAGATCTGCATTCATTAGCCCAATGTTTTCCCTTCCTACATTTATGGCATAAGCCTGGCTGTCTAGGTTTATCTAATGCGGCCCGTTTTTCATTTTCAGGACAGTTTCTTCTAAAATGTCCTCTTTGGCCACACTTATAACAAGCATCACTGCTAAACTTGCCTAACTGTATTAACGCTGCCGCTAGGCCTGCATTGGTTAACGGGCCCCCTAGTTCTCTGCAAACCTTCATCCATACTTCTAAACCTTTATGTTTATAGGGTGTAATGGCTGCTCTGCATTCTTTAGTACATTGCTCATATACTAGCTGCTTCACCAAAGGCATAACTGTCTCTGGGTCTCCAAAAATTCTAGGGGCTGCTTCCTCAAGGCGTGCTACAAAATCTGAAAATGGTTCTGTGGGACCCTGCAAGATTTTTGTAAGATTGCCTGAGACTGCGCCTTTGTTCGGCAATGCCTTCCAGGCTTTGGTAGCTACCTCATTTATTTGGGCATAGACTGCTTCAGGATAATTGTTTGTTCTAAAGCAAAAGGCCCTAAACCCAGAAGCGTGTCTGCAACCCAATGTCTCTGAGAATCTTGTCCTGTGGCTAAATTTGCTGCTGCCTGACTGTTTGCATATTCATAGGACAAGAACTTCCAGTCTAAATAGTGTCTGGATGACAAACAAGCCCTAGTAAATATTATTCCAGTCCCCCGGGGTGAGGCAATATCTAGCAAGCGCCTCAACCTGTGCAACTACAAAATCTGCACTCACCCCGTAGGTACAGACTGAATCAGCCAGTTGCTTAATAGTTTTAAAATCTATTGGTTCATGATACCGTCATCCCTGGCCATCTAAGTAGACAGGGAAAGTCAGTTCAACTTCCTTCCAAACCTCTGGGCAAAATGAGGTACCTTGTTTACCAGCTTTTGTGGATTCCTTTTTTCCTGTATACTCAGGGTTAAAAGGTGGAGTGAGTGGTTGGCACTTTCGATTTTACTCTTTTGCCAGCCGACCCCCCCCTTTTTTAAAGGATTGGTTTTGTATGACCAATCTGGATCATATCTATCCCTCTCATACCGAGCTGCCTCTTCTTCTAGATCAACTTCCTCATCTTTATCAAGCTCTGAGTCACTGGAGTCAGAACTTGCTGAACTTACTGTTAAGTCTTTTAATGAGGGATATATTTTTGTTATTTCCTTTTCTTTCTCATTATTTCCTTTTCCTTTTGAATTTGCCTTTTCTCCCTTCTCCTTTTCTCTCTCTTTTTCGCCCCTTTTCTTTCTTTTGCTTATGCATTTCCTATCTTCCTCTGACATACTTTCTTGTTGTTCTGTGAGAATTTTCTGACCTGCCTTAACTGCTTCTATCAAACAAAAACAGAGGCCAGAAATTACAGAAAACAAAACAACAAGGATAAGAGCTACCCACACTGGATCCACGGACGAGAAAAACATATCCCCCCTTTAACCGGGGATCAATTTGGGAGACTTACCGGTACCCCTGCTCCTCAGCTGAAGAGTTCTGAATCCACGAGATCCTCGGGTCCCCATGCCAGCCACCAACTTGTTGTACCCACCTCGTCCAGCAAGGAAAACACAACATGGTCGGATTCTTCTCAACAGCTTTATTGCAGGAACGCCTCGATGCTAGGGAACCCCAGGAACTCAGGGAGGACTCCTTATATACACCCCAGCACAGGGAAAAGCTTTGTGTCCTCCTGGGATTGGTCAGTCTGTGGGCACCTTAATTTGCATGCACCTCCTTGGGAGGGTTTGGCGCCAGATTCGGGCTAGCTCCTGCACAGTGGTGTTGTTTATGGCAACGGTGTACTGGAGACTGGTACCATCCTTTAGGCATGGGCTACCTACACACGTTCAGGTTACAAGCCTGCCCCTAGCACTTCACTTCCTAACAATCACCAGTCAGGATGAAAGCAGAAGTTAACTTTATGGTTTGGGTACCTGCATCAGCAACAAAATTCCATAGTAGCCCCACCCAATCAGATATGTGCCAGCCTAGAATTCTCTCACTTGCTTGTCATTTCCGATAAAATCTTGCACCACTGAGAGCTCAGGGCTACATCAGAGATGGAGGTGTGGCCCATGATCAAACTTAAAAAGACCCTAGTATGATTACATTAGAATCAGCTCCTTAGTGGTCTTTTGGAGCTCACAAATGAGAACTACATGTACATATTTATGTATGTGTGTGCACTTTCTTTTGTTATGATATCTAAAATATCACAGTATAGACAATTTTTAAAATTCATCTTACCTAGTAAAGTCCAGTATCCATTATCAAAGTTACTTTTGGTGCTGACATATTTTAGAGACAGAAATAAAGTTAACGTTACATTTGTACTACTAGCTAAAACCAATTCTTTAGAGTACTGTCCAAAATAGGAAAGTGCAGAGAAACAATAGAGATATAGCATTCCTTTTATTTGTGTTTATCTGAACTTAAACACAGGAAACAGAATGCAGGCATCATGCCATCGAAACAGATGTGCTTCATTCACTCTGAATCAGATAGCTATGTGTACATGTATATCAAAAGAAAAGTATAACTGCCCTTGAAATCAGATTTATGATACTTGAAAATCCTTCAAATATTTTAGCACATAATGTAGTAATATAGTTATAAAAGGAGGAGAAAAGAATATAATAGTACAGATTTGACTACTGTCTAAGATGTGAGTTAAGTACCAAATGAAAGAAAGTTACTTCTAGTTTTCACTGAGTGCTAGGTACCTTGTCATTATCACAGTGCTTTGAGAACTACAAGTATAGTTGCCATCAATTCTGAGATTACAATTTCAAAGGTTATTCTAGAATATAGTTTAAGTTTACTTTGATGTTAAAGTTTTGTTGATGTTGTTGTTGTTGTTTTCTAATTGTTTTTGTCAACCTGACAGAAGCTACAGTCATCTGAAAGAAAAACTCCACTTGAAATGAGCCTCTATGGGTTGGCATGCAGGCAAGTCTATGAGGGTATTCTCTTGATTAATTATTAATATGGGACAGCCCAGCCCACTGTGGATGGCGCTGCTGATGGGAAAATGGTTCTGAGTTTCATTAGATGAATGAGGAATATGAGGAGAAGGGGAAGAAGATAAGCAGAAGGAGGAGGAGGAGGAAGAGGAGGAGGAGGAGGAGGAAGAAGAGGAGGAGGAGGCTCACTATAATTCCTGTCTCCAGATTCCTACATTGACTTCCTGCCTTAAGTGGCTGTAAACTCTAAGCTGAAATAAATTTCTCCCCAAGGTGAGTTTAGTTAGTTAGTTTTGTTTTGTTTGGTTTTTGTTATGGAGCTTATCAGAGTACTAGTCAGCAAACTACATCAGGGGTTCAGGGAAGTGGAGACAGGAAAACATCTTTGAGTGTGTGGTGGTATTGGAGGTGATGTGTATCAAGAGACTGACACTCACTAGCACTTTGCCATTGTAAATAGCTAAGGCATCATATAATATACTGCTAATATCTTTTTTACCCTTTTGTCTTCCCTTCTTAGGATTAAAATGACTCATTATAGCCCCATCTACAGATGAGGACAGATTAATTTTCCTAGGTATTTGTTTCTTCAGTGCGTTCCCTGTACATCCAATTACATCTCGACATCTGTTTCTCTGAGATCAAATATCATTGATAAAATGATAACCTTTCATTTTAGTATGTTTATTCTTTGATAACACAAAAAATGAATACTCTTGTGTTCAAGAATGGAGCAAATGGGAAGCATTCTCTATCCATATCTCTTCTCTTCCTGGGTCCCGTTCAGCATGCTTTGCAGTAGTTAACACTTATATTTGTGTGTGTGTGTGTGTGTGTGTGTGTGTGTGTGTGTGCGCGCGCACGTGCATACATAATCAAGAAAGGAAGGGTTCCAATACCTTTTACACCTTATTTTTATGATTGATAATCGCATACAATGTATTTTCAGTATATTCACACACACACACACACACACATACACACACACACACACACACACATACACTGGATCTATATCCTTCATAGTTTGTCATCCAACATTGAGATTACTTATCTTTTAAATTCTTTTTTTAACATTAAGTTCAGTTTGTGTTGTCCAGACAATGATATTTTATAAATTACTCATCCATGTGAGGTGTGAATGATGTTTTGAATTATTTTTAATATAGTTAGAGATCAATCCTGGCATGTGATGAGCATAGAGAGAATGCACAAAATACAAAGAATAACTTTTGGCAAATGATTTGAAAGGTTCATACAAAATTGTGATTAGGTTTATGGGTTTGTAAATTGAGGTTCCCTGACCCTTCTCTTCCAAAAGTATTTTAAAGAAAGAAACCCTATATATAGTTCAAATCATTATGTGTGTGAATGTGTGCATGTCAGGTGTCTGTGTGTGTGTGTGTGCATTTTGTCAACATTTATTTTTTGTTTATTTACTTATTTATAAGAATATAAAATAATGAGATTTCATAATCTGTTTGCACCATAATAGTTTACCATTTATCATCATTTATTTTCATGATCAAAATACTGTTTCTATAATAGTGGATGCCTCTTTGACATTGGTTTCTGAGATTTTAAAACTGTTTTCTGAGAGAACATGTGATTTAGAAAGAAAAAGATTTTAGGCTCAATGCCCAGCTTAAATAAACAGACAAATAACAGATCGAAGCTGCCCCTTAAATTGCTGTGATATACTTTTGTCACTGTGTATTTATGTGTACATAGTTGGTAGCATCACTATATAATCAAACCTCATTGTGAATATTTCTTTATATCACTTTAGAAACAATTTCTTAGTGATACATGCTTCTGTTTACTGTATTGTTAGAAACTCACATATAAATACAATATTATTCATTCAGAGTAGAAAGTTTTCTAAATATGGTTTCAAAGTAGACATGAGTAGTCTTGAAGCATCTACCATACGATTGCAGCAAAATTCTGACTTTCAAAAATTTTAAAAAGATATACATGAATGAAATTGTCAAATAAGTAAATATAGATTCTAACTGGAAAAATAAAAATATGCTATTAATCCATAAGAGGTCCTCACTGGCACATTCCTCCAAACATGCACAGAGGCACACAATTGAGTAAATAAAAGAGAAAGAAGTGCCTCCAATGCGATGTTACTTCACTTCAAATTTCAGATTAAGAAATTAAAGGTGGATGCAATGGCAAATTTTGGTTATAGATAATGTCAGGAGCAATTAGCATGCTAAGAAAGAAAAGATTTCTTCCTTTTTTAATTAGATATTCTTTTATTTACATTTCAAATGTTATCCCTTTTCCTGTTTTCTCCTCCAAAAACCCCCTCCCCACTTCTCACCAACCCAATCACTCCCGCTTCCCTGTCCTGGTATTCCACTACACTGGGGTATCAAGCCTTCCCAGGACTAAGGGCTATCTGCCCAATGATGACCAACAAGGAGTTTTCCCATTAATATCCCTAGAAATGCTAGATTCATGGAAAGATATTGTGTAAATTTGTTTTTGTCATGGAATACTTTGGTTTCTCCATTTATCAAAATTGAAAGTTTTGTTGGGTATAGTAGCCTGGGCTGGCATTTGTGTTTTCTTAGGGTCTGTATGACATCTGTCCAGGATCTTTTGGCCTTTATAGCCTCTGGTGAAAAGTCTGGTGTAATTCTAATAGTTCTGCCTTTATATGTTACTTGACTATTTTCCCTTACTGCTTTTAACATTCTGCCTTTGTTTAGTGCATTTTGTGTTTTGATTATTATGTGTTGGCAGGAATTTCTTTTCTGGTCCAATCTATTTTGAGTTCTGTAGGCTTCTTTTATGTTCATGGGAATTTCTTTCATTAGGTTGGGGAAGTTTTTTTCTATAATTTTGTGGAAGATATTTACTGGCCCTTTAATTTGAAAATCTTCATTCTTATCTATACCTATCATCCTTAGATTTGGCCTTCTTATTGTGCCCTGGATTTCCTGGATGTTTTGAGTTAGGATACTTTTGTATTTTTCATTTTCTTTGATTTTTTTGTGTTCATGTTTTCTGTTGAATCTTCTGTACCTGAAATTCTCTCTTTCATCTCTTGTATTCTGTTGGTGATGATTGAATCTATGGCTCCTGATTTCCTTCCTAGGATTTCTATCTCCAGAGTTTCTTCCTTTGTGATTTCTTGCAACCATAGTAGCTACCAGCCTCAGAATGTGTGGTCATCCTTTATAAAAAATTATGTCTCTAGGTTCTTAAAATTTGGGTTATAAGGGAAATGATTTTTAAAGATAACTTTGTTTTGGTTTGTTTTTCAAGGATAACTAAACTTATGATCAACAGGAAGCTAAGACATACGTCTGTCATACATGTTGGAATCTTGTTCCTCCTTCTGGATTTCCTTGCCCTGCCTTAATATAAATGTGTGTGGGAGGGTTCATAGACTTGTTGAAACTTGATAAATAATGTTTAGTTGATATCTATGATAGGCCTTCCCTTTTCTGAAGGGAAATGGAGGATGATTTATTATGGAGAGAGAATAAAATGTGGGGAGGGTCCAGGAGGAAAGTACCTATAAAAGTATAGCAAAATTCTGTTTTAGAAAACTAAAAACTTGTACATAAATTATTGTGAAGAAAAAATATTGAATGGGATAAATTCTTTTCAAATCACACATCAGATGAGAACTCACTGGAAAGATTATATCAACAGGTGCCGTGGATATGGTTCAGAGTACAACCACTTGATGGTTTTCAGTGGACTTTGGTTTATTTCTTAGTACCCAGATGTAAAATCAATTTTTAAAATTTAAATATCAAATAAGTAATTCACACTTAGAAAAAGATAAAATGTCTTATCTAAATACTGGTATAGACATCTACATAAATAAGACAGGAGAATAGTCAATTGATAGAGAAGATGCATAAACTATTGGTAACATTAAGAAAAAGTTATGGCAAAGAACAGTGCACTGCCACACATCTTTGGTAGAAATCTGAGAATTAAGTGTCATCATTAAATATAGTTACTATTTAAAAATCTAGCAAATACCTAGTGATGTCTCAAGTGACTTCAAATGGATTCACTCTAGTACATAGAATATTAACCATGTTACCCTGCACAAATGAATATATACAAGGAACCACATAATTTTAATGTTCAGTAAATAACACACTTTTCCTTGATATTTGACTAGACACCATAGGGTTTTTAAAAGTAAACTAAAACAATTGATCTACTTTACTATCTCAAGAAACTGAGCCCTTAATTCTGTGATAAAGAATATATACATCGGATAGTTACAATCTATATGCAATTTTCTCCAATCCTCATTACTCAATTTACAGTACTTAGATGTGGTTTTTACTAAAGAAAATGACAAAGTGCATGTATGCTGCCTAATCTGGATGCATGCTCAGGCAGCTGCCCTCACAGGCTGTATAATTTCCCTGCTACCTTCTTTCCTGTTAGCATTTATAATCTACCAACTTTATTTTATTAGTATAAAGAAGTTAGAGATCAGAATGTCTCTTTAAGGCAAATCTTAGAGGACAATGAAAGGACAGGCTACACACACACACACACACACACACACACACACACACACACACACGTTCAGTACTATCTATGAGTTTCAAAACTTTGGTTTTACCATGGAGATATGAAAAATAAAAAACTTAATTCCACAATTCTTTTCCCAGAAGAATCATGGTCAAATTTGACCAAAGAATGCCCAAATACAGACAAGGATAATGGGGAAGGCAGATATGGTCTTATTCTTCTCTGAAAAGTTTTGGAAGTCATGTGAAAGTTATCAGACTCCAGTTTGTGGTGAATCTCTCATCTGAAGATAGGGTCCTGAAAATATGAATCTGAAGTCATTCAGATTCCTTGGATATACTATCAATATACAATACAATACAATACAATACAATACAATACAATACAATACAATACAATACAATACAAGACAAGACAAGACAAGACAAGACAATACAACACAATACAACACAGTACAATACAATACAATACAATACAATATAAACTAATACATGAAAATTGGTCATGACAAATCCAAAAAAGGAAAAGAGTCCAAGCAAAGGCACACGAGAGACACACTAATCTGTGTAGTCAGGAACCCATAAAAATATCAAACTTGGAAGCCATAATATATATGCAGAGACTATGGTACAGACTGGTACATGTTCTGTGAGTGCCACCTATGTCTCTGTAAGTTCATTTGAGCTTTTATCATGGTGACTGAGAGTTCCTTGTTTTGTAGGTGTCCTTCATCTCCTATAGCTCTTAAAGTTTTTCTACAGGATTCCCTGATCCCTGAGGTGCAGGGCTTGATAGAGACACTCAATGTAGGACTGAGAGTTCTAATCTTAGAACACCCAATTCTATAAATGAAATCATAATAAATATATTTATATACTATGGTTGCTTATATTAGGCTCCACAATTCTTCATATGCTTTGCTTTTCTCTCTATAATTGAACACATTTTGATTATCAAATATAAGAATTTTACTTCCAATAACAGTTGAGAGTGGTCACATGGCCTCATATGCTATACACAAAAGAATGTACTTTGTTCTTAATTTTTTAAAGATAAGAATACCAGGGAATTATAGATAAAACAGATTGAATGCATACATATTAGCAGTTAACTGATTTTTAAGTATGTTAGTAATTACACTTAAAAATAACTTTTATTTGTGTGATGTATGTGTTGTTTCAGAGGCTTACTGTTGATTAAGCTCATCTTAGGAAAGTTCACTATAAAGTCCTTTCTGAACTCTGGCTGACTGGTTCTACTCAGATGTTTTGGTTTGAGCTCTTCTTCAACCTGGCTGACTCAATTTGACTTCTCTCAGCTTCTCACTGAGTTTTGGCCTTAAACTAACTCTGGCATTGTTCTAATCTTTTGGTGCCCTCTTATTCTCTGGCTTCAGTTTCCTCTGCTGATCTGCTCTGAACTGCATGAACTCATGAAAGAACTCAATTCCAGTGCACTTCACTCACTGCACTGACTTCCAACTGACTACTCTCCCTTTGCTGCTCTTAGATTCTCTTTCCTGTGCTGTCTTCATGAACATTGGGCACATACTATATGTCATCCACTGTCAAGTTGTCTTCTGATTCATCACTTTTTCTGTCCTTCAATTAGATTTCACTTTCATACATGGCTGCCTTCTCCTACGAACTAATTTTACTTTAAAGTGTGTACTAAGGGTGTGTCTATATTCCAGACATAGGAAATGAGGGTGTCTGCATTTTTGTCAGAGCAACCATGTTACAGGAATAAAATTCCTCTACAATTCCAGACTTCTGAATAATATTTTCCTTCATGTTTAACAAGATATATATCAAATACTTTCATGTGCTTGGTATAAGTTCATGTAGGGTTAACCTTTTGATAGTATATTTCTGAACCTGGGTAATTTTTGTTTACTTTTCTGAATATAATAAATTTATTACTCTCATAAAAGACAGCCCTTGATGTTTTCAAACTGACCAGTACACAATTTGGGCTTGGCTGTATTTACAATAGAGCCCATACTGTCATTCAGTCATATAGGAGAAATATACACTAACATAGCTAATTTAAATATTCACTAGGGAGGAACACTTAAACTTACATATAATAGTTTGGCATTCATATTTTCAATCATTTAGTTATGAACCATAAAATTAATTGCTGTATCATTCTTATTTTATGATGTAGACGAATATGTTCATGAGTGACCTTTCTACAAACTATAGTTAAAGCACTCAAAGTTACCTCATTAACAAGAATGCTGAATAATGAATCTCAAACATGATATGAAGTGTTTTAGCTTGTCAT
The DNA here is from genome assembly GCF_978045245.1 of Mus caroli. NCBI lineage: Eukaryota > Metazoa > Chordata > Mammalia > Rodentia > Muridae > Mus > Mus caroli. The sequence continues at coordinate 70,457,273 of NW_028227265.1, forward strand.
AAACTCTCCTTATACTGATAATCTATTTGTTTGTCTCTACATTTCATTGGTAAAGAACATTTCATTTGAAGTGAGTCTGGATCCTATTGTTTGGATATTAATGCACCTTGGATTTACCTATGGGCATAAGCTATCAGATATTTATTTTTCCACAGTTTATTAATAGGTTAATTCCACAAAGATTTAAATGGATTTAATAATAAAAATACTGCAATGAATGTTAAAACCACAAAACTTCTCTTCTGAATTCATGGACTTAGTAGATATAAGATATTCAGGAAATGAATAATTCACTTGTACTAAACTTTAAAAAGTAATTAATGCAAGATTGGAAAATTATATTTCTCATGTTATGGCAAAGAAAAACTAAAGCATGAATGTAAAGAAAGATAAATCCCATTTTATTAAAGAATTTCTAAAAGGAGACCTTAATTGTGGAATTAAATCACACTTTAACAACTATAGAATAAAGACTATCTTAATGCTTTTACAAATTCTCATGGCGTCCTCTTCTATTAATGTTATTATATATATGTACCTCCAAACGTATTAATAAATATGTTACTATAAACTATACCATTTATTGTCACTCATTCTTTTCTATATTTTAGAGCTGACGACTTGAAATTGAATAAATCACTAAGGGATACATCTCAGGGGAGAAATGGTTCCTCGTCTCTCAGTTGTCATTAATGACCCATAGCTCTTCATCTATGTGTAAGGATTGTGAAGTAAAAGGATAGAAAAATAAACTCCAACCATATGGTACCAGGAAGCAAGAAGGTGTTACTATACAAATATCTGAACAAATGCTTTTAAATTAAAATAAATAAGCAGAGATAACAATACTTCAACCTAATTTAAGAAACAATTACCCAGGAAGACATTATATCTCTAAACATATATGTATCAAACATTGGCTTATCCAATTTCATAAAAAAATTACTGGAAGTAAACACACAGAATAAATCTAACTCAATAATTGTGGGTGATTTAAATATCCACTTTCTCTAATAGACAGATCTTTTGAAAAACAATAAACAGAGAAACTTAAGAAACATGTCACATAATACATCAAATGGACTGAACAGATATCTAGAGAATGTTTTACCCAAAGACCAGAGAATATATATTGTTATCTAGCAGTCCATTGGGATTTCTCTTAAACAAACTAAACAGATCTTAACAAATTCAGAAACTTGAAATATCTATCTCCTTGCATACTATTTGATTGCAGTGCAATGAAACTTAAACTCAACTGCAAATAAATATCTAACAATTACATAAATTCAGAGATTATGTAGCTCATTACTGAGTGATGAGTAGATCAAAGAAGCAATTCAGAAATATCTTTAAAGTATTTTCTTGAACTATGCCTAACACTGCAGAAAAGCAAAGATAAAAGTGGTTAATGGGTATATTTGTGAACTTTGCTAGGATTACTATAGAATGGAGACACATGTTTTTCATTTATTCTTCTTTTATTGGATATTTTATTTATTTACATTTCAAACGTTATCCCTTTTCCTGGTCTCCTCACCCCAGAAATGCCCTGACCCATCCCCCCTGCCTGCTTCTACAAGGGTGCTCCCTCACCCACCCACCCACTCTCTCCTCCCCACCTTGGCATTTCCCTACTCTGGGGCATTGAGTCTTCACAGAACCAAGGACTTACCCTCACATTGATGCCAGATAAGTCCATCCTCTGCTAGATACACAGTTGGAGCAATGGATCCCTCCATGTGTACCCTTTTCTTGGTAGTTTAGTCACTGGAAGCTCTGGGGGGGGGTGTCTTGTTTGATATTGTTGTTCTTCCTATGGGGTTTCAAATCCTTTCAGCTTCCCCTAACTCCTCCACTGGGGCTCTGTGCTCAGTCCAATGGTTAGCTGTAAGCAACAGCATCTTTATTGTTCAGGTTCTTGCAGAGCCTCTCTCAGGGGACAGTCATACAGGCTCCTGTCAGCAAGCACTTCTGGGCACCAGCAATAGTGTCTGGACATGGTGACTGTCCATGTATATGAAATGGATCCCTATGTGGGCAGTGTCTGTATGGCCTTTCCTTCAGTCTCTGTTCCATACTTTGTCCCCATATTTCCTTTAGATAGGAGCAATTCTGGGATAAAAATTTGGAGATGAGTGTGTGGCCCCGTCCCCCAACCAGGTGCCCTGCCTAACATCTGGATATGGTCTCTGCAGATTCTCCCTCCTATTTTGGGGGCATTTCAGTTAATTGTTGGGTCCTGGGTGGCTCTTGCTTTCCTGGCATCTGGGTCTTTCTGGTGGCTGCCCCAGTTCTCCGTCCCCTATTGTTACACACTTCTGTTCAATTTTCTAACCCTCTGTATATCATCCTGATCTCTTTCTATACCTGATCTTGTCCCCCTTTTCCACTCCCCTTCTTCTCTTCCTCCCAAGTCTCTCCCTCCCTCTATCTCCTGTGAGTATTTTGTTTCCCCTTCTAAGAAGAACTGAAGCATCCACACTTTGGCCTTCCTCCTTCTTGAGCTTCTTATGGCCTGTAAGTTGTATCATGGGTATTCTGAGCTTTTTGCCTATTATCATGGGCTTTCTGACCAAAGTAAAAAAAGCTACTAGAAAAAAAATTCTAAAAGAGCGGTATCCACTTTTTAATTGCTTTTCTCTGGGTAGTTCTTTCTTGCAGACCAAAGCTCAGCCTTTGATTTGCAATTCAATTCAATCCTTTACCCAGGTTTTCTTTTGATTGTCTCATGAATCAGCATTTTATGACTTTTGTGCCTTGATTCTTAGAAGATAGCAAGTACACTTTTTGCAACATGGCAAATGAATTCAAAGAACAGCCTGTCTTTGTAAGCACAGACAATAAACTAACTGGGTGGGACTCAGCTCTGAGATCACCATTTCCCAAATCTCTTTATCTCTTAGTGTTTTTCTGACAAGTTGACTCATAGTGCAAATGCCTCTATTCTTTTAGGTCTGTGAAGCCCCTCATGCAATTCATATTGCATCCTTATATTTTGCATAGTTGAGAAATTATATATTCGTGTTCTCTCAGAGTCCTTTCCTACAGCCTTAAGAGCTATTTTGAAGTCACAGCATTTACCATTTTGCTAAGGACATTAGGCGCACTCTTGCCTCTCAGACTTGTGCTGTCTCTAATTACCATGGATTCATTAACCTTGGCAGAGAGGACATTTCCCCCAAAAAGGAGCATTAAGTAAAACATAAAAAACAAGCTTTATGCCTAGCAACCATCGACACTCGTGGATGCCCACACCCTGCGGGCTCTACTCCAGGGGCAGGAACCATATCTCATAGCCCTTCCACAGTGGCCATAAAGGACTTGTTGTAGCCCCTTTAGCCATTTTGTGTCCTTTGGCTCCTCTACTTTGCTTCTTGGCTCCAAATTTACCTCTATATTCATAGTTGAATCTGATCACACTCTTTTATTGCATAAACACAGTTGTGTATTACACACAATAATCCTGACTGAAGTATCCCTATCACTAACGATTTAAACACACAAACACACACACACACACACACACACACATACACACACACACACACAAATGCGCGCGCACCTGCATGCACATATGCACATGCACACACATTTTTATTTTAGCACAGGTCAACTTTGCCTAAGATGTCTATACTTGTTTTCCATAACTTTTTCTATTGTTGTTTGTGAGTACCATATAATTGTTTTAGGGGATGTGTTATATGTCCTTAGCTAACCAGGCTTCAAGGACTTGTGATAGTTGCTTTAGTTTATCTCTTTCAAATCCTGTGCACTTACTTTCCTCTCAATTTCAAACTTGAATTTTATCTTGAAATGCTCTCACTCACCTAAGGGATTGCTGAACTGAAAGATAATGTCGTGAACCCTCAGTTTCAGAATAGTGATACGATAAGCTCTACTCTAAAGACTTTAACAGTTATGTTTCACTTTAATCTTTATTCTCTGTTCATATTTTGTTTCAATAAAAGTTGATTAAGGATACACCACAGTGCCATCTAAATACTCTAATTGCATAAGAAGTTAATAAAGATTCTCCATCAATTTGTCACTGTTACACAGATACTTCTTAAGCTTTTTAAAGGACAGAGAATTCCAAAAACTTGCATTGTTGTCTATAGTTTTTAGTTTCTGAAAGATACTGACCCAAAAATGCAAAAGCACATCTTTCTAGAATAATTAAAAATTCAGAATAGAGGCTAGAAAGTTATTTATATTTCAATTATATACATTAAAAACATAAAACTAAATTAATTTCATATAGATTATTGAAGTTCATTTATTTGCCCTATATTTCCAGTGTGTTCATGGCGCATTAATTTGGTATCACTTTTCCATATTTAATATCTTCAATATCGGTACATAGTGATGGCATATAAAACTAATATGAAAATTATTCATTTTAGTGTCTCATGAAGTAATAGCACATTTAAAAAGTAATGGCATGCTAAGCTCAATTCAGTACTTTATTTTCTTAGTCCACTTAGAATGACTACTTAAATAGAAAAACAGAGAAAAAAACCTCACTGAGTTTAGAAGAAAAACCTTTGGTGCCCAAACATGTCTGAATCATAAGAACTTAATTTAATATTGTTTTATTTTATAATAATTAAAATACAAAATCAAATCTTTAGAAATTGAACAAGCAACAGCACACAACTCTTATCTCTTAAGCTTAGGAATATCTGTGCTAAGCTCACTTCATTCTCTACCCTCATCTATTTACAGCCTCAGGAGAGTCCACAGGTCATAGTGATTATAAGCATGACTGCTTCTATCCCTAGATGTTGCTGAGTGTAAAAAGGCTGTAGATCTTTCACCTTCCTGCAAGTCAGAGGGGAGGGCTAAAATTTAATTGTCTCTTTGGATCCTCTGGCAACCAGCTTCTGTCCTCCAAAAGTGACTTCATGGGCTAAATGTGCTAAAATTAAAAGAAGGTTATTACGAATAACAGAAATCATTCTTCTTATTTCCATAACTGCAGAAAGAATTTCAGTTCTGTGCTCAGGGAAAGTGAAAACAGACACACATACACATGCCTGTGTTCATGCAAGCAGGTGCACATGCCCACACACACATACACACACACACACATGAACATACACATACACAATTTGAAATTAACTGCAAAGTCTTTGATATTTTCAGTGGCTGCAACCATATAAATCTAAGTGATCTGTATTTTAAAGTGTAATAGAACATTTGATTATCTCAGTATTCTTATAATTTAAAGACAAACTAAGGATGTCTTTCTCTATTTTCGATACACTCTATGAGATTTACTGTCTTTATACAGATTTTAAAGCAGTTAAGCAATTAAAAACTACTGAGTAAAATATCTCAATTGATCAGTTTGTGTTTGAAGTTATTAACCTTGAAGAGTCTATGGCTTTGTAATGCCTACTTAATTTGAGTAGAAGTTGTCTGCCTTACATGACAACCCCTTGTGAAAGTATAAAAATAGAACCAGGAATTGTTTCACTGCTAGCAACTAGGAACAAGGAAGCCCCAGCCTATAATCACGGATTCATGGAAACAGACCCAAGAAAAACGAAGTCACTGTGTGTACTGAAAAACAGGGTGTCATCAGCTCTTTGAACACTGAGGTTGTATAATCGACTGTGCAGAGTCCTGGAAAGGCTCTTAGTCACCAGACTGACAGCAATCACCCAGATTCCATGTTCTTCCTTCTCCCTGGAAAGCTTTGCCTTTGTTCTTTGAAAGTCTTGATTCCCCTAATCCATGAAAATTTTTGGTGCCCTTCACACTCCCTTTCCCCCTCCCCACTCCCACAAGTAAATTTGTTTTTCTGACTCTGTAGCCTTATATTACATCTCCTTTTGTATTGTACACAAGCAAAATTACCCATTCATATTTAAATTAAACAAACAGGTTCTAAGTATGACTAAATTACTAAATTATAAACTCTTGTGACCAAATCATTCTGTCTGGGGCAAGGGTTTGATTTTTATTCTTCATTAAGTTTTTAAAAAGCTCTTTTATGAGTAGATACCGCATCCTCCTTATCAACTCACCCATTGTTAGACAATTTTAATAATTAAAATGCATACAAGCAAATTATTTATGTATTTTTCTAAGTCATATTTTCCCTAATGAGACATGTTTGCATAACTTAAGTGCCATAAGATACTGCTATTTTATTATCTTAATCATCTATTTAGAAAAATGAGAAAATAGCTAGAATACTATACTAGATATTTAGCTGAGGGAGTTGTTTTATTCAAGAAGTGAGCCTTTACTGTATTTAATTTTAGAGCTGAATATATTTGACTTTGAGGTGTTTTTCAAGTATTTGCTCATGGTGGCTTTTTGTTTTTGAATGATATTGTGATGATGAAAGTAAGCTATTAAAAAGAATGAATTCATGAAATTCCTAGCCAAATGGATGGACCTGGAGGGCATCATCTTGAGTGAGGTAACACAATCACAAAGGAACTCACACAATATGTATTCACTGATAAGTGGATATTAGCCCAAAACTTAGGATACCCAAGATATAAGATACAATTTGCTAAACGCATGAAACTCAAGAAGAATGAAGACCAAAGTGTGGACATTGTGCCCCTTCTTAGAATTGGGAACCAAACACCCATGGAAGGAGTTACAGAGACAAATTTTGGAGCTGTAATGAAAGGATGGACCATCTAGAGACTGCCATATCCAGGGATCCATCCCATAATCAGCTTCCAAACGCTGACACCATTGCATACACTAGCAAGATTTTGCTGAAAGGACCCAGATATAGCTGTCTCTTGTGAGACTATGCCGGGGCCTAGCAAACACAGAAGTGGATGCTCACAGTCAGCTATTGGATGGATCACAGGGCTCCCAATGGAGAAGCTAGAGAAAGTACCCAAGGAGTTAAAGGGATCTGCAACCCTATAGGGGAACAACATGATGAACTAACCAGTACCCGGAGCTCTTGTCTCTAGCTGCATATGTATCGAAAGATGGCCTAGTCAGCCATCACTGGAAAGAGAGGCTCATTGGACTTGCAAACTTTATATGCCCCAATACAGGGGAATGCCAGAGCCAAAAGAATGGGAATGGGTGGGTAGGGAAGTGGGGGGGTATGGGGGACTTTTGGGATAGCATTGGAAATGTAATTGAGGAAAATACATAATAAAAAAAATTGTGAAAAAAAAAGAAAGAAAGTAAGAATGTCTCTGAAGAAATAGTGTCTGACAGGCAATATTTTGATAAAGATAAAGTTTAATTAAGATAAATGAGGCTGCTTAGTCATTTTTATGGCATAATGGGCTCACAGACTTCAAAATAATGTTAAAATTTTACAAGTCTTACTAAAATCTCAAATGAGATTTATAATTGGAAGTTGGCTACCTGTACAACAAGCAGGCACCTCTTCAGAAGCACTGATGTGGCCATTTGTGATGGTCTCTTGATGGCATGGAATAGACCCAATATAAATCTTTATATCAGATGGTGGTAGTACACAACATATTTCCCATCACTCAGGAGGCAGAGGCAACCCGATTTCTGTAATTTCAAGGCCAGTCTGGTCTGCAAAGCTAGTTCCAGGACAGCAAGGGAGAGACCCTTCCTGAAAAATTCAAAATGAAAAAAAAAATCTTATCAGGATGCTTTTCACCAGACTTGATTTCAATAAAGCATGCTTTACATAGGTTATATATATTGATTTTAATTTGATAGTCCCTTTGTTTTGTTTTGTTTTAAATAGTGCATTCAAAGAGAATACCTAGTAAGATTTCACATTTACTCCTTGCATAAGTTTAGAACAACTTTTCTTTTCTAACACATTCTACTTCTGTATGACAAATTTCCATAAACTCGAAGTTATAGAATAAACAAGTTACCACAGAGTTTCTATGAGTCAGAGTTCCAGGCATGAGTTATCAATGTACTCAGTGCTGAATTCTATGCGTCAGTTCATCCATTATTTAATCTGAAATGCACTGTGCGCTTTCCTGACTACTCAGGTTATTGACAAAATAGATTCTTTTGCTAGAGAAGACTAGGCACCTTTGTTGTGCTGCACGATAAAGCCTGCGGATAGTTTTATCTCATTGAATGTCACTCTGTCTTCCTGGTGTGTTATCTCTGAAATAGGAAAAAAAATGCAAGTTGTGTTTCAAATTATTAAAATGCTAAAAAGCTAAGTGATTGCACCCTCACTTTATAGAATTTAGTAACAAAATATGCTTTACTTCATCACCAGTTTCATTGCATTATTTGGAAACTGTGTCCTAATTGTTATGCATGATTTCCTTTTTTGACTATTGTGAAGTATCAGGAGTAATGAAGGGGTTTCTAGAGCTGCCTTGAAGAGAGAAAGGGGAACGATGAGGACAAAGAACTCATATAGAACACTGTCCTCCCATTGTGCTAACTAGAACTAACCAAAACATGGCAACTACATTAATCTCAGAAATGACTGAAAGTCCGTGGCGAAAAGCACATGCAGAGGATGTACCCCAAGACTTAGGCCATACTTGGCATCATCTAGGGAAGTGCTAAGGGGCCCACATTTGAAGACACTTTAGCAATAACTTTTACTGATGGGTGAATGATGAAGAAATGGCCTAATCATCACTTTTGTTTTAAGTGTGTCTCCAGCATCTGCCTGACTGTCAGAGTAACAGAACTGCAAGAACACATTTAATGTCAATAGAAATTAGAGCCAAAATGTCATTGATCTAACCAATTTATGAAAATGTACATTTATACTGAAACCCAAATTATGGACCTATGTTTGTATCTACTATTATTTGATGTCTACTCACTCTCATCTACTTTAGAGTACACACATTGAAATGTATATTAGCCACCTGTCTTGTCTCTGAAACATTTTTCTTTCAAATTAAAACATTTATGCTCTTCTTCTGATATCTAAATTTAATTTTAATATAAATACAGAAGCAATTGGCTGAATAGAAGCATATCAACAGTCTTTTTTTGCCAAGAGAGCTTAGAATTACCAGAACTTTAGAGCCCATTTAATTTGGACAAGGTTTTTCAAGATTTTTGAAAATAGGTTTCTGCTTTTCAATTCCCAGCTCCTTAGTGGGATGGCCCATCATTTATAGATCTCTGTAAATGCACTGAATGTTGACAGAGTGGGTAGAAGAGAATGACTTAAATTAATTGCTATCATCCTATAAACTTTCCTGCCTAATTTTTTACAAAGTATAGAATGTGATAAATGCTCTTAGGCAAATAATGTATATCCCCATGAAGAACACAGACATTAAGTTGGTGTACAAATGGTGTTAATGTTTTTTAAGGCATTGTTACCTAAAATATGACAAATGCATTCTTAAGGGAGAGAAAAGTATATGGAAGAGGCTGGTATGGCCACATTTAAAAGAATGATTTATTGGTGAAGACAGTCCACACTTACTTTTTTCATTTTTATTCACTCTTTGTGTCACATCATGCACCCTAGTTCTACTCATCTCACTGTCTACTCATATCTTACCTCCACCTTTGCAACCCCCACAAATAAAACTCATACAGATGAAAAACAAAATCGACAATAATAACAAAACCAACAAAAACAAAAACCCCCGAAGCATAGAAAATATCTCATCATGGAAGGTGTAGTATGTCACAATGTGTCCTAGAGTATATTCCTCTGTTCACTCATCTTCCCTTTCAAATGTTCATTACAATGAGTCATAGATCTGGTGTGAGGTCTCTGGCTTCTGTGATACCATTACTATTGAATAATAACCAGGTCTCCTCCTGGTTATCTTATTTTTGATTTATGTCATGGAGATTCTGCAGCTTTAGATTAGCAAAAAAGGGTCCTTTCATATGCTCCAACCACTTCCAGATGATATAGGTTTTGGGGTGGACCAATTCAGAGCCATGTATCTGGGTCTGAGGTGGGAGCTTAGTTAAGTCAGGACACATGCAGGGCAAGCTCTCCGACACTGTTCTGGCTAAGCTACCCAGTATCACCCCTAGGAACAGTCAGGGTCAGTTCTCCTGCTCTTGTGCCCTTGTGGCCTGTTCATCTGCACCCATGCCTTCAGGGCCAACTACACTGTGCTTTGCTGTCAAGGCCAGTAGCCCAATCTCTCAAGTTCTGCAGCCTGTGAGGGGCTAGGACAATTCTCCTGCTCTTATACCCTTTGAGCTGGCTTACCAGTGCCATTGCTGTCAGGGTCATTTCCACTCTGGTGCCCAAGTTACATGCATAGCCTGATCTCCTGAGTGCCACAGTCGATGAGGGGGTGGGGCTTTCTCTCCAGCTCTCATGTGCTCAATGCCAGCTCTTGTAAGTAACACAGGTAGCAAGAAGCAAGGGGGAAAAGAACATCACCCTGTCCATCCATGCCATCTCATGATAATCGAGTGGCAGGATCAGTTTTCCTGGAGTCTTGGTTTGGAGTCAACTCACTTGTACCTTATACCAGGATCAGGTATGTTGTGTTTTCCAAGTGGGGCTCTACTGAGTGCTGCAACTGTTGAGCTCTCTCATGTTTACAACTTGTGGGCAGACTGCCAGAGATAGCTAGGGAGAACGGGTATCATATCTTTGCAGCTATGATGCATATTAGTGGTAGGGTGAGTAGGGTAGCACACTCATGCTACTACGGCTAGCTCTACTGTGCTGTTTTGGTGAGGTGCATGGCCTGCTCTCTCAAGTGCTGTTGCAGATAAGTGATGGGATCAGATTTTCAGAATACAGCAGCCATTGAAGGGTGGGCCAGTTCTGTACAGTCACTGGACATCCAAGTGATACAGGTGGCTGTCCTGACCATGAACTTCCTCCATGTTCTCTAGTAATATGAGCCATGGACACCTAGTCCTTTGGAGCCAAGGACCTACACAAGGACATCAGTGGGAACTCCTCTTGGGACCTTACCATAGACCTAGGTGTCAGGCCTGACCACTCACAAGTCCATATTCAAGTCTCTCTTCATCATGTTCAAGCTACTCCATTTCTCTTTCTTTTGCACCTGTCTACCATCTCCTCTACCTTCACAATGTGGTAGCTTACATTTAAAGGATTTGGTGATGGATACATGTAAGGCACCAAAAGAATTGATCCTTAAAAACATCACCTTTTGAAAAAAATAAACAAGGGCTTGAATGTCTTTGAATTCTGGTTAATGGCTAACATTTAAATTAATTGTAAAATGACTAATTAATACCAATTCTTTCAGCCATACTGCAGCCACATAAATTGGATCTTTGAAGATTAAAGCTTATAGGATTCTTTAAAGTGTTCCATTTGCTAAGGCTGACAAACATCTCCTAGGTAGATCTCAAAACATTTTTAATTATTTGAACTAAGCCATCAATTAATTAATTGTGTGTGTGTGTGTGTGTGTGTGTGTGTGTGTGTATGTGTATACGTGTGTGTGTGTGTGTGTGTGTGTGTGTGTGTGTGTGTGTTTGGGCATGCATGTTCTTCAGAAGATGACTCGCCCTTTGGCCTATCAGACTGAACTCTGATAAGGAACAGTCTTTACCTGCTGAGCTATCTTTTGGGCTCCCAGTAACTTTTTAAAATTATTCAAACTTTCATCAACAAAAGCTCATTCTTCTTTTTATCCCACTTTAATGAGAGGATGCCCCTCACAGTAGAACTGCTAAAGATAAGCATTCAATCCAATCAAAGAAAACATCAAGGTAAAAAGCTGAAAGAAAAAAGTATAATTTTGCATGGCATAACTGCAAAGTAGGAACAATGTTTTGCTGATCTTAAAACACAGCAATGTGTAAGTTATAGGAATGGACACCAAAATTTATTTCAGAATCTTTATTTTTTGGTGGAATTTTTCCATATGTTAAAATAAATTATCTATAAAACCTGATGTATTCTGATTAAGTATATAGATACATAGCATCACTGAAGTTGAGATTCAAAGTATTTCAGAGTATTAAGAGGTTTTCCTTTTGTAATCCTATTTTTTGTTGACCATTGAATGTTTCAGCTAGTAAACAATTAGGCATACAGCACTGGGGTTGTGGTTATGGTAACCCATTGGATTCTCATCCTTAGCAGAGCAAAAATTTTTCCCAGCATGTGGTGGGTAAAGTAGAAGATGATCCCAATAACCAAAATTCCTCCCACAAAACCTCCCCTTTAAAAGTTCTATCGCCTTGGGCATCAAGTTGTTAACTCCAGCTTCATGAAGATAGTTATCAAGCAACCTTTAGCATACACTTCCATCAAAATGTAAAACACAAAGTCCTAGAAAATAAAAATCTGTTCTAGCTTCTCCATGTTGCTTAATGTGTATGTTCTATACCTTACTGCATCCAGGCTACAATTAGACAACTATTTCTCAACTGCTTTTATACCTGATAATCTCTCCCCCTTTGGCATATTGCTTAGGAATGAACCATAATTTTTTAACTGGAATTTGCTTCATGTTACTTTTTTGTTATTATGTAACTCTATAGAGTTTTTTAAGCTTAATTCTCAAGAGTATCTTCAAAATTTCTCAATATAATAGGGAAAAATAATATTTAGATACCTGAAATTTTACTGTCTCAATATTTATCTTACATGGCTATAAATTGCAGTATGATTTTATTTGTTCTTTACTGTACTACAAGACTAGACCATGTGTTCTTTATATTTGTCTCCCACAGTACACAATGGGATGAGCATCAAGAGGATACAATGTAACTCTTTGAAATTAATGAGAATAATGAAGAACATAAGAATGAATGAGATAACAAAAAGAATCTTTTTGATGTACACTATTTTGTATTTGGCATTATTGTTTAGTAATTGAATAAAAGGAACCATTAAAACTAGAATGTATACCGTAAGATATAGTCTATTTTCAAGTTCAACTTTTTTTGAGATAGAGTTCACAATTCTTGATTCTCAGAGGAGGAAAAATTGAGCTGGAATTCAGCAATGACATCAAAACAGAAAGTAAAGGACTTGCTTAGGAGTGAAATTGATATTTACAACTGCAAGCATTTGAAAAAGATTGATATTCAAGTGTCTCAAAGTATTTTTACAATATACTTTCAAGCTTTACTTTTAGCCATTTATGTAACTGTAATCCTGTTTGTGTGTGTGTGTGTGTGTGTGTGTGTGTGTGCCTCTGTGTTTGTGTATGTGTATGAAAGAGAGAGACAGATAAGAGAGAGAGAGAGAAAGAGAGGAAGAGAGAGAGACACACACACACACATACACAGAGAAGTTTATATTCTCACTCTTCTGAATGTAGATGTCAAATTTTCACACACCAGTTATTGAAAAATACATATTTTCAACATATTCTTTAGTGCCTTTATGAAAACCAACTTGCTTTGTTAGTAATATAAAAGAACCAATCATTCAAATGATATAAAAGAAGGAAGAATCTCATATACTATACCAAGAAAGAGCTAGACTTAAAAGAGTCTACTTCCATGTGTATATTGGCCAAAAATTAGATAAAGATATAAGACAAGTTTGTCATATGGCAAAATTTGCAAATTCTTGAGAAGAATATGTGCTAGTCAGTATATGCATTCATAATTTACATCAACATTTGAACTAATATTACATTTTTTATAAGGTTTGTCAAACATATAGTATTACAAATTCCCCACTGTTTTACTCATGAGAATATTTCTGTTTCTAGAGGTGACTCTGTTCTACTTGTCCCTTCCTTTCTAACTGTGAGCAACCATTGGTTTGTTTTCTGTGCCCACTCTTTTGTTATTTCCAGAACACATAAATTCTCATATTCTTTTGTTTTAACTTTGCAGAGGAATTTAAATACATCAACATTGCAATTCTGGATTAGTGTAAAACTTTAAACCCTAATAATAAAGGTAAGGTTTATTTGTAAAGTGGCAGCCATGTTTGAGAATGGCATCTATCTGAGTGACAATGTGATGAATCAGAATGAGTCAGAGATAGGATACACCTAACTCTCTTGAGAAAGCACAGGAAAGAGAGATGACTTTAAAAAGCACTGCAAGGAGAGACAGGAGGAAGCAAAATTATTGAGTTCAGTCAGTGCTGTTTGAAATAGTTTATCCAGTCAGCTGAGTTCAGGAGAATGGAGTTAAGTTCAGTTCTCTTCAGTTCATGCAGCAGACACAGTTGATCTAAGAGAATAAGAAGGAGCCAGAATTAGAACAAATTGCCAGAGGTAGTTTGAGGCCAAGCAGAGCAATTAAGTGAGATACTGAGATAAGCCAAATTAAATCAGTCAGCTTGGAGAGGAGTTTGAGCCAGAACAGCTGAGTTGAACCTCCAGCCAGAGTTCCCTTAGAGCTAGAAAGTATGTAAGTCTCTGAGACTACAATTACATCAGATGAATAAAAGTCACTTTTACATGACTTGAACAACATAAAAAAAATTGACATTAAGGAGATATAGTAATCCAAAAAAATATTTTGTGCTAACAATTAGGAATATCTTGGTATATGTGAAAAGTAGTATAAGGAATATTTATAATATATGCTGAAAATAACAGTCAGATATGAATGATACAAGGAAAACAAGGTGGCTCACATTTTAGACTCACAACTGCTATGAAAGTTTGTTAGGTGAATGAATATATGAGTGAAAGTGAGTTTGATTTGGAATATATTCTTTGAGGTTTTGAAGATACTGCTGAAGTTAATTGTTTTTTATTTTGTTAATTTTTGAGTTATTTTTTATTGAAAATAATTCTCTCATACAATACATCCTAACCATGGTTTTTCCTCCCTCCACTTCTCCTCTTCCCTGCCACTCCCTCTCTTCTTTTCCAGATCCACTCTTTCATCATTTTCTCTCTGTGAAGAGCTCTTGGTGCCTCCTTATAGGAATTTGGCAGGAATTTGACATTGGCCTAGACAAGGAAGTAGGCTCAAGGTAAATACAGCTGAGGAATATATGGTATTCCTTTTATCTTGGTGACCCTAATAAACTCCTAGACACAGTGGCCATGGGACTTTGTTTATTGCCTTGTTTGAGTACTTTGTCTTTGATCTGAGAACTGACCCTATTCTTTGTTTGTACCTAGAATGGTATAAAAGCAGACTGGAAAATGTAAAAGTGCTTCAGCTTCCGCACTGGCTGAGTCCTGCTAGAATGTTGTCTAATTGTCTTTTCTTCCTTTAATCCTCACTCCCTTCCTGGAGACTCTGTTTACTGATGGAGCTGGCTTTGTCACCTCTCCAGAAAAAAAGAGGAGGTCTCCAAGAGACAACATCCAAGCGGCACAAAACAAGATAGAGCAAGACAAGACAAATGCCCTTACTGAGCTGAAGAAGAGAGTCTCAAAACCCTGTATAAGAGTCAATGATAGACTATTCCCACTCTTAGCAGATTCACAAAAACACCAGAGGACCTGACCCAGACCAGATAAACCATTTGTCATTTCAGTCTCTGTGAGTCCACACGAACCTTACTTAATTTGTGGGACTTGTTTTCCTAATGTGCTCCAACCCCTCTGACTTTTACATTCTTATCTCCCTCTCTTCAACTGGGTTCCCTGTTCTCTTAAAAGATGGACTTGTGGAAGACCTCCAAGGCACCTACCTATGAGTATAGCAGGGTATCATTACAAATTATTTAGTGGATCAATTTTGCTAGTCATGTTTGGTTCTACCCTGGTCTCTATCTATACAGTCTCCAGTCCCTAGAAAGACAGACAGTATAGGGCATAGGATCCCTTTCCTGGCATGGCTCCCAGGTTTAACCAAACATTGGTTGGCCACTTCCAGAATTTCAGTGCCATCATTTTCCAACACATTTTACAAGCATGACAGATTGTAGTGGAGAGTTTTATGACTGGGTTGGTATCTAGATTAGCATTTTAACATCACCAGAATAATAACAAGAGTATGCATAATGTGAGTAGTTATGTAGACAGCGTAAAAGAAAAAATCAAAATACCAAGTATTGGGACTAAACTCTAACAGAGTTTTAGAAGGCAACTGTCCAATAAAACCAGCGGAAAGTTTCGCAGGAAGGCACAAGGGCAGAATGCCAGTGCTCAGCAGACCTGAGGGTTTTAAGTCTTTTCTCTAAATTCACTGATGCTGACACATGAAGCCCATGAAAAATATTCCTTCTCAGGGATTTACTAAGAGTATCAAGGAGAATGTCATTTCTGATCTCCACAGTATCTAATAAGGAAAAATATGGGACCTTCAGATCAGTATTAGATCTGAATCTAACACACAAGCGTGCATGCGCCCGTGCACACACACACACACACACACACACACACACACACACACTCACTCACAGAATATGACTATGCTTTGCTTTTGAATTCTGAAGTAAAGAAATTTTTAGACAACTAATTGCTTCCTGTTGCTGCAGTCTATTTATGTATAAGAATCCACAGGTTGTCAATTTAACACCTCTTTTGTATTTAAGAAAACAGCATTTCAAAGGGAAATGGGTTTTACAATAGAAGAGAATTGAATCTTAGATCATAGTGTACATCTAAGACATTTTTATGAAGATAATTATTATGTGAGAAAACCAACTAAACCATAGGCATCATTTTAAAACTTAGTATATTTTAAAACAATCATTGAAAAAAATATCAAGATGAAAACTTTACTATTGGAAGACTACTACTGATTACAATAGCTAAATGTATGTACCATGGATAATGTTTGCCAGCCATGTTGATGAGTGTCACTGTGTCAGCCCGAAGACTTGCTATAACTTTTAGCAATTATGTGCCCTTGTAGAATATCTTATCTTTGTGGAAAGGTGAAAGAAGCGATTGTAAAATCCTGATATAATATGCAAGCTCAATAAAATGGTCATATAAATAACTTTCATCCTCCCTCTCTTCCTCTCTTTTGGACAACTGGCTGGATTTGATCTTTTAGTAATGGTATTGATGCATCCTTCTCAATTCCTAGCATAAACCAAGTTTATGCTTAGTTTCCAAGCATAAACCATCACAGTTAGGTTCACATAGCTTTTCCTTAATATTTTATTAGTGTAACCACCCTCTAAAGATTGACTCTATTGTCAAGCAATAATATGAGCAGATATAAGAAAAAAGGCACAGGACCAATAAAGTAACATTTTATCTAGATCCTAGAAGTTGGAGTCATAATTGTTATCAATCAATAGTCCCTTCTAATGTTAATTTTGCACTATCAAACCCTAACATGTGCTGATTGATTAATGAACAATTAATCAATAAGCACAATGAGCAGATTGATTCTAGGAACTATAAGCTCTTACTATGCCATTTGTCCTATGACGGGCATCTGTATGTACAAATATGTCTGATTCTTCTTGAGATTGCTCTTTATTTTCTCATGTAATTCTTCATTATTCTCACAAAGAATAATTTTAAATACAATAATTTGATGAAGAATCTTACAGAAAATGTATTCCACTTAAATAAAAATAATAGTTTTAACCCACATCAATGTCTCCTAAATAGAATGACTGGAAATATGTTGTGTAATTTGTGGAGTAAAGCCACTTAACATACATTTTTTTCAGTTCTTCAGATTTATAAATGAGCCTAGCTTGTTCATATCTCTGCCTGTGTATTCCTATAAACTTGAAGTCAGTTAAAAAAAATTCAACATATACCCTGTCAATTTATTCTGTTTGTTTAGGTCAATGGTTAATAGTAATTATAGCGATAAAAAATCCACAAACACATGCCATTTCTAAACTGCAGTTTTCTTAATTTTAACAGCTTTCGTCTCCCAGATAGAATGTTCTGAAGTTCACTTTCCATTTTCTCTAAAATTAGACCAGCATCAAACATTCATGTGAGTTACTGAGCCTGACATCTAATTAACACAGTCTTTACAGGTTTAATGAGCAGTGATAAATTTCTATCCTTTCTTTGGCACATTTTAATTAGTTGTAATTATGAGTGGAGTGACCTGAAAAGATTGTTGTCCCACAGAATCACACTAAATTTGTATAATATATATTTGCAGGGACAGAATGTGTTTTTATGACTTGAAAAACCAAAAGGTTATTTAAGCCATTATAGCAGTCATATAAAACCCCCCATAAAGCCCAGGTAACTAAAACATTGGACATTCATATTTTACCAACATCTAGGGGCATGCTTCATAAATCACATTTATCACAGATAATTTGTGCAGACAGCTGGCCTTTGCAAATTTTGTACAACCAGAATTCAGATAGTGAGATACACGTATACATATACTATATTGTAATCTTTTTATAAATAATTCATATATTTTTATCTTATGTGTAATAGTTATGAACTGCCCTGTGGGTGCTACAAACCAAACTCTGGCTCTTTACAAGAGCAACATGTGGTCTTAGCCACTGAGAAGCATTTCTACACCCTATCTTTTCCCTTTTATATTGTCACTCATAAAAATGTTTCTTTCCATCATTTCTAACATCATTCCAAATAAATTTCTTTTTGAGACAGGATTTATCTGTGTAGCTAGCCGTGGTGTCTTGGAGATATATCTGTATACCAGGATGGCCACAAATTCACAGAGTTCTGCCTACCTTTGCCTCCCAAGTGCTGGGATTAAAGGTGTGTGCTTAAATTACAATTTTAAAATCTGATTAATATGAAACACATGTTTACATATATAGTGTTTGAAAAGTATCAACTATGACTTAGGCATAAAGTTCCAAACAAAATTTCTTTACTTTTATAAAACCAAAATGTATAGTTAAGACATATTGAATTCATTATTAGAATATAAGAAAAAATATTATGATTTCTGCTACATATTCACTGATTTAGAAACTGAATGATTAATAATAAAATAGTATCCATATTAAAAAATGTAAAGTAATTTTCATAAACTTCAATGTGTGGACACCAGTTGTAGGTAATAAGAGAATGTACATTGTTTAAATTAGATTACATAAACCTAATCTAACTTGTAACTACTACTGGGATCTCACTAGGGCTTCTGAGATGTAATACAGTAATAATGGTGAGATAAAATGTTAGTACTCCCTATATGATAAGCATAATTATATAATTTTATAATCTAAAAGACAAAAGTTTTAGGGAATGGAAATATTACTCTGTTGTAATTTCTCATTAAGAACAATGGTCCTTGTAAAGATTAAAAACAAGCTAGAACAGAGTAGATTCATTTTAGATTATTATATTCATTAGAATGCGTATGTGCATTATAACCACGTCCATAATGGAAAGACAACTATTTTGTACTTCATTTTCCATTTTTGCAATTAAAAGCTATTTTCTGTCTCAAGTCTGAATTGTGACTTCAGTTCTCAAGAGTTGCATCTACTGAGCCTTCCCCTACATACAAGTTTACTGAAGATGATGTCATCTTCACAGAGAATTCTAATATCTCCATTGTCCTAGGTGATCTGCAGAAACTTATTATCATGCATATTATTTAGAAGAAAGATATTCTAGTTACTTATCTACTATTGTCAGGGGAGCATGTATGTGCTATACCCATGAAGCATACCTTTAATCATTTCTATAACAACTTATAAAGGCCATATTTTCTATGAATTTTAATATATGAATACAGCTCAGGCTATCTCCTATTCTATAAACCATTTCACAGTAAGATCTTGAAATTATTTGTAACACATGTTTTAATTTAATCATTTATTAGAGGTAACATTGCCTGACTTCTATGGAAACACTAAAAAAGGCAAAGTTGTCATATTTGCTAGAATTTTGAGCCATTGAACTATTTTATGAATCTGAAATCTAGTATGCTAAACAATTAATGTGAATAGACTCAATGGAGTCAACTTTACCCAGACATACAGAAACATAGACCTATATCCATCACGCTGCCCAGCTCCAAATGTTATGATTAAAATTGAAACTGAGATTATACTAAAAATGTGTAGCTTTATCTGCACTGAATTCACAACACATAGCTGTAAAAAAAAAAATGAATCAGTTGTTTGGTACAGTAGGTATTTGAGTGATGTGTTAATCTAGGACACTTTGATGAGAATAAAATTAAATGATATTTTAATCAAGCTATATAGTGTGTTCTCCAAGAGGTCCTAAAATACTGTATTTTTCACAAGGCATTATTCAAAATCTTTCCACATTCCTATATCTTCATTGCCCTCACCAAGGAAAAAATTGTTACCCTCTCCTTAACTATAAATACAAAAGGCAGAATTACCCTTGCGACGTTGGTCTCTTCATTCCACTGCTAATAGATAGTAAGCATATCTCTGGTAACCAAGGGCTTTCCTTGCTAATCCCTGCTTGCCATCACTCCTGCACAATGGCAGTGGCAAGCCCCTAACATCTGTACAACAACTTTTTCCTCAGAAAACAACAGTAATAATACCTCCTAGCAGGAATATTGTATGGTTTAGACAGTCATAGTTTGAAAATACAAAGCATTACAAATCCTAGGTAATATTGTAAACATACTACCGGTTATCATTTCTGATCATATGGTGTAGAGCCTAAGAGGAGCTGATATTTAGTTGTCAGAGTTTCACTACTTGAAATTTACTCATCAGCTAACTGCAGGACTCACTATTTTTTTAAGTAACGAAAAGTTTGGTTAAATGAAAATTTATGTGTTGTCTAGAAAAGTGTGCAATTTCATACTACTTTCTTAACTCTCCCAAAATTTTTTAAGATTATATGATGTTCTACATGATGAGTCTGATTTGGATTTATAGGAGGAATTTTAATCTTTAGAATTTGACATGAGAAAATACTTTGCTATGGAAAACCCTGCTTTGGGTTATGTCTTAGACAATCTGTCTTACACAGATGCATTCTGGGTATAAGGGAATGATGAACCAAGCAAGATTGGATAGGGATGGTGTTGAATGTCCATGGAAAAGGAAGAGTGGAGGGATTCATAACACTAAAGACCTTTCAAGGAAATTATATGATACCTATTATGAAACCTACTCTTGTTGAAGCTCTTACATATAAACATATATACAAACACAAGCACACACTATAAAAGCAGTTGAAACAGGCAAAAATTCCCATTCTGCATACCACATGCTAACAAATTAAAATCCCAGGATGAGTAATGGGTTCCCACCATTGGAGTGTTGCCCAGTGAGGTCCCCTAGACCCCTAAACATTACAGCCTGTTATCAATGGTGTGATGTTGATGTTCTTCCATAACATGATGATAAAAGTCTATTAATGATACAGAACATACTTGAGTCATAGAACATAAGGAAATCCAGCTCATACTGACATGGAAGTTTCATTCATAATGGCTAGCTTTCATACTACAAGGAGAAACGTACATGCTATTGGAGGAAACAACTTAACTAAATGTACCCAGCTATGAACTCTGTGACAGAAAAACACTGGCTTGGTAAGACATGGCTACTGGTGCAATATTAGCATTAGAGTCATTGGAGTAACTAACAACCATCTGATTAGATATATGTATCATTTCATAAGCTTACGCCTACACCTGTCACTATGATTTGGTTAAAAAAAAAAACTATGGTTATACAGGTCACAGGTCATAGAGGAGATCTCTGTACAATTATTATTCTAAATGGATATAATATTTAATATATTTTTATCTCTATAAAGTAGTACATCTCTTAATTCTCATCATAAACACATCTTTTGCAGGAAATGATGATTTAAATAGGCATGCACAGTTGTTCAAAGTATAAGAGTCTATGAAATGCTCACATGTCTAGCATAGATTATTATTTTCAGCAATCAGCGTGAAAGAGGAGCAGGAGGTTATGCTTTTCTATAAGGAATCAGTGTTTTTTGGCTACAGCTGGATAGTGCACAAAAAAAAAAAACCTCACCAAAGATGTTACATAATACAGAAGACTTCTCTAGGCTCAGGCCAGAAAGTAAAATTCACTATTGATAGGGAGGGAGGACATAATCTCATGCCCAATGGGGCAGCTTTTGGCAACTGATGACTGATGGAAGAAAAAGATTCTATTCTCACTAAGAGGATAATTCATGGAGCTGTTCATAGTTAAATTTCCCTCCTCTCAGATGACTTCATTTTATATCAAGTTGATCTAAAACTAGGCAGTAAAACTACTTATTATGATTAATAAGAAATAAATAAATTTCTGAATCAGTGAATTTATTAAAACATATATGACTTAGAGTAACATACATGTGCTTGTGTCATTAGTCTTTATCTGATAACCTAAAACTTATTTGTATCTGTGTAATTCTTAATCTAGACATTGTCCCTAAACAAATTAAAGATGTAGATTGAACTCACAGGGATTTGTCTAACCATTTGCAAAATAAAATATAAAGAAGTTGGAAAAGATTTCCCCCTGTCTATCAAATTGATACCATTTTGAATTATTTGAAATTAAACTTTCCTAGATCTACTGAGTATTTTCTAGGCAAATGCTGTGCATACTCAGACAACAGAAACAGCTCAGCAGGCTCCTCCTGATTGTTGTACTCCACCTAATGCTGCCTGCCACCACTAGCTGAGAGTCAATGATGCTGCTCCTTAAAGATGTCTCTCAGAATGCTTTTTCAGAAGATTAAAGCCAGAAATGCAGATTTTTATATCATAGAAGACTTTCATAAAACTGTGAACCCCAAGAATAGGATTGTACATTAGCTATACGTACATGGTCTACAGCACAAGTTGCAAGTTTAACATGATAACATGGACAGGATACTTACAATTATCTTCATACAAGCCATCATTACATGATCAGATAATCAATAATCCATTTTGCCAGTAAGTGAATAGGAATCCCAATTCTTATTGGGGAAAGAAGGGCGGGCGAGGTTCCTTTTCTACAAAGTTGTTTTCCCTCTTCACAAAAAAAAAAAAAAAAAATTGGAATATTCAGCAAATGTAGTAGGTTGAAGTGCACATTAGAACATAAAAAGACAAAATGAGAGAGAGACTGGGTAAAAGAGAATGAGAGAGAAAGAGAGAGAGGGAAAGGAGAGAGAGAGAGAAGAGAAGAGAAGAGAAGAGAAGAGAAGAGAAGAGAAGAGAAGAGAAGAGAAGAGAAGAGAAGAGAAGAGAAGAGCGGAAGGGAAGGGAAGGGAAGGGAAGGGAAGGGAAGGGAAGGGAAGGGAAGGGAAGGGAAGGGAAGGGAAGGGAAGGGAAGGGAAGGGAAGGGAAGGGAAGGGAAGGGAAGGGAAGGGAAGGGAAGGGAAGGGAAGGGAAGGGAGTAAAAGGGAGTAGTTCCAAATGAGCGTGTTACAATATGTTATCTTTTAACAAAATTTTAGACATTAGAGATCAAAACTTTGAATACTATGAGGTTCTTATGTATGAAAATAATTAATAAATAAATTAAAATTGTATTAAACCAAGTCTGGGAATTTATATTTTTGATGTCTTAATTTCTCACTACTGATGATCAATTTTACAGCATCCTATGTGTTAGGCAAACATTGCACTAGTGACCTATGACCTCCTCCTGTCTCTAACATATTGTCAGTCACTTTACCATTTGCATTAATGGCTGTGCTGCCATGAATATCTGTGACCATAATTCTATATAAAATGGGATAAAAATATCTGTACAACTATTTACATAAAACATTAAAAAATAATGATGTTTTTCAAATGTTGAAGACACTAAAATGAAAACAAATTGATAGAGAGCTAAAAATGGATTTCAAGACTCCTATACTGTTGCTTATATTTCAGTGAAAAAAATTAAGATTCGTCAATGTTATTGAGAAGTGTTTTTTTTATTTAAGTTTTATGAGAAAAGATACATAATTTAAATTTATCCAAATTTGTTAACATTAAAAAACGTATTTTGAGTAAATAGACATACATCACATTCTACTTTCTCTTTTGTACCCCAACTACTCCCAGAGACCCCCCCTTCAATACCTGCCATATCTTTCAATTTTTATCATATTCTTTAAAATTTATAAACTATTATAACAATAAAAATTAGTATTATAAAAGTTGTTTGATATAAAACAATCAATTGAACAGTCTTATGTAGATGCTTGTCCACAGGAATACTGAAAATACATACATTTTTCTCAATATAAATTTTTAAATACTCCATATATTAACTGTATAGTATTTTAAAATAATATATCACTATTAGTTTTTTTTTTTTTTACTGAACATAATTAGATAAAATCTTTTTGTTTGTTTTGTTTTTAATAGATCTTAAAATCTTGGCTCTTTAAATTTAACCAACTAGACGTTTTATCAAGAGACAAATATGTGGGATATAAAAACATTTGCTGTATAGTAATTTAGAAAAAGAAGTGATGAGATTTTATTAAATATCGAGAATATGTCTTATTTCTTTAAAAATCACATGAGTAGTAAATTTCTATATAATATCCAATACCATAAAATATATTGATTAAAATTACTGTATTTATGCTGTATTTTCCTCACCATGTACCCTTTCTTCACAGAACCTCTGACTATGAAAATGGTATGCATGTTCTCAATCTATAACTCATATTGCATAGTAGTAATTTAAAAGGGACATTGCAACTTCTTGTATCAAGTTTAATGTGTATCTTTCTTAATTATTCAATAACTTGTGAACATGGTCAGTGCAAGAAGCATGACTATCCACAAAGTTTAGAGAGAAGCATAAACCTCAATAATTGACATGGGAAAGCTCTGTTTGCTGGTAGGTCAGGGAATTCCACATGATTCCTAAAACGGTATTAACAATTGATCCTTGCTTGCCTATCTGAGGGGAAGGGTAGGGCCCTATTAAATATGACTTCTCATACTTAGGATATAGGACTTGGATTATTTGAGTTAGATGTAACCTAAAGTCTTCTCCATTGCAACTATAGCATGAGAAAATATTTGTCAAGTTGCTATGGATGGGAAGAAATTAATAGTTCTACTCAGTTGCATCATCTATGGACCCCAACACTGACCAAGAAGATATCCACAAATGTGTAATGAGTGACACTCAAATCCTGGTAATAATCATGAGTTTTCTAACTGGTCTTTTTGGCCCACTCAATGGGAGAGAAGTTATTTCTTCCACAGCCAACTTCTCAGGGGCAGTGAGATCATGGACTTTAAAATTATTCACCACTTTGCTAGACCAGCCTAATTCCTTACCACTTGCTAAACCTTATCTTTATGTATAGATAAATGTAGCTCCCAGCTTTCATCAAACAAGCATCTCTTAGAAGTAAATAGGGATAATCACAGAATATTGCAATGGGACACAAGGCAAGGATCAATGTATTATGGGGGACCCCAGACTCAGGGTAAACTTCTACCTCACAGCTCTTGCATTTGTTGCTCAGGTAATATCATGGAAAAGGGCATAGTAAGATTATAAGCACAAGTATTCCAGGAAGTCTATTGAGAAAAGGTTTCTCCTAGAAACAGCTGTACAAACAATTCCCGATCAATTATAATTTCAATGGACATGCTACTGTAAAAGGGGAAATGCTCATAGAGTAAAATACCAAAAACAATCAACTTGAGAGTTGAGAGTAGTAGAGAGAACATGGGAGGGGCTCAGGGAGAGTCCATATGAGGGATGAGAGGGGCTGGAAGGAAAAAAAAAGAAAGAAAAAGAGAAGAAGCAATTCTATTTCAATTAAAATATTTAAAAATAAATTAATTTAACCAGTACCCCGGAGCTCTTGTCTCTAGCTGCATATGTATCAAAAGATGGCCTAGTCGGCCATCACTGCAAAGAGAGGCCCATTGGACTTGCAAACTTTATATGCCCCAGTACAGGGAAACCCCAGGGCCAAAAAGGGGGAGTGGGTGGGTAGGGGATTGGGAGGGTGGGTATGGGGGATTTTTGGGATAGCATTGAAAATGTAAACGAGGAAAATACCTAATAAAAAAATCAATTATAAAAAAAATAATTTTTAGAAAAATTATATCATTATGTAACTTTTGTTTTAGTATCTTGAAAAAATAACATAGCTTTATATTCAAAGTTTACTTACAAAGATACATTTTCTTTTATTTTTTCTTTTTTTAATTGGGTATTTATTTCATTTACATTTTGAATGCTATACCAAAAGTCCCACACACGCTTCCCCACCCACTCCCCCACCCACCCACTCCCACTTCTCTCCCACGCCCTGGCGTTCCCCTGTACTGAGGCAGACAAAGTTTGCACAACCAATGGGCCTCTCTTTCCACTATGGCGGACTAGGCCATCTTCTGATTCATATGCAGCTAGAGACAGGAGCTCCAGGGGGGTACTGGTTAGTTCATATTGTTGTTCCACCTATAGGATTGCAGATCCCTTTAGCTCCTTGGGTACTTTCTATAGCTCCTCCATTGAGGGCCCTGTGATCCATCCAATAGCTGACATTTTCATAAGTCCTTGGTTCATGACATTTTTAAAATCAGGAAGCCATTTCAAATACATACACATATGTGTAAACACAAACACACACATACACACACACAAATCACACATATATATATATATATGCTTATTTTCCAGTTCTTAAAGTCAAAAATTTATTCATCCTAGACTCAATATTTTAATTTTTATCTCTGTAATGGTTTAGGATACATCTCATTGACTTACTATCAGTTGCTACAAACATACACCAACTCTTGCTATAAATTTCAAAAAAATTCTCAATTTAACATGTAATTCATATTTTTGAAAAAAATCAATGGTATCTCCAATCTTTTAGAATAAGTTAGAAATAATTTGGGGATTGCATATGAATAAAAGTATCTTAGTGGGTGGGTTGGTGAGCATGGGGATGGAGAGGGAATAGGGGGATTTTGGAGGGGAAATCAGGAAAGGGGATAACATTTGAAATGTAAACAGAGAAAATATCTAATAAAAATATAATATAGTTCAAAATAGAATTAGTAATGTCATAACTATAAAAATCTAACAGAACAACAGGTAACTTTCCTCTTATAATCAAATCATCACCTATATTGTACTTAGGGAAAAAGTGTCATTGTGGAAATTCCCTAGATGATTAGAGCCTCACAGAAACCCAAAGCAGGGCCACATGACTTGCATTTCACAGCTTCATTATCAGATTTATAAGCAGAATATTTGATTTTATCCCTTCTTCTAAGATAATCTAATGCTTCACCACTGACCCACAGTTTGTAAAAAACAATGAGTCTGGAGCCTGATCAGGATGATCTCATCTATAATTCATGGCCAAATCTAAGCACAAGTCATTCAGTGCATTGCTGCTGATGGATAATTTGGACAGCGGAGTGTCACAGGAAATATTTTCTGGAAGCAAAACAGGAGTGTTTCAATCAGTACTCTTCAAGACTGTAGAAATGATAGCTTATAATGCTCTTAGAGCAGTGCATGATAAACTGGAGGCTGCAGGCTAAGCACAGTCTGCAGCTTTCTTTCACAGAGAGACTCACAGGAGGAGTGGTGTTTCACCTTTATAAGTGATGGAGAGAGTGAGAGCTAGATTAATCCCTGACACAGAAAGCTTGTATGGCATTCAAGTTTCATTGCCCATTGCTTTAGGCTTTATGTTCCTGTGACAAAATACATGACAAAAATGGCTGCGAGGCAGAAAGATTTCTTTTGATTCATAGTTTCAGAAATTTTCTTCTGTACTTCTCAGCTCTGTTGATGCTGTGCTGGAGATGATGTAAAAATATTGTGGTGGCAAGAGCTATTCACCTCTTGGCTGACTGGTAACAGAAAAAAAGTAAAGAACATTAAAAGGCACTACCACAGTAACTGTCTTAGTTACAGTTTCCATTCCTGTGAAGAGACACCATGACCAAGGCAACACTTATAAAGAACAACATTTAATTGGGGCTGGCTTACAGGTTGAAAGTTTCAGTCCATCATTATCATGGCAAGAAGCATGGCAGAATCCAGGCTCACACCCTGTTGCAAAGAGTTCTGTATCTTGGAGTAAAGGCTGTCAGAAGGCCTTCCAGGCAGCTAGGAAGGGGTTCACAAAGCCCACCTCCACAGTGGCACACTTACTCCAACAGGACTCAATCTTCTCCAACAAGGCCACACCTTGTAATAGTACCACTCCCTAGGCCAAGTATATTCAAACCACCACATTCCAGTCCCTGGCCCCCATAGATTTGTTCAAACATATGAATTTATGGGTGTCATAGCTAGCATAAAGCAAAATACATTTACTCCACCTGTAAAAATCCCCATAGACTCTAATAGTCTCAATAATGTTAAAAGTGTAAAGTTCAAAGTCTTTTCTGAGATTCCTCTAATCACTTAACTGTAATACTCTACAAAATAGTAGTGACCAGATCACATACCTCTACTATCATATGGTATAAATTACCATTCCAACACATCATAGTGAGAAAATACTGGAACAAAGAAAGACCAAAACTAGCTGGACAAACTCCAAACTCTGCATCTCTATGTCTGATATAAAAGAGTTCTTTGTATCTTCAAATCATTTCATCTTTGATGACTTCAATCAACTTCTTTCTCTTGGGCTGGTTCCATTCCCTGCTAGCAGCTTTCCTCAGTAGGTATCCTATGACTCTAATACCTACAACATCTTGGGGAATTCAAAGCAACTTCTATTTACATATTCTTGTTTCAATGATTGAGCTCCACACATGATCTTTTGGCTTCCTCCAAAGGGCTTTGGTCATTTCTCCAGCTCGGCTCTCTGTAGTACTAGGCTGATTCCACTCCACAGCTGCTGCTGTTCTTGGTGTTCATTGTATGGTACTGGAGTCTCCAAAACATTGGCATCCTCTACTGCAACTAGGCTATACCAATAGCCTCTCATACTCTTTCTTCATGGTGCTAAGCCTCAACTTCTTTTCATGACCAGTTCAGTCCTGAACCATAGATTGCATCTGAAGCTGCACCTTCACCCATGGCTTTCCATGACGTTTCACAGTGCCAAGCATCAGATGCTCTCCATGACTGTTTCATGCCTTTAAAGCCAGTATCACTTAGATATTAGAGCTTACATATTACCAAGTCCAGCTGCAGCACAAGATATAACCTTGGCCCTCTCTGGAATACAGCTTCTTTGTGGTCTCAAAAAAAAAAAAAAAAAAGAAGTATTTCCCAGAACATTTCACCTCAGTGATGCTGATCTCTTCTTTATCACCATTAATTTCTTAGCTCAAGCTATCTAGTATCCATTGTCCCAGTAGTCCCTTGCATTTTTGAAAGCCAGAGCCATTTGGATGACTGTAGCTGCTGAGTTCATCTGATTATTGGAGCAGGGACATGCTCACCTTGTTCTAGTTCATCATCATCAGCTTTCTGGTTTCCAACTCCTTCACTGCCTAAGCTTGTGTATCTAGGAATTTGCTCTGTAGACTAACCTTCAACTCATCATCTACATGTCTCTGTCTCCTGAATTCTGTATCACATTCCTAAAGGGTTGTGTCACCATGCCTGGACCTAAGCTTTTATCCCTCTGGAAATTGCGCTGTACTGGGCTGATCTTGAACTCAGAGATCTGCTTAACTCTGTCTCCTAGAATTAAAGGTATGTGCTTCCATGCCTGAACCTAAGCTTTTCATCATCACTATTCCTGAAGATCCAGATCAAAAACCTAAGTCCTTCGTTTCTGGATTGTAGTTCATTCCAGATTAAAAGTCCAAATGAAAACATACCTAACCAAGTAATAATAATAATGCCTACATAATAAAATAATTTCTTGTTCAGTGGTAAATGCATAAACAATAACCTTAGCTGGGTAGGATCTTGGCCTGACACACAACCCCCTTAATCTCAAACAGGTATCTTTAAATATAAGATTCAGCTCCATTTCATTTCCTGGTGCCCCTTTTTTTCTTTGAACCATACAATTTGTAGTTTTCCTTTCTAAGATTGCTACATTGATCAAAACACTTTTCATAAGAGTAAACCCGAGGCCAACGTCTACACTGGACTTTTCTGAGACTTCTTTTGTCAGTGCAGTTAGTCTGATTCTCTTCACTTTAGCTTTAGCCTCCAGCAGACTTTTCAGGCAAGGGTAAAAAAGCAGCCAGATTCTTCACCAAACCTTCACAAAAACTTTCTGTAGGCCACATAGTAATATTCTTCTCATCTGAAACATCTTGAGCCAGGTCCCTACCATTCAAGTCACCCTCAGCAGCAATGTCTTCCATATTCTTACTAGGAGGGACCATTAAGCCACACTTAAAGCATTCCACTATTTTTCAAATCCAAAGCCCCCAAATTAACATCCTTTCAATTAAATGAACGCTTAACTCTATCGCAGCAATATCACAGTTACTGGTACCAACCTCTATCATAATTTGGGTTTCCAACTGTTTTAAAGAGACACAATGTCCACATCAACTCATAAATGTCATCATTTAATTGGGGCTAGCTTACATGTTGAGAGGTTCAGTCTGTTATCATTATGGCAAGAAGCATGGCAATATCCAGGCAGATACAGCTCTGGTGAAGGAGTAAAAAGTTCTACATCATGATCCAAAGACAAAAGATTTTCTTCCAGCATCTAGTAAGAAGGTCTCAAAGCCTACCTCCACATGTCCTCCAGCAAGGCCCCACCTACTTCAACAAAGCCATACCTCATAATAGTGCCTTTCCCTGGACTAAACATATTCAAACCACCATGTCCATAAGCTAAATCTGTTCCCAACTCCCAGTATGGCATCAACATCTTGAACCAATATTCCCATGCAGTTATCTCTAAGGACAGGTCACATTCCTATCAAGGCATCCATAAGTGAAATTTTGTAGAGCTATGTTTGCATGAAGTCTGTGAGTGTTACCATAGAAGTTGAAGGTTTGTGACAAAGACTACATGGAACACAAAGCATTAAGCTTCCTGGCCAAACTTTCAAAGGTAATTTAGAATAAAATTAGTCATGTGCCTTCTAAACCTAGAGCTTCAGATTTCACTCCTAGGCAGGCTCTGAGACTGCATTCCTTGGAATATGACACTTTATAGAACTCTAGAGCAAAGCCCTACAACTCAGTGCACATTGTGTCTTTAGAAAGCTATTGATGCCTGTGCATAGGAAAGACCAATTAGAAGAGAGAATATGGGTCTTCCAGAAGCCATTCTTCTTTAAATATTATAATGGCAAGGAGATGCAGACACAAGGTGTTATGAGTGGGTTAAACACACCATGTTCAAGGTCAGTACATTTCATGGTAGCTTACTGACTCCCTGAAATTCTGCAGAATTTCTGAAGAAAGCAATGGTGATTATCTTTAGCAAATATACTGTGGTTAGTGAAAATTTCCTAATATCATCCCTGCTGCCATTCATGGGAAGCTATTCCAAGGAAGCTCAAAATATCTCATTCTGATATTGAAGCTAAAGTCAATAACAAACATTCTCACTACCATTCACCCATTCACTTACTGTATTTCATAAATAATCATTTCCTTTTGGGGCTGGAA
Organism: Mus caroli; assembly: GCF_978045245.1. NCBI lineage: Eukaryota > Metazoa > Chordata > Mammalia > Rodentia > Muridae > Mus > Mus caroli. Next base: position 70,488,501 of record NW_028227265.1, read on the forward strand.
TGATGTAATTTATCACTTAATTACAGTGTAAAAAAACACATAGCATATATGACTTGACTTTAATAATCACTATAAGAACACAGCTTGTTTTCATTGATTTCTCAAGTTTTCATAATTACAGTGAAGATAGAGTGCTTTTTTGCAGATGAAAGCAATCAAAAAACCCACTTCCATTATTCACTTCTAATTATTAGAGAATTTTAGTCATTTTTATTTATGGTTTGGTAAGGCAACTTATTCAATTTTACGGAATAAGTTTTCAGTAATACATGGGAATAGAACAAAATGATTCACTTAGAAGATGGTAATAATACAAACTAAGACTAAACTAATACTAAATCCCATATACACATGCTAGTTAATTCTGAAAATGAAGGAAACATATAATTTATGTAAGAGGTGTTTAGACTGACAAGACAAATAGACTGAGAGACTGGCTACCTTAAATAGATGCTGAAATGTAAAAATATGTACTTCTATGTGTCATGAAAAGCCTGGGGAGTTATGAGAGTGAGAAAATTTAAATATTCAATGTACCAGAATAAGCGCAGTAATTTACATATTCACTGATTCTTCTGGCAATTCATTGTGGAAAGTAGTATGCTAAGAAAACATACACCTGCATGAACTTAGTTTTCTTTATTTTTCTTTCATCTCTTTGTAGCAATTTCAACAACTGCTGGCCATGTGGATTAGAGAAGCAGTTTGTATATCTTCACTGTTCCTCCTTCCTCCAAATTTATTCTCTCTTTCAGTCTCCTTTCCCAGGACAATATTCAAAGCCTGTTAGAAAATTCTGCATTCTTCATTTCCAAGGACCTCTTAAGCCCCCACATTCCCTCTTAGCTGATCTCCAGCTCCCAATACCTAGAAACACATTCTACCATAGATGTTAAGTAGAGTAGACAACTTAGCAGGATCTCAAAAGCATTCTCTACAGGGCAACCTACAGCTATGACACTCACTGAAGAATGAGAGCAGGAAATAGAAACTAAGTAACAGAATACTCTGAAATTCAAAAAGACAAGATCAGCACCTAGAATTATAATAGTCTAAAACCCAGATATCTAGATGCCAGGGTAAAACAGAATTATAACAGCAAGGATAATATGGCTTCACTAGAGCCCAGATACCCTACTACAGAAGGACCGAGGAATGCAATACAGTTGAAAACAAGAAAAAAACTTCAAAATAGTCTTTGTGGATGAATATGTTAGAGGTTATTGAAGAGGAAATGAATAAATCCATAAATGAAATCTGCAAAAAAAAAAAACAAAAAAAAAAAAACAAACCAAAGAGTGAAATGAAACAATTAAAAAAATTAAAGCCATAAAAATGGAAAAAGAATAGATGAGAAAAACTGGATACAAAAATAAAATAAAATAAAATAAAATAAAATAAAATAAAATAAAATAAAATAAAATAAAACCTGAACAGCAGCCTTAGAGATAACTCTCTACAACAGAATAAAATCAATAAAAAAAGAATTTCAAGCACTGAAGCCAAGGTAGAAGAAATGGATATGTCAGTCAAAGGAAATAAACAAACAAACAAACCAAAATAACAAAAAAACCTCTAAAAGCATTAAATCAAAACATGAAAAACTCTGGCACACCCTTGAGCTGGATCCCACTTTGGGCCCATCCCTGGGCCTTCTTTTCCTGAGACTCCTCTCCATTTCCCCCTGTAATTCTTTTAGACAGGAACAATTATGGGTCACATTTGTGACTATAGAATGATCCCCCTCCCTCATTTGATGCCCTGTCTTCCTGCTGGAGGTGGGCACTATAAGTTCCTTTTCCCTACTTTCAGGCATTTTATCTAAGGTCCCTCCCTTTGATTCCTGAGAGTCTCTCACTTCCCAGGTCTCTGGTGAATTTTGGAGGGTCCCCCAAACCTTGTACTTCCTGAGGTTGTCTGTTACCATTCTTTCTGCTGACCCTCAGGACTTCAGTCCTTTTCCCTCACCCAGTAGGGTATCAGGTTACCTCCTCCAGTCAAATACCCTACCCCCATTCACTTTCCCTCTCAGGTGCCTCCTTCCCTCCCTGACACCATTAGTGAGGCTATGAAGTGCTCAGATGCAGATATTTGTACCCAACAAATGGACAGAAGCAGTTCAGCCCTGTTGTTGAATTAGGGGAAGGCTGAAAGAAGATGAAGAGAAGAGCAACCCTGTAGGAGGACCAGCAGTCTCAATTAACATTGACCCACGTAATCTCTTAAACACTAGAACACCAAACAGACATCATATGCTAGCTGATATGAGGCCTCCAACACACATACAGTAGAGGATTGCCAGATGTGTGTTCATTCAGAGATGCACCTAGGTCTCAAGAAACTAGAGGCCCCAGGGAGTTTAGAGGTCAAGTGGAGTGGGGGTGAAGACAGGTGGGTGGAGAGAAGGGATGAGATGTGGAACAGTTAGAGGGTATACTGGAGTGGGGGATTAAAGTATGGAGTATAAAATAAAACAAACAAACAAATAAATAAATAATTTTTTAAAATGTGGGAGACTATTAAAGTATATAATCTAAGAATATGAGGAATTGAGCAAGGGAGAGGGACACGGGTCAAAATAAGTGAAAATATTTTCAAAATTAATACAAGAAAATGTCCCAAATCTAAAGCAGGAGATGGCCATCAGAGTGTAAAAAGCCAACAGAACACAAACAGAATGGTCCAAAAGAGAAATTTCCTTCTGCATGTAATAATCACAATTTTAAACATACAAACAAGGAAAAATATTAAAAACTGCAAGGGAAAGATTATTTACATATCAATAAAGACCTGTTAAAATATAATACCTGGCATTTCAATGCAAACTCCAAAAGCCAGAGGGTATTTTACAAACTCAGAAACCACAGAAGTCAGCTCAGACTACTCTACTCAGAAAAACTTCAAAATACAATAAATGGAGAAAATAAGACTTTTCATAATAAAAACAAAGTTATCCAATTTCTATCTCCAAAAATAACCCTACAGAAGGTATTAGAAGTAAAATGTCAACCTGGAGAATTTAACCACAGTCAAGAAAACATAAAAATAGTTAACATCAGACCAGAAAATGAAAAGACGATAATAATTTTAAAAACAAAAACAAACAAACAAACAAACAAAAACTCTGCTCAAACAACAAAATAATGGGACTCAACAAACACTGCTCTTTGATAAATCTTGAAAACAATGGTCTTAATTCCCCATTAAAATAAAAAACCCACAAAGTAACAGAATGATTGTAAAAGTAGGATCTATTCTTTTGTTGTACATCAAGGATAGATGTCATCTGAGGGTGAAAAAAATGGAAAAAGTTATTCGAAGCAAATGGATCTAAGAAGGAAGATAGTGAAACAATTTTAACATATTACAATAGATTTCAAATCAAAAGTCATCAGAAGAGGTATGGAAGAACATTACTTATTTGATGAAGAACACTACATCAAAGGAAAATCCACCTAGAAGATAGTGCAGTTCTTAACGTGTATGCACCAAACACAAGGCCATCCAAATTAGTAAAGAAACATTGGTGCAGTCTATTTGGATTTCTGTAGGCTACTTGTATGTTCATGTCAAAAATATTCATTCTCATACACTCCTATTACCCGTAGGTTTGGTCTTCTCATTGTGTCCTGGATTTCCTGGGTGTTTTGAGTTAGGATCTTTTTGCATTTTCCATTTTCTTTGATTGTTGTGCCAATGTTCTCTATGGAATCTTCTGCACCTGAGATTCTCTCTTCCATCTCTTATATTCTGTTGCTGATGCTTGCATCTATGGGTCCAGATTTCTTTCCTAGGGTTTCTATCTCCAGCCTTGCCTCATTTTGGATTTTCCTTATTCTTTCCACTTCCCTTTTTATGACTTGGATAGTTTTATTCAATTCCATCACCTGTTTGATCATGTTTTCCTGCAATTCTTTAAGGGATTTTTGTGCTTCCTCTTTAAGGTCTTCTAACTGTTTAGCAGTGTTCTCCTGTTTTTCTTTAAGTGAATTATTAAAGTCCTTCTTGATGTCCTCTACCATCATCATGAGATATGCTTTTAAATCTGGGTCTAGCTTTTTGGGTGTGTTGGGGTGCCCTGGACTGGGCAAAGTGGGAGTGCTGGGTTCTGATGATGGTGAGTGGTCTTGGTTTCTGTTAGTAAGATTCTTACATTTACCTTTGCCATCTGGTAATCTCTGGAGTTAGTTGTTACAGTTGTCTCTGGTTAGAGATTGTTCATCTCGTGATTCTGTTGGCCTCTATCAGCAGACCTGGGAGACTAGCTCTCTCCTCTGAGTTTCATTGGTCAGAGCACTCTCTGCAGGCAAGCACTCCTCTTACAGGGAAGGTTCACAGATATCTGGCATTCAGACCTCCCTCCTGGCCGAGAAGATGAAGGCCCAAAACAGGACCTGTCCCAGAAGATTTGTTGCTTTGGCCTGTCAGAAAAGCTGTTAGCTTCTGTAGTCCACACTCTCACCTGCATAGACTAGTCTCAGAGGGATCCAGGAACCAAGATGGCTCCCCCAGGTGCTCCTGCAAAGCCCTCCAACTCAATTCTTCAACGAATTAGAAAGGGCAGTCTGCAAAGTCATCTGGAATAACGAAAAACCTAGGATAGCAAAAACTCTTCTCAAGGATAAAAGAATGTCTGGTGGAATCACCATGCATGACCTAAAGCTGTACTACAGAGCAATTGTGATAAAAACTGCATTGTACTGATATAGGAACAGACAAGTAAATCAATGGAATAGAATTGAAGATCCAAAAATGAACCCACACACCTATGGTCACTTGATCTTTGACAAGGGAGTTAAAACCATCCAGTGGAAAAAAGACAGCATTTTCAACAAATGGTGCTGGCACATCTGCACAACTGGCAGTAATCATGTAGAAGAATGTGAATTGATACATTGCTATCTCCTTGTACTAAGGTCAAATCTAAGTGGATTAAGGAACTCCACATAAAACCAGAGACACTGAAACTTATAGAGGAGAAAGGAGGGCAAATCCTCGAAGAAATGGGTACAGGGGAAAAGTTCCTTAACAGAACAGCAATGGCTTATGCTGTAAGATCGAGAATCGACAAATGGGACCTCATAAAATTGCAAAGGTTCTACAAGGCAAAAGACACTGTCAATAAGACAAAAAGGCCACCAACAGATTGGGAAAGGATCTTTACCTATCCTAAATCAGATAGGGGACTAATATCCAATATATATAAAGAACTCAAGAGGGTGGACTCCAGAAAAATCAAATAACCCCATTAAAAAATGGGGCTCAGAGCTAAACAAAGAATTCTCACCTAAGGAATACCGAATGGCTAAGACACACCTGAAAAAATGTTCAACATCCTTAATCATCAGGGAAATGCAAATCAAAACAACCCTGAGATTCCACCTCACACCAGTCAGAATGGCTAAGATCAAAAATTCAGGTGACAGCAGATGCTGGCAAGGATGTGGAGAAAGAGGAACACTCTTCCATTGTTGGTGGGATTGCAAGCCTGTACAACCACTCTGGAAATCAGTCTGGCTGTTCCTTAGAAAAGTGTACATAGTACTATCAGAGGATCCCGCAATTCCTCTCCTGGGCCTATATCCAGAAGATGTCCCAACCGGTAAGAAGGACACATGCTCCACTATGTTCATAGCAGCCTTATTTTATAATAGCCAGAAGCTGGAAAGAACCCAGATGCCCCTCAACAGAGGAATGGATACAGAAAATGTGGCAAGTTTACACAATGGAGTCCTACTCACCTATTAAAAAGAATGAATTTATGAAATTCCTAGGCAAATGGTTGGACCTGGAGGGCATCTTCCTGAGTGAGGTAACCCAATCACAAAGGAACTCACACAATATGTATGCACTGATAAGTGGATATTAGCCCAGAAACTTAGAATACCCAAGATATAAGGTACAATCTGCTAAACACATGAAACTCAAGAAGAACCAAGACCAAAGTGTGGACACTTTGCTCCTTCTTAAAATTGGGAACCAAACGCCCATGGAAGGAGTTACAGAGACAAAGTTTGGAGCTGAGACAAAAGGATGGACCATCTAGAGACTGTCATATCCGTAGATCCATCCCATAATCATCTTCCAAACCCTGACACCATTGCATACACTAGCAAGATTTTGCTGAAAGGACCCAAATATAGCTGTCTCCTGTGAGACTATGCTGTGGCCTAGCAAGCACAGAAGTGGATGCTCACAGTCAACTATTGGATGGATCACAGGGCCCCCAATGGAGGAGGTAGAGAAAGTACCCAAGGAGCTAAAGAGATCTGCAATCCTATAGGTGGAACAAGAATATGAACTAACCACTACCCCCTCCTCCCCCACCGAGCTCATGTCTCTAGCTGCTTATGAGTCAGAAGATGGCCTAGTCGGCCATCAGTGTAAGAGAGGCCCATTGGTCATGTAAACTTTATCTGCCTCAGTACAGGGGAAAGCCAGGGCCAAGAAGTGGGAGTATGTGGGTGGGGGGAGTGGGTGGAGGAATGTGTGGGGTACTTTTAGGATAGCAATCGAAATGTAAATGAAATAAATATCCAGTTTCTAAAAAAAGGGGAAAAAAAAAAAACATTGGTATAGATCATATATTGATGCTCAAGCAGGTATAATGGGTGAGTTCAAACCCCACTCTAGTCAAGATATTCAGAAAAAAAAAAAAAAGAAGTACACACACACAAACAAACACACACACACATGCACACACACAGACACACCACAACATCTCCATGCATTCTATCAGACTACCAGTGTTTAGAGCTGGATATCAGTAACAGAAACAACAGAAAGTTTACAAAGCCATAGAAACAGAAAAATGTCACTACTAAATGAAAAATGGCTCAATGAAGAATATAAGAAGAAAATCTCTTTAGAAGAGAATAAAGATGAAAACGTAACATACCTGAGCATAAGGGACACAATGAAGGGGGTTCCTAGAGACACATTCATAGCATTAAGTTACTAATCAAAGAAATTGAAAATATATTAGTAACTTAAAAGCACACAAGAAAGCTGTAGAACAAACAAAAGAAATCACACATAAAAGGAGGATAACATGAAATAATAAAACTCAGGGCTGAAATCAATTCAACAGAAACAATAAAAACAACAAAAAGAGTTGTTTCTTTGAGAAATCAATGAGATTGACAAAACTTTAGTTAAATTAACTAAAAGTCAGAAAGAGAAGGTCCCAGTTAACAAAATTAGAGATGAAAAGAGGGATGTAAGAAAAGACAATTAGGACATCCAGAGGATAATAAGAACATACCTTTTTTTTTTTTTTTTGGTTTTTTGAGACAGGGTTTCTCTGTCCTGGAACTCACTTTGTAGACCAGGTTGTCCTCAAACTCAGAAATCCGCCAGCCTCTGCCTCCTGAGTGCTGGGATTAAAGGCGTGCGCCACCATGCCCGGCAAGAACATACATTTAAACAAAACAAAAACAAAAACAAACAAACAAACAAACAAAACCAAAACTGTACTCTATCAAGTTGAATAATCTAAAATAAATGGATATTTTAAAAATATATACCACTTCCCAAAGTTAAATCAAGTAATGATAAGCAATACATATATAATTAAAAGATCTAGTTCTTGCTCTCTTGCTTTCTCTTGCTCTTCCCTTCTCCCCTTTCTCCCCATTCCCATCCTCCCTCTCTCCATGTGCTCATGGCTGGACTCCTCTACTCTTCTACTTCTCTTCTCTCCTCTCCTCTCCTCTTCTCTCCTCTCCTCTCCTCTCCTCTCCTCTCCTCTCCTCTCCTCTCCTCTCCTCTCCTCTCCTCTCCTCTCCTCTCCTCCTCCTCTTTTTCCTCCTCCTCCTCCTCCTCTTCCTCCTCCTATTCTTCTTCTTCTTCTTCTTCTTCTTCTTCTTCTTCTTCTTCTTCTTCTTCTTCTTCTTCTTCTTCTTCTTCCTCTCTCTCTCTCTCTCTCTCTCTCTCTCTCTCTCTCTCTCTCTCTCTCTCTCTCTCTCTCTCCTCTCTCTCTCTCTCTGCCTCTACTACCCTCTTAACTCCCCTCACCACTCCGTTAATAAACTCTATTCTATACCAAAGAATGTAGATCTATAACTTCTAGTGAACTACAAGACCTAATTAAAATTATTCCAACCAATATTTCAAGGTGGATAGGAATTTTGCACAAAGTTTTATCTAATTTTCAAAGAAAAAAAATGAGGTGAATACTTGTCATATTACTCTATAAAACAGGATAAGACATAATATGAGTTACTTTTATAAGGCCATAGCCACCCTAATATCCAAACCATATAGAGACCCAACAAATAAACATGAATGCAGCTAAATTTCCCTTATGAACACAGATATAAAAGTTCTCAATATAATACTAGCAAACAGCATACAAAAACCAATAAAAAAAATAACATACCATGATCAGGTAGGCTTCATGCAAATAATGCAGGGATGATTCACATCATGTAAATTAATAAATACAATCAACCATGTGAATAGGATGAGAGAGAAAAAGCACAGGAACATATCATTAGATATAGCAAAGGCCTATGAAAAAAATCAATGCTCCTTCAGGACAGGAGCCCTGGAAAAGTAAAGATTGATAGCAAGGCCATAGCCAATGTTAACCCATATGCAGAAAACTCAATAATTTTTGCTAGGCAGGATCAAGGCAATGCTGTCTGCTCTCTGAAAACTTGTTTAATAGCTAGAGCATAAAACAAGTGAAGCACACCAAAGAGATACAAGTTGGTAAGGAAATCAAAGTATCTTTATTTGTAGATTATTAGTATAGGTAAGTGACCATAAAATTTCCCCTGAGAAACTCCTATAGCTGACAAACACTTTCAGTAAAATGGCTTGATACAAAATTAACTCACAAAAATCAGTATTCTCCCCCTCCACCCATACACATGACAAACGTATTGAGAAAGAAATCAGTGAAGCAACACTGTTCACAATAGCCTGAAATTGTATAAAATATTTTGGGATAACTAACGAAGAAAGCGAAAGACTTGTATGAAAAGAGCTTTAAGACATTGAAGAAGATACTAGAAGACAGAAATATCTCCCTTGCACATGAATATGTAGTATTAAGAGGGCATAACTATGAATTTTATCCAAAGGAATCTACATACTCAATGCAATCAACACCAAATTTTCAACAAAATTCTTCACAGAACACATAAGGAGTTTTTAAGTTTCACATGAAAACACACCAAAAATTTTGTATAGCTGAAACTATCCTGAAAAATAAAAGAGCTGCAGGAATTATTAACATCTCTACCCATAAATTGTCCTACAAAACTATAGTAATGGAAAGCATACTATTGTTACAGAAACAGACATGGACAGAAGACTATTTAAAATTGAGACATAAGTCCACACACTTATGTACATCAAATTTTTAATAAATAATCCAAAAATACACACTGGATAAATGGAAAAAAAATCCTCAATAATTGGTACTAGTCAATTTGGGAGGGCTATATACAGAATGCAAATACATCCATACTTACCATCTTGCATAACACTAACTCCAAGGGGAACAAAGACCTCAACACAAAACCAGAAAAGAAAAAGAGTAGTAGTGTTGAATTCAGTAGCACATGAAAAGACTTTCTGAACAGAACACCAATAGTGCAGGCAGATCAGCAATTGATAAATGGGGCCATATAGAATGGAAATGTTTCTGTACTTCAAAGACACCCTCATTTGTATGAAGCAGAAGGCTTCAAAATGAGAAGAGATTTTTACCAACTACTCATACTGAATAAGGCTAACATATAAACTACTTAAAAACCTGAAAATCACCCCAATTAAAAACTGGAAAATAGAGCTGAATTCATAAAAGAGGAAGACCAAATATCTGAGAAATACTTAAAGAATGCTCATTATACTTAGCCATTAGGAGGATGCAAATCAATACTACTTTGAGATTTCACCTTATGCCCATTAATATGTCCATGATCTATAAAATAAATCACAACTTGTGCTGTATAGGATGTGGAATAAGGGGACCACTTATCCACTGCTGTTAGAATTGCAAACTTGTACATCCTTTAAGAAAATCTGTCTGACAGGTCTATGGGGGGGTGCGGGGAGGGGGGAAACAGTCAATAGACCCAAAGATGCAGGCATGACACTCCTACGTATAAACAAAAATACACTTCTTCCTACTGCAGAGTCCACTTTTGGAAACAACCAAGATATCTATGAATGGTAGAATCCATTAAGAAAATGTGCTCCATTTGCACAATGAAACATTACTAAGTTCAGGTAAATGGATGGGGCTAGTAAAACATCATCCATAATGAGGTAACTCAGTCTCAGAAAGCCAAATATGGTATGCATTCACTTCTATATAAATGTTAGGTATTAAGTCTTTGATAAGCAAGCTACAGTTAGTATAACCACAGAGGTCAGTTACAGAGGAAGGGATCAGCAGAAAGGGATGGATCTCCCTGGGAAGAAAAAGAATAGAGCATTATGGATGGACTGTAGGGTACATGGTGGGGGATTGTAGTAGGAAATGGGTAGTAGGAAATGAGTCAGGAGTATCAAACATGGGGGAAGAGGGAAGAGGATGGAAAGACAGGAAACAAAGGAAGAAAGAACTAAAACTAAGGCTCATTAGAAGGATCATAAAGGGAACCTAATACAGTAGAAGCAACCTAAAATAAAAACACATAAGAAGTTGATCTAAATGAAAATGTCAAATAAATAGGAGAAAAAGAGACTCAAGTGGGCATCTTTTGTCACCAAATGAAACTTACAGTACTGGGGATGGATTACATCTAATTGAGTCATTGCCTACAAAGGTCCTACAGTAGCACTCCCTCAACCTGTTCTATACTGCCAAGGCTCTTGGTTGCTGTCCACAGATAGGAAAGCCTTATTGCTGAAAACACCTATTCAACACATTGGACAAGGAGTAGTTGAACTTGTGCTTATCTGTAGCCTCACCATTTGTACTAGTGTTCATGGTCTTGAAAGGTACTCTGCTCAATAGCAAAGCAGAAAGGTAAATACCAACTGCAAACACGTTGATCTAAGTCTCCAAGATGCACTAGCACAAAAGTGGCAGAAAGGTTGTAAGAATAAACAAAAAAATATGGTTTGATTTCATGTCCACTCTGAGATGACATCCATACAACATTCAGTGGTCAGAACGTGTTACTTGAGTCCAAAGATCTAGGGGAAAATCAAATACTAGAGCTCAACCAAAGACATATAGCATCGAAACAACTCCTAATAATATTGTCCTAATTATTATTGTCCTGATAACAATAGAGTCATAGACTAGTGGTTTGCTCATCTGTCATCACAGAATCTTCCATCTACAGGAGATGAGACCAAAAACAGAGATTTGCAGCCACATAGTTGTGCAGAGCACAACAGACATTTGAACACTCATCCTTAAATGTAATGTCTCCATCAAATTCCTCTAAGATCTGAAAGAATACTATGGAAGAAAGAATATAAAAATCAGAGGTGATGAAGAACTTGAAAGAAACAAGTACTTTCAAATGCAGCAGAACCAATTCACATAAGAACCCATGGAGAATGAGGAAGCATGTTTTCACCAGATGTAGTCTTAGAGCTGAGAGGAGGAAGTGGACACACACACACTCCTAATGATGAAGCTATCTCATTGATAATCACTTACAAGGGAAGAAATAGTTTTCCAATGGAGTATAATTGTGTAAAGAAAGAACTATGAAGTGTAGGCTCCAGGCATAGTAGCACATGGTCAACACAAAACAAACTTAATGGAATCTTTGAAGGTTACTTCTTTCATAATATCATGTCAAGGTGGTTTTTTATTTGTTTGTTTATTTTTTTGTTATCATTATAGGTCTTTGTATATATTTTAGATTGAGTTGTTATGTTTTTAGGAGATCCCTGTGTGTACAAACTTGTGTAGTTCAGTACCTATATGTATTTCTTTGGTTCCTTTTCTTTGGTTTGTTTGTTTTTTCCTATTCTGATTTGTTTGCTTTTGTTTTACTTTATATTATTCCTTAGATATATGCATATTTTCTACGGAGAGATAGAAAGATTGGGGGATCCAGAATGGAGGGGAGGTCAACAGGAACTGGGAAGAGATAGAGGCTGGAAACCATAATCAGGCTATATTGTATGAGAAAAAACTATTTTCAATAGAAAAAATTTATTCATGTATAATTAAAGTACCCACATAATTTATTTATAAACCAGTTTGTCATTTGCATGTTTTATAATTATGTTATTTTTTAGGATTGTTATATGTGTAATATATATATATATCATAATAGCATATATATGTATACATATATATACATATACATACATAATAGGATCAACATGATACTTAAATACAAAAAAAAATCACAACACTTAACATGCTGTGTGCTTAGCATACAGCAGAACCTTGTCACTATGTTAAAAGCACCATTGCATGTGTCCCTCACTTGTCTGATGGGATTTATGTTGAAAATCCTTGTAAAAGTAAGAAAAGAAGCTTGAAGTCTTGGTCAAGCCCTGTGGGGTAGTTCACTTGTGATATAAAGACTCAGCATTTGTGAGGCATTGAGTTAAAATCCAACACCAGTAAGAAAACAGAAGAATTACAACACAGACAAATACCTCTGGAGTCTGTGATGCTAATAACTAAGTTTTATAGTTATAAAAAAATAAAATGTCTTGACTCTATGCCATGGCTAATTATAACTTAATTTTGAGTAAGAATACTATGTAACTTTTAGCTTTCAGTTCTCTTCTAATGATCTCATTGGTGTATTATTTTATGAGATGCTTCATGAAATGTAAAATGTTCAAGTTTTAAAATGTTAACTTGCTGTACTGAAATATTCATTGTACTCAAAATTACCATATCATTAATTAGAATCCTGATTCAGTGAGAAGATTGGACCATGTAAAACATACCTTTTCTTCATTGGTCTTGCTCTAATAAGTGAGAAAAGGCTTTTACACTTACACGTTATTTTCACCTCAGTGCTTTTAGCAACTTTGAAAAGGACAGAATCAGTGTTGGGAATTGAGTTTCTGATGTAAACTGTGTGATTTACTGCTTTTAGATTGACCTACATAAAGTTTTAAGCTTAGGTTTAAAGTCAGATTTTCTATTTTTCTCAGGTGTGGAGTTAGATGTTCTATTTCTACTTTTGTAATATTTGTGACAAATACTTTCATGTAGTCAGTTTTTATTTTTACATCCAGCTTTTCTTCAATACTAAACAAGGAGAGAACATTTCTATATCTGTAAATGGAAAGCAAATAAATAAAAGGAAGTGATATTTTTATTTATACTAAATCACATATAACACATATAAGTGTATATGTACATATAGACATAAATAATTCAAGCCATGTTAAAACACTTGAGCTGAGAATGTTCTTCCCAAGAGCCACAGACTATATAAAACAAACCAACAATTAAACAAACACCAAGTACCAGGCTTGAGAAAGCCCCTTCAAGTTCTTGTCATGATTAATTCATAAGACTTCCAAAACAAAACAGGCTATTGCTGTTGCTTTTAATTTCCTTCTAGAGGTCATATATAAGTCCCTATTGTTGTAGATACACTTTGGACAGAGACCTTGGAGGGCTTTAGAGGTATCTGAACTGAAAGCCTCCATCTAAACTTCTTTTACAGTCCAAGAAGGTATTACAGAAGTTGGCAAGCAATGGAAACAACCAATACTCCTACCCTGCTGAGAAGCCTATAAAGAACAACAACCAGTATGGCAATATATCCCTTAATGTGCAATAATGGTATTCATGTTCAGTGGCAACCAACAGGTAACAAGTTGGACTTAAGGCATATTCAACAGGACAGGAGAAAATAATGACTCTTACTAAAAACCTTCATACCTACCAAGGGCTCATAGTTTCCTGGATCTTAAAAGAGAACCTAAACTGCTCCTTTACTAATCCAACATAATTTCTAATTATAGTATAATCACCCTTTACCGTGGATAAATGTAGATCCCAAGCTTCACCAAAGAAGCACCTCTTTGCAACAGAGTATACCACAGAAAACCACAACTACTGGATCCTGCAGAGAACACCTGATTGTGGGAAGCTGACCTACAATCGCTACATCTACAAAACAGCTTGTATACCTAAGGCTTACAAAACAGAACAGAGGGGGGAACTAAAAGATTTTAAGAGCCAGAGATTTGGGGAGTCAGTTGTAAGACTGTCTGTTAGAAATGACAAGTAAGCTTCAGCCATTGTCTTAGTTTGATTTTACTACTGTGAAGCAACACCATTACCATGGCAACTATTATAAAAGAAAACAAGTAATTGGAGGTGGCTTATGGTTCTGAGATTTATTCCTTTATCATCATGTAGGGCAGCATGGTGGAATGCATACAGACATGGTGCTAGAGAAGTAGCTGAGAGTTCTACAGCTGCATCCACATTCAGCTGGTAGAGACTGAGGCACTATGCCTGGCTTAAGCTTCTGTGACCTCAAAGCCTACCCCAAGTGGCACACTTCTTCTAACAAATTCACACCTACTCCTAATAGTGCCCTTACCTATGAGCCAATGGGGGCCATTTTCTTTGAAACTGCCATATCAATGACTCTTCAATGTATGGCTACCTAAAAAAGACCTGCATGTTGAAAACACCAATTGACTAAGAAACTTGGAAAAGGGAATATCATAGGACCCCACCCATATGCAAAGAACTATAGGTAACCAAGGAATATTGTCTCACAAGGGAAGAGTTCTCCCCAGGAATGAGCCTCCTAAATGGTTATCTAGTATGAAATGGTCAGCTCTGAAATCACATACACTAAATGGATTCAGCAACTCATCAGGTTTCACTTAGACATTTATGAATATACACATGCAGCAGTAACAAAAACAAGAATCTAAGAACTTGAGAGGAGATGAGATGGAAGGTATTGGGTGGATTGGAGGGAGGAAAGGTAATAAGGAAATGATATACTTGTAATATTGCTGCTGTGCATTCAAGGTATAATACTGGGGATTAAAATAACAGAAAAATATTCACATATGACTTAAACAAATTAAATCTTAGTACAACGAAAATAATAGAAAGGTAGATGATATCATTTTATTTAAAGAAACCAATTCTTTATTAATAGTGCATTGATAACTATATAACTTATAAATTATTAATGTACTATATAGTGTCTTATAATAACACATAACTAGGGTTAGGATTAGAGTTATCCCACGGTTCTGTAGGTTATCTGACAATCTGGGGTAAATCATGATATCTACGGGATCTGTTCTGTGTAGAATCTATAGAAGGATCAGTTTTGTCATAGAAATACAGTCCCTAAACACTCTTCAACTGCTAGGCTCATATCCATCTTGAATCCTCATTTTCCAGAGTCACCACTGTGTATTTTTCTTTCCTTTTTCCTCTACATGCTTTCAATTCTCTTTCTTGATACTATTCTACCCAGATTTCACCATGACCTGTCCTAGTGGGCCTTTACCTGTCAACTTCAAAAAACTTTACTTACTGGAAAAGACTCCATTGGAATTACCTAGCTCAGATTGACATGTGTTCACATCTGTGTGGATTGTCTTGATTGTTAATTGAGATAGGACAACTGAAATCTCTGTGGGCTATACAATATCTTGATTAGGTGGCCCTTGGCTTTATAAGAAAGCTAAACATGACCCTGAGATGGAGCAAACAAGAGACATTCTTCTAAGATTTTTGCTTCCTTTCCTGACTTACCTATATGTTATCTTCTGCTAAGTTTATTCTGGTCAGGCTGTTATATCAAAGCAACAGATTTGAAATTAGAATAGGACTTTTAACATTGCATAGTGCCTAACAATATAACAATGGCATGTCTCTGCTCAAGTTCAACTAATTTGCAAATAATGTTTTAATATATTGTCCATTTGTTTTAATATAGCATAGTCATACATTCCAGAAGTTATCATGCGTACAAATTCAGAGAGACATGCTTCTGTCAGTTACCCTTTGTTTTAGTTTAAATATTTCTGATCTCAGCTTATTTTCTATGCAGTAAACCACGGATATTCAAGTAATGAAATATTCTCTGATGGGACAAGAAAGAATTTATATAGAGTTCGAGAATAGATTGCCAATCAACCTCAATATTATCATAATAGACTTCTGCACCAATTCATTTTAAAATAACTCTATAAGCAGTTATGATATTTAAGTAACAGATTTTTATAGTATATTTGCTTGAGATGAGAAGAAAGACAAGGCACACATGAAGTTTGTATAGGGTCTTTATTGGCTAAGTGTGAATTTGGATTTCAGGCATGGTCTGAAACTGACAAAAATGTTCTTCGGGTAATGGAAACATAATATTGATAGGGTAATTTATTTTGAATTATCATTAAACTAGTCTAAGCTAATTTTATGACCTAATAAGCTCTTGCAATCAAGGGTAGAACAATTAGAGATACAGTGCTTCCCTAATATGAGCACATACAGGCAATGAGCCCATGAAATCTGGAAAACTGGGGTTTGGTGTGTCCTTTATCATTCTCTGAGAATATGCCTATAAACCAGAAAAAGTGCAGACACATAAGTCTTACAAAATGCGGGAAGACATACCTGACACATCCACTTCCAGGAAGTCTCTGCTTTTCAGATGAGGGAGTATCCAATCTTTGAATCCACCTCTAAAACCACAGGAAACAGAGTTTTTCTAATGGCCTAGACTATAGTGCTCTTTTGTATATTGTGTGGCAAAAATTTTCAGCATGTTTTATTCTAAATTTGATGGATGCTTTTGGGCATCTTGGGGACAATAGTTGCATTCTCAACTACTCCATTTATAGTAGAATGCTCCCTAACTTCTGATTACAATTTCTAACTCTGAGGTTCCCTGGAACACTATGACATTAAACTGTCCTGCAAGTTTGCTTGTGTTTGCAGATCCATTAACAGAGAACACGCACTTGCTCTGTTACTTACTGAATAATCAAGGCTCTTATTGACACATTTTTTTTTCGCTGCATGATGCTAAAATGAAAAGAACTATCACAGAACACAGATATCTAGAAATATAGAACTACCTGTAAAAAACCAATCTGTACCATTTAATGTCTCCACAAGAGGCTGACTCAATGCTTCCTCTAGGAACAACCCCATCCTTTTAGCACTCTGATGAAAATTTAACAACTTGTCTAGGTTTACCAGCGAGGATAACTAACAAATTAACAAAAGACCAATTTTCAAGGAAATGGCTCAAAACCAAAATGATATTTATTTTAAAAAATTACAAAAAGAGAATCTGAAAAAAGTGGTATCAATCAGATATTTAAATTGTTCAAGTAGAAAAAAAAAAAAGAAACTTGATCCAAACATATATAGTCAAACAACCTTTTAAGTTTTAAAGCTACTAAACAAATCAAAACAATAAAAACTGGTGAAACAGTATATCTTTGTCACTGCCACACAGCAATAGATAATGTTGCTGTTGGAAAATCTCATATATGAGGAATCCTACACTATTTCAAAGGAAGAGAACTTGACAGCTTAGAAGGTTAGATACTTGTGATCTGTTCACAGCATTTAATATAGCCAAAAACATGATTCATTTTTATATTTATTAATTTGTGAACCATTCTTTATTATAGAAGATAAAAAATTATCTTGAAAGTCCACATATATTTCTGTTTGATTTATCAATTAAACTAAACTCATAAGTTCTTTATCTAATTACAAGTGTTTGCAAGAGATTTCTTTAAAATATATTGTTCCCAATGAGAACCATCTTCCTTCTTTTTGTTCCCTTTGAAATTATTTGAATACTTTATTACAAATATTGGTTACAGATATGAATCTAAAGCTTTTGAATGTAGCCAACTGAGGGTTGGTGTTGTACCAAAGTCATTAATGAAAAAGTCAAGAATTTTGAAGACTGTGGTGGTTGTAGTTACAAAATTTTCCCTTTCATTTTTATTACAAAAATTCCAGTAATTATACACATTAGTACAAATTACTGAAGACAAAAACCATAATTTAAAATTATTAAATTAGTTGCATGTTTTGAATGACTCAGTGAACAAAAGCACTGTCAAGGAGCAGAGAGGAAGTCTAGGGCTACAGCTCTCAACCATGTGTCATGACCCCATTAGGGGGGTCACCTATCAGATATTCTGCACATCAGATTTTACATTATGATTTATAACACTAGCAAGATTGCTGCTATGAAATAGAAACAAAATAATTTTATGGTTGAGGCCACTACTACATGGGAATTGTATTAAAGGTTCATAGTATTAGGAAGGTTCAGAAACACTAACTTAGAAAATTTTGGCTATTATACAGATTTTAGTATAGTTATTAAACATAGCCTTCTGTATTTTTCCCTCAGCAACAAATCTATTGATGCCCATGTCTTTGGCTTGGCAGCAGTGGCTGGTGATGCTGTTCCTTTCAAGAGCTGTTTCTCACACTGCTGTCCAGATGCTCGCTTGCTCATTTTGATGGTTTGTATATGCTCAGCCCAGGAAGTGGCATTATTAAAGGGTATGACACTGTTGGAGTAGGTATGGTCTTGTTGGAGTAGGTGTGTCTCTGTGACTTTAAGACCCTCCTCCTAGCTTCCTGGAAGTCAGTATTCTGCTGGCAGTCTTCAGATGAAGATGTAGAACTCTCAGCTTTGCCTGCATTCTGCCTGCCTAGATGCTGCCATGTTCCCATCTTGATTATAATGGGCTGAATTTCTGTACCTGTAAGCCAGCCCCTATTAAATATTGTCCTTGGTCATGGTGTCTCTTTACAACAGTAAAATTCTAACTAAGACACTCATCTTAGAACTAATAAGCAATCATCCTTGTATGAGAGGGCCTACTTTTTCTGTAACACAACATGAAAATTCAAGCCACTTTCAAGGTTATGCCTTATAGGCAAATTTCATGGTGTCAAATTGCAACAGGGTGCCAAAGTCATCCATCTACTCACAATCTCTGGAGACTTCTTATGCTACTGATGGCCGGAATGCAGAGATTCCAGTTGGCACCTATGCTGCGGAAGTGCTTACTCATGATATAATCTTGGAAGTTCTTACTTCATGCATAGTCTGATTTTTGTGAACTGTAGCTCAATTCATGTCTGCGTTGCTCCTGGTAAAGCAGACCTTCAGGTGGATGACCCTAAGGAAGACTTGCCTATAGCATGTCATAGCTTTCTTAATTGGGAAGTACTGTAGACTTTTCTGCAAGGACAGTATGCTCATTGTCACAGTGATTACTAAATTTTCTTTCAAGAGAAGAACTTGTCAAGATAGGTGTAAAGGAATTTAAAAATAAATGAATGGGTCTCAGCAAGATGGATGTAAAGCCATAAGGCTGGCTATTGCTCACTTATGAAGCATTTCAATTGTATTTAACAATCTAGTTAAAATACCAATAATTTATCCTATTACATTTGATACGCTCAAGAGTGGATACCCTTATCAGATTTTAATACCAACACTAAAATGTTGATATAGATGTCCTTTGGGACCCATGGCAGATGGCTTCCATGATTTTTCAAACACATCATAACGAGTAGATAATTTTTAATTATTTAACATGATGCAGTTTTGCATATAACCTACAAGTATGCTCTAAAGCCTTTAAATAGTACCAACATTTTTACCTATGATACGTAGCACAAAGATAATGTTTACTATATTTTATTGTATAGAAAATTACAAGGGGGAAAATATACCTTTTAATTATTGGCAATGGACAGCCAGTTGGTGTATAGACATGAAAAATGCCTGGAAACATCAACCCTACAGAAAAAGAAAAGAAAAGAAAATGAAACAAAACTGGAAAGCTAGGAGCAGAATGTTATACAACTTCTTAAACTGATTATGAGACTACATAGAGTCATATAATTGAACATGGGGAATTGGGAAAATTTTGACAACAACAACAAAAAAATTTCTGAGTATCAGGTCCCAAAGGTTAATTCAAAATCACACAAGGGATAGATCTTATGTGTTTCAGAAACACAGTTACCATACTGCATTATGGGATTTCATGTTAACTTTGAATATTACTCACATATCCTTCACTTCCCATTGAGCCACACAAGCTACTAGTGTTAGCTGAGACATCTTGGCTAAGATTCCAAACGTTTGTATGTTATGAACTTCAGGGTTCGTGTTTGTTTGCTTTTCTGACTATAATAGAGTTTTCTTTTTGTTGACTTTGTTCTTTGACATGTTCATACATAGGTAAAGTACATTTTGACTATAATCACTCCACCATTTCATATTCTTCCTTACATCCCTTAAACCTCCCTTTTCCCTGAAGTTACTTCCACACAAGCAAAACCTCAGCTCTTGTTTTTTGTTGTCATAAACAGAATAATATCTGTGATAATGAGTTTAGAACTATCCATTATAATCTAGTGGACATGTAAGTGGGTACTTAATTGAAGGCAGTGACTACCACTCCTGTGAAAAATCCTCCAGTCTGCAATAGTTCAGCAGAGAATGGGAATAACATTGTTTCCACCCCAATTGATAATGGACTATTAATTGGTCAGTATCTTGTATGTCCATTCCAGGCAGGCAAAACTGTGATATCATGCCTGTCTTGTCACAGCCATGTCCAAGTATAACAGTTCAGTATTTCCCAGTCCTTCTTCCTATCTGCCACCTTTTACACTCCTTCTGATACATTCTCCATGAGCATTGATGAGCACTAGAGGTGGTGGTGCAAATGTTCTTATACCCTGAGAAGCAACTGATCTCTGCAGTCACTGCCAGTAATTTCAAACAGTGGTGTCTTTGAATAGAGCTGAAAATGGAATTTGTCTATGGATATGAAAATAAATATTTAGAAGTTAGCATGATGTGTTATAATTTAGCTAAATAGTCACACTAATTTCACATCTAAGATCCAAGAAGAACTCCTCTGGCATAGCTTTTAGGTGGGTTAATATGCCAAGTATGAGTTCTCTCTTTTGTGGTTGGCCTTTAAAGCAAACAAACAAACAAACAATATCACATTATATCAATTGATACGAAAAAGGGCTTTCTTAAAACAAAGCATGTTGGGAAATACGGCTTTTAAATCTATCATGACCTGACAGCACGCTAAGCTCAGAGCAAAATGGAAGACTCACTTTTTCAGCTGAGCTTCCTTTTCACTGCCTGTCCTTATCTGGGGAGGCCAAGCCTCACATCCTCTACCTGAGGAATGTCATATAGTCCTGAGAAAAATTACAGGTTCAACCTCCTGGAATGCCTCTACACACAATAGATGTATACTCAACACCTTACGTCTCAGCCAGTGAACTAAGAAGAACCTCTTCCAGTTCTCAGGATTTTATAGTACTATTCATCCTGAATAAATATATAAGCACAAACTGTTTCATTGAATAGAATCGTAAAAATTCTATACCACTGAAATCCTCAGAGAAGACCTTCTTGCCATTGGTACTCACTGCTACACTGAGACCCTACCTACCCACCTGTTCCAGACTCCACTTCATCAGTAGCACCTGTGCACCCTGAGGGAGGAACCCAAAACCAAAACCATAGAAACAAGTCTTCATGAGAGAAGTCCTAGAGAAAATAGGCCTGGAAGGAATATACCCCAGCATAGTAAAGATTAAATATGACAAACCCACATCAAACATCATCCTGAATAGAGAAGATCAAAGCAATCTGTAGGAGGGGCTGGTCTGGAAAATATGTCCTCTGTCTCAACTTCCTGAGAGCTGGAATCACAGCATCCAGCAATTAAGCCATGGCAAATGTATTTCTAGGTGCAGGATTGGTTGCTCTTTCCATTTCCTCTCTTTCCTTACAGAAATCATTTAATACTAACAGGCATAATAAACGATAAATGGAAAAAGTAATTATGAGAAAGATAAAAGAATTAATTGAATTAGTATTGCCAAAAAATTAAACTAGAACAATTTCTCCGAGTGGGTAAGAGAACATTATTTTTGAGAAGAAAATCTTTTGCACTTTTTAGATAACTATGGATAGATTCCAAGAAAGAATATAGTATATTCTTCAACAAGTCATTATTTTTATCTTGGTATACTATGTGGAATTCTATAAAAAAGCTTCTTCTGTTTCTTGATTATAGTTTTTCAATAAATTTCTAAGATGAGACTGTAAGTCTACAGTTAATTTTTCTTGTAAATAAGTAAGTTCTGTCTGCAGAATAATGCCAGTATCATCAGAAAGGATGGAAAATATTCCTTATTCTGGAAAATACTCTTTTTTAAATTTAAATTTTATTTTACATACCAGACACAGTTTCTCTCCCATCTCATCTCCCATTGTCTTTTCCCCTAACCCACCATCCATTCCTCCTCTCTTTCTCAACAGAAAAGGGCCAGCCTTGATTGATAACAACCAAGCATGGCATATCAAATTGCAGTGAGACTAGGTACCTCCTTTTCTATTAACTAATCAAGGCAACCAGGAGGGGAAACAGTCCCAAAGGCAGGGATCTGAGTCAGAGAGCTCCTGCTGCCACTGCTAGGAATTGCACAAGAATATCAAGGTATACAATGGTAACATATGTGTGAAGAGCCTAGCTCATTCCCATGCATACTTTGGGGTTGGCTGTTAAGTCTCTGTGTGCTGTATTGGCTCAGATTGGTTGATACTGTGGGTTTTCTTATGGTGTCATTGATGCCTCTGGCTCCTACACTCCTTCTCCCTCTATTTTGCTTAGATTCTCCAATCAGTTATTTCCACCAGGTGCTGAGTAAAGCCTTTTTGATGAAAATTGGGCTAAATTCCAATATTTAAGTATAGCAGAAATATTACTAGGAATTATTTCATGTACTCTTATTCTCATTCATGTTTGATTTTAGAGTGGATGTCCAATCTGGACATTCCAACCCCTTGCTCCTGACCCTCTGGACAAAATAAGGAGTGAGATCCTACTCCTGGTATGGGTCTCAAGCTAGACCACATATAGGTTGGCCATTCCCACAATTTATGTTCTGCCTTTACCCTAGGATATTTTATCGGCATGATAAATTATAAGTGGATGGCTCTGTAGTTGAGTTGGTGTCTAAATCCCTCCACCATAAACCTTTCCATATCAGGGTCCAATTCTGAAAATAATTTTATAGATAATATTTCTATTTATCAACACAATCTCCATAATAATACCAACACAATTCTTCAAAGATAATGAAAGAGCAATTTTCAAATTTATCTGGAAAAACAACAACAACAACAACAACAAAAAACAAGAATAACAAAGAAATTTCTTGACAATAAAAAGATTTCTCAGGGAATCATCACCCCTTATTTCAAGCTATACTACAGTATAATAGTGGTAAAATCTTCATGTTATTGGTACAGAGACAGACATGGAATATAATTGAAGACCCAGAAATAAAACCATCCACTTATAGACACTTGATCTTTGACAAAGTAGGCAAAAATATACAATAGAAAAAAGAAAGCATCTTTTATGAATTGTGGTGGTCTACCTGGCAGTCTGTATGTAGAAAAATTAAAATAGATCCATATTTGTCACCTTGCACAAAGCTCAAGTCCAAGTGGGTCAGGACCTCAACATAAAACTAGATACACTGAATCTAATAGAAAAGAAAGAGGGAAAGAGCCTCAAACTCATTGATACAGAAGGAAATTTCCAAAGTAGAAAACTCCAATAGCTTTAAGATCAAGAACTGTTAAATTGAACACCATGAAACTGGAAAGTTACTGTAAGGCCAAGGACATATTCAATAAGACAAATTGACAACCTACAGATTAGGAAAATAATCTTCGCCAACTCCACTTCTGATAGAGGGCTAATATCCAAAAAATATAAAAGAACTCAAGAAGCTAACCACAAAAAAAAAATCAAAAAAATAAAAATAATAAAAAATAAAAATCAAACAAGCAAGCAAGCAAACAAACAAACAAAATAGAGAATTCATATCAGAGGAATCTCGAATGGCTGAGAAGCACTTAAATTAATGTTCTAAGCCCTTAGTAATCAGAGAATGCACACAAAAATGACCCTGAGATTTCACCTTACACCAATCAGAATAACTAATATCAAAAACTCAGGTGACAACACATGTCAGTGAGGATATGGAGAAAGAGGAATATTTCTCCATTGCTAATACAATCACTCTGGAAATCAATTTGGAGTTTTCTCAGAAAATTGGAAATAGGTCTAACTGAAGACCCAGCTATACTACTCTTGGTCATATACCCACCATGCCACAGGGGCATGTGTTTCACTATGTTCATAGTGGTCTTGTTTGTGATAGCCAGAGCTGGAAACAAACTAGATGCCCCCAAAAAGAAGAATGGATACAGAAAATGTTGTTCATTTACATAATATAATGTCTACTCAGCTATTAAGAATGAGGATAGCATGAGTTTTGGAGGCGAATGGATGGAACTAGAAAATATCATGCTTAGTGAGGTAACTCAGAACAAAAAGGACATTCATGGTATGTACTCACTAATAAGTAGATATTAGCCCAAAAGAATATCTAAGATAAAGTCCACAGAACTCAATAAGGCAAACAAGCAGAAGGGTCTAAGTGAGGATGCCTCAATCCCACTTGGGTAAGAGAAAGAAGCAATAAGGGGGGCAAAGAGAGGGAGTGGCCTGGGTGGGAAAGGGGACTGGGAAGGGAAAATGGGAACATGATCAGGTATTGTGGGAGGGTTAGGACTGAAACCCTGAGGGCCAGCAGAAAGAATACAAACAATCTCAAGAGGTAGGAAGTGGGAGGACCCTTCAGAATGCACCAGAGACCTGGGAGTTGACTCTTAGGACTCAAAAGGAGGGACCTTAGATGAAATGCTCTATAATGGGGAGAGGGAACTTATAGAATCCACCTCCAGTAGAAAGACAGGACATCAAATATAGGGATGGGGTTCCTAAGCCACAGTGAAAAACTCTGACCTAGAATTGTTCCTGTCTTAAAGAACTGCAGGGACAAAAGTGGAGAAGAGCTTGAGGAAAAGGATGTCCAGTGGCAGGGCCTTATTGGTATGTAGCTTAAGGGGAGAGCCCAAGGCCTGACACTATTACTGATGCTATGGTGTGCTTACAAACAGGAGCCTAGCATGACAGCCCTCTGAGAGGCCTAACAAGCACCTGAAAGAGTCAGATAAATATACTTATGCTCAAACATTAGACAGAAGCCAGGAACCCCTGTGGTTTTAATTATGGAAAATCTAGAAGAAGCCAAGAAGGAGGACAAAGCCATAGGAAGACCAGCAGTCTCAACTCACTGAACCCCAGCGATCTCTCCTGCACTGAGCCACCAACTAAGCAGCATAAACTAACTGTTATGAGGTCCCCAACACATATATAGCCGAGGATTGTCTGGTCTGGCCTCAGTCAGAGAAGGTGTACCTAACCATCCTGATACTTGAGGCCCCAGGGAGTGTGGGGGGGTATCTACTGGGGGTGAGGTTGGAGTGGAGACATCCTCTTGGAACCTGGAGGGTGGGAGATATGGGAAAAAATAAATTGTAAAAGGGTAATTAAAATTAAAAATATATTTTCGAACAAGTCATATAATTAAAGTACAGAACCAGCATTGACTGGAATTTTTTAAATTATAAGGCATAAACTGTGGCCTAGAATTTTAATTAATGTGTTTAATGATAAGGAGCCACAGAGCCTCTCATTTACATTAGAGCTCCAAACCTTTCTTAGATGTTACCCTGACTCTTTTTCTATAAATACTTTTCATTTCTGTATACATATTATTTACCTGAAGACTCCTTCCAAACTCTCCAGTTTTGGGGTCCTATCCCTATAGATTATGAAAAACTAACTTTGATTGATAACTGAAAATTTTCTTTTTTTTTTTAATATTTTTTTATTATGTATTTTCCTCAATTACATTTCCAATGCTATCCCAAAAGTCCCCCATACCCTCCCCCCACTTCCCTACCCACCCATTCCCATTTTTTTGGCCCTGGCATTCCCCTGTACTGGGGCATATAAAGTTTGCAAGTCCAATGGGCCTCTCTTTCCAGGGATGGCCGACTAGGCCATCTTTTGATACATATGCAGCAAGAGTCAAGAGCTTCGGGGTACTGGTTAGTTCATAATGTTGTTCCACCTACAGGGTTGCAGATCCCTTTAGCTCCTTGGATACTTTCTCTAGCTCCTCCATTGGGGGCCCTGTGATCCATCCAATAGCTGACTGTGAGCATCCACTTCTGTGTTTGCTAGGCCCTGGCCTAGTCTCACAAGAGACAGCTATATCAGGGTCCTTTCAGCAAACGCTTGCTAGTGTATGCAATGGTGTCATCGTTTGAAGGCTAATTAAATTGGAGACAATTTTCTTTTAAGCACAATTGTTTTTATGATTTGCTTTTTAGCTTGGTATTCTGTAGATCTCAATAGCTTATAAAAGTGTCTATGTAATGCAAAAAAATTGAAGACTTGCTGTACTCAGGTACATGAGTTAGGCACTAACCACTTCATTGCATATTCCTAGAAGATTTCAGTATCTTTATAGCCACCTAGTTCATAGGTCACATGGTTTATCTTTTGCCCATCTACAATATTAAAAATATGTATCACTGACTGTAGTAAAGCTTTTCTTATGAAGATTCCAGCCTGACAATCCTTGAAGGTGATTACTTTACTGGCCTGCATACCATTTATATTTTATTGTTCATTTAGTTGGGACTTCCTTTTTATCTCTCTTAGACTCTTTTGTCCCTAGTAATAGACACTGCTTCAAGAAGCTTTCACTGAAATGTAATGTGCTAATACAATGTTGTTAATTTATAGACTATATCCTCTATGAGATATTACCATTGGGGAAACAATCGATTTCTTCTTTCTCATGAAGAGTTTTTGTTCATAATTTAGATGATTATATATTAGTAATTTAATATTGTACTATACTATTCACTATATTTCTAAAAACTCAGCAATCTGTACAGCTCATTCTTATTCCATGAGCTTAAAGTGCTCATGTGTATGTGTGTGTGTGTGTGTGTATGTTTATGTGTATGTCATAGTTTTATATGTTATAGGTCTACCAAACTGTATATGCAATTACTCTATTTTATTGAAAATTTACCAAAATGAATAAGCAAATATTCTAACTTAAGGAAATCCATTGTTATATCTCTAAGAACATTTTATACCTAAATTGTACTTAAAGAATATGTATGCTCATGCCATTTAGATTTATGAACAAACTAACCTGCAAAGAGAGGCTGAGGAGAAGCCTAAGAAAGTTAGAGCATTGGCTACTCTTCCAGAGGTCTTGTGTTGGATTCACTGTACCCACATAGCTCACAAAGCACCTGGAATTCCAGTTCCAGAGGATCTGACGATCTCTTCTAGGCTCTGTAGGCACCAGACATGCACCCAATGCAGACACATATTCTAGTAAAATAACCATAAAGCACATCAAAAAAATCTAAAAATGAAAAAAAGTAAAGCCACAGACTCAAGAACTAAGCACCATGCTGAAAACAAATGCATCTTCCCAGGCATCTTCAGTGTCTTATGCTTTGTAAAGTTTCTTAATGAACCAAACGTAAGACGATAGAATAGTCCTTGAAGACATCAGTGTATGTCACTATGTGTTTGTGTTTGTGTGCATGTGTTTGTGGATGCTTGAAAGGATGGACATTGATGTGTGTGTGCACATACTGTGTGGAAGTTGTCATACATGTTGAGCCCAAAGGATGACATTTGATTGTCTTCCTTAATTGCTTTCTATCTTACATATTAGGAGTCTCACTTGAACCCAAGCTTCTCATTGAACTAGCCTAGCTGCACTTTGCCTCCTGGCCCTGCTCCCCTCACTCTTTAGTAACTCTTACTCTGGATTTGTTTATATGACCTAAAGTAGTGAAAAAGTACCCCAAAACTATTATCTGTGTTCTGTACTGATGTCATTGCCAAATGTTACATATTGTATGCATCTTCTTGATTTATAGAAAGGGAGATTTGTTTTCACTTTTTGTAGCCACTTGCTAATATATGAGTTAAAATTTCCCACATAAAAGTTTTAAACCACCTTAAAATTCAGAATCTTCACTTTCTGAATGTTTAGTTTCGCATTATTTTTATATATACTATTCCTGACATATAAGTCAAGCTCATTTGGCTACACTTCACAAATCTTTCACAGAAGTTAACTTTAAGCTATCTATTTTCATATGATCAAATATATTTCTGATTCATGGCAGTTGTAAAATGGTATAGTTCATATTAAAATTCCCTAATATGATAACCATGGTCTTTGATTAAATGGTTACATGATATTGAAAAAATAATCTCCTAAACAAGTTAGTGCTTTAATGTTTTTTTTTTCTTTTTTTAAATGATGAATACATTATCTAGGCTTTTTTTTATTCTTTTTTTATTAGATATTTTCTTTATTTACATTTCAAATGCTACCCCGAAAGTTCCCTATACCCTTTCCCCCACCCTGCTCCCCTACTCACCCACTCCCACTTCTTGGCCCTGGCATTCCCCTGTACTGGCGCATATAAAGTTTGCTAGAACAAGGGGCCTCTATTCCCAATGATGGCCGACTAGGCCATTTTGTACTACATATGCATCTAGGCACATGAGCTCTGGGGGTACTGGTTAGTTCATAGGGTTGCAGACCCGTACAGCTCCTTGGGAGCTTTCTCTAGCTTCTCCATTTGGGGCCCTGTGTTCCATCCTATAGATGACTGTGAGCATCCACTTCTGTATTTGCCAGGCACTGGCATAGTCTCATATGAGAAAGCTATAACATGGCCCCTTCAGCAAAATCTTGCTGGCATATGCAATAGTATATATGTATATGTGTGTGTATGTATATGTGTGTGTATGTATATGTGTGTGTATGTATATGTGTGTGTATGTATATATGTATATATGTATATGTGTGCATGTATATATGTATATGTGTATATATGTATATATGTGTGTATGTATATATGTATATGTGTGTGTATATATAATTTATTTATTTTACATGAATGCATGTGTGGTTGTCTGAATGAATTTTTGTACCACATGTGTGCAGGAGACTGTAGGAAAAAGAGAAGGTGTTGAATCACTTCCTTAGTATCTGTCTAGAAAATTGTCCATTTCATCCAGGTTTTCCAGTTTTGTTACATATAGCCTTCTGTAGTAGGATATGATGGTGTTTTAAATTTCCTCAGTTTCCATTGTTATGGTTCCCTTTTCATTTCTGATTTTGTTAATTAGGATACTGTCGCTGTACCCTCTACTTAGTCTGGCTAAGGGTTCATCTATCTTGTTGATTTTCTCAAAAACAAAACAAAACAAAACAAACAAAAACAAAAACAAAAAACAAACAAACAAAAAAACAGCTCCTGGTTTGGTTGATTTTTTGTACATTTCTTTTTGTTCCACTTGTTTGATTTCAGCCCTGAGTTTGATTATTTCCTGCAGTCTATTCCTCTTGGGTGAATTTGCTCCCTTTTGTTCTAGAGCTTTTAGGTGTGCTGTCAAGCTGCTAGTATATGCTCTCTCTAGTTTCTTTTTGGCAGCACTCAGAGCTATGAGTTTTCCTCTTAGGTCTGTTTTTACTGTGTCCCATAAGTTTGGGTATGTTGTGGCTTAATTTTCATTAAACTCTAAAAAGTCTTTAATTTCTTTCTTTATTTCTTCCTTGACCAAGTTTTCATTGAGGAGAGTGCTGTTCATCTTCTTCATGAATGTTTGCTTTCTAATATTCATGTTGTTATTGAAGATCAGCCTTAGTCCGTGGTAATGAGATATGATGCATGGGATAATTTCAATATTTTTGTATCTGTTGAGGCCTGTTTTGTGACAAGTTATATAGTCTGTTTTGGAGAAAGTAAAATGAGATGCTGAGAAGTTATATCTTTTTGTTTTAGGATAAAATGGTCTATAGATATCTGTTTCCATTTGTTTCATAACTTCTGTTAGTTTCAATGTGTCTTTCTTCGTTTAGTTTCTGTTTCTATGATATATCCATTGAAGAGAGTGAGGTGTTGAAATCTCCGACTATTGCGGTGAGATATGCAATGTGTGCTTTGAGCTTTACTATAATTTCCTTAATGAATGTGAATGGCCTTGCATTTGGAGCATAGATATTCAGAATTGAGAGTTCATCTTGGAAGATTTTACCTTTGATGAGTATGAAGTATCCCTCCTTGTCTTTTTTGTTGACTTCTGGTTGGAAGTCGATTTTATTCTATATTAGAATGGCTACTCCAGCTTGTTTCTTCTGTCTGCTTGGAAAATTGTTTTTCAGCCTTTTACTGTGAGGTACTATCTGTCTTTCTCCCTGAGGTGGTTTTCCTGTATGCAGCAAAATCTTGGGTCTTGTTTATGTAGCCAGTCTGTTAGTCTATGTCTTTTTATTGGGGAATTGAGTCCATTGATATTAAGAGATATTAAGGAAAATAATTGTTACTTCCTGTTATTTTTGTTGTTAGAGTTGGCATTAGATTCTTGAGGCTATCTTCTTTTAGGTTTGTTGAAGGATTACTTTCTTGATTTTTCTAGGGTGTCATTTCCCTCATTGTGTTGGAGTTTTCCTTTTATTATCTTTTGAGAGGCTGGATTAGTGGAAAGATATTGTGTGAATTTGTTTTTTCTCATGGAATACTTTGGTTTCTCCATCTATGGTAATTGAGAGTTTTTCTGGGTATAGTAGCCTGGGCTAGCATTTGTATTCTCTTAGGGTCTGTATAACATTTGTACAGGATCTTCTGGCTTTTATAGTCTCTGGTGAAAAGTCTGGTGTAATTCTAATAGGTCTGCCTCTATATGTTACTTGACCTTTTGCCTTTACCTCTTTTAATATTCTATCTTTATTTAGTACATTTGTTGTTCTGATGTCGGGAGAAATATCCTTTCTGGTCCAGTCTATGTGGAGTTCTATAGACATCTTGTATGTTCATGGCATCTCTTTCTTAGGGAATTTTTCTTCTATAATTTTGTTGAAGATATTTACTGGCCCTTTAAGTCGAAAATCTTCATTCTTATCTACACTTATTTTCCTTAGTTTTGGTCTTCTCATTGTGTCCTGGATTTCCTAGATGTTTTGAGTTAGGATCATTTTGCATTTTGCATTTTCTTTAAATGTTCTGTCCATGTTTTCTATGGAATCATCTGCACCTGAGATTCTCTCTTCCATCTCTACTATTCTATTTCTGATTTTCTCATCTATGTTTCCTGGTTTCAGGATTTCTATCTCCAGATTTGTCTCCCTTTGGGTTTTCATTATAGTTTCTTCTTCCATTTTTAGATTTTGGATGGTTTTATTCAATTCCTTCTCCTGTTTGGTTGTGTTTTACTGTCATTCTTTAAGGGATTTTTGTGTTTCCTCTTTAAGGACTTATACCAATTTAGCAGTGTTTTCATATAATTCTTTGAGGAATTTTTGTGCCTCCTCTTTAAGGACTTCTACCTGTTTATCAGTGTTCTCCTATATTTCTTTAAGTGAGTTGTTAATGCCCTTCTTAAAATCCTCTATCAGCAACAGGATATATGATTTTAAATCTGAATCTTGCTTTTCGGGTGTGTTGCAATATCCAGGACTTGCTGTCGTGGGAGTACAGGATTCTGATGATGCCTAGTGGTCTTGGTTTTTGTTAGTAAGATTCTTACCTTTGCCTTTTGCCATCTAGTAATCTCTGGTGTTAGATGTTCTAGCTGTCTCTGGCTGGAGCTTGTTCCTCCTGTCAGCCTCTGTCAGCACTCCGGAGTCCAACTTTCTCCTGAGTCCCAGTGGTCAGAGCACTCTCTGAAGGCAAGCTCTCCTCTTGCAGGCAAGGTGCACAGAGGTCTGGAGCTCAGATCTGCCTCCTGGCTGAAGATGAAGGACTGAAGGGAGCCTATCCAAGAAGTTCTGTTGCTTCTGTGGCCCACACAGTCTCCTGTGCAGAATGGTCTCTGAGAGACCTGGGGTACAAGATGGCGCTCTCACCTGAGTTCTGGGGTCAGAGCCCTCCCTAGAGGTGGACTCTCCTCTGGTGGGAAGTTGCACTGAGTCATAAATAATTTTAAAAAATGAAATTACAATTTTAACTAAGATGTCATCATTCAAATGCCAGACAATTAGTATAATTCCATCTTCTTGGTTTTCTAAGACGTTTCGTGTTTAACCCAGATCAGTGATCCTAGGATCCTTGGCATGCTAGGGCACCTGCAGGATGGAGAGTCCTCTGGGAACCGTGGTACCTTCCACCAAGTTCAAGGTGGCCTGGGGCTGGCAGGGACCAGAATGAACCCTAGCCGCTCGTCAGGTTAGTTTCCTGTGTCCCTGTTACTGCTGGCACAGGCCCCTCCGAGTTGTTTTGGAACAGATGTTGCATTCCACTCACCACTGATACTAAGAACCCTGTGTGTTCTAGGGTTCCTGTGCATGGAGAGTCCTCTGGGGACTGTGGGACTGTCCACTGATTTTGTGCCCAAGGTGGTCCGGGGCTGGAACCGACTGAAAGGAGGAGCACACATTCTGATTGCTGAAATTATACCCTTGCAATGTCTCTCACTCCTACTGACATGTGATGTTGCAGGATGACTTGAGTATTTTGAGAATGTGTCTTCTATGTTTGGTGATGATAATACATATTGACATATCCGTTCATGCCCACATAGGCATAATTTACTATTTTGCTAAAAAATCATGGAAATGATTATATTTGTTGAATCACTATATATGTGTACACACACACACACACACACACACACACACACACACACACACACATATATATATATATATATATATATGTATGTATAAATGGCTCTTCACTTATTTCACTTTTCATATTGAATATGTACATGCCGTTGAATCTATGATAAGTTGAAAAAGTTTGTGCCTCAGTACCCTACACCAGCTTTTCATAGTCACACTTTTAAGGAATGCCTGAAGCATTCCTGGATTCTGGTGCTAAGATAAAACAATCTGGCTAATAATCTTCCATGAGAGCTCTGCAGTTTCTACATTTCTTCAAGAAGTGTTTTTGTAAGAATGAAAAGCCATCAATGGAAATAGTTGCCTTCGCAAGGTGCTTCAGAGAAAGCTAAGAGATTAAACAGTAGTTTCTGTTATCACTGTTCACTTTTGTTGGTGCTGTTTTAAAGCTATTTACAATAAAAGAACCTGGAGAATAACATCCCCTCTCTAAACATCCTGTATACACTTTCTCTCTTATACCCTCTTTCCTCTATACAATATCTCTACACCCTTTCTCTACACCCCCTCTCCTCTACACTCTAGAAAGAATGGCAAGATCAGTGGTGAGCATCCTTGTTTCATAGATCCAGTGAAAATGACCTTGTAAAATACAGTTTTGCTCTATTTTCATGTTACAAAACTTCCATGTAATCGTAGACACACAGTAGCTTCCAAAATTTTAAAATCATTTCAATCATTTCTTTTGCAAGTAAGTATCTTGAATATATAAAAAAATCAATACCCTAAATAATTTGAATAGTTTGTACTCAATCTAATTAGGAATTTAACTGCAAATAATTCCAAATTTATGAATATAATTGTAAAATTTTCACTTATCCCGTTTTTAAGTGGATATTTTGAAGCAAACCAAACAAAGTATACAAACCAAACAAAGTTTTGCTGACCAAATTTTAAGTTTCTGCTAGTATCAAGATTTGTTTAATCCTGTGTAGTGTTCCAGAAAAATACATCTTTACATGATTTTTTAAAAATATTTTATGCTTTCTTAAAATATACTATCACTCAAAATATAATAAAATGAATGACAATATTTTATTTGCTTTCCACTCGTATTTACTATGTATGCTTGGTCTACCTAGTAGTTTATAAAGTCCAAGGATAGAGGGTATTCATTTGAATATGATTAATGTTTAGCTTTTATGGATGAGTAATTTCTATCTTTACTTTTATTTCAGACAATGCTTGACAGAATGTAAGTTAAAAGTTTGGCTCTTTTGAGAATATTTTCTGAATACATGAAGTATCTGAAAACACAAAAGGCAAACTTATTTCTTCATTTTCAGGGCTGAAAAGAGTACTATCCATTCTGACTTTCTTTTATGTTAAAGAATATGCATAGATAAGAATTAGGACAGAAATTCATAATTTAAAATATAGTAAAGTTTGGAGGACTTTGTGTCACATGCTATTGGGCAACAAATCTGTAGGTTATAAATGTAGACAATATTATGATAAGTTTTTCAGAATATACCCCCTTGTCTTAGTTAGGGGTTTCTATTGCTGTGAAGAGATATCATGACCAAGGCAACACTTATGAAAGAAAACATTTAATTTGGGGCTGGCTCAAAATTTCAGAGGTACAGCCCATTATGATCATGATGGGAAGAATGGCAGCATGCTGTCAGACATGTACTGGAGAAGGTGGGTTTTATATCTACAACTGAAGACTGCAAGGAGGAGGGTCTAGAATTCCACACTGGGTAGAACTTGATCATAGGAGGCCTCAAAGCCTACCCCCAGAGTGACATACTTCCTCTGATAAGGCCACTCATACTCCAATAAGGCCATGCCTCCTAATAGTGACACACTTTATGACCAAACATTGTACCACATGAATTTATAGGTGCCAAACCTAGTCAAACCACCACACCCCTTGAGGCAGTCAAAGGACAGCTGTAATGTAACACATAGTAAGAGTCATCTGAGTGCACTCACAACATGGTTTTTACACTTTAGTTTATAAACTTATATCAATTTATTATTTTACTTTACAATTATTATGCTTTTCAAAATATTAGCAAATAAAGGTACATGCTAGTTAATTACTCATAGAAGTTGTGAGGCATTTCTAAAATGTATAACAGTGATGAGCAGTTGAGATCATGATATATAGTTATCATCTTACCTAGGGCATATAATCATCAAGTGAAAATAAGAAGACCTGAACACCAATACCTAGTTAAAAACTGACTCTAGAATTGATCATGATTTGATATCTATAGATGTTACTTATCTCAACACTGTAAAAGGTATAGATTTTATTTATATTCATTTTATACACTTTAATTAAAATATAATTAAGTCACTTTTCTTTACCCTTCCTCACTCCATCTGTTTCTCAAGTCCATATACTTTAACTCCTTTATATTCTTCATTCACTCATATGATACTCCAACATGTAATAAGGGCACATGCTCCACCTATGTTAATAGCAGCCATATTTACAATAGCCAGAACTAGAAACAACCCAGATGTTCCTCAACAGACAAAAGGATACAGATAATGTAGTACATTTACACAATGGAATACTACTCAGCTATTAAAAACAATGAAATTCTCAGGCAAATGGATGGAAGTTGAAAATATCTCGAGTGAGGTAACTCAGTCACAAAACAAGACACACAATATGTGCCCTCACTGATAAGTGTATACTAGCCCAAAAGTTCTAAATACTCAAGATACAATTCACAGATGCCCAAGAAGAAGAAAGACCAAAGTATGGTTGCTTCAGTGCTTCTTAGAAGGGGATCAAAATGTTTACAGGAGAACATATGGAGACAAAGTGTGGAGTAGAGACAGAAGGAAAGGCTATCCAGAGACTGCCCTACCTGGGGATGCATCCCATATACAGTTGCCAAACCCAGACACTATTGTGGATGCCAAGTGCTTGCTGTTTGGGAGCCTGATATAGCTGTATCCTGAGAGGCTCTGCCAGAGCCTGACAAATACAGAAGTGGATGCTCGCAGCCAACCTTTCGACTGAGAGCATGGTTCGCAATGGAGTTGGAGAAGTAACTGATGGTGCTGAGGGTGTTTGCAGCCCCATATGGGGAGCAACAGTGTCAACTGGCCAGACCCCCTGTAGCTCCCTTGGGACTGGACCAGAGCCGTCCTGGGCCTGAGGTTGTTGGATCCCCCAGTGTAGGGGAATGCCAGTGTGGGAAGTGAGGAGTGGGTGGATGGGTGGGGGAGCACCCTCATAGATGCAGGGTGAGGAGGAAATGGATAGGGGGTTTCCGAAGGAGAGATCTGGGAAAAGAAAAAATTTGAAATGTAAATAAAGAAAATATCACTAAAAGAAATAAAAAGAAATTAAAAAAATGGGAAAAAATGCACAGTAATGCCAAGGATTTAGCACGTACCATTTCCATGATGCTGTTAACTGTTCACAGTTCTTTAATGCACAATTACTGTAGAAATGTTTGTTTAAAACTTCAAACCACTTTCAAAATAATACCCTTTAAAAGAAACAAAATTTTACAAAGTCTTATTGCTCTTTTGATCATAACCAACAAGATCACTACACAATATACATCTTCACTTTCAATAACTTTAAATGAACCGGTTATTAACCAGGGAGCTATGGCTCTAGACACATTATTTATTTATTTATTTATTTATTTATTTATTTATTTATTTATTTATTTATTTATTATACAGAAGTACAATGTATGTAGCTGCCTTCAGACCCATCAGAAGAGGGTGTCAGATCTCATTATGGATGGTTGTGAGCCATTATGTGGTTGCTGTGATTTGAACTCAGGACCTTTAGAAGAGCAGTCAGTGCTCTTACTGGCTGAGTCACCTCACCAGCCCTCTAGACACATTTTAATTAAATGAAAAAGCAAATATTGAGTCCTTTAGACAAAAAGACTTGAGTTGGACAACTTTCTAAACTTTGGTCAAGTCTTCTATGTAATGTAATTCTTGATGCTTCTCATCACTTGAAACATAGTTTTATATATATATATATATATATATATATATATATATATATATATATATATAGTTTTTGTTTTTGTTTTTGTTTTTTTGCTTTTTGAGACAGGGTTTCTCTGTGTAGTCCTGGCTGTCCTGGAACTCACTTTGTAGACCAGGCTGGCCTTGAACTCAGAAATCTGCCTGCCTCTGCCTCCCGAGTGCTGGGTCTAAAGGCATAAGACAACACGCCTGGCTAATAATTAATTTTAAACATGAATTTTCAATCTTATGCAGCAAACTCAGTTTGAGCATTATTTGAGAAATTTCTGTCTGTCATTGCTAGCAATTTCAATCATCAATTAAATTAATTTTTTAATGTGATTTCTAAGCAAACACATTTTTCTGTTATACTAAAAATATGGAAAATTCAAAAGTTAGCTTATCCTGAATCAAAGAAAATGTAAATAAAGTACTAAATATTTAGTACTATAGTTGCCTTAGTTTGAAACATTGGAATAAATGTAATTAATTTCCATTATGAATTTATGACTGTCAGTTCCATCAGATATGTCTGTTTTATTGGTTCATGTCAAATATAATGAATGAATTAATAAAATATATGCCTCAGAAAATATTTTATTAATATTTATGGTAATAGCAGTCCATTCATTATTGAAAAACGTAAACAGGAGAAAATAATCAGTCCAACTAAAACAGGGATGCATAAGAAGTACTTCCCATGGTATTTTTAGGTTTATAGTTGCTTTCATACACTACACAAAATATTTATAGTAATACTTGATATTATAATTTTATTCACTGCAAACAAAAAAATCTGAAAGAGCTGTTAGTTGAGAATTTAAAGCAATGATATAAAACTGTATTTTCAATCCTGAATATTCTTGTGATGATCCCTATAGTTCCAATACTGAATGGAAAGAACTTAAGTTGTGTGAGATTATCATTCAAATTGCTTCCTTATGTTATTACAGCTTTAAAGACCAGGCAGACAGAACATTCTCCTATCTTTTCTCTACTTTTCAAAAGCAGTACTATTGAGATATAACTGTTATAGTTCTTAATGTGTTTTATTCAACAGGTTTTAGTATATCTACTTTTCTTATTTTTTATCTTTTTCTGTCTGTTCTTTTATGAGCCTTCCCCTGACCTACTTCTCAACAGCAAAGTATTTTTATTGGAAAGCTAATGGTATGAAATGGCTCTACACTATGATTGGTAAATTGCCACTGAGTCAGCTCTAACTCAACTGCCTTGTAGTACACTCCAGTGACTGTTATCACTTCATTTTATTAAAACTCACACAGGCTAAGGGATAGAAGTAATAAAAAGATGTCATGAGAATAATAAGAAAATATCACTGGGCATGGTTGCCTCCAATATACTTGGTAACCAAATTAAAAGTACTAAAGGGAAAGCAGGGGTCCCTTTATGTCATTGCTAGTGGTGATTCTCATCAAACTGAAATTCATAAATGGCCCGGATTTACCTTCCATAGTGATTTATGAATTAGATGATGCTAAACTTACAATCAGTAAGGTTTAAACATATTCCTGACTATGACACTGAAGCATGTATAATGGGACAGGAAATAAATTAGGTTTCTTATTAGTGATGCCAGATTTTCTAAGTCCATAAACAAAATAAAAACAATTCTCTATTTCATGTGAGTTAATTCATAATTCTCAGGTTGTTGACATTCTCACAGACATTTGATAAATGATAGCAACATTTTGCATATTATTATGACCTGTGAATACCGATAGTCTTCTAGATTCTATAGTCTAAGCTTTTTATTACATTTTCATCATCTCTCAAACTAATTTACAAGTAGTTAATAAATTAATGTCATCTTAATCTCTATTACATATCCATTATATACTCTATAATGAATAAACCCAGGGAGGTATATATTGCTGTGATTAGAAGCTACATACCTTATGTTTCTGCACCTACTCATGTAGAATTAATCTTAATTACTTTAGATATGATGTTTTTATTGTTCATTACAATAATGGCAACTTAATTTGTAAGGTAGATTAAAGCTAGAATTCATATTAATGATGCATTTTAATTTTCCCTGTCACAGATGGATTTTCCAAGTATAGTAGATATAATCAAAACACTGTGCATAGACTTATTCACAAAGATAAACTATAAAGTTCTATGTCAGAAACATCATTAGACCTCTACATGAGGTATTGATATAGAATGTGGGAATAAGTAAGTCTAGGATTCTGACTTTTCTTGGCCTCTTTTCCTACTGTTCACTTGCCTTGTTTAGTTTGATGTTAATTTTTTATCTTATTATATTTTATTTTGTTAAAAATAAAATAACTAGTATTGAAAAATAGAAAGAATAAGA
This sequence comes from Mus caroli, assembly GCF_978045245.1. Classification (NCBI taxonomy): domain Eukaryota; kingdom Metazoa; phylum Chordata; class Mammalia; order Rodentia; family Muridae; genus Mus; species Mus caroli. Next base: position 70,527,440 of record NW_028227265.1, read on the forward strand.
ACTTACCATATTATATCTTACAAATTATGAAAGTAATTCTAGCCAGGCAGTGGTGGCACATGCCTTTAATCCTAGCACTTAGGAGGCAGAGGCAGGCAGATTTCTTAGTTTGAGGCCAGCCTGGACTACAGAGTGAGTTCCAGTCCAGGATCACCAGTGTTACACCTAGAAACCCTGTCTTGAAAAATAAAAAATAAAAATAAAATAAAAATAGAAAAATTATTTAAAAATGTAATTTTATAGTTAACCTATACAAAAAGTTATTCTATAGTTTACCTAAATAAAATGTGTGAGAATTCATTTCAACAGGACATTAAAGAAAGTTTATTGACCCGATGAAGAATAACCAAGAACTTTGTGTCTTCTAATTCTTGATTTCTGATTCCATAATAGACTCAACCTAAGGCATTATAATCTAAATCTATCTGTTCTATCTTGGTACTTGGGAGAACAAACCTATAATCTCAGCACATGGAATACCAAGAAGGGAGAACTGCAATGTGTTTAAGGCCAGGTTGGGCCAATTTCTGAATCTAAGATCAACCTAGGCTATAAAGTATTTTCCTCAAAAACTTAATGTATACAGACAGCACAGAGACAAAGGCAGACATAATTTCAAAAATTATGAAAGGAAATGAGGAAGGGAAGGAGGGGGGAGGGAGGGAGGAAGAAAGAAAGGAAGAGAGAATGGAAGAAGAAATAAAGGGAGGAATGAAGGGAGTAGGAGGGAAGAGATGAAGGAAAGAAGAGAAGTAGGAAGGAAAACAGAAAGGATGGAAGCAAGCAAGGAAGGAAGGAAGAAAGGAAGGGAGTAAAGAAGGAAGAAAGGAAGGTAGTTCTTCTGTGAAACTTTCTCTTCCCTCTCTACAACTTAATAGTTTGACTGAGAATTTTGGGAAAGTGAATCCTATTGGTTCTCAGTTTGTTGACACAACTCTAAGTGGTGATGATTAGGAAGGACATTGTATGTCAACTTTCTTCAGACTTACCTCCCATTTAAACTGACTAGAAGCCAAGCACTGTGGCTACTTACATATATAATCATGCATACACATATACACACATTTATTCACATAGGTACAAAAGAACATTCTCACACACACGTTCATAATTGTATAAACACAGGCATACACATATATGGCTTCGACAATCTGTTTTGTATGGTTCTCTCTAGGTTGAAATTCTTTCTTTTAGGGCCTATAAATAATTCATCATTACTCTAACTTTGGTGCAATTTCCTAGAAAGTTGGACATTTTTAAAAAGAAAATTACTTGAAAGTAAGTTTCACTCATAACAAAACCAATTGTCAATCAGATATTTTTCAAGTGAAATAAGTTACATATTATTCCTATCTCTATGTACTCTTGCCATTCACCATTTATGGATGAGTTACAGAAAAATAGTAAGAAAAATAAAGAGAAGAGTGCTAGTATCTGGAGTGAATAACTCAGTAGTTAAGCAGGGTCCAATGATAAGTAGTTAAAACCTACCCTGGTGTAGCCTGATCTATCTACTTTGAGCTACCAGAAATCCTAAAATATATTTTATATACAATCACTGTAACAGAAAAGAAAGTTTTGTGTTGCAATGCATTCAAAAGAAGTCACCAAGTAGGAGTGTTTACACTAGTAACCAGTGGTTAGGTGTGTGAGGGCAGCTTGGTTCAGCATTGTGTGTATCTGGTCCTGTTATGTTCAGGTCTTGATGTCCTCCCTGCAAGTCAATCAAGCAAAATACTATGCTTCCTTCTAAGAAATCACAGCCCAGAGTATAATAGCTACTTAATGCTATTTAAATTATGATAACTGATATCTTCTTACCTGAATATAGAATGTTCAATTGATTCAATTTGCACACAGTAAGTTGTTAATAATCTGCATAGGAATGAATGAGTTTAGCTAACAATAGATTCTAAGTAATTTGGAAACAAGTCTAAGAAACTGTCTTTTTTTTTTTTTTTCATCTTATTTTTGACATTTGCCTAGTTGCCTAGAGTTGTTTTATGATTATTGAGCAACCACCTTTGGAATACATTAACAGAGTGTTAACTCATCTGCCAGAAGAGGAGTCTTCATTTCTATGGATCAGCTTCTGTTTGACCTCCTTCTGGGTTTGTTGGTATGTGGACAAAATTCCTGATGACAGCTGATCTTTAACTTTTAACCAAGAACCTCACATACACTAAACCCCAAAGCTCTATCCACAAGCCTTACACCCATCCGATCCTTTTGTCTGCCTATGATTTTCTCAACCTCTGGGTAGATTAGTTCAATGCATGGCACCATGAATACTTAGCGCTGCAATACCAACTGCAGCATAGTGCATACTGAAATACTTCTTTAACCAGACTTTAGCATGTACTTGCTTCGGGCTTTTATTGTTGAGTTGTGATGGAGAGCTTGACTACTTTGTTACTGTTTTTCTTCCTTAATTGTAACTTGGAATTCTAAGCTTCCATTCATTTTTCAACATGTTTAAGAAAAAAATCTATTTGGAGACATTGTTAGTGATGCTGATCAATGTGAATATCATAATTTTCTACCAACCTTATTATTTTATTGTTAATTTAGTTATTTATTTATTGTTAATTAGTTGGTATTTGTGGAAAACAAGAACTTGGCAAACCATACCTGATTTGCCTTCACTTTCTTCCTAACAGAAGACACTGAAACACTTAATATAAACATTAAGGAAGAAAATATACAAAAATCAAATAACTGAACACAAGTGGCCCTAAACTTAATTGCTTATCCTGAATATATTAAGGCAAATACACAGAGTTACCCTATAGAATTATACTATTAATATGGAATGTGTCATTACAAAGATCTGAGATACTTCAGAATTGAAGAGGCAAGCCTTTGTCCCTAGAATGCACCCAAAATGCTAGGAGACACTAGACATTGCTTAAATGAAGACACCATGGCTATAAATCTTCAGTGTGGGGCCAATTAAAGATGGTAATGATGAAAGGGTATATCTCTCCTAAATTGTTAAAGTATCCCAAGAACATTTGTTATCTAATGCCATATAAATTTTACAAGGTTAAATAGCAAAAAATTATTAACAAAAAGGAAAACTATCCTTGTTTTCTTTACCAGACACCACATTGAAAAATATCTTTTCAAAGGGACAAATTTCTACAGGGTATAAATGAAGCCATAACTTCTTTTCTGTTTGTTTGTTTGTTTGTTTGTTTGTTTGAAAAAGATGAATCTTATCTAGTAAAATCATAGCCATGTGTAACCCCTAGATTACTGCAGGCATTATCAAGTTTGAAGTTTGATAGAATTATGTTCCTGGATCTCATACTGGCCTCAAGAGTTTATGATTCTAAATCCACTAGATGGGACCATAAATCTTTTCATAATTACATTTACTAGGTTTCACTATGGGTCTAGTTGTCTTGAGAACATGCACTGCAGGCTGTAGCATCAATGATCCCCTGTAGGGAAAGTTTTCAGTTTAAATTACTGCTTGGTAGAATGCTGTATAGGTGGGTTGTAGTTACACAAAAGAAAATTTGTTGTCAGTAAAGTTACAATGGTTTTGCCATCAGGAAGTAACAACCCGATTCTCCCTTCTTCCTGTAGTATATTCTTGACAGTGAGTAAAGAGAAGAAGTAGGAGGAAATAGAGGCTCCTGTACTAACTCATCTGGCTTACTCACTTATTTATTTTAATTTTTAAAAAAAAAATATTCTTAGCATTTTCTTCTTGTGCCAGCCCATGGAATAGTTGACAGGAACTGGGGTACAACTGGAAGAGAATGGGGGACAAAAGACTCAAAGAATGGACAGCAAGTCAGGAGGTCTGATCAAGATGACAAATTTGTATTTATTATTCCCACCCAGGTTATATACTCATAGAAGCAAGATATGGGGTAAGAGGAGGTGAAGGGTGATCACTTTGTTTCTGGGGAAATGCACCTGTTCTGAAGAACAAGATATTGGCTAGGTAAAAAGTTCAGCAGGAAGAACAGAGCAGAATGGGTTGCTAGGTACCTGTCCACAAGATCTATAGATATTTGTACTCAAGTGGGGGTAGTCCTTTCCCACAGAGGGCAGGTGTTCTCATCTGAGCTAATACTTTCCCACAAAGGCCAAGACTATGTGCCAATAAGCACTTATGGTTGACAAGGCAGTTAATGTTCAAGCAATGTCACTCCCAGCATCTCTTCATGTGTATCTGTGCTTCACATGTACATCTTGTACCCACAGAGGCTAGGCATGTGTCTAGGGTCCCCTGGAACTGAAGTTACAACCTCTTCTGATGTGTACTGAGTATGTTCTCAGAATTGAACCACAGACCTCTGCAAGAACAGAAAGTGCTTTTAAACACTGAGGAAATAATCACTTACTTTTCCAGAGAAAGAAGTTTGGGGTACGCTCACATAAACATCTTTCCATTTTACAATATTGATTTCAGATAAACTGATCCACTAAGTTTTCTCTCAAAAATATGGTATTGTCAGGAGCCAACAAAGAGAAGTTAGAAACTATCAAATTGAATTAAAATCTATGGCAGATTTGCTCCTCTAGCAAGACCCAGAAGAATTTCATTTTAGGAAAGAATCCTACTATTAATGTGCTTTTTCTGTGATATATATGATTATATATATGTATGTATATATATATATATATATATATCACATATTACTAGGTATTAACCCACTCTTTTGAAGAGTACCGAGAAGAAAAACAAAGATGTAATGTATTGAAGTGATGTTATATAGTCAAATAGATCATTTCATTATTAAGCTCTCTTATAATAAGAATGCTAAAATACTTTCCCAATCTGTTGATGGCCTTTTTGTCCTATTGTCTTTTACCTTACAGAAGCTTTGCAATTTTATGAGGTCCCATTTGTCAATTCTTTTTTTTTTTACATTTTTTTAATTTTTAATATTTTTTATTACGTATTTTCCTCAATTACATTTCCAATGCTATCCCAAAAGTCCCCCATACCCCCCACACACACTTCCCGACCCACCCATTCCCATTCTTTTGGCCCTGGCATTCCCCTGTATTGGGGCATATAAAGTTTGCAAGTCCAATGGTCCTCTCTTTCCAGTGATGGCCGACTAGGCCATCTTCCGATACATATGCAGCTAGAAACAAGAGCTCCGGGGTACTGGTTAGTTCATCATCTTGTTCCCCCTATAGGGTTGCAGATCCCTTTAACTCCTTGGGTACTTTCTCTAGCTTCTCCATTGGGAGCCCTGTGATCCATCCAATAGCTGACTGTGAGCATCCACTTCTGTGTTTGCTAGGCCCCGGCATAGTCTCACAAGAGACAGCTATATCTGGGCCTTTCAGCAAAATCTTGCTAGTGTATGCAATGGTGTCAGCGTTTGGAAGCTGATTATGGGATGGATACCTGGATATGGTAGTCTCTAGATGGTCCATCCTTTCATCACAGCTCCAGACTTTGTCTCTGTAACTCCTCCCATGGGTGTTTTGTTCCCAATTCTAAGAAGGGGCACAGTGTCCACACTTTGGTCTTCATTCTTCTTGAGTTTCATGCGTTTAGCAAATTGTATCTTATATCTTGGGTATCCTAAGTTTTGGGCTAATATCCACTTATCAGTGAATACATATTGTGTGAGTTCCTTTGTGATTATGTTACCTCACTCAAGATGATGCCCTCCAGGTCCATCCATTTGGCTAGAAATTTCATAAATTCATTCTTTTGAATAGCTGAGTAGTACTCCATTGTGTAAATGTACCATAATTTCTGTATCCATTCCTCTGTTGAGGGGCAACTGGGTTCTTTCCAGCTTCTGGCTATTATAAATAAGGCTGCTATGAACATAGTGGAGCATGTGTCCTTCTACCGGTTGGGACATCTTCTGGATATATGCCCAGGAGAGGAATTGCTGGACCCTCCGGTAGTACTAAGTCCAATTTTCTGAGGAACCGCCAGACTGATTTCCAGAGTGGTTGTACAAGCTTGCAATCCCACCAAAAATGGAGGAGTGTTCCTCTTTCTCCACATCCTTGCCAGCATCTGTTGTCACCTGAATTTTTGATCTTAGCCAGTCTGACTAGTGTGAGGTGGAATCTCAGGTTTGTTTTGAGTTGCATTTCCCTGATGATTAAGGATGTTGAACATTTTTTCAGGTGCTTCTCTGCCATTCGGTATTCCTCAGGTGAGAATTCTTTGTTCAGTTCTGAGCCCCATTTTTTTTTAATTTTTAATATTTTTATTACATATTTTCCTCAATTACATTTCCAATGCTATCCCAAAAGTCCCCCATAGCGCCCCCCAATTCCCTACCCACCCATTCCCATTCTTTTGGCCCTGGCATTCCCCTATATTGGGGCATATAAAGTTTGCAAGTCCAATGGGCCTCTCTTTCCATTGATGGCCGACTAGGCCATCTTTCGATACATATGCAGCTAGAGACAAGAGCTCCGGGGTTCTGGATAGTACATCATGTTGTTCCAACAATAGGGTTGCAGATCCCTTTAGCTCCTTGGGTACTTTCTCTAGCTTCTCCATTGGGAGCCCTGTGATACATCCAATAGCTGACTGTGAACATCCACTCCTGTGTTTGCTAGGCCCCGGCATCGTCTCACAAGAGACAGCTATCTTTGGGTCCTTTCAGCAAAATCTTGCTAGTGTATGCAATGGTGTCAGCCTTTAGAAGCTGATTATGGGATGGATCCCTGGATACGGCAGTCTCTAAATGGTCCATCCTTTCATCACAGCTACGAACTTTGTCTCTGTAACTCCTTCCCTGGGTGTTTTGTCCCAATTCTAAGAACGTGCACAGTGTCCACACTTAGGTCTTCATTCTTCGTGAGTTTCATGCGTTTAGCAAATTGTATCTTATATCTTGGGTATCCTAAGTTTTGGGCTAATATCCACTTATCAGTGAATACATATTGTGTGAGTTCTTTTGTGATTGTGTTACTTCACTCAAGATGATGCCCTCCAGGTCCATCCATTTGGCTAGGAATTTCATAAATTCATTCTTTTAATAGCTGAGTAGTACTCCATTGTGTAAATGTACCATAATTTCTGTATCCATTCCTCTGTTGAGGGACATCTGGGTTCTTTCCAGCTTCTGGCTATTATAAATAGGGTTGCTATGAACATAGTGGAGCATGTGTCCTTTTTACCGGTTGGGACATCTTCTGGATATATGCCCAGGAGAGGTATTGCTGGATCCTCCGGTAGTACTATGTCCAATTTTCTGAGGAACCGCCAGACTGATTTCCAGAGTGGTTGTACAAGCTTGCAATCCCACCAACAATGGAGAAGTGTTCCTCTTTCTCCACATCCTCGCCAGCATCTGCTGTCACCTGAATTTTTGATCTTAGCCATTCTGACTGGTGTGAGGTAGAATCTCAGGGTTGTTTTGATTTGCATTTCCCTGATGATTAAGGATGTTGAACATTTTTTCAGGTGCTTCTCTGCCATTCGGTATTCCTCAGGTGAGAATTCTTTGTTCAGTTCTGAGCCCCATTTTTTAATGGGGTTATTTGACTTTCTGGAGTCCACCTTCTTGAGTTCTTTATATATATTGGATATTAGTCCCTTATCTGATTTAGGATAGGTGAAGATCCTTTCCCATTCTGTTGGTGGTTTTTTTGTCTTATTGATGGTGTCTTTAGCCTTGCAGAAGCTTTGTAGTTTCATGAGGTCCCACTTGTCAATTCTCAATCTTACAGCACAAGCCATTACTGTTCTATTCAGGAATTTTTCCCCTGTGCCCATATCTTCAAGGCTTTTCCCCACTTTCTCCTCTATAAGTTTCAGTGTCTCTGGTTTTATGTGAAGTTCCTTGATCCACTTAGACTTGACCTTAGTACAAGGAGATAGGAATGGATCGATTCGCATTCTTCTACATGTTAACAACCAGTTGTGCCAGCACCATTTGTTGAAAATGCTGTCTTTCTTCCACTGGATGTTTTTAGCTCCCTTGTCGAAGATCAAGTGACCGTAGGAGTGTGGGTTCATTTCTGGGTCTTCAATTCTATTCCATTGGTCTATTTGTCTGTCACTATACCAGTACCATGCAGTTTTTATCACAATTGCTCTGTAGTAAAGCTTTAGGTCCGGCATGGTGATTCCACCAGAGGTTCTTTTATCCTTGAGAAGAGTTTTTGCTATCCTAGGTTTTTTGTTATTCCAGATGAATTTGCAGATTGCACTTTCTAATTCGTTGAAGAATTGATTTGGAATTTTGATGGGGATTGCATTGAATCTGTAGATTGCTTTTGGCAAGATAGCCATTTTTACAATGTTGATCCTGCCAATCCATGAGCATGGGAGATCTTTCCATCTTCTGAGATCTTCTAGAATTTCTTTCTTCAGAGACTTGAAGTTTTTATTATACAGATCTTTCACTTCCTTAGTTAGAGTCACACCAAGATATTTTATAGTATTTGTGACTATTGAGAAGCGTGTTGTTTCCCTAATTTCTTTCTCAGCCTGTTTATTCTTTGTGTAGAGAAAGGCCATTGATTTGTTTGAGTTAATTTTATATCCAGCTACTTCACCGAAGCTGTTTATCAGGCTTAGGAGTTCTCTGGTGGAATTTTTAGGGTCACTTATATATACTATCATATCATCTGCAAAGAGTGATATTTTGACTTCATCTTTTCCAATTTGTATCCCTTTGATCTCCTTTTGTTGTCGAATTGCTCTGGCTAGGACTTCAAGTACAATGTTGAATAGGTATGGAGAAAGTGAACAGCCTTGTCTAGTCCCTGATTTTAGAGGGATTGCTTCAAGCTTCTCACCATTTACTTTGATGTTGGCTACTGGTTTGCTGTAGATTGCTTTTATCATGTTTAGGTATGGGCCTTGAATTCCTGATCTTTCCAAGACTTTTATCATGAATGGGTGTTGGATCTTGTCAAATGCTTTTTCCGCATCTAATGTGATGATCATGGGTTTTTTTTCTTTGAGTTGTTTTTATATACTGGATTACATTGATGGATTTCCGTATATTGAACCATCCCTGCATCCCTGGGATGAAACCTACTTGGTCAGGATGGATGATTGTTTTGATGTGTTCTTGGATTCGGTTAGCAAGAACTTTATTGAGGATTATTGTATCAATATTCATAAGGGATATTGGTCTGAAGTTTTCTATCTTTGTTGGGTCTTTTTGTGGTTTAAGTATCAGAGTAATTTTGGCTTCATAGAATGAGTTGGGTAGAGTACCTTCTGTTTCTATTTTGTGGAATAGTTTGTGAAGAACTGGGATTAGATCTTCTTTGAAGGTCTGATAGAACTCTGCACTAAACCCATCCGGTCCTGGGCTTTTTTTGGTTGGGAAACTATTAATGACTGCTTCTATTTCTTTGGGGGATATAGGGCTGTTTAGATCATTAACATGATCTTGATTCAACTTTGGTACCTGGTATCTATCTAGAAACTTGTCCATTTCATCCAGGCTCTCCTGTTTTGTTGAGTATAGCCTTTGGTAAAATGATCTGATGGTATTTTGCATGTCTTCAGGATCTGTTGTTATGTCTCCTTTTTCATTTCTGATTTTATTAATTAGAATACTTTCCCTATGCCCTCTAATGAGTCTGACTAAGGGTTTATCTATCTTGTTGATTTTCTCAAAGAACCAGCTCCTTGATTGGTTGATTCTTGGAATAGTTCTTCTTGTTTCCACTTGGTTGATTTCACCCCTGAGTTTGATTATTTCCTGCCGTCTACTCCTCTTGGGTGAATTTGCTTCCTTTTGTTCTAGTGCTTTTAGGTGTGTTGTCAAGCTGCTAATGTGTGCTCTCTCTAGTTTCTTTTTGGAGGCACTCAGAGCTATGAGTTTTCCTCTTAGAAATGCTTTCATTGCGTCCCATAAGTTTGGGTATGTTGTGGCTTCATTTTCATTGAACTCTAAAAAGTCCTTAATTTCTTTCTTTATTCCTTCCTTGACCAAAGTATCATTGAGAAGAATGTTGTTCAGTTTCCATGTGAATGTTGGCTTTCTATTAATTTTGTTATTGAAGATCAGCCTTAGTCCATGGTGATCTGATAGGATGCATGGGACAATTTCAATACTTTTGTATCTGTTGAGGCCTGTTTTGTTACCAATTATGTGGTCAATTTTGGAGAAGGTACCATGAGGTGCTGAGAAGAAGGTATATCCTTTTGTTTTAGGATAGAATGTTCTGTAGATATCTGCCAGATTCATTTGATTCATAACTTCTGTTAGTTTCACTGTGTCCCTGTTTAGTTTCTGTTTCCATGATCTGTCCATTGGTGAAAGTGGGGTGTTGAATTCTCCCACTATTAGTGTATGAGGTGCAATGTGTGCTTTGAGCTTTACTAAAGTTTCTTTAATGAATGTGGCTGCCTTTGTATTTGGAGCATAGATATTCAGGATTGATAGTTCCTCTTGGAGGATTTTACCTTTGATGAGTATGAAGTGCCCCTCCCTGTCTTTTTTGATGACTTTGGGTTGGAAGTCAATCTTACTAGATATTAGAATGGCTACTCCAGCTTGTTTCTTCATACCATTTGCTTGGAAAATTGTTTTCCAGCCTTTCATTCTGAGGTAGTGTCTATCTTTTTCTCTGAGATGTGTTTCCTGTAAGCAGCAAAATGTTGGGTCTTGTTTGTGTAGCCAGTTTGTTAGTCTATGTCTTTTTATTGGGTAGTTGAGTCCATTGATATTAAGAGATATTAAGGAAAAGTAATTGTTGCTTCCTGTTATTTTGTTGTTAAAGTTAGCATTCTGTTCTTGTGGCTGTCTTCTTTTAGGTTTGTTGAGGGATTACCTTCTTGTTGTTTCTAGGGCGTGGTTCCCGTCCTTGTATTGGTTTTTTTCTGTTATTATCCTTTGAAGGGCTGGATTCTTGGAAAGATGATGTGTGAATTTGGTTTTGTCGTGGAATACTTTGGTTTCTCCATCTATGGTAATTGAGAGTTTGGCTGGGTATAGTAGCCTGGGCTGGAATTTGTGTTCTTTCAGTGTCTGTATAACATCTGTCTAGGATCTTCTGGCTTTCATAGTCTCTGGTGAAAAATCTGGTGTAATTCTGATAGGCTTGCCTTTATATGTTACTTGGCCTTTTTCTCTTACTGCTTTTAGTATTCTATCTTTATTTAGTGCATTTGTTGTTCTGATTATTATGTGTTGGGAGGTATTTCTTTTCTGGTCCAGTCTATTTGGAGTTCTGTAGGCTTCTTGTATGTTCATGGGCATCTCTTTCTTTAGATTTGGGAAGTTTTCTTCAATAATTTTGTTGAAGATGTTTGCTGGTCCTTTGAGTTGAAAATCTTCATTCTCATGCACTCCTATTATCCGTAGGTTTGGTCTTCTCATTGTGTCCTGGATTTCCTGGATGTTTGGAGTTAGGATCTTTTTGCATTTTCCATTTTCTTTGATTGTTGTGCAGATGTTCTCTATGGAATCTTCTGCAACTTAGATTCTCTCTTCCATCTCTTGTATTCTGTTGCTGATGTTCGCTTCTATGGTTCCAGATTTCTTTCCTAGGGTTTCTATCTCCAGTGTTGCCTCATTTTGGGTTTTCTTTATTGTGTCTACTTTCCTTTTTAGGTCTATTATGGTTTTGTTCATTTCCATCACCTGTTTGGTTGTTTTTTCCTGTTTTTCTTTAAGGATTTCTACCTGTTTGGTTGTCTTTTCCTGTTTTTCTTTAAGGGCTTCTACCTGTTTGTTTGTCTTTTCCTATTTTTCTTTAAGGACTTCTACCTGTTTGATTGTGTTATCCTGTTTTTCTTTAAGGACTTGTAACTCTTTAGCAATGTTCTCCTGTAATTCTTTAAGTGAGTTATTAAAGTCCTTCTTGATGTCCTCTACCATCATCATGAGATATGCTTTTAAATCCAGGTCTAGCTTTTCGGGTGTGTTGGGGTTCCCTGGACTGGGCAAAGTGGGAGTGCTGGGTTCTGATGATGGTGAGTGGTCTTGGTTTCTGTTAGTAAGATTCTTACATTTACCTTTCGCCCTCTGGTAATCTCTGGAGTTAGTTGTTATAGTTGTCTGTGTTTAGAGATTGTTCTTCTGGTGATTCTGATTAATGTCTGTCAGCAGACCTGGGAGACAGGCTCTCTCCTCTGAGTTTCAGTGCTTAGAGCACTCTCTGCTAGCAAGCTCTCCTCTTACAGGGAAGGTGCACAGATATCTGGTGTTTGGACCTCCTCCTGGCCGAAGAAGAAGGCTCAAAACAGGACCTTTCCCAGATGCTGTGTTGCTTTGGCAGGTCACAGAAGCTGTCAGCTTCTGTGGTGCACACTCTCACCTGTGCAGACTAAGTTCCTAAGTTCTGAGGAGTCCTGGAACCAAGATGGTGCTCCCTGCTCCTGAGGCAGAGGGCTCCCGTGCAGGGCGGACCACTGTCCTACGGCTGGGAGGGTGCTGGATTTAGCGGCTCTGTGGCTCTGGCCTGTCCCAGAAGCTGTCTGTCTCTGTGGTGCACACTCTCACCTGTGCAGACTAAGTTCCTAAGTTCGGTGGAGTCCCAGAACCAAGATGGCGCTCCCTGCTCCTGAGGCAGAGGGCTCCCATGCAGGGAGGACCACTGTCCTCTGGCTCCCATTTGTCAATTCTTGATGTTACAGCAAAAGCCATTTCTGTTCTGTTCAGGACTTTTCCCCTGTGCCCATATCTTCAAGGCTTTTCCCCACTTTCTCCTCTATTAATTTCAGTGTCTCTGTTCTTATGTGGAGGTCTTTGATCCACTTAGACTTGAGCTTTGTACAAAGAGATAAGAATGGATCAATTTGCATTCTTCTACATGATAACTGCCAGTTGAGCCAGCACCATTTGTTGAAAATGCTGTCTTTTTTTCACTGGATATTATTAGCTCCCCTGTCAAAACTCAAGTGACCAAAGGTGTGTGGATTCATTTCTGGGTCTTCAATTCTATTCCATTGATCTACCTGTCTGTCACTGTACCATTACCATGCAGTTTTTATCACAATTGCTCTGTAGTAAAGCTTAATGTCAGGCATGGTGATTCTAACAGAGGTTCTTTTATTGTTGAGAAGAGTTTTTACTATCCTAGGTTTTTATTTTTCCAGATGTATTTTCAAATTTCCCTTTCTATCTCAGTAAATAATTGAGTTGGAATTTTGATGGGGATTGCATTGAATCTGTAGATTGCTTTCGGCAGGATACCCATTTTTACTATATTAATCCTGCCAATCCATGAGTATGGGATATCTTTCCATCTTCTGAGATCTTCTTTAATTTCTTTCTGAAGAGACTTGAAGTTCTTATCATACAGATCTTTCACTTCCTTAGTTAGAGTCATGCCAAGGTATTTTATATTATTTGTGACTATTGAGAAGGGTGTTGTTTCCCTAATTTCTTTCTCAGTCCATTTATCATTTGTGCAGAGAAAGACCATTGATTTATTTGATTAATTTTCTATCCAGCTACTGCACTGAAGCTGTTTATAAGATTTAGGAGTTCTCTGGTCGTATTTTGGGTCATTTACATATACTATCATATCATCTGCAAATAGTGACGTTTGACTTCTCCCTTTCCAATTTGTATCCCCTTGATGTCCTTTTGTTGTCGATTTGCTTTTCCTAGAACTTCAATACTATATTAAATAGGTAGGGAGAAATCCTAAATCTGATAGGGGATTAATATCCAATATATACAAGGAGCTCAAAAAGCTAGACTCCAGAAATTCAAATAACCACATTAGAAATGGGGCACAGAGCTAAACAAAGAATTCTCAATTGAGGGATATTGAATGGCTGAGAAGCACCTGAAAAAAATGTTCAATATCCTTAACCATCAGGGAAATGAAAATCAAAACAACCTTGAGATTCCACCTCATACCAATCAGAATGGCTAAGGTCAAAAATTCAGGTGACAGCAGATGCTGAAAAAGATGTAGAGAAAGAGGAGCACTCCTCCACAGCTGGTGGTATTGCAAGCTTGTATAACCACTCTGGAAGTCAGTCTGGAGGTTCGTCAGAAAATTGGACATAATACTACAGGAAGATATCCAGCAATACCTCAACTGGGCATATACCCAGAAGAAGTTCCAACTGGTAATAAGAACATATGCTCCACTATGTTCATAGCAGCCTTATTTATAATAGCCAGAAGCTGGAAAGAACCCAGATGTCCCTCAACAGAAGAATGGATACAGAAAATGTGGTACATTTACACAAGGGAGTACTACTCAGCTATTCAAAACAATGGATTTGTGAAATTCTTGGACAAATGGATGTATCTGGAGGATATCATCCTTAGTGAGGTAACCCAATCACAAAATAAGTCATTAGATATGCACTCACTGATAAGTGGATATTAGCCCAGAAACATAGAGTACCCAAGATACAATCTGTATAACACAAGAAAATCAAGAAGAGGGAAGACCAATGAGTGGATACTTCATTCCTCCTTAGAATAGGAAAGAAAATACCCATGAAAGGAGTAACAGAGACAAAGTTTGGAGCAAAGACAAAAGGATGGACTATCCAGAGCCTACCCCACCCGGCGATCCATCCCATAATTAGCCACCAAATCCAGACACTATTGCATATGCCAGAAAGGTTTTGCTGGAGGGACCCTGTTATAGCTTTCTCGTATGAGGCTATGCCAGTGCCTGGCAAATACAGAAGAGGATGCTCACAGTCATCTATAAGATGGAACACAGGGCCCCCCATGGAGAAGCTAGAGAAAGCACCCAAGGAGCTAAAGGGATCTTCAACCCTATAGGTGGAACAATAATGTGAACTAACCAGTAACCCCAGAGCTCATATTTCTAGCTGCATATGTAGCAGAAGATGGCCTAGTTGGCCATCACTGGGAAGAGAGGCCCCTTGGTATTACAAACTTTATATGCCCCAGTAGAGGGGAATTCTAGGGCCAAGAAGTGGGAGTGGGTGGGTAGGGGAGCAGGGCAAAGGGAGCGTATAGGGAACGTTCAGGATAGCATTTGAAATGTATATAAAGAAAATATCTAATAAAAAATAAATAAAATAAGAAAAAAATAGAGGAAGTGTTAATGCTATAGACTGCAATTTCTGTCCTAAGTGGAACTCAGACAGGCAGGTCAGCTAGTTCATCAAAGTGACTTAGACTTAAGATAGGTATGCATTTTATTATTATACAGCAACCATAAGTATGTGGCCTTACCAGTGACATTCCTTCCCATTGGCTTACTTTCACCAAAAACAAAAACAAAAAACAAAAAAAAAAACAAAAAAACAAGAAAGAAATAATAGCCTGGGGATAGTCACTGGCAGAGCATTAATTACAAATAATCTGAAAAATGAGAAATATGTGCATAAAAGACAGCAGATAAAACGTGTATGTGATGGCACACATCTGTAAATCAAGCACTGAGAAGGATGAAACCTACAGATTGATGGCCTATGGAAGACACACACACACACACAAATACATACACACACACACACAAATGACAAATAAAAATTGCAGATACAAAAAATCTAAAGAAAAATGTAGAAACAGTTATGACTTAATTGTGTGCAAATTTAAAAGCATTTGCAGCTCATAGAAAAGGGAGGTAGATCTGTATCTAGAAAGAGAACCATGTGCTAGTATTCACATCATGGTATGGATAAAAAAAATGTATTTAATTTTTACTTTGTATAGATATTAACACATTTCAACAATCTACAGGGTTTGTTGTTGTTGTTGTTGTTGTTGTTGTTGTTGTTCCTTTAATATGGAAGCTCCAATCTAAGATAAACAAGTCAACAGCTGGAGAGATTGGGTCAGTGGTTAGGTGGAGTTTGAAGTAGATCAAGACAAGCAAGGAACCTATGGAGATGATATTAGCTGAAATATCCCACAAAAGGAAGGGAAAACCTGTTGAGACCATATCCAGTGTCTAGACATGAGCCCCAGTTGAGTGATGCGGCCACCCACCCATCTCCAAAATTTAAACCAGAATTGCTCCTGTCTAAAGGAACTACAGGGACAAAGAGTGGAACAGAGACTGAAGGAAAGGCCATACAAAGACTATCCCATCTGAGAATCCATCCCACATGCATCCACCAAACCCAGACACTATGGTTGATTCCAAAAAGTTCGTGCTGACAAGAGTCTGATACAGCTGTCTCCTAAGAGACCCTGCCAGATCCTGACCAATACAGATGTGGATGCTCACAGCCAACCATCAGACTGAGCACAGGGACCCAAATGGGGGAGTTATGGGAAGGACTGAGGAGCTGAAAGAGCCTTATCTGGCATCAATGGGACAGGAATCCCTTGTTCCTGTGAAAGCTCGATGCCCCAGTGCAGAGAAATGTTAGGGCAGTGAGGCAAGAGTGGGTGGAGGAACACCCTCATAGAAGCAAGGTAAGGGGGGAAGGGATGGACGATTGTAGAGGAGAAACCGGGAAAGGGGATAATATTTGAAATGTAAACAAATAAAATATTCAATTATAAAAATACATCAAAGATCCCTCTAGAGGAATCCTACCAGAGGAAGTTAAATAATGAATGGGTTACATAGCTAGAATATGAGTAGTTTAGGTTAACATGTGAAGAGCAAAGGTTCAGAGGAGGAGGAAGAGGGAAAAGGAGAAGAGAAGATAAACCTATTCTTCAATTGATTTGATGATTACTTTCCAGATTATCTATCTATCTATCTATCTATCTATCTATCTATCTATCTATCTATCTATCTATCTATCTATCATCTACCTTTCTATCCATCACCTATCTATCCATACTTATAAACAGTGTTGATAATAAACCCATATACAAGCCATTGAAGTTAATTATATTGAATTATTATTATTATTATTACTATTATTGTTATTATTATTAATTATGCAGCCTGGTGCTTTAGGTTCTTTTGGTAGTAAATTTCAAGGTTTCCAGAATTTCTTCTGGTTGAGAAGTATAGTCCTTGAGTAGTGTTATATCAATATCTTTGAAAATTTCAATAACGGAAAAGCAAATTGTCAGGCTCACTCCATTATGTGACAACTATTGTTACCAGAATAAATATTCATGGTTTTGATACTTATTGTCTGATCCTATTATTTCCAACATGGCTCATAGATGCTGTTTACAACTTGAGAATATTTGTAAATCTACAAAGACTAGAATGGTGTTTTCCAGGGCACCTTACCAAGAATGCTTACTTTCACAGGTTCTATAAAACAAAATTGCGGTTACAATAATGTACTCCAGGGTTATTTAGAAGAATGGGTCAGAGAATTTTTACTAATATAGGTACACATTATGACTGACCATTCTTACTCAACTTTCTGTTGGTCAAATATCCAGTGTCTCTCATCTCATTATTAAATGTTCTCCCTGCCAAGAATATGACTGCAGTTACTATATAAAATGGCTAATAAGTAAAACTGTAAATCGCTCACTGTAGGATTTATTGTGGAACATTTTCTACTGCTTCTTAAAGAAAAGTAAAATTAAATAAGATATGCTGCTTATTGAAAATTGTTCATTACTTGCTCCCAATGCCAATGAAGGGCAATAATCAAACCTTTCTCATTGTGATACAATGGCTATTGCAGTATCTCATATCAAAAAATTCATCATATTTGTTTGTACAGTGAATAAATCATTGAATTAATTCATGTGAAAGAATTTTAAAATATCTTTCTCTCTATCACAAAGTAGCTCTCAAAATGACTTTTCAAACTTGAATGTATATTTGTATCCTGGTAAAGAATAGAGTTTAATTTGTAACTTATTCTTTTGTATATGCAGAAATACAAACTTTTGTTTTTTCCATTTGTTTTTCTCACATAATATATCCTAATTACCATTTCCCTGCCATCTATTCTTCCCAATTTGTTCCTACCTTCCATATCATCATTATCCACTGACTTAATATCTCCCACTAGGAAACAGTCATCTTTAGAATAATAATAATACAAAAATTAAGTTAACACAGCAAAATTAGACAAATCAAACAAACAGAAGGAAAAGAAGCAAATAGATAGAATAAGAAACAAAGACCAACTCAGTTTAAACACTCAGAAATCTCTTAAAAATATTAAAATGAAAATTATATATATAAAACATATAATAACTATTATATTTTCATATATATGCAAAGGAACTACATAGTAAAAAGGGAAGAAAATATATAAAATGAAATAAATTATGAACAATAAGATAACTTTAAAAAGGCAATGTTATGACATGGCATGGGTTTACTTCTGAGACTAGGCACTTAGATTCCCTGGAGACCACTGTGAACTCAACTTTGATGGATGTGTAGTCATCCATGTCTCCATGGAGGTTTGTGTGTAGATGGAGGAAACAACTCCTACTGTGACTGCATGGGTTGTAGATTCATGAATATACAATGTGAGACTTCAATACCTCTTTGTTGGTCAAAGCCTTGTCACAGTATATAACATCTAAAGATACTGGTGACAGTTGTATTTGTCATTGCTGGACTGAATACATAGGTGTCCTGTGTCAGATGGACATAAATGAATGCAGTAGCAACCCCTGCCAGTTAGGGGAAATGTGCTCAACTGTCCTCAGAAGATTAATGGGGACATGTTGGAGGCCTGCCATACTCCTTTCCTGCCAATTAGGGGAGAATGTACCCTGCTATCCTCAGAAGTTCAATTGGGACACATTGGAGGCCGGCCTTCCTCTTGTCTACTACCTTGGAGACTCAGACTATGTTTGTTCTTTCAGCCTGGACTCACATACAAGAACCTAACACTCTGAGAATGTTCTGAGAGAGTTAAGTCTCTGAGAGTCTCCACCTAGTAGCTAGCCATAACAGATTCATAGACCCATAGCCAAACATTAGATGAGGAACAAAAAGTCTTGTAGAAGAGTTGGGGAAAGGATTAAGGGACCCAAAGGGCATAAGTACACTAAAAGAGGACCAACAGAGTCAATTCACCTGGACCCTTGAGGAATCCCAAAGATTGAACCACCAACCAAAGAACATACCAAGGGATGGGCTAAAGACCCCTTCACATATCTAGTAGATGTGCAGGTTAGTCTTTAGGTGAGTCCCCAACAACTGGAATAGTAGCTTACCCTGACTCTGTTGCTTGCCTTTGAATCTTGTTCTCCTAATTAGGCCACCTTTTCTGACCTTAGTGGAAAAGGATGTGCTTAGTCCTGCAGTTACTTGAGGAACCATGGTGGATTGTTACTGAGGGTGGGTGTTCTCCCCTTTCTTAGAGGTGAAGGGAAAGAGTAGTGGTGGATGGGGCTGCATGAGGGAGTGACTGGAAAAATAAGGGGGCTGTGATCAGGATGAAAAAATGGATAAATATGCAAATTAACAGGAAAAGATGCCATTGAGTTTATTTTCTGTGATCATCTACTGCTGTGCATACAGCTTGCCCTTATAAAGAGTTTGTTTCCCCAGTAAGTCTATCTTAGAGGAAACTAAATTTTTATTTGTAAATGGTTATCAATTGGAGATTGCTTATTGATTAGTAATGATGGCATGTATCTATTTTTCTTTTAAGATATAGGACCTCATTTAGTGCAGATTCATGAAGACTTCATGTTTGCTGCTTCTGTCTCTGTGATTTCACAAGTGTGTTACCTTGTTGAATTAGAAGGCCTTGTTTTCAATATGCCTTCCATCCCTTCTGGTTCTTATACTCTTTCTATCTTGTCTTCCACGTGGGTTCACTGAGCATTGAGGGGAGAGATTGAATGGAAACATTTGTCTTTCTCTGTTTGAATTCATTAGAATTCAGTACTTGAGACTAATAATTATCACAAAATTAGAAGGTCACCAATTTTGAGAACAAATAATAGTAAGGCTACTTCCCATTACTATGTGTATGTGCATGCACATGTGTACACATATAGACCTGTATGTATATGCTCAAACATAAATAAACTGGTAAGATTTTGAAGATTGTTAGAGATAAACTAAGTGGAAGACCTTTGTGGTCCAGGATTGAATGCTTTTGGTCTGAAATGATGTACTTCCTCATGGGCTTTTGTGTTGCACACTTGTTATGCAGTTTTTCATACTATTTATGGAGTTTCTCAGTGCTCTAAATAGCTAGGTGAAGTTGTAGAATGGTTATTCTGCACATGACTTTGAGAGTTTCATCCCATATCACTTCTTGAGTCCCTCTGAGCAATGCTCTTAACATGTTATCCTTAAGGCCATGGTGACAAGTAACCATGCAGTAAGCCCTTTAAAATCCTTATCCAAAATAAATCTTGCCTCCTATATGCTTTTTTCAACATATATTTTGGTCATAGTAATGTAGCTTGTACATTATTGCAACCCAGTTTGTAAATTTTTAAGATTCTTTTTCCAAACAAGTAAATTATGTTCCCATTAAAAGTGTTTTGAAGTTCTCTTTTGACTTTGAAACCATGGAAAATAATCATCTTACTATTATTCAACTTTTTGGATAGAGGCTCTCTAACTTCTTCTGGGGGGTTTCAATTAATATTTATTTTATGGTAATATTGATATTTTTCATGTGTATGATGGCTTTTTATATCTGTTTTTAAATAAATGTTGATTAAAATACTTTGCTTGTGTTTTAAACCCCATTATGATCTTTTCATGTTACGTTAGTATTGGTACAGATGCTCTCTGACCTACTGATTTCAATTCAACATTTAATAGGTGTGAACACTCTGTGCATTCATCAAAAATTGAACTTGTATCTTACATGATAGTTTCTCTTGGGATAGTGACATGAAACAAAGTGCTTTCTTGTGATGATGGATGGCAGTAGTGCCTCTAGCTTCCCATAATATGAACACATGTGTTAACATCTTTAGAGTGTGGACTATGTTATCTGTGGCATCCTGTTTATACCTATTAACTTGATTTTAACCTTATGGTAGTCAATTTATAGTAGTATTTTCTCAACACACAAGTATAGAAATATCTATACATTTTGATAATCATCCCTTTCTCTGACACAGGATTTGAAATTTTATTCTTGCAAACAGTGAGATACCTGCCCATTTTTGTAACATCTCCTTTACTGAGAAGATAATTTTTTAGATTAATGCAATTCTATTTATATTTTAGTTTACTTAAGTATACATGCTTTTGACATCATAGTCAAGATTAACTGAAAAAACTGAAGTTGTTCAGCTTTACTAATGATGATTCCAGGTGTTTATAGAGTTTGGGATTTTAAATTTAAGCATTTAATCTGTTTTGGGATGACTTTGTCATATAGCATGAGAAAAAGGCTAATTTAATTATTCTTCCTGCTCATAGCCCACTTTGCCAACAAGAATTTTTAAGTAGGCTCTACTAAATGATGCCAATGGTTTACATCTTTGGGCTTCATTTAAAGAAGTAAAAATAGAAATATTATTACAGTCAAAATATACATCTATTAATAGATTGTCCTCAAAATAAAGTTTTTCCATATCTAAATGAAATGTAAGGTCAACTACAGTAATATTTTAATTTTTATATTCCTTAACAAGCTATTAAAAAACACAGTTTCTAAACATTCTCTAACATTTTAAAATATACCTGCATTATTTCTGAATGCATCACAAGAGTTTTGCATGTAGTATAATATGTATTATTTCTAGAAAGAATATATGATTTTAATACTCATAAACAATTGTTCTATTATGTTGTAAGTGTGTGGTGTGATTTGGAGTTTTGTGATTAAACAAAGACCTTGATCAAAATAATACTCATATGAAAGCCAAGAATTTTTGAGCCATTACATTTTAGTTGTTAAATGTAGCTGTTCTTCCATTTCTCATTGTATGGACATTGTTTTAAGGATTTCACTCGTGAATATTTCTACTGGATTCATGAGTATTTCATGAAATGTTAGGACTGTCATTATTTTTAAATTATATTTTAAATTTGAGAATTTTGGCCCAGCCGGAGGACAGTGGTCCCGCCCTGCACGGGAGCCCTCTGCCTCAGGAGAAGGGAGCATCATCTTGGTTCCGGGACTCCACCGAACTTAGGAACTTAGTCTGCACAGGTGAGAGTGTGCACCACAGAGGCAGACAGTTTCTGGGACTGGCGGGAGCCACAGAGCCAGCACCCTCCCATCCAGAGAACAGTGGTCTACCTTGCATGGGAGCCCTCTGCCTCAGGAGCAGGGAGCGCCATCTTGGATCCTGGACTCCACCAAACTTAGGAACTTAGTCTGCACAGGTGAGAGTGTGCACCACAGAAGCTGACAGCTTCTGTGACCTGCCAAAGCAACACAGCATCTGGGAAAGGTCCTGTTTTTTTGGCCTTCTTCTTCGGCCAGGAGGAGGTCCAAACACCAGATATCTGTGCTCTTTGGCAGTAAGAGGAGAACTTGTCAGCAGAGAGTGATCTAACCACTGAAACTCAGAGGAGAGAGCCTGTCTCCCAGGTCTGCTGATAGATGGTAATCAGAATCACCAGAAGAACAATCTCTAAACAGAGACAACTATAACTACTCCAGAGATTACCAGATGGCGAAAGGTAAACCTAAGAATCTTACTAACAGAAACCAAGACCATTCACCATCATCAGAACCCAGCACTCCCACTTCGCCCAGTCCAGGGCACCCCAACACACCTGAAAAGCTAGACCTGGATTTAAAAGCATATCTCATGATGATGGTAGAGGACATCAAGAAGGACTTTAATAACTCACTTAAAGAATTACAGGAGAACATTGCTAAAGAGTTACAAGTCCTTAAAGAAAAACAGGATAACACATCGAAACAGATGATGGAAATGAACAAAACCACACTAGACCTAAAAAGGGAAGTAGACACAATAAAGAAAACACAAAATGAGGCAACACTGGAGATAGAAACCCTAGGAAAGAAATCTGGAACCATAGATGCGAGCATCAGCAACAGAATACAAGAGATGGAAGAGAGAATCTCAGGTGCAGAAGATTCCATAGAGAACATCTGCACAACAATCAAAGAAAATGGAAAATGCAAAAAGATCCTAACTCAAAACATCCAGGAAATCCAGGACACAATGAGAAGACCAAACCTACAGATAATAGGAGTGGATGAGAAACAAGATTTTCAACTAAAAGGACCAGCAAACATCATCAACAAAATTATAGAAGAAAATTTCCCAAATCTAAAGAAAGAGATGCCCATGAACATACAAGAAGCCTCCAGAACTCCAAATAGACTGGACCAGAAAAGAAATTTCTCCTGACACATAATAATCAGAACAACAAATGCATTAAATAAAGATAGAATACTAAAAGCAGTAAGAGAAAAAGGCCAAGTAACATATAAAGGCAAGCCTATCAGAATTACACCAGATTTTTCACCAGAGACTATGAAAGCCAGAAGATCCTGGACAGATGTTATACAGACACTAAAAGAACACAAATTCCAGCCCAGGCTACTATACCCAGCCAAACTCTCAATTAACATAGATGCAGAAACCAAAGTATTCCATGACAAAACCAAATTCACACATTATCTCTCCAGGAATCCAGCCCTTCAAAGGATAATAACAGAAGAAAACCAATACAAGGACGGGAACCACACCCTAGAAAAAACAAGAAGGTAATCCCTCAACAAACCTAAAAGAAGACAGCCACAAGAATAGAATGCCAACTTTAACAACAAAAATAACAGGAAGCAACAATTACTTTTCCTCAATATCTCTTAATATCAATGGACTCAACTCCCCAATAAAAAGACATAGACTAACAAACTGGCTACACAAACAAGACCCAACATTTTGCTGCTTACAGGAAACACATCTCAGAGAAAAAGATAGACACTACCTCAGAATGAAAGGCTGGAAAACAATTTTTCAAGCAAATGGTATGAAGAAACAAGCTGGAGTAGCCATTCTAATATCTAGTAAGATTGACTTCCAACCCAAAGTCATCAAAAAAGACAGGGAGGGGCACTTCATACTCATCAAAGGTAAAATCCTCCAAGAGGAGCTATCAATTCTGGATATCTATGCTCCAAATACAGAGGCAGCCACGTTCATTAAAGAAACTTTAGTAAATCCCAAAGCACACATTGCACCTCAGACACTAATAGTGGGAGACTTCAACACCCCACTTTCACCAATGGACAGATCATGGAAACAGAAACTAAACAGGGACACAGTGAAACTAACAGAAGTTATGAATCAAATGGATATGGCAGATATCTACAGAACATTCTATCCTAAAACAAAAGGATATATCTTCTTCTCAGCACCTCATGGTACCTTCTCCAAAATTGACCACATAATTGGTAACAAAACAGGTCTCAACAGATAAAAAAGTATTGAAATTGTCCCATGCATCCTATCAGATCACCATGGACTAAGGCTGATCTTCAATAACAAAATAAATAATAGAAAGCCAACATTCACATGGAAACTGAACAACATTCTTCTCAATGATACTTTGGTCAAGGAAGGAATAAAGAAAGAAATTAAGGACTTTTTAGAGTTCAATGAAAATGAAGCCACAACATACCCAAACTTATGGGACGCAATGAAAGCATTTCTAAGAGGAAAACTCATAGCTCTGAGTGCCTCCAAAAAGAAACTAGAGAGAGCACACATTAGCAGCTTGACAACACACCTAAAAGCACTAGAACAAAAGGAAGCAAATTCACCCAAGAGGAGTAGACGGCAGGAAATAATCAAACTCAGGGGTGAAATCAACCAAGTGGAAACAAGAAGAACTATTCCAAGAATCAACCAATCAAGGAGCTGGTTCTTTGAGAAAATCAACAAGATAGATAAATCCTTAGCCAGACTCACTAGAGTGCACAGGGAAAGCATTCCAATTAACAAAATCAGAAATGAAAAAGGAGACATAACAACAGATCCTGAAGACATCCAAAACACCATCAGATCCTTCTACAAAAAGCTATACTCAACAAAACTGGAAAACTTGAAGGAAATGGAGAAGTTTCTAGACAGATACCAGGTACCGAAGTTGAATCAAGAACAGGTTAATGATCTAAACAGCCCTATATCCCCCAAAGAAATAGAAGCAGTCATTAATAGTTTCCCAACCAAAAAAAGCCCAGGACCAGATGGGTTTAGTGCAGAGTTCTATCAGACCTTCAAAGAAGATCTAATCCCAGTTCTTCACAAACTATTCCACAAAATAGAAACAGAAGGTACTCTACCCAACTCATTCTATGAAGCCACAATTACTCTGATACCTAAACCACAAAAAGACCCAACAAAGATAGAAAACTTCAGAACAATATCCCTTATGAATATTGATGCAAAAATCCTCAATAAAGGTCTTGTTAACCGAATCCAAGAACACATCAAAACAATCATCCATCCTGACCAAGTAGGTTTCATCCAAGGGATGCACAGATGGTCCAATATACAGAAATCCATCAACATAATGCAGTATACATACAAACTCAAAGACAAAAACCACATGATCATCTCATTAGATGCGGAAAAAGCATTTGACAAGATCCAACACCCATTCATAATAAAAATCTTGGAAAAATAAGGAATTCAAGGCCCATACCTAAACAGGATTAAAAACAATCTACAGCAAACCAGTAGCCAAGATCAAAGTAAATGGTGAGAAGCTTGAAGCAATCCCTCTAAAATCAGGGACTAGACAAGGCTGTCCACTTTCTCCATACCTATTCAACATTGTACTTGAAGTCCTAGCCAGAGCAATTCGACAACAAAAGGAGATCAAAGGGATACAAATAGGAAAAGATGAAGTCAAAATATCACTTTTTGCAGATGATATGATAGTATATATAAGTGACCCTAAAAATTCCACCAGAGAACACCTAAACCTGATAAACAGCTTCGGTGAAGTAGCTGGATATAACATTAACTCAAGCAAATCAATGGCCTTTCTCTACAGAAAGAATAAACAGGCTGAGAAAGAAATTAGGGAAACAACACCCTTATTAATAGTCACAAATAATATAAAATATCTTGGCGTGACTCTAAGGAAGTGAAAGATCTGTATAATAAAAACTTCAAGTCCCTGAAGAATGAAATTATAGAAGATCTCAGAAGATGTAAAGATCTCCCATGCTCATGGATTGGCAGGATCAACATTGTAAAAATGGCTATCATGCCAAAAACAATCTACATATTCAATGCAATCCCCATCAAAATTCCAAATCAATTCTTCAACGAATTAGAAACAGCAATCTGCAAATTCATCTGGAATAACAAAAAACCTAGGATAGCAAAAACTCTTCTCAAGGATAAAAGAACCTCTAGTGGAATCACCATGCCAGACCTAAAGCTTTACTACAGAGCAATTGTGGTAAAAACTGCATGGTACTGGTATAGTGACAGACAAGTAGACCAATGGAACAGAATTGAAGACCCAGAAATGAACCCACACACCTATGGTCACTTGATCTTCAACAAGGGAGCTAAAACCATCCAGTGGAAGAAAGACAGCATTTTCAACAAATGGTGCTGGCACAACTGGTTGTTATCATGTAGAAGAATGCGAATCGATCCATTCCTATCTCCTTGTACTAAGGTCAAGTCTAAGTGGATCAAGGAACTTCACAGAAAACCAGAGACACTGAAACTTATAGAGGAGAAAGTGGGGAAAAGCCTTGAAGATTTGGGCACAGGGGAAAAATTCTTGAATAGAACAGCAATGGCTTGTGCTGTAAGATCGAGAATTGACAAGTGGGACCTCATGAAACTGCAAAGCTTCTGGAAGGCAAAAGACACCATCAATAAGACAAAAAAACCACCAACAGATTGGTAAAGGATCTTTACCTATCCTAAATCAGATAAGGGACTAATATCCAATATATATAAAGAACTCAAGAAGGTGGACTCCAGAAAGTCAAATAACCCCATTAAAAATGGGGCTCAGAACTGAACAAAGAATTTTCACCTGAGGAATACCGAATGGCAGAGAAGCACCTGAAAAAATGTTCAACATCCTTAATCATCAGGGAAATGCAAAGCAAAACAACCCTGAGATTCCACCTCACACCAGTCAGAATGGCTAAGATCAAAAATTCAGGTGACAGCAGATGCTGGCGAGGATGTGGAGAAAGAGGAGCACTCCTCCATTGTTAAAGAATGATATATCAAAAAAAAAAAAAAAACCGACATAAAAAACTTTCTAGAATTCAATGAAAGTGAACTCACAGCATACTCAAACTTATGAGACAAAATACAAAATTAAAGAGGAAAGTTCATATCACTAAAATCAGAGAGAAACAAAGAGAGAGAGAGAATAAAATTTCACACTAGCAACTTGAATCATACCTAAAAGTTCTATAAGAAAACCAAGTAAGTACACTCAAGACAGTTGCCAGTAAGAAATAATCAAACTGATGGATGAAATCAATGAAATAGAAACAAACAAACAACAGCAAAACAATACAAACACTAAAAGAGTTAGTTCTTTAAGAATCAACAAGTTATATACCACCTTATTCAAACTAACTAGAAGACAGATATAGAATATCCAACTAAGCAAAATCAG
Organism: Mus caroli; assembly: GCF_978045245.1. NCBI lineage: Eukaryota > Metazoa > Chordata > Mammalia > Rodentia > Muridae > Mus > Mus caroli. Next base: position 70,554,776 of record NW_028227265.1, read on the forward strand.
AAACATAATTCTTAACACACTCAAAGAAAAAATTTTAACTACATAAGGAAATAAAAAACAAAAAACAACAAAAACAAAAACCCAGGATAGCTAAAACAATTTTGAGCAATAAAAGAAATATATGACGTATCACCATCCCTGATATAATGTGTTACTATAATTCTATAGTAACACATTATAAAAATACAATAGTAATATAAACCACATGATCTTGACATTTTAAAAGATATTGATGAATGGAATCTGAAAACCAAACATAATTCCAAATACATATAGACACCTGATTTTTTTTTATCAAGAAGCAATAAATACACATTGGATAAAAGACTGCATCTTGAACAAATGATGATATTTGCATGGATATATATATATATATATATTTGGATATATATCCAAATACACACACACATATTTATATATATATATATATATATATATATATATATATAAATATGTGTGTGCATATATGTGTATATATATATGCATATATATTCCAAACTATATCCTATTAACCATCTAAAATATTATTTGTTTGTATGTTTTGCAGGGATGATCACTTTGTAGTGGACATCCTATTGATGTGTTCTCTATAATGTGTACATAATTAATATGTGTTAAACCATGCTTTAGACTATATCTTTGTACTCATATGCTAGTAAAATAACAGGATTCCTTAGAAAATAAGTACTTAGTTAATTGAAAATATACTTCAAAGGAAGCAATGGAATGGGGAAAGTTAAATATTTGAGATATTATGTTTATTTTCATGAATTACAGAAGGACATGCCATAAAATAAAATTATAACATATTATAATGGAAGATCATAGTCTATATTACATTATGCTCGGTCTTTTCACAAATTGCACTTTAACAAAACATTCATCACAGTGTATGAACTGAATTCATACCAATAACCTTGTTAAATTCTTGCATTAAAATACAATTATTTTTCTTTCCTTTGACTTTACTAATTTCTTACTTTGTAGGATATGGAAAACTATGACCATTTGATAAGTTATCATTTGGTACTTGATTCATATTCCCACATGTTGGCAGATTGCATTAGACAATGTGAAATATCCTACTTACCTATCATTGCTCTTCTGATCAGAAATGTTTTAGGATCCAATAAGCTGTCAAATTTCCAGAGGCAGATGAATTTCAAAAATATGATTTTCTTCGAAAACTCAAATTCTATTGTTCATAGCAAATACTTTCAGTTGTTTATCTTGGCATGACATAATAACTTTTCTCATTGTCAAAGAGAGGTCGGCCAAATCAAAATCCTAACAGTTTGTTATTCTTTCACAGCAAGTTAAATTGTTGATGAAGATCATAACTAGTTTTGCTATACACTCAAGGGATTCTATAAGCACTTTTCCTTAAGATAATCAGTGGCATTCACTATGCAACAATGCTGTGCCTGTCACTCTTCGTTCATGATATGGATTATTAATTCACGGTCAAAATTCTATACAACATAATTTAGATTGTTTTACTAAGAATATTCTTCAGCAGTAAAGTGATTTTACTAGGAGCACATGATGGTCAATTGCTAAATGACTAGCTGGTGAGAGTGCCTAATTTTTACAGTGGGAAGGGTGACTTTGTAACTTAAATGATCATTTAAAAAATGAAACTATAGGGGAAATGTCAAGTGTGTTCACACAATGAAGTACTATTGGTCCTTAAGAATGATGAGAGTCAAGCCACCTTCTGTCTACATATTTCTATGCCTGTGGATTAGTGTTACCCTTGGCCTTCAACAAAGGCATCTCTTCTTACAGTGGGCAATGGTGGTTAGTACAGAGTCTCATAACTGTTCAAAATATAGCAAATTAGTGCACCTGGAGTGCTCAGCCATTAGTGGGGCATCCGTATCATTAACCTCCCCAAAAGGTCATGGAGACTTAAGAAGAAAGGATTGGAAGACTGTAGGAAAGTGTCAAAGGTCAGAAATGGGTAGAGAAAAACATCATCTTCTGAACATAACAAGACCACTGCATTTAAAAACACACAACAACTGGAGTTGCTCTTATAAAATGGTAAAAGATCAAGTCAATTGACACTCTGCACAGGTTTGGGAGGGGCTTTCAAGTTGCCATAACTACCTAAGGAGTGTTGATAGTCTCCTGGAATGAAAGTCAGCTACTGTTATAGTGTTTGGCATGTGGGCCTTGATAGCCCCACACCCATGTACACAAGAAAAGAACTAAGTTGACTTAGCACATTATAAAAACAAGAACAAATGAAGACTACAAGGTATATGGGAGATGGATGTTGTATGGTTATGTTGGGAAAAAGCAGGGAAGAAGAAATATAACATGCCCCATTATAGGGAATGCCAGGGCCAGGAAGAGGGAGCAGGTGGGTTAGGGAGCATGGTGGGGGGAGGGTATAGGGGATTTTCAGGATAGCATTTGAAATGTAAATGAAGAAAATATCTAATAAAAAATTGTTTTTGGAAAAAAAGAAATATGATCAAAATAGTGTACATGTACAAAATTCTCAAAATTTTTTTAATTTTTTTAAAAATTTTTAATAATTTTTTATTACGTATTTTCCTCAATTACATTTCCAATGCTATCCCAAAAGTCCCCCATCCCCCCCCCCACTTCCCTACCCACCCATTCCCATTCTTTTGGCCCTGGCATTCCCCTGTATTGGGGCATATAAAGTTTGCAAGTCCAATGGGACTTTCTTTCCAGTGATGGCCGACTAGGCCATCTTTCCATACATATGCAGCTAGAGACAAGAGCTCCGGGGTACTGGTTAGTTCATCATGTTGTTCCAACTATAGGGTTGCAGATCCCTTTAGCTCCTTGGGTACTTTCTCTAGCTTCTCCATTGGGAGCCCTGTGATACATCCAATAGCTGACTGTGAGCATCCACTTCTGTGTTTGCTAGGCCCCGGCATAGTCTCATAAGAGACAGCTATATCTGGGTCCTTTCAGCAAAATCTTGCTAGTGTATGCAATGGTGTCAGCGTTTGGAAGCTGATTATGGGATGGATACCTGGAAAATGCAGTCTCTAGATGGTCCATCCTTTCATCACAGCTCCAGACTTTGTCTCTGTAACTCCTCCCATGGGTGTTTTGTTCCCAATTCTAAGAAGGGGCACAGTGTCCACACTTTGGTCTTCATTCTTCTTGAGTTTCATGCGTTTAGCAAATTGTATCTTATATCTTGGGTATCCTAAGTTTTGGGCTAATATCCACTTATCAGTGAATACATATTGTGTGAGTTCCTTTGTGATTGTGTTACCTCACTCAAGATGATGCCCTCCAGGTCCATCCATTTGGTTTGGAATTTCATAAATTCATTCTTTTTAATAGCTGAGTAGTACTCCATTGTGTAAATGTACCATATTTTCTGTATCCATTCCTCTGTTGAGGGGCATCTTGGTTCTTTCCAGCTTCTGGCTATTATAAATAAGGCTGCTATGAACATAGTGGAGCATTTGTCCTTCTTACCGGTTGGGACATCTTCTGCATATATGCCCAGGAGAGGTATTGCTGGATCCTCCGGTAGTACTATGTCCAATTTTCTGAGGAACTGCCAGACTGATTTCCAGAGTGGTTGTACAAGCTTGCAATCCCACCAAAAATGGAGGAGTGTTCCTCTTTCTCCACATCCTCGCCAGCATCTGCTGTCACCTGAATTTTTGATCTTACCCATTCTGACTGGTGTGAGGTGTTATGTCGTTTTTCATTTCTTCTTTGACACAGTGCTCCTTGAGTAGAAAGTTGTTCAGTTTCCATGAGTTTGTAGGCTTTCTGTTGTTTCTGTTGTTGCTGAAGTCAAGCTTTAATCTATGGTAATCTGAGAGGATACATGAGGATATTTCAATTTTCCTGTATCTGTTGAGACTTTGTTTCAGAATGTGTAGTCAATTTGGAGAAAGTTCCATGATGTACAGAGAAGATATGATAAGTATGTAATGTTTTTCACCACCTCTTAAAAATTACATTTTATTTGAAGTCTACTTTGTAAGATATTAAAATGGCTACATCAGTTTGCCTCTTAGGTCCATTATCTTGGTATATCTTTACCAACTGTTACCCTCAGGAAGTTATTGTTTTTGATGTTGAGATGTGTTTCAAAGATGCAGAAAAAGGATAGACCATGTTGTCCTATCCATTTTGCTATTGTGTCTTTTTCTTGTGGAATTAAGACCATTGATAGTGAGAGAGATAAAAGACCAATGGTTGTTGATTCTGGTTTTGATGGTGGTCCCAGTAGTATGTTTTCTGTGTTTGTGTGTGTGTGTGTGTGTGTGTGTGTGTGTGTGTGTGAGAGAGAGAGAGAGAGAGAGAGAGAGAGAGACAGAGAGAGACAGAGAGAGACAGAGAGAGAGAGAGAGAGAGAGAGAGAGAGAGAGAGAGAGAGAGAGAGAGTTTAGTCCTTTTGGTTTTGTTTATATGAGATTATTTTTTTTCCTGATCTTCCACGGGTGTAGGAGAATTCCTTTTAGTACATTTTGTATATCTGGATTTGTAGATAGATATTAAATAAATTTGACTTAGTCACAAAATTTTACTTTCTCCTGTGGTAATTAAAAATTTGCTGTGTGTAATACTCTGGGAGGACATCAGTGGTCTCGAAGATTTGGCAGTACATTTGTTCAGGCCATTCTGGTTTCCACTAAGAACTTATGTGTAATTCTTTAAAATCTGTTCTTAGATGTGACTTGGTCTTCTTCTCTTGGTGGTTTTCTTTATTTTTCTTGTATGTTTACTGTTTTGATTATTATATTGAAAGGGCATTTTCTATTCTTGTCTAATCTATTATTAGTTCTCTATAATTTGGGGACTGTTAGAGCATCTCCTTCTTTAGATTAGGACTTTTTCTATGATTTTGTTGAAAATATTTTCTGGGCCTTTGAGATAGGAATCTTCTTCTTTCTCTCTTCCTATTTTTCTTAGGTTTGGTCTCCCAGATTCCCTTGATGCTTTGCATCAGGATTTTATTTTAGATGTATTATTTCCTTTGAAAAATGTGTTCATTTCTTCTATTGTATCTTCAATGCATGATTCTCTTTTCCATCCCTCACATTCTGTTGTTGTTCATGTACCTTGTTTCTTTAGTTCTTGTTCATATTCGTAAATGTTTTATTTTCAGAATTCTCTAATTTTTTCTATTTCTGGTCTTGACCACTTCCTTTTTTTCCAACAACTTTACTTATATTTTTTGGTTTTCTTTAGGGGACATATTAATTTCCTGCAATAACTTGTGTTTTCCATCGTTTCCTTAAGGGATTTATTAATTTTTTCCTTAATGGCATCTATCATCTTCACATAGTTGGTTGTAACATCCTTTTTCTTGCCATTTATGTTGAAATAACAATAGAGCATGTTGTGGTAGGGCAGCTGGGTAGAGTGCAGACATATTGCCCAGTCTGATATTGATTGTACTCTTAGGCTGGTGTCTAAGCATCTGGGTTTGGCATGATTATAGGTGCTGATTTCTGAGTTTTTGAATGTGTGTTTTCCTTCTATGTTTCTCTTTCTTCTCTGGATCACTAGAGAATGTGATCTCTCTGTATTGTCTATTTCTGTGGCCTGCTCAGATCATGTGTTCACAGGGAAGGTTTGCTGTTATTAGAGGCTGGTGTACAGAGATAGGGGGTAGCGTGAGTGGAGGATTGTCTCTGGGATCCACAGGAGATGTGGGCAAGGTGAAAGTGAAGCTGAAATTTGTGATCTATTACAGAGCTAGGGATGAGACTACAGGATTGTGACTAGAGGAACAGAGAGAGAGAAGGAACACTTTGGACAGCCTACTTGCTTTTGTGGCTGTATTGACTGTGGTTGAGTCCAAGATGTCCTTTGGAGTTGGGGGCTGAGATATAGCATTCAGCCTTGAGTAGGGGAATGGAGTTTAGGGAAGTGATGGTCTGTGGGATCCACAGGAGATATGGCTGGAGGAAAGGAAGGCAACATTGGTATTCTGTTGCAATACTAGGGACATGACTCATTTCTTAAAGAGAGGAGACTTTACCATGCAGTTATGTGCAAAGTAGAGATCTATTAGTATAAAGCTTTCCTGGGTTCTTATGAATGCTGATCCATTTTGGTGATATAGCTCACAAGATACTTGTGATTGGTGCTCCTGCAATTAATTCATCAAGGTCCACTCCGCAGACCAGAGACAAGAATTAGCTCTACATAGTCTCTGAAGCAACGGTCTTCTTAGTAAAGCTCCATTGTTCACCATATTCACATATAAGTAAGAAAAAACCTAATTAAGATCCAGTAAGACATCAAGACATAAGCCAAAGCCAATTATCTACAACAACTATGAAGTGAGTATAACATGACTTTCTGGCCCACCAGCTTCTGAATAATGAAAGAGAACTTTTATTAATTATGAAAGGTTTGGACCTAAGTGTACTCATTTCCAACCTGCTCTTATAACTTAAATTAACCCATTTATATTTATATATGTTCTGCCACATGGCTCATTACCACTCCTAAGTTTCTTGTGTCCTATTCTCTCTGTGTTTGTATGGGGAATCTTTCATATCTGACTCTTTCACAGAGTTCCTATCTCTCTCCTGAACTCCCACCTCTCCTCTTCTGCATCAGTTATTGGCTCTTCAACTCTTTACTAATAAACAAATTAGAAGATGATGGAGCTAATGTTTATAAGATATGATAGAGTCTTATGAATAACAATCCCAAAGTCTCTGTCATCATGGAAATCAGCATTTGAGTAATAAAGACAATCTTTACAAGGTGCACAAAAAGATCACCCAACCAACTAGCAACTATTTGCTTCATCTAGGACAGCTGCTAACAGAGAACCCAAGGCCAGGAGCTAAGAAAGTAACTCAAAGAGTGATAAGGATGGACGACATAAATACATGAACATCACACTTAATTGGGCAAAATGTATAGGAACAGTGTGTGATCATCTCATTAGTTGGGCCTGGACAACTTTGTACATAATATGTGAACACCACTCTTCAATCACACATACCTTTCATGTCTTGGCTAGGATATCCCTAGGAAATTTACCCATCTCAATAGAAATGCTCTCAGTTATTGTCCATTTTCTACAATAAGTCTTGTTTAAAGCCTTTAGTTAAACTGTTCATCTATTTTATTTCTCCAGGGAGTCTTACCACTCTCAAGAATTTCACACAATGGCCAATTTTCTTTATGAAATCTATTTTGGCTATGCTCACCCCTCCTTATATACTTCTAAATTCCTACACATCATAAGAAAAGAACTTAACAGGCACTATTCGGGTGGGCTTTTGGTCAATAGTTATCATTTGTAGGTTGGTCCTTAGACCAAGACCATCTGGGACAGGAGAGGACTCTTTAGACTCAAAAGCCCATATTGGAATTATTTCTTTGGCCTGCCATTAATGTCCATGCTGGGGTGAATAGTAAGGAGTTTGTTCAAATCTCTCCAGAGAAATTTTAAGCAGTATTTTTGGATAACAATAAAGGATTGTGCATTTTATAAAGTTAATAAAACCAACTCTGAGAATTTTTCCATCCTGAAATTATTAATGTTTGGACACACACACATACACACACACACACATTTCTTTTTAAATTATTCTGTGTTTATTCTATTAAGAATCATGTCATCCTATTATTTATAAAATATTATGAAACAATTATTATTTTTTAATAAATACTCAAAAACATATGAGTCTGCATAGAAGGGGACTCAATAATGTCAATACCAAAGCAAGGTTATCAGTGGATCATTCACCAAGAATATGAAGTTTGAAGAGGGCTGTTGTATGTTTGGGGTGGAATATCCAAGACTGAAAAATTATAAAATATCAGGTGCCAACAGCTGATGTGGAAAGGATCTTGACATTTTACTTGTTTTGAAATAGGTTTAAAAGTATATTAATGGTGCTGTATTTATAAGTATTTGGATATGATAAAATTCTACTATATGATACCTATCTAGATTTTCATTGTCCGTACATATATGTTTTTCTGTGAGGTACTTTCTATAAGAGCAGTGACCCGATTAACTGTATTTTCACAATCAGCACCACAAGGGTGAGCCTGTAACATCACTTATGTTTCTTATATTCTTTACGGTGATTTCATACCATCTGAGAGAAACAGGCAGATGAACATCTTCAAGGATATGCATGCTTGTTCACAAGAAATGATAGTTGTAAGAGATAATGTATTGCCTAGAGCTGCTGTTAGGATTCAGTGAGAAGATTCATATCACCTACTTACAGAAGTCCCCTCCTACTCAATAGAACTTAGCCCGTGATACTAATAAATTACAATTCTGTCATAACAAATGTAATTAAATTAAGTGTAGAGTTTCAATCATGATTTTTAATTACTTTATTTTACATGCACAATAACAAATTTAGAAAATGTCAATAAACATTGGCCACTGTTATATAGTTAGGAAACTGAATTCTACTTGGTTATAGTTATAAGTAAATCCTACAGTTATGTTTTGACAATAAACATGTTATCTTTGTATTCTTCTAATCAGTTGTTTACTATGATAAAAAATTGACCTTAACATTCACTTAAATATTTTTAATTACCTTCATAACAATCATATGCACAGACATGCTAAGTATAAGATACTTCAGAACTGTAGCATGGCTTCATCTCTTTTATAATGAATTTGGACTTCATTTTAGGGCTTTGAAAAAAATTTAGAATTGGGCATTTATATCTTTTTGCTGAGATATGATAAAAGCAATAAAATATTGTCCTGTTGTTAATTATTTCTCTTAATTTTGAGATGTAAGCATAGTCTCTCCCCTTCAAACCATCACCTACACCTTTTCTTGAGCTCTTTCAAATTCATGGCCTCATTTTCACTAACTGTTGCTGCATTCTTACACACACACACACACATTCTAAATACATTTATATGAACTTCTCAGCTTGTATAATGTTACATGTATGTATATTTACAGGAATGATTATTTGGTATTGAATATCCAAATGATATGTTTTTCCCTGGAGAAGACTATTTTTCCTACTCTCCGTTTTCCTTATTTGCCTGAAGTGTTTTGCTTAGTGTTGAGGTCATGTGGGCTTTCCCTAATGTCTTTTGTTGACTCATGTTGACTTTTGTTCAGCTCATGTTTAGGCAATTGGGTTAGTTACCTGTAAATGTATTTTGTACTGAGTTGCTTCTTTTTGTTCTTATCTTTTTTTCTTATTTATGTTACCTACAGACTGGGCCAGCATAAACTACATTAAATAAATTAAATGGAGACACTATGTAATGCATGATCACAAGAAAATGTGAATTGATTTTTTTCTGGTTGTCAATGAAGAATAAGATTTTATTAAATGTGTTTTAATTACTTATATTATAAGTAATACATTGGAGCATATTCTTGTAACATGTTTTTTCATTCTAGAGTATACAACTTTGCTGGACTTTTCTTTTTCTTTTATTTATTTTTTTACTCTATTCTTCTTTTACAGTCCATACTTTATCCCCATCCTGGTCCACCTTCTGACTGTTTCACATCACACTCCTCCCTGCAGTCCCTGTCTCCAAGGGGATGACCCTTCCCACCTCCACCTCCCATCTCCCACTCCTCACTCCTCATTCCCACCTCACCAGACCTCCTCACTCCCTTGGGCTTCAAGTCTCTTGAGGGTTTGGTGGATCTTCTCTGACTGAGGCCAGATCTAGCAGTCCTATGCTGTATATATTTTGGGGCCTCATATCACCTGGTATATGCTGCCTGGTAGATGGTTCAGTATCTGAGAGATTTTTGGGGAGGGGGTCAGTTTAGTTGAGACTGCTGGTTTTCCTATAGGGTTGCCCTCCTCCTCAGCTTCTTCCAGCATTTACCTACTTCAACCACAGGAGTCACAAGCTTATATCCATTGGTTGGGTGCAAATATCTGCATCTGACCCTTTCAGATGCCTGTTGGGTCTTTTGAAGGGCATTGAAATATTTAATATTCTGAAACAAATCATTTTGCTTCTGTTAAACTTCTTACTTATTCTACTTCTTCCAGCAAGTGCTAACTAGGTTGGGAGTTCCTTTGCTTTTAAAATCTTCCTGCAGAGAGAAATCAGGGCTTCTCTGTCAGAACTGTCTATCTCCAAGCAATTACAGGATGGCTTAATAAAGACTCTAAAATTTAAACTCAGGTTTTGCTGAGTAGTTCTTGCATTCTTTGCCCAGTGACATTTTGAGGCCATAGTGAGATATCTCAAGGGACCCTAGCTAGGTAGACCTTTGGACTTCTGAATGGGCCATGGTCTGCTGTTGACATTGGAGCCTTTCTGGGGGGTACTCAACCTGAGACATTCAAGGGGTCTGAGTGTCAAAAAGGCTCTCAGTGTTGTCGTAGTCCTAGTACCTCTGTTGCTACCACCTAAATTCTCTTTGTGAGTCAACAGGTCCTGACCTCTGGAGTTGAATTTAAATGTGGTTCTAGCTGAGGTACCTTTCTGGGGCATAAGGAGATACTGAAAATGTTTGCTCTATTCATATTTGGTGTATTTGATATGACATAGGACTTTCTGTTCAGTATCTATAAGCTGTGGTAGACTCCAGTTTGGTTTTGTGTGTTAATTAATTGTTAATTGTCTTTTTTGTAAGTCTGTGTTATAATTGAAATTGTAAGATGGATCCAAGAAAATGAAACTATGGTAAAGTCTGTTACAAAACAATTTACCTTACTAGAATAATTCCCAGTAAATACTGGCCACATACCTTATTACAGGGTAGGGACAAACGGCACAGATTTGCAATCTTTCAAGTTGAGAATGTATTCCCCCTCCAGTTGACACAACTGGAATTCTAACACCAGCAAAGTTATGGGAGCTTTTGAATCTACTACTGGGCTTTTTGTCCTAGACCCTGCAAAGCAGTTCAGAAGCCCACAAATTTGTCAAATATGAGCTAGCTCATGCAGGGAAACTCTGAGCACCTTGCTGTGTTCTTGGAATGCATATTGTAGGCAGACCATACTTATATACCCAGAGTTGCAGAGGCTCCAGATAATGCGTGGGAAGTTAACATTGCATTTATGACCTAGTTTGCCCCAAATATTAGAAAAAAGAGTAAGAGATTAGAAGATTGTGGATATATGAATAGATCATAGTTACTGGAAGTAGTTTACTAGGTAATTTACAATTTAGACTCTATGGGTAGCAAAAAAGATAAAAAGGTTGCCTAGTTGTTGCCCTATGAGAGAGCCCCTAAGATAAAAAACTCTTAAGTGAAAAGTGAGAAGGAGCCAGTAGATCAGGAACCCACCACTAAAGAAAATGTATCTGCACTCATTAAGAAAAAGAAAAAAGACATTGGAAAAATAAAATGTTTCCAAACAGAAAGGAAAAAAAGTAGGGAGTGAACCAATTGTCATTTTTGTGAAGACTAGGCCAGCAAGCTGACTGAGCAAGAGTCTGCATGCAGTCCAGGAAGTGAAAGAATAAAACTTCCTCTTCTGTCTGGATTACTGCCTACTTCACTGATCTTAGAAGAAGGAATTCTAGTTCACTATTTTTAGGTTATGCCTGATGGTCCTTAAACTATAATAGCTTGAAATCTCTTGCCTAAACTCAAATCTCCCACCTCCTTTTCTGATAGAATATAAACATGCAGAATTGTACCTGTAGTCACGTCATCAAATTATATTGCCCTTCTTTCTTCGGAATAAAAGGAATTATCTCTAACCTAGGAAAACAATCAGAATATTTCTCAGACCTGAAGCAGAGATTCCATGGAATGTTGTGAGATCTCAAGCCCCTGGGGATAGCTCAACATCCAGAACCTATAGTTGTACAGTTAACAAATTCATCTACATGTTTTTGTGTGAAGCAATACCTCATGGATCTTTAAGCAAAGAAAGATATTTTTATTTGCATGACCCAAATCATGGAGTTAGTCACCCTACCCCATGTCATTCATAACTGAAACATGCCCCTCTTCCTTATCAAGAAACCTGGAAGCCATGATTATAGAAGGGTCAGCAGGTAAACAAGGGGATCTAGAATTATTCCACAGTCTCAAACCAATATAGCTGGATGAGTTTGCATCATCTGGAGAAATCTTGGACTTGAAAGATAATTTTCCACCAGAGGAAGTGAGTCAATCTATCTTTGCTTTCAAAGAGACAGTTCCAGTTGGAGAATATAATAGACAGCTTACATTGAGTTGGTTACCCCAGGATTTACAACATTCCTAACTGTGTTTATGGGGTTCTAAGTGTCAATCTCTTGTCATTCCAACAGAGATTTCCTGAAACAATACTTTAGCAGCATGTAGATAATCTAATCCTACCCACAGAAACTAAAGTAGATTGTAGATGGACCACTGACAAACTGCTGAAGGAACCTTATCCTACAGAATATTAGTCCCAACTTTTTAATTAAAGGATCAATTATCTTGGTTAGTAACTTAAAGGAGGAAAAGGAAACTGTGTCAGAGCCAGATTAGTGATATCCTTCAAATCCCAAACCCAAGGCTGAAAGGCTGGACAGAGAATTCTTAGGAGTGATCAGGGGGCATGGAGTCATGGTCAGACTAGGTTGGAGCATTAGATTTGCTACCTGGACTATGTCTGGAGGGTTGTGGTTATTGCAGGCATAGGAGGATCAGACAGAATCACATTATATTGCCTTTCTTTCTTCCGAATAAAAGGAATTATCTCTAACCTAGGAAAACAATCAGACTATTTCTCAGACCTAAAGCAGAGATTCCATGGAGTGTTGTGAGATCACCTTTCTAGAGTTTGGTGAAAGACAGATTGCATGTCTAGACAGAGAGGTTGGAAATGGAGCATGGAGATTGGGGTTTATAATATTTTATTATAACCTACTTTTTATTTACTCAGTCTGTGTGTGTGTGTGTGATGACAGAGATTTGTGCAACAGTGTAGAACCTGTAGAAGCCAGAACAGTGTTGCTTTCTCCATGCTGGAGTGTCAAGTGATTTTTAGATACCTAGCATTGGTACTCAGAAAAAAAACTAACTTGGGTCCTCTAAAGTGTCAGCACATGTTTCTTACTGCTGAGCAATATCTCCACCCCTATTTAGAATTTTATACCTGAATATGAGGATATATTACAGTATCTATGGTAGCTTTTTTTGTTTAAGTTTTGTTTTGTTTTTATAGGGAATAGGATTGTTACGTGACCCCTTGTTCTGTTCACTGAAGCAGCTGACTTATTTAATTATATAAGGCAGCTGTTGTACAAGGGCAGCAGATGTTTTGCATAATGTCTATTTACATTGCCATAATACAATTTGAGGGCCATTATGACTCCATCTTTGATGCCAACTCTATATTTCCTCTGAAAGTTTTGTATGCAATGAACTTTTATGTTCATTGGAGCTTGAAGTGACAAACTAACTGAAATCAAATCATGATACAGTTCCCTAAATTCATGATGTCTGAGATATGAAAAAATATATAATTTGGTCTCTGTTTGCATAGTAAGAGCATCTGTAAAGTAAGGGTATTATACAACATTGAACATAAGGCATTATATTAAAACAGAGTTTATGTGTTTCTCCTGACATCCCAATTCTCTCCTTTTTCACATTTGGCATGCTATTTTCCAGTTTTTTCCCCTATTTTTCAAATTTGGAAATAACAGTAGAATGGTTTCCAGGGAAGATACAGATGAGCTAGGGGGTTATTTTATGATTCAAGATAGTTGTTACCTAGTGGCGTTTATTTAGTCAATGAGAAATAGGACCTTTCAGAAAAATGGGCATGAAAATCTCCATCCTTACTCTAGCATACAGTACTTTCTGGCTCAAGAAGAAACAACATTGTGAGATGTCCTATTTATAGGCATAAGACTATAAGAACAGCTAGACTTTGGCCAGGAGTCATTGAAGAATCAAGCTCTTCAGTGTAGTGAATTAGGAGCTACCAGAACTAGACAGCAAACAGCGGAGTGATGTAATTGCAAAACCACTCATCCTTTAGTTGAGGCTGGGCATGACTGGAACTTATTTTTTCATGGTTTTAGAGCATTGTAGAAAGACAAACAGAGAAAGAGAAGGTAGAGAAGGAGAGACCAACCATGCCTACCTGGAGAGAAGAGAGAAGGGAGGGGAGTAGAGTGAAAGGTTAGAGTAGGTTAAGAGCTTAAGAGCCATGACTGGAACTTAACATACCCTTTACCTGAGTCTGTCTGTGACTCAAAAGCAAGGAGTTGTAATAAGGCATATTCTCTTGCTTACAAACTAGGAGAAATACTGTTATTTGGAGGTGATATGTGTTGAATAATTTCTTACACATCAACATTTTTTATTCGATATTTTATTTATTTACATTTCAAATATTATCCCCTTTCCCAATTCCCCCCTCCCAGAAACCCTCTATTCCACTCCCCTCCTCCTGCTTCTATGAGGGTGTGCCCCCACCTACCCACTCCCACCTTCCTGCCCTTACATTCCACAACATTTAATAATTATGATTTAAGCATAGTTTAAGTGTTTACTTCTGCAACTGTACTTGGTCTCTTCCCTTTTTTTTTTTTTGGTTTTTCGAGACAGGGTTTCCTGGCCTCGAACTCAGAAATCTGCCTGCCTCTGCCTCCCGAGTGCTGGGATTAAAGGCATGCACCACCATGCCCGGCTCTCCCCATTTTCTAATGAAGCTACTTTGTAAACCTCAATGTAACTGTGCTGGCTTGTAGGGTCAGGTATTCCTCTACCACTATTACTCTACAGCATCCTATATGCACAGATAACCTTTAGAAGCCACCTCTATAGCCACTTTTATCTCTGTGGATGCCAGTGATCAAGACATACCTCCCGGAGAATAATACAAGCACAATAAATGGCACAATTTAAACTATATTTTATGATACTTAGTTTTACTCAAAACAGGATGTATTACTCTACATTAGATATATATGAATACTCAATTTCCATCACACATATTTAAATCCTTAATATTATAATATAATCTGTATATATATATATAAAACATTAATTTGTAAATATTTTGCTCTTTAATACAATAACTTCACAATCTATTGAGGTATAATGCCAATATTGTATACCAATTATTTTATAAAACTATTCATTCAGACTCATATTATTATTAGCATAGAAAGTAAAAGATATGAGTGGGAACTAGCTTCAAAAATGTTGGGAATATGAATGGACTTGAAAGTGTATCTTTTGGCTTGCCACAGAATACATTTTTATTTTTCTGTCTGCATTAATAAAAATATCAGTTTCCAATGCAAGGGCTATACTTACATAAAATGAACTCAATTTCAAACACTGATGTTTCCTATTTATACCTTCTTCACCTGTGATACAAATGTTCAGAGAACATAGCTTTTACTTGGGTGTCTCTCCATTATCTTCATATAGACAAGAAGAGGAATGAGGCCAGAAGGCAGAATGCTTCATCCAGCATCTTAAAATGTACTTGGTAGTAGTTATTTAATGATGCATGAAGTAAATGGAACAAATTAAAAACACCAATTGAGGGCACGTTCAGTAAAATGGTTAATCTTCTAGGTTGTTCAATGGAAATTTGCAAAATGTCCAAGATTTAAAATAGGGAAGAGAATTATACTAGGTGGCAATTCTTCATAGATTCAGGCCTTTGTTTGTTTTATTGGTTTGGGCTGCAGGGAAATTCCCTGCTTCTTATCACCAAGTAATATATGTGTTAGGAATATTTATTATTAAAATGAATTATTTGTTTTTTAGTATATATGTCAAGACTAATCATACATAATTTGGTTAAATTCTCTACTGTCATATATATATATATATATATATATATATATATATATATGTGTGTGTGTGTGTGTGTGTGTGTAAATATATCATATGTATTATATATATATATATATATATATGTGTGTGTGTGTACATGTATGCATGCTCACATGTGTTTGTATGTGCATATGCTACATATATGATATATCATGAAGATATGTATATCAGATGATATCAAGATGTTGTGTACCATTGTAGATAATTTATGCTAAAATATTCAGTTCCTAATATTTGATGGGTTCAGCTTCATAGATCAAAGACCTTCAATACTTCTAACAGTCTTCTGCAATTTTGAGCATAAGACTCTCTTTTTTTTTTTGGAGCTTTTCTTTTTTTTAATATATATATATATATATATATATATATATATATATATAGAGAGAGAGAGAGAGAGAGAGAGAGAGAGAGGAAGAGAGAGAGAGAGAGTCTGTGCTTTGTCTCTTTTAATTTTTAATTTTATTTTATTTTAATTAGGTATTTTCTTCATTTACATTTCCAATGCTATCCCAAAAATCCCCCATACACCCCCACTCCCCTCCCCACCCACTCCCACTTCTTGGCCCTGGGGAATACTGATTATATGAGCCTTTTAGGAATGGTTTGGAATTATGCAATCAATGTTTACAGTTTCAGTGATTTCATTTTATTATTTAGTCTTTAAGTTTTACTAACTAGTGTATTGAAAATCTTTGCCTCTTGGTAGATTTGTTTTTTCACATTGCAATGTGTCAAGTCTTTAGTAAACAGAATGAGTTTGTGACCAAAACAGTAATGAGATCCATGATTTTATGTTTTAAACCAACATAACTACTTGTTATTTCTTCTCCAGTGCTTTCCTGATAAGTTATTTATTTATTTATTTATTTATTCTTGGAGATTTATTATTCTCTTGTGATTTTAGCTCTGCAAACAGCATATTGTTTGATGTTATTATTTTGACCTTTTGTTTTTAGCTCAATTGTAATTTGATACATATATGTCTATATTACATCTATAGTTATTTTAGTTTGTATAATATCTTCTATTAATTTGTCATTCCTGATTTTTGTCAACTTGTATATGAGTTTATTATATAGTTAATTTTTTACTACATTAATGAAATTGTACTTGTCAATATTATTATTTCAAACTATTCTATTACAGATTTTTAAAAAGTGTGTTTACTCTTCAGATCTTTTAAAAGCAGTTACTCTATCCTAATTTTATTTTATTTTTACTAACTAAAATATTTTAGTTGGCAGTGAGTTACCACAGTAATATGCAACCCCCCCCCCAAAAAAAAAGCAAAGAAATGCAGTTAAAGGGAAGTATAACTAGATAAAACAGTGAAGGGGAGATTAATTATAAAAATTTTACCAACCTGGTTTTAATTAGAATTTATTCACAATTAATTTTATCAAAGTACAAGATATTCTCTCTCAAGTGCAATATCTAAAAGGGCTGCAGAATCACTTTCTGTGAGATGAATTTTTATTAATGACATCCTTAGCTAGATTAGATTTGGCGTGGTGAAAGAAATTCAGGAAAAATTTAGTTATGATCTTCATTGACATGAATTCAAAACATATATGTGAATCTTTGTATTAAGAAGCAGAGCAAACAGTGGACCACAATCATTGTATAGGAACTCTTGTTCCTGGGCAAGGGGACGGTTACGATATATCTTAGTTAGGGTTTCGATTGCTATAAAGAGACAGCATGGCCAAGGCAACTCTTATAAAAGGAAACATTTAATTGGGGCTGACTTACAGGTTCAGAGATTCAGCCCATTATCTTAATGGTGGGAATCATGGCAGCATCCAAGCAGGTATGACACTGAAGGAATTGAGAGTTCTACACCTTGTTCTGAAGGCAACAAGAGGACCTTTCTCTCTCTCTCTCTCTCTCTCTCTCTCTCTCTCTCTCTCTCTCTCTCTCTCTCTCTCTCTTTCTCTCTCTCTCTCTCTCTCTCACACACACACACACACACACACACATTCTCACATACTGGGCAGAACTTGAGCAGATATATTACCTCAAAGTCCCTCTTCCACAGAGACACACCTCCTACAACCAGGCCACATCTCCTCTAATAGCCCAGGCCTCCCATTTCCTGGGCCAAGTATACTCAAATCACCAAGGAATGGAGCCCACCTACAGTCTTGGATTTATTGTTTGATGAGGACATTTTATACCTCCCAGTCACTGTGATTCTTTAAAATCTGCATCATCGTCACTCATAAAACTGAGAAGTTGAATGGTAGTGGTCCTTAATAATTCTCTTAGTCCTAAGACCATTTCAAGGCTTTAAGGTCAAATATTGAGGTCATGATATAGTTAGATTATTTCAAACTATACAAAAATGTATTTTTGCAAGTTACCAGTAAGAATAGTATTTTATCATCATTAACTCTACTAAAAGATATTCATCATGGTCAATTTCAATAATTTTATTTTAATTTATTTTGTTGACACAATCATAAAAATCAGTAATCTTCAGCATAGGAAGAAACCCAAGTAAATAGATAAAAATACTTATAAACTTACTATCCCCAGGCCTGTTTTAAAGAATAAAATGTAGCCAAAGCAAAAAACAAAGTAATTTTGAAGTTGTCATTTTGAAAACACAAAAATTCAACCTGTTTGATTATACAAAAGAAAGCACAGGTACCAGGTGCTGGGGTAAAATCCTTCTAGATAAGAGGTAGCTAAAGCACCCAGATGATCTTCCTACTCCATCAAAGTCCCAGAAGGTAAAAGCTCTTTCTCCTTCTCCATGCTGTCTTAAATACCCTTCAACTCAAAGGCCTTGCTTTCTGTATTAGTCAGGGTTCTCTAGAGCCACAGAATTTATGGGTAGTCTCTATATAGTAAAGGAATTTAATGATGGCTTACAGTCTGCAGTCCAACTCCCAACACTGGTCAGTAGCAGTTGTGAATAGAAGTCCAAGGATCTAGCAGTTGCTCAGTCCCACGTGGCAAGCAGGCCAAAGAGAGAGAGAAAGAGCCTTCCTTCTTCCAATGTCCTCATGTAGGTCTCCAGCAGAAGGTGTAGCCCAGATTAAAGGTGTGTGCCACCACACCTTTAATCCCAGATGTCCTTGAACTCGGAGATCTCTCTGTCTTAATTTTCTGGAATTCATAATCACTATGCCTCAAGATTGCCATACCAAGATCCAGGTCAGAAACTTCTATCTCCCAGCTTCCAGATCAGGATCACTGGTGAGCCTTCCAATTCTGGATTGTAGTTCATTCCAGGTATAGTTTAATTGACAGCCAGGAATAGTCACTACAGTTGACTCCCTGTTGTTTGGTTACTTGGTTTGTTGACCTAAGATTAACTTTATTTAGCTCTAGAATTAAAAATATGTGATATGGCTGAGCCATACCACAAATATATGCTTACAATAAACATAAAGATCTTGGATAAAAGATGTGTGTTAGAGATGACCCACATCACAAGATTTGTTGTTGTTGTTTTGTTTTGTTTTGTTTTTTTCCAGTAAAAAGCCACAATCTTGGGATTCACAGTGTGATTAAATACCTTGCAACACCATATGCCTTTAAATAGACTATAGCACATTTGAATCCTATTAGAAATCATTACCTGTACTATGAAAAGTAATGCTTTCCTATTTGTAGTGACATAAAAACATTATAAGTCTGAATATGCAAGTCTTTCAGGTAGTGCCCTCACATATATCAAGTGTGACTGAATTTTATATTCTATTCTATAATCACATCTATATTACACTTCATTTTAGATATATGTCCTTAAAATATATCACTATATACATTATAATGCAAGTTGGCATCTCTATTAATGTTATATAAGATTATGGTAATAATAAAAAAGTAATTTTGCCATTAAAAGGAGGAAGCTTGTGATTGGCGACCATTCATTTAAAATTTACAACTTAGTAGCTCTTCTGTCATGGTGACATATTTATGAGGCTGTTAACTTCTGACTGCTCAAAGGTTATAATGCACTTGATATGACCCTTCCATATTAAGTCAAGATCATAGGACTTACATAGATTATATGCCACTCAGAAAGAAAGAATAATAAAAAAGAGCTTCTTGTGTTTTATTGCATGTCCATGAAAAACTATGAGTGATTAATTTGTCTTAGAAATTGAAAGAAAACTTAGTAAATCAAGGAGGTAATTAAACGGGATGAGTGAAGTGACAAATTTCATATTATTGCTGATGTGCAAATAATGAATCATGAGACTTTTTTGAATATTAAATTGACATTTAATAAAATTAGATATTACAAAAAGTTAATTTCTTATACATAAAAATTAGATGGAATTTCTCACAATAATTCAAACATGCATATTTTCATATTATCTCTATAACTGCTGCTAAATGTGTTGATTTGCTTTGAAAAACTAATATTGTAATACACAGGCTTCAGATTTAGAGGCAATGATGATATTTCCTTGATTCATATTTTGTATATTATGTTTTCATTACTAGAGAGCTTTTTTAAAAAAAATCCATTCCATTTATTACCATTACCATTACATTTATTACCACTTAAATTAACTTATATTTATGATAAGTAAGATGATACTATATTAATACAATCTGGAATAATAAGTAAAGCTAGTTGATGTACTCTTTACCCTTATACATAACAGGGTTTCTGGTTATTATATTTAATATTTACAAATGAAATTTGAAATGTATAGTATTTTGTGTTTATCTTTCTTCAGCACAGTATGCAATTGAATTTAAAATATTAACAGAAGAAAGCATTTTCCCCTGACTGATTCAGATTTTATGCATGTAGAACAACAGTTTTCATCACTCAGCCTTGTAACAATTTGTATCAGTAATTTTACTATGAAACACCTTGTACAGGCAACTTATAGATAGTTTATTTGGGATTACGGTTTGCATGTTCACTTCTCAAACTGAAAACAGGAAGCAGAGAGAACAAAACTGAATTGGTGAGAGAAGTGAAATTCTTAGTGCCACCTCTAGTAATGTACTTTTTCCAGGAAGGCTATACCTCCTGAACATTTAAATAATCCCATCAGCTGGGAACTGAGTTTTCAATACTCAGTCTAGATGAGTATCCATCTAATCCAAGCGACCACACTCCATTCAATTCTCTGCTTGCACAAGCTTGACAGTTTTAGATTCTACACTAGATTTGAGGAAAGGGAATGCATTGTACTGATCAAGATGGCCTAGTCAATCCATCACTGGAAAGAGAGGCCCATTGGACACGCAAACTTTATATGCCCCAGTACAGGGGAACTCCAGGGCCAAAAAATGGGAATGGGTGGGTAGGGAAGTGGGGGGGAGGCTATGGGGGACTTTTGGGATAGCATTGGAAATGTAATTGAGGAAAATATGTAATAAAAAATATTAAAAAAAAGACTTCCTCATAACATCCATCATTGTTGCTGCAGCATTTCTTGTTGATAGCTGTCTTAGTCAGAGTTCTACTCCTGCATGAAACATCATGACCAACATGCAAGTTGAGGAGGAAAGAGTTTATTTAGCTTAGGCTTCTAGGTTTTTGTTCATCACCAATGGAAGTCAGGACTGGAACTCAAGGAGGTCAGGAAGCAGGAGCTGATGTAGAGGCCACGGAGAGATGTTTCTTACTGGCTTGCTTCCCCTGACTTGCTCAGCTTGTTTTCTTATAGAAACAAACACTACCAATCCAGGGATGGCACTACCCACAATGGGCCATCCCCTGTTGATCACTAATTATAAACAAGCTTTACACCTGGATCTCCTGGAGGCATTTCCTCACCTGAAGCTCCTTTCTTTGTGATAACTCCAGTTCTTGTCAAGTTGACACACAAAATCAGCCAGAACAATAGCCTTATGTTTGATCTAGTATCAGTTATGCCAGACAGTATGCAAAGCCACAGAAGGAAGACTTACCTCTCTCATTTATGTTTTGTGCCTACCATCTTCTTTCTTATTCATATTGCAGGCAGCTTCATCTCTGTAGCATAGCTTCTCTACAGAAGTACCAGTATGCCCATCACTTGTTCAAACAGCTTCACTACATACTATGAACAATTGTAACTTATTCATGAAGGTATGGATCTCAGCCCCATGAAAATTCACCTTTCACAGAAGCACATAAGCCCAACAGTATCTGCTCCTTAGAGACTTAGTGTTCAGATATATTTTGAATCAGTCAGATCCATTTCCTTTGCTCGCTAGACATAGAGGTGAAACTTGCACCATTTTAAATGTTTTTCTATGATGATTTAGGATTTATTTATTCATTGTCCACATAAATTAGCTACTTAATAACTAGATCCTTGATTGGAAATCTCTTACCTTAAATAATTCATTAAAATAACTATTGTAGTGTCTTTCTTTTTTTTTTCTTAATATATTTTATTACGTATTTTCCTCAATTACATTTCGAATACTATCCCAAAAGTCCCCCCAGGGAAGGAGTTACAGAAACAAAGATTGGAGCTGTGAGGAAAGGATGGACCATCTAGATACTGCCATACCCAGGGATCCAACCCATAATCAGCTTCCAAACTCTGACACCATTGCATACACTAGCAAGATTTTGCTGAAAGGACCCTGATATAGCTGTCTCTTGTGAGACTATGCCAGGGCCTAGCAAACACAGAAGTGGATGCTCACAGTCAGCTATTGGATGGATCACAGGGCTCCCAATGGAGGAGCTAGAGAAAGTACCCAAGGAGCTAAAGGGACCTGCAACCCTATAGGTGGTACCACATTATGTAGTGTCTTTCTAACATGTTGATATTAACAAAAATTAATATTTGTAGTTATTCTAAGAAACAGTTTATTTATGAAATAAAGAGATCCACTGTGTTCCGCTCTTGTTCTTGAAAATAAAATGGATTTTTTCAGAAATTGGAAGTCAGCTTTTAGTAACTTCTGAAGCAACGACATTGCAGTTCATCAAATTATTACATACTACTGTGACAATATCTACTTCATCAAGCCCCAGGGAACTAGGAGGCCACTGTATTTGCCTGGCAATTGTCTGTATTGACAGTGACAGGAACTACAAAACTATCATATGTGAAGTATTTTCACTTGACTGGAATAATGAACATGCAAGGCTTGAGGTCATTAAACTATCACCTCAAATTATAGTCAAAGATGAAGAGTATAGCCATAGTATTTCTAAAAAACTATTTCTGGTAACTTTGAAGGTACTACATGTAATTTTAATTATTCTAGAATTAAATTGCCACCTCATTTAATGCCTTATGTTCATATAGAAATTTTCTATTTATTTAATTTCTATAAATGTTTGTGATGTCACATCAAATTTATAAACATAATCCTAGGTCCAAACATATTCACTCTAAAAGACAGCAACAATAGCTATTTTGCAGTCCTTGTCTTTGGTTTCAACTTTTTTTTTTTTTTACATATAGCACAATAGGTTTTCTGTTCTACTGGAGGAGGCACAATTTCTTGATTGTTTATAATTTTGCATTTGTCTAGGCATCTGGCATTATGATGTTTAAAGTGTTTCTTGATATAGATATCTCTGTCTACCTTTACTTGGGTCCCATGTATTGAACTAAAGTCACCTGTTATGCACAGCAAGTACAAGTGAGCCTTTTCCCAGTGAGCCATCTGAGTGGCCCAGTAACCAAATTTTTGAAAAAAAGAAAAAAGGAACAAGCATAAGGAATACACAAATTAATAGAATGCCTGTTGTACCAAAGAACACCAAAAGGACTGACTGATAGGTAAACTGAGAGGATGAAATGGGCAAATGACAGAAACGGAGTTTTAAGAGTTTGTAGAAGCCTTTTAATATTAAGGACATTCATTTATATATGTCAATTTGTACATGAAACTAGGGACAATCAAAGGACATTTGCACACATTTTCCCATCAGTTTATTTAGCTTTATCATGGAGATATAATATATTTTTACATACACATACACACACATGCACATATATGGATACTATTACAAAATTGTTTACTATAAAATATAATGAATACAATGCTATCTAATTATGCATCAGATTAATTTTTATACAAAATAATTATATTCATCATTGCATTTCAAAGAGCTAGAAGCCATCTTTTTTTTTTTTTTTTTTGAGTTAGATTCTTTACGAGATATTAGTTCAGGCAGGTGCCCTGGTTCTGTGATCCCCTCCCCCTTTAGGTCACAGTGAGCAGGTTTTTTCAGAAGAACCTGAAGTGCTGGGATTGCTGAGCTCCAGGGTCAGAAGCACAACTGGAAAGCCTCAGATATACACTGCTTCCACTCTTCCAGGCTGGGCAGTAGGGAGGAGAGGCCATGATGTGCCAGATCTCTCCATCAGATACCTTGGAGGTTTGGTAGGACAACAGCTATACACCTGCCTCTGCCAGAAGGCGGATCATAGTGGGAAGCATTACAGGATTGGAGGGCTCATCATGGAACATGTGCAGGAGTTGGTCCCTGCATATAGTGGCCCCTCTGGCCTAAAGACTGATCTGTTGAACACCTGTAGGATTGGTGCGGTTCCCTGGACCAAGCCGACAGTTTGGTACGGAGCACCTGCCATGACCAAAGTCAGGAGGCATTCCCCCGCTGCCCTGCTCCTATAGGATCCCAGGGCTATGGGAGGTGGTGACATGAGGTCAGTCTCTTTCACCAGTAGCTTAGGGTTCACTAAGTTCATGTCTGCTTTCTTGGACGTTTCTCTCAGAAGACCAACAAT
The DNA here is from genome assembly GCF_978045245.1 of Mus caroli. Taxonomy (NCBI): domain Eukaryota; kingdom Metazoa; phylum Chordata; class Mammalia; order Rodentia; family Muridae; genus Mus; species Mus caroli. Next base: position 70,579,206 of record NW_028227265.1, read on the forward strand.
GACTTCAGGGCTCTTGCAGGTCCCAACATTCTTCAGAGATATTTCTTGTGTAACCACGTGGATGATCCCTTTAGGGGAGCCAGCCCAGGCATACCTCAGCATGTCCAGTGCTTCTGCCAGACCAATCCAGGGCTCCATGTGTGGAGAGAAGGCACTGGTAAGGGCCTGGGCATTTTTGACCCATGTTAGAGGTTTCCCCTTCACCATGTCCACAAACTGGACAGCGATTTCCTCCCCTCAGCGACTCTGGGCTAGGAGCACCGAGGCTGTTTCCATTGCGGGTATTCATGACTAGGATGCCCTTCCTCGTGGCAGCATCCAGATCCACATTGTCCGCGCCTGTACCTGTAACCTCCTCCAGTCTAGGCAGGCTAGTTCAGACCTTAAGCCACTGAGTCGGGGCCACCTGCAGTGCAGCTCCTCTGACATTTGAGCCTTGATCAGGAACCTTGTCTTGGTTCCATTTCTCTCATCTGCCTAGTTCCCCTCTCTTTTCAGCCCTGGTTTGCCTCCCAGGTGAAACCCAGTTCATGTGAGCCACAGGTCGGTTTCCAACATGTACCAGCCCTTCCCAGCACCTGAAACTTCTCTGCTGCACTGATGACATCAGCAGTGACCTTAGTAGCTGACCAGGGGATAAGGCCTTCACAGTCCTGCTGTTTGGCTATCAGCTCCTCCTTCCACAAGTTCTTCTTCTCCACCACCTGCAGCCCTCCATCTTGCAGGATCTCCCAGCAGCAGGGCGCCAGGCTGTCACTGATGAGTACTTTGCACAGATTTGTGAAGGCCATTGGTGGAGCCAGGCCTTAGTTGCTCTGTGTGGGCAGAAGCACTTAGCTCAGGAAACTGCAGGCAGGGCTGGCTCCTGTGACTGATAGAAGCCATTATTTAACCAGTATCCAGAAAACACACGTACATTTTCCTTTAATGTGTGTATGCATTTGTGTGCACACATATGTACATAGAGAGTATTCCAGTCTTCGTTATTCCCAGTGTCATGAGGAAGGTGATTTTTCTAGTTTTCGTATAGAGGACTATTTACAGCATTAAATATTCTTTTAATGAAAAATTAGCAATAGTGTACATATTATTAGATGTCAGTTCAATGTAAGAAAATTAAAATGCCATAGCTGTTAACTCTTTGTTTCCATATTGACTGGATTTAAGATATATATCACCTAGTTATTATTACATAAATATGCATATAATGCATATCATATATGTACTTTCTATAAAGAAGTTGCTATTAACTATGAATACTATTGAAGAAACAGATTTAAATTGATTTCTTTGTCAACAAAGGCAAATTGGGTGTGTTAGAAGACAAGAATGTTCAATACCAGGACTTCATTTAATTTTTACATGAAAGTTTCAACTGACTGTCCTGAGCAATTTCAATTTTCTAGTCAATCAGAGACCAAATATATTTAGGAGAGTTATATGCTGTTATAAATAACCAGTGCCGTATCTAGATGTATGCTTCTGAAATTTACACAGACATTTAAAGCCTAGTTTAAAACTTTAGCTGATGGGTTTAAAGTAAAAATTCAACATTTTCTGAAAAATGATGCAGGCAAATTTCAAAGCTCAAAGAGGTTACTTTTGTTATATAAATATTGTGTACATATTCTATGACATTTCTGATTAATTCCTTTAAAGATTTTCTCTTTCATTTTGCCATGCCTTTGGAGAATATTATTACATATTAAGAGTGAAAAGTGGGTTTTATTTTTGTAGAAAATATATAGCTATTTTTACTAAGCATTAAATCATAAAAATGATTTATGGGCATCAAATCTGCAACTTAATTTATACTTTTCTGTTTCTTTCCTTTCAGCCCATTGTCCTTGATTGTTATCGCAAAGTTCTAAGCACACCTTCCCTTTATGGAATGAAATGTTATTATGCAGGCTGCTAAGTATTTGGAAGCCACTTGTACCTGACAAGAATGTGACTATGCTCAAATGTATCCATTTACATTCAATAACTTGTACTCCAAGCATTTCATGAGCATTATTCTAGAAATTATTTTTATATAGAATTGGAAACATATTTTAAAAATAATCTTGCAATAATCACCATCTGAGTATGATTATATTAACATTCTCTGCTTATAACTTTTTCATATGGAACTTTTACAGTTGAAAATAACAATCATTAGAACCTAGAGATAAATCATTACTTTTTTTAATTTAACTTATTTTTTTTTTTTTTTTTTTTTTACTTATTCACTTTACATCCTGTTCACTGCCCTCTCTCCCATCCCTGCTCATGGTCATCTCTTTTCACAATCCTTCCTCCACCCCCTCCCTCTCCTTTTAGTGGGTGGGAGGCCCCCCAAGGTATCTTGCCACCCTGCACCTTCAAGTCTCTGGGAGTCTAGGCACTTCCTCTCCCACTGTGGTTAGACACGTCAGCCTAACTAGAAGAGCATACATGCAACATGTTTTGAGATAGCCCCTGCTCCCATTGTTCATGAAGATCAAGCTTCACATCTGCTACATATTGTGTGGGGAGGCCTAGGTCCAGTCTGTGTATATACTTTAGTTGGTGGTTCAGACTCCGAGAACCTCAAAGGTTCAGGTAGTTAACTCTGTCGGTCTTCTGGTGGAGTTCCTATCCCTTTTGGGGTCCACGATTCTTCCTTCCATTCTTCCATAGGAGTCCTCAAGTTCTATCCACTGTTTGGCTGTGGGTGTCTGTGTCTCTCTAAGTCAGCTACTGGGTTGATCCTCACAAAAAACAACATGCTACTGTCTGCAAACATAACAAAGTATTATTAATGGTGTCAGGGATTGCCCATGTGATGGATCTCATGTTGGTGTTGGCCATTCCCACAGTCTCTGCTCCATCCCTTGTCAGCGTTTCTTGAACAAAGGATAAATTTTGGGTTGAAAGTTTTGTTGGTGGCTTGGTGACTTTATCACTCCACTGGGGTTCCTGCCTTGCTATAGGAGGTGGTCTCTTCCTAATGGTGGTTCCTAATGGAGTGATTCACAGCTAAGGTCATTCTCATTGATTCTGGGGTGCCTCCCTTATTCCAGGTCTCTGTTTTGTCCCAAAGATGTCTCCCTCCTCCTCACCCTAGTCAGTTGCAGATGTCCATTCATTTTAGTGGTTATCTGTCCATCTCTCCTGTCCCTGTCCATACCTGATGAAATAAACCATTATTATAACTAACATAAGATCCTATTTTTATATGTGAGAATTTTATCTTCTACTATTTGAATATTTTAGTAAATACATTTATTTACTTAAAATTAGAGTAGTTATCAATACTTTTAAAAACATAAACCCCCAAATTGGAAAAATAAAATCTTGTTATTTGATAACATTACTGCATCCCTCCCCCCAACACACACACACACACACACACACATTGTGGTCTGAAAACATTAGATTATCATGAAATATATATTAGTTTTCCCAGAAACATTTGGCTTTAGATGCAAATATCTTTCATTAATTTGTTGAATCAAAAAGAAAATTCAGAAATATTACCATATGAGATAATTTCTCTAGTTAAATTGCTTGGTGGGCAAAACTATGCCAAAATGCTCTGGAAGTCACTGTATTATTTGTAAAGCATTAGGTGATAGCTAATTTCACAATGTTTACATGTACTTACAAAAATCTTGTATTAAATTAAATTCCAACTGACAAAATTAGTATTTTAAAGGCTGGAGTGATGGTTCAGTTGTTAAAAGCATTGACTGCTCTGCTAGAGGACCTAGTTTCACTTCCTAGCACCCTCATAACAGCTCAACAACTATAACTCTAGGTCCAGGAAGTCTGACACCCTCACACAGATATTCATGCAGACAAAACACTGATGGGATAAGTAAATAAATAATTATAAAATTAACAATTTAGTTAATGAATATATTTCTGAAATTTGAACTCTTAAAATGGCATGTGAAAATGTCTAGACAAAGTTAGAAAATGATAGCATGATTATATAAATTCATTTTAATTATAACTTTTAGTCTTAGTGCTTCATGCATTATCTTATTGCATAATGTTCTGTCTTTACCACTGGAAGCAAAACTTATGGCTGTACAAAGAGCTAAAAGAATGATTCTGATATATACAATTTTTACAGGTCAGAAAATATATTTCTATCTTTGCAAAGATAGGGGAAACTATAAACTCTATGTTAGTTATTTAACATTACTTGAAGTGTAAATACAAATGAGGATTAAGTATTTTGGTAATGACCTTGAATTCAGACACAGCCAGTATTTATATTTAATATGTCAAATTAACTTGAGAAAGTGTACTTTTAAGAAGGTCAACATGATTGTGAACAGAATGGATATCAGCCTATTAGTATGAGTATCCACTTAAATCTCGAGAAAATTAAATTTTTAAAATGAATCAATTGTATCCTGAACATAGAAGCTGACTAATTTTATTTAAATATCAGAGCCAGAAAGGTTGCTCAGGCAGTAAGGGTGATTGCTGTCTCTACGAAGACACGAGCACTGTACTCATTCTCTAGGGTGACAAGAATGAGCTGACTCCCCCAAACTGTTCCCCTAAGCTGAGATGAAATACTGAGACAAAAGAAATGGGTGATGTTACTTCATTTCATTTTATGAAATTCATGGTTAGCTTCAGATATTCACAAGGCAGAACTTAAACTAAGGAGTTGTTGGGGTCCTTGATGAATTAAAGGGAGCTCGCAACCGACCACTCCCTTTTTGAACAAGTCATCTTAGTAACCTGGGTCTCACTGTGGTGCCTTGAAAGGAATAACTGTAAACATTTTCTCCATGCTGATAGTAAATCACGATAATTACAGACTCAGGAGCCAGGATATAACTCTTTGCAAATTGATTGTCCTGAAACCAGCACAATGGAGTAAAAAGTATCCAGCCAGTGACAAATTGACAGCTTACTGATGGCAACATAAGTTTTGACACTTGAGCCCTTAGTTCAGTGAAAAGCAAGATTGATTCCCTGCTTTAAGTGGTCCTCCACTTGGTCTGAAAGATTGAACATGGCTTGTAAAGAAGAAACAGCTTTGAGGGTGGATTATTGTGTCTTAGAAGATTTGATGCCTATTAGACCACCAAAAGGAAAAATTGCAGATGTTAAATGACACAAAGAAAAAAAGAAAAAATTCTATCTGAAAACTTTTCCTAGAATAACCAAGGCATGTATAATGTTTTTGGGAAAACAATCACAATTAGGATGTAGTACCATATTATGCATTTCTTCAATAGAATAAATTGAAGGAGAACTCTAAAATTTGCTCAAATTTAATTTCATGTTACAAATTAAGCACCTTATATAATACAAACCATTGCTATTGTCAAAGTAAAATGTGAACTCAAAAGCACATATGCCTACTTCATCAGATTTTATAGAATCGATAAGTTAATATGGGAATAATTACTGACCTTTTTCTATACATCCAGACCTTTATAGATTATCATGCCTACCACAAGGAAAGATAAAATACGGTATAAAAATGTATAACATTTATAAATGCTGCCAGTAGGTAATATAGTTACAATAGATGTAAGTACTATTTATAACTTAGCTGTACATGAACTGTGAGAGAACATAATCTAGTAGTAAAAAATTAGGGCTGGAGAGAAGGATCCGCAGACACGGGGATGGGCCCAGTGTGCCCGAGGATGTGAGTTCCATGCACGCATCCCACGTTGCACATAATATGAACTGATTTGTGAACATTGTGCTCTCACCTCCACATGTATGCTGTTCTGTGTGCACAAATAGGTGTGTGAGTGTACAGCCAAATAGACAGGCAATAAAGAACGATTTTGAAAAGAAAATTTCCAAATGTTGTATGATTGCACTGATACATTTATTGATAGTTTCCACATCCATTGCGAAGTAACACCTCAAGATTTCAAAATAATTTGGGTTGATAAGTTGTACCTGCGTCTGCTATAATGTAAGTCTCAACAGGCCTTTGCTTTGTAGCTGTACTTGAGAACATAAACATTTTTAATTTGTATGTTTTCTTCATACTCAATAAATGATATAAATTTTCTAATGATGCTATTATCTCAAAAATTTAATATAATATTTTGTAGGAAACATGGGAAACTGGTGTAGACTAAAAGAGGAAAAACATTCAAAACCTGGAATTTGTACTTCAACACAATCACCATTTTTATCTATGGTTTGATTTGGCAAGTACAATATTAATGCATAGATACATATATGACTGGGTATAGAAGACACAATCAGCATGTGGAACTATTTAGATTATTGTTCTCATTAGGATGATTTTGACCTTGACCAGGGAAGGACAGTGTTTTCTTAAACCCTACACTTTCCACACACACACACAAATGTTACTTTAAGTAAACATTCTATCAGTCCTCTTTATCGTTAATAGCAAGAACCCTGCAGTATATGGTACACAAATATTGTGAAATAATGACAGTGAAGCATCTTGATATTTCTAGGTTAAAACAATTGGTTCAATATAATTATCTTTATTGATATCAGTCATATTTCAAAGAGAAAATATAAGTTTCTTTAGTTTTGAGATTTAAATCGTATTTCTGCCTCAAACTGTTCCAATGAAGAGTGAAAGTTCAGTAACCGCAGTGTGTGATATGAACTATTTTCTTTTTCTGCTTTCAGCCTATTGCTTAGGTCATTGGTTAACAATTTGTGTTCAAGAACAACACCTCATTTTTATGTAATTCAGAAATTCAAGTTTATTGCATAAATATGTACAAAAGAAAAGCAATTACAGTTTCTATTCCAAGAAATATAGTTTAAAATACTCCACTTACTCTAAACTGATATAGAAGTTGCTGAAGTAGATAGATGAAGTATACAGTTTCATACGTCTCATGAAGTGAATTCAATTGAAAAATTAAATATACTATGAATTTTTGTAAGCCTAAGCCAGATGGCTAATTAGAAATAATCATGAATTATGTAGCTCATAATTATCAAACTGCTGAAACCTGAGGCGTAGAAAACACACACACACACAAAGAAAAAAAAAAAAAACAAAACCTCAGAAATCTTAGATTAAGTCCACATTGACTTTGAAAACTTTCTGAAAGAAGTCAGTATTGATTCTGTGCTGAGTTTTGAAATGACTTTCCTACATTTGATCCATCAGGTCATTATAAGAAAGCACTGTTAGCCACATGATCATCTCATTTGCAGGCTACAGTTACAATGTGGTCACCTCAAGATTCTTTCCTATTTTCTATTTTTACTTAGGACTTCAGCCAAAGGTAACAGGCAGAGGACATATGCCTCTTGTTTTTCTAACATCAAAATTCATGTTGAGAATGGTCTCTGAAATAATTCTCATATAAACTTCACTGTAGCTACAGAAAAGGAAAAAAAAAACCCATAGATTGACGATAAATTTCTTTACAGATTGCTTTTCTCATTATTACGAATATTGCTCACAGTAGAATCTCAAAGGACATTACAAAAAATTTAAATATATAGTTTGCATTCTTCACATGTAAATAGTCGATTGTGAGTCAATGAACTTTGAGAAGGAAAACAGACAATAACTTTAGAAAGTGCTGGGGGAAAGCAGAAGACTAAAAATTCACTATGTAAAATCATATTTGAGGATTGATTGTCACTTGCAGGACAGTGTAATTAAAGTATTTATAGTTAAATTGAAGAGTAAAATAGCTTATTTATTGTTATGCAATCTATCCTATAAAGGGCATAAATACTCTTCATTCCTGACTGGAAATTACATATATATATATATATATATATATATATATATATATATATATATATATGGAGAGAGAGAGAGAGAGAGAGAGAGAGAGAGAGAGAGAGAAGTATGTAAGCATATGCTACTTTAAATAAAGTAATCCTCAAAAGGAAAGCCATTTTCTAACTTCTGAAAATATTAATAGAGAAATTGAAATTTAAAAATTATAAAAATCACCCTGAAGCTCTATGTGTTTTCTACGTTTCCCCTCCTCTGTCTCCATTTCTTCTGTTTGTTTGTTTTGTCTTATCCCAGATATTGTTTTGTTGTTTTGATTTTGTTTTATCTTATTTTATTACCATTATGTATATGCCAGTTTGTTGTCTAAGTAGAGAGGATTCGGATGGAAGGGAATGGATGGAGGATGTTGAAGAAGCTGGGGGGAATAAAAACCATAATCAGTATATGTACTGGGGAAAAAATCTACTTTCAATGAAAAATAAAAAAAAATACCCTTGTAAATGTGAAAATATATTTTTTATGTTGACTTTTAAAATGAAAAGTAAGTTTATATAAATATCCTTCATCTAAGGGAGTTCCATTCATGTCTTTTCCCAGTGATCAGTATTAAAATGTTCTTAAAATCAAGGCTACTAGACAATTCCATGAATGAAAGCTGAGACACAAACCACAGTTTGACAACAATAATGCCTCTGGAAAGAAAACATTATATGTATAATTGATGCGCAGAAACTTGCTGTATTATTATAGATTAGCCTGGTAAACATTGAAATAAGGATTAAAATAATTAGCCTAATTCTTCCCTCCCAATTGTCATATAATGTGAGAATTAATTAATTATAGGGGTTATAGATACAGAAAGGAGCAGCTTGGATATATGATCAGAAATTATTTTGCTAAGTTGGAATATCCTGAGCTACGCTCTAATTTATTTCTTGCTACTTTATTCATTAGTTACATAAATCTTCCAAAATAACTTATTTCACAGTAATATTCAGAACAATGCCCACAGAAGTCATTAGAATTATGGTTGTCCGGGACTGTGTGTATTGATGTGTTGTTCAGTTTTCTGCAGTACGCAAGTGCCTATAAAATTGTCCTTGATGACAGCAATATACTAAACAACTTATGTCTAGTATAATAGGATTAAAACGCCTCCAATATTACTATGGTAGCACTTTTACTTGGTGTTGTATTTTTTTTTAACTAATTTATGAGAAAAATTTAAATCTCTTAAACACAGGCTGCTAAGTTTATTTTATCTCACAGTAACCTCAGTGTTTAGGTGCTAAATCAATTGTATGTGTCTTTAATGTTTCATACATATAGATATATTTTTCCATTCTCCACTAACTTAGAAATTCTCTCTCTCTTATCTACATTGACTAATAGAATATCCTAATTATATGACATATCACATTATTTTAATGAATAGTCGTGAGTCTCAAACTTAAATAACAGTTCATTTGTCCATTATACCCTAAATAGGATATGGAATAAAAGAGTTTGCTGTGCTTTCTTTTGCTAACTGCCAGTTGAACCATTTGTTGAAAATGCTGTCTTTTTTCCACTGAATGTTTTTAGCTTCTTTGTCAAATATCAACTGATCATAGGTGTGAGGTTTCATTTCTGAGTCTTCAATTCTATTCCATTGACCTACCTGTCTATCTCTGTACCAATACCATGCAGTTTTTATGACTATTGCTCTGTAGTACAGCTTGAGGTCAGGGATAGTCATTCTCCAAGATGTTCTTTTATTGTGGAGAAAAGTTTTCACTTTCCTGGGTGTTTTGTTATTCCAAATGAATTTGAGAATTATTCTTTCTAACTTTATGAAGAATTGAGTTGGAATTTTGCTGGGGATTGCCCCACCTGGTGATCCATCCCACATGCAGACACCAACCCCAGACACTATTGCTGATGTCTAGAAGTACTTGCTGACAAGAGCCTGATACAAGGCTCCTGCAAGGCTCTGCTGTGTCCTGACAAATACAGATGCGATGCTCACAGCCAGCCATCGAACTGAGCACAGGGACCCCAATGGAGGAGTTAGGGAAGGATTGGAGGAGTTGAATGGGCCTTATCTGCTATCAATGTGAGGAGCAGTCCTTGTTCCTGTGAAGGCTTGATGCCCCAGTGTAGAGAAGTGCTTGGGCAGTGAGGCAGGAGTGGGTGGGTGGATGGGGCAGCACCCTTCTATAAGCAGGTTAAGGGAGGATGGGATAGGGGGTTTGCAGAGGAGAAACTGGGAAAGGGACTAACATTTGAAATGTAAACAAATAAAATGTCCATTTTTTTTTTAAAAAAAAAGACACTTACAGTTAAGCCTGATGATATGAGATAGATCTCCTGAATCCACATGGTGGAAGAGAAAAATCAAAGTCCACAAAGTTTGTTCTCTGGATATATCATAGAATGTGTACTTTTACAAGCATAGACCCGCACTGTTAAAAATGAAGCCTATAAATTAAAATAATATGTGATATCTTGGAGTAGAGAGTTCTAACAAGATCCTACCATCAAGTGTTCATAATGATTGATAAGAAGTGTGCTGAAATCTCTAGGAGGCAGCATATCACATTTGATCAAAATCCCATTTGCCTTTAATAAAGATAAGATAGAAAGTGAAAACAGACAAAGTGGGATGTCAAGTCCTTGTTGCTTGTGATGCTAATGATAAAAACAACTCATGCAGCATGTGATGATGACATTTCAAGTCTTGCAGAAGAGGAAAAAAAAGAATTGTTTAGTGATGCTGAGAGCCATCTTGATTCATATGGGAAATAAGTCTTCTATTGCTTTGTTTCTTTGCTTGTTTCATTCCTAATACTATTTAAAAATTATACTCCTGTGTATGTGAGCATGTAAGCTTGTGTGTGTGTGTGTGTGTGTGTGTGTGAGAAAGAGAGAGAGAGAGAGACAGAGACAGAGACAGAGAGAGACAGACAGAGAGAGACAGACAGACACACACACACACACACACACAGAGAGAGAGAGAGAGAGAGAGAGAGAGAGAGAAAGAGAGAGAGAGAGAGAGAGAGAGAGAGAGAGAGAGAGAATATATGAATACCACAGTGCATGTCTGGATCTAAGACAGCAACATACAGGAACCAGAACCAGTGCTTTCCTTCCACCACATACATTCTAGGAATAAAACAGGTAGTCAGGTTTGGCAACAAACATTTGTGAACCAAGTGGATCATGCTACCAGACAGAACTGGCAAGGTTGATCCTGTGAATCTCAGAACTGAGAATTGTAGGAGTGGGTCTATCTCCCTGCCTCACTCTACCTGCTCTGTAACACTTAAGACACCCAACTGAGAGGACCATGACAATTAGTCACAGAGAAAACACTTGAAGCTATATCCCCTTACAAATAAAGCATCACTAGCATATCATATAAGCAAATGGGAAGCATCTATTCCGGGATCCCCCTCTACCTCCCAATGTTTACATAGTCTCTATCCACATAGAATAAAGGGCACAAGTTGTTTCACTGAGAGTCTGAGAGTAACTTACTGTTTCACTTTGGGGAAGTGTTCTCTCTCCAGATGCATTCATTCCTGGACCTTGGACCTGCCTGCTAGGCCAAGGTCACACCCCTGCTGTTGCTTCTTCTGTTGCTGCCATCACTACAGATCTCTTCATGTCTGCCATCACCCATGTCAAGCTGCTGCAGGTATAGGTGTTGTTACTGTAGCTGAGGAGACCCAGATCCTGGCCACCTGCCCTGTGAGAGGGCCGCCCAAACCTCTTAGCTTTCCCAGGAGACCCGTGGAAAACATCAAACATCTGTACTCACTGAATTACCTTGCTGGTTTTGTTTTGTGTTGATTTTTAAAACTAATATTCTTTTGAAAATAAACATGTGACAGTAATTATTCAGAAAATACGAAAATCTGAGTTAAAATATTATGAAAAATAAAATTATAAAATAATGAAAAATATTAAATTAATGCTGGGGAGATGTCTCTGGGATTGTGTGCACATAACACTCATCCAGAAGAACTGAGATGAATTCCAGTACACAGGATTGCTGGCTAACAACTGTCTGTAATCCAGCTTCAGGGACTCCTGTGCTTTGGCCCCTGCATGCACCAATCCTCATATGCACAATAACCACATTGGAAAATGTAAAGGTCTACACAATTTTAAGCATAACAAAGGTATTTTTACATTTTATTACAAAACCAAGATTGGGATGTTTAAGGAAACACATTAAATTTGTAGTGAATATAGTTTATGTTAATGGATTTTAAAATGTTTAATGCTCTGTAGTAAATCTGGTTGGAAAAGTCATTTTCTTTCCCTCCTAGGGAAAAAATGGCTTATGCTTGTTTGTGAATAGGTCAGAGTAAACTATTGTTCTGTAAAAAGTTTAGAAATATGATAGTTCAATTATGCAATAGCTCTGAGAGTCCACAGTGAATGACTGGGTTCACTTTTATATTTAATTGAGAGACTATATTATTATATCTGTGTACCTTTTCTTTCTTTCCTCTGCATCTCTAATTTACTCTTCCAAGCTCCTTTTCAATGTCATGGTCTCTCTCTTTATTCGTTGTCACTGCATGTGTACATGTATATGTTATGTACATATTCCTAAGAATAACCTACTCTGTCTTTACTATGATAACTTTATGTATGTTTTCAGGGCTGGATATTGATAATGAATAATGAATTGTTATTCTCTTTCAGAAAGAAGACTCTTTCTCCCAATTTCTGCATTCTTTACTTGCCTGTAGTACTTTTTGAAAGTTTGGGCAGGTATGAATGAGCTTGTCCCATCTACTCTGACATGTCTATTGTTGTCCTTGCTCAGCTCATATTTATGCAGTCATGTTCATGAGAATTTATGGGTGTTGGATCTCCTAACATTAGAAGGAGGCAGACACAATCTCATAGCAAACTCAGTGAGTCTCTGGCTCTCACAATCTCCCAACCTCATCTCACACAACATTCCCTTAGCCTTAAACACAGGAGTTGTTTTGTAAATATATCCACTGGAATTTGGCTTCACAATTTTGCAGTTTAATTGGTTATGTTTTTTTCTAATAGTATCTATGTGTTGCAAACAGAAGTTCCGTTGATGAGGATTGACTGCCACACTTATCTTGAAGGTATAAAGACATTTACTTAGAATATAATTAGGTATTATATTGATTTAGAAAGGTGTTGAGTAGGTTCTCCTTCTAGCCCACAACCTTAATAGCGATGGGTAGTTGTTTTTTTCAGTAGCAGTCAAGGTTTTTCTCTTGTGAGTTGTCTGTGTTCCTATGGGCATACAGATACGATTAAAACGTGTCTATATATTTTTTTTATATAAATTCACAAAATTTGTTATCATCATTGCTACCAAAGAAAGAAGAGGTGACTTGAAAATAAGTTTTAACTAATTCAATCACACATTCAATTGGATAAAATGAACAATACTAGACATTTATATTCAAGGACAACCAGAGACAACATATACAGGTAGACCTTTGAGTGTGCACAGAAGAGCTACAATAGGAGTGTAATGGTAATAGCTACGTAAAATTATTCAGTATTTTATGATATTTAATATATTGTAGATCAATGGGCAATGAGATCATAATAAGTGGATGAGTAAAGTATCCTCTTGTGCTTTGACTAAGCCTGTTACATAGGCCACCCCACTGATGTGATGGTGAGTCTTTCCAATGTAACTCACAGTCTTCTACGACTTTAATATTCTGTGATATCTAGTATAATTTCAAGACTCTTTGTCGAGAGTATGAGCATATGCTGACCAAGTGAACCTGGGTCTTGGGCTGTGAATAATTTTAACAAAAGCTATTAGAAATATTTGTGGCTGCTTTGAGCTTATGCTCCTGAAGCAGGAGACAAATGAAAAGGTGGATTGTTAACTGGGAAAGAATATGCCTAGGTTTGCTTAAACAATTTCCCTTCAAGGACTGTAAATAACTATAAAGGAACAATTATAGTAAATATGGAAATATTTATATATATTTATATATATATATTTATATAATATATAAATATTTATATATATATATATAAATATGGAAGAAACCTGAGGCTTTTTTGAGGTGTGTGTGTGTTTGTGTGTGTGTGTGTTTGTGTGTGTGTGTGTGTGTGTATGTATGTGTGTGTGTGTGTTTCTCTTTTAATTTCCATCAACAGTCACTAGAGAGTCAACACGACAGTTGGACAAGCAAGATAGTCTATTTAATGCAGCACTCAAGGACTAGTCTTTGGGGAATCTTGATGCAAGTGAGTACCACTTTAAATTTGTACCACAGGTTTTCTATTTGCTTTTCCTTAATCCAAGTAGTGTGGGTTGGATAAATCTTCAGGAAATGAAGCTAGCTAATGTTCTGATAAGTGTAAAGGTAATTGCTGTGCCATACGGAATTAGTTAAGTGGAAGGAGGAAACAGCTACCCTGAGATCCCACTGCTTTACTGTTCCTGATGAGAATACATCAACATCATCGTGCCTTGTGGCAATGGTATTTGGAGGCTTTCAGAAAGATTAAAAAAATAAAAAGTAGGTTGCAGGAAACTTACTGCCAACTTGATAGACATCAGAAGCTTAGATATCTTTCACTGTTTTGTTTCAGGCTTAAGTAAGAGGTTGGCAAGGAGAACCTTGAGTCCAAAAATGATATAACCTTGATATGTGCAACAGTACCAAGCTTTTTATTGTATACATTTGGTGGGGACATTGACTTTCTCTGTGGATCTGGCTATCTGAAACTGGCTAACTACCCACTGACTTCATAACAGTCTTCCTGTCTCCACCTCTCCTCAGGAGTGCCTGGATCACAGGTGTTGAATGAAAATGCAGGAGTCATCTCAAGGGATAAAAAGAAAAGGAAAAGATTATCTGTATCCATTAAATGACCAAGGCTGAGTAAAATGTTTGCACGTTGTTCTGAATAACCTGTCCCAATGTAGGAGAAATTTCAAGTATTCTTTTATAGCTAAATAGCAAAATCAAAAGTCATAAATTGAGGCCAAGAAGCACCTAAAGAAATGTTCAAAATCCTTAGTCATCAGGGAAATGCAAATTAAAACAACCCTGAGATTCCACCTCACACCAGTCAGAATGCCTAAGATCACTGAAAGGGTTTTTAACCCCATAGTAAGAACAAGAATATCAACCAACCAGACCCTCCAGAGCTCCCAGTGACTAAACCACCCACCAAAGAGTACACATGGCCCCAGCTGTATATATAGCAGAGGATAGCCTTATCTGGCATAATCGGAAGAGAAGGCCCTTGGTCTTTCAAAAGATTGATGCCCCAGTGTAAAGGAATGACAGGGTGGGGAGGAGGAAGTGTGTGGATGGGAGAGCACTCTCACTGATGCACGGGGGGGGGGGGGGGGAGGAGTATGGGTTAGGGAGTTTTCAGAGGTGAAACTAGGCAGAGGATAACATTTGAAATGTAAATAAATAAAACAACCAAAGGGAGGGGGGACTCTCAGGTGACAGCAGATGCTAGCAAGGATGAGAAAGAGAAAAACTCCTCCATTGCTGGTGGGATTTCAAGCTAGTACAACTGCTCTGGAAATCAGTCTGATGGATCCTCAGAAAATTGGACATAGGACTATCTGAATATCCAGCTATACCACTCCTAGGCATATAACCAAACGATGTTCCAACATATAACAAGTACACATATTGTACTATGTTCATAACAGCCTTATTTAGAATAGCCGGAAGCTGGAAACAACTCAACTGAGGAAGGGATACCGAAAATGTGTAATAGCTGGACTACGACTTCATGAAATTTGCAGGCAAATGGATGAAACTAGAAAATATCATCCTGAGTGAGGTAACCCAGTTGCAAAAGAACATGCATGATATGTACTCACTGATAAGTGGATATTAGGAAAAAAGCCAGGAATACCCAAGATACAACTCACAGACCACATGAAGCTCAAGAAGAAGACGAAAGTCTGGATGCTTCAGTCATACTTAGAAGGGGGAACAAAATAATCACTAGAATGAGAGGGGAGGAGTAACTTGGGAGGGAGAAAGCAGGGAGGGAGAAAGCAGGGAGAGGGGGGAAAGGTGAACAGGATCAGGTGTGGGAAGAAAAATGGGAGATGTATAGAGGGGTCAGGAAATTGAACAGAGGTTTATAGTGGAGGATGGAAAATGGGGTATCCACCAGAAAGTCCCAGAAGCCAGGAAAGTAAGAGGCATCAAGGACCCAACAGGGATAACATTATCTGAAATGCCTAACAAGGGAGACAGAACCTGGAGAGACTATATTCAGAGGTTAGGTTATCTACCCACCCATCTGAAAAACTTTAATCCAGAATTATTCCTGTCTAAAGGAAGCAGGGACAAAGAGTGGAGCAGAGACTGAAGGACAAGCCATCCAGAGACTGCCCTACCTGGGGATTCAGACAATATGCAGCTACCAAACTCAGAAACTATTGCTGATGCCAAGAAATGCTTGCTGACAGGAGCCTGATATAGCTCTCTCCCGAAAGCGCTCTTCCAGAGCCTTACCGGTACAGACTCAGATGCTTGCAGCCAACCATCAGATTGAGCACAGGGACCCCAATGAAGGAGTTATGGGAAGGACTGATGGAGCTGAAGGGGTTTGCAACCCTATGGGAAGAGGAACAATATCAACCAAATAGATGCCCCAGAGCTCCCAAGGATTGAACCCCCCAAGGAAGGATTACACATGTAGGAACACATGGCTTAGCTGCATTTGTAGTAGAGAATGGCCTTATCTGGCATCAGTGGGAGGGGAGGTCTTTGGTCCTGTGAAGGCTTTATGCCCCATCATAGGGGAACGCCAGGGCAGTGAGGTGAGGTGGTAATGGGTGGGTGGGTGGGGAAGCACACTTTAGTGGGGGGGGGCAGGAAGATAAGATAGGATGGGGGATTTGCGGAGGGGAAACCAGGTAGGGGGATAAATTTGAAAATAAAATTTGAAAATAAAATTTGAAAATAGCCAATAATATATAAATAAAAAAGAATTTAAAATCATTTCCATCAGTAAGAAAACACAGCTAACCTATGAACAGAATATGTGTTTGTTTGTTTGTTTCCTGGAATATAAAATAAATGGGACCATTTACTTGCCTTTAATGCCTCTAAATATTTATCATAAACAAAATCATACATACAATATTCTCAGTGAAATAAGACGCTAAATTAATAATGGGAAGACAAACAAATTTCCAATCGTTTTATAGAAAGTAGTATATGAAAATATACAATGGTACTCCATTATATAAATGTACCACATTTTCTGTATCCATTCCTCTGTTAAGGAACGTCTGGGTTCTTTCTTCTGGCTATTATAAATAAGGCTGCTATGGAGATAGTGGAGCATGTGTCCTTATTACAGGTCGGAGCATCTTCTGGGTTTATGCCCAGGAGTGATATTGCTGGATCTTCCAGTAGTACTATGTCCAATTTTCTGCGGAACCGCCGGATGATTTCCAGAGTGGTTGTATCAGCTTGAAATTCCACCAGCAATGAAGGAGTGTTCCTCTTTCTCCATATCCTCGCCAGCATCAGCTGTCACCTGTTTTTGATCTTAGCCATTCTGACTGGGGTGAGGTGGAATGTCAGGGTTGTTTTGATTTGCATTTCCCTGATTATTAAGGATATTGAACATTTTTTTAGGTGCTTCTCAGCCATTTGGTATTCCTCAGTTGAGAATTCTTTGTTTAGCTCTGTACCCCATTTTTAATAGGGTTATTTGTTTCCCTGGAGTCTAACTTCTTGAGCTCTTTATATATATTGGATATTAGCCCTCTGTAGGATTTAGGTTTGGTAAAGATCTTTTCCCAATCTCTTGGTTGCCTTTTTGTCTTATTGACAGTGTCCTTTGAAGGTTCTATGCTGCAGTATAGGGGAAAGCCAGAGCCAGGAAGTAGGAGTGGGTGGGTTGGTAAGCAGGGGGAGGGGAGAGGAGAGAGGGGAAAAGGGAAAGGGGAGAGGGGAGTTTTGGAGAGAAAACTAGGAAAGGGGCTAATATTTGAAATGTAGATAAAGAAAATATCTAATAAAAAAAGAAAAAAAAGAAACCTCAAAATAAAGAAAGATAAAAGAAACTGACATCAAGATTTTAAGTAACCACTCAAGAATCAATGAATAGATTCAAATAAAAAAAAAGATTTTAGCACATGCAAAAAAAGACTAACCTAAAATAATTAAAATACTTTCTTATATAATCCACATAAAGAGGAGGGAAATCTACCTAAATCAATCATAAATAATGAAAAAAAGAAATAACAAAGTTAAATATAGGGAGAATATATCAAGAAAATTTTAATGAAGTATCAATAGAGCAAATTAATTTAAAAACTTTGAATTAATATGGTGGTGTGAGTGATACTGGATACGCTAAGCTTCTGTATTTAAATACTTTTACACTAGTTGATGGATCTGTTTTAGGGAGGGTTAGTAGGTGTGTTTGGTTGGTGGAGGTATGTAACTGGGGATAAGCTTGGAGGTTTTAAAAGCTCAAGTTATGCCTAGCCTCTCTGTCTCTCTTTGCCTTCAACATGCACATTACAATGTAAGTGCTCCAATACTGGTGTAGTGTCATGCCTTGCTGCTGCCATATTCCCGATTATGATGTTCATAGACTCACCCTCTAAAGCCCTATTTAATTGCTTTCTTTTATAAGTTAACTTTGGTCATGGTGTTTCTTCACAGCAATAGAAAAGTAATGAAGACAGTCAGTCAATATAATTGAATAATTCTAGCCAAAGTAAAGGGTGAAAAAAAGAAAACCCCAATTCAAGATTGAAATAGGAAACATGCAATTAAGATGTGGGCAATATAACAAGAAGTACCACAAACAATATTGACCACATAAAACTTTGACAATAAAAACAGAATAAAGGTGCTAGAGAGGTGGCTCTGTGGTTAAGGGAATCTGTTGACCTTAAAATTGACTCAGGGTTTGTTTACCAGTACCAACATAGCAGCTCACAAACATCTGTAACTACATCTCCACTTGTCTCTATTGCAGGATTTTCAGAAAAACAAAGTTTGCTTTATATTTTTTCTTAAAGGCCAAGACTGAAATGCATGCTTTAAATTATAATTACATGATTAGACTTATTAAAAACTACACAAACAAGCTTCTGGAATCTCCACCTGTCTCTGACATCCAACCCTTCTTCCCAGATGTTCCCCGAGAATTTGGCATAAGGATTGTATAGCACAGGCATCAGTTGCAGTTTGGAAGCCGATCTGATATGTTTTATTGCATTTTGACTTGCTGTGTCTTGCATGATGAGACCGAGAAACCAAAGTACACGTAGCAAGGAAACTAATAAAGTACAGACACATGGGAAGACACATGGAAATCAATTGGGTTGTGTGCATTCTTAAAAAAGGGATCAATTATTCAACAACCTGGACTCTCTGCATGTTTATTATGTAGAACTCAGTGTGTGGAATAGTAGCTAGCCTAGGTAGGCAGACTCTGCAGGCTAGGAATCTCATGCTGTGATCATCCTTGGTGTGGTGGCAGCAGGAAGCTGCAGTGATAGTTTTTATACACAATAATCACTTTTATTCATAAACACTCATATTCAGACAAGAGGCAAACATTGTCATTAACCTGAGAAAGGCGTTGCAAATTCATATGGTTCTGAAACACTGGTGATTGACATAACTTTGGTCCTGTCAATACTCATTAACTCAGAACTTCATTTGCTGTCCACCGACTCCTCAGATAGCCATCTAGCTACTGCCTCATTTGTCCTACATAAATTTCTTCATTTTCTGTCCATGCAAATATGTCATCAACAATAAATATCCCCTTAATAAGGTTTCATTCTTTCTGTTCATCTTTTTATTTATTTATTATTATTCTTTAATCTACTTTTTACAGTCCAGTCATTATCCACCTCCATATTGAATCTCTAACTGTTCCTCATCCCATAACTCCTCCCCCCCCCCCATCTCAGAGGATGCTCCTACCCCAAGTCTCTCTAGGGTTAGGTGTGTCTTCTCTAAGGTCAGACAGATTCCACCTTACACTAATCAGAATGAATAAGATAAAAAGCTCAGGTGACAGCACATGTTGGTAAGGATGGGAAAAAGAACACTGTTCCATTGCTAGTGGGATTGTAAACTGGTACAACCACTCTGGAAATCCAACTGGAGTTCCCTTGGGAAATAGATCTACCTAAATATCCACCTACACCACTCTTGGCAATATACCCAAAAGATGCTCCACCATACCACAGGGACACGTGTTCTACTATGTTCATAGCGGCCTTGTTCGTGATAGCCAGAAGCTAGAAACAACCCAGATGCTCCATTCTGTTCATCTTTGTGAAATTCCATTCTTAACAATTCTAATTTTTCAGAAATCAAAGCTTAAAATAGAGATGTATATCTAGTAAACATTCTAAGAATAAGCAACTGCTAAACTTGATATCTGCACCCTCCAAAGCCTGTAGGATGTCACAGCAAAGGGGACATAGTGAAAGTAGTGGGCATGGGGTGGCAGTGTTGGGTGCTTGACAAAGTTACATTACAGAAAATGTTTAGCTTGCAATCATGAACACAGCTGTAATGGATGACTGCTCATGACTGGTCCTTCAACATCCCATAATGGATGGAGAAGGTTCTGAGAAGCATCATGCTTCATGAAGAGTTATTGACTCTTAATTGTTGGTTTCAATTTTTCTTAATAAAAGAAATTAGAAATAAAAATTCTAGTGATCGCTACTCCACCAAACTCAATGACTGTTTCCTTTTTCTCTTGTGATGCAAACACAAGAAATAAACAAAACTGTTAAATAAACAACAAATCTTGGAGGTTCCACATAGTTTCCTTCCTGAAATGTATTTCCTTAGTTTAAAACAAATCACTCTTCTCTTGTCTTGTACTTCAGATCCTTTCTTCTTAGTAAGTCTTGACAGATTTCACCTTTCTTCATGACCTTTGCATACTAGAACGGCACAGAACATGCACATCATATCATTCATGTGATAGAAATGTAATCCTTCCAACCTCATGAATAGATTAATGTGAGAACTATCCTTATGAATGAATTAGTAGATTAATGAGGGCTCCATCCTCATGAATAGATTAATATCACTCTTGTAGGGTCAGGATCCTTGTAAGAAAATAGATGTGTCACAGACTGAAGCTCTCTTATTATCTTGCTATGGGATTTTCTCATTGCATGCAATATAAAAACATGTCCTGTTGTCAAGTCTAAACAGGGCCTGTATTTTATCCCTTGTATTCTGCAAGTCCCTGAACTGTTGTTCCACTGAGCTTTTACTATCAGTAAAAGATCCAGTATAAGGTGTTCAGTTATAGCTATAAAAATAAAGTAAATATATTTTTAATGTGAATATTTTTATATATAGTATATAAAACAGTACCCCACCAATAACAAATTCGATAAATATATTAGTGGCATTTAAAAAAATTTGACTATCAAAACTTTCTATAACATCTTTGGTCAAATGAATTCCATTGTTATGAAATAGATGTTTCCAGCTAGTAAACCCGCACACTGAAGTTCTACAACCTTGAAAGAAAGTTTGCTTTCATTCTACACTTTAGATACTGAGAACAAAAATAAAATCGTTTTGAGTGTTTGAATCAATTTGATGATAATTGCCACATGCAAGCCAGTGGAATTATTAGAGATTTCTTGTGGTCTTAACCTGTGCTACTTATCACAATGCTGTCAAGATCCTATTATGTTGTAGAGTGCAGTAGTCTATACTTCACCTTCGACCCGCAATAAAATTCTATAGGAAATAGATTGGAATTTTTATTCACTTTTTAAATCCATTTATCCACAAACAGCTATTTTTATCTTTCTACCTCTTGGCCACTGGAAATGAAGATGAAATAGATGGACATGCAATAACTCTACCTAAACCTTGCTTTTAAAAAGTATATAAATTAATATCCAGAAGCAGATCTGCTCAAGAATATAATAAGTCTATGTTCAATGTCTTGAGTGACCTCCAGTTGTTTACAAAAGTTTCAGTTTGTCCACATTCTCACTGGGTCTTGTTACTCTTTTGATTCATTTTTATTCTTGTGTGATAATGGGTGTAAATTCATGTCATTGAGGCTTTTATTTACATTTCATTGATAAGTTGTTTGAGCATGTATTCATGTTCGCTACATGTATGTTTTTAAAAATTAAGAGCTTGAACTCCTTCACCTGTGTTTTAATCTGTCATAGTAATGCATTTTTGGCTTGATAATTGGATGATTTCTTTAAATATATAAATATTACAGCCTTATCAAGTATATCACTAGCAAGTGTTCTATTTACCTTATTGTCTGAGTGTTTACATTCTGAAATGCCTCTTATGATGAACTGAATATTTGTTCTTTACATATCAGTTGCAAGTTCCTAGACAAACTGCATGGGAAATAATGGCTTGTTATAGCCTTCAGTTGTTAAATATTATGTATTCTTATGGTTCTGACGGAAGAATAGAGCATCCTGCAGAAGTTTCTCTGCCCTAAAAAAATCCCGTGTTTCACTTACTCCAAGTTCTTTCCCCTCCAGGCTTTCTGGTCATTTTCTAGCCTCTATGACATTGTCTTTTCTAGAATAACATACACTTAGAAATAAATAATGCACAATATCCTCAGATTGACCACTATTTTTTAATAATTCACTTTTGTTGCCCCCATTCATCTACATTCTTAAAAGACCAAGGCTTTTTTATCAAAAAATACACAGAACTGAGTCATTTGGTGTTTTCCGCAAAGTAAGTTATGTTCTAAAGAATACCCACCAACTTCCATCACAAAATTTAGTCTCAGATAATATAATAAGTTTCCCAAGTGAATCTTGTTTTAAAAATAGAATACTCTAAAAAGCAACAATTTTCTCTACTCTCAGAAACAAAATAACATTTTACTCCAATAATTATTTTCAAATGTGATAAAAACCCTATGAATAAAGCTTAGGGATATATCTCCCTCACCTTCACACCAATGCTTTGGCCTTTTTGCCTTACTGCTCTATCCTGAATTTTCAGCATTTTGATAGTTATAATTCTCATTTTCCTACCTAACCTTACCCCAATTGTTTTTTGACTTTAGCAAAATGGGTTTTCATGTATCTACCTGTCTGTCTTCACTCTCTGTGGTATAGTGAAACCCATTTCTTTGACAGAACAAAGTATAATCTATCACTGTAGCTTTCCTGGCTCACACAAAGTATAACTGTTTCACCATACCATATGCAAACATTTATTTTGCCAGTGTAGTTAGCTTTTACAATTCTTAGGATGGGTGAGAACATTGAAACTCTTCAATGCCAGACCTGAAGCTTGAACTGTGTGAAAGTATATAACTCAAGAAATTCTATTTAACTTGATTCCTACTACCCCATATGCTGTATTTCTCATTCCAAAGTGAGGAATCAATGCTACATCGAAACTAATGGGGAAAAACACATTTTTTTTTTCTTATAAGACTTTTATAAATTTGGTTTTCATGTTTAGGACTTTTAAATATTTTGTTGTAATTTTTATACATGATGTAATGTAAATGTAGAACTCCATCCCTCTGTATTCAGAAGCCTAACATTTCAAATAAAATTTGTTTAAAAAATTAATATGCTTTTCTAGTTCAGAAATGTGAAATAACTTAAAGGCATAAAAGTAACAGTATGTTATGATCATTCTTATTTCCAAAGGTACGTATTTACTTTTGAGTGACTAAGATATATCTAGAAAGATCAATACTATTTTTGAGTGACTAAGATATATCTAGAAAGATCAATACTATTTTATACATTAGAAATCTTTATTTTTTTAAAAAAGAGGTAGTAAGTTGTAACACATAGTAAGTAGGCACAGACATAGATAAACTTAAATTAGATAAGAGTTTAATATTTTACCAAAATATTTTGAAAATGGCAAACTAAACATAAAAATATTTCCTTTCTTATCAAGTTATTTTATCGTATTATTTTTTTCTCTAAGGCAGTTTTCTTGTCCCAATCTCAATTTCCAATATTCCTGATGCTTCAGAGAATTTAAAACCTTGAGAGCAAGGGATATATTGCATTAATTTTGATATTCACAGAATGAGTAGAACTCACACATTCCATTACCTGAAGCAATTCAGATGGGTTTTTATTAAACATATAGTTATTTTTACCAGAATTATTTTATAAGGTCATTCAATAACTCTAACCAATAAGGATAGCCACCCAGTGAATTGTTATTTAAAATGCTTCACTTTATTTAGAAAGATGACTGTAAGCAGAAAATGCATCAAAAATATTTAATAGATGGGGCATTTTAGTAGTGGTGGAGACAGATGAGAATATACTACCTAATTTTGAATTCTATTGCCAAGCTATAAATCACATAACATAGCTACAATTAAATGGGCGAATTTGATTGTTATGCAGTGAATTGGGGAACTGAATGATAGTAATTAAATAATCTTAGAGGAGAGCAAATGGATCCTATCTGATACTCCCATGTCTGCTTCTTAGCAACCCTTTCTAAAACAGTTTCTATGGCACTAAATCAAGTTAATAGTTCAGAATATGACTCTTCCTACTATGAGGTCTGCAGGATTTCTTAGGTAATATACTTAAGTGTGTGTTCCAAGATATTAAATCCTGAGTAACCGCTCCTAAAATGCTTCAGAGCTCAATACTGATGTCAAATGTTAATCAAAATCTCTTGGCAAGTGTAGAATTTAATGGAATTTCTTTGTTCTTGAATTAAAATAAAAAAATGTGTCTCTGAACTATAAGGGAGACTGACTTATTAGAGATACATTCTCTGGCATTCATTAAGAAAGGTCAATGTGTTACATGAAATGAAAGCTGCTCATACAAGCGGGTGGCATTAGGTAGGTAGGTAGGAGCATTAACCTTATCATTCAGTGAATCTAATTGATTTGACCCTCTCAGCCTTTGACAATAAAAAGTAAGGATTTTTAATATTTTTTCAACCAAATTAAAAAAAAAAAGCACCTCTACCCATCTTAGCTCATGATCTCTGAGAATCTTTTAAGAGTTTTAAAACTTGACTTGATAATTTTTATTGACTTTTACCTAGCTTACTTTTCTTCTTCCAATTCATGAAGTTACATAGAAAAACGGCAGGGGGAGTGGTTTTGTGTTATGTTATAAAATAATATTTGAATTTTGAAAAAAAAAATCTCTAGGATTTTGACTCAGATGATGTCTGGGGCTAACGTTACAACTCAGTGGAACTATTTGTCTAGCATTCAAAGATTATTAAGTTCAGGCAGCTAAAGAGAGGGGTCAATGGTTAAAAGTACAGGAGGCTCTTCCAGAGCTTGTGTTTGCCATCAGAGTCAGTTCCATTGTGTTGCTCTGGCAAGATTCAGTACCTGCTCTTCCTAGTGCTACAGGCAGTGAGGGGGAAGGTTCAGCTATCCAGATTACTGGAGTTGGAAGGGTGGGCAGGGGCAGGACATCATACCACACCCAGGCTACCTCACAACTCTCCCACACTCTCACACTCTGTGCTGGCTCACTTGCACCCATCAATAGGATCAGATGTCCCTCACTTACACCTCTAAGGTCTGGTTAGTCAACTCCTCCAAGACCAGGGTCAGTGCTGTCCAGGAGAGGCATAAGGTCAGCTCTCCCAAGTGCTGCAGTTGGTGAGAGATTAGGCTATCTCTCTTGTATCCATGACCCTGCGGGCAGCTTTCCTATCTGCCAGAGTTGGTGAGAGTTGCAAAGGGAATAATTATCCCTGTGTCCAAAATACTCTAAGACAGCCTCGTTTCAGGGCCTGCTCTGCCACACTCATTCCAAAATCCATCATCAGGGCCAGCTCCACTAGGCTGCTTGGGCACGACACAGTTCCTGCTCTCCCAAATGTAGCTGCAGATGAGGGATGTTCCCAGCTCTTCAGAGTACCTCACCCAGCGAGAGAAGAGGTCAGGCCACTTCTGCACAGGGAGCCACATGGTTTCTGAGAGTTTGCCCCATCAAGAATTTTCCCATATTTTCTAGTGGTAATCTCAGCTATGGACACTAACAGGGCCCTCGCTGCTGTGCATCCATAGACTCAGACATGGTTCTCAGAAGTAGTTCAGGCTGGGGCCTCACTATGGTCTCAGCTGCCAGGGCTGGCCACTCACAACAGCCTACTCCTCTCCACCCTAAGTCTCCAGTTCCATCTCTTTTCATAAAGCCTAAGCTGCTCCACTTCTCTTTCTCTCCCATCTATACACGACATATGCCCACACTATGGTAGATTCTGCTACAGGCTGGACACCTGGCTGGCAGGTCCCAGTATGACATCACCCATCTCAGGTACATTTTCTGTGGCAGCAAGTGGTATCTATGGCCCACCAGTACCAGAGGGCAGATCTATGGGTGGCATGATGGTCTACAAGTCTCTGTCCTGGTCCTACTGGGCTACACTGCATGGATTAGATTGGATTGGATTGGATTAGATTTGACTTTTATGAGTCCTTGACCTAAAGAACTTGGGCACCAAGCCAGGCAATTTATTGTTGAAAACGTATAATTTTGAATTAGATTCTGTCTATAGTATAGAGTTAATATTATATAACTCCAAACAATTGTGCTATTATAAGTAAAATTCTGCTCACTATATAGTGTGGGTTGGGTTTTTTTTTCTAATTTCTAAAATAATCTTGGCTTTTTATTGGCTTTTATATGTTTACATCTACATTCAAGCATTTTTAAATTTTTTAGTCATTTAAATTCTTCAAATACAACACCTGATCTCACTTCCTGTCAGTAATTTCACTTCTAGTATAATTAAGTGAAGTCTTTTCTGGATGTAGAATTATTTAAGCTAAAAGGATTTAATCTGGTTTATAATTATCTTTTAAAATATTCATGCTAAGTGACACATGCCTTTAATTTCAGCACGGGGGCAGTAGCAGATGAATCTCTGGAAGCTGAAGCCCAGCCTGGTCTCCAGAATGAAATCTTATCTTAAAAAAAAAAAAGACACACACACACACACACACCACAAACCCAATATACACATTCCACACATACCACCACACACCATACACACACACAGATACACACACCACACAAAAACACAATATACACATTACACACACACAAATAAACATACACACACCACATCACAATTCCTCTGCCACACACCACACACACACACACACACACACACACACCACAGATTTCAGGAACTCTGTTTTGATTTTTTGAATACAAAATGTCATGAGGCCTAGGTTGGTAGACCACAGCTGATGGTGGCTTCTTCCCAGCATGTCTGAGGTACTGGGCTCAAGCCCGAGCTGTAAACCAACAAGTAGCACCTTGCTATTACTTCTAACTATCGTCTCATTTAAGTGACTCCACAGTTAGTTGTTTGTTTGTTTGTTTGTTTTTTAATTGTTACTTCAAAAACAAGATGATCCTAGGAAAATCCAGAGTATCTTTATTTGCTAGTAAAGTTATCCCTTCTATACCGTTGTTCTCATAAAACTTAAATTTGTATTGTCAAAAAAATTAAAACTGAAAAGAATTTAAAGCAACAAAGAAAACAATTTTTTCCTTAACTGAAAATTTTATAGTGAATATATTTTAAAAATGTTCTGGGTTGAAAAAAACAAGCCTCACCACAGTAAAACGGAAATGTTATTAAAACGAATGTATAGAATGAAGAGTAAATACACAGGTGTGCAAACCCTACCGGGTACTATTGAGCCTTGTTCTGTTACAAAACCTTCAAACTTCTTTCATAAATATAGCCTCACAGCTCTTGCAGCAACCACATCTAATTGTAAAGGTATTAATATCTATATGACTACATAACATTACTTGTTACTTTATTTTATGTTTTGTGTATGTGTGTTTTCCCTGGATATGTTTTTACACCATGTGTGTCTGATGCCTGATGACGCCAGAAGAAGGTACAGGATTCCTTGGAACTGGAGATACAAACTATGTGAGCTACAATGTATGTCTTGTGTTAGACCTGGGTCCTCTGTAAGGGCAGCCAGTGCTCTAACCATTGAGCTTCTCTCAAACCCTCTATATTTGTCCTTTTATAATATGTTGCTTTATCCTAATTTCCTCTTTGTAGTCTTAATTTTTTCATCCTTTTTAATTTTTTAGGTGTTTATTTTCTTTTATTGGATTGTTTTCTTTATTTACATTTCAAATGTTATCCCCTTTCCTGGTTTCTCCTCCGGAAACCACCTATAACATCCCCCCCCCCAGCTTCTATGAGGGTGCTTCCCAATCCCACAAACCCACTCCCACCTCCCAGTCCTGGCATTCCCCTACACTGGGGCATAGAGCCTTCACAAGCCAAGGGCCTCTCCTCCCACTAATGCCTGACAAGCTATCCTCTGCTACATATGCAGCTGGAGCCATGGGTCCCTCCATGTGTACTCTTTGGTTGGTGGTTTAGTCCCTGGGAGTTCTGGGTGGGTCAGGTTGGTTGATATTGCTGTTCTTCCTATGGGGTTGCAAACCCCCTCAGTTCCTTCAGTCCTTTCTCTAACTCCTCCTTTATTTTTTTCTGCACAATAAAATCTTTTTTTTGTGCTCAGCCCTCTGATGTGTGATCAGGATAATTTTAATAATTACAAGTTCATTTTCTTACAATGCCTCCCTGATTCATTAGTTTATGTGGTCCTACTCTTCAGCAATTTGCTTACCACAAAAATTATGGGGCTATTTTACATTTAAAACATTTTTTTTCTCAGTTTGCCTGCCTGTTGCTTCAGAATTAATTGACTTTCTTGTCTTTATAATATAAAATAACCAAACATTTAAATTAATTTAATTATAAGCAGAGTTCTGCCATTTGATTTTTGAAACAAAGGTAAAATTGACCCTTATTATTTATACAAATTGAGATTTTCCAAATTATGTTCTCCTTGAACAACTTGCCCAAATGGACTGCTATTAAAATGATAGAACTATGTAAGAAGCTACATGGCCCATTAATCTCACACCTACATAAGGTGACTCTCCATCACCTTATGAGGCATACTATGCTTGTCTGTCTTTTTGTCTCTGACATGTCATGTTTTCTCACTGGTTTTCAGATCTTCCTCTTTCTTGCTGATTTTAGCATTTTGAACTTTATTTTTTGGTGTAATTTTCTTCATAAGTGTTTGGTTTGCATTTTATTGAACCCCTTTGTTCTTTATGTTTACAGTTTTCATTGTACATGAAAGGTATTCTATCATTAAACTTTTGCTTTCCAGGAACCAGTTTTTCAGAGAAGACTATTGTACATTTATTATACTTGTTTATGCTGCTGAATGTATTTCTATTTCAGTCTTCATTTTATTTTTGATATGTTGTAGATCATTTAAATTGTTAGGTATTCATGTTTTATGATACAGTATTAAGTAAATACATTATAACATGAATATGATATACATGTGAGGGCTAAGCCAAATCTTATTTATTTATTTTCCACATGTTCAGAAAAGAAATAGGCCTCCAGAAAAAGTTAATTTGTAATATCCATTTATTTTATTGTCAAAATATGAATATTGTTTATTTTCACTTAATCACAGCCAACTATATCATATAATATCAAAACACTCATTAATTATATGTCTTACATTATTTGTTTTGTGTGTGTGTGTTTGTGCATGGAGGGTACATATGTCTATATCAGAGCCCAACTATGTAGGAATATGTATTGAAATCAGGTCAAGAAACAGAGTTTGTATTTGATTTGATAAGTATATCATACTTGAACTGCCATTTGATCATAGTCATAACTCTTCATTTTCACTTTTTTTCTCATTGTTTTCCCATTTTTTACATTGTGTGTATTCTTTTGGTAACCTTTGTTATATTTCTTTTTTTTTTTTATTCATTTTACATATTGATCTCTGTCCCCCGTCCCAGTTCCCCCATCCCACAGTTCTGTTCCCCTCCCTTTCTCATCTGAGAAATGGAGCAACACCAAACCTCCACCCTGGTTAGCCCCCACCCTGGCACATCAAGTCTCTCCAGGCCGGGGCTCTTCTTCTCCCACTGAGGATCAGAAGATCAGCTAAGACCAGTGAAACATTGCAAGGCATAGTAATGCAAGATCATCCTCTCTCTCTCTATTTTTGGAGGGGGGGCTTGGGAGAGACAGAGAGAGAGAGAGAGAGAGAGTTTTTTTTCAGCATTGTAGTATGATTGACCATGGCCTGAGGATATGTTTAGGTTACTGCAAATTCTATACTGCAATATTGCCATAGTTTCATTGAGTTTTTATAGTAGCAGAATAAAGAAAGTCAGAAATTAAAACATTTTATATTCTTTTTAAAATTGATATTTTCTTTATTTATATTTCAGGTGTTTTCCCCTTTCCAGGTCTCCTCTTCAGAAATACCCAATCCCATTCCCCATCCACCTGCCTCTATGAGGGTGCTTCCACATCTACCCACTCTTGTCCTCCCATTCTGGCATTCCCCTATACTGGGGCATTGAACACCCTCAGGCCCAAGGGCCTCTCCTCCCACTGATGTCCAACAATGCCATCCTCTGGCACATATGTAGCCAGTGACATGGGTCACTCCATTTGTATTCTTTGTTTGGTAGTCTAGTCCCCAGAAGCTCTCGTGGGTCTGCCCTTTTGACACTGTTGCTCCCTCTGTGGGGCTGCAAACCCTCTCAACTCTTTCAGTCCCTTCTCCAACTCCTCCATCTGGGACCACCAGCTCAGTTCAATAGTTGGCTGTGAGCTTCCACCTCTGTATTTGTCAGACTCTGGCAGAGCCTTTCAGGAGACAGCCATATCAGGCCTCCATCAGCAAGCACTTCCCAGCATCCACCACAATGTCCAGGTTTGGTGGCTGTTTATGGGATGGATCCCCAGGTGGGGCAGTATCTCAGTGTCTGTCAGCTTCTACGTATACTCTTTCCAAACATACCATGCCCTATCAAGCTTCTCCAGTAACACATCACATGACTTCTCATATGTCTGCTTCAGCAAAACATTTTCTCACAAGACAGGGTCTAGAAAAACATCACATGACTCAAATGAAGTTCTAAAGAAACAAGAAATTTCCACTTCATGTTTCTGTTTTTGTTTTTAAAATTTTTTCCTCAAAAATTAAAAATCTACACAAAATAGAAAAAAAATTATGAGAACCATAAATCTAGGACTTTACATTATATTTTAAATAAGCTGCTTATGTAAAATATCTAAACACTAGTCTAAACAAACATCCTTAAATTTAACATCAAGATAGAACTATCAAACAAAAACAATCTTGAATTTTTATCAAAATACAAAACAAATTTCTATCACTAAACAATAGTGAAATAAAACTGTTAAATTTCTATCAGTATATATTAATCCAAGACAAAGTAAAATATTTAAAACTAGTATATTCAACATTTTGTTAAAAATACTATTTTATCATTTTGATCATTATTTCTTTATTTTTGTTATTATTATTATTTTATTTTCCCCATCTGAAGTTTGTTTCCTCTCTGAAAATAACCAATAAAAACTAAGCATTCTAGACCATAATAACTATAACACATCACATTACTAAAACCATTGCGGGAAGTGGTGAGGTCACAGGCCCCATGCCCCATGAAACCCACTTGTTTACTGCCTTCCCCGGGCATGCACAGTGAGGCTGCATGTGTGGGCTGCCTGCCAGGCTGGACAGTTCCTCGTGATCCAGACCTGTCAGCCTATCTGTGAATGATCTAAGCTCATGCCTGGAGCATGTGTGAATTCTGATTGGATGAAGTGGGGTGGAGCAAGAAGGAGGTGAGTGGCACCAGAAGTAGTAAAAGGAGTAGGTTTAGCACTTGCCCTAGGTAAAAGCCAGAAGTAGAATGGGAGCAGTTTAGCCCTTGCCCTAAGAAGAAGCTGCTGGGGAAGAGAGCTGTAAAAGAAAAAGCCTGAAGTAAAAACGTTGCTACGCGAACCTGACTTGGTGTCTGTGTCGTTCGTGTTGCCACCGGCTCGGAGGACCAACGATAAACCATCAACCTCAGTTTAAGAAAACCAGGATGATAGTCTTCTTATATTTGCTTCCTGGTGAATATGAGTGAAAAATTTCTCTTTCTAGCCCAATAAAAAACAATGGCTATTCTTTTTAAAGCTAGCTGTAGCATTTGCTGTCTAGTCTGGGTATTGTCTGTCAAGCCTTTCTTTGATCGAGTATTTGGGTTAGCCCTTTTGGAGTTGATTTGCATGCACATTTTGGAGAAATCATTAGCTAAGAGAGTCTATGATAGTGAATCACCCAGGCTATTTGCTTTGTGAAAGCATTCATGTCTCAGCTGATAAGAGTTTTTTCCTGATCAGATCTATATACATTTTGTTGGTAACCATATTTTTTGATTCTTTGTAGATACATAAGCATGCCCCCATCTTAAAACTATTGCAGGTTTTCATTCTCATGTCAACACAATCATATTGTATTTTGGTTGACCGAGTTCCACTACCCAGTGTTTCTCAGCTACTGTTACTCCTTTTTTTTTTTTTTTTTTTTTACCAATAGCAAGAAAATTTAAACTAAACATTAAATCTAAACATTATTTAGTCTCTCCCGGGGGTGCTTACTCTTCTATTTTATTTAATAATCATCTTTTATTTAATTTCAAGGTACAACTGGCTCTTTCTATAACTGATTGTCCTGTGGGATTGTGTTGTACACCAGTAATATGCGTTATGTTGTAATATGCAAAGAATTGCTTCACCTTTTTGGATGAATTTACAGGAGCATTATCAATTTTAATTTGTGCAGGTATTTCCATAATTGCCATTATTTCCAAAAAGTATATAATTGCAGTATTATCCTTTTCCCATTGAAATCCTGAGTACATGTTAATTATATGAGACACGGAGTTTTGTTTTCCAAATTCTTCAAACTGTAAAACAAACAGATATCATTTCTTTTGGTACTCCTAGGGTTACTATCATTAGTAACAGAAGTTGGTTGTATAGAGAACATGTAGGTCATTATTATTATTATTATTATTATTATTATTATTACTATTACTATTATTATTAACTTTTACTAAGTGATTGATTTTTTATTTAAAATTTCTCTGCCCATTGGTAGTGCAAACTTTATATGCCTCAGTACAGGGGAACACCAGGGCCAAGAAGTGGGAGTGGGTTGGTGGGGGAGTGGATGGGGGAGGGTGTGGGGGACTTTTGGGATAGTTTTGGAAATGTAAATGAAATAAATACCTAAAATAAATAAATAAATAGATAGATAAATAAAACACACCTAAAAACTAAAAAAAAAAAAAGAAAGAAAGGAAAAAAGAAAGAAAGAAAGAAAGAAAGAAAGAAAGAAAGAAAGAAAGAAAGAAAGGAATTATGAGACTTCTAACACACTTCCTATTGAGTTAATTTCTTCATTTGTATGAGAGTGAATATGAATAATATATAATAAAGAATTTCTACTTGGGGTGGCCTGTTGCAATTGTATAAATATAAAGTTAATCCTGAGTTATTGTGTACAAATTCAGCAGACTCTGTGAAAATTTAATTTTATTAAAAACTCAGGATAATCTAATAATATCATAAGGATTACATACAATTCTGATTTTTGAACTGAGGTTCAAAAGTTTTTGCACAGACTTTTGATCACCTTGCTTATATTATCTGACTTTTAATATCACATATCCATCTTGTTTCCATCAGTATAAAATATTGGTGCCTCTGGAATTGGTGGTGTTTTGTTTGTTTGTTTGTTTGTTTGTTTTATAATATGTAGAAAAAACCAGTTAGTTTTTTGGTTTTGTTTTTTTATAAACTGCATGATTGCTTTTCAGGTGTTTGTTAATAATTTCTCCTAAGTAGTTACTACAAACTTTTTGCCAGTCCTCCTTGATCATACACAACAGCATATCAGCATTAGTAAGAAGTACTATAATTTCAATTTGATCTATTCCTCAAAGTTGACATAGCATTCATCTAACTTTTATAATTAATTCAGAAGTCTTTTCTATATATGTCTTCAATGTTTTACTTTGTTTATGAGCTAAAAAAATCCATTCCATATTATTATCTTCCTTTGCGTAATGAACCCAGTAGGAGAATGAGTTGAGGGTAAAATAACCAAAATGTAACCAAGTTTAAGAATAATTTGATCCACACGTGCATCTTGAAGACTTTGTTCTACAAGACTTAACTCTTTCTTCGTTAGCTTTTATTCCACTTGGACTGTTTAAATTTGAACCCCCTTGCAATGTTTGAAGCAAAGTAGTTCCTTTGTAAATACTTAATCAATTGTAAACCTCAGCCAGTTAATATTTCCCATTAATTTTTGAAAATCATTAAGAGTTTGCAATTGGTTCCAATTATTCTATACTATATATGGTTAAATTTTTTTTGTAACTGATTTTTATCAGCTAAGTAAGTATTGTGTTTTTATCCTGGAGTAGTCTGCAACATCAAATATGATAAAATTGTTTGTGTTTCCTTAACATACTGTCTAAAACATCTTCATCAGAAGCAGCCAACAAAATGTCATCAATATAATGATAAATGATAGCTTAAGAGAAAAGTGCGTAAGAATTACACACACACACACACACACACACAAAAAAAAAAAAAAAAAACCTGGCATAAAATTGGACTATTTAACATTCCCTGTAGAAGTACCAATGGTATCTCTTTAGTGGACCAAAGTTGTTCAGAGTATGAACTGAGAATGCAAACCTCTCTTTATCTTGCTTATGCAAGGGTATGGTGAGAAACAATTGTTGGAGTCAATTATTATTATAGGTCATTTTCTTGGTAAAAAAGAAGGAAAAGGAAGCCCAGGCTATAACGTACCATTGATTGAATTACTCTGTTAACTGCTAAAGTTGTCTTATTGTTCTAGCTAGAACTTCAAGTCCTAGGTTTAATAGATAGGGAGAAAGTGGAGAGCCTTGTCTTGTCCCTGATTTTAATGGAATTGCTGTAAGTTTCTTTACATTTAATTTGATGTTTCCTTAGTCAGAGTTTATATTCCTGCACAAACATCATGACAGAGTTGGGGAGTAAAGGATTTATTCAGCTTACACTTCCACCAAAATTTCTGTTTCTGTTCATCACCAAAAGAAGACCGGACTGGAACTCAAGGAGGTCAGGAAGCAGGAGCTGATGCAGAGGCCATGCAAAGGGATGATTTTTTTTTTTTAATTTTTAATATTTTTTATTACATATTTTCCTCAATTACATTTCCAATGCTATCCCAAATGTCCCCCATACACTCCCATCCACTTCCCTACCCACCCATTCCCATTTTTTTTTTTTGGCCCTGGGGTTCCCCTGTACTGGGGCATTTAAAGTTTGTGTGTCAATGGGCCTCACTTTCCAGTGACGGCCAACTAGGCCATCTTTTGATACATATGCAGCTAGAGTAAAGAGCTCCGGAGTACTGGTTAGTTCAGAATGTTGTTCCACCTATAGGGTTGCAGATCCCTTTAGCTTCTTGGGTACTTTCTCTAGCTCCTCCATTGGGAGCCCTGTGATCCATCCAATAGCTGACTGTGAGCATCTACTTCTGTGTTTGCTAGGCCCCGGCATAGTCTCACAAGAGACAGCTGTATCTGTGTCCTTTCAGCAAAATCTTGCTAGTGTATGCAATGGTGTCAGCGTTTGGAAGCTGATTATGGGGTGGATCCCTGGATATGGCAGTCTCTAGATGGTCCATCCTTTTGTCACAGCTCCAAACTTTGTCTCTGAAACTCCTTCCATGGGTGTTTTGTTCCCAATTCTAAGGAGGGGCACAATGTCCACACTTTGGTCTTCATTCTTCTTGAGTTTCATGAGTTTACAAATTGGACATAGTACTACCGGAGGATCCAGCAATACCTCTCCTGGGCATATATCCAGAAGATGTCCCAACCAGTAAGAAGGACACATACTCCACTATGTTCATAGCAGCCTTATTTATAATAGCCAGAAGCTGGAAATAACCCAGATGCCCCTCAACAGAGGAATGGATACAGAAAATGTGGGACATTTACACAATGGAGTACTACTCAGCTATTAAAAAGAATGAATTTATGAAATTCCTAGCCAAATGGATGGACCTGGAGGGCATCATCCTGAGTGAGGTAACACAATCACAAAGGAACTCACACAATATGTACTCACTGAAAAGTGGATATTAGTCCAAAACTTAGGATACCCAAGATATAAGATACAATGGGATGATTCTTACTGACTTTCTTTCCATGGCTTGCTTAGCTTGCTTTCTTATAGAACACAAGACTACCAGCCCAGGGCTGGCACTGTCCACAATGGGCTACCCCACCATTTGATCACTAATTGGGAATATACCTTATAGCTGGATCTCCTGGATGCATTTCCTCAAGGGAGGCTGCTTTCTCTGTGATAACTCCAGCTTGTGTCGACACACAAACCCAGCCAGTACAATGTTGGATATGGACTTGCTTTATATATCAATCTTTATGCCTATCCAATATCTGCATGATTCTTCCTACTGTAGGTCCTGTGCATTTCCATGACTCTCACCTTCTGTTTCATCTCATTGTTCTCCTGTACAAGGACTGCTATAGAAAGGATGTGCCTCGTAGATTCTTTCTTTTAGTCTAAGTATGGGATCATATCAAAACAAACTTTAAATTTCTTCTTGACAGATAATATATCCTGTAAAAAACCATCTTACAAAATGTTTGCTTACCTTAGTCACAGTCTCCAGTTAGTTTTAGTCCAGAAGCACTAGTTATGCCTCTGCACAGTGTGGCATATATTTTGTATCTTTTATAATATTTAAATGTCTGTATTATTTTGGTCCTAAATAACTACATTATTATAATTTTAGATATTTTATAATTTATTATATATATATTTATTATATATATATTTATTATATATATATATGGGCACTTAGCACATATGCATTACTGGAGGCCCTTGGGGCCAAAGAAAATGTCATATTCTATGGAGCTAGAGTTATAGATGGTATAGACTGTCATGTAGGTTCTAGAAACTGAGCAGAGGTGCTTTGATAGGGCACCTAGTACTCCTAACCACTGCCTGACTTGCCTTTCTAGCCCCTAATTATACTGATAATGCAAGAAACAAATTTCTATCTTTAAGATACTTTTAGTGATAACTCTACCTTTAGAAAATATAATCTAGGATTTAATGAAATTTCTAAATGTTAATACAAATAATGTCAAAATGATTATAACTGAATTTTTATAAAACAACAATAAAAGAAATTATGGCATAAGGTATTACCATTTCTATGGATTGACTAGCTGAAATTAGCTAAGGGATAATCACCAATTATTTTCAAAATAGCATAATTTCTCTAAGTCATTTTATGACTTGAAATAATGAATTGGTTGGTGTTAAAAGCTAATTCTTACAGTAGTCACAATAACAGGATATTAAAATTGTAAAAGAATTGAACTGTACATTTCTTAACTATTTTGGACACAGTGATTCTGTGGATCACCTATATTACATATCATATACATATGTAATATATGATATATATTTATCATATGCATAAACATATTTGTAAATAATCATATCTACTATGAAGAAATTTGTGAGAAAGAGAGAGGAAGAGGGCAGAGAGAGAGAAAAAGAAAGAAAACTGCAAAATCTCACTAATCCAAAAGAGAAACATGGTATTCAGCTAATCATCTCTAAGACCAGTATTATAATTATTGTGGTATGTGATAAACAGGATATAAAATTTCTAGAAATATATTCCTAAAATTGGAAAATATCAATTTTAGAGTTATAATCTTGACCTCTGATATGTTGATGCAGAAACAAACAAAAATAAATAAATAAATAAATAAATAAACTATTTGTAGTTACAATTTGAGGACATTTAAAAAATATTAATTTTATGTATGTAAGTATGTTGTTGCTGTGTACAGACACATCAGAAGAGGCCATAGGACCCCACTACATATGATTGTGAGATACCATGTAGTTGCTGAGACTTGAACTCAGGGCCTTTTGAAAACCAGTCAGTGCTCTTAACCACTGAGCCATCTCTCCAGCCCCTTGAAGATATATTGATGTATGGAGCAATTATTATTCAACAAACAGTTTCAAACAAGCACTCTTCAAAATGGAATCCATACTGAAATATTAATTGTAGGAGAAAATCCCACACTAAACTTGAAAGATGACTAGCCAAACTGAGTACAGTTAATTTTACAGATGAAGAAGAAAAGAACATTAAAAAAAGAAAAACAAAATAACTAAAACTTTTATGTATTCGTAGAAGAGAGTCTATTCATTGCTTAATGAGCCCAATATTTGCTATTATTCCCAGATAATAAAATAAGTTTTATAGGCACATTAGCTCTTTCACACCACAGACTGCCTAATTTGCAATAAAGGGATATTTCACAGATTATATATTAGTCTGCTAAATGTTTTGGACAATTTGTAGAGTTTGCTCTACAAAGCTTTAAAAAAAGAGCAAAAAATATTTATTTTGGGGAAAATTAATTAACTCTGAAATACTTGTGATTTTGCTATATAAGTTGAGTATGTGTTCTTCATGTGCCATATCTGGTATAAACTCTATGACACTTGTGGTTAACATGCATTTTACTCCATACTGATTGAGTTTGGAATCCTAAGGCTTGTTTCCATTTGTCCATTCAAACATCACTTCCATTTCATTGGGATAAATATTATATAGTTTACTGAAGAAAGTGTAATAAAGGGGGATAATAAATATAACACAAAATTTTTAAAAATTGGGCATAGTCAACTATTTAAGAGATGCCTAGGGTCAAAGATATTTTATGATTTATAATATAAGACTATCTAAGAAGAAAGAATCATATCACACAGAATAATAAATTTACCCGATTTTTAATTTTCTTATTGTTACAGTAATGTTATATTTTTTCATAATATTTCTAAGGTAGAAATGACACAACATACACTGTTTTGCACATGTGTTGCCAAATAAAATGGGAATCTATTCTCAACCAAATAATTTGTATTGTATTTCCAGTACTCCTCAAGCCATATGCAATTTAAGAGCCATTTAAAATACTCTTTTTATAAGATCTTGTCAAGAATGCAGAATCTCTTTTATTTATTCTAATTTCTCCAGTATTTATTTATAAAATTTATGAAACTCTTGGAATTTACTTAAGCAGATTTACCACTACTTCATATTTACTAAGGTTCTGAATCTAATTTAACTTTGATAGTTCTTCTATCTCCAAAAAATTTTTTTGAGCTTTGTAAATATTTCTTGAATAAAATAAACATGGTGCTGTCTAGTGTTCAATGAAATGAGAATATTAGGTAGGGTCTACTGCCCAGTGATATTGAATAAATACAGAGATTCTTTTATTGAAAGGGAACACACACACACACATTAGGATATTTTCGTGCACTCACATATTGTTAAATCCTGCATGCCCATGACTTCCCCTTTTTTGTTCCTCAAATAAATAAATAATTTTGAATTTCTATTAGTACAGAAACCCATCAAACACAGTTTCCTAGAGCAATTTATCATTTATTTGCATGGACAAGGATTATTCGTTCAAAATAGTATAAATGAGGAGGAGCATGGAGCGCTGTCATCCCTAAGTTAGAAATCAGAAAAATTCCTAAATCTCAAAATATGTCTGATGTCACCTGGATTTTTCCATCAAATGGGAATTTTTAAAGCACTTAATTATTCATTTGTTCACCATAAATTTGTGAGGGAAAGTAGTGTTTTTCTGCACATTTGTATAACTATGTTTTCTGGGGGAAGCAAACATGCATGGTGAAGGAAGGGTTATCAGCCATTGGTTAACACTCAAAACAATAGTAGTGCAATGATGAGTATAAGATGATAATTGAGAATTTAAACATACCAGTACATCCTGACCAGTGTATTGATGCATGATTCATGTTCTCACATGACACTGACAACCATATCTTCCTCAAGATTAAAACAGAGCTTATGTATGCAAACATCTGATTTAACACCAATAGCAAATACAAAATACTAAATGGTAACTAATCATTTCTTTTCAAAATGAACCTTGGTCATTCTCAACGTCACAATTACTCATGTATAATTTTCTACTTGACCAACTTAATGCCATTTTCTCTAAGAATTTTAGT
Organism: Mus caroli; assembly: GCF_978045245.1. Taxonomy (NCBI): domain Eukaryota; kingdom Metazoa; phylum Chordata; class Mammalia; order Rodentia; family Muridae; genus Mus; species Mus caroli. The sequence continues at coordinate 70,618,971 of NW_028227265.1, forward strand.
GAATAATAAATAAAACTATTAGCTTGCTTTTTATTGGATATTTTATTTATTTACATTTCAAATGTTATCGTCTTTCTAGGTTTCCCCTCCAAAAACCCCATCCCATCCACCCTCCCCGTGCTTCCCCTAGCATTCCCCTACACTGCTGTATCAAGCCTTCAGAGGACCAAGGACCTCCCCTCCCATTGATGCCAGATAAGTCCATCCTCTGCTACATATGCAGCTGGAGTCATGGATCACTTCGTGTGTACTCTTTGGTTGGTGGTTTAGTCCCTGGGAGCTCTGGGGAGTGTGGATGTTTGATATTATTGTTTTACCTATGGGGTTATAAACCCCTTCAGCTACACCATTCCTTCCCCTAAATCCTCCACTAGGGTCCTAGTGCTCAGTCCAAAGCTGCAACTATCCACATTTGTATTGGTCAGGATCTGGCAGAGCCTCTCCAGGAGACATCTATATTAGGATCCGGTCAGCAAGCACTCTTGCCATCAACAATAGTGTATGGTTTAGTGTCTGCAAATGGGAAGGATCCCTAGTTGGGGAAGTCTCTGGATGGCCTTTCCTTCAGCCTCTGCTCCATTCATTGCCCCTATATTTCTTTAGACAGGAGCAATTCTGGGTTAAAATTTTTGAGAAGGGTGAGTAGCCTCATTCCTTAACTGGGGGCAGTGCCTAACCTCTGGATATGGTCTCTACAGATTCTTCATCCCCATTGTTTGGGATTTCAGCTAATGTCATCCCTGTTGTGTTCCAGGGACATCTTGGATCCCTGTGATCTTGTACTTCTAGTGGCTACCCTCAGTTCCTCATACCCCACTGTTACACACTTCTGTTCAAATTCATCACCCTCTGTACTTCTTCCATCTCCTCCTGCATCTGATTTTGCCTTCTTGCCCTCTTTTCACTCCTCCTCCTCTCTCCCTCCCAGATTCCTTCTTCCTTCTACATCCCCAGATTTTCTTCCCTTTCTGTGTAGAAATGAAGCCCCAATACTTTGGTCTTCCTTCTTCTTGGGTTTCATTCTATTTTTAAGAATACCAAAATGTATTCTAAACTATTCAAGGAAATCCCATGATTCATTTTCAGTGTTATTCTCTACTTTGAATCATAGCAGTGAAGTACTGTAGGAAAAGAAGAATCAAGAATTTCATTCCCAGTGAAGTACAGTGGGGAAGGCTGTTTATATTATTGATTTGGTTTATTCCATGAATGAAAGTTTTCTGAGTCTTCTCTAATGTTGAGTACTAGTTGATGAAAAAATAGAAAGAAATCTCTAAGTTCTTTATTATAATGATCCTGACTCCAAATTATTTTATTCTAAGCATTCAGACTTATTGCCAATCGTGAGTCATAGACTGATAGGTTATAACTTCCTTTCATGTGTTACATTTTGCATTTAATAATTATTAATTTTCACCATTAAATAATGAATACATGTGACTTATCAGGCCTTTGCCAGCATTTTAGGAAAAAGAAAAGGCCTGCACTGAACTCCTATAAGATTATGCCCTCAAGTTTATACTCTCTAGTATGAAAATAATTTTCTCTTTAATTCATGTTGCTCATATTCTGAGGATATAAACAAAGTAGTAAAATTCTTATACTATCAGTGAATGACCAGTTTCATGTCAAAACTCTAATTCAAAACCACATCTGTGACTTAAATGTCAGAGAGCACAGATCTAAATATCACTAAATATCAATGTGCTTATGCACATTGCACATCAGTAAGGTTTTAAGTTAGATTGGATATATACTTTATGGAAGTAGGAAAAGTTTTTGTTATTTGCCTTTAATTTTGAAATGAAACTAGTACTAATAACTTATTTCTTTATTAGGAATAAAATAGACATAACTTCAGGACTATGTATTTAGTATACAATACATGTTTCATATTGATTTGAATGGGATTCTTGAATCCTACAGATGCTGTCTCTAGCTTTTAACTTTTATATTCGTAGCTAAAGAATTAGTGAATCTAAGAGCTTAAGACATGTTTACTCACTTTGATAGATAAGAACTACAAAGTTATTGATTGAAGCTACATTTAAGTCAAAAAATGTCAGAAAAAAATGTTGAAGATGGTTTTGTTGACTTGGGAACCAATGGCAGCCTGTCTCCATCTTATTGGTACAAGCAGATTATTCTAAATTGATTGGAAAAGTCATTTGAAATGTGTTTCAATTTGCTGAAGTTTTAGAATAATTATTGTACTGGCTAGTTTTGTGTGAACTTGACACAGCTGGAGTTATCACAGAAAAAGGAGCTTCAGTTGAGGAAATGCCTCTATGAGATCCAACTGTAAAGCATTTTCTCAATTAGTGATCAAGGGGGAAAGGCCCCTTGTGGGTGGTGCCATCTCTGGACTGGTAGTCTTAGTTCTATAAGAGAGCAGGATGAGCAGGCCAGGGGAAGCAAGCCAGTAAAGAACATCCCTCCATGGCTTCTGCATCAGCTACTGCTCCTTGTCCTGCTTGAGTTCCAGTCCTGACTTCCTTGGTGATGAACAGCAGTATGGAAGTGTAAGCCCAATAAACCCTTTCCTCCCCAACTTGCTTTTTGGTCATGATGTTTGTGCAGGAATAGAAACCCTGACTAAAACAATTATTTAAAAGCAAAGAAAAGGAATTTTCTTTTTTATATTTATTGAAATGTTACAAAGCCAGTTTATTTGAATAAGCATTCAGGATAATGTCACATTAAGAAGTTATAGATATTGTTGAAGGATTACTTTCTTGCTTTTTCTGGGGTGTAATTTCCCTCCTTGTGTTGGAGTTTTCCCTTTATTATCCTTTGAAGGGCTGTATTTGTGAAAAGATATTATGTCAATTTGTTTTTGTCATGGAATATTTTGGTTTCTCCTTCTATGGTAATGGAGAGTTTTGCTGGGTATAGTAGCCTGGGCTGGCATTTGTGTTCTCTTAGGGTCTGTATGACCTCTGTCCAGGATCTTCTGGCTTTCATAGTCTCTGGTGAGAAGTCTGGTGTAATTGGATGCTCACAGTAATCTATTGGATGGAACACAGGGCTCCCAATGAAGGTGCTAGAGAAAGTACCCAAAGAGCTAAAGGGGTCTGCAACCCTATAGAAGGAACAACAATATGAACTAACCAGTAACCCCCCCCCCACCCCGTCCCCCGAGCTTGTGTCTCTAGTTGCATATGTAGCAGAGGATGGCCTAATCGGCCATTAATGGGAGGAGAGGTCCTTGGTCTTGAGAAAATTATATGCCCCAGTACAGGGGAATGCCAAGGCCAGGAAACGGGAATCGGTGGGTTGGGGAGCAGGGTGGGGGAAGGGTATAGGAGATTTTTGGAGAAGAAACTAGGAAAGGGAATAGCATTTGAAATGTAAATGAAGAAAATATCTAATAAAAAGGAAGTTATAGATAAATCTAGTTTAAGTATAAGATTTTTTTGATTAATTTTTAGCTAAACCACCAATTTACACAAATCTTTCATGTATTGTTTAAATAAAAGAACTGAAATATATTACACACATAAAAAAAAAGGTAGTTTGAGAATTCAGGCACCTCAAAAATTTTTCAAATTTCAAAGTACATATTTTAATACAGTCAATGCAAATTACAAGTATTTAAAACCTTTCTTCCTTCAAACAGAATTCTAAGTCTATTTCATAGATATCAGAAAATGAAACGAGTTTTAAAAAGAATAATTTCAATCATTTTTAATAAAAATAAATTCATATATAAACTGTATACAATGTGATAACATTTCACAAATGCATGCTTCAGTCAAATTATAGATCAGTGGTGATTTGAAGATACTGATGATTCAAAACCTTCTTTTCTCTTCAGTAATAGGCAGTTTGCCATCTTCAATCTTCATTTTTGTTTCTTGATATTAATAAAAATGATGGCATAAAACAAGAGCTGTGTTTGCTGTCACATTTTATATGTGTTATGCATCGCCTAAATTTAATATTTATCAGTATTTTTATACTTTAGGGGATCTTTCATTTCTATATAGATAGCTTCCTCTTGTTTATATATCTATCAAATTTGATATCAGAGTCAATTGACATAAATATAGCAGAGTATTTAACTTTGGGTAATTATATGTATAACTGAGGACATCCATATAGATGTTGATGCAAAAATTATGGAAACCATTACAAATCATCCTGCATTATTAATTCATATATCTGTGAATAGATTAGATAAATTATTGTTTACCCTTGATTTATTATTCTATACATCTCTATTGACTTGGGTAAAATAAACTGCTATATTTTTATTTCTATACCATAGAATGATGATGAAGAATAGCTCAGTCATGTTAGGTTGTTTGCTAACTTGAACTGACTTATATATATATATATATATATATATATATATATATATATATATATATTTGGTTTTTTGAGACAGGGTTTTTCTGTATAGCCCTGGCTGTCCTGGAACTCACTTTGTAGACCAGGCTGGCCTCGAACTCAGAAATCCGCCTGCCTCTGCCTCCCGAGTGCTGGGATTAAAGGCATGCGCCACCACGCCCAAGATGTATAATTTAATCAAAGAAATTTTAGGTTTTAGTACAGGTGAAGAAAATCTTGATGAAATCAAGAAGGATTTGAAATTATAATGTGCATGTATTTGACTATATCCTTAAAACTTAGAACTATCCTTTTGAATTCCATGAGCTTCATCAAATTTTGTTTATAAATCAAACAACATGCTGTGATCTAGATAACATCTTTCTACAGAATACCCTAGGTGAAAGTTTAGAGGAATATTTCTGTAACTAAGAGAACTGGCTGCTCTTTCAGAGAATTTGATTTGATTACCAGCACCAATTTGTTAGCTCACAATCTTCTGTAACTCCCTTCCCAGCTAAGCCACTCCCCATTTCTGGTCTCCGAGCATGTACATACATGCAGGCAAAACATCTTCTTTATAGAATATATATAATGTATAGAATATATCCCAGAGACCTTGGATGGGGGTGTTTTCAAGAGTCAGTGGAGATGATTTTAGCTGTGACTCACATCATGGTTGATATGGAACATGAAGAGACCACCATCTATACCCTGGCAGGAACCCTATTGGAGAGATAGTGATGTCAACACACCTACAAAACTTTCAACCCAAAATTCATTCTGCCTACAGGAAATTCAGGGAATGGAGCAGAGGCTGAGGGAATTGCCAACCAATAACTGGCCCAAAGTAAGACACATCTTATGGGCAAACACCAATCCCTGACACTATTAATGATACTTTGCTAAGCTTGCAGACAGGAACCTAGCATGACTGTTCTTTAAGAGGCTCTACCCAGCAACTAGCTTAGACAGACAGAAACCCAAAGTTAATCATTGGATAAAGCTTGGAGTCTTTTATAAAAGTGTTGGAGAAAGGATTGAAGGCCCCTGAGGTGAAAGAAACCCCACAGGAAGACAGATTAAAAAATTCTGGGCCCTTGGGGGCTCTGAGAGATTGAACCACCAACCAAAGAACATACAGGAGATGGGCCTAGATTTCCCACTCCACTCACATATGTAGCATATGTGCAACATAGGCCTCATGTGGGTCCTAAACAACTGAAGTAGGAGCTATTCCTTAAACTGTTGCCTGTCTGTGAAATCTGTTCCCCTAACTCTGCTATCTTCTCTGGCCTCAGTAGGATAGGTTGGCCCAGGATCTGTAGAGACTTGATTTGTCATGGTGGGAAGATATCCAGGTTTAGGCCTCTATTCTTTCAGAGGAGAGGGGAGGGGATATGGCTGAAAGGACTGTGTGTTTGTGTGGGTAGAGGTACCAAGGGCGGGGGGCAGCAATCAGGATATAAAGTGAATGAAGTATATATTTTTAAATGTCTCTGGAATCTAGGATATAATTTCAATTTGAACATATTGAGTGTTTAGGATTCTGGGGTTTAAAAAGATTAAGGGGTCTTGAAGAGCATCTGAAGGTTGGCACTGTGAAAGGCTGTGGAAGGCCATTGGTGAAGGTGAAGCCTCAGTTGCAGTTGATGGCCCAGGAATGAAGTGGTCATGCAAAGGATTTGAGACTTTTCACCATGAAGAGAGCTTATGAGAAGCTATTGGTGAAGCCTAGTTGCAGCAGAAGACCCCAGTGTATTGGAGATGCCAGTACCACGGGATGGTTATCAAGAATACCAGCAACAGTGGAGTGGATCAGCCTGAGCTTAGAGTGTTACAGAAGGCAAAGCTGGAAAAGTGATGCCAGCCCTTTGGAGGAGCCCAAAAGATCATGTATGGATACCGAGCATTGAAAGAAAAAGCTGTAACATTGAAGACGCCTTGGAGACTCCACAATGTTTGAGAAGCGAAAGCCATAGTCTGTCTTCTGAGGAAAGCTCCTAACAGAGTGGAAACAGCCCAGGAGAAAAGTATGTGGCAGTCAACTAAACTAAAAATGTAGTTGGAGATCTGAAGACCACTTTGGCATCAGACATGGAGATGCAGTTTGGAGTTTGCCAGGCTGGTTTTCTGTCTAGCTTTATGGTGACTGGATGAATCTTGGAAGAGACTTTGAACTTTGGACTTTTGACATTGTTGATACTGCTATAGATCATGGGGACTTTGGCAGTTGGACTAAATGTACTTTTTGAATTTTGTGATGGATAATTATGGCCCCCCATAGACTCATGTGTTTGAACAAGCTATGGGGGTCAGGGAGTAGAATGTGATGGTTTGTATATGTTTGGTCCAGAAAGTGGCACTGTTGGGAGGTGTCATTCTGTTGAAGTATGTGTGTCACTGTGGGTGTGGGCTTAAGACCCTCATCCTAGCTGCCTGGAAGTCAGTATTTTGGTAGCAACCATCAAATGAAGATGTAGAACTCTCAGCTCTGCCTGCACCATGCCTGCCTGTATACTGCCATATTCCCATCTTGATAATAATGGACTGAACCTCTGAACCTTTAAGCCAGGCACAATTAAATAATGTTATAAGAGTTTCCTTGATCATAGTGTCTGTTCACAGCAGCAAAACCCTAACTTAAAACAGGAACATCAATCTGAACTAACCAGTAACTCCAGAGCTCCTTGAAACTATACCACCAATCAAAGAAAACACATGGTGGAACTTGTGGCTCTAGCTATATATGTAGCAGAGGATGGCCTAGTCGGTCATCAATGGGAGGAGAGGCCCTGGGTCCTGTAAATGCTCTATGCCCCAGTATAGGGGAATGCCAGGACCAGGAATGGGAGTGGGTGGGGAGCAGGGGGAGGGGGAGGTGATAGGAGATTTTCAGAGGGAAAACGAGGATAGGGGATAACATTTGAAATGTAAATAAAATATCTAATTAACAATGAAACCAAACCAACAAAACAAAACAAAACAAAACAAAACAAAACAGATGAAGGGGAAGGTATGACTTGATTACAGACATATTAAAGTCCTGCTATACAAGCTCTGAAACCTAACTCTATTATATATAATAAACTACTAATGTATGGCTTAAGAATTTCTTTTGCAGCATTTATTTAAGTACAAGAAAAGATTATTTTGGTCCTATAAAATTTAGTATGTATTAGGAATCATAATTTTACCATGAGTATCTAAAATTATTTGAAATGAACAGTCTTCCTATTTTTATGTGTATTTTCCTACATTAATGGTAATAGTACCCTTTTAATGTATAAGGTACATGGCAATATTAAAGGGACCCAGGTCTGAGATTTACCCTCGAAACTTCCCTTGCTAAGTCAGTGAAACTCCCTCAAACACCCCTGATTTTCCAACACAATGAGAGCTTTGCTAGATTATCTCTATGTCCAGTGACAAAACTACATGAAACGATGAGCTGACCTTTTCCAGTTTCTTGTAGCAACAGGGTTAGCAACTTTATAATATATCTGTGCACTAGCATGGGACAAAATAAATTATTTGTTTATGTCTTTTTCCTACAGTCTGAGGATATGATATCTGAGGCAGTCATGAAAGAATGTTTGCTCATAAATTATTCCCAGAGGCTTTCCACCCTTAGAGTTGAAGCACTGCAGCTGCATAATATAGAGTGTATTATTTGAGTACCAGCGCTGAGGGTGACTGACTAGTGCTTTCAAGACAGTGTCTTTTTTTCAGAATAATACTTTGCATGTAATAAAATTCTTCCCCTCTCCTCTCACTTTTACTGTCTCTTACCTTTCTTCCCTTTCTCTTTTACCTTCTCTTCCCCCCTGCCTTTCTATAATAATGCTTTAAAACCATGGACTGTCTCTATTCAGCTGTGCAGACTCTCACCTCTGTGGAAACCTCTCTTCCCTCAGTCCTCTTTCCCATAGCCCCAGGGCTACAGGGAGTAACCCAACCCCAGGGCCCCTTTTGGTTTCGGGGCCTGCCCCTTTTCCACCCCCCTCCCCTGCCAAGTGGGTCAGAGGCTTGGAAGCCCATCCTGGGCTGCCCTCTCGTGTCTGCCTGCCCAGAGCATAGGATATCATAAGCTATCCTCCCTCCCTCCTCTTTTCCAGGCTCCTTTTTAGTTCCCACAAAAATTAACTCAAACAAATCAGTGGCCTTTCTCTACACAAATTATAAATAGGCTGAGAAAGAAATTAGGGAAAGAACACCCTTCACAATAGTCACAAAAAATATAAAATATCTTGGTATGAATCTAACTAAGCAAGTAAAAGATCTGTATGATAAAAATTCCAAGTTTCTGAAGAAAGAAATCAAAAAAGAACTCACAAAATGCAAAATCCCTCATTCTCATGGATTGGCGGGATTAATGTAGTAAAAATAGCCATCTTGCTAAAAGATATCTACCTTTTCAATGCAATCCCCATCAAAATTTCAACTCAATTCTTCATAGATTTATAAAGAACAATTTCCAAGTTCATCTGGTTTAACAACAACAACAACAACAACAACAACAACCAGGTTAGCAAAAACTATTTTCATCAATAAAAGAATTTCTGGTGCATTCACCATCCTTGACTTCAAGCTGTACTCCATAGCAACTGTGATAAAAACTGAATGGTATTAGTACAGTGACAGGCAGGCAGATCAATGGAATGGAACTGAAGACCTGGAAATGAACCCACACACCTATGGTCACTTGATATTTGACAAAGGAGCTAAATCCATCCAGTGGAAAAAAGACAGCATTTTCAACAAATGGTGCTGGCTTAACTGGTGGTTAGCATTTAGGAAAATGCAAATCTACCCATTTTTATCTCCTAGTACAAAGCTCAAGTCCAAGTGGATCAAGGACCTTTACATAAAACCAGATACACTGAAACTTATAGAAAAGAACGTGAACAAAGAGCCTAGAACATATTGGCACAGTGAAGAATTTCCTGAGCAGAACACCAATAGCTTGTAATGTAAGATCAAGAATCCACAAATGGGACTTCATAAAATTGCAAAGCAAGCCGGGCGTGGTGGCGCACGCCTTTAATCCCAGCACTCGGGAGGCAGAGGCAGACGGATTTCTGAGTTCGAGGCCAGCTTGGTCTACAAAGTGAGTTCCAGGACAGCCAGGGCTATACAGAGAAACCCTGTCTCGAAAAACCAAAAAAAAAAAAAAAAATTGCAAAGCTTCTGTAAGGCAAAGGACAGTGTCAAGGAACAAAAGAAAAAGAAAAAGAAAAACGCCACCAACAGATTGGGAAAGGATCTTTACCAATTCTAAATCTGATAGGGGACTAATATCCAATATATACAAAGAACTCAAGAAGTTAGATTCCAGAGAATCAAATTACCCTATTAAAAATGGAGAACAGAGTTAAACAAAGAATTCTCATCTGAGGAATACTGAATGGCTGAGAAGGACCTAAGAAATATTCAACATCCTTAATCATCAGGGAAATGCAAATCAAAACAACCCTGAGATTCCACTTCACACCAGTCAGAATGGCTAAAATCCAAAATCTCTAGTGACAGCAGATGTTGGTGAGGATGTGGAGAAAAAGGAACACTCCTCCATTGCTGGTGGGACTGCAAGTTGGTACAGCCACTCTGGAAATCAGTATGGTAGTTCCTCAGAAAATTGTACATTGTACTACCTGAGGACCCAGCAAATACCACTTCTGGGCATATACCCAGAAGATGCTCCAATGTTTAATAAGGATACATGCTCCACTATGTTCATAGTAGCCTTATTTATAGTAACCAGAAGTTGGTAAGAACCCAGATGCCCTTCAACAAAGGAATGGATACAGAAAATGGTACATTTACACTCTGCTATTACACATTTAATAGCAGAGTAGTACTCTGCTATTAAAAACAATGAATTTATGAAATTCGTAGGTAAATGTATGGATCTGAAGTATCATCCTGAGTGAGGTAACCCAGTCACAAAAGAGCACACATGATATGCACTCACTGATAAGTGGATATTATCCCAGAATCCGAGAAGCTCAGAATACCCAAGATACACTTCACAGACCACATGAAACTCAAGAAGAGGGAAGACCATACTATGGATACTTCTATCCATCTTAGAAGGGGGAAAGAAAACACACATGGAAGGGGTTACAGAGAAAAAGTGTGGAGTAGAGACTGAAGAAATGACTATTTAGAGACTGAATCACCTGGGGATCCATTCCAGTTACAATTACCAACACAGACACTGTTGTGGATGCCAACAAGAGCTTGCTGACAGGAGCCTGATATAGCTCTCTCCTGAGAGGATCTGCCAGTGCCTCACAAATTCGGTGGTGTATGCTCACAGCCATCCATTGGAGTGAGCATAGGATCCCCAATGCAAGAGCTAGAGAAAGGACCCAAGGAGCTGAAGGGGTTTGCAGCCCCATAGGAGGAACTAAGCAGTACCCCCACCCCCTTCCAGAGCTCCCAGGGACTAAACCACCAACCAAAGAGCACAATTTTGGGACTCATGGCTCCAGCTACATATACAGCAGAGGATGGCCTAGTCACACATCACTGGGAGGAGAGGCCCTTGGTCCAATGAAGGCTCTATGCCCCAGTGTGGGGGAATGCCAGGGACAGGAAGCAGGAGTAGGTGGGTTGGTGAGCACGGGGAGAGGGGAAGGGATGGGAGAGGGGATAGGGGAGGGTGTTTTTTTTTGGAGGGGAAACCAAGAAGGGGGATAATATTTGAAATGTAAATAAAGAAAATATCCAACAAAAATAAAATAAAATTAAAAAAACAACAACAAAAAAACAATACAAAAAAGACATATGTTGACAAACTAAATGAATCATGATGTTAAAAAAAGTAAGATGGATCTGATTCAGTGCTAAAATGAGTACTATATGATGAAAAAATATTAACTCCTTAGAATTGATTTTAAGGAGAAATATGTCCTTATAGCAGCACTTTAAAATTCACTAAATGTGAAACAATGTACTCTGAATATATTGATTAAGGTTAGGATAACAAGATAATTAAATTACTATCACTAAAATCAATCAATTATTTTAAAATGCAATATTTTCTAGGGATTCATTTCCAAGTATCTACTTTCCTGTGCTAGCCTCAGTTTTGGTTATTTACAGATCTCTACAGGACCTCCTTGGCCAGCAACTCAACTGAATGTAATCCATTTCCACCACTGGAGGAGTTGTCTGGCAGAAAAGGGAGGAAGAAAGAAAGAGAGAGAGAGAGAGAGAGAGAGAGAGAGAGAGAGAGAGAGAGAGAGAGAGAGAGAGAGAGAGAGAGGAGAGGGAGAGGAAAAGAGAGAGGGGGGAGAGAGAGGGGGGGATAGGGAGGGGGAGGGGAGAGGAAAGAGAGAAAGAGAGAAAGAGAGAAAGAGAGAAAGAAAGAAAGAAAGAAAGAAAGAAAGAAAGAAAGAAAGGAAGGAAGGAAGGAAGGAAGGAAGGAAGGAAGGAAGGAAGGAAGGAAGGAAGAAGAAAGAAAGAAAGAAAGAAAGAAAGAAAGAAAGAAAGAAAGAAAGAAAGAAAGAAAGAAAGGAAGGAAGAGAGGTGAGGAGAGGAGAGGAGAGGAGAGGAGAGGAGAGGAGAGGAGAGGAGAGGAGAGGAGAGGAGAGGAGAGGAGAGGAGAGGAGAGGAGAGGAGAGGAGAGGAGAGAGAAGAGAAGAGAAGAGAAGAGAAGAGAAGAGAAGAGAAGAGAAGAGAAGAGAAGAGAAGAGAAGAGAAGAGAAGAGAAGAGAGCCCCTTCAGACGGTATACTCCATTATTAGAGGTTCTTACTAGAGCCAACCTGTTATATTCTGTAAAATTATCATACCACCCCCAAAATGCTGCCACAAATTCTAACAATCTCTCCCCACGCTCTCACCCTCCACCTCCCTAACCTGATCTCTCCTGCTCTTGTCCAACCATACAATCTATTTTATTTCCCAATTCCTACTTATTTTATGTATATGAGTGTTTAGCCTGTGTACATGTATGTGTATCACATGTGTACAGTGCCTACGGACACTCAAAATGGGTGTTGAATCCCCTGAAATTGTAGTCACAGGAGCTTGAGAGTCACCCAATAAAAAGAAGCTTCAACCTGGGTTTGTAGCCTTGGAAGTCCATCTATGAACTTACACCTGTAAAGAAAAATATGCAAAACCAAAACCCATGCAAGCTCAAGCCAGATAACAAAGTAGCATGGAGCAGGAGGTGAGTGCCAAGTCTTAACCCTGGGTGAGAAGCTCTTGGCAACTAGTAGTTACTAGAAGAGGAAGAAAGTTATTTTTAAACAGGATACAATGTTAGATGTGTAGAGAACTGTTATAGGAGCTCAGAGGATTTGGGCAAGGATACATATGATCAAAATAACTATACACAATTGTCAAGTGACAAATAAAATGTGAAAGTCCAAGTATGCTTTACATGGAGTATTATATTTTGATTCTTTGGACATACCACTTTAAAAGTATTTGATTTCAAAAGAATACTACATTGTCATATGCACAAAATATTAAGGATTTATAAGTATATGTAAAGACTTTACTTTAAATGTATTCCCAGTTTTCTAACTTTCAGAGCTAAATATAGTTATACCATATTAATATGTGATACTTTCCAATTTAAATATGTACATATATGTATATGTACATATATATACTTTTACACATAAAAGTATACAAACGTAAATATAGAATGACTTGCATATTTTATTATGTGAAAGAGTAACAAAAATATTTAGTATTCCTTGCTCTGTATCAATTTCTTTGAATTCATGCAGTTATATAAAAATGTACTTAGTTACTATGTTTTTTGTCTTAAAAACCTAAAATTAACTATGTGAAAGTCATAATTGTTACTAAAACTCTCTGTTCTATTATTTGAAGCCTTGAAAGAATTGAACCCTGGTCTTGTAAAAATCAAAATATTGTGAAAGTATTATTTTTCATGGTAAACTAAATTTCAAAGAACCTAATTTATGCCAAAAATTATAAGAGCATTGTACTTTTTTAAAAACAAATCTTGTTATCATAGATTTTCCCTTTTACTCTGTCACTACACTAGCAAAGAATATAAGATAATTACTATCCCTTCTATTTGGAACATATTAATTCCTGAAAATGTTTCTTTTCTTCTGTTTAGATATTATAAAACATCATCTGAGTAGATATAACGACATAGTTTTAGATGGTGACAAAATGTTCTTCCTCTTCTTTGTATATCTTTTGAGTTAATCAACAGAATAAGAAATTAAAACTATAGGAATAGAGAGTTTAAGTTAGAGAAGCTTGACTTCAAATGAGAGAGAGTTTACTGCCACAGTACACTATTTCTTTTCTATAAATTGAGGATGGAATTATTTGACTTATGAAAGACAATGCAGATGCATGAGAAAGATGTGAAATAATAATGAAACTAGCCCTACAAAAATGAAAACTAATCAATGTGAGAGGAATTAATCTGTGTATGAAGTCTCCACCTCCATAACTCAAATATTTTACACTAAGTTACATCCCCAGTACATTCCTACTATGACATAAGAAGAAACATTTACATCATAGCATATCCTATGTACAACCACAATGCAGTTTCTGGACAGCCTGTGTGGAGGTTCTGCAAATGAACAGGCTCCATTCCAAATTTGCCTGACCTCAAGGCAGGCTTTTTCCTTGCAAAAAGTTCATTTTAACTGGAGAAGATACCATATCACCACAGAGATATGCCATGGCCTGGCTCAGAGACTTAGTCAAATGCCACTTATCATACATAAAACCAGATGATTTTAACCCAAAACTAAAATGCATCAGACATATCAACATATAACTCAAATGAAAATTACCTGTCATATACTATTCACACAGGGGTGTCTTAAGTCACAAAGAGGAATGGGACTTTCCTTGTTACTTAAAAAACTGGACTGAATCTCAATGAACTTTCACTTCCATCAATAGCAAAGTTCACTGGAAATATATTTGTAGTCAAGGGTATTGAATGTATTTACTATTGCAGACTGAAAGAATACACAACATATAGAGTTCTGGTTCTATTCACTTCTATTACTCCTAATTCCTCTCTTTATAGAATTAAAATAGTACCAAGAATTTATAATGCATGCTCCTATTCCCTCCTTCCAACAGAGTATTTTTTTTCTATGAAATCATCTTCTGTTTCTAGGTTGAAAAATACATATACAGTATAAAAATGATGAAAACTATCTATTTCTATTATCTGAATATAAGTATTTCACTGATATAGTGCCTAAAAAAGAGAAGTTTGTCAAGTTATATATGTGAAGAGAAAAAGCCAGTATTGGCACATGTAATTCTTTTCAGTCTTATCTGTTCCCCTCCACGCCCCAAGTGTCCATATTCTCACGTAAATACATGGCAGGCACATAACTATATGCTGCCCCCTCTGGGAACATTAATCCCATTTATTCATAAATATCTAAGCTTAAATAGTTTTTGTTACATGAGGGTGCTAAGGACATTTAAACAGAAATATTGGTAGAAATAAATGAGAGACTGAAACAATACTATGATCCACAATCAGTAGCATGTTTGACCAAAACACTTTCCCCTGTGGCAACGTGGGAAACCAGAGAGAACTTCTATTCTGGCTTTGGGTAAGTCAGAACACTTTCATCAGTGACTCAGAGAAACCAATATAACATCTGTAGCAATCAGACACAAATGAGGGCTTGCTAAAAACTATCTTGGAAATTAACTCCCCCACTTGACGTTTATGCTTCCAAATTTGGACCAACCTGAGAGACTACATTTATTTTCTAAGAACAAGAGGAAATCTAAGATTATAGGTGCCAAGGAATATAGGTTTCTTTTGGCTCATTCTATGATCTTGAAAGTTCATGATTGGAATCTCATGTGCTGCTCACACAAGACAGGAAGTAAAGGATAAGGGGGGTTATAAAAGAAAATTGCAAGGAACCACATTTTCTTGAGGTATCCAGCCCTGTAAGTTTGAAATTGATTTCACTCATGGGAGAGAAATCAATCCATGTAAGAAAATTTTATTTTCAGGATTTAAATTCAGCTCACTAGGTCCCAACTTCAATTTTTGTTACCCTGGGGAAAGAGTTTCTACTTATGACATTTTAGACAACAAGGACATATTATATATAGACTCCATTCAGAGTATGCATGAAGCTTTCTCTTCTCTTATTTTTCCCTAATTGGCAAATAAATAGAAATTAAAGGATCTAAAAAGGATCGTGTCAAGTGTTTCCGTGATTTGACTATGAATATTGATACAAGTGCAGCTTTTCATGAAGAGATCTGTTCAACCCAGAAGTTTCACCAACAGGAAATCATTCCATTCAGTTTACATTGATGATCCATGAGCTTACTGGGGATAGTTGTAGGGACATACCTGAGGCATGACAGTAGCATGAGTTACTCAAGTCAGCTTAATTAGCAAATGTCCCATGGCAGCATAGGTGATCAATGATTCCCAAGGACTGTATCACAGAATGTCTTCCAGTCTTCCATACTCAACCTGGAAGCTCCAATGTCCTGTAGCAGCCTCATGACCAGCTGCAAATGGGACAGACATGTACGTAGTCAAGTAGGTGGTACAGAGAGAAACACTTGCTAGATTTTGGGATAGGTCTGAATTTGAGGGCTTCTGCAAGTGTTCACAATTGCCCTGGTTTTAAAATACCAGAGGTCATATTATAATACAGTTGCCTTATTTCTATTTCAATATATCACAGTCACAGTATAGCCCTATCTACTGTCAATGTCCAAGGAAATAACTGGTGTCCAATAGAATATGAAAGATATATTCTGAGAGGAAGAACAGATGTCTATAGCACCAAGAACTGAGTTATAATGCCAGGCCATGTCCTAGTTATTAGTTGAATCTTTTGCCAACTCTAAAGTAGATGATTCATGGACTAACTGTGACCCTAAAAGCACTCTAAATTCAACGTAGAGATGTTTGTCTAGTTTCAGTATCTAAGCAGTATCTCCAAAATAAGAGATAGCTCGTGGTAGATGAAATATCTTTATATCTTCTCTCACATAGACTTCAAATCCTTGCTTCTAAACGTTTATTACACAAAAACTGTTACCAAAACTGAGTGTAATAATAAGCATGGAAATTATGTGGTTACATTTCAGTTTTCCATTACTCGACAGGTCCATTCATACTTTAGAAATATCACATTTTGGGGGGGAGGGGGCTAAATATAGAAAATTAAACCTAGAATTCTTTTCTAGCTGTTCATGAGTTTTCATCTTTGCTGCATTTCCTTTCTCTTTCCCTCAGTCTATGTCTCCGTGTTCCATACTAATTTGGTTCTAATTTTAATGATGAGTCACATGGGACTAATATAAGATGCTATTTTAAGACTGAACTCTACACTCCATTTTCCACCAAGCATCCAAATGGCACTGATAGTTAATAGCTATTTGAAGGTGGGTAAGCACACCAGGGAATAATAAAGAAGCTGATTGGCTGTAACAAAGAAACAAATACAAATAATAAGGATGTAAAAGAGTGGAAAAGGAAGATGAAGACAAGAACCGACATTCAATGTCTTTTGACTTTAATTCATGCATGCAAGCCCTTTCCTGGTCTTTTATATTTTTCTGTGAATCACTTTTTCTTTGTTGAGTACCTTAATTTTTATGAGGGTTCATCATCAACAATAAGAATAGGATGCTGTCAGAGGGAAAGATACTGTATATATTTAAATCAAAAATATGACACATAGAAACTCAATCCTTTAATGAGCAGATAAATGATTTTTAAATTGACAAATGGCTCCTAATTTGATACTCTGCCCTTTGCTTTCACGAGTAGTTAAAAGATCCTATGAAGCCAAGTCAGATTCATTCATGATCTTCCATCCATCAAGAGATGACAAACACTTGAGGAGTGGAGTCCAAGGAAACTGATGTCAGGTAAAAAGAATGTAAGTGATAAAAGGCGTGTGACTAGAGAGTACACTAAGCTTAATGACAACAAACTTCCAGAAAGTATTTTATAGAAAACTGCAAAAATATATCCTGTCCTAACTTACCACTTATCTCAAACCAAATTTACAAATAGAATCAAATGAAATTAGAT
This sequence comes from Mus caroli, assembly GCF_978045245.1. NCBI lineage: Eukaryota > Metazoa > Chordata > Mammalia > Rodentia > Muridae > Mus > Mus caroli. The sequence goes on from NW_028227265.1 coordinate 70,636,368, forward strand.
TCCTTTAATGCTCTTATGTGAACACCATTATTTAAACTTATTTCTCCATAATGGTCATTTAGATTGGTCCTGCCCTTTTCCAGAATGGATAGAATATCAGTGTTGTCTGTCATCCGTGTCTTTCAATTTGTTGATTCCATGTGTGTGTTTTCTGTCGTTATTTTTGAAATGACTTGGTTGCTACACAGCAGTTCTCTGTGGTTATAAATCAATTCCTTAAAGCAATTAATTAAGAAATTTAAGGCAGTTAATCCAGCCGAAGGCTTCCAAACTCATGGATCGCCAGCTGGGTTTATGAAAGCCATCTGGCACACAGTGATTTTTTTCTATTTTTTCCCATTTTCAATTTCTAAGATAGATTGTTCAATCAAAGACTTCCCTTGAATGATTCAATGAAGAGAAATTCTTCAAAATCTATGGCAGGTAAGTATAGACGTGGATACAAATTGAGAGTGAATCTTATTACATATTACACTAGAAAAAATACATTATTTAAGGAGTACATTTGAAGAAGCTTTTTCTTGCCTGTTCTTGCTCACTTTTATAACTTTGAAGGGAAAAAAGCACATCGTAATTTAAAAAGTCTCAAAACTTTCTTAATTAAGAATCCAATATACGTTTCAAGAAAAATGTCATAGCATTTATTTTATCTTGAAATGAAAGTCATATATTGTGCAGCTTATCTACGTAAGCCACTCAGATGAATATAATAACAAACATAGGGGACATAGTGAAACCATAACACTTGGCTAAACATGGGGTGTGATCATATTAAGAAATGTAATAAATAGTGGGATACTTTTCATTCAACATGCAAACATTATAAATTATGCCAGTATAAAACAATTTAAAAAAAAACAAAAATAATCTCTACTTTTTCATGCTCAAAAGAAAAATTTCAAACTTCCAACCCTCCGTTTTTCTAGATCAGAGTAACCTGATTCAAAATAGATAGATAGATAGATAGATAGATAGATAGATAGATAGATAGATAGATAGATAGTTAGATAGATAGATAGACAGATAGATAATATTCTATGTCATTGTCTGAATTAAAATCTTGACAACTGAATAGTCCTCCGGGCTCAATCCTCTAATTATAATAAAAAGTTCAGGATAAAAATAACCATCTCCACGTGCAATTGTTTCTCTTCAGATAGAACGTGAGTTTTGACAGGGAACCCCTATGTATCTCTCATTCCTTTATGTTCATATGCTACTGAACTAACCACACAATCACAGTGGTGGAAGGGATGCATTAGGCAAACTGCTTAGAAGGCAAGCTACCCAAATCTTAAAAAGAAAATCAGTTAGGTTAGTGCATAACTGGTGATTTAAGTGCTTAAATAAACCATTTTATTTTATTTTAATAATTTTGAAAAAAAGTCACTTGATTTTATTATTCTTTTCAAATTATTCTTCCAAAATATTAGCACACATTAAAACTTACAGGTGTGTAATGTCTGTCAAGTACCATTTGAGGGAAATTTTTTTCATGTTTCCTCATGACAATTCAGTGCCACTGTTACCACAACTTTGCAAGTAGAAAAGTCAAAGCCTAAAGAGCCTTGGAAATTTGCTCAAGACAACAGACCTACTGGCAGATATGGAATTTGATTCTCTGGAAATACAATTTGGAAAATCTCTTCTGTCAAACAGAATCCTAATGCTCTTCTTAGGTGTTCATTGTTTATGCACAAAAATATTAGATATTCCTTTCTAGTCATTGGTATAACAACCTTTTATCCACTCATCTCTGTTTATGTGACACTGATACAGTGCTATGCATGTGTGTGTGCTCTGATGTATATCAGTGCACATGTCTGTTGGTGTATATGCTCATGTGTGCACCAGGAGACCAGAAGTTGACACCATATATCGTCCTCAATCACTCTTTGCTTATTGCCTAAGGGAGTGTTGGTCTGCCACTAAACCTAGAAATCTTTGGTTTGGCAAGTTTGTTTTGAGCCAGCTTGTCCCTTGTCATCTTCTTCTCACCCCTGCTGGGGTGACATGCGGCCCCCCCATGCCCACATGGTTTTATTGTTGGCACTAATGGTTAGAACTCTGGTGCTCATGCTTATGGGTCAAATACTCGCTCCTCTAAGCCATCTCTCTGGGATCTGCCACCATATATCAGGATATTCAACAGGTTTATAGGATGAATGACTACTCACAATGGAGGACAGATGACCTTTACATCGGGACTCACTCATTCGACACTTCTGATGAAACCAAGAGAATTGACAAACTTCATAAAAGTGAGAGCAAATATCAAGCAGTCATGTCTAGATGAATAGTAAAAATGTAATTGTGTAACAGAATATTGCAAAATTGTCTATTTATCTGACTCAAATGTTAAGAGTGCACACTATATAACAAATACAAGAGATCGCTACCAGATTTTTCTTCTAAGTAGGCAATATAGATTTTTTGTTTTATTCAAGAAAAGTTACACATTTTAGTACTTAATTTTAACCCTGATTGTATTTTTCTGTTCAATAATTAATTAGGAAACAACCGGTGCCTCATTTTTGTTCTGTTTATTTCTGTGTGAATTCATTGCCCTGTATCATAAAGAGATTTTTATGAACCAGGAGTAACATTCACAATTGATTATTTTCAAGATTCAAAGTAAAAATTATATCCATCTCAGCTTTTAATTTGTGAATTCATGAAAGTGGAAAAAAATAAGTTTTCCTTCAAAGTTATTCCCTAGTGTTGATGTCTTAGGGTTTCTAGTTCTTTAATAAGACACCATGGTCAAATCTAACTTGAGGAGAATAGGGCTTACTTCAGTCTACATGCCACAATCAGGCAATCATGAAGGAAAGTTAGGGCAGAAACTCATGGTAGAAACCAGAATGCAGAACCGAACCAGAAACCAGGCTTTCTGCTGTGTTCCTCATGGCATCTTCAACTTGCTTTTATAAACACCACAAACAACTGCCCAAGGAAGAGTAACCTTGCCTCTGAGGAGTTAGAGCCTTCCACATCAATCATCAGTCAAGAGAAATATAAACAAAAGAAAACACCCCACAGACTGGCCTACAAGCCTATCTCATGGAGACATTTTCGCAATTACAATTCCTTTTATCAAAGTTTCCTACAATTTGGCAAAATACAATGTGTGTGTGTGTGTGTGTGTGTGTGTGTGTGTGTGTGTGTGTGTATTGTGTTCAGATCACAAAAAACACAGAGACCATCAGGAACCACAACTCTGATGAAAGCCCATGAAAGTCTTTATTCAAGCTTGGGCTGCAAACCTTCCCGATGCAAAGAATAGGAGAGCAGCCTTGAGTTCTAGGGAAAGGGGATTTATAAAGGAAAAAAAAAACCACAAGCATAGGTTACCAAGACTTGGTGTTACCTGAGAGTGTAAAGGAGTGCTAGACTTTAAGCTAATTGGTTTACAGGGCATGACTAAACCACAAGGAGGGAGTATACATCAAAAAGGTGCATCTTGACCTGGGAATGACAGGTTTTCTTAGCCCATTTCATTGTATCAGCTAACTGCAGCTGCTCTATTTGGCAACTGCCAGAGACATTCTGTGATTTTTCTCAGACCTTAAGGGAGGTGGCCATGCCTAAGTGCAAGTTAACTTAGAATGGAGTCTTACAAGCAAAATGTACTTTATTCTACTAACACACTCCCTTCATATATTTGTGTGTGTGTTTGATAGGAAACAACATCTTTCTTTTTTTTTTCTTTTGGTTTTTCAAGACAGGGTTTCTCTGTATAGTCCTGGCTGTCCTAGAACTCACATTGTAGACCAGACTGGCCTTGAACTCAGAAATCTGCCTGCCTCTGCCTCCCAAGTGCTGGGATTAAAGGCGTGTGCCACCACAGCTCAGCTGCAAACAACATTTTTTACCAAGGCAAGAGCAGTTTTAGCAAACTTCAAGGCAGCCTGTTGAAATAATGAAGTTCTAGAGTTCTAATACTCTTTGTGATGAAGTTGTAGATCTGATCTTCTATTTAGATGACAAGATAAATTGTAGACATTCATGTACTCATACAAATTCACTGACAGTCCTCTTCTGCCAATGCTTTGGTCCCATAAATTCTGACTATGATGTTTTTGTTTACTTTGAGAACTTTAAGTGCCTCTTATGCTTGAATGTTGACTTCACAATTTCCTATAATTACTGAATTGAGTAATTAAGTCTAAACCCTTTCACTTTCACCTCAGTTTCTTCTTCTACTCCATGAATTTTTTGTTTGGTTTCTTAAATCACGACCAGACTTTGCCTACAGGAAGTAAAGTTTAAAGTAACCTAAATCTCTGTTCCCAGGTCATGCACACTCAAATGTATCTCTAGAATAAACTATATCTCATAAAAAAAGAAAAAAGAAAAAAGAAAAAATACTTCTAGATTTTAAAAAGTAAGAATGGCCTTAAACAAGTTACCTAAGCATCCAGGTAAGTGATCCACCATTGTATGGAGAAATGAATTGTTATTTTATATTTTAGGTGTTTACTTGAAGGTTAATCTGATAGTTAAAGTGTAGAGAACAGAATTTTCTGATAGCTATCTCCTAAGCTTATAGCATCCCTATATTTAATTCAGGAATATGAGTATGGTTTGCAGAATTACTTTTAATCTAAGTCATTTTTTTCTGTTCTCATGGTTCTATTAGTTTCTGCAAGAAAGTTCTATATTGAATGCATCAGAGAATGACATTGAAACTTAATATTCTTTATTTTACATATACTTAAGGTAATGGTCAAAATATTTATATGTAAAACTTCTGAAGACTATAATCTCAAGTTGTTTCAATATTTTTTCAGGATTATCCTATGATTACTTTTGTCTAAAGGCATGAAAATGGCATTTCATCAAAGCACGTTTTTATACAACATTCATGCAAAATATGAGTCTTTCAGTTGTGCATGGTGACACACACCTATAACAAAATCACTTAGGAATGGAGTCACAATTATCAGGATTTTAAGTATTCTTAAACTGAATAGCAAATTTAGTACACTGGACATAAGAATTACTTTTAAAATTTGTACATTTTTCTCCATATAATTTGCTATGATCAATAAAGTATAATCTTAATTTATAAAATACTTAATTTATGATAGAAGTGCAATGTTGAGTTTGCAATGATTTTCTTGGGGAATTTAAAAATTAATACCAATACTATATTCTTATTAATTTGCCTTTCATAGCATTTTCTTTCTATTCAAAGAAGACTGTTATTTATGCATTTATATTTGTTACTAAATTCAACATGAAATAATCCAAATTGTTCTTAAGCATAAGAATGCAGTTTTGAAAGTCCAGCTGTAACTTACTCCTGTTTCAGTGTTTGACCTTCAAAGAAATAACACTTTTCTTTGGCGTTTGAATTACTTTGAGATGGGTCTCTGCATCCTAATACAATTACTCTGTCTCAGCAGAGATATCAAAGGAGTCAAAGGATGCATCAAGAATTATTTATAAGCAATTCTAAAGTCCTTAGATATACAATCCCAGAGTTTATAGAAATACATGTAGTACTTACTAGTAAAATTTTCATTCCAATGTGACAGAAATCTTGGAGTTAAATCCCACTGCAAACATCAATTCTCCACAGTCATACAGAAGATGCTGAGCACCTCATCCAGAAGGAGTCATCAATTTTACAACATCAGGATCAACTTGCCATCAGAAGACACAATTAACAAACCAGGGCAAGAAAGATAATCTCTTCTCTATGGAAAAATACCCACATAGTGAACCTAGCATTTGGCAAGCATTAACTCAGCAATATTTTATTATGAAATAAGAATGTAACAGAATACCAAAATTGAGAACAATGGAGGTAGAAGTAATCAATTATCCAAATCATTTCTTTTCCATTTTAAATAATTATTGTTTTAAGTCAATTTGTCTTTACTGACTGGATAACACAGGAGGCAAGTAGTTTGAAGATTTCTTATATAGATACTGAGCAAGAACTCAAGTATATTGGGCTGGTTTACTTTCAGACTTGTTAAGCACTTTAATAGCTATTTTATTGCTGTGTATCTATCTGTCTGAATATGCTTATGTGAGACCGTAAGCTCTCACATAGGGTTTTTTTCTTTTTTCTGATTCATGGAGATTACTGAATGTCATGGTACAGAATTTGCAATTCTACCTGTGATTAAAATAAAATATATGTATACTAATCACTTTTAATGTTTGGCTACTTATAAAATTAAATTTGAAAGAAATACTGGAAATCTACTTTCCCTTTAGAAAATAGTTTCAGAATAGTGTTTCTCCATGTATACCTATAGATAAGAGCAACTTTGTCTATTAACAAGATTATGTAGCATATGTGGTTACATGCATGTGAATGCTAAGTATAGGCTCTTGTAATTGAATACTTCGTCCACAATTGCTGGAAGTATTAGGATGTAGAAAGATTTTAATCCAGCAATGTGGCTGATCTGGCAAGGGATCACATCCAAAGACATTCTAGGTCTATATGGTTTGCCTGGAATGTAGATATGCCCTGGATTACAGTATGATCTGCCTAAAATACAGACATACCCTTAACAAATACACCTTTCATCCTTAACAATGATGGTAAGCAATAAAGAAGGAAGCAGCCATGTTTATAAGTGACATCTAATTAGGGGGCAGAAAAAGTGATGAATCAGAGAAAGATTTGAAAGGATGAGTCAGAGATAAAATATCCAATTCACAGAAGAACAGTAGATGAAGAAAAGACTACATGAGAGCAGCAAGAGAAAGAAGGGCAGTGGGTGATATATGTACAGCAGTTTTACCTGTATAGTTTACAGAGATGGGTGGCAGAGAGAACAAGCTGGACACGGGTGAAGACAGAGTGAGCCAGAGAATGAAAGGGAGAAAAAAGAGAACCAGAAGATTACAATATACTGTGAAAGTTAGTATAAGGACAAGAGAGCATTTCAGTCAGAAGCCAAGTGATGCCAGATTGAATCAGTCAGCTTGAGAGTTTAAGTTGTATAGAGGCCAGAAACTTCTAGGCCTCCACCTAGGGATAGTTTGAACAGAGAAGGAAAGACTCTGGACTCAGTTGAAGCAGTGAATTTTCAGAGCTTGTCTATGGCTCTCATCTCCTCTTATCATCTGAGGAAATAAAAGCAACATTTATAGCTATGAAGCACGACCTTTAGGGGGAAGATTTGAGTTTTGAGAGTCTAAAAACGTCTTGCCATTCCCAGTGAACTCTCTTTGCCTTCTGCTTGTGGATCAAGATATGAGCTCTCCATTTTTTTTTCTTTTTTTGCCATTATGACTTTTCTCTGCCACCATAGGCTTTAACTCTCTAAAACAATAAGCCCAATTAAATACTATCTTAGTAGGATTTAGTTGTTGTGAAGTAATGACATTATCATGGTAATTCTTATAATGAAGAACACTTCATTGGGTTGGGCATATAGTTTCAAAAGTTCAGTCAATTTTCATTATGGAAGCATGGCAGCCTCTGGACTGACATGGTACTAGAGGTGTTGAGAGTTCTCCATCTTGACTCATAAACTGCAGAAGGGACCATGTCCTGCAGGCAGCCAAGAGGAGACTGTCTTCTGCAATGGGGGAAGCCTGAGTATAGAAGATCTGAAAATCCATGTACACAATAACACACTGCCTCCAAGACAACCACACTCCTCCAATAAGAGCACACCTCCTAAAAATGCCAAATGCCACTTCCTCTGGCCAAGCACTCAAACACCTGAATCTATGAGGGCCAAACCTACTGAAACAACCAAAAATACTTAATTTTTATAAGGTGCTTTGTCAAGGATTTTTATCGAAGCAAATGAAAAGTGGCTAAGATAGAACATGAGAAGATACTAGAAGGAATATAGAGTGACTAAGGTAAGGAAGACTCTAAGGTTCATTTGGCAGTAGTGAAGAAGATCATACAACAAACTGAAACCATAAGACACTATGGAAATTATTATTCTTTCATACAAATGAACTCTCCAGTATAATATTATGGATTTATATGTAATTGCATTCTATGTACTATATGTATTTCCATTTCTGACTGCTCATTGTCATTAAGCATATATATGAATATATTATATGCACAATTGAAAGGCAGACATTAAGCAAAACCCAACCTGGTCATGGTGGTGCTTATTCAGAATCCCAATAACACTGTTATGGAGACAGGCAGAAGCCTGAGGATTGGAAGCCAGACAGCCTTGCCTAATCAGTGTTTTCTGCCCAGTAAAAGTCCTGGATAAAACAAAAGATAAAAACGAGAAATGTCAACCATGACTGCCCTCTCTATGCATACAACAATCTACAGATGAAAAAAGGAAAAAGAGGAGGAGGAGGAGGAGGAGAAACATTTGTGTACTTAAATCCTTAATCATCAGGGAAATGCAAATCAAAACAACCCTGAGATTCCACCTCACACCAGGCAGAATGGCTAAGATCAAAATTTCAGGTGACAGCAGATGCTGGCGAGGATGTGGAGAAAGAGGAACACTCCTCCATTGTTGGTGGGATTGCAAGCTTGTACAAATACTCTGGAAATCAGTCTGGTGGATCCTCAAAAAATTGGACATAGTACTACCGGAGGATCCTGCAATTCCTCCCCTGGTCCTATATCCAGAAGATGTTCCAACCGGTAAGAAGGACACATGCTCCACTATGTTCATAGCAGCCTCATTTATAATAGCCAGAAGCTGGAAAGAACCCAGATGCCCCTCAACAGAGGAATGGATACAGAAAATGTGGTACATTTACACAATGGAGTACTACTCAGTTATTAAAAAGAATGAATTTATGAAATTTCTAGGCAAATGGATGGACCTGGAGGGCACCATCCTGAGTTTGGTAACATAATCACAAAAGAACTCACACAATATGTACTCACTGATAAGTGGATATTAGCCCAGAAACTTAGAATACCCAAGATATAAGATACAATTTGCTAAGCACATGAAACTCAAGAAGAATGAAGACCAAAGTGTGGACACTTTGCCCCTTCTTAGAATTGGGAACAAAACACCCATGGAAGGATTTACAGAGACACAGTTTGGAGCTGAGAGGAAAGGATGGACCATGAAGAGACTGCCATATACAGGGATTCATCACATAATCAGCCTCCAAACGCTGACACCATTGCATACACTAGCAAGATTTTGCTGAAAGGACCCAGATAGAGCTGTCTCTTGTGAGACTATGCCGGGGCCTAGCAAACACAGAAGTGGATGCTCACAGTCAGCTATTGGATGGATCACAGGGTCCCCAATGGAGGAGCTAGATAAAGTACCCAAGGAGCTAAACAGATCTGCAACCCTATAGGTGGAACAACAATATGAACTAACCAGTATCCCCCAGAGCTCGCGTCTCTAGCTGCATATGTATTAGAAGATGGCCTAGTCGGCCATCACTGGAAAAAAGGCCAATTAGTCATGCAAACTTTATCTGCCTCAGTAAAGGGGAACGGAACGTCAGGGTCAAGAAGTGGGAGTGGGTGGGTGGGGGAGTGGGTGAGGGAGCAGGTGGGGGACTTTTGGGATAGCATTGGAAATATAAATGAAATAAATTCCTAATTAAAAAAAAATGTTGGATAATGAAAAAAACTATATTGTAATTGGGCAATGATATAAGAAATAATGATTGAACAATATTAGAGGAAAACATTCAAGTTTTTCAATAGAAAGTTACTACATAAAAGAGAGGATGAAAGCAAAGAATCGAATTAAAGCTTCTGAGAAACAAAATGGAACTCAAGTGCCACTTCCAGTACAACTTTCCTTCAGCGCCTAGGTGAATCTGCTAACTGCTGACTCCTGACTTTAAGTCTTTGTTCTCACAGATTACTAATCTGAGATTGGACTGAGGTGCAGGATCCTGCTTATGAATAAAAGATTTTTAAAGATAAACTCTCTTGAATATATTTTCCTTCAACTAAACTTCCCAAAGCTTACCATACTCAGCAACTGCCCAGAATACATAAACCAGAAGATTCTGCATGTAGCAAGAATTTAATTTCCCCAAGGGCTAAAAGGAAATTAACTGTTCTTAATATTTAAAGCAAAAATATAAAAATAATGCCTTCTTTTGGAGATATATAGAAGGGTTTTAAATCCTAAATAAAATGTATTTTCTTAAGAAATAGTATATAGCTCCTACTCTGGGATCCATACCCAAGCACAAAACTCCAGAAAAAGAATCTTGCTCTATTAGAGCCCATGCCTGTGCTAGGAATCCCATGCAGCTAGAGGCCAGCATAAGAATAAAAGCAACAACATCTAGAGCACTGTCAGAGCCCAGCTATCCTAATACAGAAAACCCTCAATATTCAAATGCAGCTAAAGCACAAGACACTGACCATAAATCTAATGTAGAGAACATGACAGAGGCATTTAAAGAGAAAATGAATAATTCCTTAAAGAAATACAGAAAAATACAAAGAAGCAAGCAAACAAACAAAAAGCAAGTTAAGGAAATAAATGAAAATGTACAAGACCCCCAAAATGAAATAAATTCAAAAATAAAAACACAAACTGAGAAAATCCTGGGGATGGAAAAATCTAGGTAAACAAACAATAACTACAGATTCAAGTGTCCCAAAAAGATTAGAAGACACGGAAAAAAGAATCTCAGGCATAAATGATATGATAGAAGAAATTGATACAATCGTCAAAAAATGTAAATTCCAAAATTGTTCTGACATGAAACATCGAGGAAATTTGAAACACTAGAAGTAAACAAAACCAAGAGGATTAAAGAAAACAATCAAACTCAGGGCTGAAATCAATAAAATAGAAAGAAAATGAACATTACAATGGAACAAAGAGTTGGTTCTTTGAGAAAATCAACAACATAGATCAATCCATATACAAACTAAATAAAAGGCTAAGAAAAATATTTAAATTAACAATATTAGAAAAATGTTTGGTAGGGGCATAACAGCAGACTTAGAAAAAATCCAAAGAATTATCAGGTCATAGTTAAAAAAAAACTGTACTCCGCAAAATTGGAAAATCTAAAATAAATGGACAAATTTCTTGATGAATAACATTTGCTAAAATTAAACAAAGATAAGATAAAAACTTTAAATAGACTTATAACCCCCTAAGAAAATGGCAGACATTAAAAGTTTCCCAGCCAAAATAATATTCAGGCCAGACAATTTTAGAGCAGAATTCTACCAGATGTTCAAGGAAGAGCTAAAGCCAATAATCTTCAAATCATACATCAAAGTAGAAACAGAAGAACCATCACCAAATTTATTTTGAGGCCACAATAGTCCTGAAACCCAAACCACAGAAAGACTCAACAAAGAAAGAGAACAGACCAATTTCCATCATGAGCACTGATGCAAAAATACTTAATAATATACTTGGAAACTAAAGTCAAGAACACATCAAAAAGATCATCCAACATGATCAGGCTGCCTTCATTCCTGAAATTATGGCATTGTTTAAGATAAAAGAAAAATCTGTAAGTGTAATTCAACTTATAAACAAACTAAAAGAAAAAGAATAACCACATGATTATCTCATTGGATCCTGAAAAACCCTTTGACAAAATGCGACACCTCTTCATCTTAAAAGTCTTAGAAACATCAGGGATGCAAGGGGTATACATAAACATAATGAAGACAATACAGAGGAAGTCAATAGCCAATACCAAATTAAAGAACTTAAAACAGATCCACTGAAATCAGGAACATGGAAAAGGGGTCCACTCTCCCAGTAACTATTCAGTATAGTACTTGAAGTTCTAAGTAGAGCAATAAGACAATTCAAACAGATTTAAGGGATAGAAATTGAAAAGGAAGAAAACAAAGTATTCTTTAGCAGGTGATATGTTAGTACATATAATCATGCTCAAAGTTCTACCAGGGACTCCTCTAGCTGTTAAACACCTTCAGTGAAGGTACAAGACTGGATACAAGACTAAGTTAAAAAATATATCTGTGGACCTCCTATACATAGAATAAATGAGCTGAGAAAGAATTTAAAGAAACATGTTTCACAATAGCCACCAATTCTACAAAATAACTTAGTGTAACTCTAACCAAGCAACTTAATGATGTGTATTACAAAAACATCAATTGTTTAAAATAAGAAATTAGAGAAGATATCCAAAGAAGAAAAGATCTCCCTTGCTCATAGATTGGTAGGATTAGCATAGTAAAATGGCTATCTTTCCAAAAGCAACAAACAGATTTAGTGAAATCCCCATTAAAATTCCAACACAATTCTTTCATTTTAAATTAGATATTTATTTTATTTTATTTCTATTACGTATTTTCCTCAATTACATTTCCAATGCTATCCCAAAAGTCCCCCATACACCCCCCCCCACTTCCCTACCCACCCATTCCCATTCTTTTGGCCCTGGCATTCCCCTGTATTGGGGCATATAAAGTTTGCAAGTCCAATGGGCTTCTCTTTCCAGTGATGGCCGACTAGGCCATCTTTCGATACATATGCAGCTAGAGACAAGAGCTCCAGGGTACTGGTTAGTTCATCATGTTGTTCCAACTATAGGGTTGCAGATCCCTTTAGCTCCTTGGGTACTTTCTCTAGCTTCTTCATTGGGAGCCCTGTGATCCATCCAATAGCTGACAGTGAGCATCCACTTCTGTGTTTGTTTGGCCCTGGCATAGTTTCACAAGAGAGAGCTATATCTGGGTCCTTTCAGCAAAATCTTGCTGGTGTATGCAATGGTGTCAGCGTTTGGAAGCTGATTATGGGATGGATCCCTGGATATGGCAGTCTCTAGATGGTCCATCCTTTCATCACAGCTCCAAACTTTGTCTCTGTAACTCCTTCCATAGGTGTTTTGTTCCCAATTCTAAGAAGGGGCACAGTGTCCACACTTTGGTCTTCACTCTTCTTGAGTTTCATGCGTTTAGCAAATCATATCTTATATCTTGGGTAACCTAAGTTTTGGGCTAATATCCACTTATCAGTGAATACATATTGTGTGAGTTCCTTTGTGATTGTGTTACCTCACTCAAGATGATGCCCTCCAGGTCCATCTATTTGGCTAGGAATTTCATAAATTCATTCTTTTTAATAGCTGAGTAGTACTCCATTGTGTAAATGTACCACATTTTCTGTATCCATTCTTCTGTTGAGGGGCATCTGGGTTCTTTCCAGCTTCTGGCTATTATAAATAAGGCTGCTATGAACATAGTGGAGCATGTGTCCTTCTTACCGGTTAGGACATCTTCTGGATATATGCCCAAGAGAGGTATTGCTGGATCCTCCAGTAGTACTATGTCCAATTTTCTGAGGAACCGCCAGACTGATTTCCAGAGTGGTTGTACAAGCTTGCAATCCCACCAACAATGGAGGAGTGTTCCTCTTTCTCCACATCCTCGCCAGCATCTGCTGTCACCTGAAATTTTGATCTTAGTCATTCTACTTGGTGTGAGGTGGAATCTCAGGGTTGTTTTGATTTGCATTTCCCTGATGATTAAGGATGTTTAACATTTTTCAGGTGCTTCTCTGCCATTCGTTATTCCTCAGGTGAGAATATTTGTTCAGTTCTGAGCCCCATTTTTTAATGGGGTTATTTGATTTTCTGGAGTACACCTTCTTGAGTTCTTTAAAAAAAATAAAAATAAATAAATAAATAAATAAATAAATAAATAAATAAATAAATAAATTAGATATTTTCTTTATTTATATTTCAAATGTTATCCTCTTTCCTGGTTTCCCTTCTGGAAACCCCCTATCCCATTCCCTTACCCTGCTCACCAACCCACCCACTCCTACTTCCTGGTCCTGGCATTCTCCTACACTGTGGTTTCTAGCCTTCACAGGACCAAGGGCCTCTCCTCCCATTAATAACCTACAGGGACATCCTCTGCTACATATGTGGCTGTAGCCATAGAGCCCTTCATGTGTACTCTTTGGTTGGTGGTTTAGTCCCTGAGAGTCCTAGATGTACTAGTTGGTTCATATTTTTGTTGCTCCTATGGGGCTGCAAACCCCTTCAGCTCCTTGGGTCCTTTCTCTAACACCTCCATTGGTGACCCTGTGTTCAGTCCAATGGTTGGCTGCAAGCATACACCTCTGTATTTGTCAGGCACTGGCAGAGCCTCTCAGGAGACAGCTATATCAGGCTCCTCTCAGCAAGCACTTGTTGGCATCCACAATAGTTCTGATTTTGGTGACTGTATATGGGATGGATCCCCAGGTAGGGCAGTCACTGTTTGGCCTTTCCTTCAGTCTCTGCTTCATACTTTGTCTGTATCTCCTTCCATGGGTATTTTGTTCCCCTTTCTAAGAAGGACTGAAATATCCACACTTCATCTTTCTCTTAAGCTTCATGTGGTCTGTGAATTGTATCTTGTGTTTTCCAAACTTCTGGACCAGAAACCATGTGTGTTCTTTTGTGATTGGGTTACCTCACTCAGGATATTTTCTAGTTCCATCCATTTGCCTAAGAATTTCATAAATTCATTGTTTTTAATAGTTGTGTAGTATTTCATTGTGTAAATTTATCAGTGGCCCTCCTATAAACAGAATTAATAAGCTATGAAAGAATTTAGGGAAAAATTATACTTCAAAATAGCCACCAATTCTACAAAATAACCCAGTGTAACTCTAACCAAGCAACTTAATGGTGTGTATAATAAGAACATCAATTGTTTAAAAAAGGAAATTAGAGAAGATATCCAAAGAAGGAAAGATCTCCTTTGCTTATAGATTGGCAAGATAACAGTAAAATGGCTATCTTTCCAAATGCAATCTACAGATTCAATGAAGTCCCCATTAAAATTCCAATGAAATTCTTTACAGACTTTTAAAGAACAATACTCAACTTTATATAGGAAAAAAAAAAAAAAACCCAGGATAGATAATGCAGTTCTGAACTCTTTAGAATCCCAGAATTCTTCTGGAGATAAAACCATTCCTTATTTCAAGCTCTCCTATAAAGCTATAGTTATAAAACCACATGGTGTGTATTGTATTCTTAAAAGAGCCAAGGATTTGTTTTAGAGAGCCAGGTGAGGTAAGGTGGCAGGGGTTCTTTCCCCCTTAGGACAGGTATAGAGTTTATGTAGGGGATGGAGAAAGGAGTAGAGACAGAGAATGATATACACACACATACACACACACACACACACACACACACACACACACACACACAGAAAGAGAGAGAGAGAGAGAGAGAGAGAGAGAGAGAGAGAGAGAGAGAGAGAGAGAGAGAGAGAATATGTCATTCAGGAATATGTGTAGAGAGAGGAAGAAAAGGGGGAGAGAGGAAAAAAGCAAGTTAGGGAGAGAAAGGAGTCAGAGAGGCAGAGAGGGGCCAAAGTTAGAGAGGAGGAGCCAAACAGTCCCTTTTATATCAACCAAGCCTACCTGACCCTTGCCAGGTAATTGTTCCGCAGAACCTAGAAGGAATGCTAACAGCTTTAGCATAAAACCAGAATGGAGTATCAATGAAATTGAAGACCCAGAAGTAAATCAACATACTTATGGACAACTGATTTTTGAAAAATTAATCAAAATTATACAGGGCAAAAAAGAAAGGCCCCTTCAATTCATTGTTCTGGTATAACAGGATGTTGGTATGTTGAATAATGCAAATAGATTCATATATATGATCCTACACAAAGCTCAAGTTCAGGTTTATCAAACATTCAACATAGAACCAGAAGCACTTAACCTGAGAGAAGAGAGCAGGAAATAGCTTTCAACTCATTGGCACATGAGACAACTTTCTCCAAAGGATACCAGTAGCACAGGTGCTAAGATCAATAACTAATAAATGGGACTCTATGAAATTGAAAAACTTGTATAAGGCAAATAACCCTCCATCATATCACAAGGAAATTTGCTAGACTATGTTCACAGTCAGCTTTATTAATAACAGCCAGAAACTGAAATTAACTTAGATGTTCCTTTTCGGGAAGTGGATAAAAACATATTATATTTACAAAATGGAGTATTATCAGCTGTAATAATGACATCATGAAAATTTCAGTCAAATAAATCGAACTAGAAAAAAAATCATTCTAAATGAGATAACACAGACCTAGAAAATAAGCATGGTATCTACTTACTTATAACTTTACCTATCAATTAAAGGATAATGGTGCTACAATTCAGAGATTCAGAGATACTAAGTAACAAGGAGGGATGAAGAAGTGATACATAAATCACATTCAGAGCTGAAAACAAACTAGGATGGTTGGAGGAAGGAAGGTGTTAATAGGGACAGAAGAGATCAGCTGGAGGATAATGGAGAGAGAGAGAGAGAATTAGGAGAGACTACAGGAATGGAGGGGGTGCAACTCACAGCTAGAAACCCAATGCAATGGAAACTCCCAGGAATCTTGGAGGGTGAACCTAGCTAAGATTCCTGCCATTAATGGATATGTAACCAAAACTGGCCATTTGATGTAACCAGGAACATCATCCAGTGGAGAGACTGAGACACCAACCAGCTACATAATTTTCAATGTACAATTTGCCCTGCCTACAAGATATGCTTGGGTAAAGGTAGAAATTATGGGAGTGGACAATCAACAGATGTTCCAGATTAAGACCCATGTTGCCTGAGCAAGCCCATCTCCAACTACCTGAAGAGCCAGGACCTATGAGCTGGATAGCTCAAAGACCTAATATCAAACTCAACTGTTAAAAAAAAAAAAAAAAGAAAAGAAAAAGACTGATGCATTTACATGCTTGCAGATGTCATGTTTTATTTATAAACCTATTTTTAGTGATTATTAATATCTTGTCCATTAAAATTATTTGCCAAATAATGCTACAGTCATTACTGAGGTCAGAAGAAAACATAAATAATTCTAGATCAACCAATCATAAAAGTCTGTTAATTAAAAAAATGATTAATTAAAAAGAATACTGATGTTGGAATTTTATCTGACTGCAGCTGTAAAAAGATTTAGTAGAATTATGTAAGTTTGAAACTAAGGCCTTGGTTCTGGGATTCTGCCTACACAAGTCTGTGCAGGGGAGTGTGTGGACTGCAGAAGCTAACAGCTTCTGGGTCAGGCAGAAGCCACAGAGCTTCTGGGGTAGATTGAATTTCAGGCTCCAGATATCTGGGCACCTTCCCTGCCAGAGGAGAGGTGTCTGCCCCCAGCCGGGAGGGCTTTGCCACAGCACCTGGGGGAGACATCTTGGTTCCAGGACTCCACCGAGACTAGTGTGCTCAGGGGAGAGTGTGGACTACAGAAGCTAACAGCTTCTGGGTCAGGCAGAAGCCACAGAGCTTCTGGGGTAGATTGAATTTCAGGCTCCAGATATCTGGGCACCTTCCCTGCCAGAGGAGAGGTGTCTGCCCCCAGCCGGGAGGGCTTTGCCACAGCACCTGGGGGAGACATCTTGGTTCCAGGACTCCACCGAGACTAGTGTGCTCAGGGGAGAGTGTGGACTACAGAAGCTAACAGCTTCTGGGGCAGGAAGAAGCTACAGAGCTTCTGGAGCAGACCGAGTTTCAGGCTCCAGACATCTGGGCTCCTTCCCTGCCAGAGGAGAGGTGTCCAGCCTGCCCAGAAGGGCTTTGCCACAGCATCTGGGGGAGCGATCTCGGTTCCCAGATCCCACTGAGAGTACTCTGCAAAGGTGAGAGTGTGAACTACAGAAGCTTCACAGATTGTGGGACAAGCCCTGTTTCAGGACTTCATCTTCTGCCAGGAGGCAGGTCTGAACACCAGATATCTGTCCACCTTCCCTGCAAGAGGAGATCTTGCCTGCAGAGTGTGCTTTAACCACTGAAACTCAGGAGAGAGCTAGTCTTCCAGGTGTGCTGATAGAGGCTAACAGAATCACGAGAGGAACAAGCTCTAACCAGACACAACTATAACAGCTAATTCCAGAGATTACCAGAAGGTGAAAGGCAAATGTAAGAATCTTACTAACAGAAACCAAGAACACTCAACATCATCAGAATCCAGCACTCCCACCTCAGCGAGACCTGGATACCCCAACAAACCGGAAAAGCTAGACCCAGATTTAAAAGCATATCTCATGATGATGGTAGAGAACATCAAGAAGGACTTTAATAACTCACTTAAAGAAATACAGGTGAACACTGCTAAAGATTTACAAGTCCTTAAAGAAATACAGGAAAACACATCCAAACAGGTGATGGAAATGAACAAAACCATTCTAGACCTAAAAAGGGAAGTAGACACAATAAAGAAAACCCAAAGTGAGGCAACGCTGGAGATAGAAACCCTAGGAAAGAAATCTGGAACCATAGATGCGAGCATCAGCAACAGAAGACATGGGAGAGGGGAGAGAAAATCTCAGGTGCAGAAGATTCATAGAGAACATCAAATGGCACAACAATCAAAGAAAATGTAAAATGCAAAATGATCCTAACTCAAAACATCCAGGAAATCCAGGACACAATGAGAAGACCAAACTTTCGGGTAATAGGAATAGATGAGAATGAAGACTTTCAACTTAAGGGGACAGCAAATATCTTCAACAAAATTATAGCAGAAAACTTCCCAAACCTAAAGAAAGAGATGACCATGAACATACAAGAAGCCTACAGAACTCCAAATAGACTGGACCAGAAAATAAATTCCTCCCAACACATAATAATCAGAACAACAAATGCACTAAATAAAGATAGAATATTAAAAACAGTAAGGGAGAAAGGTCAAGTAACATATAAAGGCAGACCTATCAGAATTATACCAGACTATTCACCAGAGACCATGAAAGCTGGATAGATGTTATACAGACACTAAGAGAACACAAATGCCAGCCCAGGCTACTATACCCAGCCAAACGTTCAGTTACCATAGATGGAGAAACCAAAGTATTCCATGACAAAACCAAATTCACACATTATCTTTCCATGAATCCAGCCCTCCAGGATAATAACAGAAAACAAACAAACAAACAAAACAACAACAACAAAAAAAAAACAATACATGGACTGAAACCATGTCCTAGAAAAAGCAAGAAAGCAATCCGTCAAAAAACCTAAAAGAAGACAGCCAGAAGAACAGAATGCCAACTCTAACAACAAAAATAATAGGAAGCAACAATTACTTTTACTTAATATCTCTTAATATCAATGGACTCAATTCCCCAATAAAAAGACATAGACTAACAGACTGGCTACACAAACAGGACCTAAAATTTTGCTGCTTACAGGAAACCCATCTCAGGGAAAAAGACAGGCACTACCTCAGAGGGAAAGCCTGGAAAACAATTTTCCAAGCAAATGGTCTGAAGAAACAAGCTGGAGTAGGCATTCTAATATGGAATAAAATTGACTTCCAACCCAAAGTTATCAAAAGAGACAAAGAGGGGCACTTCATAATCATCAAAGGTAAAATCTTCCAAGAGGAACCCTCAATTCTGAATATCTATGCTCCAAATGCAAGGGCCGCCACATTCATTAAAGACACTTTAGTAAAGCAGAAAGCACACATTGCACCTCACACAATAATAGTGGGAGACTTCAACACACCACTCTCATCAATGGACAGATCATGGACAACAGAAACTAAACAGGGACACAGTGAAACTAACAGAAGTTATGAAACAAATGGATCTGACAGATATCTACAGAACATTTTATCCTAAAACAAAAGGATATAGCTTCTTCTCAGCATCTCATGGTTCCTTCCCCAAAATTGACCATATGATTGGTCAGCAATCAGGCCTCAACAGATACAAAAATATTGAAATTGTCCCATTCATCCTATCAGATCACTATGGACTAAGGCTGATCTTCAATAACAACATAAATAATAGAAAGCCAACATTCATGTGAAAACTGAACAACACTCTTCTCAATGATAACTTGGTCAAGGAAGGAATAAACAAAGAAATTAAAGACTTTTTAGAGTTTAATGAAAATGAAGCTACAACATACCCAAACTTATGGGATACAATGAAAGCATTTCTAAGAGGAAAACTCATAGCTCTGAGTGCCCCCCAAAAGCAACTAGAGAGAGCACATACTATCAGCTTGACAACACACCTAAGAGCTCTAGAACAAAAGGAAGCAAATTCACCCAAGAGGAGTAGACAGCAGGAAATAATCAAACTCTTGGTCAAAATCAATCAGGTGGAAACAAGAAGAACTATTTAAAGAATCAACCAAACAAGGAGCTGGTTCCTTGAGAAAATCAATAAGATAGATAAACCCTTAGCCAGACTCACTAGAGGGCACAGGGAGAGCATCCTAATTAACAAAATCAGGAATGAAAAGGGAGACATAACAACAGATCCTGAAGAAATTCAAAACACCATCAGATCTTTCTACAAAAGGCTATACTCAACAAAACTGGAAAACATGGATGAAAAGGACAAATTTCTAGACAGATACCAGGTACTAAAGTTAAATCAGGATCAGGTTAATAATCTAAACAGTCCTATGTCCCCTAAAGAAAGCAGTCTTTAATAGTCTCCTAACTGAAATAAGCCCAGTACCAGATGGGTTTAGTGCAGAGTTCTATCAGACCTTCAAAGAAGATCTAATTCCAGTTCTTCACAAACTATTCCACAAAATAGAAGCAGAAGATACCCTAACCAATTCAATCTATGAAGCCATAATTACTCTGATACCTAAACCACAGAAAGACCCAACAAAGATAGTGAAATTCAGACCAATTTCCCTTATGAATATCGATGCAAAAATACTCAATATAATTCTCGCTAAGCGAATCCAAGAACACATCAAAATAATCACCCATCCTGACTAAGTAGGTTTCATTCCAAAGATGCAGGGATGGTTTAATATACATAAATCCATCAACGTAATCCATTATATAAACAAACACAAAGACAAACACTACATTAGGATCTC
Source organism: Mus caroli (assembly GCF_978045245.1). NCBI lineage: Eukaryota > Metazoa > Chordata > Mammalia > Rodentia > Muridae > Mus > Mus caroli. Next base: position 70,657,137 of record NW_028227265.1, read on the forward strand.
CTTAGATGCAGAGAAAGCATTTGACAAAATCCAACACCCATTCATGATAGAAGTCTTGGAAAGATCAGGAATTCAAGGCCCATACCTAACCATGATAAAAGCAATATACAGCAAACCAGTAGCAGACATCAAAGTAAATGGTGAGAAGCTTGAAGCAATCCCTCTAAAATCAGGGACTAGACAAGGCTGTCCACTTTCTCCATACCTATTCAACATTGTACTTGAAGTCCGAGCCAGAGCAATTCGACAACAAAAGGAGATCTAGGGGATACAAATTTGAAAGGAAAAAGTCAAAATATCACTTTTTGCAGATGATATGATAGTACATATAAATGACCCTAAAAATTCCACCAGAGAACTCTTAAACCTGATAAACAGCTTCAGTGGAGTAGCTGGATATAAAATTATCTCAAACACTTCAAGGGCCTTTCTCTACACAAAGGATGAACAGGCTGAGAAAGAAATTATAGAAACAACACCCTTCTCAATAGTCACAAATAATATAAAATACTTTGGCGTGACTCTAAGTAAGGAAGTGAAAGATCTGTATGAAAAGAACTTCAAGTCTCTGAAGAAAGAAATTAAAGAAGATATCAGAAGATGGAAAGATCTCCCATGCTCATGGGTTTTCAGGATCAACATTGTAAAAATGGCTATCTTGCCAAAAGCAATCTACAGATTCAATGCAATCCCCATCAAAATTCCAACTCAATTCTTAAAACAATTAGAAAGAGCAATCTGCAAATTCATCTGGAATAACAAAAAACCTAGGATAGCAAAAACTCTTATCAAGGATAAAAGAACCTCCAGTGGAATCACCATGCCTGACCTAAAACTGTAGTACAGAGCAATTGTGATTAAAAAAAAATGCATGGTACTGGTATAGCAACAGACAAGTAGACCAGTGGAATAGAATTGAAGACCCAGAAATGAACCCATACACCTCTGTTCACTTGATCTTTGACAAGGGAGCTAAAACCATCCAATGGAAAAAAGACAGCATTTTCATATAATGGTGCTGGCACAACTGGCAGTTATCATGTAGAAAAATGCAAATTGATCCATTCCTATCTCCTTGTACTAATGTCAAATCTAAGTGGATCAAGGAACTCCACATAAAACCAGAGACAGTGAAACTTATAGAGGAGAAAGTAGGGAAAAGTCTCGAAGATATGGGCAAAGGGGAAAAATTCCTGAATAGAACAGCAATGGCATGTGCTGTATGATTGAGAATCTACAAATGGGACCTCATAAAATTGCAAAGCTTCTGTAAGGCAAAAGACTGTCAATAAGACAAAAAGACCACCAACAGATTGGTAAAGGATCTTTACCTATCCTAAATCAGATAGGGGACTAATATTCAATATATATAATGAAGTCAAGAAGGTGGACTCCAGAAAATCAAATGACCCCATAAAAAATGGGGCTCAAAGCTAAACAAAGAATTCTCACCTGAAGAATACTGAATGGCTGAGAAGCACCTGAACAAATGTTCAACATCCTTAATCATCAGGGAAATGCAAGTCAAAACAACCCTGAGATTCCACCTCACAGCAGTCAGAACGGCTAAGATAAAAAATTCAGGTGACAGCAGATGCTGTTGAGGATGTGGAGAAAGAGGAACACTCCTCCATTGTTGGTGGGATTGCAAGCTTGTACAACCACTCTGGAAATCAGTCTGGTGGTTTCTCAAAAAATTGGACATAGTACTACTGGAGGATCCTGCAATACCTCTCCTGGGCATATATCCAGATGATGTTCAAACCAGTAAGAAGGTCACATGTTCCACTATGTTCATAGCAGCCTTATTTATAATAGCCAGAAGCTGGAAAGAACCCAGATGCCCCTCTACAGAGGAATGGATACAGAAAATGTGGTACATTTACACAATGGAGTACTACTTAGCTATTAAAAAGATTGAATTTATGTAATTCCTAGGCAAATGGATGGACCTGGAGGGCATCATCCTTCGTGAGGTAACTCAATCGCAAAAGAACTCACATGATATGTACTCACTGATACGTGGATATTAGGCCAGAAACATAGAATACCCAAGATACTATTTGCAAAATACATGAAACTCAAAAAGAAGAAAGACGAAAGTGTGGAGACTTTGCCCCTTCTTAGAATTGGGAACAAAACACCCATGGAAGGAGTTACAGAGACAAAGATTGGAGCTGAGACGAATGGATGGACCATCTAGTGATTGCCATATCCGGGAATCCATCCCATAGTCAGCTTCCAAATGCTAACACCATTGCACACACTAGCAAGATGTTGTTGAAAGTACCATGATATAGCTGTCTCTTGCGTGGCGATGCTGGGGCCTAGTAAACACAGAAGTGGATGCTCACAGTCAGCTATTGGATGGATCACAGGGCCCCCAATGGAGGAGCTAGAGAAAGTACCCAAGGAGCTAAAGGGGTCTGCAGCCCTATAGGTGGAATAACAATATGAACTAACCAGTACCCCTCGGAGCTCGTGTCTCTAGCTGCATATGTATCATGAGTTGACCTAGTTGGCCATCAGTGGAAAGTCCCCAGTGGAAAGGCCCATTTGTCTTGCAAACTTTATATGCCTCAGTACAGGGGAACACCAGGGCCAAGAATTGGGAGTGGGGGGCAGTGGGGGGAGGGTTTGGGGGACTTATGGAGTAGCATTGGAAATGTAAATGAAGAAAATACCTAATTAATAAAAAAAATAAAAAATACAAAAAAATTAAGGTGTTAAATCAACCATAATACTGCATTAAAATAGAATATTAATAGAAAGAAAATAAAAAATAAGAAAGTAAGGTCTTAGTGTGCATGTATAACTATTGAGCAACAAAACAAGGGATTTATTTAAGAATACATCTGATGTTTGACAGTTAGATATGAATACAGAATTAAAAATGAGAAATGAATGGGCAGTAAGAAGGAGGGGAAATGAGTTGTGTGTTACATCTCATTGAGCTTAAAAATTCTATAAAAAGTGATCAGACTTTGAAAACCATCAGACCTTATTTAGCTTTACAGTGTTATAAGGGTATGGTAACTTTTAATACCACTTCATCTTCCAAAATCACTTTGCTGTACACATGTAATTATGACACATTTCAATCTCTTCTTAGCCATTACTGATTTTACCATTGATGCAAAACAAAAACCAAAAAGCAAACAAAAACAAAGCAAAAGAAAACAAAACCCAATCAGTGTGAAAGTATATAAACCTATGGAACTATAAATCTATGAAATCAGTTAATTTATTGCTTGGGGATTTCATCTGATATAGAATTTTAAGAATCATGACAACAGGATATTATCCATAGTTATTTGTTAATACAATATGGAAGCATATACCAAAGTTCAGAATACTGAAATGCACCAAGAAACAACCAATACATGTGTTCATCTTGGGTCAATTTTATGGGCACTATTTTCAAATTTTCATGTCCTTTAACTAACATTACCCAAACACGAAATGTGTCTGACCTCTAAACTAAAAAGAGACAGCACCAGGTAAACTAAGTCTCATGTTCAAAATTAGAGATCAATAACAGACATAAATTGAAGAGCGACAACACTAAAAATTCTATGATCAAATACTTTTTGTGCTATTTGGATTAGAAAAAATATCCTTATAGCATTTAGGAATCACTAAATAGAACAATAAACCATTTTAAACAAAATAAACTGGAAAAAACAGAGAGGGGGTGGTGTAGGGATAAATAACACAAGGAGTATTTTAAAATATCCAATGAAAAACATGATTTATGCTTATTTATAATATTTATATTTGAATTATATTATATTATTTATTCTATAATGTATATTATATATGTTGTGTTTAGAGAAACAGATGAGAGATGAGACACAGAGAGAGAGAGAGAGAGAGAGAGAGAGAGAGAGAGAATCAAATTATGCTCTTAGAAATAATACTCCATGCAATAGACAGTAATTTATAAAATTCATAGTGCCATGTATGAGCGATCTCATTTCTTGGAATAAACAGAGGTTTCCAGGAAATTCACAGAGCAACACAGGTGGTGGCAACCAGTGCCTCTGGTTGCCTCCAAGAACTTGAATGTTTCTGAAGACACTACATACTTAGTGTTGTATTTGAATAATTTGAGTAGGAACTCACCTGGAAGCCAAACCGCCAGCTACTGTCTCTCATAGGATCTGAAGATGCTATGGAAGACAAGAAAAAAAATCTGTTCATCTGTAAGGGCTATGGACCAAACTATGATGAATTTAGCGAGATACCACTAGTGATACTGTAGTGGGACAAATAACTTTGTGGGTAACTAGCAACTGCTTAAATGGACATCACACCAACTCCATAGGCCCTGTTCCCTGGTACCATAAGTATGTGAATAATGTATGGGTGATGAAGGGATGAACTCAATAGGAGAACCCACTAACATCAGGTTTTTTAAACCATTATAATTTCCAACTGGATTTTAAATATTTAACCTTATATGCAGAGATAAGTATAATTTTCACCTGTCAATTGAGAAACTTCCTTCTGCAGCAGATAGAAACTATTACAGAAATCCTCAACTGGACAAAATGCAGAAGTTAACAGTTCTTGGGTTCTCTAACATCTATTGGTATATCAATGACCAAGGCTTATACCTAAGGCTCAAAGAACACTGGGAGAAAGGACAAAAAGAGTATAACATCTATAGAACTAGGGAATTCACTTTAAAATAGCAGCTTCTGTATGTTACAAGGATCCTTTACCCTTGAAATCTCTACTATTTTGTTGTACACACAAGACCTTCACAATGACAAAATCAACAAACAAGACAAAACATATGGAGGTATTATAATCTGTTTTCTCCAGGAACTAGCCACCTGTTATCTAATCTCATGTTCTTGATGCTAAAATACAGACAGACATGAAAAAGTGTGTGTGTGTGTGTGTGTGTGTGTGTGTGTGTGTGTGTGTGTGTGTAGCAGAAAATGCTAGGCCACCACACAGCTGCAAAAGCATCTCTTGCTGGAGGACCTAATTGAGGACTGCCACGGAGACCAAGGATTGGCAACATAGACAATGCCAGCCAATTGGCAACTGCTGTTTAAAAGAGATGCTTTCTTGGGACCAATGGGGCATGGGTGGAGGATATTAAAGAAGCTTATAACAGTGTTCAGATGAGCTCAATACAGCACTTCTCACCTGCTGCTAGATTCTGTTGTTGACTCTGTCCCACCTCACCTCCAACACCCAAGGGCAGGTAGGTTCAGGCACACTGAGTAGCCAAAGGCACAGGCAATGTATGTGTACATGTGTATATCCAACAAAAATTATTACAGAAGAAAAGTTTATGAATTTGAGATAAGTCTAGGGGTATAGAGAGTGTTGGAGAAGTTGAGAGAGGGTGAAAATGACATAAATAAAATATTCATATAGGAAATTATCAAAATAAATTTTAAAATTGAATTAAAAAGCATAAGCTCCATTATTCTAACTCAAAAAGAAGATAAATGACTCCGTACTAAGTAAATAAAGATGTGAACAAATACTCTTCTAAAGTAGACAAATGGATTGTTAATAAGCTTATGGAAATATGCTAAACATAATTAGTCATAATTAAATACAAATTAAAGTTACAGCTTAATACAATCATCCATCTATCAGAGTGCTTGAAATGAAGAGTATTGTTATATCAAGCAATGTATACTACCATATATCACTGTGAAGATAAAACCATGGTACAATGATTCATAGCAGAATTTCATTAAACAGTTAAAACAATGTGTGTGAATAGGCACATACACTGTGTAGTGTATATCTAGACATCAGAGGACAACATGTAGAAAGTGCTTATCTCCTTCTACCCTGTTGGTCCTGGGGGATTGAACTCAAGCCTTCAGGACTGGTTGTTTCTTCCTTTATCTCCATGGCCATCTTGCAAACCCCAATAACTTTTCTTCTAACCCTAACCCTACACAAATAGTTACACTGTCTTTAGAGCATTCTATTTATAATCACTGTCCATATGCTACTCATATTGAATGTGTTAACTTGTCACAGGGTGCAAAAATGTGGCATAGTCACCTAATTGAAGATTTTCATCAATAATGTAGGAAAGTAACTGATTCAGGAAAAGAATATGGACAAACCTCAAAACCACTTGCTTTGTCAAGGAAGCAAAACAGAAGGATATATAGTCCACATTTTTCATCATATGGATAGCAATAGAATTACAACTATTATGACGAAGGGCATATTGGGGATGTCCAGTGGACCTGGTTATAGGGTTATGCCTAAGGATTTTGAGTCATGTGCTTATACACTCAATATCACCAGGAATAGGAATTGACACTTGCATCATTAGGACTTGGGAAACTGAGAAAAGATGGTCTCAGTATACAGGTCAGCTCAGACTACATAGTAAAAGTCTGTCACAGAGGCTAGTGAGATGGCTCAGCCAGGAAAGATACTTGTTGTCAATGCTTGTTGAGACAATCCTTGGTGGATTGATAAAGAGGGAGTAAGATAATAAGAGATTGATTTTACAGCCACAAGCCTTTCTGCAATTGGTATTAATCCCCTTAATGTATTGAACCTCAAGAACAAAACAAAGGATGTCCCATTTAGCCCTGCTTCCCAACACCATTACATTCAGGATGGAATCTGTCATGCATAATTTTCAGAGATCTGAGAACTCATGGTCTTGTCAGATACAAAATATGTTGATTCCTTTCTCTAATGTCTAACATCTTATATTGATCTGTTCAAATGTGCAGAGTCTAGGATTCACTGACATCAAATACAGATGAGTCTACTGTTGCAGAATAATTGATTATACTGTGAACCCTGAGATTGTGTTATTTGCTGAAAGTAACTATATCTAGTTAAGGTGTGGCTCAGCCTTTAGCAAACACCTTTAATCCCTCTGGTTAGAATACACATACACCCTTAGTACACACATTTAATCAAAAACGATGAAGGTAAAGTTAGTTTGTAGAAGGAACCATCCGTGTTTAAAAGTGATGTTTAATTGAGAGGAAATTGATGAATGAGAGAGATTAAACAAAATAGGATAGGCCTAACTCTCCCAGAAGAGAGAGTAAAGGGAAGCTACTGAAAAAAAGCTGTTCAGAAAGGGAAAGAAGCAGTTTTACCAGGACAGATTTAAAAAGAGACTGATTGTAGAGAGAACAAGCTAGACACAGGTGAATCAAAAAGAGACAGAAGATTCGAACAGATTGAAATAGTTAGTTTCAGGTGAACCTGAAAGATTCAGGAGAGGCTATGAGAAGCCAAATAGAATCAGTCAGCTTGGAGAAGTGTTTGATACAGAACAGTAAGTTGAAGCAGCCATCCAGAATTCAGAAAGAACTAGAAAGGATGAGTTGATTCAGCTATAAGTCTCATGGGCTAAAAGGACTTTAAGCCTAGATAACATTGTATGGAGACTAGAACCTTCTAGATAACATTGTATGGAGACTAGAACCTTCTAGATAACATTGTATGGAGACTAGAACCTTCTAGATAACATTGTATGGAGACTAGAACCTTCTAGATAACATTGTATGGAGACTAGAACCTTCTAGATAACATTGTATGGAGACTAGAACCTTCTAGATAACATTGTATGGAGACTAGAACCTTCTAGATAACATTGTATGGAGACTAGAACCTTCTAGATAACATTGTATGGAGACTAGAACCTTCTAGGACTAGGTCTATATTAGCAGACTGAGGCTATAAACCTCAGATATAACTAAAATCAGTCCAATAAAAGTTACTTTTACTGTTTGAACTGTAATATCCAAAATAAGTTCAAGACCACCTAGCCCCTTCCCCTCTGAAGGGACTTTCAGAAACATAGTGGTCAAAAATGACTGAGTCTACAGCTGCTAATACAAAATGAGCTTTTCTCAGGAAAATAACCATAACAAGATAGCAGTTCTCAGAGAAATTCCTCTACCATGCCCCATATTGAATTCTGACAAAAACCACATATTGCCCTGACCTTGTCTATAGCTGTGACTTAATAGCTCTGAAGTTAATAGCTGACCCATAAATGTACTACTATTGCTTTGCTGACCAAATCATAAGAACCCACCATGGGGGCAAGTAAAGTGACTCAAGTCACTAGGCCAGAGGTAGTCACTATGAAAACCAACCAATGCCTGAAAAGGTTACTTGCTACACCAATTAGAATAAGCCAGCTACCCTGTTGGCCATATCTGCCCCTTACAGGTATAAAAAGTGTGTTCTTTCTTTGTTCTGGGTTTCTCCTCTGGTCTGCATGCTGAGAGGAGGGTCCCCAACCTGTTGGATCAATAAAAAAAATCCTCTTGTGGTTTGTAGCAATTGCGATCTCTGTGGTCTTTGTGAGTGCAGGTCTTTTGACAAACTCCAACATCACCTGTAGATATGGATGCAAATTCCGCCTAAGACATATTCTTTCCTAATTTAAGCTTGCCAAATCTACTCCCATGTACAATCACAGATTGTCATAGGATAGAAATAGCCACTCTAGAAGGTAGAACTATCTTCTTTTCTTTCCTGCTTTTTATTTTTCTTTTATCTTGTGTCACTTTGTTTTCTTTTTCTTTCTTTCTTTCTTTCTTTCTTTCTTTTTTTTTTTTTTTTTTTGAGGATTGTTTCATTTGTTTTGACAGAGTTTCACCACATATTCAAGTCAAATTCTTCTACCTAAACCTAGAATAACTGGGTTAGAGGTATAATCCAAAACCATGACTTTCTTGGATTGTCTCTTGTCACTACACAGCCTGGTTACAAAATGGCAAGGGACAAATTAGCAAACCCTCATAATGCTTGTCCGGTGAATTTCCCAGGCTTATTCTACCCAGGAGATCTTCTTAATAAGAATTCATTAGGCTAGAGTTGGAAGGCTAATGCCTTTTGTTGTTACTGGAGTTTGTAATCTATAGTATCCTAAGGATTCCCCATACATTATCACACCTCAAGCTGTCTGTGGTGGCCATACTCTACAATAATAAATATCTGTGACTACTTTTATAATCTAGATGGAAGCCTGTATGGACAAAAACTCCTCCATTCTGCAAAAATATCAGAAGTTTATGTAATATGTCAAAAGTTTATGACAATTTCAGCAAAAAAGATGGATGCACATCTGAGCCTACTCAATCCATGTTTGAGATGAATAAAGGAAATTACTATATTGTGGGAAAATATCAGTACAGCATAAGGCAAGGAATGACATTGCCTGGCTATTATCCTTAAGAATTCACAACAGAAGAATCTCGAATAGCTGAGAAACACTTAAAGAAACGTTGAAAGTCCTTAATGATCAGAGAAATGCAATTCAAAATGACTCCGAGATTCCTCCTTACATCAGTAAGAATGGCTAAAATCAAAATCTCAGTTAACAACCCATGTTGGCAAGGATGTGGAGAAAGAGGAACACTCCTCCATTGCTTGTGGGATTGCAAGCTGGTAGAACCACTCTGGAAATCAATCTGGAGGTTCCTCAGAAAATTGGAACTAGATCTACCTGAAGACACAGCTATACCACTCTTGGAAATATACCCAAAAGTTTCCCCATTATACCACAGGGATAAATGTTCCACTGTGTTCGTAGCAGCCTTGTTTGTGATAGCCAGAATCTGGAAATAATACAGATGTCCCACAACAGAAGAATTGATACAGAAAATGTGGCTCATTTACACAATGGAATACTACTCAGCTATTAAGAAGGAGGACATACTGAGTTTTGCAGGCAAATGGATGGAACTAGAAAATATCATCCTGAGTGAGGTAATCAGACCCAAAAGGACATGCATGGTATATACTTACTAATAAGTGCATATTAGCCCAAAAAAGTGCCATATACCCAAGATACAGACCACAGAACTCAAAAAGTTCAACAAGCTGAAGGACCCAAGTGAGGATACCTAAGTCCCACTTGGGAGGGAGAAGAAATCAACCACTAAAGGAGAGTGAGGGACCTGGGAGGAAAAGGGAATGGAAGTGCGGAGATGGGAACATGGTTGGGTATTGGTTGGGGGAAACGGACTGAAATCCCTGAGGGCCAGCCAAAAGAATGGAAACAGGCAACCTCTGGTTGTAGGAAGTTGGGGGCACACTCCAAAATGTACCAGAGACCTGGGGGTTGAGAAGCTCTCTGAACTCAATGAGAGGAACCTTAGATGAAGTGCTATACATTGGAGAGAGGGAACTTGTAGAGCCTACCTCCAGTAGAAAGACAGGGCATCAAGTGAGAGATGGGGTTGCCATCTCACAGTCAAAACACTGACCCATAATTGTTCCTGTCTGAAAGAAATGCAGGGATGAAAATGGAGAGGAGCCTGAGGAAAAGAAGGTCTGGGACAGGTCCAAAGCAGGATCCAGCTCAAGGGGAGGCCTCAAGACCTGACACTATTGCAGAGGCTATGGAGCATTTACAAAAAGGGACCTACCTTGACTGCCCTTCCGAAGGACCCAACAAGTAGCTGAGTCAGAGGCAGATATTTGCATCTAATCAATGGACAGGAGTTGCTGATCCCTGTGGTTGAATTAGGGAAAGTTGAAAGAAACTGAGGAGGAGGGCAACCCTGTAGGAGAACCAACAGTCTCAGTAAACATGGACCTCGAGATCTCTCAGATACTGGAACACCAACCAGCCAGCATAAAATAACTGTTATGAGCCCCTCAACACATATACAGCAGAGAATTGCCTAGTCTGGGTTTAGTCACAGAAGATGTACCTAACCAAGAGACTGAAGCCCCGGGGAGTTTAGCAGTCTGGTAGGGTGGGGACATCTTGTGGAGATGGGGGCAGAAAAATGTATGGGGATAGTTCATGATAGGAAAAAAATCTGGAGTTTAAAATAAACAAATAATGAGAAAAATGATTAAAAAAAAGAATTTTAGAGTCATAACAGAAATGGGGTAGAGAAATTTTAGCCTTTTTATCTCATTCTGCTTGGAAATTTGATGATCCATATACAACAACAACATTTCTAAACTGTGCAAAATAAAAGTAATTTCTAAACTGTGCAAAATAAAAATTAATAATAGATAAATTAAACACACCATAGACCTAACACTGTAAAACACATGGAAAACAAAGAAAATTCCATGTGAGTTGGCTTATTTGTAGGTATCATAGATTCATTATGAAAAGGACAGTTGATACAAGCATATATTATTTTATGTCACCTATATGTCATAACAAGCAATTTGATGGATATTGAGACCATCCAGGACTAGATTGCCTTTTCTTTTATCTTTTACACACCATCCTATTTCTCCAGCTACCTCTGATACTTGTGTCTGTTTTGTTAATTCACAATACTTTAACATTCCAACATTTTATCTAATTTGCCCATTATGTATGCTACTGATAAACACAATAGATGCTTATAAAATAGAGACATAATATGTATTTTTAATGTCTATAATATAATATTTGCCTGTGGTAAGCAGAAACCCAAGAATGAAATGCTAAACAAGCAACACCAGCACATATCACAGATAATACTGTATTTGGGGAATTACATGATTTTTAAATCAAGTATCAATGATATATTGGTGATTAACATTGAGACAAACAAGGGAAGGCTTGCTTGGTTGCATTGTTTGGCATCTTTCTTATCAAAGCATTTCTAGATAGAACAGTGCTTTTCTAGAAAGCCTTTCCCAACAGAAATCAGACCATCTGTCATCTAAATTGATGCCTTTACAATGTCAAAATGTATTATCAAATGACTGGTAAAAAAGAAAATGGAACTCTGCTATGTAAAACCAGTTATAATGACCAGTTTTTCCCTAAGCCCCATAGGAGATTTGGAATATGTCACACTGATAGTTCAATATGGAACTCAAACATGTGACATTTTGAAATGAAACTAGAACGATTATACAGGTGAAATTCTTTATCAGCAATTCTGTGTCAAGATGAAAATATTATTTGAGAGCTATAATATTTGGAGCCTGTCCATTGGCAAAATATACACTTGACCTAATCTTTAAAGCCAATATTTATAACACTTAGTGTGAATTTCATAAATTTTACTACAATGATAGTAATACATTTGCTTACTCTCCACACATAAAACATGTTAAACAATATACTGTACATTACCCATTTAAATCTGGAAGTTCAAATTCTGAAATAAATCATATACAAAATATCTAATTTATGAAATTATGAGTTCATATGCACTCAGTGTGTATATTAAGTTTGTTTTGGTTAAATATGGAACAATGATGTTTTTTCTCCATGGTCAATTTGATTAAATTAGAAACTTGTATAGGCCATTTCCCAGCATGACTGTGGAGACCTCTGCAAGCATTAAATTCGAAGAAGAGACACACACTGATGTGGGTTTGCAATCCAATATATTAGATGCCTCTGTTGAACAGTGGAGAAGAGTAATCACCACCTATTTTGGAATTACTCAGTCTACTTTGGGTCCTATTTTTCTTAGTACTGGAAAAATCAAGTCATGAATTAACACCTCTAGAATGGTTAAGCCAAAATCAGTATTTCTCTTTTAAATTGTGTATGTGTTAGGGGAAAGGGATAGTGTTACTGCAAAAATGTCTATCACCTAGGGTAGGTTTTTGGGCGATTGTTTTTGTTTTTTGAGACTGGGGTTGCTATTTATGATCCTGGCTGTCCTGGAAATCTCTTTCTACACCACACTGGCCTCAACTTCAGGGATAAATCAGCTTCTTTTCTCAGAGTGCTGAGATTAAAGACATGTGCCCCTATGGCCTGGCATGATGGGGAAATCTTTAACAAAAATTATAATTAGGTGAATGGAGGCTTTTTTTCCCAAAAGTATTGGAACAAGCATTTCATAGACCTTCTCTCTAAGAAAGGAGAACATCAAGTTGTTACTGTGGAGGAAAACAAAAACAGAAACACTAACTTCTTGGCAAAATTCCGTGTTGTTTTAGAAATTTACATTTTATCAGCCCTGTGTATAACCACCTGAACTGTTTTTCAGTGTAAACATTTGACAAATTTTCTATAGCAGTAATGAATAAAAACATTAGACCACACAACAGAACTTACGATTCTAGAAAAAGTTCAGGACCTTGCCTTGGGTGCTGAAAATTCTCTCTTTGCACAGAACAGAATAGCCCATTGTTTATGGAACTGCCCTCTCAGGTGAGTGTTCTCTGAATTTCTTACTTTTTAACATTGTTCCAATTCACTCTGGGGCCTGTTAGTGGCAGACTTCAGCAGTTGACCCTGATGAATTTAGAATAGCAAACATTCTGCATAAAGAGTCTCAACCACACAGACCAAGTCTGTCTACACATGCAGCTACCTGTCAAATTATTTAGACACAGACAAATACATCATGCTAGTCAACTCTGTCAGCTGCAGAGGGAGTCAAGTTTCAAATCTGTAACTGCCAAGTCTGGAAAACTATACTTTACAAGTAAACAAAACTAACTTTAAATTCTCTGTTATTGTGTACTTCCAAATAAAGCATTTATTTTAAATTATTTTTTATTTTATATTTTGCAGAAGAGATGCACACATAATACAGTTTTTCTCCAATCATTAGAAGAATCCAAATCCCTCCGGTGGCTTTTGCCACATCTTACATCACTATAGGATGTATCAAAAAAAACAAAAACAAAAAACAAAAAAACAACAACAAAAAAAAAACAAACCCTTAAACGCCTTAGGTTTTAAAGACTGTATAAGGAGGCCTGAAGTAGTAGAGTGTTGTTTTCACTGCACAATACTTAGAGGAATATTTGATATCTACTGATGATTTATCTTGCCTATTTATGGAAAAGAATGGGTGACATGGTCAAGTCCCTCAACTATTTTTCCTTTGTTCATTGTATAGTATATTCATCAACAATGAATTGTTAAATTTACCTTGTCTTAAAATAACCTGCATGTGGTTTAAACACTGTGAGGCTTCTGGAAAGCGCAGGAATTTCTGTTCAACCTGGAAAAGGTTATGTGTAGATAATTTGTATATTATTATGGTTAACAAGAATAGCAGTTCCCAGAGAAATTCCCCTACCCCGCCCCACAACTGAATTCTTAGAAAAACCACAAACTGCCCTGAACTTGCTAAGATTCCCTGTGAAGTTAATAGCTGTGACATTAATAGCTGAACCATAACTTCAAAATGTACTGCTGTAAGGACAGGCAGAGTGAGTCACTAGGCCAAAGGTAGTCACTGTGCAAACCAACCAATGCCTGAAAAGGTTACTTGCTACACCAATGAGCATAAGCCAGTTTGCCTTATTGCCTAAATCTGCCCCTTACAAGGTATATATATATATATATATATATATATATATATATATATATATATATATATATATATAAAGTGTGTTCTTTCTTTGTTCTGGGTCTCTCCTCTGGCCTGCTTGCTAAGAGGGGCGAGGTCCCCAAAGCGTTGTATCAATAAAAAATTCTCTTGCAGTTTGCAGTGATGGAGGTCTCTGTGGTCTTTGTGAGTGAGGGTCTTTTGATGGACTCCAACAGTATATATGTGTGTGCTTGAGCGTGTGTGTGTGTGTGTGTGTGTGTGTGTGTGTGTGTACCAGAGCCAGGAGAGTCTAGAAAAACCATTGAGTATATGAGATCTGGAGTTATAGGTGGTTGTAAATTGCCCAACATGGATGCTGGAAGATGAACTCAGATCTTTCTGTCTTTCTGTCTTTTTGTCTTTCTTTCTTTCTTTCTTTCTTTCTTTCTTTCTTTCTTTCTTTCTTTCTTTCTTTCTTTCTTCCTTTCTTCCTTTCTTCCTTTCTTCCTTTCTTCCTTTCTTCCTTTCTTCCTTCCTTCCTTCCTTCCTTCCTTCCTTTCTTTCTTTCTTTCTTTCTTTCTTTCTTTCTTTCTTTCTTTCTTTCTTTCATTCGTTCTTTCGTCCTTCCTTCTTTCCTTCCTTCCTTCTTTCCTTCTTCCTTCCTTCCTTTCCTTCTTTCTTTCCTTCTTTTCTTAAGGTAATAAATTTTTTAATTAAAAAGAGTTTCAATATAAAATATTATTAAAAAAAACAAAGTAAGATGTGAGAAAAGGAACATCCACAGAGAAAAGAGAAAGAAATAATAAACATGATAAATATTCCCTTATTAGAGCGACTTGGGAAAAGTAAATTAAAGCAACTGAATGGTGCGACTTTTCACCCTTTGGATTGGCAAATAATTTAAAATGTGATGATATCTAAAATTCTATTTATTTATTTACTTACTTATATCCTAATCACTGACCCCCTCCTGGTCTTACCCTCAGAGAGTCCCCTCTCCTGTTTTCCTCTGAGATGGTGCACCCTCTTCATATTTGCCCACCCCAAGGCATCAAGTTCTGCAGATTGAGGAAATCCTCTTCCACTGTGGCCAGCCAAAATAAGGCAGTTGAGCAACAGATTCCATAGACAAGCATCAGTTTTAGGGACACCCCAACTCTAGTTATTGCTGGACCTTCAGGAGATGCTGACCTGCATATCTGCTACATGGATGTGAGGGGCCTTGGTCCAGCCCCGCAGCCTAAGTATGTTCTTTGGATGGTGGCTCAGTCTCTGAGAGCTCCCAAGTGTCCAGGATCATTGAATTTGTTGGTCTTCCTGTGGAGTTCCTATTCCTTTTGGGGCCTTTAATTTTTACCCCAGGTCTTCCATAAGAGTCCCTGACGTCTATGCAATGTTTTGCTGTAGATATCTGCATCTGTTTCAGCCAGTTGCTGGGTGGAGCCTCTCAGAAGATAGTGATGCTAGGCTCCTGTTGGAAAGCATAGCAGAGTATCATTAATAGTGTCAGGGATTGGTTCCTGACCATAGTCTAATGTTGGGCTGGTTACTAGTTAGCCTTTCCCCTCAGTCTGTTCCATTTTTCTTCCTAAACTTGATTTAGACAGGAAAAACTGTGGGTCAAAAGATTTGTGGATAGTTTGGTGTCCTTATCCCTCCAATGGGGGTCCTGCCTGGCTACAGTAGGTGGCCTCTTCTGTTCCACATCCCCAATGTTATACCTCTCAGTTAATGTCACCCATCTTAGCTTCTGGGAGCCTCCCACAATTCCAGGTCTCTTACAACTGCCTAGAAATTCCCCACATACCCCTCCCCCCCCCTCAGCTGGAGATTTCAATTCATCCTCCTCTCTTTTGGTATACCTGGACTGACTCTCTTAAAACTCATTCCATTCCTTCTCCCACAGAATTTTCTTCCCTCTGCCTACTATGACTATTTTATTCCCCCTTCTAAGTGAGATCCAAGCATCCTTGCATTGGCTTTTCTTCTTGTTTAGCTTCTTTGGGTCTGTGGGATGTACCATGGGTTTCTGGTACTTTATGGATAATATCCGCTTATCAGTGAGTACATACCATGCATGTCCTTTTGAGTCTGAGTTACCTCACTCAGGATGATATTTTCCAGTTCCACCCATTAGCCTAAACCTTTCATGATGTACTTGTTTTAATTACTGAATAGTATTCTACTGTGTAAATAAACTACCTTTTCTGTATCCATTATTTGCTTGAGGGATGTCTGGATTGTTTTCAGTTTCTGGCTATTATGAATAAAGTTGCTGTGAATACAGGGAAGCACAAGTCTTTTGGGCATATGCCCAGGAGTAGTATAGCTGAGTCTCCAGATAGAAATATTTCCATTTTTTTTAAAGAAACTACCACATTGATTTCCAGAGTGTCTGTGCAAATTTGTAATTCTCCCAGCAATGGAGGAGTGTTCCCCTTTCTCTAAAACCTTGTCAGCATGGGTTATCACTTGAGTTTTTGATCTTAGCCATTCTGATTTGTATAAGATAGAATCTCAGGGTGATTTTGATTTGTATTTTCCTGATAACTAAGGACTTTGAACATATCTTTACCTTCTTCTTGGCTGTTCATAATTCCTCTGTTGAGGATTCTCTGTTTAGCTCCGTACCCTAGTTTCAAATGAGTTATTTTGTTTGTTGGAGTCTAACTTCTTGAGTTACTTAAATATTTTAGATATTACTCCTCTGTAGGATGTAGGGTTAATGAAGATACTTTTCCCATCTGTAGGCTGCCATTTTGTCCTATAGAGAGTGTCCTTTTCCTTACAGAAACTTCAGTTTCATGAGTTCCCATTTATCGATTCTTTATCTTAGAACCTGAGCTGCTAGTGTTCTATTCAGAAAACTATCTCCTGTACCAAGGCATTCAATGCTACTTTCCACTTTCTCTTCAGTTACACTTAGTGTATCAAGTTTTATATTGAGGCCTTTGATCCATTTGGACTTGTGTTTTGTACAGGGTGATAAATATGAATCAATTTGCATTCTACATTCAGACATCCAGTTAGACCAGTACCTTTTTTAAAGATGCTATCCTTATTCCACTGTATGGTTTTGGATCCTTTGTTCAAATTTAAGTGTCCATGGGCATGTGGGTTTATTTCTGAGTCTTCAGTAGATTCCAGTGATTAACCTATCAATTTCAGTACCACTTCTATGCAGATTTTATCACTGCTGCTCTGTAGTATAGCTGGAGATCATGGATAGTGACTCTTCCAGAAGTTTTTTTATTGTTCAGGATTATTTTGGCTATCCTGAGTTTTGTTTTTCCTTGTGAAGTTAAAAATTGCTCTTTTAAGTTCTGTAAAATAATTGTGTTGTGATTTTGACAGAAATTGCATTGCATCTGTAGATTGCTTTTGGTAAAATGGCTGTTTTCACTGTGTTAATCCTACAGATCCAAGAGCATGGGGGTGGGTGGGTCTTTACATCTTCTGATATCTTCTCTAATTTCTTTCTTCAGGGACTTGAAGTTCTTGTCATGCTGATTTTTCATTTACTTGGAACTTAGGTCTTTTAAAACAGTATGTCCATTTAACTTTTGAGTCATATCTCTAGTCCTTGTATTTATATTTATTTAATGATATTATATCAATGTAATCATGCTTATATTTTATACTTTTTATCTCCACCAATATGTTCTCTTTGCTGAAATTGATTAAAATTTTCAGTTCTGGCTATAAATTATTTTTGGTTGGCTTCTGTGCCTTTGGCTGTCTCTCTGTTTCTGTTTATGTGTATGTCTCTACCTCTCTCTGTGTCTTTCTGTGTCTGTCTCTGTCTCTCTTTCCATTTCTGTATTCCAGTTACATACTCATATTGTCTCACTCAAACAAAAAGGTGTTTCTCTGAAGATCCCTGGTTTTGTTTTCTTATTTGTTTGATTGTTTGTTTTTTCACTAATCGTACTTAGAAACTAAAATGTTGACACAGAGAACAGTATTGATCCCAAAGTCCCATTATTGCTTTTTTTTTTTTTTTTGCAGTGAGAACTAAGCAAGGAACATTTTAATTCACATATATTCACACATCTATTATTATATCTGCCGCTGTTTTTCTAATGCTACCTGTAACATCCTCCTATATGTGTTAATTGGACATGTGCTCACACTGCAATCTCTGACTGTAATTTAGCATTATGGAGCTCATTCGTCCTTGCAAACTTGTTGCTTTTCTCTCTGACAGTGAGAATCCTGACTCCAAGTTCCTACAATTCATTCACTAAATTGCCCATGCCAGTACTCATAAAGTCAATTCAGATTTTTTTTCACATCTTACTATTTTTTTTTAATCTTTGAGGATTTCATTCAGATGTATATTTTGTTGAAATTAGACACATCCCCATTTTTTTCCTTCAATTCTCCTCCCTCTTCCCTTCACCATAGGACAATCTCATGTGTTCTTTATATTTATTCATTCATTCATTCATTCATTTATTTTTAAATTTGTAACAGTCTTTAATTCAAGATAAAGGAATTCATCCATTAATGCATTATATATCACATGCCTTTATAAAATTCTTTAATCCTGTTTTACAGTCCAGTATTCATCTCCTTTGCAGTCTCCCCTCCCCCCACGAACTGTTCTTCATCCCATACCTTCTCCCCACCATCTCCAAGAGGATGTCCCCCACCTCCACATTCCCTCACCACCGAACCTCCTCAAGTCTCCTGAAGGTTAAGTGCATCTTCTTTCACTAAGGCCAGACCCAGTAGTCCTCCATTGTATATGTGTCTGTCAGGGGCCTCATGTCAATTGGTGTATCCTGTCTGGTTGGTGGTTCAGTGTCTGAGAGATCTCAGAGATCTCGGGGATCCAGGTCAGTTGAGACTTCTGGTTTTCCCATGGGGCCACCCTCCTACTCAGCTTCTTCCAGCTTTTCTCCAATTCAGCACAGGGGTCACCTGTTTCTGTCCATTGGTTGGGTGGAAATATCTGCATCTGACTCTTTCAGCTGATTGTTCAGCCTCTTGGGATACATCCATGCTAGGTTCCTGTCTGCAAGCACACCACAGCATCAGTAACAATGTTCTTTCATTTTTTTTTTAACCCATGTATACTGCCAGCAAACATACTGGTATAGGATCATCCTCAGAAACATTTATTGCTAATAGCTTATTAAGATACCATTGGCTCTTTATGCCCACCTAA
Organism: Mus caroli; assembly: GCF_978045245.1. Lineage (NCBI taxonomy): Eukaryota > Metazoa > Chordata > Mammalia > Rodentia > Muridae > Mus > Mus caroli. The sequence continues at coordinate 70,676,532 of NW_028227265.1, forward strand.
TCTCTACATTCTGAATTTTTTTGTATGGACTGATGATTTGTATATGCTGTGAAGTTATTATGAGTTCCCTTCTGCAACTCCTTCACTGTGTCCGGAAAATGCTGTTTTGTTCTAGTAGAGACCTGCCTCTGGCTCTTTTCTTCACCTCTTCTATGATTATCTCAGAAGCATAGAAGGAATGGGTGTGATCCAGATCTTATTAGAAGACATTTCTGAATCTCTCTCTTTCTCCTTTAGCCAATTGTTTCTCTACTTATTAACATCTGAAAGACAGACACAGAGAGAGATAAAGAGACAGACAGACAGAGACAGAGAGAGACACAGAGAGAGAGAGGCAGGGGAGAGAGAGAGAGATGGTAGATAGGTAAGATTCTCTGGAGGTTTGAGCAATGTGCTAATCGGTGCATATATTAACTGATCATTAGAATTTGTTTTAAAAACTTGTCAATTTAGCAGAATAGTAGTGGTAGATTCTCCCTTAGAGCCATGGGTCTTGCCCTTGTAATAATGCTAGAAACGAGTTTCTTCTTCTGGAGTAGGACTTAAATTTATTCAAAATTTTTGATTTGTTTTTACCATATATAAACCACACACACACACACACACACACACACACACACATCCCAAAACAAAACAAAAACAAACAAAATAAACCTAAAACTCTTTTTCCTCATGTTGCTGATACTGTATGACTTGCAGCCCTCTTCTGGACATGCATAGTTGACTGTTGACTATTGCTAGGCTGTTTTTCCAAACTGTTGAGTATGCTTTAAATACAATTAGATACCTATCAGTAACTATCAAGACATGAGAGCTCATGTGCTAACTTTAAGGGAAAGAAATCGCACTGTTAATTTTGTGGTTCATATTTTGCATCCTTCACTCTCAGTGTGATAACTTTTGGAGACAGGCCTTTAAGAGGTGGTCTGATATTCTAAAGGGGAGACAGAGATGATGAGGCTACTCATGGGGCCAGGTGGATGGGGAACTCCATATTACCTCATCAGTGATTGCCCTTAGCTTAGGGGCTACTGTCCAGGAGCACAAAGAGGCCTTCTGTGGGAGACTCAGAAGGTGTGGCTCTGTAGACTAAGACTTTCTCGATGTTCCCCACAGTAGTTCTTAATGGGAGATAGTCTTTGGCTCCAAACTATATATTTCCTGTTCATCATGGAAAATAGGTGCATGCCACCTCCTCAGGGTGGACCAGAGATTAAATTTCTTTTGCAGAAAGGAATGTCCAGGAAGGGAAGCTTATTGGCTACATCTTCAGGACCTATCTAGATACCTCACTAGCATGGAACATTCTGTTTTTGTAAATGTGATCATTGGTAATGTCCCTATGTGGGGAGTGTGGTCATATGTTCCAGGCCCAGAACCTAGTAGAAATGAGGGAGTCACCTACTGTTTTCAGGTGTCAGGGTCCCTGAACATATTCAACTTCTTCCCCTGGCTTACCAAGTCTCCTGGCATGGTCTACTGCCCCACAGCTGCCCACTTGCCAAGAGAAGAGGCTTTATGACCTTCCAGAACTTTGGTCATAAACTCCCCTGTCTCCAGAACTCTGGAAAGTAAGTTTCTGGTTTTCTTTCAGAATTTAAAATGTATTTAAAACATAATCAAATAGTTTCTACTCCCCTCTCATCCCTTGAAATCCCCCATTTCTCTTCGTTCAATACCTCATGTCTCACATTCATTACCTCTCAAATCCAGAATGTCTTTTCTTTGATTGTTATTTGTTCTATAGGTACATATATGTGCATAACCATACTAATACAAACTGCTGAGTCAGTGATTACCCTTAGCATAGTCACTATTTTCTGTTCCTGTTATGTATCTATTGAACAAACTATTTGGGATCTCATTTCTGGGAAAGATTAATTCTCTTTTAGTCTCTAGTTGTCAGTAGTTCTTGTTTAGGTGTGGACCCCCAGGAGATCTGACCCTTCCACAAATGCATGTCTACTAGTCTTGCCTTTGCTTAGGTTTTGTGCAGGTAACCATACTGTTTTAGTCTGGGTTTCTATTTCTGCACAAACAGCATGAGCAAGAAGCAAGTTGGGAAGGAAAGGGTTTATTCAGCTTACACTTCCCACACTGCTGTTGACCCCCAAAGGAAATCAGGTCTGGAGCTCAAGTCGGTCAGGAAGCAGAAGCTGATGCAGAGGCCATGGAGAGATGTTACTTCCTGGTATTCTTCCCCTGGCTTGCTCAGCTTGCTTCCTTTTAGAACCCAGGACTATCAGCCCAGGGATGGCATCACCCACAATGGTCTCTTCCACCCTTGATCACAAAGAAAATGCCTTACAGCTGAATCTCATGGAGGCATTTTCTTAATTGAAGCACCTTTCTCTGTGATAACTCCAGCCTGTGTCAAATTGACACACTAAAGCAACCAGCACAATTGACCCCCAAACACCTTACTTACTATTAAGCCTCAACCCTTACTTTCTTATTCATCACCAAGATCTAAATAACTTTAAAAGTCCCACAGTTTTTGCAAATTCTTACTTAGGAAAATTTCAATCCCTTTAAAACATCAAATCTCTTTTTAAAATTCGGTCTTTTTAAAATTAAAAGTCTCTTAAATGTGGACTCCATTAAAATTCGTTCTTCCTTCAAGAAGGAAAAATATCAGGGCACAGTCACAATCAAAAGCAAAATCAAACTTAACTGTCCAATGTCCCGTATCCATGCATCACATTCTGGGCTCCTCCAAAGGCTTTGGTCATGTCTCCAGTCCTGCCCTTGTAACACACATCTTGTCTTCTAGGTTACGGATGCCTGTACTCCACTGCTGCTGCTGTTCTTGGTGGTCATCTCATGGTACTGGCATCTTCAAAATACTGCTGTCTTCTGCTGTAACTAGGTTTCCCCAACAGCCTGTCATAGGCTCTCTTCATGCGGACAAGCCTCAACTCCTTTGCATGACCTCTTCACCTGGGCCATCAATTGTAACTCAGGCTTCACCTTTACCTTCCATGGCCTCTCACCGTGCCGAGCCATGGCTGCTCTTCATGACCCCTTCATGCCTTCAAAGCCAGCACTACCTGGGTGACTCTTACACATTACCAAGTCCAGCCACAGCACAGGGTACAACCTTGGTTATCTTTAGAACACAGCCTTTGTGCTCTCAGACAACACTTCCCAGAAGATTTCACTTCAATGATGCTAATCTCTTCTTAGTCACTGCTAATTTCTTAGCTCCAGCTAACCAGCTTTAACAGTCCCAAAATTGCAAAATTTTCACTTTAGTAGTTTTGATATTTTGTTAATCACAGCCCCAGATAACCAAACCCACAGATCTTCACAATCAAAATAGCAACAGCCCTGATAAGAGTCTTTAATCTTCCCTCTGAAATCTCACAAGCCAGGCTTCCATCTTCTGCACTGTTCTCAATTTCATCTTCCAAGCTCCTACACAACACCCCTCAGAGCTCTTAACACCAAATGGATCTTCTAGCCCAAAGTTCCAAAGTCCTTCCACAGTTCTCCCCCAAAACATGGTCAGGTTGACAGGAATACCCCACTATCCTGGTACCAATTGACTTAGTCAGGGTTTCTGTTCCTGCACAAAACATCATGACCAAGAAGCAAATTGGGAGGTAAGGGTTTATTCAGCTTACACTTCCACATTGCTGTTCATCACCAAAGGAGGTCAGGAAGCAGGAGCTGATGCAGAGGCCATGCAGGGATGTTACTTACTGGACTGCTTCCCCTGGCTTGCTCATATTGCTTTCCTATAGAACCCAAGACTACTATCCCAGGGATGGCACCACCCACAATGGGCTCTCCCACCCTTGATCACTAATTGAGAAAATGCCTTACAGCTGGATCTCATGGAGGTATTTCCTCAATTGAAGCACCTTTCTCTGTGATAACTGCAGCCTGTATCAAGCTGACACATACACACACACACACACACACACACACACACACACACACACACACAACCCACAGTCAGTACACATACTGTTGAGTCATCATGGATACAGCTATTCTGTATCTATAGGACACACAGTCTCATAGCTGACTCCTTGTACCTCCTGCTCTTAAAATCTTATTGTGCCTTTTTTCCACTATGTTCCCTGAACCTTAAGTGCAGGCATTGTGTTGCTGCACTTTTATATTATGGGGGCTGGGCATTTGGTGGTTAGTAGATCTCTGTATTTTGACCTGTTGTGGGTTTCTGTTATAGTTTCCATCTGTTGCAAAGAGAAGCTTTTTGCTGAGAAGTGAACACTATACTTTACTGTGAATGTAAGGACAAGTTTTAGAATGCATTTAGAAATTATGCTGGTTTAGTATAGTGACAGTAATAGGTTCTCCTCTCAGATTCATGACTTTAGTATCCCATTTCAGCTATATATGTTGTTGTAAGTACTAGACATGGTTTTCATCTTGTCAGAGGGCCTTAAGTCAGTTATACAGCTTTCTTGTATCATTAATGTTTGAGTGCCACTATTGAACCTTTATGCATATCTTGCCATGCTGGTCATTGTTGTGGTTTATAGACATCACAGCTGGCTTGGACATTGATTGCTTTCTTCTCTCAGGAGCTTGCCTAACACCTTCTGGAACGATAAAGTTAAACTTTAGAGTTGAGGCATCCAGATGAAATCCGGGTAAAATTGCCAAAGTTCCAGCCCTAAATGTATTGTGTCTTCAGCAATAGAGGATTACTTTCAGTCTCTGACAGGCAAACCAGGGATACTTTAATAGTGAATATTATATATAACCTGCTGACCAAGAACTAGAAAGGAGATTTCTCATTCAATGTAATGTTTTTTGTTTTCATTTTTTTTTTATAATTGTACTGTGGATTTTGACAACAGAATTGTCAATCCAAGTAGCATTATTTAATTTAAGGTGTGTGTGTGTGTGTGTGTGTGTATTTATACACAAGTTACTGTGCATTATAGGTACTTTTAAATGAATATAAAGTAATTTGATTCTTCAAGGACTTTTTCAAATATTTTAGTAATATTTCTTATTTCTCCTTCATTTAAAACTCTCTTTCTATTCTTTATTCTTCCCTTCAATTACGTACAACCCACTACTGTTTTTAAACTACAAAGTGTTTAAAATTTTGCTATGTTGACAGGCTGAAATAAAACAGCAGTTACTAGAAACTCCAAGCTTGAAGAATATACAGAACAATGTTTCTTTCCTGCCCCTGAGAAATGCACAGAATCCCATTTCCATATTTGCAGAGTGACATAAATGCAAAAGGAGATGCACAGGCAAGTGACTTCCTCTTACAGCTACAACTATTATAAATTCTCTTTGCTTCAGCTTTAAAATTCTCCAGAGGGCTTTGAGCTGCTGAGCTACAGCCCAGTGACTTGCAAGGTCCTATAATCTTTTTATGATTTAAACAACAGGGAAGCACAATCATTTTAAATTGAAATGTTTAAACATATATTTCCTTTAAGCTAAATAAAATTACCACTCACCAGGAATTGAATTAGCTAAAGATGCATACACTCTTGGGGATAATTGTTACTCAGTAATATTTTAAACAGTACTTAAAATGTCTTTATATTACTAATAAAAGTCAGTCAGCCTGAATTAAAAGCCCACATAAGCCACTAACTACATATGAGTAACTTACTTTTAGTAAATATTTTACTAGATTTTTAAAAATTTTTCATTGCCTTCATTTCTTCATCTATAAATGTAGATCATAATTGTACCAAGGTCTTAAGAGTTGAGTCAGAATCAAATGGGGATGTCATATAAAAAGTATTATGAATGGGTTAAGATCAATTAATATATAAAATATGAAATATGTACTTATCAGCTGCTTTAACATTTAATATAAACACTGAAAACTTCCACCTTTCTCATTATTTTTTTATCTTAATTTTTTAAATACATTTTCATCCTTCCTAATGCTGGAATTACATGGAAGAAAATATTTTCTTCTTTTCATACTAAATTCATATTCCTAAAACACTTACACTTGTGGAAGTTGAGAACAAGCACAGCTTAATTTAAAAATCATCATCTCCTACTTTCCAATATCATAGGTACATCTCAGGCAACAGAGAAAAGGAGCCAATTCTTCAAGAAAAGCTATCATTTTTCAGTCTGCAATCCTGGTAAGTAGGGTATCAATTTCAATCTCTAGATAAGGACTTCCTCTCAAAGAAAATGTGGTAATATGTTTCCTGTGGAGTCTTACATAAAGCAAATGTTCGTGCACCTTAAGAAATTACTTAGTAACTTTGTGTGTGATGTTATTGAGAGGTCATATGTGAGAAGTGACCAGGCCTTGATGATAATATATTCCTTATGGGTAAGATTAGAGACTATACAAAAAAGATCCTTTCCTTCCATGTGATTCAGGAAATTGCAAGAGTGTAATTCTGGGATATTGACTATGCTGTGAAACACACTGCAATTGATTAACACAGTCAAGGTATGTTGTTTCAAACTAAATGAACTAAGATAAATTATTTTCCATTTTACCTATAAACAGTAATGCTTACCACAGTTTTAGTATTCTCCTTTATCATTAATAATAAAGCTTGTTATCTCAGCTAAGCATGGTATCGGAAGCCTTTAATCCTAACTCAGAATTCAGAAGCAGGTGGATTTTTGTGAGTTTGAGGCCAGTTTCATCTGCATAGTGAGTTCTAAAACAATCAGAATTACACAGAAAGTTCTTGTCTCAAGCAAAGCATATGAAAAATAAATAAAATAAAGACAACGATGATTTTCTAGAAAAAATATTATACAGCAGTAGCTCTCAATATAAATTTATGAGCATTTGATTATATTGACGGTTTAGATTTTGCTAGTAGATAGCATGCCTTGAAAAGGTATGGAGACTCTGCCTATTATTTCTTCTTGGTTTGATGACAAGATCAATTAAGTAGCATTGTTTTGTATTCACCAACATGATCACAGACCCAAAAAGCCATGAAACCATGTACCTGTAGTAAGAAAACTTGAGCAAAATAAATCTTTATCTATTTGTAAAAGCAACAAAACTATTACTAGCATGAAAAATACGAAGAAAAAGAATTAGGACTCTAGCCAGGAAAGCAGGTAGACCAATAGCAAATCCTCACATCTCCTGCTAGTACACATCCAATCCCAAGTCACATTCTTAACTCTTCAATAACAACAACAACAACAATAAAAATGAAAACATCAATAAAACCACTGCAGCCTCTCCAACAAGCCTACATCTAGAATGGATCTCACAGATCTTCCACCCTCTGCCTCCTACTTACTCAATCTTCCAACTTCATAAGAACCTCACTGAGAACACACAGACCACAACTAGCAGGAAAGGAGGTAGGCAAACTGCATATCTTCATTTATTCTCATCATCAGTGCTGCAGCAAAGTAGACTCTCCCAACCTTGTCTCTGGTAGATCGCTCAGATCTTCCCTTACCTCCATGTAATATTTTGTCCCACCACTCCACTCCTGAAGTAACTCCTGCCAAGGAACCAAGTAGGCTAACTTCAGATTTTCACCTCCTCTTGTGTTCTTCCAAATGAATTTCCTAGTTTCACCCTCAAATCTTTAGCAGAAAACCTTCTCCAACCTCCCTTCTTGTCTTCTAACTTTTTCCAGTAGATTGCACGGATCTTCTCTTCAAAACTTTCTTCCCCAAACTCCTTGCGTTTTCAAAGCCTTTCACTCCAACAATTACTTCTGGGATCTCACAGGCCACTTTGAGTAATTAGGCTACTTGTACATTTTCACTACTTCTTCAATTTCTGCAAGTCCTATCCCCAAGTCTTATGCCCAGCTTTGTAGCAGACAATCAGCTATAGGTTTTTCTTCTTCTTTCTACACATTCCCAGGGAATGAAATGTGCAGATACTGGTGAAACACCTACTTTCTTCCATCTTGTGATGCTCATCCACTGTCCCAAGCACATCATCCTATGACTCAGGTCTCAATACTCAGAAGCATTTTACCTGAAAACCTGAGTGCCCACAACTATCATGATCCCAGAAAATGTTTATATAGTCAACACAAAGCCACCACATCCCCCTAAGAACAAGAGAGAAAACAGAGAGAAAGGATCAAAATACCCACTAAACAAAGACAAAAACAGATATCAGCATTCCTGTAATTACAATCTTCCCAGCCCAGATACTTAGACACCAATATAAAAAAACCCAAGTAGTTACAGCCAGAACATTAAGTCTCCCCTAGATCTTAGGAGACCTACCACTATAGGCTTTGAATAGTCCAACATAATAGAAACACAATCAAAAGACCATCAAATAACATTTATGAATAGAGATTCTTAAAAGGAAAATAAAAATCTTGTAATGAAATCAATGAATAACAAAATAAAAGAAAAGTGGAAGAATATGAATAAAACTACTAAAGACTATAAAGTAGAAACATAATCAATAAAGAAAACTCAAACTTAGGGGTATCTGGAAATACAAAATAAAGGAAATTGAACAGGAATCACCCAGACAACCTTAGTCTTAAAAATATAAGGGATGGAAGAGAAAATATCAGGCAATGTAGATAGGATGAAGTAAAGGGCTAGAAACATCAGTTAAGAAAATCTTAAATATAAAATAAAAGATGGCAGAACACATCCAGGAAATCTGAGACATTATGGAAAGATAAAATATATAAATAATAAAAACAGAAAAGAGGAATAAATCCAGGTCACAGAAAATATTTTTTAACAAACATATAGAAAAAACATCTCCGTACACTAAAGAAGGAGATGTCTATAAAGTACCAGAGGCAGAAAAAATCAGACCTATTAGAATCACACCAGGTTTCTCAATGGAGACTCTAAACATCAGAAGGGAGGGGCACTAAAGCTAACAGAAAATATAAAACAAAAGGACCCAGAAGATATTTGTAGAACATTTCACCCAAATTCCAAAGAATATACCCCTTTCTCAGAATCTCATGGGACTTCCCTCCAAATTGACTGCATACTCAGACACAAAGCAAGTCTCAACAGACACATGGAAGTCAAAATAATACTTTGCATTCTGTCTGACCATCATAGATTAAAGCTGGATATCAACAATAAGAAAACATCACAAAGATTACAAGCTCATGGAAAACTTAATAACTCTTTACAGAACAAAAACCTGGTCAAAACTGAAATTAAGGAAGAAATTAGATACTTTCTAAGTTGAATGGAAATGAATACACAGCATACAAAATCTTATGGAACACAATGAAGGCATTTTTACGAGAAAGGTTCATAGCATTAAGTGACTACATATGATATTAGAGAGTTCTCATTATACCAACTTAACAGCAAATTTGAAATCCCTACGGGGGAAAGCTAAAAATAACACTCAAAAAGAGTATATGGGAAGGAATAATCAAACACAGAACTGAAATCAATAAAATTGAAACAAACAAACAAAAGTACAAAGAATCAATAAATTCAAGACTTGATTATTTGAGAAAATCAATGATATTGACAAACCATTTTTTTTCATTTAACAAAAGCCAGAAAGAAATTATCTAAATTAACAAAATTGGAAACAAAAAGGTTGACATTAAATGCAGACACCCAGAAAATTAAGAGTATCATAAGGACATACATTAAAACCTGCAAGCCATCAAATTGGAATACCTAAAATAAATGGATTTTTTTTCTCAGTACATACCAATTACCAAGGTTCAATCAAGACCATATAAGCTATTTAAACATCTCTAATGCCTCTAATAAAACAGAAATAATCATTAAAAATGTTCCAATCAAAAAAGTCCAGTGATAGTTGAACTGAGCACAGAATTCTACCAGACATTCAAAGAAGATTTAATATTAATACTCCTCAAATTATTCCACAAAATAAAAACATAAGGAACACTGCCCAATTTATTTTACCATGTCTTAGTTACATTGATACACAAACTACGTAAAGACTCAACAAATAAAGAAAAGCTAGTTAATAAAACACACACAAGTCAAATCCAAAAAAATACCAACTAGATCATCTACCATGATTAGGTAGGGTTCATTTCTAAGATAGAGGGATAGATCAACATGTGCAAATAGATAAATATAATCTATCCTATGAACAAACTGAAAGACAAAAATCACATGATCGGAAAAATGCAGAAAAAACCAATACCCTTCATTACAAAATTCTGAAGAGATTAGGAATAAAAAGGCTATACCTCATTATAATAAAGTCAGCTGATAGCAAGCCCATGGTTAACATCAATTTAAATGCAGAGAAACTCAAAGCAATTCCACTAATGTCAGGGACAAGACAAAGTTCTTCATTCTCTCCCTATCTATTTAATATAGTACTGGAAACTGGAAGTCTTTTCCTTCCTTCCTTCCTTCCTTCCTTCCTTCCTTCCTTCCTTCCTTCCTTCCTTCCTTCCTTCCTTCCTTCCTTCCTTCCTTTCCATCCCAAATCCTTCTCCCTGTCCTGGTTTCCCTCTCACAGAGTCCCTTCCCCTACCCTTTTCCCTATAGGGGGAGATGCTAATTCACAAATTGGTTCTGGATTGGGTCAATAAAGAAGGTGCGAACCAATTGCTGGGCAAAGAGTAAAGATGGAACTTCTGGGTCCCAGGAGGAAAAAGAGACAGGAGGAAAGAGAAGTGGTCTTTTCATCCAGGCTTTGTAACAATAACAGAAAGCAGCAGTCATTAAAGATCTTGGGGGAAATTAGAAACAGCAGCCTCTGTCACTGATGCTTAACTAAGGAGGTCAGTGGAATCTGGCTGATATAGACTAGCTGATAAGGTCAGGGCAGAAGATTCTATGCCCAACAATTGTGGTATCTGGCAAGTTTTAAATTAGTAAAGCTGTCTGAGTGTCTTCTTCCATGGAGCAAAGGTGGGCAAAGATAGAGAGAAGCCATATCTTTGACAAAGGCTTGGAGATGGTAAGCTGGGAGGGGCTGGGAACTTGATTGCAGCAATCCCAAAAATGATAGTAGCTGGCCTTCAAAGGAGATAAGCTGAGAGGAACCAGAGTGTAGGCAAAGGTAGTACCATGTTTTTAAATTTACATGCAACACTCCCCCTTCACTTCTGAGAGGGTGGGGTCCCTCTGGATATACTCCTATCCTGGTGCATCAAATCTCTACAGGACTGACCTCAATCTCTCCTGCTAAGGGAAGACAAGGCAGCCCTCAGTTAAATATGTGCCTGGGGCCTGGGGTCTGGGGCCAGCTCCTGTATTCTCTTTGGTCAGTGGCTTAGTCTCTGAGATTTAACTGGGGTCCAGGTTAGTTGACCCTGGTTCTTTTCCTGTGGGGTTCCCATACCCATGGCGCCTTCAATCATTCCCCCCAAATCTTCCTTAAGATCTAGATATATCCCTTTGGGCATCTATCCAAAGTTTGCTTCATCCTACCATACCTGCTTAACTATCATCACTGCAATTGTAGTCATAATAGACATAAGGAAACAACTTCAATGTCCCTCAACTGATAAGTATATAAAAACTGGGTGTGGTCAGCTGAAATAACTCAAGAAATTCTTTTTAAAAAATGGCATTGTGAAATTTTCAGGCAAATGACCAGAGCTAGAAAACATGTATCCCGAGGTAGGTGTCTCAGACTCAGAAGACTAATCTGGTATATATTTGTACTTATATTTACAATATTGTCATATTTGATACTGGTTGTAAGACAATGGCAACAAAGCTACAACTCATAAAGTCACAGAGGATAAGAATAGCGGATTTCTGAGTTCAAGGCCAGCCTGGTCTACAAAGTGAGTTCTATGACAGCCAGGTCTATACAGAGAAACCCTGACTCAAAAAAAAAAAAAAAAAAAAAAAAAAAAAAAAAAAAACCAACAACAACAACAAAAACAACAACAAAGAATAGAGAAAGGGACTAGACAGAACAGATAGTTTTCATTTGTTATACAAAAACAGAATTAGAACACATAACTATGCATGTATAGTAGGTGTTAGCTTGAATGGATAGAACAAGGGGAAGGGGGAAGGGGTTATGAAAAAGAATACAAGGAGGGGTAGCTAAAATTAAGGGGCAGTTAAGGGATAGTAAGGAATCCTTCCTCCTACAGAAGGGACCTACCAACATATAAACTGTAAGCTTATATTTTTCAAAACCTACATTATAGGCTTCTTTAATGTTCCAACCTCCTTTCTAGCCCACTAACCAAAGGTAGGGGAGAAAGATATTAATAGGACAAAGTGTTATTGACCTGTTTAGAAGTAGTTCTTTGGCAGAAATTCCAATATTCCTTGTAAGTATATTAGCAGTCCTGTCCAATATCAAGCATTGGACACAAATTAGTAGCAGCGGCTCAACATAGCAGACACTGTGATGCTCTGCCAAATCTGCTGGAGTAAGTGGAAGTGGCCAGAAGCAGCTGGAATACCACAAGATGGACTTTGGTACCCTTTACTCTATGAAGTCACAGCAAACAAAGATCAGTGAAGACCATCAGAGTGTCTCACAGGGAGTGAAGAATAGCAAAGATCAGTGAAGCATTCATTGCATGGTATAGCAATGCAAGAGCATCCTCTCCATGTCTGTGTGGTTGTATTTGCATTCTTTCACACACTCTCTCAAGTATCTGTTCTAGCAACACATCATATGTTTTTCATGTGTCTGGTTCAGCAAAATATCCTCTCAAGTTTCTGCTTTATCCAAACATCTCACAGGACTGCTTTCAGAAAAAACATCACATGACACAAATGAGATTCCAAAGAAACTAGAAAGTTCAACTTCAATATGCATATATTGAAGGACATATAAATAAAATCACCAAATATTGGGGAAACAGAGTTCCATCTGTCTATCTCTTGTCACCAAACAAAATATCCACTAACAGGATTGGGTTACATATAAATTGGGTCAAAGAAGACCCAGATGAATCCCCAACCAAAGTAAGCTGATGTGAAGACAATAGAAACTGATAGCAAGTTCCCTTATTTGGTGACAAGACCTATACAACTCATTAAAAATGAAGATGGTGAGTCGGTGCCTACATACTGCTTTCATCTGTTTGTTCCAGCATCTTATGTACTCTGCATACTTTCTAAACAGAAACAAGGGCACCAAGCAGCTACAAACCCTTCACATATAATGCTTTCCTGCTTCCAAGATACTTTAGGTGAATGGTGGCCCAAAACATGTGGGAATATCAAATGAACAACTGGTTTGTATTAAGTCCTACTTCATGAGAGGTAGGACTTACCTGATATAACTTGGTTGACTAAGAAAGTGAGATAGTTAAAGGACCTATGGCAAAACTAAATCATATTGACCTAGAAAATGAAAACAATGTAGTAATATATGAGTCCTAATGACATTTTGCCACTCGTAGATTATTGACCTGTTCAGACATGAGAGAGGTCTAGTTTCAGCAGTTGAGAATGAATACAGAGACACCCAAGCAGACATTACACAGACAATGGGACATTCAGCCCTAAATGGGCTGTGTCCATCACATCACATCCTTTGTGTCAGCTCTGAGAACCATGTGGAAGAGGAATCAATCGTAAAGAGTAAGGATGGGAGGCATGGAGGACTCCAAGGAAACAAAGCTCTCTAAATAAGATGAACAAAGCACATATGAGCTTAGAGACTGAAGTAGCAAGCACAGGGCCTGCATGGATCTGCATCCGGTCTTCTTCAGATACATTATGGTTTCCAGTATAGTATTTTTGTGTAATTCCTGAGTGTGCTAAGAAGTAGGTAGGTCTCTCTGATCATTATGCCCTCTCTGGGACTCTTTTCTTCCCATTGGCTTGTCTTGTGAAACTTTGATGAAATAGTTTCTGTTTTATCTTTTTATATTGTATTGTGTATCTTTTTCAAATAAGACAGAAAAAAGGGAGGAAGAAAGGGAGGGGGAGGAAGAAAGGAAGGAAGAAAGGAGGGAGGGAGATAGGGAGGGAAGGAGGGAGGAAGGGAGGAAGGGAGGGAATGAAACCTAGCCATTAGGGTGAGGGCTAACAACTGAAATGTTAAATACACCTGCTTGGAGAGGAACAAAACAGTTTATTTTTCCAATAGAGTGAAATTAGGTGTATCAATCATTCCAAGATGGGCCTCATGTTCAGGGATAATTGACCAACATATAATTGAACACTACATGTGTGTGGGTGTGTGTTTGTGTATGTGTGCTTTATTTGATTATAAGTTAGTGTGCTTATTTTGATTTTGTTTTTGTTTTTATTCTCTATTTTCAGAAAAAACTGAAAATTGCATTGCTATTGAGGTGGAAAGGATATAGAAGGACCAGTGAAAAGGGAAGAACATGATCAAAGTATATTTGAATTTGAAAATTGTTTTATATAATGAAAAATAAAATTATAATAACAACACATAAATAATAACAATAAAAAAATCTAGAAAAAAGGAAAAATACATCCTAGGAACCGAGTTTTGAATACCTAATATTATCCTATTTTTCTTATGAGGGAAAGTACCACAACATGTTGTATAAAGGTTATTTTCAGATTACTTAATTTTTTTTTAACAAGCAGAGTATTATTTGCTAACTAGAAGAGTTTTATGCTTAGTGTGGCAAATTCTTTTCCAACATCTTTTATTTGGTCCATATTCACACAAGGTTTGGGTCATGCTTTGTTAAAGTTAATGCATTACCTACTGGCTAATTTGTTTTTCTTTCAAATTAACCACCGTTTCTTCATGTTTACATTTTAGATTGCTAGATATAATCATGTCATTCCACATTACTTCCAAATATCCTGGTAGCTAAACAAAATGCACATTTGTAATAATAAAACAATGACTTAGAAAAAGACACATCACAGGGATTCTACAAAGATAAGTTCGAAGCCTATACTTTATCTTTAATACATTAAAACCCAACTTAGAAATGCCATGAGTTGTGTCCTAGAGAGCACAGGCAATAGAAGCTGATCAACAGATGGTAATCTCCTTCTTCAACAGATAAATGCCTGGCTGGAAAGCAGATAAGACTTCAGTCCTTGTAACTATACTTTCCCTCTGCTTTTTGCTCCTGTTAGCTGGTGATACTGGGTATAATAGTGTTATTTTCTAAGAGGATGTGTGTGTTTGGAAGTGCTATTACAAGAAGCTGTGCTGCTTTGTCTCAGCCTTTCCTGGGGTGGATTCCATTATCTGCAGTTCTATTGCCTTTTGGATAACACCTTGCTGTTCTTTGGACAGAATCTGTATCTAATTGTTCACTCACTGTGCTGCTTTGTGGGTGACTCTGCCCGTGACTACACTTCTTTGCCTTCAGATGGGGGTTTCAGGGCTCTTGAAAGATTTCTCAAAGCCACCTTCTGTTATATTCCTCTTCTTTCTCCTTTCTGAGGAGCATTTACACTTGATCCTGGTGTTATTTTCTGTTGGTTCTCTTCATGAGGCTTTTACATCAGCTAATGTGCAGTGATAGATTTTGAAGCTTTGGGTTTGAATGTATTGCTTTAAACTTAGAAGTATGTCTCAGACAAAAGTTGAACTCAAAGTGAGTTTTTCCACTTATGAGTTTTATGTAATATGAAAGTAGACATGAATGAAAAAGATTACAGGGTTTATGTATTTCTTGCAAAACGAAATGAAGTGTGGAATGAGGTTTTTACAATATGATTCTTTTTTCCTGATAGGATAGTTTATATTGAATGATTAAAAGTAGATTTTTACTGTACATGTGTTTATTGGGGAATAATTGTCCACAAATCAATGTAATTTTATTGACTATCAAATAATTGTTATAGTCAAAATAGGCAAAAAAGACAGAAAAAAAAGAATAAAAGAAATACAACTGGCAAAAGGAGACAACTGTTTTAATTGTTTAGAGCAAAAAACTGACATTAAGATGTGGATGTTCATGAACAAAGTGCTATAAATACCCACAAGGCAATGATGTGTACTATTTACTTATATTCATCAGAAGATTAATATTTTAGAATCCACAGTATTTTCAAACTGAATTTATGACATTTCACAAAGTAACAAAAACAATAAAATAAAACTCATTGAGAAGGCAAAAGTAAACTAAAAACAATAGCAACACAAAACACACACTACTAAGAAAAGAACTGGGATGAGCAATGCCTTGGTTAATTGCTACTTCTCTTTCAGGGTGAGAAATTTTACCATAAGGACTGGATGTCACAGTCACCTCAGTCCCTGCTTGGCAGCTCTTTGAAAGAAACCAATTCATGAAATACTCCAACACTGATTAATTCACTATAAGAAAGTAGTGTTCTTGATTTTTCTCATTCCTCAATCTTTCCAACAAAACTCTTGTCATTTTTCTCTACAGTCTGCACTTTGATTTTTCTCATACTTGTTTCATTTTCCTCTTTCTTCTATCCATGAATGTTCAATGAATTGACATTTTTAAGCTTGAAAGACTAGTATTGTCTCTAAAATCCATCATCATCTATATGTTTATCTCCTCATCACAAGTACAGTTTATGACAATATATTTGTGTTTCAATAATCTGAAATAGTTATATTATTCAAACAAAGTTGATAAGATTATATAAGCTAAGCACTTAGAGTGTACTATATATACCTAGTTAAGTAACAGAAATTTTCAGTTTTCTATATCTTTCTAAAAGTAAATATCACAAACCACATATTAATTATAATAGAGTAATTAACTGTCTTTATCTCAAATTTGCCATTATTTTCTTGTAATGTGATAATTTCTCTGTAATTATCCCACTCTACTCTTTTTTAAATAATGTATTCAAATTAATCATGCAAAATTCAAGTATAAGAGTAGGTGTTAATTATATTTATTTAGTAAGTGTTTTAATTCATAACCAGATAAATCTAACCTGTAACTCTAAGTTGTCCAAACTGGGTACCTCTGCAATGTTTTTGTTTGTATATTTTGCATGTAGGTGTTTCTGATTGGCATCTGTATAGTTTTAATATGTATAGGCCCTTGTGACAAATGTAACTATTGGCTATCCTAATACCCTCTACTTCTCCCTCTTTGTTACAAATATGGATTTATATGAAATTGAAATAACTTCTTAACTGTAAAGCTAAGATACAGTAGAAAATGTATACACAAATATACTTCAATTTATAGAAATTCATATCATGTTTTCCCTGATTTTCTGATTCTTTACTTTTAGTTATATTCTTTGTGTTTTATATTTTATAAAGTAAAAACTCATAAAATCTAATATAAATTGACTATCTATACATGCTGACTGAATATATTATATCCTATTTTTCAACTTTACTGTTATGCAACTACCATCTAATTCTTGACAACAGGCTTCATTTCCATTTTATTTCTATGTCATACTCCTCTGTGTTTCCACAACCCCATATCAGAAGTCATGCTTTCATTTTCAAGTATTTATGGAAGTTTCCTCATCAGGTGAATTACTAAGTTTTACAATTTTATTATTAAATTTGAACATTCCTTCCCTAGTTATACCTACGTAAAGAAAATAAATTGTTAAAAATAATTCTAGCTGATTGATTATCATCAAATATTAATCTCCCTCCTGTTTTCACAGCTCTCTTCTGTTTGAGCTTCTAGTCCTTTAAATGGACAGCATCTTTTGTCTTTGTTATATTTTATTTGTCTTTCAGTTCCTAGGAAAAAATATTTGGCTAGTGAAAACATTAATAAAGTTGAGTATTATGTATACTAATTTGTATTTTAACATTGGGATTGTCCTTCCTATTATCTATCATATTTATATGAGTATATACAGTTTGGGGATATTCAGATAATGCTAATTCCTAAACTTATACAAACTGCTTCCCTCAGCCTAAGATTCTCACTGACAATGAAAATAGCCTTCATTGTCTCCCAAATGTCTTGTGCTGTCCTCACCAACAATACAAAGGGAGGCTTCCCAGGCTGGGGTTTTGCTGAATACTCTGTGACTCTTCAGAGAAGCATTTATCACAAAACCTTATATATATATATGTGTGTGTGTGTGTGTGTGTGTGTGTGTGTGTGTGTGTGTGTGTGTATTTTAAAGTATATGTAAAATAATGTTCTCATATGGCTTTTCAAAATGTTTCATGTTACTTTTTCCTTCTCTCCACTCTGTATTTTTCTCCCTGTTCTCTCCTCAACTAATGACTCTTCCATTTCTCCCTTTCCCCCTTTAAGCACATGTGTCCTTCTATTCTTCTCTCCAGAGTTCCTCTCTGCCCTTCTTCCATTCACCATAGTCATTATAACTTTCTTGATTCTGTTATTGTTCCAGGTATTATATTTAAATTTGAGAATTAGGAGCTAGTAACCACGAATGAGAGAAATGTGCATTTATGTGTGAGCTTGAGGATAGAAAAGATCTGTTCATGGGTTGCCCAGGCCCAATTTATTTTTTTACAGTATGACCCCTGTATATAAGGTTGAGGGACCTTGGTAAAAGAGAGGACAGAATGACTACAAGAATCAGTGGGTCTACGGTGTGACACTGTTTTCAATATAACAGGGAAGCTGTACCTATGAAATCTCAAAACTCTGCCTACACAAAAATAAAATCTCACAAATCCCTATACCAAGATGATGAGCTAAAATAAATCAATGGCTTCTGAAATGGATAATCAGTCTTTTCAATAACTTCTTACTGATAAGTCTCAAGCACAAATGGTAGCACCTAAGCACACATGCTCGCTCGCGTGCACACAGAAACACACAGACACATGCATATATACACGCATGCATACACACACACACACACACACACACACACACACACACACACACGAGCAGCATTAAATTGACTCAGAGGTTCTCTCTCTTCTCCTCCCCTCCCCTTCCCTCCCCTCCTCCCCTTCCCTCCTCTGATAATAATTAAGGAAGATGATGTCAGAAACTGCAGGTAATAACATGAGATGCTTTGGAGGGAAGTACTCCTATATGACTTTCCCAAAAAATAGAAACAAAAATTCAAAGAAAGTAAAACAAAAATGAAACCCAAACAACAAAGTAGTCAATTCCTATGCTTGCTGTTTCCCAAAATCAACTACACGAAACTCTCTTCAGTCCCTGAACTTAAGAATACAGTAACTACAAGGTTAAATGCAATATGTTTAAAGCTTTTGTATGACAACACATTTTAAAACTTCATGAAGCTGTATTAATTCATGGGAAATAGTTCTTCTCTGGGACATTCATTATTTTAAATTTTGTGGGTTATCATTTCATATATGTTGAAATGTATGTTCTACTATGTCTGTTATGGTCAGAAGTCAGCTTTGCAACATTTCCCTGCATCAGTTGTCTCTCTTCTCAAATGTGATGGTAGTGGCTGTTAAGATACAATAGGTGAATGAGGCCAGGTAGACCACATTTGATCAGCACTCTATGAATTTTATATAAATTATAATAAATGTTGATTTTGCTTATTTTAACAGGTGCTTAAAATTTACTTAGCTATATATCTCCAGACTGTTTTGTGAATTTTTTACTCTGCTATTCATATTTTTACAATTTTCCTTTCTTGTTTCTGTGTTTTAATTCTAAAGAATGTTCCTAGTAATGATAATAATTTCTTCTTTTGTTGTTATTGTTTTATATTCTTTCTTCTTTTATCCACTGCACTGGCTTCTCAATTTTATGCTTGCTAACACTTGTGTAGTGAGAGTTCAAAAAGAAATTATTCACTCTTTTTTTTTCTAATTCTTTCACCAGCAAAATATCACTGGGCCTTCTTTCATATTTTGAGATTTCTACTTCTCAAATTTTTTACTCTTCAAGACCTTAATCAAGTCAAGTGATATTCAAAACAATCTTTCTAGTCTGCAAATAACTCTCAAAATTACAACCCAACTTTCTAAACTTGCCTTAAAATGCTGGCTTTGAAATGTCTGCATTCTTAGCCCAAGCACATCCCACACACAGTAATGAAGGCCAGGAGGTGTCCATCTGGACAGATACCTTCGTTTCCCTCTCTCAATCTTCGACTTCCAATATTCATTTTCAGAAAAGGAAAATGGAAAAATACAAAGAAATTATGGTCAACTTTTCTGAAATTATCCTTTCCTGGCCATTTTCTAAAGTATCTCTCCTATTTACAAAATACAGCACAGATTTACCAGACAATGGATTCAATTGTAAAAACATATTAAAATGTACCATAAATAGTAACAAGTCTTATGTAATAAATTTACATAAGGATATGTTTTATTAGTTTAATCACTTCATTGCGCACTTTATTAATATTCAACAAGTTTATGCTTTGCTTTGTCAGGCCAGGTACTGTGTAGATTTTTTATTGCTCTGATTTCCATGTCATTATTTTTTTTGGTTTTGAACAGGGTCATGCCTCAGGAAATCTATACTAGCCTTAAGCTGCCAGGCAACTGAGGATGCAGCTGAATGTAGATCTTTCTGCTTTTACTATAAGAGCACAAGAACTTAAAGTATGGGCCAACAAACCCAGTTAATGTCATATTTGATATCAAACCCATTGCATTGCCAATGCTGTGTTAGTGCTCTACCATCTGAAATATACTAAAAGGCATGCTTGCTCTGTCTCTATTTGTCTGATGATTCATGCATAATAATTGAAACAAGGAAAGCCAGTAATGGACAACATGCACAAACATCCTTATTACTCTGGTACCTTTCTCCATGAACTAGCATCCATTATTTAATGCAGGATACTGAGCTAAAGCTGAAATCAAAGCATGCACACTGCATCATTAGCTGAGTACAAAATATCTACACTGCAGAGGACTTGAGTTAAAGGAAAGATGACAAAATTGGAGACATACTGATTTTAACCATGACACCCATAATTAAAAACATTTTAAAAAATATTTTATTAGGTATTTTCCTCATTTACATTTCCAATGCTATCCCAAAAGTCCCCCATACCCTCCCCCCCCACTCCCCTACCCACCCACACCCATTTTTTACCCTGGCGTTCCCCTGTACTTGGGTATATACAGTTTGCAAGTCCAATGGGCCTCTCTTTCCAGTGATGGCCAAATAGGCCATCTTTTGATATATATACAGCTAGAGTCAAGAGCTCCGGGGTACTGGTTAGTTCATAATATTGTTATACCTATAGGGTTGCAGATCCCTTTAGCTCCTTGGGTCCTTTCTCTAGCTCCTCCATTGGGGGCCCTGTGATCCATCCAATAGCTGACTGTGAGCATTCACTTCTGTGTTTGCTAGGCCCCGGCCTAGTCTCACAAGAGACAGCTATATCTGGGTCCTTTCAGCAAAATCTTATTAGTGTAGGCAATGGTGTCAGCGTTTGGAAGCTGATTATGGGATGAATCCCTGGATACGGCAGTATCTAGATGGTCCATCCTTTCATCACAGCTCCAAATTTTGTCTCTGTAAGTCCTTCCATGGGTGTATTGTTCCCAATTCTAAGAAGGGGCAAAGTGTCCACACTTTGGTCTTCATTCTTCTTGAGTTTCAGGCTTGGGACTTCATGAAACTGGAAAGCTTCTGTAAGGCAAAAGATACTTTCAATATGACAAAAAGACCACCAACAGATTGGGAAAGGATCTTTACCTATCCTAAATCAGATAGGGGACTAATATCCAATATATATATAGAACTCAAGAAGGTGAACTCAAGAAAATCAAACAACCCCATTAAAAAATGGCGATCAGAGCTGAAGAAAGAATTCTCACTTGGGGAATACCGAATGGCAGAGAAGCACCTGGAAAAATGTAAAACATCCTTAATCATCAGGGAAATGCAAATCAAAACAACCCTGAGATTCCACCTCATACCAATCAGAATGGCTAAGATAAAAAATTCAGGTGACCACAGATGCTGGCAAGGATGTGGAGAAAAAGAAACACTCCTCCATTGTTGGTGAGATTGCAAGCTTGTACAACCACTCTGGAAATCAGTCTGGTGGTTCCTCAGAAAATTGGACATAGTACTACTGGAGGATTCCGCAATACCTCTCCTGGGCATATATCCAGAAGATGTCCCAACCGGTAAGAAGGACACATGTTCCACTATGTTCATAGCAGCCTTATTTATAATAGCCAGAAGCTGGAAAGAACCCAGATGCCCCTCAACAGAGGTATGGTTACAGAAAATGTGGTACATTTACACAATGGAGTACTACTCAGCTATTAAAAATAATGAATATATGAAATTCCTAGGCAAATGGATGGACCTGGAGGGCATCATCCTGAGTGAGGTAACCCAATCACAAAGGATCTCGCACAATATGTACTCACTGATAAGTGGATATTAGCCCAGAAACTTAGAATACCCAAGATATAAGATAAAATCTTTTTTATTCTGTACTATATATGATACATTTGGAAATAGTGGCAAAATTATACACATTACATATGGGTGTGTCTAAGTGCAAACATGTAAATCAAACAAAAGCAATACACAGATATTCTTCACTGATATGTAATTGTGGCATAATTGATATAAAATTCAGAGCCCTCCATATAAGGAAAATGCAATAGTTTATTTTTTAGTTAAATATTCATTATAATAGCCCAGAAACATGGATTTAGTTGTCTGAAATAATATATTTTACCATGTTCTTGTTTTCATGAAAGTTTATTAAAGTAATATAAGATAATAAATACAGACATTTACTAAATGAATTTATAAAAATGCTGGGGAGGAAGATAAATAGAAAATTTGTGATGTCAACCTTATGTTTTCTATTGATAGTTTTCATGTTTGTCTTTGTAGAAACAAGTGATCTGCTAAGCTAATTCATTCCATGAGGTTATACTACTAGTCACAAGGATGCCAGGACAGATACAAGCATAGAAAATGGGTGATGTTAAGACTGAAACTAGTTCATGATAATTTGCATATATGTATATAGATATAGATAGATATAGATATAGATATAGATATAGATATAGATATAGATATAGATATAGATATAGATATAGATATAGATATAGATATAGATATAGATATATACAAAATTCTAACTTTACAATTTTCAATTTCTAACCAGGAATTTGGGCTAAAATGTGGCTTTTGGGGGGTACTTAAGTTTATGTAATTAACTCAGTCATTCTTATTCCCTCTATATATTGCTTTCAAGCTGGCAAAGTTAAGATTTGAAAGAAACTAAATAGACTTTTGTAGCATTCTTAGCAGATAAAACACTTAGTGAAGAAGCAATTCAGGATAGCTATTTTTTGCTAATAAACAGATAGTAAAGTGCTGACATATTCAAGGAATGTTTCTTAGAGAACTTGGTTTCCTCTACTTTGCTATGCTTAATTTCCACATTTATATATCAAGTTTGCATTCACTACCACTGCAGAAAAGGAGGATATTTCACATGAATTTTGGGTTAGACTAAAACTGACAGTCCTGCCTCTATCGTTTCTGTTATTAAATTGCCACAAAAAGTCTACAAATCTGGCTTTCTGTCTCTCTCACATACACTCAAACAAGAACATAAACAAAAACAAAAACAAACATAATGAACAAAAACCAAACCAAACCAAACCAAACAAAAAGACCTGAAAGAATTACCTGAAAACAAAACTTAGTTTCCAGAAAACCTGTGAAATGCTATGTGTCAACAGACTTCTGGCAATATTTTTAAACTGTTAAACCTTAAACTCTTTGTCTCAGTGCGTTTTTTCCATAGTTTGAAGTTGGAATACTTCTGTTAAGTATATTATCTTGATTATAACTTTTTATATGAAATTCATATTTTGTATGTATACTGTTCATCTCCACTACTGAACTATTTATATATAGATACGTATTTATCATAATCCACAGTTGTGATGAATCCTGAGACAGCTTAGAGATGGACATATTTGGAAGTACTCATAAAATATGTTCAGTTTACATCAACAACTATTTGCTTCATATTTATAGACTAAGAGTCATGGTAAATGTATTAATAATACACTCTGAAAGTAGACAAATCAATAATTGGAAATATAGAGAGTTCCTGATATAAATAACGGGGATTTCATAGCTGCTTATAACTCACTCAAGTTTTCCTGTTACCCATAATGACATCCATGACAAACTAAAAAAGAAAAAATAAGTAAAGAAGTAAATTCTGAAGATTTCATAAAGTCACATAGTACTCCCTTAACAAATGATCACAAGTGCCTCCTGTTTATCCCCAGAATGAAATGTAGATACTCACAATATCTCAAGAATGAGACAAATCATGAAGACATTATAAAGGATAGAGAGGTAGGCTAAAGTTGCAGTAAACATCAAAGACATGGATCTAACTGTGTCACCTTAATTGGATAGAGTACTATTAAAAGAACTTGGGCACATATGTTTCTAACAATAGATTCTAGCTGTCTCCCAAAGACATCAATGCATCCCAAATGTAGGACCACCATTACAGTGCACTACATATATAAAAGAGTCTTGCAAGAATTAAAACAATTGTCCTTGTAACTCCATGCCTGGGTATTTTGTTCCACATTCTAAGTAGGAATGAAGTATGCACACTTTGGTCTTCCTTTTTCTTGAATTTAATATGTTTTGCAAATTGTATCTTGGATATTCTAAATTTCTGGGCTAATATCCACTTATCAGTGAGTGCATATCATGTGTGGTGTTTTGTGATTGGGTTACCGCACTTAGAATGATATCCTCCAGATACATGCATTTGCCTAAGAATTTCATAAATTCATTGTTTGTAATAGCTGAGTAGTACTCCATTGTGTAAATGTACCACATTTTCTGTATCCATTCTTCTGTTGAGGGACATCTGGGTCCTATCCAGCTTCTGACTATTATAAATAAGGCTGCTATGAACATGGTGGAGCATGTGTCCTTATTACAAGTTGGAACGTCTTTGAGTATATGCCCAGGAGAAATATTGCTAGATCTTATGGTAATACTATGTCCAGTTTTCTGAGGAACCTCCAGACTGACTTCCAGAGTGGTTGTACAATCTTGCAATACCACCAGCAATGGAGGAGTGTTCCTCTTTCTCCACATCCTCATCAGCATCTGCTGTCTCCTGAATTTTTGATCTTAGCCATTCTGACTAGTGTGAGGTGGAATCTCACAGATGTTTTGATTTGCATTTCCCTGATGATTAAGGATGCTGAACATTTTTTCAGGTGCTTCTCAGCCATTCTATACTCCTCAGTTGAGAATTCTTTGTTTAGCTCTGTACCCTATTTTTTAATAGAGTTATTTGATTTTCTGGAGTCCAGCTTCTTGAGTTCTTTGTATATATTGGATATTAGTCCCCTATCAGATTTAGGATTGGTAAAAATCCTTTTCCTATCTTTTGGTGGCCTTTTTGTCTTATTGACAGTCTTTTGCCTTACAGAAACTTTGCAATTTTATGAGGTCCCATTTGTCGATTCTCAATCTTACAGCACAAGCCATTGCTGTTCTGTTCAGGAATTTTTCCACTGTGCCCATATCTTTGAGACTTTCCCCACTTTCTCCTCTATAAGTTTCAGAGTCTCTGGTTTTTTGTGGAGTTCCTTGACCCACTTAGTCTTAAGCTTTGTATAAGGAGATAATAATGGATCAATACACATGTATGGAGTTACAGAGACAATGTTCAGAGCAGAGCCTGAAGTAATGACCATACAGAGACTGCCCCACATGGGGATCCACCCCATAAACAACCACCAAAACCAGACACTAAGCAGATGCCAACAATAGCCTGCTGACAGGAGCCTGATATAGCTGTTTCCTGCGAGTTTCTTCCAGTGCCTGTCAAATACAGAAGTGGATGCTCACAGTCATACACTGGACTGAGCACAAGGTTCCCAGTGAAGGAGCCAGAGAAATACCCAGGGATCTGAAGGGGACTGAAGCCCCATAGAAGGAACATTGATATGAACTAACCAGTACCCTCAGAGCTTTTTGGAACTATACCACCAATCAAAGAAAACACATGGTGGAATTTGTGGCTCTAGCCATATTTGTAGCAGAGGGTGGCCTAGTTGGTCATCAATTGGAGGAGAGTCTCTTGATCCTGTGAATGTTGTATGCCCCAGTATAGAGGAATGTCAGGACCAGGAATGAGAGTGGGTGGGTTGGGGAGCAGGAGGAAGGGGCAGGGGATAGGGGATTTTCAGAGGGGAAACTAGGAAAGGAAATAACATTTGAAATGCAAATAAAGAAAATATCTAATAAAAAAGAAAAACAAACAAACAAACAACTGTTCTTCCCCTGTTTGATAAAACAAATAACTCTAAGAATGTCAAACCTTTTTTATTCTATTTGTGTATTACTGAAAGACATGGTGTATTAGAGTTTTGTGGTCACTGACCTATGCTCGATATCACAGATGTTTTTTGTCTCAGTCTAGTGAATACTGAAATCTAAAATACTTATAAGTGTCAACAAGGCAAAATCAGGATTGATTAAGGGGTCAGTAAAAAGTAAACAAACAAAAAAACAAAAAAACAAAAAAACAAAAAAAAGAGAAAATAAGAAAAGACTCTTAAGAGGGAAAAATATTTCCAAGAAAGAAAAAAAGCCATTGATCTTCCTTGTCTAGGAATTTTCTAGAAGAAAGTAGACAAAGTTTGATGAAATGGTTGTGAAATTAGTTAGTTTTTGTGAATCATCATGGATTAAGCCAATGAAAAATTAATTATACTGTATTTTATTTTCCCCTACCCATCAGATAGTGCTGGTTGAAATCTTGATTCTCCCTGTTATTGTGTGACAAGATATTTCCTGAGGAGACACTAAACACACAAACACACACACACACACAACTCATACTATGATGCTACAAATTTCAAATTCCATCAAAGTCCAATGGCAAATCAATGAATATTATTGGATTTGCTGAAAGATATCAGAATGACAAGTTACTTTCAGAAATAGAAATAAAGCAAGACAACTCTATAGCCAAAACCCACCTCAGGATATATGGCCGTTCCAAAAGGGTAGACTGGGACTCATTAAACAACCTTCAGGTGATGGGTGTCTTTGCAGGTAACTCAGTTGCTCTGAGTGCCTTCCAGGCAGCTCTGTTGACCTTTACTTCTAGCAGACTGCTTGACTCTTTTAGTGTTCTCTGTTTCTTCCAGGAAGCTGGGCATGTATGAGAGTCTTCTTTGTAGTTGGACTGATCTGAGAGTGACCCCCAGTAGTCTCTTCTGTTTATATATTCTTAGGAAGGTAGGGACATAGTGAAAGTGGCCAGTTTCAAAGACTTCCAGAAAGTTACTTGTGTTGTCTACTTTCTGTCTTAATGAAGTTTTCTGTAGTATAGAAGGAATCTCAGAGAAAATTGTAACAACAACAGTTCCCCTTCTCTGACTTCAGGATGTGTTGGCTATTGATCTCTTCTGTAGGTTACCTTGTTGACATTACTAAACTGCAATCTTGCAGGATCTCACTTACTATTAATAAAATTAAGCTTTCTTTGTTCCTATGTCTATAAAAATTTAGCTGAAGTTGATTTTAGTTGACTCCTGGCCTGTGGGATCATTCCAGAAAGAGATGAAGGCATTCTTTTTTTATTTTTTTTTAAAGCAGCTATTCCTAATTATCTTTTAGTATGAGCTTAATTACAAGAACAAATGAAAGTGTAATAATTCCTTAAAATGGATTCCCTAAGAGCTATGATGGGAGAATAGCTAAGCTAGTTCCACTTATCTAGATCATACCCCTCTTTTTTCTGGTCAGTTTGGTTTTGTAAATCATAGAAATATCCCTCTTGTTCATTTTTAGTTATTCAGATTTGGCCATTATAATACTTAATCTTTCTCTGTATATCCCTGTTAAAACTACAATAGGTATAGACAAATTTTAATTATAGGTCTATTACATTTACTACCTATGGAGACCTTATTAGTACTTGCCTCAGAATTAGGAAACTTAGATCATAATAAGCAAAATGACACCAGAAATTACAACTTACCAGGTACCATGCCTATTTAGCTAATGAAAGTCATGTAGACACCCTACCCTGCATTCCAGCAAAGGAAACTTTGACAATGTCACAATTGTTCAAAATTAATAAATTTGGGTGGCCTGAAGGTCGAGAGAAACACCCAAGTATCCTTGCAAAATTCAAATGCCAGTATACAGATATTCTTTTATGTTTCTGCCTTGAAATGAATTTTTTTGTTGTTATCAGAGTTCAACCCCATAGGCAATGTTGCTTTCAGAGCATTACCTTCTTATATCAGATTCAGTCATTATTGGAAAAAGTCTGGGGTATAGGAACATAAATGTTGTTTCACTAGTACCTAGTATCTAAGTCTCATAACTTGTCATCTAAGATCCTCAGACATACCATATATCTATCTGTTCAAGACATGACCATGAGTCTTATTCTGCACAATCAAGACAAAATGATTTTTGCCAAGTAAGAAAAGTAGTGACCTCAACTGGGCATTGTGGCACACGCATTTAATCCCAGCACTCAGGAGGCAGAGGCAGGCAGATTTCTGAGTTCAAGGCCAGCCTGGTCTACAAAGTGAGTTCCAGGACAGCCAGAGCTACATAGAGAAACCCTGTCTCGAAAAACAAAACAAAACAAAACAAAACAAAACAAAAACAGAAAAAAAGAAAGAAAAAAGAAAAAAATTAGTGACCTCAAATTGACAATATAAACAAGAATTAGATAATTGTCCTATGTGGCTATCAATTATTGGACGAAAGCATCTTCAGCATTATTAGGTTTATGAAGTCCAATGAGAATACAGCCCTTAGGTTACTCTAGTTTGTTAGGTTACAGAATCTCTAGTCTATTACATGTCACTTCTTTATGAAGAAAGGAATAATGCTTATCATCTTCAAAGGACTTATTTCCTTGTAAAGTATTTTCATTATCGAATGTGTGCTTCTTTTTCTATGTGAAAAAAGTGCATCATATTGTACCTAACAAATCTCATTATTCTAAAACCAGTCCAAGAACATGTTGGTAGTTAGCTGCAGGTTACCTACCTTTTAGTCCACGGAGAAATAAGACTAATCATTGAGAATTGACACAGTTAAAGCTAGTGATGTTGTCTTTCCTCTTTGTGAGTAAATAACTGGCCTAGTAAATTAGTCATAATTCCTAATGACTACAATATATTTCAACTATGGAGGTGGCTGATAATCTGGGGTTGTTACTTTTGAATTTGGCATTGTTAAACTACATGCTACCCACAACATGATGGGGCTCCCTAGATAAAGGTACTTTTACATCTAACATTACAAAATTAATATTATGAAAAAGCAACAGTGGTAGGTTTTTAAAATAATTATCTTGGTTTAAATTTCTGTGGTATCATATCTATAATTTGGTCAGTTATACTGGTTTCTATCAATGTATTTGGGGCCTATATTCTACAGAATACAGGGCTGAAAGTAGATCCATAGCAAAAGACTCTAATTAAAATAGTTACAGAAAGAGAGCCTTTGTCACCAGTTACAGTAATTAATTGGACCAGGGTCTCTGATGATAGTTCTCAGTGGAAGAAAATCTTGCTATTGATTTTGCAGGGTCTTCTCTCTGAAGCTGTTCAGACTTTCCCAACAGAACCTAATATCTGTCAACTGAAACGTGGCACCCTTATGAGCACAGTAAAAAACAAACCAAAATAGACTAGAGGTACATAAGCATATGGAAGAAAATCACTGTGAAATGATGGTATATTACATCAATCTTCTGCATGGTTTGTGTTTAACTTGGGTGAGTCAGAAAAAAATTGACTATAAACAAAGTAAAGATATTTGTTTTACCTATTAAAGAAATATGATAGTGGGCTTGCATAGGGGAAACCAGGAAAGGGGATAACATTTGAAATGCAAATAAATAAAATATCCAACTTAAAAAATGAAATATGAATAGCATACATGTGTGTACAAAAAATGTAGAGATTAAGAGAAAAAATGTATAAAGTGCCTGCATTCCTTACAGGATATATTGTTTTTGAAATACATACACAGATATTCCAGCCCATTCATCCCCAGTGAAAGAAAATAACCTCAAGTCACATTGATAAACTGATAGTGCTTTCAAATATCAATGAACAATTCATCATCAGTCATAAACATATTATCTTTCAAGAGAATCTCGAAAAACTATGCAAAGTTTCACTGAATGACCCCAAGGCTACTAGATAGACTTAAAGAGATCTTCATGGGTTCTTTTGAAATATTGCTTTTCATGTTTAATGTCTCATTTTTCCAGACTGTACTTCAGAGTCTGTGACTTCACTTTAATAATCTTCTTTATGATTTCCATGCACAGTGGAAATAAAGACAGCTCTTGTACATGATTTATAAAATGCATGTCACCATGGCAACAATACTTTAATTTTGAAAACAGGTAGCTTTATAAGAACCTGGATAACTAATGAGAAAGGACCACAAATGATAGGACAATTTTCTTTCTCTCTCTCTCTTTCTTTCTTTCTCTCTTTCTTTCTTTCTTTCTTTCTTTCTTTCTTTCTTTCTTTCTTTCTTTCAACCTCATTTTACATTCTGTGTTTGCCTTATCTTCTTTAAATTATGAAATATATTAATTTCTCCACTTTCTCTAATATTACTAAATATAAACCTATACTGTTGTAAAACTATTGAAGAAAAGTTAGAATTTTTTTGAAGAATACCAAAGAAATGAGAATAAATTAAATACAACTCAATGAAAATAGGTGTAATTTTCTGCCTTTTTTTCTCAACATAATAATAATGCTTTAATTCTTAAGAGCTAGATTACATTCTGAAAATAAAATGGCCAAAATAATCATAGCAAAGAATGCTATTGTCTTTAGATTAAAAATTGGCAAGAAGATTCTCGTCACTAAGTCAGATACTGAATGAGGTCTCAGAAAAACAGCTGAGCCTCACCAAGGTGCCAGGAATGGAGATGAAACAGGATATAAGCAATTCTTCTAGTACTAAAATCCTCCAGAGAGTGTCTAAATTGAAAAAATATAAATTCACCGCACATTAAACTAGCCATTATTACAAATGTGTTGTTTTTTGGGTACCATACATGTTTTGGGTGATACAACTTCAGGAAGTTTATAGTTCAAGCAATGAAAAAAAAATTTTTTTTTTTTTTTGGTTTTTTGAGACAGGGTTTTTCTGTGTAGCCCTGGCTGTCCTGGCACTCACTTTGTAGACCAGGCTGGCCTCGAACTCAGAAATCCGCCTGCCTCTGCCTCCCGAGTGCTGGGATTAAAGGCGTGCGCCACCACGCCCGGCCGAAAAGTTTTAAAGATTATTAAAAGCATGAATAATTATAAATATTTCCTTTGTTACAAGTGATATAAAAGCTTGCAATATTCACTTTCTAGTATGTTAGGTTCTCATTAAATCTAGTAATAACTGTGCATTTATATTATATTAATGAATAGAGATACAATATATTACATTTTTATTTTATTAAACATATAGAAGAGGAAAACAATGATTTTGACTCCAAGCAGCATACTCAGTTTCCAAGAACAGTTAACTTTAACATAAGGTGTTGAAACAGGACTGGTGATGGCTGGTTGAGAGGCAACAGAGTAACTTAACAAGTCCCAGGAAATCTGGATCCTGAGACCAGCATCAGGGTGCATATATGAGTGAGTTTACTCCCTATCCCTTAAGTGTACATAGAATGATTGAACCAATCTCAAGCTATTTGTTGGTCTATCCTATCTTGACACATTGTCTCCCTGCTCCAATGAAATCCTGGCCTGTGGAGTCAGGAGTCACCTGTGAGGACTTCTGTGAAAACAGGCAAAGCAGCCACCTCCTTTGCCTTGGTGACTTAGGCTGTCTCAACAGTGTTCCAGGAACCATCTTGTATGTAATATGGGACAGATCAGGATCCTTCACAGAGTAGCAGGAGCCTATGGAGCATCTCTCTTCATCTCACTTTTTCCTTCAAAGGCCGACTTCCACATCTCTCACAATAAAGAGCTAATGATACTGCTTAGAAATAAATACAAATACAAATTTTGAGGGAATTATATATATGGATAAGAACAGAGAAACATGCCCAGACAAAGCATTATGAGATACAAAGATACACATACACCCCAGACAAACAAACAAAGCCATCCCAAAACAACAATAACAAGAACAACAAAACACTTTGTAATAGCCATCTACTACTGCTGGGCATAGGATCTGGACTTAAGAGCAATTTGTGTCCCTAGTAAGACTTAATTGAAGAAAACTAACTTTTTTATGTGCAAGTGCTTATCAATTGGGTTAAGGGTGGAGGGTCTATAACTATTTCCAGTCTCATCTCATGTACCACATCAGGTTCTGATCTCTGCAGGCTCAGTGCATGTTGTTACAGTATCTGTGAATGCATAACTTCTGGGGTTCTGCTGTTTCCACAGTGTTCTCATTCCCCTCTGGTCTTACAATCATTCTACCTCACCTTTCTCAGGGTTCCCTGATCTGTGAATGGAGAGAATTTATGGAGACATCCCATTCAGGACAGAGTGTCCCAGTGTCTCTTACTATATGCATGTTGTCCAGTTGTGGTTCCCCATGTATGGCAAAGAAGCCTCTCTGACAAGAGAGGTGTAGTGGTGTAGTAAAATGTAATGAGCCTTACCATAGAATATAATTTGGTTGTTAATTTCCTTTAGCAGTATAGTGGTTTTTTTTTCCCCACAGCTTCAAATGAATCAAAGAGTTCAACATAAGGGCATATACATTGAAGAGAATACAAAATCACATGCACCTGATAGAAGAAAAAGTGGGGAATTGTCTTGACCTTATTGGCACAGAAAGGACTTTCTGAAAATGACACTGATTGCAGTGGCACTAAGAATTAATAATAAATAAATAAATAAATAAACTAAAAATCTTCTGTATAAATACAGCATGATTTGAATAAAGTCATAGCTTACCGAATGAGAAAAGATTTTTTTAACCAACTCGGCATGTGATAGAAGGCTAATATATAAAAATATATAAACAACTAAAAAACATAGACATGAGGATTACAATTAACCATATGTAAAAATGTGGTACAGGTATAAATAGATTATTGTCACAAGAGAAAATATAAATGTCTAAGAAGCATGTAAAGAAATGTTCAACATTCTTACTCCTAGGGGAAATGGAAATCAAAATTACTTTGAGGTAAAAATCTCTCACCACTAGATAAATAAAACAAGTGACCACTCATGTTGTTAAGGATCCAGTGTAAGTGGCACACTCATCCATTGCTGTGGGAGTGTAAACTTAAACATGCACTATGAAAATCAGTCTGGTAGTTCATGAGGAATGTGGGAATAGATCTACTGTAATATCTAGCTTCACCATTCTTGTGCAAAGGCTGTACCCAAAGGGTGCTTCTTTCTACTATAGAGACTTTTATTCGACCATGCTCATTGCTGCTCTATTCAAAATAGCTAGAAAGGAGAAACAACCTAGATGTCAATAGATGAAGAAATTTAAAAAACAAAGCAAAGCAAAACAAACCTGTGGTGCTTTTATGCATTGAATATTGCATAGCTGTTAAAAAAAGGTGAAATCTACAAGAAAACTAATGAATCTAGAAAAAAATTAACTATCCCGAATGAAGTAACCAGAACATACAAAGACAAATATGGTATATATTCACTTATATGCAGAAGTTAGCTGTTAAATCATCAGTAAGCAATCCACATAACCCCAGAGGATAGATATAGAGTAAGTGGCTGGGGTAGGAATGAATCTTTCTAGGAAGGAAAAATGATAGATTTCTATGAATGGATTGACGAATTGGGTGCTAGATTGTTAGAATCAAACAGGGAGTGTAAAGAAAAAGGCATGAGGAAGGTAATATGAGAAGGACAACTAAAACTAAGGGCCATTTGAGAGACTTAAGCAATTGTTTGGGAAAACTAATACAACAAAACCTTTCGAAAATATATATATATATATACATTATATATATATAATGTATATATATATATATAGATATATATATAGATATATACATAAATGAAGATGATCTAATTAGAAATGAGATGGAGCTACAGCTGGGCACCTAACATTGCCAAATGAAGACTCCAGTTCTGAAAATTGGTTAAGTAGCTGAGTTGTTTGCCAAAGTGGCCCTGTGATAACCCCCAAACAGCCTAACCTAAGCCAAGCTATTGGTTGATCTTTACAAACTGATGGTAAGGCCCAATTACCTAAGACAACACTTACACAACATATTGAACATGGAGAAGTTGAGCTGGTGGCTACCTAGATCTTTCAACCTTACTAATTAGTCCTGTAAGATACTCTGCGTGCTACCAAAGGAGAAAGCTAAACACAAACATGGCTACAAAGCCTTAGATCTATTATGCTGATTTGCTTGCTCCACTAGTGGAATTGTGGCCCAAGGCTTGCCAATATCTGATAGAATTTAAAGCCCAGCACTGGCACTTATCTCTGGAGTTTCTCTTGTAAACAAGAATCGACTGCATTATATCCACCTGGTTTCTATTAAGTCCCCTCAGGTGCACCAGTAAGAGGGAACCTTCATTTGTTGGAGGACTTCCTGACCTTACGATATGCCTGATAAAGAATAGAGACTTTCAAAATTCAATAAACTGAAGCCTTTCTTTTTCTTAAGAAGAGTTATTAGTGATATATACTTATAATTTGGCTCATTATCAAACCCCTACACTCAAAATATAGTTTTAAATATGTATGTAAAATAAAATCACCATATTCAGGTAGATTGTAAGCTCAAACATACAAGAGATATATTATTATTATTATTATTATTACACCCCCATAGCTGAGTTGTAACATGTAGCTTATTGGAATAAGTTAAAAGTTCTATTTTGTTGAATAACAATAATAAAGAAAAAATCTTTTAAATCTTGGCATTTTTCTTTATATTATAGTAAAGGTATGACTGATGATATTATAGAACATGTTATGATGTTTTGAATATGGCAAACTTGTATGAAACACTTCAATGCTTTATTCATCTCAAGGCAATGACTGAATCACTGACTACAGGGGCCAAGTGTCCTCTCCAGTCACTCAGGTTTCCAACTGGAAGTACTACCTTCATATGCAATAAAAGTAAGACAGTAAGTTGAGAGCAGAATTAAGAATTTACAATGGGTAGAGGCTGGAGGTGTGATTTATACTGAAGCAAACAGTGGAATTGTGAAGAGGCAAGGCAGGTGTGACATCTAGGTCACAGAATTTGACCTTGAAGCTGAAGAGTACATCCCCTTGCCAAAGGGAGATGTGCACAAAAAGAAGGAAATCATACAGGATATGATCTTGCATGACCTGGACATGACCAATGCATGGCCTCAGGGTAAACAAGATATTCTGTCTATGATGGGCCAGTAGATGAAGCCAAAAAAGACAGATCACAGATAAACAATGAGGGGAGATCAGCAAGGTGGTTAACAAATACATCCACCAGAGCTGGCCCCTACAGTGCTCTTTGTTAATGAGGTCCACATGCTGGATATCGAGTGCTTTGCCTACCTGTACCAAGCCCTGGAGTCCTCCATCATCCCCACTATCATCTATGCAACCGAGGCAACTGTGTCATCAGGGGCACTGAGGACATCACTTCTCCACAAGGCATCCCATGGGACCTTGCTGAATCGGGTGATGATCATCAGGACGATGCTGTATGTGCCATAGGAGATGAAGCAGAACATTAAGATCTGATCACAGATGGAAGGCATCAATATCAATGAGAAGGGAGTGAACCACCTTGGGGAGATTGGCACCAAGACCACTCTGAGGTATTCTGTGCAGCTGTTGACCCCAGCCAACCTGCTGGCAAAAATCAACTGGAAGGACAGCACTGAGAAGGAACATGTAGAAGAGATCAGCGAGCTCTTCTATGACACCAAGTCCTCTGCCAAGATTTTGGCTGACTAGCAGGACAATTACAAGAAGTAACGCTGGATTTGCAGGTGCATTCAGAGGACGGACCCCACACCATGGACAGGGTCTTGCCTCAAGCATGCTTTGCAGTGTTACAATTTCTTTGTAAATTGTCAAACCTCCATGGTTGTTTGGAAGGAACCCTTTCCCATCTTGTCGTTTTCTAATAAAATAAATAGGTTATTTTGGAAACAAAAAAAAATTACAGTGATTTGTTGGAAAGCAAATGAACATTGAATGGAAATTGTAACCACTATATTTCATCAAAAGAAACAGAAATATAAAGCATTCTTTTAGAATGACTCTACATTTTAGAATATTTTATCAGAACAAATGTGTCTTTAAATAATATGGATAGATTTCGAAATACTGTTTCAAAGAGAAGGTAGCTCAGCTTCTTGAACATTTCTTCTTAAATTGTGTTATTATTATAATTATTAGTTATTATTATTAAGGTTCTTTCTTGCATCATGTGGGTACTTGAAATCTAACCAGTCCTTTAGAAGTGCATCCAGTGCTCTTAGTCACTGAGCCACGTCTTCATACCCTAGAATAAATACATCTTATTAGGTGATTTTAATATAATCAGTCGTTCTATTATACTTCACTGGGTCTAAGATCTATCTATCCATGTTTTACTGGTCTTCCCTCCTCTGCTCTCAGCTAGAGAATCTGTGACTGGCCTGCTAGTAATGTCACAGGTGAGGTCCTATCTGGGGATCTTACTGAAATGAGATAGAAAGAATAAAATAGATCACCTTCAACAAAACAAACCACACTTTTATAGTCCCCATTGAACCCTTTATTAAATAAAGGGGTGTGTCATTTTGCTATGGAATACCACTTTTAATTATAGTGCATGCTTTAAAATTGCAGCTGAATATAATATAATTTTAGCAGTCTGTCTCTCCTAAGGCATCAACATCATTTATCACGCCTGCTGCCATCTGGCGCATCTGAACCATCATGATCAGCAGTTTATGAGGAAATTAAAACATTCAATGGGTCTCTCTTCAATAATGTTTTGAGGTCAGGGACAATATTGCCAGCGGCGGTAAGATGCATTTTTATCGCACACTTGAGAGGCATCCATTCAACATATTTTATAGCTTTCTAGGCTAAGACTAGCCAAGCTTCTCCTTATTTGTACTGGTGTGACATGGGGGTCACTCTGTATAATAATTATCTAAGAATCACTCAGAATAGCCTCCTCTCTGATATTGTGCTTATGCAGCTACATTCAGCTATAGGATGAACTGCAGCAGTAAAAGTCTCTCTCTCTCTCTCTCTCTCTCTCTCTCTCTCTCTCTCTCTCCTCTCCTCTCCTATTCCTATCACTCTACATCCCACCTATTTTGTTTGGTCAGTATTTGTTTTTTCAGTTTAAGGATTTTTTCTAAAGTCCAATATTTGAATAACATTTATTGAAAAGTTATATATCATGGCTAAACAAATATTGCAATTTTATAATACTACCCAAAATCATTGGACCATGGGAATGAAAATTTTTATAGGAGAAATTATTGCATTATATTATGTTTAATTGATATATTTGCCCATTCTCCATGAATATTAACACATCATGTTTAATAAAAAAGTTGTCCCAGTAAGCCGGGCGTGGTGGCGCACGCCTTTAATCCCAGCACTCAGGAGGCAGAGACAGGCCGATTTCTGAGTTCGAGGTCAGTCTGCTCTACAAAGTGAGTTCCAGGACAGCCAGGCCTATACAGAGAAACCCTGTCTCAAAAAAAATAAAAAATAAAAAAGAAAGAAAGATGTCCCAGTAACTATTGAGGTTAAGAACACAAGAACACACAAGTCTTTTAAGTAGTTGTTTGAATTTGTTTGGCTAAATTATTTTAATTATTTTCGTTATTTTTACCATTATGTAAATCTAATAATCAACTTCTATTTATTGCAAAACTATTGTTGAGATGCTTTAGTAATTTTGTAAACGAAAAATTTGAAAAAATGCTGATTTTACTAATACATTTTTTCATGTTTCCCAAATATTTATTTTGTGATTCACATTGGCAAATATTCACTTGCACACTTTTTGTCTATACACTTTAAAAAAAATATATTCTTTAATCATTAATCTTTAGAGTCCAAACTCTATCCTACTCCTGGTCCACTCTCCAAGAGGATATCCTCACCCCCTGACCCCCACTCCACAAGACCTCCCCACTCCCTGGGGCATCAAGTCTCTTTAAGGTTAGGTACATCTCTGACTGAGTCCAGACACAGCAGTCCACTGCTGTATATGTGTTGGGGGGGGGGTCTCCTATCAGCTAGTGTAGTCTGCCTCCTGCCTGGTTTTTCGGCTCAGTATCTGAGATTTATCAGGGGTCCATGTTATTTGAGACTGCTGGTCTTCTTATAGGGTCACCCTATATGATAATATCTTCCTATAGGAAATGATATCATCAATCTGCTTTTTAACTAGGAAATAAATTTAATTGATATTAACATTATATTTTAAAATATCTATAGTAGGAAAAATAATGAAATTGGAAGTTTCTCATTACTGTAATTAAATACCTGGCAAAACAAACTTAAGTAGGTAATTTTCATTGACAGTTCCAGGGCACACAGGCCATCATGATTGGAATGACTTGGTAACAAGCAGGAGAAAGAAGCTAAATAGCTATTGAGTTTGTGCTCAGAATGTATAGAGTGAGCTGAAAGTGAGTTTGGCTTAGAAAGCTTTAGTGCCCACCACCAGTGGCTCACTTCCATGGAGGCCTCAGTTCACTTTCCTAAACAGTGCTAACACTAACTTTGGGGGACTCATCAACCTATGGGAGACATTTTTCATTCAGACTAATGCATTATTTTGAGATAATTGATATTTGTCAAAAAAATTAGATCTTGTGTATTTTCCTCCCTCCGGTAGATTGGGCAAACTATAATTGCAGTCAACCTATAGTTGTACAGACTGCCATTTGGTAGTTCCTGAGATCTGGACAGAACTGATATCGGGTATAAGTAGATGAGTTTAATGTCCCCACATTGAAATACTTATAGAGATTGGAAGACAAAGCCAATTAAGCTAGGAATATAACTGTTGGTCAGTGTCTATATTTTTCCAAAAATGAGTTCGGAAGCCTGGTAGCTTTATTTGGGAAGCTGAGTTGGTAAGAAAAAGAGATGTTGTCCATCCACTAGTTTAAGACAGTTTTATAATTATCTGTTGTTATTTTGGATAAATGAATATTTCAATGCTCTAGTTATGTCTTAATCAGAGCAGATAGATAAGTCTAGGTGATATAAGAGAACCAAAACTTTCCAAGCTAGACACTAATAAATTGATAGACATGGAAAATATCATGCACCCTCTAGAATGTATCAGAGACCTGAGAAGTGAGAGACTATCAGGACTCAACCAATAGACAGAAGTCAGGACCCTTGTGACTGAATCATGGGAAAAGCTGGAAGAAGCTGTGGAGGAGGCTAACCCCATAGGAAGACCAGCAGTCTCAACCAGGACCTCAGAGATATCTCAGACACTGAGCCACCAACTAAGCAGTATATATCAGCTAATATGAGGCCCACTACACATACAGAGCAGAGGACTGCCTGTTCTGGACTGAGGCAGATGTACCTAACCCTCAAGAGGATTGGGGCCCCAAGAAGTGGAGAGGTCTGGTGTGATGGAGGAGGGTGGAGACATCTTCTTGGAGCCTGGGGAGGGAAGAAGGTATGTGATGAGTCAGAGGGCAGACCAGGAGGGAGATAACTGGACTGTAAAAAAATTAAATAATAATTATAATAATTAAAACACTTACATACAAACACACACAAAATAAAGAAACTAAAAGATCCACAACTAAGAAAAAAATCAACACAGAAAGGAATAAGAATACCTCCGTAAATAAAAATTTAGCAAACTAACTTGAAGAACTAATGATTATATTATAGTATAATTTTTCTAAGAATGACCTTGTTGAGGAAATTGTATTTAATTGCCATCATTGTGATTGCACAGCAGCAATATTTTGTAAATTTTAGTCACTTGTTATAAAGCTTCTTACTAACTGTGGATGATTTAGTATGTGGTATATTATAAGGCCAAACAAAGTGTCAAATTCCTTATATGCTTATATAGAATATTTAAATGTTTCCTGTGAATTTTCATAGAATTATTTTCTAATAATGTGTTAGATATTAGTGACATAAGGGCTACAAAAATGAAAGTGTGCATGTGTTTAAAAAATATAGCTCCCACTGTTAAGAGAGCAGCCAATTTACCGCTCTGGGAAGAGTAAGTTCCACACCCATCTTGTACCTGACTTCTCTCCTGTTTTAGGGGATGATTCAGCCAATGGAGTTTAGATATTTTTATATTATACAGTTCCATTTACAAGTTATTAGACGTAGTAAATAAAATCTGTTATTTTTAATAATTTGACTTATTTGAAAAAAATATCCTCTTTTTCATAAAATATATAGCTGATTATGATACTTAAACCATCAATAGGAGCATTTACAGTATAATGTTTATATTTCATTCAAATATGATATCATAATCATAGTTTCTGATAAATACTTTAAGGTCAGTGTCATTCTACATATTATTAACATCTTATTAAATGCATCCACATGGAAATAAAATGTAAAAGGATTCAATATTAAATTATGGGCCTTTATATTCTTCCTATGATTTGTCTTTCAATTCTCTCTCTTTTTCTTCTTTCCTTTTTGACTCTTCTCCAATATATTCCCTTTCATTCTATCATTGTGCCACAAATAAAAATCATAGTTATTAAAATCAGGCATAGTTAATTAAACTCTGCACATTAATTTACTTAAGCAGTAGTGTTAATAAAATATTGATAGATTATCCTCATTGTAGTTTCAATGTTTGTCTTGATTTTGTCTCTGTATGCATTCCAATTAGGAATACTGATGGAGAGTGGAATCAGGTTCAGGATACATAATAATAAATAATTGTTGAAATATTATGACCCTAAAATTGTATTATTTTAGATTCTATGTTTAGACTGTAATATATTCAAAAATTTAGAGTATAGTATAACTCTGAAATTTGCTATGTTTAGAGTATAATTTACATAGATGAAAATAACGTTTAAACAATGAATGAACAAGAACAAATTTGAAAGAAGCATGCCTCTTGTGTTGACGAGCAATCTGAAATTTCTGAGTAACTGAAATGTGAGAAACCATAAGCATCCAGCTCACAATGCTTCTTGCTTATCTAAACCCTGAATTGTTATTTGCAACAAATGGAAAAGGTTGACTTTGCTATGAATCGTTGTATATATGCTTCTATGTAGGAGTGAACAATTAAGGAGCTCTTCAGGGTCCATATGTACATGCAGCTGTCTCTAGCTACATAAGTATGGTTGTGTTTAGATAGGCAGTTCTCCCTTGGATTAAAGAGCATCTTAGTCCATAAAGAGGGCCATGGATGGAAGAAATTGAGGTGAGTACATGTACAATGCATATGCTTGTACTAAGGGAGATATTAAGATATAACAAAGCATAGATAGATAGATAGATAGATAGATAGATAGATAGATAGATAGTTTTATAGTGGTGTATTTGCCAATCAAGAAATTATAAATTATGATGGAAATATAGTATATTAAATTAGATATTTCATCATTGTTTAGCACAGGAGTTTTTTTTTTTTTTCAGAATCAGCGAAGAAAATTATTTGACCAAGTGATTTACTAAAATGAATTTTAGGAGAAATTCATAACAAGCAGTGAGAGAAAAATATAAGCCAACACATAATGTGATTTTCATTAAGCTCAGTTCATAATTCTGAAGCAAAATTTCATCAAGTTCTTTTGTGTGTGAATTTTATACTCCTTAACATGTCAACAGTGCACTTTCTTACACATTCACAGTCAGGTTTAGCTTTGGGAATAATGTTGGAGCACAATGGTTTGTAATCTCCACAGTACCCATAGGGTGGATCTAAAAAAGGGATCTCTGAATATGAGCATGGACCATGTCCTCTGTGAGAATGAGAAGCTCAGAATCAAACTCCAAATGAAAGCTGAATGACAGTAAGTATCATGTCAACCATTCCCAACAACTCCAGTGTAGTAATGGTGAATGGCATGTGGGTGAGGCTTGAGATTCATGTGGGATTTTTGTTTGTTTGTTTTGTTTTGTTTTATTTTTGTTTTGTTTTGTTTTTCGAGGCAGGGTTTCTCTGTGTAGCCTTGGTTGTTCTGAAACTCACTCTGTAGACCATGCTGGCCTTGAACTCAGAAATCCGCCTGCCTCTGCCTCCCAAGTGCTGGGATCAAAGGTGTGCGGCACCACACCTGGCTGAGATTCATATGTTTTCAAACTAAAGTTTAAGTCACAGCTGAGAAACAGTGATAGACAGTAAAGAGACCAGTCATCCAGATTTCTGACTGCAGGCCAATTGAAGAGAAACACAGAGACTACAAATAGCATCTTCAGTTATTTTTAAAGACAATTGTATATTTTTAGTATAAGAAATGGGAGAGAAATTAATAAATATATAAGATAGTGTGTTAAATCTTAAGAACTACAGTATCCGCCTACGCTATTCCTAGTCCTGTTCCCTTCTATTTGCTGTGCCTCAGCCTACAACAGTGCCATAGAGTCCCCTCTCCTAGAGACCTCACAGAGTGGGAGAAGTCCAGGTAAGGTGCTGTTCCCCCTTCCAAATTTCCCAATCTTTCACTATCTTACCATTCCCACTCCTAGTCTATGTTCTCCATATTCCATTTCCCCAACATCCAATAAGAACACAGACTCCTCACTCTACTAGAGATGTCACAGAGAAGGAGAATCCAGGTAGGCTGCTTACCTACCAAACTCTCCCACTATCTCACTATTTTGGCATCCCGCAAACACATTCCCCACTCTATACCCTCCTACTTACTGTGTCCCAGACTCAACTGGGTCTGGTTGTTCTTCTCTTTCCTTGTCCTATCACCAATCTTGGGCACTCCTACTTTTTTTCCTCCAGCCTCAAACTTGATTGGGGTCTTACCAAGCTATAAGAGTCCACACAGGCTGGGGGAATCCCAGGCCACATATACCAGAAGACCAGAGAGAAAACAAAAAGCAGGGGGAAAAACATCTATCCCTCAAAGATGTACTCAGAAATCAGTACCTAGATATTTAGTTGCCCCAAACATTTAGTTGCCTCTCTCTCTATATATATCTATATATATAGAGAGAGGGGCTGCATAAGAACACAGCCACAAAAGCCGGGCGTGGTGGCGCACGCCTTTAATCCCAGCACTCGGGAGGCAGAGGCAGGCGGATTTCTGAGTTCGAGGCCAGCCTGGTCTACAGAGTGAGTGCCAGGACAGCCAGGGCTACACAGAGAAACCCTGTCTCGAAAAACCAAAAAAAAAAAAAAAAAAAAAAAAAAAAAAAAAGAACACAGCCACACACATAGAGAGAAACCCACACAACTACAGTCAACTCATGTCACCACCAGAACCTAGTTATCTTACTACAGCAAGCTCTGAATATTCCAACACAGCAGAAGCATAAGGAAAGACCATAAAACCAACTTTATGGTGATGATTGAGGACTATAAGAAGTAAATGAATAAATCTCCTGAGAAAGTTCGGAAAACCCAAAACAATTAGAGGAAATGAATAAATAATTTAAAGAAGGCCAAGAAGAGACAGTTGAAGGGGATGAATAAAACTAAAAATGTTTAATCCCCAAAAATGGAGAGGGAAACAAACAAACAAGCAAAAAAATGAAGGAAATCTGGAAATGAAAAAGCTAGGAATACAAACAGGAAACACAGAATCAATAATCAACAACAACAGAGATAAAAGGAAGAACCTTAGCCATTGAAGATATGGTAAAAGAACTATACATTATTCAAAGAAAATGTCTCTGACAAAAAATTCAGAAAATATAGGATACAATGAAATGTCAAAATGTAACAATAATAGGAAAAGAGAAGAAGA
Source organism: Mus caroli (assembly GCF_978045245.1). NCBI lineage: Eukaryota > Metazoa > Chordata > Mammalia > Rodentia > Muridae > Mus > Mus caroli. The sequence continues at coordinate 70,720,159 of NW_028227265.1, forward strand.
GGATTTCTGGTTTCAGCTCAGAAAATATTTTCAACAAAATCATAGAAGAAAAATTTCTTAACCTAAAAAGAGGAAAATAAAACCATATGATTATCTCATCAGATACTCAAAAAGCATTTGAGAAACTCCAACACATTTTCATGATAAATGTCTTGAAAACATCAGGAATATAAGGGAAATACTTAAACATAATAAAAGTGATTTCCAGGAAGCTAGTAGCCAACATCAAATTAAGCAGTGAAAATTTTGAAGCAATCCCACTAAAATCAGGAACTAGTCTCTGTGTAGCTAGTCAATATAGTAATTAAATTCTAGCTGAAGCAATAACACGACTAACGAAGTTCAAGTTGATACAAATTAGAAAGGAAAAATCAAATGTCTCTATTTCCAAAAGATATGAATATATAATTGACCCCCAAAATTGTGTTAGGGAACACCTAAGGATGATAAATACCTTCAGAGATGTGGCTGCATAAAAGAATAACCCTGAAAAAAGAAAGAAAAAAATCAAAAGCATTTTTTTTAATTTTTAATATTTTTATTACATATTTTCCTCAATTACATTTCCAATGCTATCCCAAAAGTCCCCCATAGCGCCCCCACTTCCCTACCCACCCATTCCCATTCTTTTGGCCCTGGCATTCCCTTATATTGGGGCATATAAAGTTTGCAAGTCCAATGGGCCTCTCTTTCCATTGATGGCCGACTAGGCCATCTTTCGATACATATGCAGCTAGAGACAAGAGCTCCGGGGTTCTGGTTAGTACATCATGTTGTTCCAACAATAGGGTTGCAGATCCCTTTAGCTCCTTGGGTACTTTCTCTAGCTTCTCCATTGGGAGCCCTGTGATACATCCAATAGCTGACTGTGAACATCCACTCCTGTGTTTGCTAGGCCCCAGCATCGTCTCACAAGAGACAGCTCTATTTGGGTCCTTTCAGCAAAATCTTGCTAGTGTATGCAATGGTGTCAGCGTTTAGAAGCTGCTTATGGGATGGATCCCTGGATACGGCAGTCTCTAAATGGTCCATCCTTTCATCACAGCTACGAATTTTGTCTCTGTAACTCCTTCCCTGGGTGTTTTGTTCCCAATTCTAAGAAGGTGCACAGTGTCCACACTTTGGTCTTCATTCTTCTTGAGTTTCATGCGTTTAGCAAATTGTATCTTATATCTTGGGTATCCTAAGTTTTGGGCTAATATCCACTTATCAGTGAATACATATTGTGTGAGTTCTTTTGTGATTGTGTTACTTCACTCAAGATGATGCCCTCCAGGTCCATCCATTTGGCTAGGAATTTCATAAATTCATTCTTTTTAATAGCTGAGTAGTACTCCATTGTGTAAATGTACCATAATTTCTGTATCCATTCCTCTGTTGAGGGACATCTGGGTTCTTTCCAGCTTCTGGCTATTATAAATAGGGCTGCTATGAACATAGTGGAGCATGTGTCCTTTTTACCGGTTGGGACATCTTCTGGATATTTCTATATACAAATGACAAATGTGCTGAGAAAGAGATCAAGATAACAGCACTATTTACAAAAGCCTCAAATAATCCAAACTAGGATTAAGGTAACTCCAACTAAACAAGTGAAAGACATGTATGACAAGAAATTCAGCTCTTTGAAGAAATTGAAGAAGAGAGAAGAAAGTAGAAAGACCTCCCATGCCCATGTAATGATAGAATTAACACAGTAAAAATGGCCAACTTACCAAAACAATCTATAGATTCAGTGCATTCCCAATCAAAATTAAAACACAGTCCTTTACAGACCTTGAAGGAACGAAATTCTTGAAAGAAGAAATTCAAATATTTGAGGAGCACTTAAGGAGATGTTCAACAACCTTAGCCTTCATGAAAATGAAAATAAAATAAAATTCACTCCAAGATTCCATCTTATACTTTTCAGACTGGCTAAGACAAATATTAAAATGACCACTCTTGCTTGTGAGGTTGTAGAGCAAGGGAAACATTTCTTAATTACTAGTGGAAATGTAAACCTAGTCAACCACTTTGGAAATAAATATGGAAATTTCTCAGAAAATTGGGCACCAATCTATCTCAAGACCCATCTCTAATATTCCTGGCATTAAATCCAACCTATTTCAAACGCATTAATTCAACTATGCTTATAGCAACTGTATCTTTATAACATCCAGAACCTGGAAAAACCTAGATGTCCCTCAATGGAAGAAAGGATAAAGAAAATTTGGCACATTTACACAATGGAATATTACTCAGCTGTTAAAACAATGACATCATGAAATTTGCAGGCAAATGAATGGAAATAGAAAAAAAAATCATCATTAGTGTGGTAACTCAGAACTGGAAAGACAAACATGTTATGTATTCACTTATATGTGGATAATACCTAAAAAGTAAAAAATAGTCATGCTAAAATCCATTGACAAAGAGAGACTAAGTAACAGGGACTACTCAAGGCAAGATACCTGGATTTCCATCTGAAGGGGAAATTGATACTGCAGGTGGGCTAGGAGACAGAAGCAGGTGTGATCAGATTGGGTTATGATTGAGGGAGGCAGTACTGTAAGAGACAACTGCAATTGGAGGGTAATTTGGGGCAAGATAGAAACCTAGTTCATGGGTGTTTTGTTCCCATTTCTAAGAAGGGGCAAAGTGTCCACACTTTGGTCTTCGTTCTTCTTGAATTTCATGCATTTAGCAAATTGTATCTTATATCTTGGGTATCCTAAGTTTCTGGGCTAATATCCACTTATCAGTGAGTACATATTGTGCGAGTTCCTTTGTGATTGGGTTACCTCACTCAGGATGATGCCCTCCAGGTCCATCCATTTGCCTAGGAATTTCATAAATTCATTTATTTTAATAGCTGAGTAGTACTCCATTGTGTAAATGTACCACATTTTCTGTATCCATTCCTCTGTTGAGGGGCATCTGGGTTCTTTCCAGCTTCTGGCTATTATAAATAAGGCTGCTATGAACATAGTGGAGCATGTGTCCTTCTTACCGGTTGGGACATCTTCTGTATATATGCCCAGGAGAGGTATTGCAGGATCCTCTGATAGTACTATGTCCAATTTTCTGAGGAACCGCCAGACTGATTTCCAGAGTGGTTGTACAAGCTTGTAATCCCACCAATGATGGAGGAGTGTTCCTCTTTCTCCACATCCTTGCCAGCATCTGCTGTCACCTGAATTTTTCATCTTAGCCAGTCTGACTGGAGTGAAGTGGAATCTCAGGGTTGTTTTGATTTGCATTTCCCTGATGATTAAGGATGTTGAACATTTTTTCAGGTGCTTCTCAGCCATTCGGTATTCCTCAGGTGAGAATTCTTTGTTCAGCTCTGAGCCCCATTTTTAATGGGGTTATTTGATTTTCTGGAGTCCACCTTCTTTTTTTTTTTTTTTTTTTTTTTTGGTTTTTTGAGACAGGGTTTCTCTTTGTAGCCCTGGCTGTCCTGGCACTCACTTTGTAGACCAGGCTGGCCTTGAACTCAAAAATCTGCCTGCCTCTGCCTCCCAAGTGCTGAGATTAAAGGCGTGCGCCACCACGCCTGGCCTTGGAGTCCACCTTCTTGAGTTCTTTATATATATTGGATATTAATCCCCTATCCGATTTGGGATAGGTAAAGATCCTTTCCCAATCTGTTGGTGGTCTTTTTGTCTTATTGACGGTGTCTTTTGCCTTGCAGAAGCTTTGAAATTTTATGAGGTCCCATTTATGGATTCTCGATCTTATAGCACAAGCCATTGCTGTTCTATTTAGGAATTTTTCCCCTGTACCCATATCTTCGAGGCTTTTCCCCACTTTCTCCTCTCTAAGTTTCAGTGTCTCTGGTTTTATGTGGAGTTCCTTAATCCACTTAGATTTGACCTTAGTACAAGGAGATAGAAATGGATCAATTCGCATTTTTCTACATGATAACCACCAGTTGTGCCAGCACCATTTGTTGAAAATGCTGTCTTTTTTCCACTGGATGGTTTTAGCTCCCTTGTCAAAGATCAAGTGACCATAGGTGTGTTGGTTCATCTCTGGGTCTTCAATTTTGTTCCATTGGTCTACTTGTCTGTCACTATACCAATACCATGCAGTTTTTATCACAATTGCTCTGTAGTACAGCTTTAGGTCCGGCATGGTGATTCCACCAGAGTTTCTTTTATCCTTGAGAAGAGTTTTTGCTATCCTAGGTTTTTTGTTATTCCAGATGAATCTGCTGATTACCCTTTCTAATTCGTTGAAGAATTGAGTTGGAATTTTGATGGGGATTGCATTGAATCTGTAGATTGCTTTTGGCAAGATAGCCATTTTTACAATGTTGATCTTGCCAATCCATGAGCATGGGAGATCTTTCCATCTTCTGAGATCTTCTTTAATTTCTTTCTTCAGAGACTTGAAGTTCTTATCATACAGATCTTTCACTTCCTTAGCTAGAGTCACGTCAACTAGGATAGCACAAGTTAATACTCATAGTAACAGGGCCTACAGGTCATGAATAACTCACCTCCTACAACCAGGCAAACTTCCAGTGGATGGCTTGAGATACCAACCCCCCAAAAATCCTTCAACCTACAAATTGCTTTGCCAGAATGATGTACTGTGGTAACTCTGACACAGATATTGTGTGAGTGGCTAAACAATTACTGTCCCAGCTTGAGACTCATGACACAAAAGGGTTCCCACCTATGATACTAGGTTTAGAACCAGAAACCAGATGCCAGATGGCCCAGAGGCCTAGGATTGAACCAAACAAGGCTGTCTAAACAAAGTCAATAAAAGGATGCCTAATGATATTCTGCTCTTTTGATAGATTGTTGCCTAACACAATTGTAGGCTCTCTGCTGGCAGGTCCAGGCAAGAGGAGAGAACCTGGTCCTGCTGAGTCTTTCCAGGCCTGAAGTGGATAGTGAGTGTTGACTGCCCCAAACAAACACATCTGGGTCAGGAGTCTTGCCAAAGGAAAAATTTGTTTTATTGTATCAGTCTTTTGTTTATATAGGGTTGAGGAAGAAGGTGGGGATTTTTGATGAGGTGAGATGACAAGGGGAAAGGGAAGGGTGATGGGGGTATGGGGTGACTGACAGGGCCAATAAAGTTATTCTACATCAGTAGTAGCTAGGCAATGGCAGGCTTAAGCAGGTTATGTTGAGTCACTCCAGTACAAAAAAAAAAAAAAAAAAAAAAAAAAAAAAAAAAAAAAAAAACTAGAGCAAAGGCTCAGGCTTCCTCACTAGGCCTCAGTATCTGCCCAAAAGGGCCCAACAACTCTTACCAGAAAGAATTCATCTAGGAACTGATAGAAACAGTTGCACAGTTCAGGAACCCTGCTGAAGAACAGGAGAAAGAATTTTAGGAGCCAGAAGGGTCAAAGACACCATAAGAAAACACAAAGAATCAACAACCTGGACTCATGGGGGCTCACAGAGACTGAACCTATAACTAGTGAGCCTTCATGGATCTAACAGAGGCCCTCTGTTATGTATATTATAGTTAAGTAGCTTGGTGTTTTATGGGACTCCTGACAGAGTGATCAACATCATGTTTGTGATATTGTTGTCTGCTTTTGGGGACTGGATTGTCTTCTCTACCCATATGATAGAAGGTGTAAAATGCCATGTTTATTGCACTGATGTGCCATGTTTGATTGATATTCCTGGGAGGCCTACCCTTTTCACATGGTAAATGGAGGAGGAATAAGGGAAGTGGTAGAGAGAGGATAGAGAAAGTAGGGGAGAATAAATTGATAAAACCCCAAATAAATAAATAAGTAAATAAAGACTAAATGCACTGCATTTGTTTTTATGGAGAGAAAAAGAAGTACATATTTTAGACGCTCAGTAAATACCTTTCCACTTATATTCAATATTTCTCTGTCTACAAATGTTATTTTATGAAGGTTTCATTTCTAACCATTCTTTTATCCTTTCATGAAATTACCATATTAGAAATTGTCCTTTCTCTCTGAATTAATTTGATAACATTTTACTAATTATGTAAGAACAAAACCACTTTCTGTATTTATCTTTGAAAGGTTATGTCAATTTATTGGCAAAGGAAAGGATAATGTTTATCTTATAAAGACACATTTGAACATAAGAAAATTTTCTCATTATTATAGAAATACATTTTCTTTTGAGAATTTCTGAAACTCAATAGATATGTAGAAGTAAATTTGTCTCAGATTCTTAAGTTTTCATTTTGATTGGTAAGACTAAAGTTTTAATACTTTTTAGTTTTCAGAAAAGCATGTGTCTTAGAGTTTCAATTCCTGCACAAAACAACATCACCAAGAAAAATGTTGGGGAGGAAAGGGTTTATTCAGCTCACATTTCTACATTGTTGTTCATTACCAATGGAAGTTAGGACTAGAACTCACACAGAGTAGGAACCTGGAGGCAGGAGCTGATACAGAAGCCATGGAGGGATGCTGCTTATTGGATTGCTTCCCCTGACTTGCTCAGTTTGCTTTCTTGTAGAACCCAGGACTACATGTCCAGGGATGTCACCACCAACAATGGGCCTTTGATCATTAATTGAGAAAATGCTTTATAGCTGGATTTCATGGAGGCAGACCATGGGAGGAAGATCTAAATAACTTTAAAAATCTCACAGTCTTCAAAAATTCTTAATATTAAAATTTCAATCCCTTTAAAATATCCAATCTCTTTTGAAATTCAAAGTATTTTTGTAATTCAAAGTCTCTTAAATGTGGGCTCCACTAAAATAATTACTTCAAAAGGGAAAAACAACAGGGCATCGTCACCATCAAAATTAAAATCAAACTCTCTCCAATATCTGGGAGCAGCTTATGAACTTCTGGTCTACTGCAATGGCTTGGGTCACTTTTCCAGCTTTGCCCTTTGTAGCACACAGCTTGTCTGCACTCCACTGCTGCTGCTGTTCTTGGAGATTATCTTATGGTACTGGCATCTCCAAAACAATGTTGTCACTTGCTGCAACTGGGCTGAACTTTCACAAATAGCCTCTCATAGGCACTTTTTATGGTGCTAAGCCTCAAATTCTCTTCTTGACCAGTCCTGGGTCTTCAACTCCCCCTGTGGCTACACCTTCAACAATAGCCTCTCATGGCCTCTCACAGTGCCAAGCATCAGCTGCTACCCCTTCATGTTTCAAAACCAGTACCACCTGTCTGCTCCACTGTATTTTCATCTTTGTTGACTACAACAAAGTTCTTTCTCCTGAGCTGGTTCCACTCCCTGTTAGCATCTTTTCTTGGCAGGTATCCCGTGGTTTTGACATCTTAGAGTCTTCAAGTCAACTTCAGCTTCATAGCTTCTTGTTCCAATGTCAGACCCAAACAGAATCCCCAGGGTTCCTGAATATGGCTTGCATCACTTCTTCAGCTCCGTCCTCTGTAGCACTCTAAGCTCTGTTTGACTCCACTCCACTATTGCTGCTGTTCTTGGCGATCATCCCATGGTACTGGCATCTCCAATACACTGGGGTCTTCCACTGCAACCAGGCTTCACCAGTAGCCTCATAGGTTCTCTTCATGATGCCAAGTCTCAACTTCTTTGTGTGTCCTGTTCAGTCTTGAGCCATCAACTGCAACTGAGGCTTAACCTTCACCAATGTCCTTCCCTGGCCTCTCACAGTCCCAAGTCTCAGCTGCCCTCCATGAACCCTTAATAACTTCATCCAGTACCATGTGGGCGAGTCTTACATATTATTTTCAAGTCCACCTGCATCGTGAAGTACAACCTTGGCTATCTCTGGAACACAGCTTCTCTTTGCTCTTAGAAAATACTTCCCAGAAAGTTTCAAATCAGTGGTGCTGCTCTCTTTTTAATAATCATTAATTTCTGAGCTCCAGCTAAGTAGCATCAATTTTCCCATTAGTCCTTTCTATTTTGGACTCTAAAGCTAAAGCCTCACAGCCAAAGCTGCCAAGTTCTATTGCTGGTTGGGGCTGGAACATGTCCTCACATTATTCTATTACCAGATTTCAGTTTTCCAACTCCTTCACTGTCCTGGAACTTGATCTGTAGATTGATCTTGAACTAAGAGATCTGCATGGCTCTTTCTTCTGGGATTAAAGGTATGTACTAACATACCTGAACTTAAGCTTTTCTTCACCTAGAACTTGCTCTGTCTCAGGCTGGACTTAAAACTTAGAAATCTGCTTGTCTTTGTCTCCTGGGACTAAAGGTATGTACCACTATGCCTAGACCTAAACTGTGCTAGTTGGAATTTTGTCCCAAAGTCACACTCTCTTAATCTGTTGTCTCCTAGAACATAGGATTCGGTCCTATTCTTCTTCCTGGTGCTCTTCAATACTTTAACCATATATTCTGTATTTTTCCTTTCTTAGCTTTCTCCTTTTCATTAAAATGATCTTTATAAGAGTGAACTTTAGTAACTATACAACAGAATTTATACCAGACTGTTTTGAGACATCCATTTTCAAAGAATTAATCTAAATCTTATCACCTTAGCCTCAGGTAGACTAATTGGACAATTGCAAAAAACAGACACATTCTGCACCAAAATACCAAAAAAATTGTCTCTAGGCCATATACTGAATTTCTTCTCCATTGACACTCTTGGGCCAGATTTGCACACTTTAAATCACTGTTAAGAGTAATTTCTTCCATATTCCTACTAGCCTACTCCATTAAGCCCCACTAAGGATCCCATTGCTTTCCAAATCCAAAGTCCCAAGATCCAAATTATTACAAACAAAAGAATGTCTATCACAGGCACACCCCAGTCCCTGACACCAACTTCTGTCCTAGTTAGGATTTTACTGCTGTGAACAGACACTAAGACCAAGGCAACTAATATATGGACAAGATACATATTTGGGACTGTCTTATCAGTTTAGAGGTTGATTCCATTGTCATCAAGGTGGGAGCTTAGCATTGTTCAGGCAATTGTGCAGGAAGACCTGAAAGTTCTACACCTTCATCTGAAGGCTACTAGGAGAAGACTCACTTCTATATAGCTAGGAATAGTGTCTTAAAGCTGAAACCCACAGTGACACACCTATTCCAACAAGGCCATACCTACTAATAGTGCTACTCCCTGGGCCAGGCATAAATAAATGATCACAAGTAGCCAACTAACCTGACATTTCCTGAGTTTTAGGGTTTTGAAACTTGCTCCTTACACTTGCCTCACAAGTATTTTGTTCAACATGTATTCAGACCTGTATTTATTGAATCCACCTCTACCCAATGGCGTGGAGTTGAACATAAAACTTTTCCTTTGTTAGGCAAGCACTACATTGAGTTTTATTCCAGGACTCACATACATTTTTATATAAAGGACAGATAGTGTCATTAAGGTGCTGACTTGACAGAAAAATATATTGTTGGTTCACTAACTTAAAATGTAAATGAATTATCATTAATGTAAATATAAAGGATTAATGAATAAGGTGGCTGTATTTCTTTATTTTTTGACATTCCCCAATAACCCACACAGAGAATATAGAAGTTATTCAATACTGCACCACTATAGCTGAGCAGTTTAATGATTTACCTTTACCTCCTATGCTAATCCAACTACCTCTAGATCCATCACATATACTAGAACTCCTTCTTCATGGCTCCAAAACCTCAACTTTCCCAATGATCTGACTCCCCCACTCTCCCTCTCTCTTTTCTCTGTTGATTGATGTCCCATTCTATTCTCTATTTTGCTCAGCCATTGGGTGATCATCATTTATTGAAAAGGTCGAGAATAAATGATATGAATTATTTGCACAAACTTAAGACAGGAAAATCTTGGTATAAGCATTACAATGTTGTTTTTAGATTGAAACAAAATATGAGGGCAGATGAATCAACACTTGAATAACTCAAGGATAAACTTTATACAGCATATAAAACATTATGCCTACAGCTAAGTATTATTAGATATATTTTATACTATATATTTTATACTATAATACATATATATATATAAACATGTCGGTGAAAAGGCTGTGTGAAAAGGTGTTGGATGCCAAACCTGAAGGTATGAATTTCATAATTAGAACCCACATTTTGGAAGGAAATATCAAGTCTTAAAAATTGTCTTCTGATCTCCAGATACAAGCTGTCGCATGTATGCATACCCACAAATATACACAATAAACATAATTTAAAGTACAGCATAGACACTTGTAAGTATTTATTGGAAAAATGTTGTTGATGGAGTGCACTATTAAAACTTTAAAGCTTTATCCCTTAAAGGGGCAGAGTAACAAACAGAAGAGCCTTTTTACTACTATAGTAAACTCTTTATTAATATTTTACTATGTTGCCAGATAAAACAGTAGATGAAAAGAATATTCTCTGATACAACTAAATTGTCAATGAATAAATAAATGTTTATTGGTGATAGCAAATATTTAAATATCTATTTAGCATTGAGGGTGACTCATTTTTAGTATTAAAATTTTTGCTTATTTATAATTATTTCCTAACTCACATTTCACTAATTTGAGGACCTGTTTTTAGTAATATTATTTTTATGGAATATTCTACTTTTTTGAGAGTTTAGTAAGTTATTAAGTATTTGAATATATTTTTAAAATGTACATTAGAATCCTATCACATACATAACATTGATATTCAACTTGTAGCCATCCATGACAAGAAAGCTCACATGCCCAAATATTCCGATAGCTTGGCTCACTAAAAATATAATAGTCTTCAAGAATGCTGTTTGCTTAACAATAAATATAGATATGAGTATAAAATGACTATTGTTGTTTATGACCCCAGCCAAGACCCCTAGGGATGGGGTATGAAGGCAAAGAGTAAATGACATAAAATCCAGGGGTTAGGATAGTGGCAAAAGCAGACTAGTTTATTGCAGAAACTAGGCAAACATTCACGTCCCCTTACCAGTATCTCATTGGCTCTCAAGTAGCCAATGTGGTGCTTTCTCTTTCTCCCTGGCTCACTCTATCACCGGATCAAGCACAAGCAGTCTCTAGCCATGTGAACAGATTCTAGGTTAGCTGGTGAGAAAATTTTGGCAGGGTATGTGCCAGCATTGTTACTAGGCATGCTTGGCTAAGTTCCTCCTATAGACTATAAAACTTCCACATGTAGTTTGTGAGAAAAACATATTAACTTATTTCATATTTTAATCTCTACTTTGATATCTCTGTTGAATAGTTGAATGGTTTGCTCAATTTATTCTCTTTTGCTTTTTCTCCATTCATGCATAAGGGAGATTATACATACATATATATATATATATATATATATATATATATATATATATATATATACATAGCCAGAGGGGCAGTGAATACTAGAGACTTCTATTTTTTGGTAATATACTTCCATATTTTTCTTAATATACATGGTTTCTCAGAGTTCAAGTTACATTACAGATGATTATATTTTTAAGTATGGAAATTAGATAGTATCTGAGCAAGTTTTCTTCAAAATTAATAATGCAGAATTGTTTATTTTATTTTTGAGATATAATTATTACTACCTATCTCTCTTCCCTTCTCTCCATCCAAATCCTTCTATGTCTCCTTGGCTGTTATCCTTCAATTCATGGCCTCTTTTTATGCAAATTATTACTACATGTATGCACACATGTACATTTATATACAAATATATACTTAACTATAGCCTATAAGGTCCATATGATCCTAGTTATATCTATGCTTTCAGGGCAAACAATTTGGCACTGGTTGCCCAATTCGTGTGCTCTTCTCTGAGGAAAATGTAGAAGATACACTTTATCTTTGTAATCTTCTGCTATATACATTGCTACTGTGATTGCTGGAGATTGTGCAAACATTTTGTAGCATAATGTTTTTCCTTAAGAAAAGAAAAGAAAGCATTAAAGTCAAGAAAGACCAGTGACATTCATCCCTAATATGATCAATATGCATGTTTCACTTAAGTGACCACTATTATGCAATTAAAATTTGAAGTAAGTAGCCATTCTGACCAATTCCCATCAAAACCACTATGGTATTTCTTTGAATTGATGAAGAAAAAGTTGCAGTAGAATTTTCCAAATGTTATTTATCTTTAAGTTTAATATGGGGTATATGTAACATAACTGAGGGTAGAAATTTGCGGTTTTCCCCTTTATCTTTGAGACAGAGTTTCATGTACTCCAGGTTGACCTTGAACTCACTATATAGTTAAATGTGACCATAAGTTTTTTTTTTTTTTTTACTTTTTTCTTTTTATCTCTCATATATTACAATCTGCCTTCTATTTCTTCTCCCTTCATCCACCAGTATCTTCCCTTTCCCCTACATCTATCCAATTCTGTCTCCTCTCGAAAAAGATCAGACTTCCCAAGGACATCAATGAAACCCAGCATAACAAGCTATTATAAGACCAAGCATATACCATAACATCAAGACTGAACTAGCTGACCCAGTAGAAAGAAAATGGTCCCAGGAACAGGCAAAAGATTCAGAGATAGCCACTGTTCCCTCTGTTAGGGATCGCACAAGAACAGCAAACTACTCACACATAATATATACACAGAGGGCTTAAATCAGACACCCGATCTCTATAAGGCCCCATGAGGGGATTCTTCCTCCCTCTTCTCTGCAGGATTCCCCAAGTTCCATGTAATGTTAGGCTGTGTGATTATACATCTGTTCCTGTCAGTTGCAGGTTGAATTCTCTCTCCTCTCTCTGAGGACAGTTTTGCCAGTCTTAGGTCCCAGAAAATTCTTCAGACAGAATAAACTGTAGGTAGAAGGTTTTGTGGCTGGTTTGGTATACCAATCACTTTATTTGGGGTCTTGTCTGATTACAGGCAGGAACCTAGTGTGGTTTAAAGTCCATTGAATCTAAGAGAGTAACCCTAGCGAATTCTCCCAGTAATGTGGGACTTACAGCTTGAACTGACCTTAAACTTTTAAAAGGTTAGATTTTATTTTCATTATTTTGTATTCCTGGGTGTTCTGATTGCATCTTATGTTTTGTTCCTGGGTGGTCTGAAGAGCATCTAGTCTCTTAACCATTGTACCATCTCTCTAGTAGTTGGCCTTGAATATTTAATTCTTCTGCTTCTAACCTCAAATACTAATTGATGTATGTTACCATTTCAACTTAAAGCAGAACCCAGAGCCTTGTGAAAGGAGAACTCTGAACTGGTCCACATAGTCAACATGGAAGTTTAATCCTTAATTGTAAACTATGCTAAAAAGTACTAAAATTTACTTAATATACACTCATTGGATTTTAAAATTAATATAGCATATATAAAAATAATTTTCTGAAAATAATTCAACCATGAGTCTTTGATTTTATATGTACATAAAATCACAATTTGCCTAGAGCTAGAGTAAGAAAAAGTATATGAATTTAAATTTTATACAAGTTGTTTTTAATTTCAAACATAAAAATGTTATTATAATATTGCAATAAATTGTTTACAATGAATTATATTAGATAAAATTAAGTAGTTTAATGATTTTTCATTTTTAATGAATATAGACTGTAATAGAGTAGCACAGCTTTAAAACAATATATTTAGGTTTTGGTACAAATATTTTACTTTCTATATTTTAGATTATGCATTTTCACATGATTATCAGTTTGAATTTTAAGATAGTTTTTAGAGCATTTATTATTAGACCATTGATGTGTTATTTACAGAGAGTTCTCCACTGATCTTCCAGAATATGAAGTCTCCAAGGCAAATCACTTTCAAAACTTTGGAAACAACCTGGTTTCTCACCTAGTATGATAAAAATTTTCTAGAAAATTATCCTACATGTTGGCGAGGATGTGGAAAAAGAAGAACATCCCTCCATTGCTGGTGGAATTGCAAACTGGTACAACCACTAAGAGAATTCATCTGCAGATTCCTCAGAAAATTGAAAATTGATCTACCTGAAGACCCAGTAATACCACTCTTGGGAATATACCCAAAAGATGCCCTACCATGCACCAGGGGCACTTGTTCTACTATGTTAATAGTGGCCTTGTTTGTGATAGTCAGAAGCTGGAAACAACACAGATGTCCCATGACAGAAGAATGGATACAGAAAATGTGTTTCATTTACACAATAGAATACTACTCAGCTCTTAAGAACAAGGACTTCCTGAGTTTTGTAGACAAATGGGTAGAACTAGAAAATATCATCCTGAGTGAGGTAATCAGACCCAAAAGGACATGCATGGTATATACTCACTAATAAGTGGATATTAGCCCAAAAAAGTGCCAGATACCCAAGATACAGTCCACAGAACTCAAAAAGTTCAACAAGCTGAAGGACCCAAGTGAGGATACCAAAATCCCGCTTGGGAGGGAGAAGAAAGCAACCACAAAGGGAGAGTGAGGGACCTGGGAGGAAAAGGGAATGGAAGTGCAGAGACAGGAACTTGGTTGGGTATTGGGTGGGGGAAAAGGACTGAAATCCCTGAGGGACAGCAAAAAGAATGGAAACAGGAAACCTCAGGTTGTGGGAAGTTGGGGGCACCCTCCAAAATGTACCAGAGATCTGGGGGTTGAGAAACTCTCTGAACTCAATTAGAAGAAGTGCTATACATTGGAGAGAGGGAACTTGTAGAGCCTAACTCCAGTAGAAAGACAGGGCATCAAGTAAGGGATGGGGTTGCCATCTCACAGTCAAAACACTGACCCATAATTGTTCCTGTCTGAAAGAAAGGCAGGGATGGAAATGAAGAGGAGCCTGAGGAAAAGAAGGTCTGGGACAGGTCCAAAGCAGGATCCAGCTCAAGGGGAGGCCTCAAGACCTGACACTATTGCAGAGGCTATGGAGCATTTACAAAAAGGGACTTACCTTGACTGCCCTTCTGAAGGACCCAACAAGTAGCTGAGTCAGAGGCAGATATTTGCATCTAATCAATGGACAGGAGTTGCTGATCCCTGTGGTTGAATTAGGGAAAGTTGGAAGAAGCTGAGGAGGAGGGCAACCCTGTAGGAGAACCAACAGTCTCAGTAAACATGGACCTCAAGATCTCTCAGATACTGGAACACCAACCAGCCAGCATAAAATAACTGTTATGAGCCCCTCAACACATATACAGCAGAGAATTGCCTAGCCTGGGTTTAGTCACAGAAGATGTACCTAACCAAGAGACTGAAGGGCCCAGGGAGTTTATCAGTCTGGTTGGGTGGGGGTGAGGGTGGGGACATCTTGTGGAGATGGGGGCAGGAAAATGTATGGGGATAGTTCATGAGAGGAAAAAAATCTGGAGTTTAAAATAAACAAATAATGAGAAAAATGATTTTAAAAAAAGAATTTTAGAGTTATAACAGAAATGGGGTAGAGAAATTTTAGCCTTTTTAGCTCATTCTGCTTGGAAATTTGGTGATCCATATACAATAACAACATTTCTAAACTGTGCAAAATAAATATTAATAATAGATAATTTAAACACACCATAGACCTAACACTGTAAAACACATGGAAAACAAAGAAAATTCCATGTGAGTTGGCTTATTTGTAGGTATCATAGATTCATTATGAAAAGGACAGTTGATACAAGCATATATTATTTTATGTCACCTATATGTCATAACAAGCAATTTGATGGATATTGAGACCATCCAGGACTAGATTGCCTTTTCTTTTATCTTTTACACACCATCCTATTTCTCCAGCTACCTCTGATACTTGTGTCTGTTCTGTTAATTCACAATACTTTAACATTCCAACATTTTATCTAATTTGCCCATTATGCATTCTACTGATAAACACAATAGATGCTTATAAAAATAGAGACATAATATGTATTTTAAATGTCTATAATATAATATTTGCCTGTGGTAAGCAGAAACCCAAGAATGAACTATTAACTTTTAACAAAGCTTTACATTATTTCTTTTCTTGTGTTATAGAATGGTTTCTTGTGGATTATCTGAGGTTTTGAGTCTTCTACACTAAATGGTAAGAACTATCAGATTTTTATTTATTGAGTAATTCTTCCAAGATGTGTAGCTGCTTATGAAATACAGTAGAAATTTAATGTTTTATCAAAAATGTAGCTATTCAGATTTATAAAGTTTCATGAAATGTTTCAATATTTTAGCTAACAAAGGATATATTTGTCAAAGGGTAGACTGACTCAAAGAAATTACTCAAAGAACTAGTAAAACTAGATATTAGTTGAGTTACTTATTAGTAAATAAGTACAATTTTGTAAATATCAATTTCCTTTATTTTATTTTTTTTTGTTGTTGTTGTTTTTGGTTTTTTTGAGGCAGGGTTTCTCTGTGTAGCCTTGGCTGTCTTATTTTATAAGGAAGGAACAATAAACTATTTTGTCCTGAAATGTCCCTGCATTTCATGAAATTAGAAAGAAATACAGAAAAGGGTGGTATCTCTAATGTAGAATCATAATAGCTTTTGGAGATTGCCACAAAACTTTGCAATCCTTGACTTGAGGAGTAGCAGTGTGTGTGTGTGTGTGTGTGTGTGTGTGTGTGTGTGTGTGTGTGTGTGTGTGTGTGTGTGTTTGTGTGTGTGTGTGTCTGTGTATGTGTGTGAGAGTGTGTATGTTTAGCTAATGATATGGGGTTTTTTTTGGAAATCACTTCAACTATAGACTTTATTGTGTGTGTTTTAATATATTGACATATATTAATATATATTTAATTTAAATATATATATATATATTAGACATATATATGCAATAATCCTACCTCATCATCTCCTTCCAGGATATTATTTTCTCTAGAAAATCTTTATTGAAAACATTTCAGTAATATTTTCACTGGATGAATCCACTACATGATGCCTCACATTTTACAGTTTCTACTAAGTGTTGAACATTTGGTTTACTCTCTATTATGCATCTTCCTTTCTACAGCAAACAATTGATAAGTATAACTATTTATGATATTTATCAAAACTTATTAACAGTTACAGAAACTGCAGAATGAAGAGTATGTAGCATAGTTCCATTAGGAAATAGTTAAATAGTTTCCTGAAGGAAAACTATTAAAGATAAACAACATAACTCAGCTCGTTATCAAAATATTGTGTGTTTCACATTGCTTATTTAAAAATGTTTAAAAATTTAAAAATGGCTTGGTGGCCAGGCTGCCTAGTCTACCTGTGAATTCTCGGTTAGTGAGAAAAACTGTCCTCCAAAAACAGAAAGGTAATGCAAATAAATTGAATCAGAATATTAATTAAATCTTTTATTTTCCACTGTCATATTGCTGTGATAGTTTATTTAATTATTGATATACAAAACTTACAGTGCATTTAAAATTCATTAAAATATGATCTTTAAAGATTATACATAAATGTCAACCATAAACAATATTGCTAGATCGAATCTGTACTGATATTTAGAGCACATGGTAAGGACCAAATAATAGTATGGATGTGAAAAGAGGCCTGAATCCACTGTACATCATTTATGGAAAGTGTCTTCTTTATTTAGAAAATCACTGCCTGCATGCAGGCTGGAGAGACAGCTCAGTTGGTGAAGCTCTTCCCCAGTCATCATGAACACCTAAACAAGTCCCTAGCACCTACGTAAAAACACTTACTGCTGTTGACAAGAAGTCAGATCCTGGGGCTTGGTGGCCAGGCTGCCTAGTCTACCTGTGAATTCTCGGTTAGTGAGAAAAACTGTCCTCCAAAAACAGAAACAAAAACAATGAATAACTCTACCTTCATACATGATGGAAACCAACACACACACACACACACACACACACACACATACCACTTGTGCTATTATACAGGAGTGTGTGGAAAAATGCCTTGACCTGAATTTGGTACTTTATGTGACTATATATATATTTTTTTCAATTTAAATTTACACCCCTCCCCCCATAAATTCCTTTCTGGGTATAAAATTTAGATACAGGTAAGTAAAGCTATGTACCCTCAAGATTTCAGTGTAAAACATTTACAAGTTACCAAACTCACTTTTTAAAACTTGTCCACATTTCAAAACTTCAAAAAACTTTCTTGAGAAGAATATGTCTTTAAGTATGCCTGCATTGCGTACTGCAGTCACATACACTTCTTGTAGGAACACTGCCCTGCTAATCAAGTGTAAGAGGAAAGAGTACCCAGTAAAGTCAGAGTGGGATTTCTCCAGCACCAAGCCAGAACTAAAACAGATTAATGCATTCAAAGTAATGGTGGGGAAGACCCCAGTGACCAGTGTGGAAGTCAACCTACATGGAGGCATCTAACGTTTCATTCCTTGTTAGTTTGATCTATCTACATTAAAAAGGATGTTCTAGAAAGCAGTTTAAAATAAAAAGGTCCATTTGTCTCCTTCTGGACCAGAAAGTAATAGCTGCCCAATTTTATCTCTTTATATAAAGGAAGGAGAGGGAGGAAAATTTTGATCTATGACAGATCAGTTCAGAGAATCTTATAAATTTGTCTAAAACTGAATTGTTCCAGACTCATGCATATTGATGATACAGATGGGTACTTTGCCATCCTAGAAAGCCCCTTAGGAATTTAGCTCTCAAACAAGGAAACCACACAAAAGTGTCCCATAGCTGATTCTATTGTAATGTGTAACTATTTTTCACAATTAACCTGTACTATGATCAGAAATAGTTCTTTCTTGAAGAATCAATTTTAGAAGCTAAAATAGTGTTTACATTTGTATAGAGATTTTTATGTCTTAATTTCTTTATTAACATGTAGTTGAAAGTGTAAAGGTTAAAAGAAATGTTCTAGCTTACTGATCTGTTTCAAGGATCTGTTCTAGAATGTTTGCCCATGTATTGCCCAAGAAAAACACCACTATCTTATCCAAAGTACTATAGTCTATGACATCACATTATTTCCATCATTTCAAACTTTCTTTTCTGCGACTTTAGCCCTTAATTCTGCCTACGACACCTCACTCCATCCAATCTCAATAGATGTTTTCACTCATTTCAAATTTACCCCAATATGGTTTCAAACCCTTCTCCAGTATAACTTATTTGTGTCAAGCTTTTCAATGTTAAATATCTAGGAACCGTCTTGTCTTTTTAAAAGTTATTAAAGATAGGTAATACTTTACTTTTCTACATACGAAGTTATCAGAATGAGTAAATTTGAAAATAGGCTAATTTGTCAAAAGTGTAGAATAAAATATAGAGAAAGAGTGTTAAAATGCAAAAAATCACTTTACTCCTGATGGGAATCAATCTTATACTAATGGATCTCTCTGTCTTCAGAAACAGCAAGGCTTCAAGTTCTCGATCACAGTTGTAAATGTTTTCTAGGATTTTCCTATAATATGTCCACTTCAGAGAGGCTGTCCCTTTATTACTTGGAAGAATTTCAGGTATGATCCATTAACAAAGAACTTCTCACTTCTTTCACTTGAAACAACTACACCTTTATAGTTTATCATGCATATTTTACTAGTTTACAATGAACACTAATGTGCTAATGTTCTAGGAATAAAGCCATCTCTACATTCTTTTCCTTTATGACAGATGATTTTGTGATTTCCTTATCAATGACTTTTTAATGATGGAGTTACTCCATGGTTTATTTTTATATGGTTTATTTTTACTTAAAATATCAACTCATTGGGGATAAGAATATTAATTCACTTGAAAAGCACTGTATATCGTTAGTAAACTATTTTTCTGAGAGAAATCTTTGTTAGGCAAATGTTATCAATTTTAAACATCATCATGAATATTGAATTAAATACCCCTATATACATTTTGCAATCCAAATTCTTATATATGTTTAAGATCATTTGAACTATCTTATCATTTGATTTATTTCTCTAATGAAACAATTCTATTTAGAGTAGAATAATTTATTTTATTATTTTGGATGGAAAATCCATGATCTCAGATTTATTGTTTAAAGTTTAATTAAAATATTCTTGTTTGTTTGTTTGTTTGGTTTTTGAGACATGGTTTCTCTGTATAGCCCTGGCTGTCCTGGAACTCACTTTGTACAACAGGTTGGCCTTGAACTCAGAAATCTGCCTGCCTCTGCCTCCAAAGTGCTGGAACTAAAGGCGTGCGCCACCACACCCAGCCTTAATTAAAATATTCTTATGTGTACCACCTATAGATTTATAAAGATTTTTAAATCAAACTGGACTCAGCTTTATTTTCTGAAGTAAATATTTATTATAAACTTTATGTATACAAATATAAATTTTAACCTATTCTTTAAGTATATAGGCAAACATTATTTGATTTAGCAAACTCAGAAAGTCATTTAAAACTGAAGTTTCTTGTCAAGTAATTTGCTAAGCATGATTATTTTTCTGAGACATACATTACATGCTAGTTTTTCAGCATACTTACCCTAAACAATTTACTATACTAAATTTTACCAACAAGGGAAATATCAAACATCCAGCTTCAAGTATTAATAGTTAAAAATTGAGTCACAAGAAAAAAGTCAGCCTCCAAATGTGAATGGGTAGAAGTCTATAGATCTCATTATACATTGTGAAGTAGAATGCTTATCTTAGGTTTGTACATTAGGTTGAATGAATGAAATTATGATCTTGGAGTTGAAAATCTGTTCATCTTAATTCTTTTTCTCCTCAGTTACCACTACATATACTTTTATTTGTTCTTTTTCCAAATTAAGATTTAAAGAGGCAAATGTTCTAAGATAATATTAAATGGCAGAAAGATAACAAATGTGAAAGATGATACATCATGAAAGTAGCAATTAACTTAGAACCCAGAACTCTAGGATTTGACATTTCTGTATCTCTCTCAAGGCTTCATCATGAACAATTTATAGTCTTAACTACAAATGAAATGTCACAGATAATTGGTCATGTACCTTTGACATTTTATCTCAAGTTTGGTGAATTAATTTTATAATTTGGAACATTCAAAGGCAATGTCAGAGATGAGAACTTCAGAAATAGCCATTTGATTTTATGGAATGTGTAGTCTTTCTTATTTTTTTCAAGCATAATATTAAAGTATAGTTATATTAACACAAAGATAACATGCAAGAACCCTAGAGAGAAAATAATAATAGTATTAATTGTCTTTTTATATGTATTCTTAAGTGAAATATACTTAGATTGTCATATTGTACTTTTGCAGCTTGTCTTTTCTAAAAGTAAGTCAGGGACAAAAATGGTGCCAAGATTGAGGAAATGGCCAAACAGCAGGCTTACTTGAAACCCATCCCATGGGCAAGCACAGATCCCTGACATTTTTAATGATACTCTGTTTTACTTGCAGACAGGAGTGTACCATAACTGTCCTCTGAGAAGCTTTACCCAGCAGCTGACTATGCAGATATCCATTGCCCAACATTGGAAGGAGGTCAGAGACCCATATGGAAGACTTGGGGGAAGGATTGAAGGCCCAGAAGAGGGTAGAAATTCCACAGAAAGACTAACAATGTCAATTATACTGGACCGCTGAGAGCTCTCAGAGACTGAATCACCCACCAAAGAACACACATGGGCAGGAATGAGGACCTAGCACATATGTAACAGAAATACAACTCAGTCTCAATGTCTGTCTTGTCTGTTCTCAGTGGGAGTGGACATGCCTAATCTGGCTGAGAACCAGGCAGATGAACCAGGGTGAGGGGGATACAAGGGAGGGGTGGGGGGGGCGGAATTGTCTCAGAGGAGAAGGGAAAGGGGATGGAGGAAGTAGGAACTCTTTGAAGTGGGGGAAGCTGGTCAGGCAGCAGTGCTTTACACACACACACACACACACACACTCACACACACACACACACACACACTCACACACACACACACACACAATATGACCATGGCATCAGAGTTGTGAGTGTGACTTGTAGAAATTAGATGCTGTCTTTCATAATTTCAATGAGCCAATTCTCTCTCTCTCTCTCTCTCTCTCTCTCTCCTTGGAGTGTTTACAATTTAAACATATTTCATGTATGTTAATTTGACTTAATGGAAATAGTTATCTATTTTATCCCAGAAATATATCCCCCTCATGTATACCGGACACCCTTTTTTCTCAATACCTTTAGAGTATACACACTAATACCTAAATCTATCTTTCAGCTTTTCATAAACATGTTCTCTCTCCCATATGCTACTACCTTCCCTCACTCTATATTCTTCTTTATTATATTAGTTGATATATTTTTGCTGTGATAAAATATCATTACAAGAAACAATTAAAGAATAGAGATTTTATTTTGACAGACACTATCAGAGGAAGTGCCAATAATAATTGTTACATATTTTGTAAAATGTATGTTCAGATAATAATTTAAAAGTTAATCATAAAATATATACATGTTTATATTACTATTTTCCAGGGGGCATTCCTGGCTGTCCTATCTTGGTTTGTCTTGAGGTAGGAGAGGGAGAAAGGCATTGTGGGAGGTGGGGGGGGGGAGCTAGGAATTAGTCTTGGGAGATATTTAGGTTACTTTTTTTTTATTAGATATTTTCTTTATTTACGTTTCAAATACTGTCCCAAAAGTCCCCTATACCCTCCCCCGGCCCTGCCCACTCACTCCCACTTCTTGGCCTTGGCATTCCCCTGTACTGGGGCATATAAAGTTTGCTAGACCAAGGGGCATCTCTTCCCAATGATGGCCCACTAGGCCATCTTCTGCTACATATGCAGCTAGAGACACGAGCTCTGGGGTACTGATTAGATCATATTGTTGTTCCACCTATAGGTTTGCAGACCCCTTTATCTCCTTGGGTACTTTCTCTAGCTCCTCCATTGGGGGCCCTGTGTTCCAACCTATAGATGATTGTGAGTATCCACTTCTGTATTTGCCAGGCACTGGCAAAGCCTCCCAGGAGACAGCTATATCAGGGTTCTTTCAGCAAAATCTTGCTGGCATATGCAACAGTGTCTGCATTTGGTGGCTGATAATGGGATGGACCCCCGGGTGGGGTAGTATCTGAATGGTCCATCCTTTTGTCTTAGTTCCACACTTTGTCTCTGCAACTCCTTCCAGGGGCATTTTATTCCCTATTCTAGGGAAGAATGAAGTATCCACGTGTTGGTCTTCCTTCTTGATTTTCTTGTGTTTTGGAAATTGTATCTTGGGTATTCTAGGTTTCTGAGCTAATATCCACTTATCAGTGAGTGCATATCAAGTGAGTACTTTAGTGATTGGGCTACCTCACTCAGGATGATGCCCTCCAGGTCCATCCATTTGCCCAAGAATTTCATAAATTCATTCTTTTTAATAGCAGAGTAGTACTCCATTGTGTAAATGTACCACATTTTCTGTATCTATTCCTCTGTTGAGGGACATCTGGGTTCTTTCCAGCGTCTGGCTATTATAAATAGGGCTGCTATGAACATAGTGGAGCATGTGTCCTTTTGAATAACAAAATATTTACCAGTCTTAAGTCTAGGTCACTTTGCTGCTTTAGCTGATTTGCATGTCTGAGTTTCCCTAAGGCCAGAAACTACAGTCTCTGACATTTGGTCCTCATTGTAAAACAACAGGGGATTAAGTAAAGTAGCCTTTGTTGTAACTTCCAGCCTGCTAGTTGAAGTTCCAGGAAGAAAAGAGGAACACTATGAAATGTAGCTTTAATCCTTAATTCTAAGCTCTATCTAAAAAGTTACCTCTGAATGTTCTGTAACAAAAGGGTTTTTTTCCTCTCAAAAAGTTCATTTTCAGTTATATTTTAAAAGTTTTGTCTGATTCCATCCATTTCCCTACAAAACTCATGATATCCTGCTTCTTTATAGCTGAACAGTATTCCATTGTGTAAAGGAACCACATTTTCTGTATCCATTCTTCCTTTGGGAAACATCTGGGTTGTTTCCAGCTTCTGGTTATCAAAAGTAAAGCTATTAAGAACATAGTGGAGCACAAGCCTGTGTGGCATGGTGGGGCATCTTTTGGGTATATACCCAAGAGTAGTATAGCTGGAAAGGGAGATATAACAACAGAATCTGAGGAAATCCAAAACATCATCAGATCCTACTACAAAAGCCTATACTCAACAAAACTGGAAAACCTGGATGAAATGGACAATTTTCTATTCAGATACCGGGGGGATCAAAGTTAGATCAGGATCAAATTAATGATCTACACAGTTCCATATCACCTAAAGAAATAGAAGCTGACATTAATAGTCTCCCAACCAAAACAAACAAAAAAAAATAGCCAAAGCAAACCCAGGAACAGATGGGTTTAGTGCAGTGCTCTATCAAACTTTCAAAGAAGATATAATTCCAATTCTCCTCAAACTATTCCACAAAATAGAAACAGAAGGTACTCTACACAATTCATTCTATGAAGTCACAATTACTCTGATACATAAACCTGACAAAGACCCAACAAAGAAAGAGAACTTCAAACCAATTTCCCTTGTGAACATTGAAGCAAAAATACACAATAAAATTCAAACAAACCAAATCCAAGAACACATCAAAATGATCATCCATCATGATCTAGTAGGCTTCATTCCAGAGATGCAGGGATGATTTAATATAAAGAAATCCGTCAACATAATCCACTATATAAACAAACTCAAAGTAAAAAACCACATGATCATCTCATTAGATGCTGAGAAAACATTTGACAAAATATGACACCCATTCATGATAAAAGTCTTTGAAATATCAGGAATTCAAGGCCCATACCTAAACAAAATAAAAGCAATATACAGCAAACCAGTAGCCAACATCAAAGTAAATGGAAAGAAACTTGAAGCAATCTCACTAAAACCAGGGACTAGACAGGCTGCCCACTTTCTCCCTACCTATTCAATATAGTATTTGAAGTCCTAGCCAGAGCAATTCAACAACAAAAGGAGATCAACGGGATACAAATTGGAAAGGAAGAAGTCAAAATATCACTTTTGCAGATGATATGATAGTATATATGTGACCCTAAAAATTCTACCAGAAAACTCCTAAACCTGATAAACAACTTCAGTGCAGTAGCTGGATATAAAATTAACTCAAACAAATCAGTGGCCTATCTCTACACAAAGGACAAATAGACTGAGAAAGAACTTAGGGAAATGACACCATTCACAACAGTCACCAATAATATAAAATACCTTGTTGTGTCTCTAACTAAGCAAGTGAAAGATCTTTATAAGATCAAGTCTTTGAAGAAAGAAATCGAAGAAGATCACAAAAGATGGAAAGATCAATGCTCATGGATTGGCATGATTAATATAGTCAAAATGGCTATCTTGCTGAAAGCAATATACAGATTCAATGCAATCCCAATCAAAATTCCAACTCAATTCTTCACAGAGTTAGAAAGGGCAATTTGCAAATTCATCTGGAATAACAAAAAACCTAGGATAGAAAGAACTATTCTCAATAATAAAAGAACCCCTTGTGGAATCACCATCTCTGACCTCAAGCTGTACTATAGATCAATTGTTATAAAAACTGCATGGTATTGGTACAATGACTATCAGGTAGATCAATGGAATAGAACTAAAGATCCAGACATGAACTCACACACCTATGGTCACTTGATATTTCACAAAGGAGCTAGAACCATCCAGTGGAAAACAGGCAGCATTTTCAACAAATGGTGCTTGCTCAACTGGATGTTATCATGTAGAAGAATGTGAATTGATCCATTCTTATCTCCTTGAACAAAGCTCAACTCTAAGTGAATCAAGGAACTCAACATAAACCCAGAGACACTGAAACTTATAGAGCAGAAAGTAGGGAAAAGACTCGAAGATAAGGGCACAGGGGAAAAATTCCTGAACAGAACAGCAAAGACCTGTGCTGTAAGATCGAGAATTGACAAATAGAACCTCAGAAAATTGCAACGCTTCTGTAAGACAAAGGACACTGTCAATAAGACAAAAAGGCCACCAACAGATTGGGAAAGGTTCTTTATCAATCCTAAATCAGATAGGTGACTAATATCCAATATATACAAAGAACTCAAGAAATTTGATTCCAGAAAACCAAATAATCCTATTAAAAATGGGGTACAGTGCAAAACAAGAATTCTTAACTGAGCAATACAGAACGGCTGAGAAGCACCTGAAAAAATGTTTAACATCCTTAATCATCAGGGAAATGCAAATCAAAACAATCCTGAGATTCAACCTCACACCAAACAGAATGGCTAAGATCAAAAACTCATGTGACAGCAGATGCTGGTGAGGGTGTGGAGAAAGGAACACTCCTCCTTTGCTGGTGGAATTGCAAGCTGGTACAACCACTCTGGAAATCAGTCTGGCGGTTCCTCAGAAAATTGGACATAGTGCTACCGAAGGATCCAGAAATACCTCTCCTGGGCATATATCCAGAAGATGTCCCAACCGGTAATAAGGACACATGCTCCATTATGTTCATAGCAGCCTTATTTATAATAGCCAGAAGCTGGAAAGAAGCCAGATGTCCCTAAACAGGGGAATGGCTACAGAAAATGTGGTATATTTACAAAATGGAGTACTACTCAGCTATTAAAAACAATGAATTTGTGAAATTCATAGTCAAATGGATGGATCTGGAGGATATCATCCTGAGTTAGGTAACCCAATCACAAAAGTATACACATGATATGCATTTACTGATAAGTGGATATTAGCCTAGAATCTTAGAATACCCATGATATAATTTGCAAAACTCATTCAACTCAAGAACAAGGAAGACCAAAGTGTAGATACTTCATTCCTTCTTAGAAGTGGGAACAAAATACTCATGGATGGAGTTACTGAGATGAAGTTTGGAACTGAGACTGAAGGAAGGACATTCCAGAGGCTGCCCCACCCAGGGATTCATTCCATAAACAACCACCAAAGCCAGACACTATAGCATATGCCAGCAAGATTTTGCTTACAGGACCCTGATATAGCTATCTCCTGTGAGGCTATGTCAGTGCCTTGCAAATACAGAAGTGGATTCTCACAGTCATCTATTGGATGGAACACAGGGTCCCCAGTGAAGGAGCTGGAGAAAGTACCCAAGAACCTATAGAAGAAACAACAATATGAACTAACCAGTACCCTTGGAGCTCGTGTCTCTAGCTGCATATGTAGCAGAGGATGACGTAGTCAGCCACCAATGGAAGGAGAGGCCCTTGGTCTTTCAAAGATTCTATGCCCCACTATAGGGAAATGCAAGGGCCGGGAAGTAGGAGTATGTGGGTTGGGGAGCAGGGGAAGATGGTAGGGAATAGGGGATTTTCATAGAGGAAATTCAGAAAGGGGTAGCATTTGAAATGTAAATGAAGAAAACATGTAATAAAATAAAAAAATATATCTATAAATAGCTACTAGTAGAATTTATGTCCCAAGGTTTGAGGAGGCAATGGAGAGGGAGAATAGTGGAAGAATTTTGAGAGGGGGACAGAGAATGGGACATTTGAGATGTAAATAAATAAAATAATTAATAAAACAAAATAAAATAGAGAAAATAGGATTCAAGCCAAAAGCACATTTAATGGCCAGAAAGACTGTAATAAATTAAAGCTCTCCTATTGTATGCTAAATGAAAACAGTGTAGGCTTCATGTAGAATTTTAAAATAGATTTGGAACTTTATCAACAGCATTATTTTTCCAAGTACTATAGAACAGATCCAAGACTTAATTAAAAATCTCCTGTTTCTAATGGCATAGTCCTTGGCCAGTTCACTAGCATGTCTTATCCAGGAGACAGCAGCTCTTTTTCCATATTGAAACCCCCATGTACACTGGGGACCTGGATTAAAACACAGTTGTATCTTTTTAAAAACTGTAATATACACAATAATATTCAGGGCAAGAAATATTCCAAGTTTTAAATTGTGTTTTTGTTTTGCATTCTGGAATGATCTGATAGAGTACTAGTTGAAAAAACAGAGTAATTTAACTATCTTTTGCTTTAGCAAAATTTCAATATGTCCTGGCAGTCAGCAGAGTGACCTAAAGTAGTTCCTTATCATTTAGGTTGAAACCACCATGAATGAACCCATGAACATATTTGTGTAAGTGTTACTAGCTATTTATATGGTGTAACAATTACATTTTTGCTCATAGAATTTAATAAGACAAAGTTCATTCTCAGTCAATAATAGAGTATAATGAGCTTTAACTTATTTCTATAATGGTGATGGCCACCAAAAACTTCCAACTTATTTAAAATTGCAATTTTAAAGAATTGATAAATTTCACTAGCCTCTGAGAACCCCTTTTTTCTTTAGTCAAAAAGAGTTATGTAAAGGATACACAATTTATTTTGGGGGGCCAACTGCTTTTCAATTGATAAGAAAACCTTTTAATTAAATTCTATAGGATGATTATTTTAAAATACATGTGCACATTTGTCATTTTGGATCCCCTCATCAGACACTGTCTAGATGATCTAGGCTTTCAGCAATTTATTTCATTTAACAAAATATTCTGAACATTTCTAAAATAATAGAATTTCTTTAAAATATTCCAAGCAGCTAGAAAATGTAAACAATCATTTGCCAAACAGTAAATCACATTGAATATATTTGCATTTGAAATGAAGGATTCACTGTAGACACATAAAAATAGAACAGGAAATGAATATACAGATTTTTTGTTCCTTAAATATTTAGCTATTTTACATAACAATTAATGTAAGAAACCATCATCATTTGTAGATACTTTTATTCAGTAAAGTGTTTCATATAATTTTCCTTTTAGGCACAAATTTTTTGAAAGAAAATATGCTTTATCCTATTAATTACTTAAATTATTACAACATAAATTTATTTCTCAATTGTCTTTGTTATATTTTGTTTATTATAAAGTTAAAATATGTTATTAATCCATGTGCACTGTGGTGACAAGAACTGTCATCAGGGCCCAATACAAGGGGAGGAAGATGAGATCAGTGACTTTGAGATTATCCTATCCTTTATGGGACAAATGTGATCATGTCATTACACAGCTTTAAGTCTTCTCTGTCAGTGCTACAAAAACAACTCTACTTTGGTCTGCTTGAATAGTTACTGACAAGTTTCTGTAGGCTGTACCTCTTTCCATTGGTTTGTACCTAAGATACTTTTAATTTCTACATAATGTCTGCAAAAAAAAAAAATCACCAATAATATCCAAATATGTGATCCAGAATGGACTCAACTCCATTGTGACTCTCAATTAGACATTGTACTACTATTTAAAGTATCACTTGGCCTATAGACAAAACACATTTCATTGAAGAGTTCCACATGGCCAAGGTGACAAGGCTCAGAGATAAACAGGGACATTTGTCTCTCCACATCCAAAGTGGAGATTTGAAGTAAGCAATTTGAAGATTTAAAAAACGGACTCTAGCTAGCAACTCTTTCTTTGTAGTCTTTATTTTTATATTCATAAATCTATTCTTAACTGGAACATAGCAGACAATGAGCTGTTTCTATTCCTTGGTGTTTTCAAAATGGCATGTAACTAATATAGAAATGCCTCTTAAGATCTGGCTCTGTGAGGACACATGAGTCTAATAACTTTGTAAGATTATCTAACTCATAGTATGCATACATGTTTTAATCATTATTTTTAAATACTTTTTCTAGTTTGTTGTTATAATACTGTAATTTTAACTTTAATTCATTTTTATATAAAATATACCCAATATGTGAAATTTTAAAATGTCTAAAAGAAAATAAAAAATACTTCTTAAATGTAAAGCTGTAGAATAAAATTTACACTCCTGTCCTATCAAAACAGGGAAATCATAATTGTTTTCTTTAGATATTAAATTGTACTATATGGAATTTCTGAAATATAGTGATTAATATAATAAAAGGGTTTGGTTATATTTGATATTAAAACAAAGTCAGCTCACAGAGGACTGAAGTGGCAATTGTGGATCCTTAATGAGTCTCTCCTAGGTCCTCTGCATATATGTGATGATCTTTAGCTTAGTGTTTTGGGGGGACTCCTGACAGTGCAAGTGGGGCATCTATGATTCTTTTGCCTGCTTTGGTGACGCTTTTCCTCCTACTTTGTTGCCTCATCCAGCCTTGACTCGAGGGTTTGTGCCAGGTCTTACTGTATCTTGTTGTGCCTGTTTGGTAGATGTCCCTGAAGATCTGCTCTTTTCTGCAGGGAGATGAGAAGGAAATGGACCTGGGGAAGAGAGGGAGAGAAAGCAGTGGGAGGAATGGAGGGAGTGGAAACTGAGGTGGTGATACAGCGCATGAGAGAAAAATATTTTTTAAAAGGCATTTTTTCTCTCAATAATTCTACTAAAAGACTCTTTTCTGATTTCATACGACAAGTTCTTACATACAGATTTGTGCTGTACTCTCTAATGTCAATGTGAGATAACACTGTATTTACAGGCTTGTAGAGGGGAAACTAGGATGGGAGGTAACATTTGAAATGTAAATAAAGTAACCAATAGAAGAAATGGAAAAAAAAAAAGGTCAAAAGCTGTGTGATTCAGAATGTCCCATTCTGAATCAGACTCCTGCAGTTCAGTTCCCCTGGGGACATTGTTTCCCTTGTCTGTGTCTTGATTTCATCTTTTCAGTAGGAAGGATTCCAGAAACTCTGCTGAGAGATTCCAGACCATTTAAAACAATATAGAGTCTGGTACATGTTAGAACAACAGAAGTTTCCTTGCTCTACAGTTTTATGAACACTGTCTCTTGTTTTTGCAATAACTATTGTAATAGTCACAAGAAACCTTACCAGGAGAATGTGTGGAGAGAATGGGCGAGGTTTAGTCATCACAAATATCTGCAAATGTGATGTTTATATCATACTGAAAGAAACATCTCCCATCACCTCCACCTGGGTCTCACTTATTCAAATATTATACACAACTTTACCCTTTTGTCATGTATAAAACCTCCATGGCCTACAGAAATTAAATGTAAAGTAGGGTATGGAGCCACAGATCTGTATTACCAGCATTCAGGTGGTCAAGGCAAGAGAGGATCATTAGTTAGAAGACATCATAGATTGTAAAATATAAATAAAAATGGTTTACTCTGTAACATATTTGACATACACAGGCACTTTCTCATGAGAAATATTTTTTCAAAGAAATTAAGTTTAGCAACTGGAGGAAGGGATCAAAGGAGGCTGAGAGTACAAAGCACATAATGCAAAAGTGATTTATAAGCAAACAATTTCTAGGAATATAATAATAATTTCTAGAACAGAAAATGAATGAATCACAGATGATGCCCAAATTTCAGTGTATTTTAAACATGCATTTTAGCTCTGACAGAACCAATGAGCTTTTTATTATGCTTTGTCAAATTGCTTCAGCCACTAAAAGCAAATGTTCTATTCACATCTCATTGACTGTTTTGATCACAGTATGGGTCCTCTCCTGGGGAACTTCATACAACTGGACAATGTATTCTCAATCTGTAACCCAGGCAGCAAATTGTTTCCCTTGGAAAATGTACACTGCCAGAAGCTTCTACATTTCATGTAGATTTATTTTTTTATGAAGATCAACAAACACTGCTTAAGCACAGGGTGGTATAGATTGTATTAAAGTACATGTAAATCATGCAATGCAGAGGAAGAACAGGACACAATGCAATGATTTCTCTTCCGGGATGTAATTTTCCTGGTAAAGCTGCTACATCTCATTCCCAGCAGTGGATCCGCTCAGGTAATCAGAAGTCAGGGGGCACCAGGAAGCTCCCAGGTCTCCAGAGGCAGACTCATGTTATTAAACAATGGAAATGTGACAGTGTCTAGGATATTTCTCAATTAATTTTCTTTTCTGAGAATGTTTTCTACACATTGGGGAGCAGGATGTGCTCAAAAGTTTCTGTATACTATTACTGAAAATTGATTTATGACAGAGAGAATCAGGATCAAAAGATCCCAAAACAGCCTTCTGAAACTGGTTCTTTTTTTTTTTTTTAAGTTGAAAATAAAAGTAAGACAATTCAAAGACTTCTTCAGAAAAACACCTATCCATCATGAATTAGTCTAGGAACTTGTCAGCTGAAAGTTGAATCTATTTCCTTGAGAAAAGATTAGACCATTTCTGATCAGCTCAAGTTACCCACATTATTGTTTGAAATTGCAAAGAGTTTTGATGCAGAATAATGTGAACTCTTGCCACCAGATACTTGTAATAAATTCATTGGAAGGGGAAAATGTCTCAATAATGCAATGAGTAAAATATTCAAAAGCCACAGTAAACCATATGTGTTCTATGAAGATGGATGTTAGCTTTATTACATCTTTTTTTTACTTCAGTTGTCCTTACTGATGACTTCTGAACTTGAAAGATAAATCATTGTCTTTTGACTTAGTAGAGCCACATCCATGATGGCAGTGTCCCCTTTATTCCTGATATTCTCTCTTGCTAAAACTTCAGCAATTCACTAATACCAGACTTTATTCACTGTATATTACACAGAAGCCATCTTATTACACATACTATTTCCATGTTTAATTTTAAATCCACATGTACTTGAGACCATTCATTTTCATTGTGAGACATTACAATTGATTTTTTATTTTTTTAAAAAATTTTATTGGATATTTTATTTATTTACATTTCAAATGTTATCCTCTTTCCTAGGTTCCACTTCACAACCCCCAGATGACAGCCTCCTTCCCTCTGCTTCTATGAGGGTGCTCCTCCACCCACCCATTCCCACCCCACTGCCCTGGCATTTCCCTTATACTGGGGCATTGAGCCTTCACAGGACCAAGGGCCTATCTTCCGATTGATGCCTGACAAGGCTATCCTCTGCTACATATGCAGCTGGAGCCATGGGCTCCTCCATGTATACTTCTTGGCTGGTGGTTTAGACCCAGGAGCTCTGGTTGGTTGATATTGTTGTTCTTCCTATGGGGTTGTAAACTCCTTCAGCTCCTTCAGTCCTTTCCCTAACTCCTCCATTGTGGTCCACATGCTCAATTCGATGTTTGGCTGTGAGCATCTACATCTGTATTTGTCATGCTCTGTCAGAGATTCTCTGAAGACAGATGTAATAATTCACTCTGTTATAACTCAGTATTAGTGTATTATTTTAACAGTTTTAACAGTTGTGAAAAAATAAGAGGTTATCTACTCGAATTTTTGAAAGATTTATGTTTTTAAATTCATATACTTATTATTATTTTGTATGTATGCATATGTTACCAAATCAATTCTTATTCATCACAATGGTGTCAATAGTGGCCAGAAGAGGACATTGTATATGTTGGCACTGGAGTTACCCATGGTTGTTTGCCACCTTGTAGATATTGGGAATCAAACCTGGGACCTCTCCATGTCAGCCTGTGCTCTTAACCACCAAGACATCAAGCCCCTGAAAGGTTATTTTTATAAAAAATGCTGATTTCAACATATTTAATTTACCAAAAAATACTTTCCTTGTACATACATAAAAATAATATATTATTTTGCTTTTCATTTTTTCAAGTTTGAAAACCATTTAAGGTATTGAAATAGTATTTGTTTAAATTCTCAAAGTTCAGAATTTATGTGGTATTGTAGATACAAAGGACATAAACTTATAGATGTAAATTAAAGAGTATTATGTACACTTGAATACCAAATACAATAATTAGGTTGCCTAAACTATCAGTTCATTTGAAATAGATTTAAACATTTAAATTATTCTAAAACCTGTAATGTTGTCTATCTCTTTCATTTTTGTAAAACATTAAAAGTTTACTTCTATAATATCAAACACATAGAGTATTTTCACTTATAGATTATTAATAATAATCAAAGATGTGTTGTCTTAGTCAGGGTTTCTATTCCTGCACAAACAACATGACCAAGAATCAAGTTGGAGAGGAAAGGGTTTATTCAGCTTACACTTCCACAGTGCTGTTCATCACCAAAGGAAGTCAGGACTGGAACTCAAGCAGGGCAAGGAGCAGGAGCTGATGCAGAGGCCATGGAGGGATGTTCTTTACTGGCTTGCTTCCCCTGGCTTGCTCAGCCTGCTCTCTTATAAAACCCAAGATTATCAGCCAAGAGATGGTCCCACCACCAAGGGGCCTTTCCCCCTTGATCACTAATTGAGAAAATGCCTTACAGTTGGATCTCATGGAGGCTTTTCCTCAACTGAAGCTCCTTTCTCTGTGATAACTCCAGCTGTGTCAAGTTGACACAAAACTAGCCAGTACATGTGTGTACAATTAGGATGTGAGAAACACAATCAGGAGGATTAGTGCAGTCTGACTTGTTCTGAACTATATTACACTGTGAGTTTCAGGCCATTCTGAACTAATCATCACTTTGTCCATCAAATGAAAGCAAGAACCCTGGTGCTTACATAATATTTAGTATGCAAGTTATTCCAAGAACTGACTAAGTCAATAAAAACAATGCCTTCTTCTATTTACCATTAAAATACATTTACAATAATATATTAGTGTTAGTCCCAAAAGATGCTCTAATATATAACAAGGACATATGCTCCACTATGTTCATAGCAGCCTTATTTATAATAGCCAGAATCTGAAAACAACTCAGATGACCTTCAACAAAGGCATGGCTACAGAAAATGTGGTACATTTACACAATGGAGTACTACTCAGCTGTTAAAAACAATGACTTAAAGAAATTCATAGGCAAATGGATGAAATTTGAAAGTATCATCCTGTGTGAGGTGTCATAGTCACAAAAGAACACACATGGTATACACTTACTGATAAGTGGATATTAGTCAAAAAGAAGCTCTGAATACTCATGATACAACTCACAGACCATATGAAACCCAAGAAGAAAAAAGATCACACCAAAGTGTAGATGCTACAGTCCTACTTAAAAGAGGGAAGAAAGTAATCCCAGAAAGTAGAGGGAGAGAGGGATCTGGGAGGGAGAGAGGAGGGTGAGGGGGGAAAAAAGGAGGCCAGTTCACATATGGGAGGAGATGGGGAAGAAGTATAGAGGATCAGAAATTTGAAAGTAGGTGTGTAGCAGTGGGGGAAATGAGGATAGCCTCTAGAAAGTTCCAGATGCCAGGGATCCAAGAGGTTCCCAGGACCCAATAGGAAGGACATTAGCCTAAATACCCACCAAAGGGGAGAGAGAATCTGTAGAGACCATATACAGAGAATAGGCATGGCCGACCTCCAGTTGAGAGATGGGGCCACCTACCCACCTCAAAGTATTAATTCAGAATTCCTCCCATCAAAAGAAAATGCAGGGACAAAGAGTGAAACAGAGACTAAAGGAAAGGCCTTCCAGTGATGACCCTACCTAGGGATCCATCCTATCTGAAGACACCAAACCCAGACACTATTGCTGATGCTAAGAAGTGCTTACTGGGACACCGGCCAGCTACCCACAACACCCGCCACAGGATCTTGAGACTTCTGGTGAGTGGAACACAGCATCTGCTCCAATCTTTAAACAGTGACAACAATAACAACTAACCCCAGAGATTACCAGATGGCGAAAGGTAAATGTAATAATCTTACTAACAGAAACCAAGACCACTCACCATCATCAGAACCCAGCACTCCCACTTCGCCCAGTCCAGGGCACCCCAACACACTGGAGAAGCTAGACCCGGATCTAAAAGCATATCTCATGATGATGGTAGAGGACATCAAGAAGGAATCTAATAACACACTTAAAGAAATAGAGGAGAACACTGCTAAACAGGTAGAAGACATTAAAGAGGAAGCACAAAAATCCCTTAAAGAAATTCAGGAGAACACTGCTAAACAGGTAGAAGACATTAAAGGGGAAACACAAAAATCCCTTAAAGAATTGCAGGAAAACCAGACCAAACAGGTGATGGAATTGAATAAAACCATCCAGGACCTAAAAAGGGAAGTAGAGACAATGAAGAAAACCCAAATTGAGGCAACGCTGGAGATAGAAACCCTAGGAAAGAAATCTGGAAACATAGATGAGAGCATCAGCAACAGAATACAAGAGATGGAAGAGAGAATCTCAGGTGCAGAAGACTCCATAGAGAACATCAGCACGACAATCAAAGAAAATACAAAATGCAAAAAGACCCTAACTCAAAACATCCAGGAAATCCAGGACAAAATGAGAAGACCAAACCTACGGATAATAGGAGTAGATGAGAATGAAGATTTTCAACTCAAAGGACCAGCAATCGTCAACAAAATTATAGAAGAAAACTTCCCAAACCTAAAGAAAGAGATGCCCATGAACATACAAGAAGCCTACAGAACTCCAAATAGACTGGACCAGAAAAGAAATTCCTTCTGACACATAATAATCAGAACAACAAATGCACTAAATAAAGACAGAATACTAAAAGCAGTAAGGGAAAAAGGTCAAGTAACATATAAAGGCAAGCCTATCAGAATTACACCAGAGGAATTTTCACCAGAGACTATGAAAGCCAGAAGGGCCTGGACAGATGTCATACAGAAACTAAGAGAACACAATTTCCAGCCCAGGCTACTATACCCAGCCAAACTCTCAATTACCATAGATGGAGAAACCAAA
The DNA here is from genome assembly GCF_978045245.1 of Mus caroli. NCBI lineage: Eukaryota > Metazoa > Chordata > Mammalia > Rodentia > Muridae > Mus > Mus caroli. The sequence goes on from NW_028227265.1 coordinate 70,756,382, forward strand.
GTATTCCACGACAAAACCAAATTCACACATTATCTTTCCACGAATCCAGCCCTTCAAAGGATAATAACAGAAAAAAACCAATACAAGGACGGAAACCACGTCCTAGAAAAAGCAAGAAGGTAATCCCTCAACAAACCAGAAAAGAAGACAGCCACAAGAACAGAACACCAACTCTAACAACAAAAATAAATGGAAGCAACAATTACTTCTCCCTAATATCTCTTTATATCAATGGACTCAACTCCCCAATAAAAAGACATAGACTAACAGACTGACAACAAAAACAGGACCCAACATTTTGCTGCTTACAGGAAACTCATCTCAGAGAAAAAGATAGACACTACCTCAGAATGAAAGGCTGGAAAACAATTTTCCAAGCAAATGGTAGGAAGAAACAAGCTGGAGTAGCCATTTTAATATCTGATAAGATTGACGTCCAACCCAAAGTCATCAAAAAAGACAAGGAAGGGCACTTCATTCTCATCAAAGGTAAAAACCTCCAAGAGGAACTATCAATTCTGAATATCTATGCTCCAAATACAAGGGCAGCCACATTCATTAAAGATACTTTAGTAAAGCTCAAAGCACACATTGCACCTCACACAATAATAGTTGGAGACTTCAACACACCACTTTCACCAATGGACAGATCATGGAAGCAGAAACTAAACAGGGACACAGTGAAACTAACAGAGGTTATGAAACAAATGAATCTGACAGATATCTACAGAATATTTTATCCTAAAACAAAAGGATATACCTTCTTCTCAGCACCTCCTGGTACATTCTCCAAAATTGACCACATAATTGGTCACAAAACAAGCCTCAACATATACAAAAATATTGAAATTGTCCCATGCATCCTATCAGATCACCATGGACTAAGACTGATCTTCAATAACAAAATAAATAATAGAAAGCCAACACACACGTGGAAACTAAACAACATACTTCTCAATGATACCTTGGTCAAGGAAGGAATAAAGAAAGACATTAAGGACTTTCTGGAGTTTAATGAAAATGAAGACACAACATACCCAAACTTATGGGACACATTGAAAGCATTTCTAAGGGGAAAACTCATAGCTCTGAGTGCCTCCAAAAAGAAACTAGAGAGAGCACACATTAGCAGCTTGACAACACACCTAAAAGCTCTAGAATGAAAGGAAGCAAATTCACCCAAGAGGAGTAGACGGCAAGAAATAATCAAACTCAGGAGTGAAATCAACCAAGTGGAAACAAGAAGAACAATTCAAAGAATCAACCAATCGAGGAGCTGTTTCTTTGAGAAAATCAACAAGATAGATAAACCCTTAGCCAGACTCACTAGAGGGCATAGGGAAAGTATTCTAATTAACAAAATCAGAAATGAAAAGGGAGACATAACAACAGACCCTGAAGAAATCCAAAACACCATCAGATCCTTCTACAAAAGGCTATACTCAACAAAACTGGAAAACCTGGATGAAATGGACAAGTTTCTAGACAGATACCAGGTATCAAAGCTAAATCAAGATCAGGTTAATGATCTAAACAGTCCCATATCCCCTAAAGAAATAGAAGCACTCATTAATAGTCTCCCAACCAAAAAAAGCCCAGGACCAGATGGGTTTAGTGCAGAGTTCTATCAAACCTTCAAAGAAGATCTAATCCCAGTTCTTCAAAAACTATTCCAAAAAATAGAATCAGAAGGTACTCTACCCAACTCATTCTATGAAGCCACAATTACTCTGATACCTAAACCACATAAAGACTCAACAAAAATAGAGAACTTCAGACCAATTTCCCTTATGAATATTGATGCAAAATCTTCAATAAAATTCTCACTAACTGATTTCAAGAACAAATCAAAACAATCATCCATCCTGACCAAGTAGGTTTCATCCCAGGGATGCAAGGATGGTTCAATATATGAAAATCCATCAATGTGATCCATTATATAAACAAACTCAAAGACAAAAACCACATGATCATCTCTTAGATGCTGAAAAAGCATTTGACAAAATCCAACACCCAATCATGATAAAAGTCTTGGAAAGATCAGGAATTCAAGGCCCATACCTAACCATGATAAACGCAATATACAGCAAACCAGTAGCCAACATCAAAGTAAATAGTGAGAAGCTGGAAGAAATCCCACTAAAATCAGGGACTAGACAAGGCTGCCCACTCTCTCCCTACCTATTCAACATTGTACTTGAAGTCCTAGCCAGAGCAATTAGACAACAAAAGGAGATCAAGGGGATAAAAATCGGGAAAGAAGAAGTCAAAATATCACTTTTTGCAGATGATATGATAGTATACATAAGTGACCCTAAAAATTCCACCAGAGAACTCCTAAGCCTGATATATAGCTTCGGTGAAGTAGCTGGATATAAAGTTAACTCAAGCAAGTCAATGGCCTTTCTGTACACAAAGGATAAACAGGCAGAGAAGGAAATTAGGGAAACAACACCCTTCTCAATAGTCACAAACAATATAAAATTCCTTGGCGTGACTCTAACTAAGGAAGTGAAAGATCTGTATGACAAGAACTTCAAGTCCCTGAAGAAAGAAATTAAAGAAGATCTCAGAAGATGGAAAGACCTCCCATGCTCATGGATTGGCAGGATCAACATTGTAAAAATGGCTATCTTACCAAAAGCAATCTACAGATTCAATGCAATCCCCATCAAAATTCCAACTCAATTCTTCAACGAATTAGAAAGGGTAATCTGCAAATTCATCTGGAACAACAAAAAACCTAGGATAGCAAAAACTCTTCTCAAGAATAAAAGAACCTCTGGTGGAATCACCATGCCCGACCTAAAGATGTACTACAGAGCAATTGTGATAAAAACTGCATGGTACTGGTATAATGACAGACAAGTAGACCAATGGAACAGAATTGAAGACCCTGAGATCAACCAACATACCTATGGTCACTTGATCTTTGACAAGGGAGCAAAAATCTTCCAGTGGAAAAAAGACAGCATTTTCACCAAATTGTGCTGGCACAACTGGCGGTTATCATGTAGAAGAATGTGAATTGATCCATTCCTATCTCCTTGTACCAAGGTCAAATCTAAGTGGATTAAGGAACTCCACATAAAACCAGAGACACTGAAACTTATAGAGGAGAAAGTAGGAAATAGCCTTGAAGATATGGGTACAGGGGAATAATTCCTGAATAGAACAGCAAAGGCTTGTGCTGTAAGATCAAGAATGGATAAATGGGACCTCATAAAGTTGTAAAGCTTCTGCAAGGCCAAAGACACCGTCAATAAGACAAAAAGACCACCAACAGATTGGGAAAGGATCTTTACCTATCCTAAATCAGATAGGGGACTAATATTCAATATATATAAAGAACTCAAGAAGGTGGACTCCAGAAAATCAAATAACCCCGTTAAAAAATGGGGCTCAGAACTGAACAAAGAATTCTCACCTGAGGAATACCGAATGGCAGAGAAGCACCTGAAAAAATGTTCAACATCCTTAATCATTAGGGAAATGCAACTCAAAACAACCCTGAGATTCCACCTCACACCAGTCAGAATAGCTATGATCAAAAATTCAGGTGACAGCAGATGCTGGCGAGGATGTGGAGAAAAAGGAACACTCCTTCATTGTTGGTGGGATTGCAAACTGGTACAACCACTCTGGAAATCAGTTTGGCTGTTCCTCAGAAAATTGGACATAATACTACCAGAGGATCCAGCAATACCTCTCCTGGGCATATATCTAGAAGATGTTCCAACCGGTAAGAAGGACACATGCTCCACTATGTTCATAGCAGCCTTATTTATAATTGCTAGAAGCTGGAAAGAACCCAGATGTCCCTCAGCAGAGGAATGGATATAGAAAATGTGGTACATTTACACAATGGAGTACTACTCAGCTATTAAAAGGAATGAATTTATGAAATTCCTAGGCAAATGGATGGATCTGGAGGGCATCATCCTGAGTGAGGTAACATATTCACAAAGGAACTCACACAATATGTACTCACTGATAAGTGGATATTAGCCCAAAAACTTAGGATACCCAAGATATAGATACAGTTTGTTAAACGCATGAAAGTCAAGAAGAACGAAGACCAAAGTATGGACACTGTGCCCCTTCTTGGAATTGGGAACAAAACACCCATGGAAAGAGTTACAGAGATAAAGTTTGGAGCTGTGAAGAAAGGATGGACCATATAAAGACTGCCATATCCAGGGATCCATCCCATAATCAGCTTCCAAACGCTGACACCATTGCATACACTAGCAAGATTTTGCTGAAAGGACCCAATTATAGCTGTCTCTTGTGAGACAATGCCAGGGCCTAGCAAACACAGAAGTGGATGCTCACAGTCAGCTATTGGATGGATCACAGGGCCCCCAATGGAGGAGCTAGAGAAAGTACCCAAGGAGCTAAAGGGAACTGCAACCCCATAGGTGGAACATTATTATGAACTAACCAGTACCCCAGAGCTCTTGACTCTAGCTGCATTTGTATCAAAAGATGGCCTAGTCGGCCATCACTGGAAAGAGAGGCCCATTGGACTTGCAAACTTTATATGCCCCAGTACAGAGGAATGCCAGGGCCAAGGGGTGGGGGTGGGTGGGTGGGGGACTGGGGGGGGAGTGTATTGGGGACTTTTTGGATAGCATTGGAAATGTAATTGAGGAAAATACCTAAAAAAAAAAAAAAAAAAGAAGTGCTTACTGACAGAAGCCTGTCCCTTGTGCAGCTCTGCCAGAACCTGACCAATATAGATGTCATGTACACAGCCAAATACCCATTGGACTGAGAGCAGGGACCCCAATGGAGATGTGAGGGTAAGGACTGTAGGAGCTGAAGGGTGTACAACACCATAGGAAGAACAGCAATATCAACCAACCAGACCTCTCCCAGAGCTCCCAGTGAATAAACCACCAACCAAAGTGTACAAATGGGGGGACCTATGGCTCTAGCTAGATATGTAGCAAAGGACTGCCTTAGTGGGCCTCACTGGGAGGGGAGCCCCTTGGTCCTGTAGAGGCAGGATTATTCAGGGTAGGAGAATGCTCAAGAGCTGAGGCAAGATTGGGTAGGTGGGTGTAACCCTCCCCACCTCAGCCTGAAACCTGGTTGCTCAGGTTTCACTATTAGCAAGAAGAGAGCATGGGGTGGATCCTGCCGCCCTATCTTTCTGCCACTCCCGCAACTCCCACTGCTGCTGCCTGAGGCCTGGCTGTTCCAGAGCCAAACATGTGGTCACCTGAAACTGGACTCCAGGATGATTTGGCGGGAATGAACCCCTTCCCCCTGCTTCATAACCCAGTGTCTGGAATAGTAAAATTGAACCTTGATCAGAGCCTTGTCTTGGTTTCATCTTTCTCATGCCGCCTATCCCCCTCTTCTCTTTCAGATTCCAAGATGCCTCTCAGACTAGAACCCAGACATGTGAGCCTCTGGAGGGCCACAACAGGTGGGTGGAGAAGCACTCTCATAGAGGCAGGGGAAGGGAGAGGGGGATAGGGGGCTTGTGGAGGAGAAACTGGAACTGGGATAACATTTGAAAAGAAAATAAATAAAATAACCAATAAAAAATGAAAAAATATGCTTTCATATAAGAAAACCATAATGAAATTAAGTTTTTTTCTTAAACATGATTGTGAGAATTATAAGGACTCTTAATAATGTGAGTAAGAAATGATGGTCTGTTATCTCAGTACTTGAGAGCCAAAACAGGATGATTAGGCATGCAAGGCCCTCACCTACCTCAAGAATTTAAGGCTAGAGGCTAGAGAGGGCTCAGTGTTTAAGACAGTTTGTTATTCATCTAGGGGACTCAAGTTCTGTTCTTTGAATGCATGTTGGGCAGCTCACAACATCCTGGAACTTAGTTCCAAGAGATCTGGTTCTCTTTTCTGGACTCTGGGTGCCAAATTATATTTGCTATGTGCTCGGATACACACACACACACACACACACACAGAAAGAGAGAGAGAGAGAGAGAGAGAGAGAGAGAGAGAGAGAGAGAGAGAGAGAGAGAGAGAGAGAGAGAGAGAAAGAGAGAGAGAAAGAGAGAGAGAGAGAGAGAGAGAGAGAGAGAGAGAGAGAGAGAGATGATACAGATACAGATACCTAAAAATTAGTTTAAATCCAGATTACATGTGACTCTGTCACAAAACTAGTAAAGCAAATAAATGAAAATGATTATAAATGCTTATTTTGCTAATATGAGTAATTTTGTCCTCCTTCATAGTATATGGTATGCTCTTGTATTTACTAATTTCAGTTTTGAGTATTAATCTATAGAAGAGTGAATATTGATTTATACTCGGCAGTTGTACAAATTAATATGTGTTTTACACAGAATACCTATGTGAACATACTATTTAGGTAAAAGGTATGTGTATATATATAGCTAAAGCACATACATATTAAAAATTAAATACATGTATGTATAGCTATAGCATCAAACTATATTCCAGGCATGATGGTGTGCTTATAATCCCAGCATTTGTGAGACAGGGACAAAAGGTTTTGAAATTCAAGTCTGATCTGGCACTAGTAACACACTTCCAAACTTGCTTTAACTTTGTAACAAAAGCCTCTCAATGAGAAGCAATGAGGAGCAAAAAAATGTTAACACAATGTACCGAACATGTAGCTCAGAGACAGTGTATGCCTTCTATATACAAGCCCTAGCTTTGATCTTCAGAATTGCAAATAAATTTTAATTAATTAAATGAAATAAAGCAAAGAAAATCTATAAAGAAGCATCTCAACTCTAATGAACTTTTCACAATTTAGCTATTTATTCTCTGCTATCTCATCAGTTATTTATCATTTTCGAATGCATTTTAAGTATGCTTTAAGAAAGTTCCTTTGTGCATTTCCAATGTTTATGTCCTATCCTAGGCATAATTATAATGTGCAATTATGTATTTTTTTCTCTTTCATAAAGTGTTTAAATCACAAACAGTAGCATACTAAGTAGATTCTTCTCTATCTGTTTATCCTATTAAATATTCATCCTAGTGCTTCCCAGTGTTAGCCTGGAGGACCAGAGAAAGGCACAGAACACTGCTACCTTGCTTGAAATGAGAAAAAAAATCATGTCACACAATTCTCTGCATTCTACAGAAAGAAGAGCTTGCATGAGACATAGAAGTGCATTGCTGGAGGAGGAAATAAGGTGGAGGAAGAGGAAGAGGAAGACGATCCAGATTCCGCATGGCTTTAAATAGCCACAGGTAACCATGAATATCATAAAAGGATAGAATCATTAGGGAAACTTGTCTAATCTAGGGGGACAGCTTGTATCATTATCAATTGACTCTGAAATTATTGTGTGGGCATCTTGTGAATTGAGAACTTATTGATATGAATATGACTGATTAATTGTAAGCTTCTAGAGTTTTAATTTACTGTGTTAAGGGGATTTGTGACAACTGACTGTAAGGGGTTGAGAAGGTACAGATGGCTCTGAGGCAGGCGAACTGGAGCTGGGAAGACCACACAACTGGGGCTAGTCTACAGGCTGGGAGACACCGGCAGAGAGTAGCTGAGTTTAGCATGGGATGGTGCCAGTTTTTTAATATGTCTCGCAACAGGTGGCGAACCAACGTGTTGGGCAAGAATTCACTAGAAATTTATCATTATTAGCCTCAGAGCTAGAGTTTTATTTTCTTGGTGAGAAGAGGTAGCACTGGGACTAGTCATGTGGACTCAAGTGCAGGAACATTGAAACAGAAAGAGGGCTCTGAGGTCCCCTGTTCTGGAAAGAGACAAGATGGCTGCTCTGAGTCAGAGAGCAGGTTAATGAAAGCTGCCTACATCTTGGGGCAGATATTGATTTAACTGTGAATTTATAAAAATGGCATCATTTACTTTTAGGATAAATTTGTATAGCAATTTGGTCTGAATCAAATAGGAAATTTTGCCCGTGGTTCTGAACTAAAATAGAGGAAATTAGTAACTGATTTCAAGTAGAGAGAGCAGTGAGAATTATCTGCTATGAACAGGTATTAATTAATAAATGTCTGTGGCTCCAGGTAGAGAGTTCAACAGACAGATGGGATATCAGAATGGCTGCTCTAGACAGAGAGCTTAACAAGTAAAATCTACCTATTCCTATAGGCAGACATTAGTGAAAGTTTAAATGAGTTGCTTTAAATATGATATAAAGATACATTGCTCTACTAAGTCTTATAGGATACTCAAATTCTGTCTGTGGGCTCCATAGGAGTCTTGTGTTTAAATCGTGGTTTGACTAGCTGCCTCCTTATAAGCAGGTATAGATAGAAGTGTGAATCAATTGTTTATAAAGGTGGTATAATAAGGTCTGCAAGATAACTAACTCATATTCTCTAAAGTGGGCTTAATGGAAATTTTTGGTTATTATCCTACATGGCAAAATAGAAAAACCCTAAGAATATGCACATACAGTACTTTAGTTTAGTTCATTTGTTTTAGATTGTTTTAATTTTCAAAATGGGTGTGATTTTGAGTTCTGTGGTTATATTACTCCTCTGGGAGAGAGGTCAAAATAAAGTTTTCTCCAGTTACTAGCTCAGGGATATGCTGATTTGGGAGAAATTTTTTGTCTTTGTGTTTTTTAGAAAAGGTGATTAGTGTCTATACACTTCCAGAGTAATATGGGTCGGATATGACGAAGAGAGAGCCCCTGAAGAATCGGATTACAGTGAATCAAACAAACATGGTTATTTTGGTGATACTAAAGTTTTGTTTTGAGATTTGTATATTACAGAATATGCAGTATTGGTGATTCTCATTGTCAGACATGCTGAACTAACCTGCTTGAACTCCTGATGTCTTGGACTTTCAGCAGGATCCAGTCAGGACATAGACATCAGAGACTATAACAATCGTTGGTGTGGCCTTCTTAAGGTCAAACAACTCCCACATTTTCCCTACTCCCCTCTTAAAGTTATCTCAATGGCCATATTCAGCTTGAAGAAGTTATGAAGAGTCACTGTCCCAGTCCCCTGAGTTTTTTTTTCTTTTTTCTTTTTCTTTTTTACAATTTTTCTATTAGATATTTTCTTTATTTACATTTCAAATGGTATCCCCTTTCCTAGTTTCTCCTCTGAAAACCTCCTATCTCTTCCCCTCTACCCCTGCTTACCATACCACCCACTCCCATTTCCTGCCCCGTCAGTCCCCTATACTAGGGCATATAACCTTCACAGGAAGGTTGCCTTTCTGGGGAATTTGGAAATGGTCATAATTGGAACAGGAAGGAAATAACTAGAATTGAGTGTATAGCGATAATCTCATTTGGTAGAAATCTTTATAATTATTACTAAGTTAAAGCCATAATTTCTTATTTTCATACAGAATTTATTTTGACGCAAAATCAAGGTTTTCATTGGTATAAATTTCTTCTATTGATACAAAAAATTTAAAAGTACAAGGCTTAGACCCAGTCATTCTTTAATTGTTCTTATAAACTGACCTGAGATGTTTAAGCCTGTGAGTTGAGGGTCAAATAGCAAATTCTTGGCTCTAAGCTTTAGGGTATTTTCAGATAATTTAATTATAAATAGCTGAGAGTAGATAACGTTCAACAGTCCAGATTACTCTATATAGATAATTGATTTTCAAAAAACATCAATAACCCACAGAAGGTGACATTTAATGTTATTTATTTACTAGTTGAGACAAATCTGCTCCTAACAGCTTCCCATTCATGGATTTAAAGAAGCAGCTGAACATCTATACCTCCAGGTGAGGTGCTACACTGTGGCTGGGTAGCCACTGAGCAGAAATTGCCTATCTCTCCTGAAGGCCTTACAGTCCTTGAGAGGACACAAGTTACAGGTTAGGACAGCTTAGTTCTGTCAAGATAGAATAAGATGGTCCTTAATAATTCCTGTTTTTCAAGGTCTGTCAGATTATCCTCGGCCAGAAGGCTGAAAACTGATGTTCCAACTTCCTGACTTTCTAGGGCTGTATAGGTAGGCAGCTGTCTCTACAATTTGTCTCCCTTCTAGAAGCTGTGTTAGGCTTCCTGTATTTTCAGATAATGTTGGTCCTTCTTGGATTTCTGATGGGGTTAAAAGACTAATTATAGTCTCATAGCCAACCCAGGCTATTTAACGTTGAGAAAATATATTTGAGAACATGGTTTTCAGATAGCATACAAGCTAAACCAGAACATGACATATGGATTTATAAGCTTTTAAGTTAGGGTAATTGACAGAGTGTTCTACTTAATTGACAAAATGATGGACTGGGTATTAGGTCTATCTTGTACTTTTTAAATTGCAGAAAGGTAATAGTTGTGCTCAATTTATATTTGAGAGTTAAGGTTTTATTTATTTTTTTATTTGAACAGAAAAGGTGAAATGTAGAAAAATCTTTCCCCAATTAATTTAAATATTAATACAACAGGAAGTCTATGATTGGACATGGAAAAGGGAAGCAGAGCTAAGAGTTTCAGAGATAGAACAGGGAGAGGAGAGAGGAGGAAGGAAGATGGAGAAAGAGGAAGACAATCCAGATTCTGCGTGGCTTTAAATAGCCACAGGTAGCTATGAATACCATAAAAGGATAGAATAATTAGGATAACTTGTCTAATCTAGGTGAGCAGCTTGTGTCATTATCAATTGGCTCTGAAATTATCGTGTGGGCATCTTGTGAATTGTGAATTTGCTGATATATAAATCTGACTGATTAATAATAATAAAAAACAAAAAACAAGAAGTACATTGCTGATTGAAATAGAGAGGCCTTGCTTTCAAGGTTAACCCAGAACACCTTCATAGTAATTAGATTACCCTGTAAACAATCCTCAGGAATGTCTGTGAATGAGTCTCTAGACCGAATTAACTGGGATGACATTATATACAAGCAAGGTGAATAACACTGTTCCTTAAGTTTGGGTCCTGGACTTATAAAATGAGCAATAGCATCTGTCTCAGTTTCCTGATTGCAGGTGCAATGTGCCTACTCAGTCGGACTTCTGCCAGAGGTATTTAGCCTATGTGATGGACTATACATTCAAACAGTGAGCCAAAATAGGTTCCTACCATTCTTCAGTTGATTTGGTTGGATTTTTTTTGCAACTATTGGAAAATACCTAATATAACTACCAAAGATAATAATGCTCAAGGAATAAAATCTTTTGGGAAACTGTGCAAGCAAGAGTGTGGGCTAATGTGTGACTTTAAATGCATATTTTACTATAATTGATTTTTGCTTTAAATAGATCTATTTATTGCAATATGTTAAGTGAGCATGTGTATTTTGTTAGAAATCTAAATATATACCCAAATGTGGGTGTAGCAATTATCTACGTAACAGATTGCAAATATTTGCAAGCAAGCTTTATGTGACTTCTCAGTTTGAGTTGCAGTTTACAAACACAAGTATAAGGTGACACCCTTGTAACCATGGATAGGTGCTTTACAACCTGTTGTCATTATCCTAGTGTAGCTTTGTGATAAACAAACCAGGGAGTTAATGGAAAGGACATTTGCAGGATGTAATGATTCACTCAACTGCAGAGTTTTGAGATGTCACCAAATGACACAAGCAGGCTTCCTTGGAGTTTAATGAAGGATGTATTTTGTTATGCTGTTCTGCATAGTCCAAAACAATGTTTTTTATGAAATAAAAATTTAAGACTATAAAATATGAATACTTTGGAAGAATGTGATCAATCTGATTTTAGATGTTTTTTATTTAAATAACAAAATTGCATAGTGAAAGTCTGCCAGCTCAGAGAGGCAGAGAAAGCACCCAGCTGACCTCCCTCCTCAACCAAAGTACCAGAAGAATAGAGCTCCTTCTCCTCCACACTGTCTTAAAAAAACAAAACAAAACTCTTCTAACTGAATGCTCTTCCATTCAACTTCCTGTGTGGCTCTCTATCCATGCTCCTGATTTCTTCTCTCTCTCTCTCTCTCTCTCTCTCTCTCTCTCTCTCTCTCTCTCTCTCTCTCTCTCTCTTTTATGTCCACTTTCTGTCAACTGGTGTCTTGCTCTGCTTCTTGACCTATGGTTGACTTTATTCAGTCTTGTTTAAAATATATAGAAAGCTCTAGGATTATAGGTATGTGCTATGGCTGAGCCACAACACCAATAGAGACAGGTTTTTCCACTATACAATCTTGGGGTTTACAGTGTTATCCAATATACTACCACACTGGACTCCACAACAGGTCCACTTCCTGACTGCACACTTCAATTTCCTAGCACATTCAATTTAATAAGGGTGATACATATTGTTTCTTATATACCCTATTGAATTTATTTCTTAACCATCTACAGTTTTAGAATAAATGTCTTTAGTTATATAAAATAAGATATCTGAGGAAACAAAAGCCTTCTATTAAATTCTTTCCTTTATAATTTATTATTACTATTATCACATACACACACATCAGTTTTTAATTTTTTAAATTTTTTTTATTTTTATTTATTTTATTATTTATTTTATTTATTTTTGGTTTTTTGAGACAGGGTTTCTACATGTAGCCCTGGCTGTCCTGGAACTCACTCTGTAGACCAGGCTTGCCTCGAACACAGAAATCTACCTGCCTCTGCCTCCCAAGTGCTGGGATTAAGGGCATGTACCACCACTGCCCAGCACACACCAATTTTTCCTCCTTTCTCTCTGCCCAGTTCCTCCCTGACATCTTCCCTCTGACCAACCCCCAATTCACTTTATTTCCATTTAGAAAAGAGCAGGCCTCCCATCTGGTATCTGATTTAATAGCAGCCAGACATGGCATATCAAATTTTAATAAGACTAGGTACCACCCCTCTTATTAAGACTGGACAAGGCCAAAAAAAATGACTATCTCTATAACTGGTCAGGACTTTCAGTAGAGGGATTGTGACATAAACCCACCCATATAACCTTCAGCCTGCAATCTTTCTTGCTTGCAATATGTCCTAGGGTACAGGTGGCACAGACCTGTGGAAGTGGTTAATCAATGACTGGACCTGCCTGAGACCCATGCCAAGAAAGGGAAGCCAACCCTGATATTGCCTGAAGTATCAGAACTTCTAGTCAGTCTTAATGAGTTTGGATAATATTGCCTCAGATCCCTCATGCTACTCCATGAATTCAAACTTTACGTTTATTTTTTCATCTCTTAACCCATGGGCCTTATTTTAGTCCTTTCTGGAATACAAATAACTTTCTGTCATTAGCTCATTTCAAGGCCTTTACCTCTCAGCTTACAGGGCACAACTTATACCGACTTTGAGATCACTGATTTCACTAACTACTCAACCTCTTTTATTTTCTTCCCACTCTTGAAAACATATCTGTCTTCCTAAAAAGAATACCCACACCCATGTCTTCATGCTTCATTTTCTAGTCCTGTGAGTTTAGCCAGAACTTTCTATGTGACCACAGCTTTGCAACAATGCACTGGAGACTGATGAACTCTTTAGTGAATATCCAATCTAAGAAAACTACTTCTTGAAGTGGAAGTTTCTGGTTGTGTCACATGATTAGGACTCACAGGATGTTGTGCTGATGCAGACTCATGTGTTTTGCTGAGGCAAGACCCATGAGAGGACACATAGTGTTTGAAGAGAATAGAAATAGGACTCAATGGACAATGACGGGGTACTTGGATAGCTAGCCTTGTGACTTTTTGTTGGTTTCATGTCTTTGTTGATCTTCTCTTCATTGAGAGAGGCAGGAGGTACAAATTTCTCCTGACTTTCCAACTACATCTATTTGATCCCCCTTACTTGTGCCAATTTGACAGAGACCAGGCTGTTTCTTCTGGATTGTGCCACTGCTGCTGATTTGTGTTTAGTATCTTGACAACGGAGATTTTAATCTTCCCAAAGAAATACTTCTAGATAGGTATACATCCTGTCGTCCTATTGACCAGCTGTTCTCCCCTACCCTTGGATGGTGGGCTAGAAGGAGACTTGAAGTGTCTGAAAACCCTTATTAAAGTAAGTTTTTAAAAAATGAAGACTTTCACAGACCTCCTCCTCTCACAGAATTTATCTATATGGATATCTGTGTTTATACCTCCTAAGTCCTGTGCATGGCCAGAGGAGATAACTATCATAGTTGTGAGTTCATTATTTCAATTATCATGTCCTGTCCAGAAGATGGCAATTTCAAGTCCTTGTTCCTGTCTCCTACCTCACACTTCCTTTCCACTCCTTTCCTCCATGATGATTCATGAGCCTGGAGCTGAGCACAGATAAATATTTTTATTTAGTATGGAGCATTCTAGCATCCTTTATTCTCAATAAATTGAGAAGTGTTCTGTCTTTATATTCACTGCTGTTCACTACTAAAAGAAGCTGATCTGATTAAGGTGAGATACAATTTACCTAAGGATATAAATAAAGATATATGTAATGCTGTATGACACTTTTGTAAATTAGATAAATGACAGTAGTAATTTTCCCTATGGGGCCCATGACTTCTCCAGCCATGAGATTTTAATCAGGTTTATAGTACCACATAATTCCCTCTTGAAGAATAGGCATCAAGTCCAGGGAGAGTAATTGCTTACCCTTAAAACCAAAATGCTACTGTTACATACCTGTGCTCATCTTTCCTGTTAGGTTAGTATTGTGATTCTTAGGGTTTGCAATAGGAAGCCCCAATGGCAAGTGAAAAATACCAGAGAGTTTAAAGACACCCCCAACACAGTTTAGGCTCTTATACCAAGAACAAACTAAGACTACCCCTTTTTTGTTTGTTTGTTGTGAAAATGCCACATTTATTTATTGCAAAATACAGAGAAATCATGTATCAACTGAGCTGGAAATTTCCTCCCTGCTGAGTAGCTTTCATAGTTCCAGAGGTGATAGGAAACTTCTGAGGGAGAAAAGGGGTCACCAGTCTGTTGCAGCAATGAATGCAGTGGACTAAAATACAAACCTTCAAGGCAAGAATAGCCAAGTTGTTCAATGATTAGCTGAATGTTACAGATGCAACTCCTGCTGAGGATCTCACACATTCAATTATTCATCACAGATTCTTATTAAGTGAGTCTACTGGTGCTAAGTCATGTGTTTTCATTATTATTTTGCTTGACTTTTCACACACCTCTGGAGATAGCCCTCTTCATTAACTTCTTTTATTTACTTCATAAAATGATGTTTTTATTATACCCAAATTCTTAACAACCAGTATTTGTCACAAGAGGATCCCTCAGTAAGCCTTCTATTATATTGATCTTCTGTTAATAAATTAGCCATATATGTGTCTAGGGTACCCCTAACCTTTAAAGAAGGAGGAGGTAGGTCATGGTGATCTATAGCATTCAACAACAAAAGCTATCTCAGTGGTAGTACAGGTCTGAGTATAATCTGTCAAGTGACTCATTGAATTCTGCACTTGCATTTACTAAGAGCTAAGCCTAAATATTTCAATGCTCTAGTGATAGCTTTCAAAATGTGCAAAAAGTTTAATATTATAAATTTTCAAACTGAAATTTCAGGAAAAAACCAATTGTGAACTTAAAAGACTGTTTTGTTTTTTTCTGAGATATTGCTCATTGACTGTCTTAAGGTTTTCATAAGTGCTTGATAAGTAATCCACACTCAAGCAGATGGACTTACACCCACACACATGCTTGTAGCACTAATGCACTCTTGGGTATCAAACTTTCATTGTCAATTTGGCAGAAATCTAGAAACATTTGTGGAACAGATACTCTCAACTGAAAATTGTCTCAATCAACTTCACCTATGGCCATATGAGTCATTTTATTTTTAATTCCTTATTGATATTTGATTGTCCAGCCTTCTGTGGGTGATACTATCTGTAGACACTATCTGATGATGCTGTATAAGGAAGGGAACTTAAAATGCTAGGGGAAACAAGACAATAAGCAGCATTTCTTCAAGGTCTCTGCTTCATTTTGTGCCTCTAATTTCTTGCCTTGAGCTCCTGTCATCTCATTCATCAATACAGACTATAAGCTGTAATTAAAATAAAACACTTCCACTCTACGGTGTTTCTAGTTATTGTGTGTATCAAAAAATAAAATTGTAAATGTGGAAAGTGAGTTAAAACAAGAATACTTGATATTGGGAGTGAAAGGTAATGTGGGATGTAAAAGAGAGGATGAGGTGGGTGGCCCATTTTACCCGCACTATAAATAAAATTCCTATACATGCCTCAAAATAAGAATTTCACAAACACTGGCTCAAGTGAACATATCATCTCAGCACACCTATTTTGAAAAGACACAGAATTTGAGAAATGGGCAGGGCGCATTAAAGTAGAGTAAAGTAGTTTTAAGCGTTCCAGTCCTCCAGAAACTTCATTGGCATAATAATGATATCAGAATACCCCCCCTTCTTCCTCCCAATTTCTTTTTTCATAAAAATTGCTAGAGCTATCATTTGGAGTTAGTGACTCTGATAGGAGATTTCCTGGTACTCATGAGAATATTTCATTACAATAATTTTTTGTGTTTTTGTTTGTTTGCTTGTTTTGGTTTTTGTTTTGTTTTTACAAATGTGTAGTAATAGTTGGATTTATATTGAGAAAAACTAAGTTTTATCTTGGAGAAAACAACTTTGTCTTAAAGGCATGGTAATTCTTTATCACAAATTATATCACAGGAAATAGAACAAACATGGTTGAATTTCTCAGTGTTAGATCATGACTGATGTTTAAACACGGGTATTGGATCAGGAAGAATTTATTCAACTCTATTCTTTATCTAAGATGATTACATTCAACAATGTGTTCAGAGAATGTAGAAATGACATTATCAGCCTCCTAGGTTGGTTAATTAAAGCCTGAGCTCACTCATGACTTATGCTTAATGAAGTAGAAATTTTCTTACTTGATTACTAGTATACTTAGAGAAAATATTCAATGGACACCTAAAAGGCCTATTGAATAGCTCTACTATATCCAAAGTTGTCATACATTTAGGATAATAATTTGAGACATTGAAAAGACCCTCACTTTACTATGATATAAGGAGACAATGGGATTGTAGCAATGGTAGCAAGCATAAATGAGTTGAAAGTAGTATTGTTATGTTCAACATCTAGAAAAAGCCAATAAAAATTTCTCAACAAGATTAAACAGATTCCTAGTGAATTTCTAGAAACATAGCAAATATCACTGTATCCAGTAAGGTCTTTCAGAGGTATATTTGGAGGTGTGTGTGTATGTGTGTGTGTGTGTGTGTGTGTATGTGTGTATGGTGTGGTTGTATATATATCATATATGTGTATGTATACACACATATGTATATTTATACATTCTTAAGAATAAGATACATTCTTAAGAATAAGAATGTATAGAGTAAATGGTTTTAAGAATAAGAATATATATTTTATATTATATATTTCATATATATTATATAACAGATGTTCATATATTTAATTATATATAATTATAAAATATATATTCTTATTCTTAAGTATATGTACCCTATTTATATATAATTGGTGTGCTTAGCTGCATCAGAACCCAGTTAGAATGGCACTACAGATTATAAGATTATAACCCATTTTCTTTGTTGACAATAATAGTTTCTTGTTTTAGCAGAAGCATATTAGCCAGCCCAGCATGTAGACCTTGCCCTAGCAAATACATCATTTTCCCTTTTAATCATCAAAGATAATCACAACCATTTTCTCTTTATTCTTGAAAGATAGCACTACACCATCAGTCTCTTGCATCAGGGCTATACTTTCTTAGGTTTTGTTAAAATATAAGCTTTGGGAGTGTGGCTGTGTTCCTTTTCAGAAAATTTCACCTTGGTTAAATATATTGAACATATTTTGTCCAATGCTACAAAAATTAAAATGGTATTATACTATGAGTAAAAATTAATAAGCAATCTAAGATCCAGCAGAAGGTACATGTGAGCTAGAGATGGAACATAAAATCACCCAACAGTTCAGAGACTTGAACCAAGAAGGTTGTTTCCCAGATGCAGGATACAGCACTTATTTAGAATGACAAATAAATTGATATATCCCTTTTCAATTTACCAAACATGTAGAAAAACCTGGAAAATGTCTTTAGATTTCAGAGGTAATATTAGTAACATTTGGAATTCCGATAGTGCTAAATGAGTTGTCCATGACTTTCCAGTGTACAGTAGGAACTAGAAGTAAGAGAATGCACTGCTGTAGGTCCAGGTTTCATGCAGTTTTTTTAAAGAGCTGTGAAGTAAGTGTTACTAGAAGTTATTGGACATATAAATATGTGGATGGCTTGCCTGACTAGATGTAAGAGGAAAATTCCAGTTGAAACATTTAAGATGTTACCATGATTGCTCTCTTTGTGACTTAGATGATGGTGTCACTTGACCTTCACATAAAAGAAATTGCTACCCTAGAATATACAAGTTTTTGTTTTGTTTTGTTTTGTTTTGTTTCTTTCTTTCTTTATTTATTTATATAGTTCTTTTTTTT
This sequence comes from Mus caroli, assembly GCF_978045245.1. NCBI lineage: Eukaryota > Metazoa > Chordata > Mammalia > Rodentia > Muridae > Mus > Mus caroli. Next base: position 70,774,748 of record NW_028227265.1, read on the forward strand.
TACGTATTTTCCTCAATTACATTTCCAATGCTATCCCAAAAGTCCCCCATACCCTCCCCCCACTCCCCTACCCACCCATTCCCACTTTTAGACCCTGGCATTACCCTGTACTGGGGCATATAAAGTTTGCAAGTCCAATGGGCCTCTCTTTTGATACATATGCAGCTAGAGTCAAGAGCTCCGGGGTACTGGTTAGTTCATAATATTGTTCCACCTATAGGGTTGCAGATCCCTTTACCTCCTTGGGTATTTTCTCTAGCTCCTCCATTGGGGGCCCTGTGATCCATCCAATAGCTGACTGTGAGCTTTCACTTATGTGTTTGCTAGGCACCAGCTTAGTCTCACTAGAGACTGCTATATCAGGGTCCTATCAGCACAATCTTGCTAGTGTATGCAATGGTGTCTGATGGAGGCTGATTATGGAAGGATCCCTGGATATGGCAGTCTCTAGATGGTCCAACCTTTTGTCTCAGCTCCAAACTTTGTCTCTGTAACTCCTTCAATGGGTGTTTTGTTCCCAATTCTATGAAGGGGCAAAGTGTCCACACTTTGGTCTTCGTTCTTCTTGAATTTCATGTGTTTTGCAAATTGTAACTTATACCTTGGGTATTCTAACTTTCTGGGCTAATATCCACTTATAAGTGAGTACATATCATTTGAGTTCTTTTGTGATTGGGTTACCTCACTCAGGATGATGCCCTCCAGGTCCATCCATTTGCCTAGGAATTTCATAAATTCATTATTTTTAATAGCTGAGTAGTAATCCATTGTGTAAATTTACCACATTTTCTGTATCCATTCCTCTGTTGAGGGGCATCTGGGTTCTTTCCATCTTCTAGCTATTATAAATAAGGCTGCTCTGAACATAGTGGAGCATGTTTCTTTCTTATTAGTTGGAACATCTTCTGGATATAAGCCCAGGAAAGGTATTGAGGGATCCTCAGGTAGTACCATGTCCAATGTTCTGAGAAACTGCCAGACTGATTTCCAGAGTGGTTGTACAAGCTTGAAATCCCACCAAGAGTGGAGGAGTGTTCCTCTTTCTCCACATCCTCGCCAGCATCTGCTGTCACCTGAATTTTTGATTTTAGCAATTCTGACTGGTATGAGATGGAATCTCAGGGTTGTTTTGATTTGCATTTCCCTGATGATTAAGGATGCTGAACAGTTTTTCAGGTGTTTCTCAGCCATTCGGTATTCCTCAGGTGAGAATTCTTTGTTTAGTTCTGAGCCCCATTTTTTAATGGGGTTATTTGATATTCTGGAGTCCACCTTCTTTAGTTCTTTATTTATATTGGATGTTAGTCACCTATCTGATTTAGGATAGGTAAAGATTCTTTCCCAATCTGTTGGTGTCCTTTTTGTGTTATTGACGGTGTCTTTTGCTTTACAGAAGCTTTGCAGTTTCATGAGGTCCCATTTGTCAATTCTCCGTCTTACAGCACAAGCCATTGCTGCTCTATTCAGGAATTTTTCCCCTGTGCCAATATCTTCGAGGCTTCTCCCCACTTTCTCCTCTATAAGTTTCAGTGTCTCTGGTTTTATGTGGAGCTTCTTGATCCACTTAGATTTGACCTTAGTACAAGGAGATAGGAATGGACCAATTCGCATTCTTCTACATGATAACCACCAGTTGTGCCAGCACCATTTGTTGAAAATGCTGTCTTTCTTCCACTGAATGGCTTTAGATCTCTTGTCTTAGATCAAGTGACCATAGGTGTGTGGGTTCATTTCTGGGTCTTCAATTCTGTTCCACTGGTCTACATTTCTGTTGCTATACCAGTACCATGCATTTTTTTTTATCACAATTGCTATGTACTACAGATTTAGGTCAGGCATGGTGATTCCACTGGAGGTTCTTTTATCCTTGATAAGAGTTTTTGCTATCCTAGGTTTTTTGTTATTCCAGATGAATTTGCAGATTGCTCTTTCTAATTGTTTTAAGAATTGAGTTGGAATTTTGATGGGGATTTCATTGAATCTGTAGATTGCTTTTGGCAATATAGCCATTTTTACAATGTTGATCCTGCCAATCCATGAGCATGGGAGATCTTTCCATCTTCTGAGATCTTCTTTAATTTCTTTCTTCAGAGACTTGAAGTTCTTATCATACAGATCTTTCTCTTTCTTAGTTAAAGTCACGCCAAGGTATTTTATAATATTTGTGACTATTGAGAAGGGTATTTTTTCCCAAATTTCTTGTTCAGCTTGTTTATTCTTTGTGTAGAAAAAGGCCATTGACTTGTTTGAGTTAATTTTATATCCAGCTACTTCACCAAAGCTGTTTATCAGGTTTAGGAGTTCTCTGGTGGAATTTTTAGGGTCACTTATATATACTATCATATCATCTGCAAAAAAGATATTAAGAGATATTAAGGAAAAGTAATTGTTGCTTCCTATTATTTTTGTTTTTAGAGTTTGCATTCTGTTTCTGTGGCTGTCTTCTTTTTGGTTTGTTGAGGGATTACTTTCTTGCTTTTTCTAGGGCATGGTTTCCATCCTTGTATTTTTTTTTTTTTTTTTTTTGTTATTATCCTTTGAAGGGCTGGATTCATGGAAAGATAATGTGTGAATTTGGTTTTGTTGTGAAAAACTTTGGTTTCTCCATCTATGATAATTGAGAGTTTGGCTGGGTATAGTAGCCTGGGATGGCATTTGTGCTCTCCTAGGGTCTGTATAACATCTGTCCAGGACCTTCTGGCTTTCATAGTCTCTGGTGAAAAGTCTGGTCTAATTCTGATAGGCCTGCCTTTATATGTTACTTGACCTTTTTTCCTTATTGCTTTTAATATTCTATCTTTATTTAGTGCATTTGTTGTTCTGATTATTACATGTCAGGAGAAATTTATTTTCTGGTCCAGTCTATTTGGAGTTCTGTAGGCTTCTTGTATATTCATGGGCATCTCTTTCTTTATGTTAGGGAATTTTTCTTATATAATTTTATTGGAGATATTTGCTGGCACTTTAAGTTGAAAATCTTCATTCTCATCTACTCCTATTATCCATAGGTTTGGTCTTCTCATTTTATCCTGGATTTACTGGATGTTTTGAGTTATGATCTTTTTGCATTTTGTATTTTCTTTGATTGTTGTGCCGATGTTCTCTATGGAATCTTCTGCACCTGAGATTCTCTCTTCCATCTCTTGTATTCTGTTGCTGATGCTTTGCTTCTATAGTTCCAGATTTCTTTCCAAGGTTTTCTATCTCCAGCGTTGCCTCACTTTGGGTTTTCTTTATAGTGTCTACTTCCTTTTTTAGGTCTTTGATGGTTTTATCAATTCCATCACCTGTTTGGTCGTGTTTTCTTGCAATACTTTAAGGGAATTTTGTGCTTCCTCTTTAGGGTCTTCTACCTGTTTAGCAGTGTTCTCCTGTATGTCTTTAAGTGAGTTATTAAAGTTCTTCTTGATGTCCTCTACCATCTTCATGAGATATGCTTTTAAATCCGGGTCTAGTTTTTTCAGGTGTGTTGACGTGCCCAGGACTGGGTGGGGTGTGAGGGTTATATTCTGGTGATGGTGAGTGGTCTTGGTTTCTGTTAGTAAGATTCTTACATTTGCCTTTTGCAATCTGCTAATCTCTGGAGTTAGTTGTTGTAGTTGTCTCTGGTTAGATCTTGTTCCTCAGGTGTTTATGTTAGCCTCTATCAGCAGACATGGGAGACTAGCTCTCTCCTGAGTTTCAGTGCTCAGAGTACTCTCTGCAGGTAGGCTCTCCTCTTGCAGGGAAGGTGCCCAGATATCTGGTGTTCCAACCTGCTTCCTGGCAGAAGTTGTGATCCACTCACAGAGGTCTTAAGATCCTGTGGAGGGTCCTGTGCATACCTTGCGGGTGTCCGCAGACTCCACGCTTAAGGTACCCCTGTGCTGGTGTGGACCAGAAGGGACTTGTGTCCCTGATCAGGCCGGGTTTTCTGCTTCCCTAACTAATGCAGTCTCAGGTCCTGTGCAATTGGATTGGAGCAGAAGCTGTGTTCCACTCACCGGAGTTCTTAAGATCCCGTGTTGGTTCTTTTGGGTAGCTGGCATGTGTCAGCCAACTCTGAGCCCTAGCTACCCAGGTGCTGGCCGGACTGGAAGGGACTTGTGCCTCTGATCAGGCCGGGTTTTCTGCTTCCCTTACTAATGCAGTCTCAGGTCCTGCGTGATTGGATTGGAGCAGATGTTGTGTTCCACTCACCAGAGGTCTTAAGATCCCGTGGTGGGTGATGTGGGTAGCTGGCGGGTGTCAGCAGACTCTGTGCCCTAGCTACCCAGGTGCTTGCCAGACCAGAAGGGCGAGTATACAAGTTTATGCAAACATAAACTCCAGTAGATCTACTGACTTAGAAAAGTAGACATAAATAAATGTATTATATCATTAATAGCTTATGATAGATGACAAGAAAAGGTACAAAGCATGCTGAGCGTATGATTATTCTATACAAGCAACTGTGAAAGCTCTTGGTACTTTTCTTATGTCTTTGTTAGTTCTTTAGTTTCCATATATTGGAACAAAGTTTTTTCTGTGGCCTCTTGAAATAAGAAAAAGAATTATGCCTGGTTTGTCTAATACCTATTCAGTACAGTGCTATTATCTTGAAATGAAATTGTCGCATTGCAACTTGATTCAGAATGACACAAGTAAAGAAAATAATTATCCCGAAAAATATAGCTTCAAGAAAGACATCTGAGTAAATAAATTTAATGCAAAAGAGGTTGTCTGAGATCTACATTCACAGTTATTAATGAGCTATATTTAATAGATTGTTTGGATTATAAAGCACATTAAAAGAAAGAGATTAAAAGATTGATAACAGAAAATGGCTTACTGTAAAAGGCAAAATGAACATATTTGTCTTTTGTATGAATGTTCAAAATTGATCTAAGAAGTAATTTTCAATAACTGTACCATTACATGGTTCATTGTGTAGCTACATATGGACTACAGTATACTGTGTATTATTCTACAACTTTCTTAAAATGATGGATCCTTAATAATAAACACATATATAAAGTGGCTGCATATGAGTTAGAATTATTTACTTGGGTATTTAAATCCCCAACTATCAACAACAAATATTACAGTCCAGTTTTTAACAGGATAAAATTCTATAGAAAGATCAGCCTTTAACCTAATAACAGATGTATTATATTATGTAATTGTGGTGGTTTGAATATGCTTGGCCCATGGGAAGTTTCACTATTAGGAGGTGAGACCTTCTTAGCAGAAGTTCACCTGTGTAGGTGTGGGTTTTGAAGTTCTACTCAGTGTGGAAGAGTGAGTCTTCTCCTTTTTGCTTTTGGAACAATATGTAGAACTCTCAGCTCTTCCAGCACTATACCTGCCTGAACACTGCCATGTTTCCCACCATTATGATAATGTACTGAATTTCAAAGCCAGTAATTCAGACCCAGTTAAATGCTGTCTTTTGTAAGAGTTGCTTTTGTCATGGTGTTTCTTTTCAGCATTGGAAACCATATCCAAGAAAATAAAATTCACAACTGAAAAAATATTCACCTAAGCATATAAACTAATTTTCCTAAAATCCATTTCCCAAAACTTCTGCCAATGCTACCATAGTTTGATACACATTTGGCTTTGTGTGTGGTCATTATAATTTATGAAAATTTTTCCTTAAAAAGTCACTCCTATTTACAATAGAAGAGAAATTACAATGAGACTATTAAGTATGTACTCAATATTATTATATACTATATTAAAAGTTACAAGCTAGATAGAGCATAAGATGAGCTAAAGAAATGTCAGTTACAAGATTTGTGGGAAGTAATATCTGAGAGAAAGAATATCAACCTTCAGATGTATCAATATTACACTGGTAGAAATGTAGAAAACAAGCTACTTATAATTCTAGGTATAAAGAGAAGGGTTTTTGTATTTCTATAATCAATTATTAAGTATATTTAGTATATAGAATCACCAAAAGGTGAATATAACTGTGATTCAGTGTGGTTGAAAGATAATCATGATTCCTTGCTATCAGTCTTTCTGTTGATATTTGAAAAAAATTATAAAAGAAATGACTGGGATGCTTTGTTAACTCTTGTCTAACTGTCCATTATTTCCATGCTGGTCCTGGGATCTAAGACCTGAAAGAATTGGGCCAACCATATTCTAATGCTGTAGAAAAACTTTAATTCAGTTTCAGTGTACTTTTAAACCCATCATAAATGTAATGATCCAAGGAAAGTTGTGTTTTAGAAATACTTGATCATAAAAACATGTAAATAAAGGTCAGTAGGCACATATGAAATATTAATAAAGCATGCCTTTCAAAGAACCTTCTCAGGACTGATTAGTTTAAAAACAATTGCCTGGCACATAGTATAAATTATATCAGGGAAAGGATAAGAGGAAGGCAGAGAGCCATATCCAGACTCAGAGTACACTGACCAGATTGGGTTATAGCTATGTTCTGACATTCAACAAGAATAAACATATCTTTTCTATAAACATTGACCATAAAATAGGGAAAGAGGCTAACTGCTACAACTGAGTTAAAATGAATTGTGAATGGACCTTGACTTCAATGGATGTTTTCCTTTTCTTCAGTGTTTTCTGCTGGATCAGCCAATGTGAGAATCATTGCTAAATATTTCTCAGGTCTTGCCACATCAGAAACTGCACCAGTGATGAAGACCAACTTCACTCAAGCTAGTGATTCTTCAAAGTGCACTTGACATGAAATGAGTTTTCATAAACTCCACCAACACGTGCGTGTGCGTGCGCATGCACACACACACACACACACACAAATGCGTGTATGTGTGATTACTCATATCCAAATATATGGCGGATGTATACACACACACATACATATATAAATATTCATATATATTTGGATATGAGTAATCAAGCCCACATAGCTAATGATTTAGTTATTTGTGATAAACACAATCTGGAAGAAGCTATTTATTTGTCAATGTGCAAGTTAAATATAAAATAACTAAATCACTAGTCACCAGGGCATGATTATTCTTTTTCCATGTTTTCTGTGGATAGCATTGGGGAAAAGAAGAATGTGGGTCACTGAAATTGGTCAGACATTTAGGAAAGTTGCTCTCAAATTCTTCCAGTTTGAGATATAAAGCTAGATTACCTTTGCACCTACTGACACCTGACATATGTGAGAAACATATGCACTATTTAATGCCTTTCAGTTATTCATCTTAAAACTACACTATCTCTTCTCTTAGGACATAACGCTACTAAAAAAATGCATAGTTATTAGCACTTTGAAGAAATAAGTGATCTCTCATTGGTGTCTAATGTAAATGAACTTCAGTAAATTCACAGAGCACTTTCGACCTTTATATTTTCATAGAACTAGTGCAACTTTATCCATGAAACTCATGTCAATATCAATAGCCAACGGTCCATACAAGCAGAATAAACCCTAAAAGCTTAAAATCTTTAAAAACTCTTCTCCCTGTTTCCAATCTGCACAGCACTTATTTTTACCCCCAAATAATCTAAAAGGAAACCCATGCATTTCCTCTATAAACCTTCCCTAAAATGTTCCCTTAGATGCTAGAATTAGAAGTTCCAAAATAGAAAACAAGAGCAGAGCTTATCACATCACAAACTTTGCATTTGTTCCTCCACAAATGGTTCTTGCACTTTCCATAAGCCAAGAATCTGCAAAGAAGGCCAGTGGGAAAGAAGCAATTATGGACAAAGTTATTCTTAACTCCCAAAATGAGCTGAGCTGAGGCAGAAAATTTAGTTTCCCTTGTGCGAAATCATGACTCCTTTCAGAATTTCAGGAAGTGAGGAAGATTGTTTGTAGGCAACTCTCACTCTGATCACTTATCCAAAGTTCAGATAAATCTGAATTCCTTCATGGATTCTGTTGAAATATACCTTAAAGTAAAGATCTAAGAGAAGACACCTACTCTTAGCCTATAAAGTACACACACACACACACACACACACACACCACACACACACACACGTTTCCACTTACAAATATGAATTGTTCATATTCCTTTATATAATTCTGTACACAAGCAAGATCAATTTGAACTAAAAGAAGGAACTTTTTATTGTAGATTTTTATTTTCTACTGTGAATGTCTTTGTCATTCAGGATATGCTGATCGTGATTCCTCTCACCATACTCCTTTCAGATCAAGCCTCCCTCCCCACCGCTGGAAATTACAGCTGTAAGGGATTATGTTTTAATACAACTTATCAGTTGAAGAACACAGACTCCAAATTTTATTCCTTGACCAACACTAAGTAAATTTTAGCAAAGTAGTAATAACACCATTTTGCATATGAGATTTGTTAGAAATTTGATCATTTATCTCATTCTTCAATTTCTCCTTTACTCAGGATGAATACTTCTGTATATGTCTATTTGCATGTAGGCTGAGGCTCTGGACCAAAGTATTGCAAGTGAAGGTTTGCCTTTAGCTCTCTGCATGGAACCTTTTGTAAATCTCTCAACAATCCACTATAAATTTGGAGATGTTTTGGTGTTAATTTCTTTTCAAGAAATTAAGCAATGATAGTCAATATTTGTTATGTTATTTGTAATAAAAAATGTTTCCATCATCGTACCAAGCACTGCAGCTAATAATAGAATGTACTGAAGGTAGAAACTCTTTCACCATACAATCTACTTGAACACTGTATTGTTTTCCATGAACATTTCACAATAAAGCTTTGAAAAAGATTATGAATAGTAGTTTGAAGTAAAGCTGTATTGTTGAAAGAGAAACATGGTAGAGACATAATTTTCAACAGATAACAGTAAAAGGCAAGATAACAAACTAAGAAGAGTATCTCTTTTCAATATATTATTAAGCATATCAAATTACATAACAAATTTTATGGACGTTCATCCTACGTAGTATGCTGCAACTCCCCCAAAACATACTTATACCTTATTTTTCTAATGAGAGATAGGACTGAGCTCTGCAGAGCATTTGTCTCAAATGGAAATATCCCATTGTGCACTTGACTTTCCTCCAGGAATCAAAATTATGCTGTAGTAGAAAAAGTCATTAATGTTTGGAAAACTAGCTATTGTAGGAAATTAGTATTTCTAGGTGTTAAAAAATCAAATATTAAATCAGACCTCTGCTGCCCACTTTAACTGAACATTACTTTTACTAGATATTGGCATGAATCATGTAAACAGTGGAGTTGAGTAATAAGATAATTGCCTAAATTTATTTATCATTAAATGTGAATGTGTACCACTTTGACGATCTACACATCTGCTTTTGCTTTGCTTAGAATGTGGCACTTTTCCCAGGCTTATATTTGGCCATTGCTCACCTACCCATTTCTGCCATTTAATCACTGCATTTAACACACTGCTTTTATTAGTCAAATTCATTGAATCTGTGTATTTTAATGCTGGATACCTTCAGGTAGGCAGTATGAACAAGTAAAGATTCTCATGGATGTAGCTTTTGTAACATGTATAGGAAACACATGCTGACAGAAATCTTTCTATCTCTGGCTCTTATATCTTTCTATCCCTTTTTCCACAAGGACCACTGTGATTTAAGTACAAGAGTTATGTTGTTGATGAGTCAGTTGTAAATTAGCCTCATAATTCTAGATTTTAATCAGTTGTGGTTTTTCATAATGGTCTCTAATAATTATGTCTGAAAATGTCATAAGAAATTACACAATTAATCACCTACTAGAAATACATATAACTTGTGTAACTCTGTCTATCCATATACATATAGTTTAAAAGATACTATCCAATATAGGCTGAAGATGATCACCCAAAGAGCCATAAGTGGCTCCTAAAGTAACATCAGTATGTGTAGTCCTCTTTTGAGGATTTTTTTTTTTTAGGGCTGTTTAAGAAATTCCCAACATACTATAGTCGATTGCTACTTTTCTCTTCCAAAGTTGAAAGGTTAAGCCTATATTGCTGAAGGCACCATGATGTCTACACCCAAAATCCAACCCCAGATAGACCTGACCTAAAAGCCTCCTCTATGAGAGCTAGATTTCATGGTATGAGATAGTGTCATATAAGCTCCCTAAGAAGGGAAAAGATCTATAGTCCTACCTAGCTATGACTCATATAAACCATAATAATAGCCAGCCTAGCTTCATATCCTTAAATTTACAAGAGCAGGGCACATGCCTTTGTGATATCTAACAACTCTATAAGTGAGTCTCAACCTGTGGGTCATGATCCCTTTTCTGGGAAAATGACCCTTTTGTAGGAGTCACCTAAGACCATTTGAAGACAGGGTTACCTACATTATGATTCATAAAAGTAGCAGCATTATAGTAATGAAATAACAAAAATGATTTTACATCTGGGTCACAACATGAGGAACTGTATTAAAGGGTCAGAGCATTGAGAAGGTTGAGCACCACTGTTCTAACTGGAATCAAGGCCTACTCAACAAGAACAAAATCATTCACAATACTAGAAACCCTGCCAATTCTCCATTAGTAATGAAGTTATGGATCTTGGAGGAGATCCTACAACTATCAAATGATGAAATCAGTATAATTCCCTAAGTAAGTTCTAAATATTTATTTTTATGTTGACAGATTAGTGTAGTTCTCATACTTTATGAAGGAAACTTCCCTAATGGATTTTAATAATAAATAATAACTTTTGACGTAAAGGTAGGAAATGTAATAATAATTACATGATTGTGATTATATATTTATATAAGTTAATAACTAAATATAATAAAATTATGATAAATATGTTATTTATATAATTATAGCAAAGTATTGACATTTAATTCAGAATCAGGAATATGCTTTAAACCAATAAGTATTACTAGATTCCTTGAAATCTTTGTCTCAATTTTGACATCTCATTTCTCCTATACAATTGCTCAGTAAAAATATTGAGGCCTTGGTATATAAATATGCAAGAAAAATAAAAATTTTTTGAATGAGGAAACTAAAATTACTCTTTTCCTTCTTCAAGTTCTGAATTAATAATTTTGCACCAATAATAACCAAAGCAAACCTACATTATTTATGATTTTAATCATTTTACACGATTAAATGAGATTATGTATGAATTTATTAATAAATATGAAAAGGATCCTAATTTTAGCATGCCTTTTACAAATGTCTTCATTCAAAATTAATTAAAATCTTGTGATTGGAAATTACAATTATAATAAGGCACATTAAGTGTTTTCAAAAGCTAGTATTTTACTTTACAAATGATATTGATACTTTAGAGTCTTAACTATAAAAGAGACTCATTTTAGCTTCAGAACTATTACTCATGATTTTCTTCATCTGATAGTTATGAGCCATCTAAAAGCAAATGTCACAATGAAACGGATTCTAATGTGGGGAAAGGACCATACTTGCTACTTACAGACTTCATGTTTCCTTCCTTCCTCCCTTCCTTCCTTCCCACCTTCCTTCCTTTATTTCTTCCTGTTTCTGTTTTGTTTTGTTTTGGTTTGGTTTTAGAGTTTAGCTGAGTTTATGGCTCCAGAAGGAATGCCTGCACCTTGATAAAGGCCTGACAGCTGGTGACTGAGCAGGGCAAGAAGCTGACAGGGGATGTTTCTAATTTAAACCACCAAATTCCAATTCCTGATTCCAGTAGCCCCATGGCCACATCATAATGCAAAATGAACTCAATAGAACTGTAAAAGTCTACATCGTCTTTCACAGTGCCAACATTAATTAAAAGTCCAAAGTCATTTTCTAAATGGAATATTTAAAAACTTTATACTCAAGAGCTAATTTGAGCTTTTAAAAAATATTTCATGCCTTGATTTTGGTTTCTATGCCTTCCCTGAGTTTCATGTCTTGCTTAACTAAGCAGGCATTCAGGACACTGTATGCCCTTCCCTTAAATGATAGCTCTTAAAGAAACATACCTTTGTGTAATAATCTTAGCCTCTCTTCTGGATCTTCTTGGAAGTGGGCATACTTTCTAAGTTGATTCTCTTTTTATCCCATGAAAAATATTTTTAAAATTAAAGTAAAATTTCAAATATGTTTTAAGGACCTAAAGGATAGGAAGAACTAGCAAGAAGAACTGGAGAAAAGGTGGGCAGATATTTACAATATTTTTGTTTTACAGAGAGTCAAATGAAGCTGAAAGAAGAATCAACTTTCTTGACACTGAAGACAATAATTCAAAGATGCTAATTTTTTCTATAATCATTCTATATGGCTCATATAAGTCACATAAAAAAGGTTCTCACAGAGATAAAATAGCTTACATCTTATTCAATATAACCCAGCTCTTTTAGATATTTTGATAGCAATATGTTAATTATATTTGTAATTACTAAATATTTCTATGTTTTAGAAGAAAAAGGAAAACATCTTACACTGAAGACAAAAATTATCAAAATCAGTCTCATGTCAAAATTAATTGCAAAAACCTGAGAGAGAGATGAAGGAACAGTTATCAAAGTTTGAAACGATTTAATATATTCCTTTAGTACTTCCAAAGCTTGTGGTGGTGGTGGTTGTTGTTGTCATTGTTGTTATTTACTATTTGAATTCTCTCTACACTTCCTGAAAAAATTTTAGTAACTATCATTTTATCTATACACAATATATTCTGGATGTACTCAATTCAAGTAATTGGTAAACAAGTCATTTCATTTTGAGGATGGATGCTACAACCACAAACTTTAGGAATTGTATGTTGGTGGGAGATTACAACACTAATATCCACAATTAAGTGTATTTTGAATTAAAAACAACAAACTAATGTTTCAGGGAGTGCTCTTCAATATCTCTTTAAACACTTTTAAGAAACTAGAGTTATTTACTTGTTTCCCTCAAGATGGATTTTCTTGTTTCTCTCAAGTTGGTAATCGTATAAAATCATCAGTCTTCACTTTGCACTCAGTATAATAGATAGACTTAGAGATTTTGGATTCCTCTAGTCTGGTTTACCCTTTGCCTCATAATGGCTGAATCTATTGATTTATACTTCAATAAAATCAGTTAAACTAGTTTTATGTGCTAGATCACTGTTAAAAGTAAATTAAATCCAAGTACAATTTGAAGAGAAAGAATTTGAAAAGGATAAAATCAACTTCAAAGACAGAATGAAAGAGCATATAAAAGAAATTGCAGGAACTTTTCTAAGAAGCCTTAAGAAATAACTTTGCAAGGGAAAAAAAATCCTTAAACAAGGCCTATTTAAATATTATCTTCACAGCAATTTGTTCCTAAGACCATAACTTCACCAAAACTCAGACATGATTTCAGGAAGAATTTGACTTTAAAACTGCATTCTATTTAAATAAAAACACTTTAGATTTTTAAGTAAAAATATTTTACTTTGTAGCTCCACTTTGTAGATTTAAATTTATATTTGAACCCTGACCTTGAATCTATCTTCTTCATTCCCCTTTCTTTTCTGAACATTCAGGGACTATATCTCTGGGTTAAAATGGTGTCCCACATCTGGTCCACCATGGGGGCTGTGAGAAGCCACAGAACTCTGATCCAGGGGTGGGAGAGGTGTAGTCTGAGTTCCTCCAGGAACTGTCAGGAGTCAGCTCAGGGGTCCTTGCCTGCAGGGAGGCCAGGAATGGCAGGTTCTCATTCTTGGCCTGCCACTGAAGAGCTGAGAAAGGGCCTCGGGCAGGCTGTAGCCTGGGGCCAAGGGGAAAAGAGGGAGCGGAGAGTCTTTGGCTTGCTTTGGTGGGCAGTTTGGTTTGGCTTGGTGGAAGCAGTGGCTGAGAATGCAGAGAGGCCTCCTGCATGAGATTAGAAGCTGCTCTTTAGAGGAAGATCTTCTCCATTGTTCCCCACAGTGGGTTCCAATAGTCCATGGTTTTAAGGCATTTATTGTCATGGTGGAGAGCTGTGATGAGTGAAACCTTACCCTAATTTCTCAGGGTGGGCCTGCGGTTCAATACCTTTTGCAGGGAGGACTGTCTGGGAAGGGGAGCTAAGAGGCAGAGAAAGGCAGAGAATGGGGAAAAATAGAGAAGTAAATGTCAGCCATGGCCACATGGAGAGAGGGGAGAAGGGAATGTGGAGTAAGAGGGTAAGAGAGGGAGGAGGGGGCAAGCAGTCCCTTTTATAGTGGGCCAGGCCTACATGGCTGTTGCCAGGTAACTGTGTGTTAGGAGCATACCTGGCTGTTGCCAAGTAACTCTGGGGGTGGAGTCCAAGCAGAATACCAGGAACTTGGTACATTGCCCTACATGACTGATGGTCACAGAATTATGGAGCTGAGGCCTCTGGTCAGGAGCCTGGTGTCTGTGGGAGTGGCAAACACCTTTTGTTTCTTGCAGGAACACCAGCTCTGTCTGGGGGGGTGGGGGGGGGTGCGAGGTTTAAACCTATCTCAACCAGAAAACAGTCTGACTTTCAAGGTCCCATGATATCCGGTAAGGTGAAAGTAAGGATAGACTCCATACTAAAGCTCCTTAAGTGAGACTGTGGTACTTAAAAATTATGAGCATCAAGGCAAGTAGAAATAAGCCACTGGGCTGGAGAAATGGCTCAGCGGTTAAGAGCACTGACTGCTCTTCCGAAGGTCCTGATTTCAATTCCCGGCAACCACATGATGGCTCACAACCATCCGTAATGAGATCTGGCGCCCTCTTCTGGAATGTCTGAAGACAGCTAAAGTGTACTTACATATAATAAATAAATTAAAAAAAAAAAAAAGAAAGAAATTAGCTACTATGGAGGGTTGGTATCCTTGGTGTTGAGAACTGAGGTAAAGTGTGTATTTCTATGCAAAGATGTGCATTTATTATGTGGAATCCCTAATGTTTTAATTTTTAACAACTTTTAATATTAACTTTGTTGAACTAGATCACATTTTTTTCTGTTTTCTCAATGTTTTAGAAAGATAAGTTATTCTTCATTAATGTCAATATAAATTTATTTTCAAAAATTACAGCCAACTCCAGGAACACATCAAAGATATCATCCTTGAAGATCAAGTAGGTTTTATCCCAGGGTTTCAGGGATGCTTGAATATATGAAAATGCATCAATGTAAACCACCATAGAAACAAACTGAAAGAAAAAAATCACATGAGTATGTCATTAGACAATGAAAAAGCCTTTGATAAAGTCCAACACACCTTCATGTTATTAGAGAAGTCAGGGATACAGTACATATACCTAGACATAACCAAGGCAATATGCAGCAAGGAAATAGGCAATATCAAACTAAATAGAGAGAAACTAAAGCATTTCCACTAAAATCAAGGACAAGACAAAGTTGCCAACTCTCTCCCTATATGTTCAATATAGTACTTGAAGTTCCAGCCAGAGCAGTAAGACAACTAAATGAGATCAAAGAGATGCAAAATAGAAAGGAAGAAGTTAAAATATCACTGTTGGTGGATGATATGATAGTATACATAAAAAACCCAAAAATTATAAGCAGAAAATTCTTACAGCTGATAAACACCTTCAGCAATGTGGCTGGATACAAAGCTAAGTCAAAGAAATCAGTAGCCCTCCTTTATACAAATGATAAATGGGCCAATAAATAAATTAGAGAGATAACACTCTTTACAATAGCCACAAATAATATAAAATATCTTGTTGTAACTCAAACCAAGCAAATGAAAAATTTGATTCACAAGAACTTCAAGTGTCTAAAGAAAGATTTTAAAAGGTATCAGAAGATGGAAAATCCCCCATCCTCATGAAGAGGTAAGAGTAAAATAGTGAGAATGGCCATCTTACCAAAAGCAATCTACAGATTCAATGCAATCCCCAGCAAAACTCCAACATGTTTTTATTATAGACCTTGAAAGAGCAATTATCACCTTCATATGGAAAAACAAAAAAACCAGGAGACCCAAAACAATCCTGAAAAATAAAAAATTTCAGGAGGAATCAACATCCCTGACTGAAAGCTGTACTAAAGAGCGACAGTGATAACAATGCATGTTATTAGTACAGAAACAGGCATGTTGATCAATGGAATCAAATTGAAGACACAGCAATAAACCCACACACATATAGTCACTAGATCTTTGACAAAGAATCCAGACCCATACAAAAGAAAAATGAAAACAACTTCATCAAATGATGGTTGACTAATTGGATGTCTGAATATAGAAGAGTGAAAATAGATCCATTCTTATCACTCTGCATGAAACTCAAATCCAAGTGGATCAAGGACATCAACAAAAAACTGAGTACAATAAATATTACAGAAGAGAAGGTGGGAAATACCCTTGAACACAATGGTACAGGACACAATTTCCTGAACAGAACACCAATGGCTCAGGCTCTATGACCAACAATTGATAAATGGGAGTTCATGAAACTGCAAATCTTATATAAGGCAAAGGATATCATCAATCAGACAAATTATCAGCATACAGATTGAAAATGAATCTTCATCAATCCTGTATATGACAGAGGGCTAATATCCAAAATGTACAGTGAACTCAAGAAAATAGACACCAACAACCAAAACAACCCAATTACAAATAGGTTCAGAACTAAACAGAGAATTCTCAATAGAGGAATCCACAATGGCCAAGAATCACTTAAATGTTCTAAGTCAATACTAATCAGAGAAATGCAAACCAAAACATCTCTGAGATTCCATCTTACACTCATCAGAATTGCTGAAATCAAAAACTCAAGAGATAGCACATGCTGGTGAGATTGTGGAGCAGGGGGAACCCTTCTTCATTGCTCATGGGAATCAAACTTATACAACCACTTTGGAAATCAATTTGGTGCTTTCTCAGAAAACTGGGAATAGTTCCACCTCAAGATCCAACTATATGACCCCTGGGCATATTCCAAAAATAAATAAATAAAATAAAAGCGCTTTAACATTACACAAAGATACTGCAACTTTATAAATAATAGCTGGAAACTGGATCCAACTCTCAAGTGAAGAATGGACAAATAAAATGTTGCACATCAAACAATAAATTACTATTCCGCTTTTAAAAACAAAAACATATTTTTTTTCAGGCAAATGGATGGAACTTGAGAATATTTTCCTGAGTGATGTGACACAGTCCCAAAAGAAAATTCATGGTATGCACTCACTTATAAGTAGATGTTAGTCACAAAACTCAGGTACCATGTTATACTCCCCAGACCAAAAGAAGCTAAACAATAAAGCAGACCCAAGTGAGGAAGCTCAAATCTCATTTAGAAAGGGGCAATTATATAGTCATAACAAGCAGATGGAGCTAGGGAACTGAGGGAACTGGGAAAGGGAATGAAGGGTTCAGGATTAGCTATAGGAAAGGACAGGAAAGATGGCTAGATTGCCATGAAAATTAATGGAAATATGTAACAGATGGGGATGTGGAGGTAGAGAGTATCTCCAGGAAGAGGCAGAGATCTGGGATAAGGGAGATACGGAAGAATCAATGGGTATAACCTTAGCTGTGATTCTCTACATTGGGGATATGTAACCTGAACTTTCTACCTCCTATAGCAAGGCAGGAACTGAGGGAATGTTCAACCAATACTGGCCCACCCCTGCATAAGTACCAATCCCTAGAAGTATTAATGATACTCTGTTATTCTTGTATAGCAACTTGTCTTCTGAGTGGCTCCACCGAGCAGCTGACTCAGAAAAATATAGATACCTACAGCCAAATAGTGGTTACAGCTTTGGGATCATTATGGAAGAATAGGAGGAAGAATTACAGCATCAAAGAGGATAGGAATTTCGCAGGAAGACTAGCAGAGTCAATTGACCTCAACCCTTGGTGCTCTCAGAATCTGAACCACCAACCAAGGAACATATATAGCTGGATCTAGGCCTCTCTACACACATATAGCACATGTGCAGCTTGATCTTCATGTGGGTCCTGAACAACTGTAATGGGGGCTATCTGAAAAGCTGTTGCCTGAATGTGGGATGTTATTCTAGCTAGGTTGCCTTGTATGGCCTCAGTGAGAGATGAAGCATATAACCTTGCAAAGACTTGAAATTCCAAAGTTGGACAATAGCCAGGGAAGTCCCAGTCTTTCAGAGGAGAAGTGGAGGGGAGATAGAGAAAGGATTGTGTGAGGGAGTGCCTGAGAAGGTGGCAGTGAGCTGGATGTAAAATGAATAAGTAAAAAAAAAAATTAAATTTAATTAAAATATTACATACAGGAACACATTTGTGTAAATTGCTATCAAATATATCTGCTTTGTCTTATTATGTTATTTCATTTCTTGAGACACTTTCCTAGGATCTCATAAGCTCCCTATATTCCAATGTAGTTACAACCTGGTGATTCTTCTGACATGCCCTGATCCTTGCTCCTATAGTCATGTGCTGTGAATCTACATACTTAATGTGTTCCTTTTAACACTGTTTTTTTTTTTTTGTTTTCTCTTACATGTAAAATTTAACATCTTTTAAAGGGACTTAACTTGGTTCTGCTTTTCAAAATCCCATGTGAAGTCTAGATTAGCAGCAGCTCCATCGTGTCTCCATTTTCAGTTCTCCTTGGTTTCCAAACTTTTCCTTGACTATGTTACAGAAGCAGAGGCTTGGCTCCTCATAATCTTAGTATTTTTAAATCAGGTTCAGAAGCAATTTTTAAACATGGGACAATGGTGGTCTTTTAATTAAAGAACAAGAGTTGCTTTGTTTACCATTCATCGGAAAAGCAGTAGCTATCCAGTTAAGTCCATATGCATCAATCTAATTCTCAAAGACAGCTTAGATGGCTGGAGGATGGTTGGCATCTGCTGTATATTCCTGGGCTATGGTTTCAAAAATGTATTTGTTGCCTTTAATGCCACTTATTTTCCCAGATTTCACAAAACGTTACCAGACAACCTTCTTATATTGTTATTACTATAAATAAAACTTTAAAACCAACCATTAATGGTTGTAATGGGGGTTTAAAAATATGTCTTGTTCCTGTATGGAATTTGTGGGTGACAAGAGAGAATCCCAGTGGGCCAAGAGAATAAATCAAAATATGCAGCTTCTGGGGGTAGGAGGTGAGGACATGGGAGACTCCCAGTGGGATTAACATTAGTTGAAATACTCAATAGTGGGAAGAGGGAACCTAAAGAGACATTTACACAATATAGTGAGTGAGATTATAAGTCAAGATGATAAAATTGTGTCTGAAAGGATGACAGGAGCCTGAAATATGTTTGGTGTTACTGCCAATGCTATTTGTCTATTCAGAAATTTTCATTAAAAAGAAATATCAGACATCTCTAATTTTTGGAACAAAGAAAGTTTTTAAAAGTAACTTGTGGAGATCACCATGACACCTAAGATTTTATGCTCTTAAGCAATTATTCCTATGAAAGGAAATTGCAGTTTCTAAAGTCAGAGTACATAAGATCCCAGATTATTTTATTAAAGCTAAGACTGGAATAGCAGCCACTATAGCCTACACTTAGGTTTTTAAAAAGGTCATTTCTTCATTCCACAGATATACTTGAACCCACTTTGTTAACTCCAACCCAGTTTCTACTCTCAGGCTCTCTGTTCTTTTGTACAACTTAAAGGATGTATCAAGTTCCTCATTTATTGTTTCAATCCCACAAGTACTTGGAAACTCACAATCCCAAAACACCCTCTGTGTATTTGGAACTCAGGTTCTCACTAACAGAATCACTCTTTCTAAAGTGTTTGTTTGTTTGCCTCCTCTGACAATCCTTTTTTTTTTTTTTAAATAGAAATATGTTTGTAATGTACCATTATCTACAGTAGAAGTGAGTAGAGAGGAGGCTGTAGCTCCTAGCACATATTAGAAATGCAGAGTGTTATTAAAGTAGATATACTTGTTAGAGTAAAAAGGTACTAACATACTAACACAATTTTAAAACATTCCTTATCATGTTACTAAGTCCAAAATCAATGTATAGGAACAAACTTGGAATGAAGTGATTCCAGGAATGTTTAGCAGCAATAGCCTGAGCAACTCAGAGAGCTACTATTGACAATGAAGTTCCAACACCTCAGTATGGTTGTTTTTCAGATCCAAATAATTCTGAAGTTGTACAATGTGTTAATGATTCTAAAGTTAAAGGCCAAATGAAGTTTTAGGCTGTAGAGGTAATTTGAGTAAGAATTACAGAAAATGTAGATGGTTACAAGTAGCTGATTGACATATTTGAAGAGAAAAATCTCCATAGAAACTCCAGAGATTAACCAAAGAAATGATTCACAAAGGCTGGGATTCTAATGTCAAACCCATATGGAATAGGCCCTCAGTCTCACTGAAAATCAAAGGTAGCCATTACAATGACCAAGATAAGGTTTTCTTTTCAACCAGTCAAACATTTAACAATTAAAAATAATTAGTATCACCACATGAATGTATGACATACTGTTTCATGTCCTATAGGGTGAAAGTAACTGGGCAAAGGGTTCATAGAGTCCAAGATATTATTCTTAATGACCTAATCATTCCAGTATATGTTTTTGCCTTGATATCATACTGAAACCTGTTAGAAACATAAAGGTAAAGAAATTTATCATGATAAGAGGAAATATATGTTACAAAAGTATACCATGTTAAAAGGAAGTATATCTCCACAAGGCTAGATATGTCCAATGCTCTTCTTTGTTTTTTTCCATTCCCCAAGTGTAAGCTGAGAATAGAATTTGTGTGTGTTTACCAGGGAGAGCAGAGCCCCAAAGCTTTCCGTTTGTTTCTGTTGCTGCTTCTGTTACTTTAGTTACTTCTAATATAATGTTATTTGATTTAAAAAAAAAAAAGACTTCTTATTGTCCAGTGATACAGCTCAGCAGGTAAAAGTGCTGGCTGACCTAAGTACAATATTGAGGAGCAACATCTCCAGCAAATTGTCCTCTGATCTCCACAGATGCAACATGACACACGTGAAGCCCCTCCCTCAAAGTTATGCGATGGAAAAATTAATGGGTTATTTTAATGCAAACAGATGCACTCCCATGCATTTTTTGATCATTTAAATCAATATTATAAATCAAGGAAACCAGTATATAAAGATATAAAAACACAAATGATTCATTTGTATCCATGAAGAGCCAAGTTAAAATTTTGCATCTTTCTTTTATGTTTTTGCTTTCTATTGTCTCACATAGAGACTTGTCTGGTACCCATGGTAAGCTGGCCTCAGGACCCCTGATGATACCAGATGTCTTAAATGCTCATACCCTTATGCAAGTGGTGTTTACATG
Source organism: Mus caroli (assembly GCF_978045245.1). Taxonomy (NCBI): domain Eukaryota; kingdom Metazoa; phylum Chordata; class Mammalia; order Rodentia; family Muridae; genus Mus; species Mus caroli. Next base: position 70,795,826 of record NW_028227265.1, read on the forward strand.
TAGCTTATTAAGCACAACCGTTTGTGCATTTCAAATCTTCTGGCAATGACTTATATGCATGCAATGTAAATAGTAGTGGTAATGTATTGAGAATAACCATGACAAAAGCGAGCATATTCAATGTGGATAAAAGAATTTCTAATGTTTCTCATTGGAGTTTAATTTCATGAACATATATAAATCACACAACTAAATCATAGAGATAGGTAGGGCCAATTATAAACTGTAAATTTGTCTTTAAAAGCTGCTACTATATAATAAGCATTTCCTACACAATTATAAATTCTTTCAAAACTCATATTCAGTGAGAGTATACATATCACATCACATGTTTTATTTCTAGCATGGTGGAGAACTTTTTTGTGTTTTCTAGCATATGTTTCCTATGACAACTTATGACTTAATCTTTTAGGATGTTCCTGCCCTAGGTCTTTTTTATGCAAGAGAAACATTGGGAAGGATTGCTTCATACTGTGGTTCTTCAAGACTACAGGGTCTTTTAAAAACCTCACAACTTTTATCATGCCTTCATACTATATGGTTTCAATCACACCCCTCTCTATTGCAGCCATAGATGCTCACTCATTATTCTCCTGAGTTGATAGTATTCATTTTGATATTTGATCTTATCCTTTGAACATTTCTCCAATCATAATCTTGTCATATTTCCATAAATTCTTTAAGTTTCTGGATTTCCTGAACATTTTTTTCCTCACTGAACCTTACTAACTAATTCCTTCTGGATTATCCTTGGGGTAGTCAGGTTACCTCTCTGTGTTTGTTGCTATAACCTTTTAAGCACAGTTTCAAATCGCATCTATTTTGGTATCCAAATTTTAAAAAAAAAATGTCCTGCAAAAATTATTTATCTCATCCCCTATAATCTCATTTTACCTTCTGTCCTTAAATTTATTTTGTGTAATTGGTTTATCATTACTCCTTTGCATTAAAAATTAATGACATGGCTTCTCTTCTTATTTTTAGCATTAGATGAGAATCACTTCACCTTGGCCAAGACCAGCTTTTTACCTGTTCTATACCCCTATGGTACTTCTTGATATCACTGGAGAGAAAAATAGAAAAAAAAAAAAAAACAAAAAAAAAAAAACCAAAACCCTGTGATCGGGTTCAGAAATGCTCACTTTTATTGCTTCCCATGGTGAGACTGCCATTTCATATTTCTATTTCTCCCAACTTTTCAGTTTCTTAGGTAATCTTTTCACACTTTACTTTCCAGGAATACTTAACACCTTACAGGTCCAGCTGGACCAGTTTCTGACACTACTAAAAAAAGAAATACATTTAAGAAAAAGAAAGAAAGAAAGAAAGAAAGAAAGAAAGAAAGAAAGAAAGAAAGAAAGAAAGAAAGAAAGAAACTTCTAGTACATATGAACTCACCCACTTCCTCTTATGAGGACCTGTCCTGCCCCTGTCTATTTACTGTTTGGCAGGGTTCTCTGAAAAATTTCATAGGTAGATATGGCCTTCCAATTAATTTGTGACCTATATGCTATCCATGCCCGTGTCCTCAGTCTGCTGCTTAGGTATATATACATTCTCATTTCTCTTGTCTGACTTTATGAAAATACAGTAGAATAGTTCCATTTGATTTTTTTTTCAGTAATCTTGTGACTAAATGTGCCTTCATTATACATTTTAGTCTATCCTCAGCTCTTTAACTCCTTAATGTACTCAAAAGAAGCTTGAGTTTGCTTCCCAATAGTTTGTATAAACTTGATCAAAGAACATTTTGTTCATATTCACCCTTCCTTTACTTAAACTCTTACTATATAATATACTATCTAGCTGTGTTATGAATATATTATATACTTAGTAGTATAATTATATATAAAACAATTAGAAAATGAACAGAAAATGCAAACACAAAATCCAATTACTTTTCTCCTATGTGCTTGTGTATAGGGCTTACCACTTGGTCTTGGTCATCCTTCTAAGGAACTAGTTGACGTAACCTGACTCTCATCAACCTTGGACTGCCATTGAAGGTGGGGTCTTATGAATCCGTGATGAATTGTTGACTCTTGTGGCATTGTGCAAGGATTTTCTAGGCAACCTTAGATGTTGAGAGTTTTCTGTTAGCACAGTTCTTACATGGCCAGAACAAACTATTTTAAGCAGGCCTCTTCACCCTGTCCCATACAGTATTTCTTACCATTTTCCAGGAAGTACCCTGAGCCTCATGTAGAGTAATTATGTTATATATGTCTGATTTGGGGATAGGAATGGTACAGTCACTTATTCTTTGTCCAATGAGCAATTGTGTTTTGTTTTAGGATTTTTAAATAGATCTCATCTGACCCAAAAGGAAACAACTTTTATTAGGAACAAGGGCTAATAATAGCTATGGTTATGATGTAAGTAGTTAGAAGACAGCTGATAGAAAATCTTTTTTAATGAAGTCGTACTAATAGGTTTTACTCTATGGTATATGAGCTCTCCCGCAAGAATTCTTGCTCAGGTTACATTACTCTTTTGAGTCTCTTCCTACTGAGTCCATTCTGGCAACTCTCAATTTTCCCAAAAATATTAGTGCTATTGAGATTCACCTTTGGAAATATTTTGCCAGACTGGTCACTATTGTTGTTCACAGGATTTATAGCAATATAGTGCTATTAATAACTTTGTCCCCAATCAGCCTTCAAAACACTGTCCAGTACTGTAAGAATGAGGCACTAAAGGGGAGTCTTCCTAGCCCCCCTCCCACTGAGCTTGGTTTCTCTAACTCTTTAAACACTTTAAACTAAAATGTGTCTGGGTGCTTTCAGCAACAATATCTTACACATAGGTTGTGAAACCATGTGTCATCAGGTAAGAACCATGACAATAAAATGTATTCTTTGTGACGGGGGTTCTATTTGCAAAGGGTGATATCCCACATATAAGTTGCTCTCTCTCTCTCTCTCTCTCTCTCTCTCTCTCTCTCTCTCTCTCTCTCTCTCTCTCTCTTTCAACTTTCAATTTCTGGGAAGTACAAAAGGTCAGCATCAATACAATAGACTCTATTATAATTTTAATTTATTATTTACTTTTTTAATTTCTTAAATTTATTTAAAAATATATTACATATCAAATTTAACAACACTCAATATCTAAAAATCTCAGTGAACTTCTGTGTTGTCTATAAGGCTATTCATTTACATTGGCTTTTATACATTCACTGTTTACTATATTTTTATGGAATTCTCCAACACATAATAAAACTTTATGACAAAGTTATAACTAGAAAAACAATTAACTCTATATCTTCTTTCATAAATCCCATGCATTACCTGTCATCACTCTTTCCTTTTCCCCTAATATTTAGTTTTTCTTGTATTGTTTTCCACATACCTGATTGTATTCACACAAGTGTGTGTGTGTGTGTGTGTGTGTGTGTAAGAGAGATAGATAGATAGATAGATAGATAGAGAGAGAGAGAGAGAGAGAGAGAGAGAGAGAGAGAGAGATTGTGTATGTACATACATATATGGGGAGGACTTATATCTCTATCTATCTATCTATCTATCTATCTATCTATCTATCTATCTATCTTAGTTTTGTTACTCTAGGGAACATTTACTAACTTAACAGGGAAATCTATTGTGAGATTATATAGTGTAGATATTATAGGTAGCCTACACCTATGAAATCTCAACAAATGGACTGCTTAAACAAGACTAAACAAGTAATATAACAATTGATGTGGCACTGTCTATGGGAGTAGTCTCTTAGAGCCCTATCCCTAGATGAAGTGTTACAAGCAATTAAATACCACTGGGAGGGGAGAAATTGTCTTCTTCAGAGGTCTGGTCCAAGATGGTTGTCCATATGAAGTAGTGAACCCTAAAACATATACATATAAAGATACGGAACAGAATTAACAGGTTTCATTACTATGTCCTTCTACATAAATGGACACAAAAAGAATAATTTTAAAAGGGGACAAAAATTTGTAGGACATTGAATAAAAGAAAAGGGTTGAAGTTTTGGGGTGATATTATGTAATTTTGTTTTAATTAAATAATTCAGCAAGTAATCTAATGATTTTGATCAATAAACAGACAACTTATTGACTATTAGAAAAAATATTGTTTGAAAAATTCAATTTATTTTTCAAAGAAGCTAATATTCTGTGAAATTAATAATTTGGATATGAAAGTATATACAAAATATAAAATTTTATTTGATATGGCTTATTTCAACACAAAATAGACCAACGTTGCTTTCAATAAGTAAAACATAAACTTATCTAGTCATAGAAGAACTAAAAAACATCAAATTTAGGCACAATTAGAAGAAGCTAGGTAAATGAAAATAAAGAGGTCTAATACAGAGTGAAGATATGTGAGGATGAGAAAGTTGTTCTTGTCTAATAAACAAATAAATGAAAGAATAAGCTATTTCTTTTTTTTTCAAATGTAAAATTTATTCATGTAAATCATTTAACCAGTGAAAATAACACTGTGAATAAATCATATTTTTACCAATTATCCTATTGACATCAAGATGTTCATATGTATGGAAAATTCTATACTGTCTCAAATATATTGATGAATACTATAATTAATTTACCAAATGACTATTAATGTATCAGCATCTAGTATTACAAATATTTAGAATTTTGCTTAATCCTGATAGTTAATAAGACTCTCTCAAAGAAAAATAATTTAATTCATATGATATAAAATTTGTTGATTTAAACATTAAGTTTATGGACTTCAGGTATAAAGCAAATAAAAAATAAAATTAAATATCACTCCCATATACTTAGTTAACAATTCTATACTCATTTAATTGGTTATATAAGAGGACAGGGAATAGAAACTTAAGGAGATAGCAGTTCTCTCCATAAAGAAGCAAACAATGATGTGAGAACCATTACTGATATCAGCTATTAAATCCCCCCGGGTACACACAGTGCATCATGGCACTTAAGTCTCTATTCATTTCTTAGTTTCTGGGGACTCACTTCAAAGGCAAGCCTGGAAACACATAGATTTGACCAACAATTCTCAATAAAACACAGGCGCTTCACGAAATGCTTTCTTGCACCAGCCAGCTTTACAAAGAAAGTTGACTCTTAAGCTAAAGAATGTAAGGACTACATACACAGTGCAGCTGGCATTCCTGGAAAATAAAACTTCACCCAAGAAAACGAGCCCAGAATGTCGGATGCTACTTCGTGTTCAGCAAACTTTGCTTCAATGCCATTTACCATGCCTCTTCTCATGTAGAAAATAAGTATGTTTGCATCACTTTCATTATGCTAAGGTTTTTATGTATTTTAAATACATAAATCACTAGAAAGAGAACATCATCTTGTCTCTTTGTACGTGTATTTGTCTGAGTGTATGCATGTGTGTGTGTGTGTGTGTGTGTGTGTGTGTGTGTGTGTGTGAGTGTTTCTAAGTTTCACATGTGATGCAATTTCTTATAGGTAAAAATATTATGAAGGGATCGATCTTAATTTCAAAGGATATCATGTAATTACAAGAATCCTTAATATCAGATTTTAAATCTTAGTATCATATATTGATTAAATATAAGTATGATATATGAATTTATATCATATATAAATTTATATCTATATCTATCATCTACCTATCATTTATCTATCTATATTTATATAGAGAGAGACCCAGTGAAAGTGGGCAGAAATAAATATCTATATCCTTTTTAGACAAGCATTTCCATTTCTTTTCTAATAATAGAGTCTAGAAACAATGAATTTCAGGAAAATGATAGCAAACACTTTTGAAATAACATAGCTATGAAGCAATACGATGTTCACCAGTGCGTTGTGTTTGACAAAATGTTTTCCCCAATGTTCTGCCACATTCACTTGCCTTGCAAGAGGATATTTCAGACATCTCAGACAATTGTTTCATATTTGTGTTTCTCATGCTTTTCACCATGCATGGGTTGCAGTGCCCCTGGAATAAATAAGCTCTCTAATAGGATTTGCTGTCTAAATTCATTGCTTTTACATTTGGGAGGGGGGAAACTTTAAAGCTCCATGTCATTTACCAAACAAAAAAGTATTTAAAATGACCTTTGACTACACATAGTAGCATTTAGATTTTTATATTACTATTATAATGAACTCTAATTTCAGATGTGTTATAAGACCTTGACCTTTTTGGATATTACTAGAATATTGCTTTCTGAAAAAGAAAAAAAAATAGCTGTTTTAAGATTGTAAGAGACTATCAAATATAAGATGTCAATTGGTAACTCATTTGCTATTCAATTGGGAGTAAAATTTTGACTGGAATCTTTACTGATCTAATAGAAAGTCAACAGATAGAACTACATCAAATAGCTTCTCCTGGTTTTACATAGCAAAGAAAAGTGCAAATACAGGGTATCTACCAATGGATGCTTAATAATCAGAGTGCAGCCCTCTACACAGGCCATGCAAGGTTTTATTTAAAAGTGTGTATTTGCTTAAACCCACTCACATAATATTAATATTACCATTTTATAGCTGTAGAAATCTAATACCATGTTCACTTAGAAGAGAGAAGAGAGATAGAGAGAAGAGAGAAGAGAGAAAGAGAGAAGAGAGAAGAGAGAAGAGAGAAGAGAGAAGAGAGAAGAGAGAAGAGAGAAGAGAGAAGAGAGAAGAAAGAAGAGAGAAGAGAGAAGAAAGAAGAGAGAGGAAAGCTGGTTTCTTCTAAGGAGACCTGCAGTTGAATAGTAAGTTCTGAAAAGTGACTCGTTTCATGGTGGTAGAATCTTCACAAGGCAGTGTGTCCACGGTTGACAAAGAAGTGGTATATGTTGCTATTCTAGCTGCATTTGTATCAAAAGATGGCCTAGTTGGCCATCACTGGAAAGAGAGGCCCATTGGACTTGCAAACTTTATATGCCCCAGTACAGGGGAATGCCAGGGCCAAAAGAGTGGGAATGGGTGGGTAGGGAAGTGGGGGGGGGGGGTATGGGGGACTTTTGGGATAGCATTGGAAATGTAAATGAGGAAAATACCTAAAAAAAATAAATCCCCTTATATAAATTACATATTCCCTACTTATATACTCAAGACCATGGCATGTAAGTCTAAGACAAAATAATACATTTTCTCTTCAAGTTTATCCTCACCAAAAAGGAAGAGACACGTGAGCAAGACAGTAAAATTATATATTATCATCTGTCCTTTAAAATTTTGCAGTCTAGGCATAGGGATTTTGAAAAACTACAAATAGGTAGGAGGCTTAAATCACATCCATTTTCTTTCTATGGGGAAAGAAATATCAAGAATTGAGTCAATTCTTTCCTCTTGCCCCCAATTTATCACTAAGCTTTCAATTCACATTTTTATTTCCCTCCATACTCCATACTACAAATCTAAAATAAACACTGCTTTTCTGTGACAGTGTCTTTCTTCATCATTGTCCAATGGTTTTTGTTATTTAATGATTACATCTTATTTCAGTTTCCATCATGAATTTCTGATTGACCTGCTAAGTCATATAGTATTGTGACTCATATACATCTTTATGAATAAAGGTAGATAGAATATCTACCCTTATATATCCAAGAAACCTTTAGTGTCCCTTTAGTGTTAATATACATCAATTTTGCATCGTCTCTTTGCATACAATTTAAATAATGTGCTACTGAGCTTTGTCTCAGCTAATGCTCCATTTCTTCTGACCAGGTATGTGGTTTCTACTAAAGTATGAGGTTCAGTGAAAAGTTTTGAAATCGTAGACAATGAAGAGGGACTCAGTTTTTCTCAGAAACGTATCAGAATAATTATAGCAGTGACACAATTGAAACATATTCTAGTTTCTGATGAATATGCCTTACTGCTAACATATATGTGAAGCTAAGAATAGATTGATTTAACCAATTTACCTGCAAAAAATAAAAGTTATAGAATCAAGACACTCTGTGGTAACATATTTCATAAACTCCCTTTTGCATCTGGTGAAGTCTCCTTTATAATCTGACATATAGGAAAAGACATGGTTGCTAGACTTGGGAAGTCTTATTTTAGGTCTTTTTGGTGAGAATTGGGAGCCATGAATGAGAGATGTCCTAAGAATACAAACTGCTTATTGAATGAGATAAGTGGTCTAGTGTGCTAGTTACCTATTTGTTTGGTTGGTTTGGCTTGTGTTTATTTCCTTGTTTGTTATTTGTCAACTACCAGTTTCTGTTACCTGGGAAGAGAAATTACTCAGTTGAGGAAAACCAGTCATCACTCCGCCTACAGGCAATTCTCTGTGGCATTTCTTTTAATGATTGAAGTAGAAAATCCAGCCCACACTAGCTGGTACCACCCCTGAGCAGGTGGCCCTGCATGGTTGAGTAAACAGCGATGATCAAGCAAATGAGTAAGTAAAACTTATCAGTGATCTCTGATTCAGTTTGAGCCTCCAGATTTCTGCTTGAGCACCAACCCCGACTTCCTGATACAGAGGAATGTAATACATAAGATGTAAGAAGTCTTTCCTCCCTACCTGCTTTACTTCAGTATTTTATCACAGCAAATACAAGTAAACTAAGATTTGGCTACAGGAGAACAGTTTTCTTTTACAACCTGTTTAAAGATCAGACCTAAGTTGTACCTCAGTACAACTTCTGGTGGCCTCTTTACCCAAAACTGACTGCGTAGCCATAGAGACTGGATTAGGTGGCTTAATTCTAGTTCACACTGTTGATTGACCTTATGCAATAAAACTAAATTTTCTAATCAGTTTCGTGGGGTTCTCAAAAGTGAATATATTGAATGAACTCTACATATTATTCTTGTTTTAAAGTTTAAGAAGTGTCTGTAGATAATCAGCTATGGAAGCCTGCAAAGTGGAATCTTGAACAAAAACCTGACCAAATTGATTCAGTAACCAAGAGAATATGTTTTCTCCCTCCCTTCACTTGGAAGGGAATTTTAGAGACTTTCCTAGAATGAGTATCGACACTGCTATTTGAATTCCTTCTACTATACTCCTGGCAGCAGATCAACCACTGAGTAAATTCCCAAATGAAATTTAAAAGGAATCTCGAGAAACCAGTTGAAATATGAGCTCCCTATAAATTCAGTAGAGAACAATGTTCGTATGGTGTTTCCCATACTATTGAAACACGATCATCTTTATATTTATTAATAATGCATAGAAATCTATAAACCATACAATGTTTTGCACAGAGTAATTTTATTGCTTCCAGGCTACATACATCATATTATTTATAAGAGATATGCTCTGGGATGTATGGTAGAAAATTTTTTGCTACTGTGCTCAATGTATTCCCAACCAAGCAAAGCTCTTAAAAGGTGATTTGTTTAATAATGCTATGGTGGTTTCAATGATAATGGCACCCATAGGCTTATACATTCAAATACTCTTTCTCAGTTGGTGCAATAGCTTGTGAGTAATTAGGATGTGTAGGCTTATTAGAGGAGGTCTGACACTGGGAGTCAGCTTTGGGGATTTAATGGATTTGCACCATTCCAAGTGTGCTTTCTGTCTCCTGCTTGTGAATCAAAACATAAACTCTTATCTTCTGCTCCAGCCACCTGTCACCATTCATTAACTCAGCCATCACAGACCCTAAACCTTTGGAATCCTACACCCAATTACACTCTCTTTCTCTTAGGAGTTACCTTGGTCATGTGCCAGATCTGGCATGGTTGCATAAGGAAAGGTGTGATGTAGTTCCTGCCCCTGGATTATTGCAACACCATTGATCCCTGTGTGGGTTGATGGATGTTATTGCCCTGATGCTGATCTGCTGTCTCTTCTACCCTAGTTTCAATCTCTATTTTGGGGGGAATATACTTCCCCCATTACTCAGAGCTAATCACTCCATAATAAATAAAACAGATGTGGTTCTTAGCAATGAAGAATGGAGGTGGTCATGAGGCTGTGGAGGACAAGGAATATTATTTAGACAACATAAATACAGAAGCCATAAAGCCTGCATGTTCAGTTGTAGAAATATCTCACTGCCAGATTTAGCATTGAATTTGGAATTATGAGGAGATACAAGTACCCTCTGTTTCCATGACTGTTGTATTAATTAGCCAGAGTGAAATTGGAGACATCAAAGATAATTAACGTGATATCAAGAAGAAAATGTATGGATAGGAAAAGTAGGAATCTATGAAAAACAGCCAAATTATAGATGGTTTTATTTTATAGGAGAAAAACTTGTATGTGATCTAGAAACAAATAGTATTAGAAGGAAAGAATGTGAGGCTATGAATTGCTAGGATGGGGAAACCAAGATTAGAGAATTAAAAGGTAATATATAAGCATAGAAAAAGTTAATACTTCATTCTCCTTGTTACTTGAAGGAGTAAAAATGGGCAATGCCTACTTACTTATATAAATTTTAAAACTTTGTAGGAAACCATTTTAATCTTAATAATCTGACACCTTTCTGTTCCTGCATGGAAATAGTTACAAAATATGTGGTCTGCTATACTAGGAAATCACAGTAGTTATGCCCAGTAAACTGTGAAGAATAGGCTAGGTAAAACTATAAGGAAATGAGCTTTTGCTTTGTGCTTAGTTTTTGTTTTAAGGAAGCAGAGATTAGAATTAATAATCCAGGCCTCATAGATTTTATGTAAATTTAAGGACTTCTAAAATATTATTAATAATGACCAAAGTCTTGATGACGTAGCACTAGTAACTAAAAGAATGGGTTCAGGCAATCTGGCCCAGAGAAGGCAAAGGAATGATGAGAGGGAGAAGGCTAAAGAATGAGTAGAAGAAGGAAGCAAGTATGATAAGAATTTCTGGGCAAAGAGAAACCATGTGAACTGACAGTTTACAAACAGTACTAACTCTGAGTCATTATTGAATTAGTGCTGCTCCTACTCCTGCCTTTCTCAGGACCCGACACATGCAGAGGCTGAACCTTAGTAGTCATGATGTCTTATCAGAGCAATAGAAAGAGCATGAATACAGAAGTATAAGTGTTTAGTAATTAAAATAGTTTGTAATTTAATAAACATTATTAGATTACTGAATCATTGGGTAGATTACCCATGAAAGAGGCTAATCAGGTATAACCTAGCATGGTGTCTTGCCCTAGCATCAGACTTTGTCCCAGTCTTTCATTGGATCTTCCATATCCATCCACTGTCCTTTAGGAAGTTAGTTTTGTCTTCCAGGAATATGCATGGATTGCTGGTTCCCAGACTGCTCATTCAAAGTCTATTTAATCAGTCTTAAATTAATTTAAGTTACTTACAGTCCTGGTGCAGTGTTCTTTTCTTTTTCCCTAAATCTTAGTTTAAAATACCATTGTGAGTTTGGTTCAGTTGACATCTTTATAGGTAGCTTAGTAAGGAGACTAAAAAAGCTGCCAAGAAGATGTCATCTTCAAAGTGCACAATCCTAATTTAATATTAAGATGCTTCACAGCAGCCAAAGTACCAAATTTTTCTAGATTATACATATGGCAGCATATTTTGATGGATAGATGTATGATGCACAAGAAAGTTTTAATTATAATAGTAATATTTTAGATATATTATCTAAATATATAGTATATAAGAATAATAATATTAAATCTAGATATATATTACAAAAAATTTCCTAAAAATATAGGAATAAAATCCTAGCCTTATAGTTGAAAAGAACAGCAGAAATGTTGGAAGGGTTTTCACAGTGGAACAGGAAGCCTTTGTTTCTGTGATTAGGCTAATATTTTCCCAAACTGGAGTTTTCAAAATAATAAATCAAAATTTAATTTTTAATGCAGAATTAGGAAGCTCATGGATTAAAACTGGCAGGCAGCTAGGTTTTCACATGCCCTCTGGGATATTACCCTCTTCCATGACAAATTCCTGCTTTTCAACATATTGAGTATGTCATGGAAGAGAGGTTGCCGTGACAGCACAGAGCAGCAGGTGTCCCGTTGTTCTCACGCCACAGAGGTTTCATAGGAGTTTCTCATCTCTCCCTGAAGAGCCACTGTCCAGGATTCTGCCATGAACAAGTGCTAATTTTTTATTTACTGCATTTGTACCAAAATTTAGAGAGATAATGGCTTGCCAACTGGATCCACAAGCACCATTGACATTCCTCCAAATAACATCAACAAACCTCAAGCACACACTGTAAGGAGAGTGGCCAGAAGTGCTACTTAGCTACCTTGATCTAAACATACTGGAAACGCTTTTCTCTCTCTCACACACAGAGCCTCAAGTATGAAATATTTCATTTGAAACATATGGAAATGGAAAGGCACATTTACATTACAAACAATCTTAGGACCCTGTAGTGCCTCATATCCAAAAACTGTCAGTGGGAAGAATAAGGAATGATGATCAGTCGTTCCAGGCCAGACTTTGCTATGTAGTGAGATTTTGTATTTTTTTTTTTTTAAAAAAAAGGTATTTTAAGTTATTTTCAATTCAAACGTATGCGTAAATATGCTTAAACTTGAAAACATGTGTCCTTTTCTTAATATTTACAACCTCGTGTAATTTATGCATTTTGTATTTATTCTCAAGTTACCTATTTATTTAGAAAGATGATGTAAAGACAGGAGCAAAAGATGGTTAAAATGATAAAATAGTCTAGGGCTTTTCAACAGTGTTACAATGCATACCCCAGAGCTACTACAAAAACTGCATTAGTGGTGTGAACAATCCTCTAGTTTCCTTTATATATAGGTTAAAGACTGCTTAAAAGAATGTGGCTTAAAACAGAAATGAATTTTTAATGACACTAAGCACATATAGCAAAATCATAAGTTTCCGCATGATTCAATAAAGTTGTTATTTTTAAATTGTGTTATGAGATAATGAATCTGCAAGAGTGAATTTGAAATTTATAGAGGAAGAGAGCCTTGATTTAGAACTGTGGATCTTCACTTTTAAATATAAAAGCAATATGCTATAATTAATTAACAAATAATTTATCCATAAAAGTTTTATGAAATATAATATTTCCCTTTTGGTAGCACCAATAGTACCTTCCTGTAACAAAATCACTAGCTAGTCAATGTGATGGCTTCAGGTGAACAAGAGGTTGCTTTTTCAATGAGGTTTTGTAGGTGTAATGTTTGGCAGTGGGGCCTTGCTTTCATGTTGTTGAGAAAAATCTACAGTCTTTGCTCCAGAATTTTTGGAGGTTTCCATGGGATAATTTTGACCAGCAACTTGATTAGATGTAACCCATTCTTAGTACTGAAGCTTCACATAAACACATATAGGTGTACACATTCAATATTCCAAACAAAACCAAGGTAAAGGTAAGAAAAATTTAATGTTTAAAGTGGATCAAAGAACTCCACATAAAACCAGAGACACTGAAATTAATAGAAGAGAAAGTGGAGGAAAGCCTCGAATATATGGGCATAGGGGAAAATTTCCTGAACACAACAGCAATGGCTTGTGATGTAAGATCAGGAATCAACAAATGGGGGCTCATAAAATTACAAAACTTCTGTAAGGCAAAAGATACTGTCAATAAGACAAAAAGGCCACCAACAGAGTGGGAAAGGATTTTTACCAATCCTACATCTGATAGGGGAATAATATCCAATATATACAAAGAGCTCAAGGAGCTGGACTCCAGAAATTCAGATAACCCCATTAAAAAATTGGGTACAGAGCTAAACAAAGATTCTCAACTGAAGAATATCAAATGGCTGAGAAGTACCTGATAAATGTTCAACATCCTTAATTATCAGGGAAATATAAATCAAAACGACCTTGAGATTCCACCTCAAACCAGTCAGAATGTCTAAGATCAAAAATTCAGATGACAGCAGATGCTGGCAAGGATGTGGAGAAAGAGGAACACTCTTCCATTGCTTATGGGATTGCAAGCTTATACAACCACTCTGGAAGTCAGTCTGGCAGTTCCTCAGAAAATTGGACATAGTACTACCTGAAGATCCAGCAATACCCAGAAGATGTTCCAACTGGTAATAAGGACACATACTCCACTATGTTTATAGCAGCTTTATTTATAATAGCCACAAGCTGGAGAGAACCCAGAACTCTCCTACCATGGGTCTTCTCTTCCCTATTCTAAGGAAGAATGAAGTATCCTCACTTTGGTCTTCCTTCTTCTTGAGTTTCATGTGTTTTGCAAATTGTATCTTGGGTATTCTAAGATTCTGGGAAAATATGCACTTGTCAGGGAGTGCATATCATGTGAGTTCTTTTGTCATTGGGTTACCCCATTCAGGATGATATCCTCCAGATACTTCCATTTGATAAAGAATTTCATAAATTCATTGTTTTTAATAGCTGAGTAGTATTCCATTGTGTAATTATTCCACATTTTCTGTATCTATTCCTCTGTTGAGGGACATCTGGGTTCTTTCCAGTTTCTGGCTATTATAAATAGGGCTGCTATGAACATAGTGGAGCATGTTACACACTGGTCAGATTTGAGCTTATGTTTATATTGTGCTATTATCTTCTGTGTGGCTGTTTTGTCTATATCTCCTGCAAGAGCTACATGTGGGTGTGTCACATGTGTGCCTGGTGATTCAGAAGTCAAAAGTTGACAAATAGAATCCATAGACGTGGAAGTAAAGGTATAAATGTTTTTGAACTGACATGTTTCTGGTTAACTGATCCAGGTACTCTGGAAGAAGAGCTAATACACTTAGCTATTGAACTTAGAAGTGTAGGCCCATATCTTCTTGGCCTACACTTCTTACTGGATATTGGAACAATATTTATATTCTTCAATGCACTTAAAAATATCTGGGTCATAGTTTTAACTGTGGGATGGCAACCCCATCCCTCCACTTTATGTCCTGTCTTTCTACCGGAGGTGGACTCTACAAGTTCCCTTCCCCCACTGTAGTGCACTTCATCTAAAGTCCTGCCCTTTGAGTTCTGAGTGTCTCTCAACTCCCAGGTCTCAGGTATATTCACAAGGGGCCTCCTACCTCCTGCCTCCAAAGGTTGCTGTTTCCTTCTTTCTGCTGGCCCTCAGGGCTTCAGTCCTGGCCCCCAATACCTGATCATGTTCCTCTTTTCCCCACCCTGTCCCCTTTCTCACCCAGGTCCCTCACTCACTCCCCAAACCCCACCCCATTGCTTTCTGCTCTCTTCCAAGTGTGATTGAGACATACTTACTTGGGTTCTCCAGTTTGTTAACATTCTTGAGTCCTGTGGATTGATTTTATACTGGGAATTCTGTAAATTTTTGGCTAAAATTCACTTATTAGTGAGTACATACCATGCATGTCCTTTTGGGTCTGAGTTATCTCACTCAGGATATTTTATTTTCTTTTTTTTTATTAGATATTTTCTTCATTTACATTTCAAATGCTATCTCAAAAGTCCCCTATATCCTCTCCCCACCCTGCTCCCCTACCCACTCACTCCCACTTCTTGGCCCTGGAGCATATAATGTTTGCTAGACCAAGGGGCCTCTCTTCCCAATGATGGCCGATTAGGCCATCTTCTGCTACATGTGCAGCTAGAGACATGAGCTCTGGGGGTACTGGTTAGTTCATATTGTTGTCCACCTATAGGGTTGCAGACCCCTTCAGCTATTGGGTACTTTCTCTAGCTCCTACATTGGGGGTCCTGTGTTCCATCCTATAGATGACTATGAGCATCCACTTCTGCATTTGCCAGGCACTATATCGGGAGAAGAGCTATTTCGGGGTTCTTTCAGCAAAATCTTGCTGGTGTATGCAATAGTGTCTGCCTTTGGTGGGTGATTATGGGATGGACCCCCCCTGGTGGGGCAGTCTCTGGATTGTCCATCTTTTTTATCTTAGCTCTGAACTTTGTCTCTGCAACTCCTTCCATGGATATTTTATTCCCTATTCTAGGGAAGAATGAAGTATTCATACGCTGAAGTTCCTTCTTGATTTTCTTTTGTTTTGGAAGTTGTATCTTGGGTGTTCTAGGTTTCTGGATTAATATGCACTTATCAGTGAGTACATATTGTGTGAGTTCTTTTGTTTGGGTTACCTCACTCAGGATGATATCCTCCAGATACATCCATTTGCCTAAGAATTTCATAAATTCATTGTTTTTAATAGATGAGTAGTATTCCATTGTGTAAATGTACCACATTTTCTATATCCATTCCTCTGTTGAGGAACATCTGGGTTCTTTCCAGTTTCTGGCTATTATAAATAGGGCTGCTATGAACATAGTGGAGCATGTGTTCTTATTACCAGTTGGAACATCTTCCGGGTATATGCCCAGGAGAGGTATTGCTGGAACTTCCAGTAGTACTATGTCCAGTTTTCTGAGGAACCGCCAGACTGATTTCCAGAGTGGTTGTACAAGCTTTCAATCCCACAAGCAATGGAGGAGTGTCCCTCTTTCTCCACATCCTCACCAACATCTGCTGTCACCTGAATTTTTGATCCTAGCCATTCTGACTGGTATGAGGTAGAATCTCAGGGTTGTTTTGATTTGCATTTCCCTGATGATTAAGGATGTTGAACATTTTTGCAAGTGTTTCTCAGCCCTTCAATATTACTTGGTTGAGAATTCTTTGTTTAGCTCTGTACTCCGTTTTTAAATGAGGTTACTTGAATTTCTGGAGTTCAGCTTCTTGAGCTCTTTGTATATATTGGATATTAGTCCCCTCTCAGATTTAGAATTGGTAAAAATTCTTTCCCAATGTGTTGGTGGCCTTTTTGTATTATTGACAGTATCTTTTGCCCTACAGAAGCTTTGCAATTTTATGAGATCTGACTTGTCGATTCTTGATCTTATAGCACAGGCCATTGCTGTTCTGTTTAGGATTTTTTTTTCCCTGTGCCCATATATTCGAGGTTTTTCCCCATTTTCTCCTCTATAATTTTCAGTATCTCTGGTTTTATGTGGAGTTTTTTGATCCACTTAGACTTGTGTTTTGTTAAAAGAGATAAGGATGGACCCATTCTCATTCTTCTACATGATAACAACCAGTTGTGCCAGCCATTCGTTGAAAATGCTGTCTTTTTTCCACTGGATGGTTTTAGCTTCCTTGTCAATGATCAGGTGACCATAGGTGTGTGGATTCATTTCTGGGTCTTCAATTCTATTCCACTGATCTACCTGTCTGTCGCTGTACCAGTACCATGCAGTTTTTATCACAGTATCTTTGTTGAAAAACTTGAGATCAGGCATGGTGATTCCCCCAGAGGTTCTTTTATTGTTGAGAATAGGTTTTGCTATCCTAGGTTTTTTGTTACTCTGTGAAGAATTGATTTGAAATTTTTATGGGGATTGCATTGAATCTGTAGATTGCTTTCGGCAAGATGGCCATTTTACTATATTAATCCTGCCAATCCATGAGCATGGGAGATCTTTCCATCTTCTGAGATCTTCTTTAATTTCTTTCTTCAGAGACTTGAAGTTCTTATCATACTGATCTTTCACTCCCTTAGTTAGAGTCACACCAAGGTATTTTATATTATTTGTCGCTATTGTGAAGGGTGTTGTTTCCTTAATTTCTTTCTCATCCTGTTTATCCTTTGTGTAAAGAAAGGCCACTGATTTGTTTAATTTTATATACTCAGTATATTTTCTAGTTCCTTCCATTTGCCTGCAAATTTCAAGATGTCCTCATTCTTAATAGCTGAATGCTATTCCATTGGGCTAAATGTGCTATTCTTTTGTTGTGGGACATCTGTGCTGTTTCCAGCTTCTGGCTATCACAAAGAAGGCTGCTATGAACATAGTGAAACACTTGTCCCTGAGGTATGGTGGGGCATCTTTTGGGAATATGCCCAAGAGTGTTATAGCTGGGTCTTCAGGTAGATCTATGTCTATTTTTCTGAGGAAACCCTGGATTGATTTCCAAAGTGGTTGTCCCTCTCGCAATTGAGGAGTGTTCCTCTTCCTTCACATCCCCTACAGCATGTTTAGATCCAGATCAGATCCAGAATTGTTCCTTTCTGAAAGAACTAAATGGGGACAAATGGGACAAAAATGGAGAACAGACTGAGTGAAAGAAGGTTTAGTGACAGGCCCAAATTAGGATCCAGCTCAAGGGGAGACTCCAAATCTTGACACTATGGTGTGCTTAGAAACAGAAATCAGCATAACTGTCCTCCAAAAGGCCCAACAAGCAGTTGAAAGAGTCAGATGCAGATATTTACATCTAACCATTGGACAGAAGCTGGTGAAACTTGTGTTTGAATTATGAAAAAGATGGAAGAAGCTGAAAAGGAGGGCGACTCCATAGGAAGACCAATAGTCTCAACTAACCTGGACCCCTGAGATCTCTCAGACACTGAGCCACCAACCAGGCAGAATACACTGGTAATATGAGGCCCCTAACACATGTACAGCAGAGGACTGCCTAGTCTGGACTCAGTGAGAGAAGATTCACCTAATCCTTAAGAGACTTGAGGTCCCAGGGAGTGGAGATGTCTAGTGGGGTGGGGGTTGGTGGGTGGGGACATCCTCTTGGAGATTTGGAGAGAGGAGGAATGGGATGAGGAACAGTCTAAGGGCATATTGGGAGGAGATAAAGACTGGACTGTAAAAAATATCAGATTAAAGCATAATTTAAAAAAAGAATATCTGAAGATGTTGCAAACATAATAGAGGACAAAATCACTTTCTACCAGTTAATATTTAATTAGGTTTCTTCAATAGTGCTATGTTTTCATTTAAAGATCAGATTAATGTTGGTATATTTCATTCAATTCCAGTCAGGATTCATTCTATGCCACAAAATAAATAACCATTCAAACAAAGAGCAATAGTGGAAGATCCTTTAATTTACAGTAACATTCATTGTTGGTTAATCTTAGAATCATACTCTATCATTCTCTGATGTACAAAAGGAAATAATTATCATTATGTTGACCAGAGTCATTATAGCAGGAGCTACATAGTTTATAGAACTAAAACTCTTGATTTGAATAAACAATAGGAAAGTAAGGCTTCTCTCTGAAATTACTATTAGACTTTTTGTGTGTGCATGTTTGTGTGTGTGTGTGTGTGTGTGTGTGTGTGTGTGATTTCCCTTACTGGGAACATAGTTTAATTGCTCTATAAACTTTAGACAGTTTTAAGAAATGCCATAAAAGTAAATGAGATAAAAATGAACACTACGTAAAATGTCACTTTGTTGTGCTTTTTTTTTTTTCATTTTGTGCTGTTTTTCGAAGTGATGTAATGGGTCAGCATCATTACATTTTATAGCAACTCAACATCAAGTTGACACAGTACTTTTCTAGTAGTTTTAGGATTTCTAAACTCAGTAAATTTTTATTCAAATTTAAGAGAACCACATTGAGAAGTTTCAAGGACAGACTGGGCTGAAATCCAGGCCCCAAAAAAGTAGTTGCTGCCAAGTTTCTCTTCATATGTTGTCCTCAGTCTCGTTCATCCTTGTAAAACAGGACATAAAGTGTAGCCTTTGCAAGCCTCTTTTCATAGAAGTAATTGCATTTTGATAAAAATAACACATGGTGTAGTACAATAACAAACTCTCACCTCTGGGAAATAAAAGTTAATTCTGAAGCAAAATATGAATGGCTCTGGTTAGGGAACAGTTTCAGGTTCCCCTTAAATACCATGTTCTCATATAGTAACAATGTCTGAAAGACATAGTAATGGAACATAGAAAATAATAAATCAAGATACTTTGTAAATACAGTGATGGAACCACAAGTTAGGTGTATCACAGCCCTCTTCTATGGGCATCTAAGTTGTTTGAGGATATTTCCAGCTTATGCGAGAGTGGAAGACAGTGTCTATTAAATAAATGCATCTTCAAGGTTTATGTGCAAGTCTTGAGCATATTATTTCATAGACAGAGGACTTCAACTGCCATTCAAGGAGCCAAATGATGTACAATAAGACTTTTGATATTCATAGTTTCAATCTTTTCTTGTTATTTGTGTTCTAACCATCTCAGGGTCAATCAGATGAATCATTATTAGAAATTTTATCCATAATTGATACACATTTTTGGTGAGAATTAGCTATAACAGGCATTTTAAGTAATATTAGTAGTAAGCAAAGGCAGGAACTGATCATCCACAACCTACCTTCCACATTAAAACAATTGATCACTTGCATTGTCTGAATCCAGTGATACCTGTAGGTTCAGTCAAATATATAAATGTCATATATACTTTTCAGCTTACCTATAGTGTGGAACCTATTCCTGTACACTAGACTCAATGCTCAGCTCTCATAACTGGTCAGTGTGAGTATAAGAAGACCACATTTTAAATTACAAAATATGTTTGATTTAAAAGAAATTAATTTGCAAAGGTTAGGAAGAGTAGAAACCAAATAAACTTTCATGACTCAATACATGCCTTCCATTTCATCTGCATCTCATCAAATACTAACCATTCTCCATCCTCACCTCTGCAGTAAACTAACTCCTTGAACATAACTGCAAATGAGTGTCTACAGGAAATAACAATGGAATGTCTTACAGGAGAATTTAAACTGTTTCCCATAAGACTGCACCATAAATCCACTGAGGCCATCTATATAGTTGACTCTTTCCAGTACTCTTTAAAGAAAGTTTTCAGTCACAGTAATGATCCCATTGAGGAATATGTTGTTTTTATCTTTGAGGTTTTCCTTGTGTCTTGATATTCTCTTGTCTGAATTTCTATCTAAAACTACTTTAGCTACAGCTTTTGGTGAGTAAGTCTAATATTTGGTGGAGAGGAGACTCCACACAGAAAGACAAACCAGAAATATTTTTAAAATCTTCTACTACTCAACTACTCTACTAATCAGATATCTAAATTCTATGCCTGCAATACTAATGAGATTGCTATTGGCTATGTTAGAAACTCAATTTATGCTCAAGTATATTGACTAATGTATGGTATCATTTCTTAAGATATTTCCTCATTTGGAATTGCAGATCACAAGTGAGACAGAAGGATAAAAAGATAATCAATTAAAATAATACATTCTCATTTATTTATTATGATAGTAATGGAAGGTAGCTTGCATGTGACATGTTTCTTTAGGTAAATTAAGAAAAGCACATGCATGAATGTACACACACATATATACACATACTCAAGTGTTTAGGCATATTAATGTTAAATAAGGTATAGTGGAAAGAAATGGCAGGCATATTACCATCTATTACTTTAGTACATTTGGCTTCATTGACTATCTTTCAATATTTTTTAAACTAGTCTGAGATTTTCAATCAGTCATAATTAACTCTTCTTCTCAAAATGATAATCAATAAATAGCATACTAGAAATTAAAAGAAAAAATAAATCTAATTAAAAAATGTTCATTTTAAGACAGATCCATTTTATTGGAAACTAATTACATGAAAATAGACTCACAATATATTTGTAAGTCTATTAATTGTGAATTAAGTTTACAAGCTAAAAATGGATAATATAAAGAGTATAAATAGATGTTTTGTTGAAGAAAATTTATTATAGCCACATGAGAGAATGTAAAGTTACTCAGCCTCATCTTCAAAATTTTAGATATATTGCTAAAAGAAAACAAAATAAGGATACAGAAAAGGAAGCTGTATTTTGATAATTGTGATAAAATTATGGGAAACATTTTTACTTTTGTATATTTTTGTCTTCAACACATTTTATTTAAAAAGTTTATGATCAGAAACATTTTTGTTAAAAGAATAACTTTACTATTTCATAATGTGGCTTAGTGTCTAGTCTGATAGTTAATGAACTTAACAGTCTTCATTTCAATCCCTACCCTTAGAAAAAGAGCTCAATAGAAGCAAACCACAAATTTTCCTGTAGCCATTAGAGACTTGAGTTCACTGGACGACCCATCACTCTGAAAATTAGAGAGATGAGAGAAAATCACAGCTTCCTCGGAGCAGAAGCCTGCATCTGGAGCCAGCATCAGTCGGAGATTACAAGATGTGATTGAAAAATTGCTGGAGGCTTAGTGCAGAAGAGCTTCAGAGTTAAAAACTCCAGGGGAGGGTGTACTGCCTTAAGGGGGGATCCAATGCTTTTGAGACTTTTACTCACCAAGATCTACGAGGTTCTCAAAATAAAAAGAAAAATCAAAGAAAAATTCCATCAAGGAATAAAAGTATTCATTTTGAAATAAGCAGAGAGCAGTGTTTCCCTCAATAAAAGCTTATGTTTCAGTGAAACTATTTTCCCAGATTCTAACCCACTTAGGATTTACCAGACTTAAAATCCTAACTGGTCTGTCCTTGATACCCAGGAAGAGAAAGTGACTCATTTTCAGTAACTTCTGCTCCTGTCTATGGAGAAGAGAACGATATGAAACATCATGATGACATGGTGCTAGGACGATGGCTCACTATTGGACTAAACAAAACTCACAAGACTCCAGAACACTTCCCTCCACTCTCCACTGCACATCTAATTCAGAAGAGACTGAGCTTATCTGTGGCTTATCAAAGACAGACCTCAAACCTCCTATACCAGCAAGCAGTGTTTTCTAGCATAAACAAAAATTAGGAAGAAAGACAAAATTAAGAACACAAGAAGTTTTAGCCTCAGATATATATTCTAAAGAATAGCCATAGCAGAAATAAAAGAGAAACCTGGCCCTTCACACCACAGCTCTGTGCAAACAAGTGCTTATTATTTGAATACTGTGGTTAGCATCCATAAAAATGGCAGGACTGTAAAAAGACAACAACAACAACAAAACAAAAAGAGACAAAGCTTCCAACAGAAATGGGTTCAGATGAGTAGAAACGTTTGAGTCAGAAGGTCAGTGTTTTAAAACTGTAGTCTTTAGTACACTAAGATGTATAGTGGGTATCATATAAGACTCAATTTGTAATAGACTCAGAAAATGGAATACTTCAGAAGTATATTAAAAGGAAATGTTAGAATAAAAATATACTCTAATATGGACAATACCTTAATAGCATTGTAAGATTATCAGAAGAGGGGCCCAGAGTGAGTGAAGACATGTTATGAAACTTCTCAAACTGAAACACAATCACAAGAAAGTAACAAACAAATCTGAATAGAATATGTATTAGACAACTAGAGGACACAGGATGCAATGCATGTAAGTTGAAAAAAATTTCAGAAATGAAAAAACAAAAGGATCACAAATGATCTACAATGGTAACCACTTAACTCCCAAAACACATAAGCACACATTAAATAACAGGTGAGGGAAGTTCATAAAACAAAGAAAATGGTAAACGTCCAACAATGTGTCTTGGCATACACTGTGTGAATTGCAAAAATCCAAAGATAAAGGCAATATTGGAAGAAGCCAATGGGTGGAGCATATTTTCCTGAAACAAGATAGAGAGTTGCATCAAACTTACTTTACAATAGTAAAGAAAGTAGGAGTAGAAAATGATTAATTAAGAAATGAGAATAAAAGAGTAAAATTTGGACTCAAATCAATGAAAATAAAAGATAATGAATCAAGACATTGCAGTAATAAACACTAAAAGCTGAAGAGAAGATTTAGCAAGTTAAAAACAATCGCTGCCCTTGGAGAGAATCAAAGGTCTATTCTTAGCCATATGTAACATCAGTTCTCAAGGATCCAACACTCTCCTCTGCCTTCTTCAACATTAGCCAGGTTGTCTCCATAAATAAATCCAGGTAAAACACTGACACAGATCAAAATAAGTGAATATGATAGATATTTTTAAGTAAATGAGTAAATTCACATGCAATAAATCTGACAAAGCACATATGTGACATCTCTATCCTGAAAACTGCACAAGGGAGATAAAATAAATCAAAACCTAAATTAATTAAGAATCATACACTGTCTTCCTAAGTCGAAAGACTCAAAACTGCGGAAAAGAGTAATTCTCTTAAAATTGTTATTTTCTGTTGAATTCCAATCCAGTATTTGAGCCTGGGAAATACAGAAGTGGATGTTTGCAGCCAACCATTGGTCTGATCATGGGGTCCCCAATGGAGGAGTTAGAGAAAGGACCCAAGATGCTGAAGGGGTTTGCAGCTCCATAGGAGGAACAATAATATGAACCAACCAGTACCCTCAGAGCTCCCAGGGACTAAACCACCAACCAAAGAGTACACATGGAGGGACTCATGACAGCAGCTGCATATGTAGCAGAGGATGGCCTTGTGGGACACCAATGAGAAGAGAGGCTCTTGGTCTTGTTAAGGGCCCCAGTGTAGGGGAATGGCAGGATAGAGAAGGGAGAGTGGGTGGGTTAGTGAGCAGGTGGAGGGGAAATGGGATAGGGGGGTTTCAGAGGGGAAATGAGGAAATGGGATAAAATTTGAAATGTAAATAAAATATCTAATAAAAATTAATTAATTAATTAGTTAATTTAAAAAGCTAACATTGAGGCTGGACAAGGCAATCTAACAGGAGTAAAAGCGTCTGAATAACAGGCAAAAGAGTCAGAGATGCACCTACTCCATCTGTTACGAGTCCCACAAAAACACCAAGCTAACATGTGAAACATACATAGGACCTGGTGGAGGCCCATGCAAGCCTACTGATTGCTGCATTATGCTCTGTGAACCTAAATGAGCCCTATTTAATTGATTCCATAGGCCATGTTCTCCTGGTGCCCTCCATCTCCTCTGACTCCTACCGACCTCCCCCAATCTCCCAGGGGAAGGCCCTGTTGAAGACATCCAATTTACATCCCCCATCTCTGAATTATGTCTGGCTGTGTGTCTTTGCAGTCACTTCCATCTCCTTCTAGCACCAATCTGAGGAGATCAGATGCTTTTAGCAGATATTTTATTGTTTTGGTTTTGGGAGTAGGTTGAGTTTGAATTTGGTTTGATTTGGGGGTTGGAGTTGGGGTTGATTTGGGTTTTTGCTTTA
Source organism: Mus caroli (assembly GCF_978045245.1). NCBI lineage: Eukaryota > Metazoa > Chordata > Mammalia > Rodentia > Muridae > Mus > Mus caroli. Next base: position 70,820,526 of record NW_028227265.1, read on the forward strand.
CCCTAGGCCTCTGGATTATCCAGTCTCTAACTCATATCATTAAGATAGTGTACTACATGGATTCCCCCTTGTGGAATGGGCATAAACTTAAACCAAGCTTGGGTTAGACATTCCCACAAGTTCTGTGTCACCATTGCCCCAACACATCTTGCAGGCAGGAAAAAAAATAGTCATAATGATTTTTCATTATGAATGAAAAACATAAGTCGGTGGTGTCTGTGTATGCATATAAAACTAAGGATGTGCAAATCCATAGATGCGATATAAATGCTGGTGCGTGTAAGTCTTCTTAGTGACAATTTTGAGTCAATAAATGAGCATATTCAGAAAAGTATGTCAATGTCTATTTCCAATATTCGTAAGTAGACTAAGATATACTGGTATGTTAATACAATTTTACATTTGTATAAGACTAATAGGTAATATGAAGGAATATTTCCACAATAGTCTATGTCATTTGAGAAATTCTAATAAAAGAAAATTAAACATTAAAACAACTGTTAAGAGTAATTTCCTAAGAAATTCTCTCTCTGTCTCTGTCTCTGTCTCTCTGTCTCTCTGTCTCTGTCTCTGTCTCTGTCTCTCTCTCTCTCTCTCTCTCTCTCTCTCTCTCTCTCTGCTGAACTAAGTAAACCAAATATATTCCTAGATAGAAAACCTTCACTTTTTTTTTTCTATTTCTTGTTTCCCAAGTTGTTTCAAATACTAACAATTATGAGCTTTCATCCAATTGATGCATCAACTGTGCTTGGACCAAATAGTATATAAAAATGCTCAAAATGAGTTTTGTAGATGACTCTACTTATATAGGTTCAATTTCCCTCAAGTAAATTTAATTATGTAGTAATTTCAAGCTTTTATTTACATTAATAAATGCCATGCTGTTGAAGTATTTATTGATTCCCCTTATCATGCAATTCATTTAAAAACTGCATTTTTACATTTTAATTGAAAACAATTTGATTTAAAATGCAGTATTATTAAATGTATTTACTTCATATTATCTTCCTAAAATGTTGAATGGCCATAAGAGTGACTTAAATTAGAGTGGAAAATGTGTTTGAATTATCTCCTATTTTAAAAATCTTTTTGCTTTTGTATTGTGCCAGCTGTTTTGTTTGTTTGTTTGTTTGTTGTTTTCATGGGGTTTCACGATGCATAATCAACATGAGCCAGTTGCTAAATAAAATTTAAATTCAAATGAATTCTCTCATCAATTGCTACAAAACCTGTCACTCAAGTGCTTCAAAATTCACTGAAATATTATGTAAAAATGTAGACCTGTATTTGAAATCTGGTGATGTCAGTCCCATTGGACGTGTATCTACTCTTTTATGGAATTCTTTCATTTTATGTGGAGAACGTTAAACTTTTAACAGTACACTCCTGTATCTTAAAATGAGTACATTACCTATCTTAAGAATTTATATTACATTTTCCTATATAATGGTAAACACTGTTTTGAAAACATAATTTTCTTTCAGATTGTCTCAAAAATATCCTAAATTTAGGGATAAAATAAGAAGATAAAATAGAAAACATTTAACCCTCTCTGCCACAGGAAGAGAAGAGGTAAAGAGGAGAATGAAGAAAATTCAACTAAGAAGCGATACGAAGTAAAGATGACACAGATATTACTCAAAGCAAATTTATATGATACAGACAATAAATAAATTCACAGGCAATATTGTATAGTAAAAAGCGTTGTGAGAAAGATAAGAAGGTATTTTACATAGATAATATAATGCTACGCCATTAGTAAAAATTAACAAATGTCAAAAAATAATCGTAAGGCTTTCCAGATAAATGTCTTGAGATGGAAACAATCACTGGCAGTTCAGCAAACCAAACAACTTGTACTATTCAGCCATGGTTCAGACCACATTCACAAAAATAGAGAATATGCATTATCATTTTTTTTTGTAAATACTTTCCCCAAAACTGCACAATCAGGATTCTCTTATCATCTTGTCTTTATGTTAAATATTATCGTTTATTTTATTGCAGACTAAAAGAATAGTTCATAATGTAGGCAGAAAAAAAGCAGTTAGAAAATAACTGTAACTGTCTAAGCATAAAGAGGAGTATTATACATAGAAGCAACAAGGGAAATGGTGTAGTATCATAATTTGTCATGAAACCAGAAAATGAAACCCTACATCTAAACTGAGTTTCAGATACTGAAATTCTAAAATGCCATGCACATTTTGGTACAACCTTCATGATATATCTCAAGTTTGAGAAGCTCCTGCATATGAAAAAGAAAATCAGTATTATTTCTACTCTTATGCAATAAATCACCCAAAGTTCCTGACTTGTTGTACACATCACAAAAGTGAACAAATGCACCCAAGTTTTGTTCTAAGGATGCTTTTTATAAGACAAATGATTAAATGGTACTATTGTAGCTAAAGGTAAAATAATATCAATAGGGCATTACTACTGGAAAGATAGTTAATTGGGGGAGTGCATGGTATATTATGATGCATTTTGAAGCTTTTTGAAGTTTTACTTACTTACCTACACTTTTTAAGCATTTGGTATTTAAATGCATGGTATTGTGTTATCTGTTTCTCAACTGTATTTGGCTTCAGTGAAATTAACATTGGCTTTCAGATTGGTACATTCCTAACTACCAAATTATTTGTCATTTTTTGCAAAGTCAAAGTAATTTTCTCTTATTGAAAAGATGAAATTAGGAGCAAAACAAGGATGCAATTTTGTATAGGTCACATCCCAAGCTAATTAGATGTCTGGTAGCAGGGCCATAACAAGCGACCCTTGAAAGCAATCATCAGAAGACCATGTTCTCTTTTTTAGAATCAGCCTAATAATTCTTCAAATGACACAGATTATTAGCTCTTACAATTTTGCCTTTGTGTTTAGTCAAGGTGAGATTTACATACAAGCAAATACATGTACTTTGCTAATGAAGACTAGTTTCTAGAAATATATTTTATCATTGCAATTAAATATAGGGTTATTTTGAAGAACAAAATGTTTTGTGTTGTCAGTTTACTCTTTGTTCTTCCTCATCAGTACCCTGAAACTATTCCAGACTATTTGTTATGAATATAAATTATTTTTCATTTTATTCATTGTCTTCTAACCCTCTTTGTTTGGATTTTCACTCAAGATATTTATCTTGATATGAATTATTATTATGGAGAGGTAATACACTAATTTTATTGATGAACATATTTCTCACACATAATGTTAGTTTTCTGTGTATGAAATTCTTTCTGACCACTAAAAATTTTCCATTTTCCAAACTTTGTAAGTAATTGTCTTCTTTTGCAAAGTACACTTAAATTTATTTATCTGTTCACTGTTGAATATCTAGGAATACTTTACAAAAAGGAAACAATTACTAATATTTCTCTCCTAAGTGTTGGATTGTAAATTCTTCTGTACATTATTATAAAACTTTATTTTGTATTTACATTTTGAATATTTCCTTTTGAAATGTGACTTGTCTTTCAACCTTTGAAAAGTAGCTTTTAAGCAAGAGAAAATTATGACAAAAAACAGAAGGACAATTTGAATTTCATAGTTCATTCTATTATATATTTCTTATATATGTATATTGCTTTAATGATTTACTTCGATAACTTATTTTGGAAAAATAACTTTTTTAATTTAACAATTTCTGTGTATGTTATTCTCATGATAATCTTGTATAATATTTGAGAGAAGCATAAATATCATTTTAAAAATATGTAGATACCTTTATGTCTCCTTTTGAACTATTGTCTTTTAACCACTATATTTTCAAGATGCATTTGTTGAAAATCAATCAAGGATGTATTCAATTCTAAATGTTCAGTTCTTTTAACTTCTTATTTGAGCCAAATTTCAGACTTGATTCCAATTTTGTAATATACTTGAATTGTGCATTATAAACTTTTTATCTTTGCTCAATCTCAAATTAATCTTGTTAATTGAGTTTTATTTTATGTTTCTAAGAAAGTTTAAGTCAATTCACTTAATTATCCATACCATTCTATGATTGTAATTCAATTACCCTGAATATATAAGGGAATATATGGGAGAACTTAAAGATATCTAACCATTGGAATGAGCATGGGATCCCCAATGGAGGAGTTAGAGAAAGGGCTGTAGGAATTGAAGGGGTGTGCAACCTTACAGGAAGAACAACAATATCAACCAACCAGTCCTCCATAGCTCCCAGGGACTAAGCCACCAACGAAATAGTACACATGGAGGGACTCATGGCTCCAGCCACATATCTAGAAAAAGATGGCTTCTTTGGGAATCAATGGGAGGAGAGGCTCTTGGTTCTGTGAGGGCTCAGTAGATGTCCCAGTGTAGGGGAATGCCAGGGCCAGAACACAGGAGTGGGTGGGTGGGTGGGGGAGCACCCTCATAGAAGCAGGGAGGAGGGAGATTTGATAGGAGGTTTCTGGAGGAGAAACCGGGAACACATATAACACTTGAAAAGTAAATAAATAAAATATCAAATAAAAAATTGTCTAGGGAGACAGAGGATTCTGGGAAGAAGAAAGGGTGAGAGAAAAAAAGGAGAAAAAATATATATCAATATTTCTAGATTTTCTTCAACTTTCCAAAACAAAGCATTTTCAATATATAGAAATTATGGGTATTTTACTAAAACTGTCTTTCATACTTAACTGTCATTGAAGCCAATGAATTTTTAAATTTTTACTGTATTTCAATATGATATGCGAAAATATTTTACACAGTCTGTATTTTACAATTTGTGTCCTTGTTAAAGTTCCTTCATAATACTGCTTGATTTTTTGCCCTGTATATTATTATGAACACATTGACCTCTGCTTTTTAATTTTTACACATTTATTTCTCTGTGACTTTTGTTATTTCACTTTCAGAAGATTGTTGGAAAGTGAGGAAAGCTTATGACCTTGCAGTATTCACAATTTCATAATGAAATCATTACCTACTTACTCAGTGTTAAATTTGTTTACCAGAGAGATGATGTGCATACCATTGTTAAGGTTGAATTCATACTTCTTCACAGAAATTGTCACTGAGAAGTAGGGTTTTTAATGTCTATGATTATAGTCTGGGTTTATTCAGACTAACATCCTTTTTACACATATTTTAGTAATATATGTGGGGTGGTATGCTGTGCATAGAAAGCCTGGTCCCTGGTGGAGCAAAGGTCTGGAACCCTGGAGGCTTGGTAGGCAGTGTTTTCCACCTGCATGGAAAGGAAGGAGTTTGGCTATGTCTCCTGGGCACCTGGATTCTATCATGTCACTATAGCCTCCCACAGCCCCCCTGCAGAGAGGTATAAGGCATCAATCACATAGTAGCTGAACCAAGGCCTCCCACATGCAAATAACGTTTCTCCAAGCTCTCAGTCCAAGCCAGTGAGAAATACCTGCTGTCAAACCCTGAATCATCCCCAAAATCATATATAAATCCTATCCAGGGAATAAAAGGCGTGCAGGAACAGCTCCTTCGACAGAGCCTTCTGTCCAAAGAGCTGTAACACTGGGAAGAGGTCTGTTCTCCCAAAGTTTCCCTTGAAGCTCTGCAACGTTCCTCACTGGCTAGTGGACCTCTAGTTGGACTTGGCTCAGTGCACAGGACAATGCATGGAGTAACTGAGTAGCCTGGAAGGCACTACAGAGATGGAGGTGGAGCTAACCACAGCAGCAGAAGCAACAGAAGTGACCTCTGCTCCTTGCCAGCACTCGCTTCCCTTCCCTGGAACCCTCAAACCAGACTGGGCCAGAGATCTCCATGGAAAGCCTCTGGTACTCAGGTCCACATCATATTAAAGGTTAAATAAGATTTGATCCTTATGACAAAACATAAAGATAATTTTTTCGAGTTATTATTATCTATTTTTTTCTGAAATAATATGCTTTCCAGGTCATAAGAAATATGGTCATACAATTTAATTTTCCCTTAATAAACTCGTTTGCTTATAATAAATTAACCCTGGATTAAAAACTTAATCATTTTTAGGATTTTTACATCATCTAATATTCTCAAAGAGTTTGTCTCAGACTAAAAGTCTTCACCATATAACTCATTTGGACTTAAAAATAACTTTGTTGTATTTAATTTCGAGTTTAGCTTCTTTAGTTGACAAAAGTCTATTTAAACTTTCCCTGCCGTTTAAAGTCTTTTTGTAATATATTTTACCCAAGTAATTGTTTATTTTAGTTGAAGTGGGAATTTTATTGGGCAAAAGTTTCTAATATTTCTTATGCTTTTGTGGTACCTTCAATACCTTTAGTAATGCTTTCCATGACATTGTTGGCATGTGTGCATTATGCCTTCTCTCATCACATTGTTGGCATGTATGCATTATGATGATTTCTCTTATTTCTGCACATGCTGCCTTTGCCAAATCTCTTTCTTCATTAGTGAAGAATGGGGATTTCCATAGCTTTTTCTTAAGTCTACCCAACATTCATTACACAGCTACCCACACATATATTGTAACTGATGGTCCCACTGATATGCATGTGATGGTTGCACATTTATAAGATATTATTCCTTTCCTTAGCATATGTTGGATTGCCACCCCCGATTCCATGGTAAGATCCTCACCCAAGTGCACAACATAATCTTTTCAATAGAGCTATAAGTGGCCCCGGGTTCCCAAATCTCACTGTGAGTCAGTACAACTATATTTGTACTTGCATCTTTTCACACCTTGAAGATGTGAACAATCCTTGCTCAGACCCCACATTTGACTATGTGGAAGTAGTTTCCATATTGCTGTGCTTATGACCAAGTGCACTTTGCCATTGGTCACAAATGCCCAATTTGACTTGGATTGACAGTTAGCAGTAAACGTGATCCAACCGGACCATTGTCTCTGGTATGCATAAGGCCACTACAAATGTACATATCTCTTCTACATCATTCTACCAACCTGTATATGTGAGTACTAATGATTGCTCATAGCCATTTCTTTTCTCTCACCTCAAACCCTCCATTTCATAGTTATACTTATGAAAAAAAAAAAAAACAACAAAAAAACAGCCTACATAGTCATGTCAAATTTCTTCCAGGTTTAGCCCTAAAGGATGGCTACTAATACTAAATATATCATCTTGTTGAACCAAAGAGGTATCATCCATTACTAGACATAGGTCCACCCGCTCTCTTCACATATACTCTTGGTACTCTGCCAATAGACTTAATGCCACAGCATACTCCAGCTCACTCTATTCTTTTGCATCGTGCTGACTTATTGAAGCAAGTTTATAAAGTCTGAAAGAATCACTTTCCTAGTCAATGTGTGGCCATATATGTAAGTCTACACAATTCACATATTATCTGGGGAAAACAGACAATACAATAAAAATAAAATGCATACATATGGTGATGAATATTATCTGTACATAAAATTGTATTCAAAATTTATTTATCAGCTGTCATTTATCTGATAGCTATCATCTAGCTATGCAACTATCTTACTCATCACATAAGCATAATTTAGATAAGATGAGGGTAAAGAAGATATGACAGATACTTGATTAAAAAGTACTTAAGTTTCCAGTTCTGTCACCTAGAATCTGTCTAGTCAGTAAAAATAACCATATGAGATGGTAAAGAAAGAAGGAGAATATTTAAGTCACTTATTGTTATTAAGGAATATTAAACTTCAAGACAACATCAATATGTAAGAATCTAGAAGTAAATGTCTAATAATATACTAATTATCATTATTATTATTACTATGTGGTTGTTATCTCTATGTGTCTCTCTGTGTTTTGTGGTGAAAATAGAAAAATATAAATATAAAGAATAAGGAAGAGTGAGAAGGATAATGATTTGTCTAAGATGAGGTCAAGAAATGAAGTCGAGAAAAGAATAAAATATATTAAACCTGAAAGCAGGGCATTCTTTTGTGTCAAAAAACAACAACAAAAACAAACAAACAAACAAAAAAAAAAAACAGTGTCCCATAATACAATAGAACAAAAATGTAACAATGAAACCCAATACCTTGTGTACTAAAAAAACAACAACAATGATGATGATTATGAAGTTAGCTTTATATCACAACTTAAGGACAAATTTCACAAATGATGGAGGAGGTGTTGAACAGGCACAAGATCCCAAGACTTTGTAATTTTGATTCTGTCCCCATCACAAAAAAGTGAATTGATTTAGAACTGCAGTAATCAAAACAAATATACCTAGCATTTTTTTCTCTAGGAAAGGAATGTAATAGCCTGGAGTTGCATATGAGAGAGCAGCAGATTTCCAATAGAGCACAAAGAATCATTGTACAAAAAAAAAAAAAAAAGCAGAAATAAGGAAAGCTGTGAAGTCTGAAAATGTCTGAGTTATATAATAGACCAAGAATATTCAGTCAATTCTGGTTTTAGAATCAAGAAACATTAAATTCTAGACAAGTCATTGAAAAATTAACCCTGGTGTCCTAGAAGTGAGGACACATGACTCGTCAATCATTTCCCCCTAGATTCACCTAAGAATCAGAATGGAGGCATGAAGAACATTGAAAGTCAGCTGTGTCCAGAGGTGTTTTCTAGTATTGCTTTTAAAATGTTAATTTGGGTAATTGCTCATTAATTCTAAAATCATTGGGAATGTAAATTCATAAAGAAAGGGTCAGGTAAAATTATAAGCTTGGACTGTACAAAATGTCAATGGTTTAGTGATAAAATATGAAAGGATTTTGGCTTTAAATATGAGAAATGCTTCAGAGATGCTGATGTATGTTTGAGGGAACAGGTGAAGAAGGAAGACAAAGTTGGGTACTCTTCCATGCATATGTGGTCATCTTCGAAAGTACTATGAAGAATCAGGTCCTCTAATATTGAACTTTTTCCAAAATTGTTATTCTGTGCTTGATTGTATTTCCAGAAAGCCTCTCATCCTTTGAGTTGCTCATGCATGCCCTTGATTCTGTCTATTATATATTGTTTGAGATATGTAGAAATGATATATTTGATATTCATGGCTTGTCTTATGAATCATTCTAAACATAAGATTAATATAATCATTGCTTTCTATTTTTGGCCTTTCTCCAGACCTCAGAGGATCTAATTCATTTAATTAATAGAATAGTTGATATTCATAGGAAGTCTCCTTTTAAAGTCAAAATAAATGATCCTTCACGGACATGTTATTTGTACTGAACCTGGCCGTCCAATATTATTATGATGCACTAAACATGTCTTAGAAATAAAAGGATTCAAATAAAAATATTTGAATCAAGGCAGTAAACACTAAATCTTATATTAACCATATAAAATTTATAACATGCAATTTTCTTAATGATATAAGCAATAAATATATTCTTATGATAATTAAGAAGAATTCTACATAAATAATTCTAATGCCATGGTTAACTACCTACTCTCACCCATATAGAGACACTGCTTTCATATGTTTCTTAGCAGAAACTGTCTCTACCTTGAAAAGTTATTTTATTATAAAACATACTAAGTTTTAGTGAGTAAAATGTAGCATACAGATAGCTTTAAAGAGAAAAGTTAAAAGCATCTGTTTGTATCAGTCAACTATTATATATACGATGTTGTATATACACTTGACTTCTAATTTTTACCTACTAACCCTTCCCTGAATTATTATTGATTACTGTTTAATATTCCATTTTCCATATCATAAAAACTTATTAAAATTTGCTTTATTTGTACATGTCTAAATTTTAAAGCAGTGCCTTAAAGAATATCTTATGATCGTTTGCATCTTCATTTTATATGATTATTTTAATAATAAGCCTTGGAAGAGATACTTTTATGTAAAAGTAGTAATCAATTATTTTTTTAAAAATGACATTGGGAAATTTGCAGGCAAATGGATGGTATGAGAAAAGATTATCCTGAGTGAGGTAACCAAGACACTGAAGGACAAATATGAACTTTGCTTTGTGAATCAGAAAGGTTTCCTCCAGAAACAGATGGCAACAGGTGTAGACACCAGAATCAAATATTATGTGGAGAGAGAAAGAAAAGAGAGAGAGAGAGAGAGAGAGAGAGAGAGAGAGAGAGAGAGAGAGAGAGAGAGAGAGAGAGAGAGAGAGAGAATCTAACTAGCAGGTCTGAACAAGTCTCACCCCTTCAGAGTTTATGTAATCCCATAGAGGAAGGAGCAGAAATATTGCAGGAGTCAGAAGGGATGGAGGGTTGGAGAATACTAAGAGAACATGGTTCAAGTCAACCAACTAAGTAGGGCTCACATGGGCTCAGTAAGACTGAATCTGCAAGCATAAAAAACACAGAGGTCTACAATAGGTCCTGTGTTTGCATGGTGTGCCCCTTAGCTTGGTGGTTCTGTAGGTGTTTTCGTGGAACTCCTAAATATGGAAGCACTTGTGTCTTTAACTCTTCTGTCTGCTCTTAAAACTCAGATTCTCCTGTTGTGGTGTCTTATTCATCCTCACTGTGATGGTTTCTGTTTTATATTATTGTCTCTTGTTTCCTCTTGTTTGGACATTGTCTCTTAGAGACCTACTTATCTGAAGAGAGAAGGAAGAAGATAGGGAGGGAGAGTAGATGGGGATAGATGAGAAAATGTAGGGAAGGAAAACTGGTCAGGATGTATTATAAGTGAGAAGACTCAACTTTAAATAATTTAAATAATGGGAAGAAAAATTACTTTTAAGGTGGGACAAATAGTAGCAAATATCTATTGTTGGAATGACTCCATAGAAAGTAAAATAAATGGATACCAAAGATCATAGGAAGAATTACTCCGAGCCTGCCAGAGCAGGAAAGAGCAAACGGGAACTCATGTAGAAGTAGAAATACTAGCATCAGTTAGAAAAGCATAGGTATGTCATACACATGGATTGCGACCTGTGACAGCTTTTACTCATTAGTAATGGAGGAAAAAAGTATGTTCAGCTTCCAGATAGAATAAAAAGTATGAAGTAATCTTCTAGACAAGTGAAAGAGTAAATGAACTAGGGGAATATAATGAAAAAGTAGGTAAAAACTGTACATGATCTTATAGTGTGTGATACTGTATGCAGTACACATATAATTTAAAAATATAGGAGGATTTCAATGAATACTGAGTTAAATCACTATTCTTTTAGTTCTTTGAGAATTTCATATATATATGCCCCATTCCCTTCTTCAATTCTTCCAAAATCCCTCCAGAAAGCCACCTCCCAGATTAATTTCCTTTCCTGGTTCTCTTCCCTTTTCTTTTATTTTGTAATTTACCAAACCCATCCAGTGTCTTCCATGCATCCATAAGTAGGGAGCCATAAAGTAGAGCATGGGCAATCTTCCATTGTACAGGCATCCAAAGAATGATTATCCCTCCCCAAACACCTATCAACAGGCAATTATTCCTCAGTTATGGATAAGGCCTCATGCCTTCCTCCCATCCTCAATATCATAGTTCTGTCTGTCTTGATCTTTTGCAGGTTGATTTGTTATCTGTGTTCTCAACGAAGATAATTCATCTTCTAGCATTAGCAAAAGGAGTTAACATGAATAACTAACCTTTAACTTTGTACATATATTATTCTACCTGTCATTTCTGGCAACAAAGGACAAGGCATTGCCCAGAAGATATGCATTATTTCTCCTCCCTCTCCCCCCATGCTGTTCCTCCTCCTGCTTTACTCATCTCTCCCTATTCACTGTCTCTTTACCTCCTCCTCCTCCTCCCCCTCTTCCTCCCCCTCCTCCTCCTCAGTTCACATCTCCATTCCCTTAACCTTTTTAATTCTTTTTAGTATTGTATGTGTTTATTTTTTACTTTACATGTTGGAGAATACAGGACTGAGAAACAGGAAAGTAGAATCCTAAGAACTGTTTCATGTGGTTATGCTTTCCTCCCTGACTTAGCGAAAACCAAATACACAATTGAAAAAACATTTTTGAAAGCATTGCTTGGTATGTGGCTGTGTGGCAAACATTAAATTATAAACATCCTTAGTGCAACAATGTCACTGTTTTCTGCTTATGTGTTCACTTCAGAGTTAAGGGTGTGTTATTCCTAAACAGGAGCTACGCCTAAGGGCATCTCATTTTGAAATCATTCTCTAAGTTATTAAAAGCTTAAATAAGAGATTATGAAACATTATGGGTTGGTAAAATAATTATGAGTAGTATTTGAGTTTGAAAGAAATGTTTGTTCGAAAATGAACATGCTAATAGAAGTTAAATTTATTAGAAGAATACTAACCTACTTAATAGACAGGAAGAAAGTGAAATATATTGTGTATTTGAATGGAATGCAAGTAGAAATTAACCAACCAATGTCAGCATTCTTGTAATGTTCAGTTGTTGAAACACACACTATGGAAGATTGTAGAAGAGCGTGGGCTCTTCGTCTGTATGGGGTGATCTGAGCACTGGGCTCTCTTCTTTACCCAGCATCTTCAAAATTTGAACAATCACTTGTGGCTTATTCTGTAAAGAAACCAAAATGATCTTCTGTGAACTCAAACATACAAATATTACTGTTGAAGAAAAAATAGTGTCGGGATTAAAACAGGGTTGACACAGAGCTGTAAGTATGGGATATGGGGATATAAATTGTCCTTGTCTATTCCTACTACTTGTAATGCAATCTAACAAATTTGCCCTCTACTTCTCCAAATCTGTCAGCTGACAGTACTCAGAAACTTCCCTAAAGAGGCTGTGGAACTGGGATGAATTTGAGATGACAAAGAATATTTCATAGGTTAAAAGGTAGGAATGTGGTCACTAGTGATTACAATGCAAATTTACTCTACAATATCAGAACAATTGTAAGCTTTTAATATGGCCTTCTTAGTTGATCATGAGCAGATAAATAGCAGCAATTCATTAAAGAATGATGAAAAGGTAAAGACTCTGACAATTTCAAGTAAAAGACACATGAAAGATAAATTGCAGATAATTCAGAAACATAAGGAAACAAACAAACACAAAAGCTAATGCATATCCTCCACAATAGAAAAACTTGAATTCTCAAAGCAAGAATATCATATACGGGTAAAGATTTCTTCAGAAAAATATGAAGATAAAATTAATACAGTAAGATAGAAAAACGTCAAGGGATTTGATAGGTCAACTTTTAAGGCATTATAAAGAGAAGACAGAAGAGAAAACTAATGATGTCACAGAACACAGAAGAGTCAACTTCTATGAGAGGTAAATTCTGATGTGAATTTTTGGCATACCTGCTATGATAACATGAAGGAAGAAAGATCTTCTTTAGTAAAGCAAAAACTGCTAATTTTCAGAAGTATGTGAGCTTAAAAAGGTAACAAAAAACTAAAATGCCAGATAGATGGCTCAGCAGATAAGCACAAATACTTGCTTATAGAAGACCGAAACCAGTTCCTGTCACCCATGAGTGATGACTCACGATTGTTGTAAATCTACCTCCAGGAGATTTAGTGCTTTCTGGTCTTTCTGGGCACCTGAAGTCATGTGTGGACACTGTGAAACTACCTATCTACCTACACACACACACACACACACACACACACACACACACACACACACATGCATGCACACGCACACGCACACACACACACAGAGAGAGAGAGAGAGAGAGAGAGAGAGAGAGAGAGAGAGAAGTCAGAAATATCAACTGAATGTTACACTTCACCAATAAATAAAGCCATATTTTTTTTTTCTTTTTCCTTTTCGGTTTTTTGAGTAAAGCCATATTATTATAATTAAAAAGAAACCTCCTAGAACAAAGCAGAGGCATGTCCAAACAGGACAAATGTGGCTGCAAAAGAGGAAGGAATAAAATACTGAAATATGAACATTCTCAAAGGTGTCAGGTCAGGTGTTGTAGCCTTCTAAGATTCTAACTTCAACTGTTCAGTAAAATAAATAGTACAGATTAAAGTAAGGTGACAGAGTAACCCAGGAGATACAGACTTGCTAGAAACCAACTCACAGAAGAAATGAAATATAAATGTCCAATGGAAAATGTAATAAAAATTAAAAAAAATTATTCTGAGTAACTTTTTCTGGACAGTAACATTGAGCCAGCAAAGTACATATCAAAAAGCTTTTTCACTGGTAAACATTAAATATATAAGTGCTAATATTCAAATATTTGGTAACATGAGAACTTTGTATATATATAATTATATGTGCACATGTTTATGTCAGTGTGCACAAGTATGTTGGAGTGTGCATGCCTGTACACAGCCTGGAGGCCAGAAGAGGACCAAGTATCCTCCTCAAACGTTCTAACTCTTCCTTTTGAGGCAGGATCTCTATATGAATCTCAGGCTTGTTATCAGCTAGAAGCACAAAGTCCCCAGTAATCCTACTGTTGATGGTTATAGGCATTTGTTGGAGCACTTGGTTGGCTAGGTGGGTGATGGGATCTTAACTGAGCACTTCATGATTTCAGAACAAAGCTTTAAGCCATCTCTGAGGCATCTCTGACACTGAAATTCTTGCAAAATTAAAGCCAAAATGTTATAGGAAATGAATAAGAACTGAAAATGAACAGCTAAATAAAGCAAACAGGTTGGTAGAGAATAAGCAAACTGACATAATAAGAATGTCCAATTTAGACTCTTAAAATTTTAAACACAATGTGAAACATTGGCTTAAGAACTAATCCTCATCAATGGCAATGAATCAAAGCGCAAAGTAGTAGCTGACACACAGCTGCTGCTCTTTAGAATGTTAGATGAAACACACGTTTATTACTAAAATGTAGCATTCCAAATACCCATTGAACCCTGCCTAATTTTAATGGTCATAGAATCAACTTAATTATTTCAGTACTGGACAAATATGAAAACAATAGGAAGAATAGCATCTATAGGCAAATCCAGTTAGAATTACAGAATATGCTCTAGACTAAAGACACAGGTTTTCCAGCCATGCCGGTCACTGCTAATTTAAATTTCCTTTTCTTCTTTCCTTTTATTTCTGTAGAATCATACTTCATCAGGCTAACATTGCTGAATTTCTACCAAATATTCAAAATGTGGATGATGAACATGAAAATGTAGACTTATTTCAACCATACAGCCATTAGTTTATTCAGTATTTTGTTCATGTAATTGGTGTGTGTGTGTGTGTGTGTGTGTGTGTGTGTGTGTGTGTGTGTGTGTGTGTTTCTGTGTTCTATGCCTAGATTAAACCAGGAGGAAAGTCCAGCTATAATAAAAATAATATGATTTACGCAGCTGTTATAGTATTGTTTGAGAAGGTAGAGATGGTTTCCTCCTCCAAGCTACCTACATGTGCATCATATAAGAAATAGGGATTATCAGTTTGTTATAACAACAAAGTTCTCAAGACCATGTAAGAGATCATATCATTGTCTCAGCTTATAATTTATTATACTTTGATACAATGTTTTTAGATTCTTTGACCCAATACATTTTACACCATATCATGTATTTGCAGTATATTACTGCTGTTTCTAGGACTTTAAACACCATATTTAGTCCTGATAATAAGTGGAATTTATTTTCAACAAACTGAAAAAAAATGGTGTGATATCCTTCTAGGCTTTAACTTAAAAAAAATCCATTTCCATTTGCCATGTGGGAAAACACATGCCAGATTTCAAGAACTTATTTCTTAGAAGTAGAAATGCTCACACCTACGTTTCCTTAACAGCCTTCCTTTTATTTTTGCCCATTCCATTTGCAGATTTGACTCAGAAGTCTTTATCATTTGGAAGCAACAAAGATACTGATAACTTCTTCTTGAATGTGTGGGAGAGATTTCAAAGTGATATACAAATGATATAAGCAAGAAACAAAGTGCTAAAAAATCAAAATACATAACAAAAATCAAAGTGCAGCCACTCTAAACAATTATGAGCAGTATTTTATATTGGAAAAAGTTAAATAAGAATATTGCATACTGTAAATGTGCTTCAGCTTCTGCAGAGTTCTATGGTCATATAAGACTTAACATTAACACATGCAGTTCAGTTGGCACAATCCCTAACTAAATACATGAGGAGCTAAGTTTATTCACCCAGTATCACATAAGCAGGCTGTACAACCTGTACTAGCGCCAGGGATGTGCTGGAAAGAGGGTCAGATGTTGAAGGCCATTCTTAACTATTTAGTGAGTTTGTGGGTAGCATGGAATGCATGCAATCTTGTCTCAAAAGACAGAAAACAACAACAAAAAAGCAAGCAAGCAAACAATCAAAAAAACAGACATATCTATATTCTCACATTAATCTGAACTGATCTTTTGTATTCCACATACTTCCTTTAATGTCCTCTAGTTCAATAGTTATAGACCATTCCTACAATATATTTTAATGATATCTGAGTCAACATCTGAAACCTCACCTGTCAGACATAAATACAAATGACTCCATGGTAACAAATGCTAGAAACCGATACAAATATCACTGAAATTGCATAAGTTTGTAAAAAAAATCATACATTTATCTTGAATAAAATTTGAACTGTAAAATATGTTTTATTACAGAGGTATAAAAGTATCCTTTATCTAGAAATATGACACTTACAAATATTACTCTCCACCTATTCATTCTAATATGCTATTTTGAAAAATGTATGGAAGTTTAATAGTTTCACCTGAGATTTGCCTATAGATGCTTTTACTCCATGGCTCTTGTTCTATTTATTGGACCTCAAAGATAAATTTTCAATATGATTCTGTTTAGTTTCCAGCCAAATTAAAATTGTCCATTTAATGTGTTAGAGACAGGGATTTACTGTTTCTGTGACATTCTCTGTGTCTTTGTCCCTTTGTCTATCTGTCCCCATCTCTGTCTCCCTGTTACTCTCTCTCTGAAACTGGTTAGTCTCGGTTTCACTCTCTCTGTGTCTTCTCTCTCTCTCCCCCCTTTCTCTTTCAAATACACACACATACACAGAAATGCACACACTCCTACTTGTACTCATCTTTCTCTTCTGCATTTGCACACTGGTGGTAGCTATAATTGTGATACCTAGCATATAAGATCCTCAGATCATTTATAAATGTTTATATACCCCTTTAATAGTAATTAAGAATGTGTATCAGACTTGTTATTTCTTTATACATTTTCATCACGGTCTTCTGAAAGATTTTAGGCAAAAATATTTTTAGTTCCTGTCACACTTTCCTCTGGGCTATTAAGCAAGGTTAACCTGGACATTCCAGAATTTGATGGGAAAATTTAAAACCACATTTAATATCACTAAAGTATGACTCGTGCTTGTAATGGCAGTTTGTGGCATGAACATGAAGATTGATAAGCACTCTATTTCATTTTAAATCACAGGGAAAATGAAACAGCTCCCTGGTGCTTGATTTGTTCCTTGTGACCAACGTAGTGATGGATGTAGCTGACCTCATGATCAGTAACACCTGAAGTAAGTATTGATCGTTCTGGTTGCTGAAAGGAACAGATGAGCAATGGCACATCCTGCGACAGTGTAGATTTTTGGAGAAAAGACTATCTTTGACATAGTGGAAGGGTTTGATACTTTTCTCTTTAAGTAGTATAAAAGTAAATTGTAACCTCCTTTTAAAATTAACTTGGGTTTATGAAATACTTGGGAAGTTTAATGAGATCAAGAAGTCTGAAACAATATTCGAATGTAGAAAATGAAATTCTCTGGAGAAATTTAAAATTAATCATATAACTATATACTCATTGTAAGAAAAATGTAACAGAAGAAATTATTTTGTAAGTCCTCCATGAGTAAAGAAATTTTGTAGTCTTGTTATTGATTTTAATTTTATATTAATACAATAATGACTTGATAAGGACATAGGGTACTTAAAAGTATGAACAAAATATCAGTGAGAAAGCTCTCTGAATCTCATGGGTCTCCTGTACTGAGTACATAAATTAGTCAAAGTCACAAAGCATAAGCTGAATAAACAAGATAGTGAGAGATGCTTGTAGTTTACACACACTAGTCTCCACGGCCTATTGAATAAACACTGAATCTAATTATAATAGCACATTTGGTACTTAGTGGACAATGTTATGTCACTTGGTGTACAAACGTAAGGAATCCTTGGCTGAAAATACCCTCAGAATTCCTGTAACTGTTCATATGTGCCATGGATCTCTTTTTCTTGCTTACTTTTAACTGTTCTGCAATTACATATTCTTCACCAGAAATTTTAGAATCTTTTAGGAGAAAATTGAATAATTCAATTAATTTACTCCCTGCATCATTCACCATGTTCATAAACAGCAACAATCTGATGTAGACTATTGTGCTCTGATAAAATAGAAATAATTTCAATCTCAGTATAAAAGCTTTAAAAAGTCTAAATAGTCCCCTTAAAAACTTGCCACCTAATCTCCTGTCCATATACAAGTCCTCTGATAAAAAAACAGATTTGATCCTTACTCATATTAACCCCCACCAGTCAAGCCTGTAGGGTCAACTTTTGTTAAAACATCAAAATTTTCATTTTAATAAAGAAATATGATTACCCTGAAATGAACAATATTACATAAAGAACATATTGTGTGAAATTCCTTTTAGTGAACTCTTATTATTCCCCAGTGGACATGTAAATAATTTCTCCTATAATAACTAATAAAAATTTGCTGTTCTTAAACATTTCAGCTTGAAAAAATTAGGGAAACAATACCCCTTCACAATAGTTACAAATATTATGAAATACCTTGGTGTGACACTAACTAAGCAAGTGAAAGATCTGTATGATAAAGAACTTCAAGTCTCTGAAGAAATAAATAAAAGAAGATGGAAAGACCTCTCATGTTCATGGATTGGCAGGATTAATATAGTAAAAATGGCTATCTTGCCTAAAGCAATCTACAGATTCAATGCAATCGCCATCAAAATTCCTACTCAGTTCTTCACAGAGTTAGAAAGGGCAATATGCAAATTCATCTGGAATAACAAAAAACCTAGGATAGCAAAAAAAAATCTTCTTAACAATAAAAGAACCTCTGGTGCATTCACCATGCCTGACCTCAAGCTGTACTACAGAGCAATTGTGGAAAAAAAAAAAAAAAACTGCATGCTACTGGTATAATCACAGACAGTAGATTAATGGAATAGAATTGAAGACCCAGAAATGAACCCACACACCTATGGTCACTTGATCTTTTACAAAGGAACTAAACCCATCCAGTGAAAAAACAATAGCATTTTCAACAAATGGTGCTGCTTCAACTGGTGATTATCATGTCAAAGAATGCAAATTCATTCTTATCTCCTTGGACAAAGCTCAAGTCTAAATGAATCAAGGAACTCCACATAAAACCAGAGACACTGAAACTTACAGAGGAGAAAGTGTGGAAGAGCCTAGAAGATATGGGCACAGGGGAAAGATTCCTGAACAGAACAGCAATATCTTGTGCTGTAGGATCAAGAATCGATAAATGGGACCTCATAAAATTGCATAGCTTCTATAAGGCAAAGGACACTGTCAATAAGACAGTGTCAATAAGACAAAACAGCAAGCAACACATTGGAAAAAACATCTTTACTAATATTAAATCCAATAGGGGGCTAATACTCAATATATATATAAAACTTAAGAAATTGGGCACCAGAAAAACAATTAACTCTATTTAGAAGTGGGGTACAAAGAATTCTCAACTGAGGAATACCGAATGGCTAGAAGCACCTGAATAAAATGTTCAGCATCCTTAATCATCAGGGAAATGCAAATCAAAACAACCCTGAGATTCACATCACAGCAGCCAGAATGGCTAAGTTCAGAAACTCAGGTGACAGCAGATGCTGGTGAAGATGTGGAGAAAGAGGAATACTCCTCCATTGCTGGTGGGATTACATGCTGGTACAACCACTCTGGAAATCATTTTGGCAGTTCCTCAGAAAATTGGTCATAGTACTACTGGAAGATCCAGCAATACCACTCCTGGGCATATACCCAGAAGATGTTCCAAATTGTAATAAGGACACATGCTCCACTATGTTCATAGCAGCCTTATTTATAATAGCCAGAAGCTGGAAAGAACCCAGATGTCCCTCAAAAGAGGGATGGGCTCTGAGGCAGCGCTATTTTCGGCTCCAGACAACCGGCCACCTTCCTGGTCAGAGCACAGGTGTCCGCCCGGCCCGAGAGGCTTCTGCCTCAGGTTCTGCGGAGCCAGCTTGGTTCTGGGACTCTGCAGAAAGTAGTCTACACAGGTGAGAGTGTGGACTACTGAAACAACGGCTTCTGTGACAGGCCAAAGCAACACAGCTTCTGGGAAAGATCCTGTTTTAGGCCTTCATCTTCAGCCAGGAGGAGGTCCAAACACCAGATAATTGTGCACTTCCCTGAAAGAGGAGACCTTGCCTGCAGAGACTGCTCTGACCACTGAAACTCAGAGGAGAGAGCTAGTCTCCCAGGTCTGCTCATAGAGGGTAACAAAATCACCAGAGGAACAATCTCTAAACAGAGACAACTATAACAACTCCAGAGATTACCAGATGGAGAAAGGTAAATGAAAGAATTTTGCTAACAGAAACCAAGACCACTCACCATCATCAGAACCCAGCACTCCCACTTCGCCCAGTCCAGGGCACCCCAACACACCCGAAAAGCTAGACCTGGATTTAAAAGTATATCTCATGATGATAGTAGAGGACATCAAGAAGGACTTAAATAACTCACTTAAAGAAATACAGGAGAACACTGCTAAACAAGTAGAAGACATTAAAGAGGAAACACAAAAATCCCTTAAAGAATTGCAGGAAAACATAACCAAACAGGTAGAAGACATTAAAGAGGAAACACAAAAATCCCTTAAAGAATTGCAGGAAAACACAACCAAACAGGTGATGGAATTGAATAAAACCATCCAAGACCTAAAAAGGGAAGTAGACACAATAAAGAAAACCCAAAGTGAGGCAACCCTGGAGATAGAAACTCTAGGAAAGAAATCTGGAACCATATATGTGAGCATCAGGAACAAAATACAAGAGATGGAAGAGAGAATCTCAGGTGCAGAAGATTCCATAGAGAACATCGGCACAACAATCAAAGAAAATGGAAAATGCAAAAAGATCCTAACTCAAAACATCCAGGAAATCCAGGACACAATGAGAAGACCAAACCTACGGATAATAGGAGTGGAGGAGAATGAAGATTTTCAACTCAAAGGACCAGCAAACATCTTCAACAAAATTATTGAAGAAAACTTCCCAAATCTAAAGAAAGAGATGCCCATGAACATACAAGAAGCCTACAGAACTCCAAAAAGACTGAACCAGAAAAGAAATTCCTTTGACACATAATAATCAGAACAACAAATGCACTAAATAAAGATAGAATACTAAAAGCAGTAAGGGAAAAAGGTCAAGTAACATATAAAGGCAAGCCTATCAGAATTACACCAGATTTTTCACCAGAGACTATGAAAGCCAGAAGAGCCTGGACAGATGTTATACAGACACTAAGAGAACACAAATTTCAGTCCAGGCTACTATACCCAGCCAAACTCTCAATTACCATAGATGGAGAAACCAAAGTATTCCACGACAAAACCAAATTCACCCATTATCTCTCCACCAATCCAGCCCTTCAAAGGAATAACAGAAAAAATCCAATACAAGGATGGGAACCATGCCCTAGAAAAAACAAGAAGGTAATCCCTCAACAAACCTAAAAGAAGACAGCCACAAGAACAGAATGCCAACTTTAACAACAAAAATAACAGGAAGCAACAATTTCTTTTCCTTAATATCTCTTAATATCAATGGACTCAACTCCCCAATAAAAAGACATAGACTAACAAACTGGCTACACAAACAAGACCCAACTTTTTGCTGCTTACAGGAAACTCATCTCAGAGAAAAAGATAGACACTACCTCAGAATGAAAGGCTGGAAAACAATTTTCCAAGCAAATGGTATGAAGAAACAAGCTGGAGTAGCCATTTTAATATCTAACAAAATAGACTTCCAACCCAAAGTAATCAAAAAAGACAAGGAGTGGCACTTCATACTCATCAAAGGTAAAATCCTCCAAGAGGAACTCTCAATTCTGAATATCTATGCTCCAAATGGAAGGGCAGCCACATTCATTAAAGTAACTTTAGTAAAGCTCAAAGCACACATTGCACCTCACACAATAATAGTGGGAGACTTCAACACAACACTTTCACCAATGGACAGATCATGGAAACAGAAACTAAACAGGGACACAGTGAAAGTAACAGAAGTGATGAAACAAATGGACTTAACAGATATCTACAGAACATTTTATCCTAAAACAAAAGGAAATACCTTCTTCTCAGCACCCCATGGTAGCTTCTCCAAAATTGACCACATAATTGGTTACAAAACAAGTCTCAACATACAAAAATATTGAAATTGTCCCATGCATCCTGTAAGATCACCATGGACTAAGGCTGATCTTCAATAACAAAATAACTAATAGAAAGCCAACATTCACGTGGAAACTGAACAACACTCTTCTCAATGATAACTTGGTCAAGGAAGGAATAAAGAAAGAAATTAAGGACTTTTTGGAGTTTAATGAGAATGAAACCACAACATACCCAAACTTATGGGACACAATGAAAGCATTCCTAAGAGGAAAACTCATAGCTCTGAGTGCCTCCAAAAAGAAACTAGAGAGAGCACACATTAGCAGCTTGACAACACACCTAAAAGCTTTAGAACAAAACGAAGCAAACTCACCCAAGAGGAGTAAAAGGCAGGAAATAATCAAACTCAGGGGTGAAATCAACCAAGTGGAAACAAGAAGAACTATTCAAAGAATCAACCAATCAAGGAGCTGGTTCTTTGAGAAAATCAACAAGATAGATAAACCCTTAGCCAGACTCACTAGAGGGCATAGGGAAAGCATCCTAATTAACAAAATCAGAAATGAAAAGGGAAACATAACAACAGATCCTGAAGGAATCCAAAACACCATCAGATCCTTTTACAAAAGGCTATACTCAACAAAACTGGAAAACCTGGATGAAATGGACAAGTTTCTAGACAGATACCAGGTACCAAAGCTAAATCAAGATCAGGTTAATGATCTAAACAGTCCTATATCCCCTAAAGAAATAGAAGCAGTCATTAATAGTCTCCCAACCAAAAAAAGCCCAGGACCAGATGGGTTTAGTGCAGAGTTCTATCAGACCTTCAAAGAAGACCTAATTCCAGTTCTTCACAAACTATTCCACAAAATAGAATCAGAAGGTACTCTACCCAACTCATTCTATGAAACCACAATTACTCTGATACCTAAACCACAAAAAGCCCCAACAAAGATAGAGAACTTCAGACCAATTTCCCTTATGAATATCGATGCAAAAATCCTCAATAAAGTTCTTGCTAACCGAATCCAAGAACACATCAAAACAATCATCCATCCTGGCCAAGTAGGTTTCATCCCAGGGATGCAAGGATGGTTCAATATACGGAAATCCATCAACGTAATCCACTATATAAACAAAGACAAAAACCACATGATCATCTCTTTAGATGCTGAGAAAGCATTTGACAAAATCCAACACCCATTCATGATAAAAGTTTTGGAAAGATCAGGAATTCAAGGCCCATACCTAAACATGATAAAAGCAATCTACAGCAAACCAGTAGCCAACATCAAAGTAAATGGTGAGAAGCTTGAAGCAATCCCACTAAAATCAGGAACTAGACAAGGCTGTCCACTCTCACCCTACCTATTCAACATTGTACGTGAAGTCCTAGCCAGAGCAATTAGACAACAAAAGGAAATCAAGGGGATACAAATTGGAAAGGAAGAAGTCAAAATATCACTTTTTGCAGATGATATGATAGTATATATATAAGTGACCCTAAAAATTACACCAGACAACTCCTAAGCCTGATAAACAGCTTCAATGAAATAGCTGGATATAAAATTAACTCAAACAAGTCATTGGCCTTTCTGTACACAAAGGATAATCAGGCTGAGAAAGAAATTAGGGAAACAACACCCTACTCAATACTCACAAATAATATAAAGTATCTTGGCCTGACTCTAACTAAGGAAGTGAAAGATCTGTATGATAAAGAACTTCAAGTCTCTGAAGAAATTAAAGAAGATCTCTGAAGATGGAAAGATCTCCCATGCTCATGGATTGGCAGGATCAACATTGTAAAAATGGCTATCTTGCCAAAAGCAATCTACAGATTCAATGCAATCCCCATCAAAATTCCAACTCATTTCTTCAACGAATTAGAAAGGGCAATCATCAGATTCATCTGGAATAACAAAAAACCTAGGATAGCAGAAACTCTTCTCAAGGATAAAAGAACCTCTTGTGGAATTACCATGCCGGACCTAAAGCTGTACTACAGAGCAATTGTGATAAAAACTGCATGGTATTGGTATAGTGGCAGACAAGTAGACCAATGGAACAAAATTGAAGACCCAGAGATGAACCCACACACCTATGGTCACTTGATCTTTGACAAGGGAGCTAAAAGCATCCAGTGGAAAAAAGACAGCATTTTCAACAAATGGTGCTGGCACAACTGGTGGTTATCATGTAGAAAAATGTGAATTGATCCATTTCTATCTCCTTGTACTAAGGTCAAATCTAAGTGGATTAAGAACTCCACATATAACCAGAGACACTGAAACTTATAGAGGAGAAAGTAGGGAAAAGCCTCGAAGATATGGGTACAGGGGAAAAATTCGTGAAATTTCCTGAAAAATTTCTGAATAGCTTGTGCTGTAAGATCTAGAATTGATAGATGGGACCTCATAAAATTGCAAAGCTTCTGCAAAACAAAAGACACCGTCAATAAGACAAAAAGGCCACCAACAGATTGGGAAAGGATCTTTACCTATCCCAAATCAGATAGGGTACTAATATCCAATATATATAAAGAACTCAAGAAGGTGGACTCCAGAAAATAAAATAACCCCATTAAAAATTGGGCTCAGAGCTGAACAAAGAATTCTCACCTGAGGAATACAGAATGGCTGAGAAGCACCTGAAAAAATGTTCAACATCCTTAATCATCAGGGAAATGCAAATCAAAACAACCCTGAGATTCCACTTCACTCCAGTCAGAATGGCTAAGATCAAAAATTCAGGTGACAGCAGATGCTGGCGAGGATGTGGAGAAAGAGGAACACTCCTCCATTGTTGGTGGGATTGCAAGCTTGTACAACCACTCTGGAAATCAGTCTGGCGGTTCCTCAGAAAATTGGACATAGTACTACCGGAGGATCCTGTAATACTTCTCCTTGGCATATATCCAGAAGATGTCCCATCCGGTAAGAAGGACACATGCTCCACTATGTTCATAGCAGCCCTATTTATAATAGCCAGAAGCTGGAAAGAACCCAGATGCCCCTCAACAGAGGAATGGATACAGAAAATGTGGTACATTTACACAATGGAGTACTACTCAGCTATTAAAAAAATTAATTTATGAAATTCCTAGGAAAATGGATGGACCTGGAGGGCATCATCTTGAGTGAGGTAACCCAATCACAAAGGAACTCGCACAATATGTACTCACTGATGAGTGGATATTAGCCCAGAAACTTAGGATACCCAAGATATAAGATACAATTTGCTAAACGCATGAAATTCAAGAAGAAAGAAGACCAAAGTGTGGACACTTCTCCCCTTCTTAGAAATGGGAACAAAACACCCGTGGAAGGAGTTACAGAGACAAAATTTGGAGCTGTGACGAAAGGATGGACCATCTAGTGATTGTCATATGCAGGATCCATCCCATAATCAGCTTCCAAACGCTGACACCATTGTATACACTAGCAAAATTTTGCTGAAAGGACCCAGATATAGTTGTCTCTTGTGAGACTATGCCGGGCCTAGCAAACACAGAAGTGTATGATCACAGTCAGCTATTGGATGGATCACACGGCCCCCAATGGAGGAGCTAGAGAAATTACCCAAGGAGCTAACGGGAACTGCAACCCTATAGGTGGAACAACAATATGAACTAACCAGTACCCCGGAGCTCTTGTCTCTAGCTGCATATGTATCAAAGATGTCCTAGTCAGCCATCACTGCAAAGAGAGGCCCATTGGACTTGCAAACTTTATATGCCCCAGTACAGGGGAACCCCAGGGCCGAAAAGGGGGAGTGGGTGGGTAGGGAATTGGGGGTGTGAGTATGGGGGACTTTTGGGATAGCATTGAAAATGTAAATGAGGAAAATACCTAATAAAAAAATAAATTAAAAAAAAGAGGAATGGATACAGAAATTGTGTTACATTTACAAAATGAATTACTACACAGCTATTAGAAATATAATAGACAAATGAATGTATCTGGAGCATATCATCCTGAGTGAGGTAACCCAATCACAAAAGAACAATGATATGCACTCTTCTAAGTGGATTGTAGCCCAGAAACTCAGATTACCCAAGATATAATTTGCAAAACATTTGAAGCTCAAGAAGAAAGAAGACCAAAGTCTGGATACATTGATACTTCTTAGAAAAGGGAATAATATACCCATAGAAGGAGTTTCAGAGACATAGTTTGGAGCAGGTACTGAAGAAATGACCATCTAGAGCCTGCCCCACCTGGGGATCCATCCCATAAACAATCAACTAATCCAGACACTATTGCAGATGCCAACAAGACTTATCTGATAGGAATGTGATATAGCTGTCTCCTGAGAGACTCTGCCAGTGACTGGCAGATATAGACATAGGTGTTCACAGTCATCTAATGGATAGAGCACAGGGTCCCCAATGAAGGAGCTAAAAAAAAGTACCCAAGGAGCTAAAGGGGTTTGTAATCCCATAGTAGGAACAACAATATGTACTAACCAGTATTCCCAGAGCTCCCTAGGACTAAATCACCAATCAAAGAAAACACATGGTGGGACTCACAGCTCCAGCTGCATATATAGCAGAGGATGGCCTAGTCAGTCATCAATGGGAGGAGAGGCCCTTGGTCCTGTGAAGGTACTATGCCCCAGTATAGGGGAATGCCAGGGCCAGGATGTAGAAGTGGGTGGATTGGGGAACAAGGGGATGGGGGAGAGGATTAGGAATTTTTTGAGGGCAAACTAGGAAAGGGAATAACATGGGAAATGTAAATAAAGAAAAATATCTAATAAAAAAAAGAAGAAAAAACATTTCTGCTTTATTAAATAGTTAAGCCTTTGGATTTTCAAGGCACTGCAAATTTGTTCTATAAAATTGTCTTTAAAACAAAGACAATGTTATGTGGTATCTTCAAACTGGTCAATAAATGTATTCATAAAATGCTTAATAAAACAATTATGCCCATCATATAATTAATTTCATACATATTTTCAGTAAAATGACACTTGAAATAAAAGTACAATTTTAGATGAATGCTGATCCAAATTAATTTCTGATTCAGGAGAGTAAGAATAGAATTCTCAAAATATAAAAAGTAACATAAGACATCGTCCAACACTAGCACCTTAAATTTTTTTGTAAGGGCACTTGACCTAGCTATGAGTTTGAAGTCATTTGATATAGAGCTCAGCGACCTGAGCCAAGCAAGGCAGAAAGAGAAAACACACACACTAAATGATTAAATGTAAAAAAAAAAAAAAAAAAAAATCCTTCACAAAAGATAATATTTAAATATTTTTATTTCTTCTATAATTTCTAAAATTTATTTTCCCATGTGAATAATAAATATTTTAAAAAGAGATGTGAATTTTCAGATATGAATATAACAATTGTAAAGAGAGTGAGTGCAGAAACAGAATTCTTCAGAATTATTTGTAGGAAGTTTTAAATATGAATTTCTCTTCTTTCGCCTCCCTCCCTCTCAGTTTTAATCCATAAAGACTACAATAGAGTCCTGATAAAAGAAATGAGTTGTGAAATGAAGAATTGGGGTTGAGAATTTTCCAACATTAATGGGTTTTGGTCCTTAATAATGGCTTAAAATGCTTCATTAATCTATCCATATCATTGAACAAATTAATCAAGTTAAATTAATTGTTCACAGATCTCAAACTTGAATTTTGGGAATCTCAAGGTTAACTCTTCAGTGTATATCTTTCAAAATCACCTTTTCATGCCATGTAACCAAAATGACCATCAATTTTATCTTCTCGGTCCTACCTCTTAAAGCTAGATTAGTGCAGCTTCATCAGGAATAGGGGAAAGCTCAGAATTTAGTTTGTGCTGTACTAGCACTCTACCAACTGAGCTACATCCCTATCTTTTCACCTATTTCCAAAGGATTTCAATTCATATAAATTTGCCTGGAAATCTCTCATTACTTTGTCAAATACTTCAAATATTAAAATAAACAATCATATAAATACTACTTTCATATCTGATCTTAATAATGTTCTATTGTACAGCTGTTAAGACAAATCATAATATCTAATAATCATTTATTTCAGTCAACAGAATGCTAATAAAAATAAAGATAAAAGCACTGGAAAGATAGCTCAGACGTTAAGAATGCTTGATGTTAGTTAGAGTCACGCCAAGATATTTTATATTATTTGTGACTATTGAGAAGGGTGTTGTTTCCCTAATTTCTTTCTCAGCCTGTTTATTCTTTGTGTAGAGAAAAGCCATTGACTTGTTTGAGTTAATTTTATATCCAGCTACTTCACCGAAGCTGTTTATCAGGTTTAGGAGTTGTCTGGTGGAATTTTTAGGGTCACCTATATATACTATCATATCATCTGCAAAAAGTGATATTTTGGGAGCTGTGATGAAAGGATGGACCATCTAGAGACTGCCATATCCAGAGATTCATCCCATGATCAGCATCCAAATGCTGACACCATTCATTCACTAGCAAGATTTTGCTGAAAGGACCCAGATATAGCTGTCACTTGTGAGACTATGCTGGGGCCTGGCAAACACAGAAGTGGATGCTCACAGTCAGCTAGTGAATGGATCACAGGGCCCCCAATGGAGGAGCTGAAGAAAGTACCCAAGGAGCTGAAGGGATCCACAACCCTATGGGTGGAACAACATTATGAACTAACCAGTACCCTGGAGCTCTTGACTCTAGCTGCATATGTATCAAAAGATGGCCTATTTGGCCATCACTGGAAAGAGAGGCCCATTGGACATGCAAAGTTTATATGCCCCAGTACAGGGGAATGCCAGGGCCAATAAAATTGGGAATGGGTGGGTAGGGAAGTGGGGGGGAGGGTATGGGGGACTTTTGGGATAGCATTGGAAATGTAATTGAGGAAAAGATGTAATAATATATATATATGTATATATATATATATATATATATATGTAAAAAAAGAAAAGAATGCTTGATGTTCTTTCAGAGAACCTGAATTTAATTCTTAGTGTTTATATTGAGTGGCCCACAACCTACTCTTACATCAGCTTCAAGGAATACAATACTTACTTTGCCTCCACAGACACCAATACACACATTTAGCAGTGGCCATGCAGTCCCTGCAGGGAACAGTGTATGAGTGCCTCACCGCTGGGACTCTACTGTGGCAAGGCCCATGGAAACTCCTTCCCACTTGGCAAGGACTTGTGATGAAGTTGGTGGCCTCTAAGCTTATTACCTAGGTCGTGTGTGCTACATGCTCTCCTGTCTTTTCTATATCCATAGAAATTTTAGTTTCACTTCATAGATTATGGGCAAGGCTGGGATCCTGCAGGCTGAAAGCCCTGTGGATGATTCTGCTTTACTCAATATTCATTCTAGGGGTAAAACCTTCCTTTCCTCTCTCTGCCTTTATTGACCTTTAAAATGAGACCATTGGTCCTGGGTATTTGGGGACACATAATCTTGTCCCTAGAAAAGCAACTGCAGCCACACTGAATAAGCCTTCAGCAGTTATGGAGAGTAGTGGATCCTACTTTCATAACTGCTCTGAACCTATGTCTGATCAACAAAGACTTAAAATGGGAAGCTCTGTTTGATCAACAGAGACTTAGAAAATAAGGAAGCTACTTATGATCAATAGAGACTTAAAAATGGTTTATGGAAAGATGATATCAAAGATAGATATATATCAGTTAAGTTTGCTTGGTACAATGAGCACTTCTCTGTCTGCAATTTAAAACATATTATGACAGAGGGGTACTATTTGATGGACAGACTTATTATACCCACATATGTTTAGTCTGTCTCTCATCTTGCATAATTGTAGCTGCATTGGCTGTCACCTAGGTATGTGCTCATGTCTACAAGAAAGGCCTGGCTAGACATTTTTGTTTGTTTGTTTGTTTGCTGTAACTGTGCATTGTAGTACAAAATATGGTTGGGAGTGTTTGACCCAGAGGGAGGGGGAAAGAAGGGAGGGAAATTATTGGGTACTTTTTAAACAAGGGGCTTTTATAATGTTGATGTTATGATTTCTTTTAATAAAATAGCCAATGTTGTCACTACCCAGGCAAGCAGGATTATGACTGCATAAATAAAGATCACAAGAGCTATTGGGGTCACTTGCTAAAATGTCAATAGGTTGTCACTGTCTTCATTTTCAGCAGCACCACACATTTGTCCTCAGTTTCCAGAATTCTAATGGAGCTGGACTCTAGCACACATGTACATTAAACAGAGAAAGAAAGAGGGGAGAAAGACACATGAAGAAAGTCATTAAATGTATAAAATAATAGATTAGTGTGTCTCTCAACCCTCTTCAGAAACGCTTCTTAGAACTTAGCACAACTGGTACCATGCTAGAGGAACAAAAATTCCATTCTAACTTAAGAGTCCAGCTTGTAGACTTTAATAGGACCCAAAATATGAACAAAGGTTCAATTGATCAAAGTCCATAGTTCTTGGGAAGTTCCTAAAAATACTAAACTTGCTTCTTCTTCTTCTTCTTCTTCTTCTTCTTCTTCTTCTTCTTCTTCTTCTTCTTCTTCTTCTTCTTCTTCTTCTTCTTCTTCTTCTTCTTCTTCTTCTTCTTCTTCTTCTTCTTCTCCTTCTTCTTTTAATTCTGCAGTTTTGCTTCTGTTTGAATGTTGTTGCTATCTGAGGTATGTCAGTACAGTGTTTGCTGTTTTTTTGTTTGTTTGTTTGTTTGTTTGTTTGTCTGTTTTTGTGCTTAAAAGTCCACTCTGAAAAGGCTCAGGAATGTACTTGGGTCCTGACCATCAACTGTAGTTGACACTGAATATAAGCAATAGTAAATGATAGGCTAATAAAGACTTTCAGTGATCCTTTGTCCCAGGAGTGGATTCTTAATAAGAATATGACTCCAGAGAAATGGAACTCTCAGAAAGGAAGGTGCTGTGTTCATGAACTAAGTGGAATTGTGACATCATACACAAGACCAACACAAGCTTAGGCCAGACTAAACCCCAGCATTGGGGAGCGGACATGGACATGAAGGACATAAAACCCCATCTTTATCCGACAGCTATTGGCAACATTACTTTTGAGAAAGGAGAAATAAATTGCCTAAGATGGAGTTGGAATGGCACCTCACATATCTGCAATATTCCACAGCAGGCCTTATGTACAGTAGTGGGTAGACAGCGAAGTGGCTTAGATTTCAGAGTAGTTGGAGAAAATTCTATAAATATGATCAAAGTATATTGAGTAGGCTTCTCAGGAAATAAATAAAACACTATTAAAAGTTGCCTTCTGTGTCATAAATTCAGCTTTGTATGCTAACTTAAATATATAAAAATTTTTAGAAAACTAGATGATAGATAGCCATATAGTTAGGTAGATAACTAAATAGATAGATATGTAAGTGGCTCGTTTGGAAGGACAGCATACTGGTTTTATTAAAATATATTTGAAATTATTTTCCTGGTTATGTCTCTTCTTATTGTATTAAGAATAATATTGAGCCGGGAGTGGTGGCACATGCCTTTAATCCCAGCATTTGGGAGGCAGAGGCAGGCCGATTTCTGAGTTCGAGACCAGCCTGGTATACAAATTGAGTTCCAGGACCGCCAGGGCTATAAGAGAAACCCTGTCTCAGAAAATCAAAATAATAATAATAATATTGAGAGGTAGTTCCAAAAATTATTTTGGTTATTTCAAGATATTAGACAGTCAATTGCATCAATTTTATAAATAGATAAATTAAAATGACATTTGAACATCTATTAGATCTCTCTAAATCCACATGTAAGACTTAGCTGTACTTACATTTTTTTAGATGTTATATAGAATTTTATGTACATAGCAGTCTATACTTGAATGTCATTGTTTTACAAAAGCAGTTACAGTTTGTGTTTATAATCATCTAAATCATTTGAAAAATATGTCATCCTCAAATTATGACAAAAGCAAATAGTGTAAAAATGGAGATTTTCTTTTTTAATTGATTAATTAGTTAATTAATTAATTTAAAACTTCAGATTTTATTATACTCCTCGTCCATTCTCCACTGTTACACATCCCATACCTCCTCCCTGTCCACTTTGTCCAAGAGGATGTCCCCATTACCCACCTCCACCCAACCAGATATCTAAACACGCTGGGGCTTCCAGTCTCTTGAGGGTTAGGTGCATCTTCTCTGACTGAACCCAGACCCAGGAGTCCTCTACTGTATGTGTGTTGGGGGCCTCATATTAGCTGGTGTATACTGCCTGGTTGGTGATCCAGTGTCTGAGAGATCTCGGGGGTCCAGGATAGTTGAGACTGCTGGTCCTCCTACAGAGTCACCCTCCTCCTCAGCTTCATCCAGCTTTCCCCTAACTCAACCATAGGGGACAGCTGCTTCTGTCCATTGGTTGGGTACAAATAACTGCATCTGACTCTTTCAGCTGCTTGTTGGGTCTTTCAGAGGGTAGATAGACATGATAGGTCCCTTTTTGTGAGCACTCCATAGCCTCTGTAATAGTGTCAGGTTTTGGGGCCACCCCTTGAGCTGAATCCAACTTTGGACCTGTTGCTGGACCTCCTTTTCCTCAGGCTCTTCTCCATTTTCATCCCTGAAGTTCTTTCAGACAGGAACAATTATGTGTCAGATTTTGACTGTGAGTTGGCCATCACATCTCTCACTTGATGCCCTGTATTTCTGTTGGAGGTGATCTCTATAAGCTCCCTCTCCCCTCTCCCCACTGCAGTGCATTACATCTGGGATCCCTCCCTTTGATTTCTGAAAGTCTTTTACCTCCCAGGTCTCTGGTACATTCTGGACGGTCCCCCAACCTCCTACCTCCAGAGGTTGCATGTTTACATTGTTTCTGCAGGCCCTCAGGGATATCAGTCCTTTTCTCCCACCCGCAATACCTAATCATGTTCCCTTCTCTGACGCCACCATCCCCTTTCCCTTCTAGGTCCCTCACTCCCCCCTGTAGTTGCTCTCTTCTCCCTCCCAAGTTTGACTGAAGCATCCTCTCTTGGGCCCTTCAGCTGGTTGACTTTTTGAGTCCTGTAGGCTATATCTTTTTGAAACATATACTTAAATTTTCTATGACCAGGAAAAATAAACCTAAGGATTGAATTAAAGGGTTTATTTCTGTTGTTTGTTTTCAAAAGTATCTTTCAAATATTAGCAAAATATGCTTTTAGCTATGAGCCTTGAAATTTATGTGACCTAATAATAAATTATAGCATAATGGTAAAAAATGAATTTTATGACTTTAGTACAATTGGGTCTATTTTATTCCTATTTAGTGCTATTATGTATGTTTCTGTTTTTAAAAACAAGCAAGCCTCAAACAATAAATACTGTAGAACATGTCTTTGCAATTATTTGATTCCAATAGGTTTATGGGTAAATAATTAGCATACCCACAATATAATTTAATGACAAAATCATAAATTTCATATTTATATGAAACTATCCAAATTATATGTAAGTACTTTCAACCTTGCCACATGGTACTAAACCTTAGCTATTTTCGTTATTTTCAAAACCGGTACTATGTAGGAGGCTTACAGATTACCAGGAACACACACACGCACACACACACACACACACACACACACGCACACGCACACGCACACGCACGCGCGCGCGCGCGCGCGCGCGCGCGCGCAAATACCTACTCACACAGCTCCACAGCTTCTGTGTGCAGAAAGTGAGGACATGCTTCCCAGACCACTTCACTTCAATGATGCCAGTGTCTTATTAATTACAGTTGATTCTTCCACTTTGCTAATCAACATATATTGCCCCACTAGAGCAAAGGTTTCACTAACACTGGTGCTTGTCAGGCACACTTGATTCTTCAACCCCCGCTGACCACAAAGCAGAGATGCTTAATTTAAAAGCTGATGTGAATGGCCATGATAGAATTCTTGGGTGTCATTCGCACTCTGTTCTGATAACACAAGTCATGTCCCCATGGGCTGCATTCTTCTCAGCCCCTGCTAAGCTCTTAGCACTCCCAGTTTTAGTTGCAAGTGCTTTCATAATCCTTCTAAACCAACACACACCAGGTCCATCTCAACAATACCAACGTCTATTCCAGTTTGCTTATATTGTTGTGATAAACACTATGGCATAAAGGAAGCTGAAGAGAGAATGGGCTTACTCCATCTTACAGCTTATAGCCCATCATGAAGTGAAGTCAGGGTAGGAGCTCAAACATGGAAGGAACTTGAAGCAGAAATTGTGAAGGAGTACTTCTATTCTTGGCTGACTTAGCTTGTTTTGTTACACAATCAGGAACCATCTACTCTAGGATGGCACTGTTTATAGTACGCTAGGCTCCCCCATCAATCATGAACAAAGATAATGCTCTACAGACATTCTGGTAAGACCCATATGATGGACACTCTTGAGGTCCTCTTTCCTGGGTGCTTGTAAATTGTGTCATGTTGACAAAAACTAGCCAGAAAAGTCTATATAAGCCCCTGCTAGAACAAGCGCCCCAGATGAGCTTTCTGGTTCTATAAACTCTGCCTTTAATACTGCTGTGGATATTAGATCAATAAAATCTTATTTTAACCTAAAGACATGATTCAGTTTGAACAGAATTTGAAGAGAACAGGTTTATATAACTTAATGGTGTCATCAGTGTCTAGAGTCCAATTTTATACACTAAATTATGTAAATATATGTACTTGGAAGTCATATTCATGGGCTCAATTAGTTAAAAAGTACACATGACAGAGATTGTCCTGGGCATTGGGGACATAACAGTGAAAAGGCTTTTCTGTAGATTAATGTCTATACAAGTGCTATGTGCTCTATGTGCTTTACAATAGATAATAGAAAGTGCTGCATGATTATGCAATTTCCACCATCGACTCCTTCATCGTTCTGTGTGTTTGCCACCCATTCTTGTGTCTCCTTGGATCTTTCAGAATTAATTTCTTCCAGTAAGTATCCTTTAGCCTGCGGCTTCCATTCACTGTTGATCAAAGACTCTGCCAGAAAAAAAAATGTATTTGAAGCATGCCCTCACTTCATTTGCATCTTTTACTAAATGTCACTTGCTAAGAAAACAGGCCCTTTTCATCTTATGCAAAGTGACTTCACATTTAACCTTCTCCAGAGCACTTAATTTGGTAATTCTGGCCATTTTACATACAAAGGATGAGTCAAATTTAAATATGTGGATAGATATGATTGAATATCATATCATTCCATATTTGAAAAAATAAAAAGGAATTCAACCATGTATGGCAGAGATTAGGAGGGTAGTTGCTAGGATTTAGAAGAAAGAGAAAAGGAAATTTTTCAATATTTATTATATTGCTGTTCTGCAAGATAAGTCCTATAACATTGTTTTACAGTTGTGCATTTAAAACTTTATTTAAAAAGCATATCTCAAAAAGTCATGACTTTGAAAAGAGACAAAGGAGATATATATGGGAGGATTTTGAGAGAGAAACAAGAAGGGAACTTGTGTAATTCCATTATAATCTCAAAAATAAAGTCAACAGTTATATTCCCAGCTTAAAGTTCTGACCAAGAAAAAGGTGTTCAGCAGAGGAAAATTTTTGAAGTTATAGATATATCTCTGATTAAATGATGATGTCATAGCTACATGAATATTGCAAGCACACCAAACTCTATTCATTAATTACATATAGTATTTAATATATATAATATATTAAATATACATAATATATACATTATATATATTATTGTGCAGTTATGTATGTAGGTGCAAACATACCTACACACACATGCCAGAGAAAGAATCTTTGTTGGCCTGAGTAGCAGAGGCTTTCCATGGAAATCTCTGGCCAGGCCTGTTGTGCTGGTTCAGGCAAAGGAAGCGAATGCGGACAGGGAGGGGAACTTGCTTCTCTGCTTCTGCTGTGCCAGTCAGCGCCACCTCCATCTCTGCTGTCCTGTACTGAGTCAGGTCAGGCTGGACTGAAGAGAAGTGACTATCCAGTGAGGAGGTGGCAGAGCCTCGGGTGGCACTTCAGGAGAGCTGATCTCTTCCCAAGGACAAAAAGTCTTTAACAACAGAAGAGTTCTTGCACACCTTTTATTCCCTGGATAGGACATATACAGTTTTGGGGAGGATTCAGTGTTTGACAGTAGGTACTTCTCATTGACTTGGTCTGAGAATTTGGGGAAACCTTATTTGCATGTGGGAAGGCTAGGTGCTGCTACTACTAAGTGCTGCATACCTCTCTGCAGGGGGCCTGTGGGAGGCTGTAGCTTCTTGACAGGAGACAGATGCCCAGGAGGTGTGGCCGAACTCCATGAGTCCCATGCAGGTGGAAATAACCACCTCCAGGGTTCCACACCTTTGCTCGACCAGGGAACAAGCTCTCTGTGCACAGTCCACCACCCCACAAATCTTTAGTAATAATTTAATATCTTATTTCTAGCTATTTATTGCTCAGGAGGCAGGAAGACCTGGGGAATAGATTTAATAAATGAGGTAGTCTTAAATATCATGCAATAGACAACTTAATTCAGAGCATAAAGAGAAGTCATATGAGTAAAACGTACAACTGCAAGGGCAAACTGCATATAATGGACAAGCCGAAAATATGAAAAGCATATTTTTCAATAGATGCATGTAAACAAAAATCAATAGTCAATTGTAATGAGTAATCTGAATTAAACTCTCTCCTAATTGTTACACTTGAGAAGGACATGCAAGCACATTCCAGAAACATTTCTGGATTTTTAAGAATCTGAGTCAAAGGACTCTTGTTTTTTTTTCTTGAAGTTTGATCACAAACACTTTCCTCACAGAACTTCATTCTTGGACAAGATCTTGACACTAGGAAAGGAACCTGGTAAATGTTTCTTTAATCTATACTGTTCTATATCAAATGTTTAAAATCACTTTTAGTTTGAAAGAACACAATTTTAATGTAAAAAAGATGAACATATTAACCCAGTGATATATTTATTAAATAACATAAATTATATAAAGTTAGACAATCTAATGTCAAGATCTCATGTTGTGGTAGCACTGAAAAAGCCACATCAAGAAGGAATTCCTGTTTAACCTCACTCAGTAGCACTTGTTTTCTTTTAAAACTCCAAATAACATGTCAGGTTAATTACATACATCTACGTATCTGTCTATCTTTCTACCATCTATCTGTGACCTATAAACATCTATATTTGTTTCTAACACATTCTTGGTGATTCAGTGATCAGAAAAGCATTTACAAAGGTCTTGACTTTAGAAAGGTATTTCATGAGCACCACTTTTGAATTATTTTCATAGACTTAGAGTGTGGTAGAGGAGCTGACCTATTGATATATTGACAATGAATGAATGTTTAATTCTATAAACTGTGACTTAAAATATTTTGGAGATGATTCATTTACACGAGTTATAGAATTATACAAAATTAGAAAAAATTCTTTTGATGTATATATTCTTGGATCAGGTTATAATTTTTTCTTTTCATTTTTTAAAAATTTACATTACATCCTATTAATTATACGCTCCCTTTATTACCCTGCTCCCTTCTGCTCAGAGAAGCGAAGGGCCACATTGAATACCACCCTGCTCTGGGACATCTAGTACCAGCAGAATTAAGCATGTTCTATCCCACTGAAGTCCAATCAGGCAGTCCAGGTACAGGTAGAGGACCAAATGGCAGGCAACAGAGTCTGTGACAACCTCTGCTCCAATTGTTACAGGGACCCACATGAAGACCAAGCTGCACATGTTCTACTACTGTGTAGAGATCCTAGGTCCAGACCCTGCATGCTCTTTTGTTAGTGGTCCAGTCTCTGTGAGTCCCCATGGCCCCAGATTAGTTGACTCTCTAGGTCTTCTTTTGGTGTCTGTCCTTGACCCCTCCAGCTTATTCAAGTCTACACCTCATTCTTCTACATGACTCCCTAAGCTCCTCTTGATGTTTGGCTATGGGTCTCTTCATTTGTTTCCATCCATTGCTGGTGGAAGCCTCTTAGGAGGCAGTTATTCTAGATCCCTGTCTGCAAGCATGTCAGAGTATCATTAATAATGTCAGCAGTTGTTCTGTCCTATGAGATG
The DNA here is from genome assembly GCF_978045245.1 of Mus caroli. NCBI lineage: Eukaryota > Metazoa > Chordata > Mammalia > Rodentia > Muridae > Mus > Mus caroli. Next base: position 70,858,708 of record NW_028227265.1, read on the forward strand.
GGTCCCATGTTTCTCCAGTCATAGACTATTTGGCAGTTCAGTCAGTCTCTGCTCCATCTTTATCCCTGTGCATCTTGTAGTATAAATTGATGCTGGTAAAATATAGTTTATATCTTCAATCTTACTAATACACACATTCGCACAAATACATACACACATCCTTGTAGACAGGCAGAATGAAAGAAAGGATACAGGAAAATGTTGTCTTTATTTTAGCTTGCAATCATATTTCTAATTTTAAAACAAATCAAAATACATACCAGTCCTCACTTTCCATTTTAAATTTTCTTCTGCAATGAATACAAGACATTTTAAACTCACACTTTCCTTCACCACATACAATTTTATAAACATTATATTTTAGATAGTAACTTTTGCTACTAAATAACTTGAATAATTGACTTGCATACAAAAATATACAGGATCTTTACCAAATGGAGTATATTCATGTTACTTGAAATATACAAAAATATATAAATAATAATGAATATTGTGGTTTTATTATTGTTTTAGGATACTTAACTTTTATATATTTATGTGATTCTTTCATTTTCATGTTTGTAAGATGCTAGATATTTTTAAGTGATTAGTTAAAAATCATAAATTTATACATTTTTTTGATTTTTAATATTTTTATTACATATTTTCCTCAATTACATTTCCAATGCTATCCCAAAAGTCCCCCATAGCGCCCCCCACTTCCCTACCCACCCATTCCCATTCTTTTGGCCCTGGCATTCCCCTATATTGGGGCATATAAGGTTTGCAAGTCCAATGGGCCTCTCTTTCCATTGATGGCCGACTAGGCCATCTTTCGATACATATGCAGCTACAGACAAGAGCTCCGGGGTTCTGGTTAGTACATCATGTTGTTCCAACAATAGGGTTGCAGATCCCTTTAGCTCCTTGGGTACTTTCTCTACCTTCTCCATTGGGAGCCCTGTGATACATCCAATAGCTGACTGTGAACATCCACTCCTGTGTTTGCTAGGCCCCGGCATCGTCTCACAAGAGACAGCTATATTTGGGTCCTTTCAGCAAAATCTTGCTAGTGTATGCAATGGTGTCAGCGTTTAGAAGCTGATTATGGGATGGATCCCTGGATACGGCAGTCTCTAAATGGTCCATCCTTTCATCACAGCTACGAACTTTGTCTCTGTAACTCCTTCCCTGGGTGTTTTGTTCCCAATTCTAAGAAGGTGCACAGTGTCCACACTTTGGTCTTCATTCTTCTTGAGTTTCATGCGTTTATCAAATTGTATCTTATATCTTGGGTATCCTAAGTTTTGGGCTAATATCCACTTATCAGTGAATACATATTGTGTGAGTTCTTTTGTGATTGTGTTACTTCACTCAAGATGATGCCCTCCAGGTCCATCAATTTGGCTAGGAATTTCATAAATTCATTCTTTTTAATAGCTGAGTAGTACTCCATTGTGTAAATGTACCATAATTTCTGTATCCATTCCTCTGTTGAGGGACATCTGGGTTCTTTCCAGCTTCTGGCTATTATAAATAGGGCTGCTATGAACATAGTGGAGCATGTGTCCTTTTTACCGGTTGGGACATCTTCTGGATATATGCCCAGGAGAGGTATTGCTGGATCCTCCGGTAGTACTATGTCCAATTTTCTGAGGAACCGCCAGACTGATTTCCAGAGTGGTTGTACAAGCTTGCAATCCCACCAACAATGGAGGAGTGTTCCTCTTTCTCCACATCCTCGCCAGCATCTGCTGTCACCTGAATTTTTGATCTTAGCCATTCTGACTGGTGTGAGGTGGAATCTCAGGGTTGTTTTGATTTGCATTTCCCTGATGATTAAGGATGTTGAACATTTTTTCAGGTGTTTCTCTGCCATTCGGTATTCCTCAGGTGAGAATTCTTTGTTCAGTTCTGAGCCCCATTTTTTAATGGGGTTATTTGACTTTCTGGATTCCACCTTCTTGAGTTCTTTATATATATTGGATATTAGTCCCTTATCTGATTTAGGATAGGTGAAGATCCTTTCCCAATCTGTTGGTGTTTTTTTTGTCTTATTGATGGTGTCTTTATCCTTGCAGAAGCTTTGTAGTTTCATGAGGTCCCACTTGTCAATTCTCGATCTTACAGCACAAGCCATTACTGTTCTATTCAGGAATTTTTCCCCTGTGCCCATATCTTCCAGGCTTTTCCCCACTTTCTCCTCTATAAGTTTCAGTGTCTCTGGTTTTATGTGAAGTTCCTTGATCCACTTAGACTTGACCTTAGTACAAGGAGATAGGAATGGATCTATTCGCATTCTTCTACATGTTAACAACCAGTTGTGCCAGCACCATTTGTTGAAAATGCTGTCTTTCTTCCACTGGATGTTTTTAGCTCCCTTGTCGAAGATCAAGTGACCATAGGTGTGTGGGTTCATTTCTGGGTCTTCAACTCTATTCCATTGGTCTATTTGTCTGTCACTATACCAGTACCATACAGTTTTTATCACAATTGCTCTGTAGTAGAGCTTTAGGTCCGGCATGGTGATTCCACCAGAGGTTCTTTTATCCTTGAGAAGAGTTTTTGCTATCCTAGGTTTTTTGTTATTCCAGATGAATTTGCAGATTGCACTTTCTAATTCGTTGAAGAATTGATTTGGAATTTTGATGGGGATTGCATTGAATCTATAGATTGCTTTTGGCAAGATAGCCATTTTTACAATGTTGATCCTGCCAATCCATGAGCATGGGAGATCTTTCCATCTTCTGAGATCTTCTAGAATTTCTTTCTTCAGAGACTTGAAGTTTTTATTATACAGATCTTTCACTTCCTTAGTTAGAGTCACGCCAAGATATTTTATATTATTTGTGACTATTGAGAAGGGTGTTGTTTCCCTAATTTCTTTCTCAGCCTGTTTATTCTTTGTGTAGAGAAAGGCCATTGATTTGTTTGAGTTAATTTTATATCCAGCTACTTCACCGAAGCTGTTTATCAGGCTTAGGAGTTCTCTGGTGGAATTTTTAGGGTCACTTATATATACTATCATATCATCTGCAAAAAGTGATATTTTGACTTCATCTTTTCCAATTTGTATCCCTTTGATCTCCTTTTGTTGTCGAATTGCTCTGGCTAGGACTTCAAGTACAATGTTGAATAGGTATGGAGAAAGTGGACAGCCTTGTCTAGTCCCTGATTTTAGAGGGATTGCTTCAAGCTTCTCACCATTTACTTTGATGTTGGCTACTGGTTTGCTGTAGATTGCTTTTATCATGTTTAGGTATGGGCCTTGAATTCCTGATCTTTCCAAGACTTTTATCATGAATGGGTGTTGGATCTTGTCACATGCTTTTTCCGCATCTAACGAGATGACCATGTGGTTTTTGTCTTTGAGTTTGTTTATATACTGGATTACGTTGATGGATTTCCGTATATTGAACCATCCCTGCATCCCTGGGATGAAACCTACTTGGTCAGGATGGATGATTGTTTTGATGTGTTCTTGGATTCGGTTAGCAAGAACTTTATTGAGGATTTTTGCATCAATATTCATAAGGGATATTGGTCTGAAGTTTTCTATCTTTGTTGGGTCTTTTTGTGGTTTAGGTATCAGAGTAATTGTGGCTTCATAGAATGAGTTGGGTAGAGTACCTTCTGTTTCTATTTTGTGGAATATTTTGTGAAGAACTGGGATTAGATCTTCTTTGAAGGTCTGATAGAACTCTGCACTAAACCCATCTGGTCCTGGGCTTTTTTTAGTTGGGAGACTATTAATGACTGCTTCTATTTCTTTGGGGGATATAGGGCTGTTTAGATCATTAACCTGATCTTGATTCAACTTTGGTACCTGGTATCTGTCTAGGAACTTCTCCATTTCATCCAGGTTCTCCAGTTTTGTGAGTATAGCCTTTGGTAGAAGGATCTGATGGTGTTTTGGATGTCTTCAGGATCTGTTGTTATGTCTCCTTTTTCATTTCTGATTTTGTTAATTAGGATGCTTTCCCTGTGCCCTCTAGTGAGTCTGGCTAAGGGTTTATCTATCTTGTTGATTTTCTCAAAGAACCAGCTCCTTGATTGGTTGATTCTTTGAATAGTTTTTCTTGTTTCCACTTGGTTGATTTCACCCCTGAGTTTGATTATTTCCTGCCGTCTACTCCTCTTGGGTGAATTTGCTTCCTTTTGTTCTAGTACTTTTAGGTGTGTTGTCAAGCTGCTAATGTGTGCTGTCTCTAGTTTCCTTTTGGAGGCACTCAGAGCTATGAGTTTTCCTCTTAGAAATGCTTTCATTGCGTCCCATAAGTTTGGGTATGTTGTGGCTTCATTTTCATTGAACTCTAAAAAGTCCTTAATTTCTTTCTTTATTCCTTCCTTGACCAAGGTATCATTGAGAAGAGTGTTGTTCAGTTTCCACGTGAAGGTTGGCTTTCTATTATTTATTTTGTTATTGAAGATCAGCCTTAGTCCATGGTGATCTGATAGGATGCATGGGACAATTTCAATATTTTTGTATCTGTTGAGGCCTGCTTTGTGACCAATTATGTGGTCAATTTTGGAGAAGGTACCATGAGGTGCTGAGAAGAAGGTATATCCTTTTGTTTTAGGATAGAATGTTCTGTAGATATCTGCCAGATCCATTTCATTCATAATTTCTCTTAGTTTCACTGTGTCCCTGTTTAGTTTCTGTTTCCATGATCTGTCCATTGGTGAAAGTGGTGTGTTGAAGTCTCCCACTATTATTGTATGAGGTGCAATGTGTGCTTTGAGATTTACTAAAGTTTCTTTAATGAATGTGGCTGCCTTTGTATTTGGAGCATAGATATTCAGGATTGATAGTTCCTCTTGGAGGATTTTACCTTTGATGAGTATGAAGTGTCCCTCCCTGTCTTTTTTAATGACTTTGGGTTGGAAGTCAATCTTATCAGATATTAGAATGGCTACTCCAGCTTGTTTCTTCATGCCATTTGCTTGGAAAATTGTTTTCCAGCCTTTCATTCTGAGGTAGTGTCTATCCTTTTCTCTGAGATGAGTTTCCTGTAAGCAGCAAAATGTTGGGTCTTGTTTGTGTAGCCAGTTTGTTAGTCTATGTCTTTTTATCGGGGAGTTGAGTCCATTGATATTAAGAGATATTAAGGAAAAGTAATTGTTGTTTCCTGTTATTATTGTTGTTAAAGTTGGCATTTTGTTCTTCTGGCTGTCTTCTTTTAGGTTTGTTGAGGGATTACCTTCTTGTTGTTTCTAGGGCGTGGTTCCTGTCCTTGTATTGGTTTTTTTCTGTTATTATCCTTTGAAGGGCTGGATTCGTGGAGAGATAATGTGTGAATTTGGTTTTGTCGTGGAATACTTTGGTTTCTCCATCTATGTTAATTGAGAGTTTGGCTGGGTATAGTAGCCTGGGCTGGAATTTGTGTTCTTTTAGTGTCTGTATAACATCCGTCCAGGATCTTCTGGCTTTCATAGTCTCTGGTGAAAAATCTGGTGTAATTCTGATAGGCTTGCCTTTATATGTTACTTGGCCTTTTTCTCTTACTGCTTTTAGTATTCTATCTTTATTTAGAGCATTTGTTGTTCTGATTATAATGTGTCGGGAGGTATTTCTTTTCTGGTCCAGTCTATTTGGAGTTCTGTAGGCTTCTTGTATGTTCATGGGCATCTCTTTCTTTAGATTTGGGAAGTTTTCTTCTATAATTTTGTTGAAGATGTTTGCTGGTCCTTTGAGTTGAAAATCTTCATTCTCATCCACTCCTATTATCCGTAGGTTTGGTCTTCTCATTGTGTCCTGTATTTCTTGGATGTTTTGAGTTAGGATCTTTTTGCATTTTACATTTTCCTTGATTGTTGTGCCGATGTTCTCTATGGAATCTTCTGCACCTGAGATTCTCTCTTCCATCTCTTGTATTCTGTTGCTGATGCTCGTATCTATGGTTCCAGATTTCTTTCCTAGGGTTTCTATCTCCAGTGTTGCCTCATTTTGGGTTTTCTTTATTGTGTCTACTTCCCTTTTTAGGTCTAGTATGGTTTTGTTCATTTCCATCATCTGTTTGGATGTGTTTTCCTGTTTTTCTGTAAGTACTTCTACCTGTTTGATTATGTTATCCTGTTTTTCTTTAAGGATTTGTAACTCTTTAGCAGTGTTCTCCTGCAATTCTTTAAGGGATTTTTGTGCTTCCTCTTTATTGTCTTCTGCCTGTTTAGCAGTGTTCTCCTGCATTTCTTTAAGTGTGTTATTAAAGTCCTTCTTGAAGTCCTCTATCATCATCAGGAGATATGCTTTTAAATCCGTGTCTAGCTTTTCCGGTGTGTTGGGGTGCCCTGGACTGGGCGAAGTGGGGGTGCTGGGTTCTGATGATGGTGAGTGGTCTTGGTTTCTGTTAGTAAGATTATTACGTTTACCTTTCGCCATCTGGTAATCTCTGGGGTTAGTTGTTATCGTTGTCACTGTTTAAAGATTGGAGCAGAAGCTGTGTTCCACTCACCAGCAGTCCCAAAATCCTGCGGCGGGGGTTGTGGGTAGCTGGTGGGTGTCAGGCAACCCTGCGCTCCCGCTACCCCGGTGCTGATCTGGCCGGATGAGGCCTGTGGCCCTACTCAGGCCGGTTTCTGCTTCCCTAACTAATGCAGTCTCAGGTCCCGCGCAATTGGATTGGAGCAGAAGCTGTGCTCCACTCACCAGAAGTCTTAAGATCCTGTGGCGGGTGTTGTGGGTAGCTGGCGAGTGTCAGCCGACCCTGCGCCCCAGCTGCCCCGGTGCTTTTCTGACCGGAAGAGGCTTGTGGCCCTATGTAGGCCGGATTTCTCTCTCCCCAACCAGAGCAGTCTCAGGTCCCGCGTGATTGGACTGGAGCAGAAGCTGTGTTCCACTCACCAGCAGTCCCAAAATCCTGCGGCGGGGGTCGTGGGTAGCTGGCGGGTATCAGGCAACCCTGAGCTCCCGCTACCCCAGCGCTGATCCGGCCGGATCATAAATTTATACATTATCCAGCTATTCCAACCTAGGCATTTTAACCTTCTTATACTATTGATAGGAGTGTATAATAGTGTAGATTTTATTTTAGACCAAATCTGTTGATGAAAATTTTAGTTATTCTTTTCCTCATAATCTCTAAAAACCAATATTTTGCCTTTTGAATAAATGACTCTAATATTGATTGTGATCTGTATTTATTTTTGTATTAATGGATTGGGTATTCAGGGGACCTAAAAGCTAGGAAATGAATTTTTTTTGTGTGTCTAGTTATAGACCAAAGTGCAGGGATGGTTCTTTTGGTTTTAATCTGACAACATTTTCACAGATTAAAAAGTAAATTTCTTGATCTTGGAATAGTACTTACTGGATAAAGAGCTTTCTGTACAAGTATGAAGTACATAGTTCAGATCACCAGTAGCCACATAAGAAACAGGTGACTATGATGGCTTGCTTTCCATCAGATTTGTTTGGGACACAGAGGATATCCCCAGGCAAAACAGGATCTCTGCCAGCTGAATGGGCTTGTAATGTGGTCATTCAGCTAAAGACACCTAAAGTAAGAGAGCTATTAACCTCCAGTATTCACATGCATGCATGTAAATGTGCATCCACACACATGTGCACAAGTCAACACTCATAAAACCATTTAACACACAGTGTAGTAAAATAAAGGGTAAGATTTCAAAAGGAATTGCATGATATGTTTATGTACACAATTGCACTATTGTCCTTGGTTTTTTGTTTGTTCACTTGTTTTTGTTTATTTGTTTTGGCATCTTGTTTTTGAAATAGAACTAAGGAAGAATTAACATGGCAGGTAATAGGAAAACAAATCTCAGATTCTCCAAGTACGGGTTTGTGGGCACAGTGACTGCATGTACCCGACGCTGCAGCCGGGCTGATGTCCGGTTGTGAGAAGCCGCAGGATCCCACTCCGGGGATGGGGAAGCACAGTCTGGGGTCCACATGGAATTGCCAGAGTCAGGATCGAATTCTCAGGCACCACAGACACTGCTGGGTGCCATGGAAGAGCCAGCTCTGGAGTTCCCAGGCCACTGGAGGCCTGGACAGCAGGTTCTAGCTCATGGACACTGCAGATGCTGCTGGATGCCTCAGAAGATCTGAGAACAGAGTGTGACCCCACAGGGCTGGCTCTGGCCCAGGGCCAAAGGGCAAAGGGCAGGGGAAAGCACCCTGGCTGGGTCCCACATGGACCAGAGTCCTTGGCTTGTTCAGTGGTAGCTTGGGTTGGTGGAAGCAGTGTCTGAGAGCACAGGGAGGCCTCCTGTCGGAGATTAGACATGGCTCTTTTGAGGAAGACCTACTCCATTGCTCTAGCACTGTAGATTCCAATGAGAAGAGGCAATCCATGGTTTTAAGGTGTTTATTGTCATTGTGGGAAGGGGAGCTAAGAGGGTAGTAGAGGCAGAGAAAGGCAGAGAGAGGAAGAGAGAGAAGTAGAGGCCTGCCATGGCCACATGGAGAGAGGGCAGAAGGGAATGCAGAGAGAAGGGGAACAAGAAGGCAAGAGAGAGAGGCAAGAGTAAGAGAGTAAGAGAGAGAGGAGGGGGCAAGCAGCTCCCTTTATAGTGGACCAGGCCTACCTGGCAACCGTGGGGAGGAGCATACCTGACTATTGTCAGGTAACTATCGCCAGGTAATTGTCTGGGTGGAGTCCAGACAGAATACCAGGAGCTTGGAGTATTGCCCTATATGACTATGACTGATTGCCACACACCTATCTGGAAAGGGCTCTGGGAGGCTATATCTGCAACAGTAGCCAGAGGCCCAAGGGGTATGGCCCAATACCTGCCATCCCTTGCAGGTGCCAGTCACCTGCAGAGTCTCTGGGGTTCTAAGCCTGAGCTTGACCAGGGACCAGGCTGCTCAGCGCCCCACAGAGGTTACAACTTCTTGCAACATACTTGAAAATTTGCCACTGTGAAACACATTTATTTTGACTTTAGTAAAATATACAGTATATAATCAAAACAAAGAGGTATTTATTCTATGTATTTAAATTGAAAAAGTGTCTCTCCTTGACTGAAATTAAGTATGTCTTATCTAAGTCTCTTTTTAAAAATTAATTTCTATCTTAGATCTTTAATAATTTTCAAGAATCTCAGAAACAATGACTTGGCTTCCACTCTTCCCAACATTCAGAAAACAAAGCATACACCAATATAGTTCCTGGCAGTTTTATACTTTATTCCTACATAATAACTGCAAATTTACTGCTTTGGAGAATATTCCATGCAGCTAAATATGTTTTTGTGTGTTCCAGCAGACATATGCAAAAGGGATGTCTATTTCCCAGTGTTTGTGAGAGAGTAGGAGTGTGACTTCAGGTTTTAACATTTAATAGTAATAGACTACCTAGACACACTAACCACCTTATGATTCCAAGTTGTATAAATTGTTAACCCCTGACTACATTCAAAGTTCCTTCATTCTTCTGCTTATTTTCAAGTTCTCCATTTAAGTTCTAACATCTCTGTAGATTCAAAAAAAAAAAAAATCAGGTGTAGAATGAGTTTGCTTCACTACCATATTCTCCTGTGGTCTTCACATTATTTTGCCCAGCTTTCTTTGCCTTTGATCAGTGTGACAGATGGGAACTTAGTCTTTAATTTTCTCACATCTATGAGATACAAATATAATCCTCAAACTGGTCATGAAGAAAGAGAGAGACTAGACAATATGTCCAAGAGCACATAATTGTGGACACCAAGAACTACAGCTCAAGAGTATGTCCCTATAAATTATTTTCAGCATTTTTCTATATGCAAGACCCCAATAGAGGTTGGATATCTTTAACAGTCTTTCAACACAGTGTAGACTAGAGTAATGTATATGCTAGGTACTAGGAATGAAGACCAAGAGAAATCCTTTGCTATCTATTAGACACAAAACTTGGGTCACCTTTTATTTAAAAGTCTTATCTTTTTCTCATTTTACACTGAACTTCTAATTACAAAAACCATTTGGATGTTGAGCAACTATATAATTTAAATAGCATAAGTACTGCTCTATTTTTTTTCTTCTTTTGACAAAATTCTCTGACTTTTAAAAAATCACTCGGTGTTATATTTATACACACATGAAATTCATGTGCCCTCGCATATGGTATGAAAAATGAGGTTACAGCGTATTTTAGAAAAAATAGATATTTTTGAAGCAGATTTAGTAGGATTTGTAATCTAAAGCAATAATATCTTATTAAACAGTATAAAATCAGGGCCATTCCATGTGGAGATGCCAGTAGTAAAGGTTTTGTACACATGATTCACAAATATCCTCTCTTGCTATCAGCAGGTACTTCTATTAACTTTAGGCAGTACATTATCAAAATTGTAACCTAGCTGAACATTCAACTAACTTTTAATCTGTTTTTATATGGCAGTAAAACTCTACTGCTTGGAAATAACAATGTTGTAAAGAACTTTTTTTATAAATTTACAAACTGGGAAAATCCTAATAACTCATGGAAGTAATCAGATTTTATTTGAGTCTAAAGTGAGCTGAAATGGTAATCTAAATGAGCTACAATTTCCCCTATGTGTATATATTACTGCTGTAGTGAAAACCAATTAAACACATAACAGCCTGCAGACTACATTACTTACTGTACACGAATTTGGGTTATCTCAGAATGAACTAAAATAATACATTCTAAAAGGTGACTTTATCCATCAAAAATATGCATAATAAAGACAAAGTTAGGATGCTAAGGATTTATAGTGTATTGACTGATTTTCACTGGGAGCTATATTTTTCTTTGTACCCCAAAGATTTTCACATCCCTTTGCAGTGGACAAGAGTGGAATTTGAAAAAAAACAAAAAAGCGAGTGTATGCTCATTCTCATCCAGGCTGAAACTATACATAGTGTTCTAACACATACATTGTGTTTTGTAAACACAATGTTTAAAAAATCAAGGTTTTATCTTTTGTGAATGTATTTTGTATAGCTTTGGCATTAGAGAAATTAGTATTCAAGTTGGAGGATAATTTTTCCAAATCTGTTAGAGAATCCAGCATTAACCTGTTAGTCTTGTATTAATAAATGAAAAAGTAGTATTTTGTAATCCCTTAAATCTTGACATTCTGGTAGACTAATATTTATTTATTTTTCAGTATTTGTCTCACCTTAATTTTCATTGGAGTATTTACTAGAAAATGTGCCATTTCTCATGTTAAATATTATGCACATTAATATCCAAATATTTATGATATCCAAAAATCTAATTTTTAGAATCAATCAACACATTCTTTGTTACATAGTTAACCATCAAATGCATTTAAGTGTACGGCATTGTGAAACATGTCCTGAAGTATTCAGAACTGAAATGCATAGCCATTGCAGCTGAGTCTCAGAACTGAGAAGACAATCATGGAAGCAGAGATAAAGAAAAGTGATGTGAAGATGACAAGCTAGCCTGCTAAGCTCAGGACAGAATACCTTTTCAGTGGAGCTGCCTTTTAGAGGAAGTACAATGATATGTTTCTGCAATAGTTTGCATATTTTTAACTAAGGATAGATTAAAGCTATTCAAACCCTAATTAATTGAGACCAGCAGTATCTCTGTAGGAAACAAAAGACTGATATGTACCACTTAGAACAGTCACCCTCATTGTCAAGTAACCATTGTTATAGCATTCATTGGAGTAGTTTCCATTGTTGACTGTTAGGCGATAAGTAATCCTTGAAATAAAATGCTATATTATTTCAATAACATTGATTAATAAAATGTAGGTGAGGAATTTAGGATAATCATTTGTGTACTTTTATATTTGTTTCTAATTTTCTAATTTTTCTCATTTCTGGTTTGCTGCTGAGAGACTTTCACTGTAATACATACATGGACACACACATACACATATATGTATGTATGTAGATAGATAGATAGATAGATAGATAGATAGATAGATAGATGATCAAATAAAGTGTTTGGAAGAAGATTAAATAGCATTCTTGGATGACCTCCTATTAAGTACATGAAGCTAACAACTGTCTCTTTGTGTTTACCTATAATAATTATTCTTAATGTGCCTATAATGTATCATTTGTACTTTTTCTTATCTCATACCTAGTATTCAGCTGTGAGTTAATTAGTGAGATGATTAATAAGAGTCTCTTTCTCCAAACATTAATATTATGCAAAGTTTTTCCTTTGGCTGATGGATAATCACAGTACTAATCATGACATCTCATAGAATTGAATACAACAGGGGCAAGACAGAAGGAATGAGTCTTGGTTAGAGTTGAGCTCATATATAGAAATGTACCCTTCAGAAATTGATGTGCTGTTAGGTATGGTGGCACATGCCTTTAATCCTAGAACTTGGATGCAGGGGCAGACTTATTTTCATGAATTCAAGTTCAGCCTGGTCTTCAGATTAAATTCTAGGACAGCTAAAACTACACAGAGAAACACCCCCCCCCCACACACACACACACAAACTAACAGTAAATGAGAGACAGGTAGGTTTGCAGAGTGTAATATGCATACTGCAGTAAGAAGACATACAGATTGAAGGTTAGCTATGAGATAGTTATATTAACTATTAATATGAAGTTCCCAACTACTCAAAAATTCAGCAACGAAACCACTAACTTGTCATATCTCCGACTGTTATTCATGTCTAATTTTGCTATTCTCATCTTTAAAATATTTTATGCTAATTGTTAAAAACAAATATTTTCGTGATAATTTGTTTCCCTTCATTAGCAGCTTGCATAGTATTTCTATAGTACTTCCTGGCCAGAATTTAATAATGAATTATCAATTGGTATGTTCTTTTCTGTGTAAAACTGTTTCTCCCACCCTTAGTTGTCTGTACTTCATTTTGTGAGATTGGGGTTTCATGATTTTTCTCTCCCATCCACTTTAACATGACTACTACAGTCCATGTTCAGCTCATAGTTAGGTATTCATGTTGGCGAGATACTATGTGTGTAGCTTCTGATACTACTAGAAGACATGATCTCACAGCAAACTCAGTGACTCTCTGGATCTTAGAATCATTTTGTTCCCTCTTACATGATATTCCCTGAGTTTTAGGTATGTGTGAAGGTAACTTTTATCTCCTCAGATGATGGGATGAGATACAGGGCTTGAACTGAACCCAAACTGTTACTTTCTCTGTTCTAACTATTCCTATGTTTAGGCTTCTAGCCTCTATACAATCTAATCATCCAAGCTGACTGATTCAATCCTACTTCTCTTATTTTCTGACTGAATTGCCATCTACTTGCCCTAATATTAAGTTTGACTATATGTTATAATATTCTGGCTCCTTCTCATTCTCTATCTCATTCTGTTTTCACCAGTATCTCTATAAAACTGTCAAGGTAAAACTGCCAATCACACACCACCATCTCACCTCCTGTGTCTAGATCCTTCTCTTTCCCTGTGTTGCTTTTACATAGACTGTGCTGTTCTCATGAGAGCTGAGCTTATTCCATCTCTGACTCATTCTGTCAAATCTTTCTCTGATTTGCCACATTGTCTGCCCCTCAATCAGATGTTACTTTCAAACATGGTTGCTTTGTCTACAAAGTAACCTTACCTTCATAGTTCGAGATTAAAGGTGTGTAGTAAGGGCATATCTGTATTTCAGCCAGATCACACTGTAGTCCAGGGCATATCTGCATTCTAGCTAGACCATGTAGACTTAGACCCTCATTGGATGTGAGCCCTTTCTAGAGCAGTCATGTCGCTGGATGAAAATTCCTCTCCAGCTCTGGAGTTGTTTGTAGATGTATTATTTAAGACTTGTTATGAAAACTAGTAAATATGTGTCTAGTCTTATCGTTCTGTATGTGGGTGTTCAGCTTTCCAAGAACAATTTGTTGAAGATGCTATCATTTCTCCAGGTTTTCTTTTGGGGATCTTTGCCAAATATCAGATGACTGTAGTTTCATGTTCATATGTTTGAGTATCCTATCTTACTCCATTTTTCTAAAATCCATATTTGAAACAGTACTATATTGTTTTATTACAATAGCTTCATAATATATTCTGACATTGAGAATGACAATCCAAATAATATAATATTTTTAGGTCAGGAACTCTTTGGCTATGCAGGGTCTGTTCTAGTTCCATTTGGATTTTTTTTCTATTTCTGAGGAAAATATTGTGTGTAATTTTATCGAGATTATATTGTACAATGTTTTGCTACAATAGTCATTTTTATTATCTTAGTTTTTTCAATCCATGAATATGAGTACTTTTCATTTGCTGGTGAATTTATCACTTTCTTTACAAATTAAATTTTCATTGTAGAGGTCTTTCCAAACCTTAGTTAGGGTTATCCTAATATAGGTTATTGATGTTCTGTTCAATATCTTTCTCAGAGTATTTATTGCGGTTATATAGGGAGTACTTAATTGATTTTCATGAGTATATTTTGTACTCAACTAATTTGCTGAATTATTGATGATTCTGGAGACTTTCTAGTTGGATTTTTAGGTGAGCTATGCACAATATCATATTATCTGAAACCATACATAATTTTATTTCTTCCATTCCTCTCTCTCTTCTCTCTTCTCTCTGTCTCTCTGTCTCTGTCTGTCTGTCTGTCTGTCTGTCTGTCTGTCTGTCTGTCTGTCTGTCTGTCTCTCATTTCCTTTTGTTGCCTTAATGCTCTGGCTAGCACCTCAAGCACTATATTGAAAAAGAGTAGGGAGAACAGACAGGCTTGTGTCATTCCTGATTATAATGGGATTGCTTTTCTGCTTCACTTAGGTTAATGTTAGTTTAAGTTTATCATGCATACTCTTTATGCATTACAAAATCATCACACACTGATGTGATGTTTTTGTTCTTATGTACGTTATCCCCAGTTCCACTCTATTTTAGAGTGTTGTCATGGAGGCATGCTGAATTTCATGAAAGGCTTTCCTTTATCAATGACCCTTCATTTATAATAAAATTCTCTTCTTTATCTTTATATTAGTTTTAGTTTGAATTCTTTTTGTCTGATATTAGGATAGTAGTAAATGCTTGCTTCACACACTTTTCTAGCCATTCATTTTAATATAATACCTAACTTTAAAGATAATATGGCTTTCTACTAGAGACTCTAAAGATAGCTTTTATTTTTTTAATTCAGTCCACTGGAATGCGTCTTTTCATTAAAGAGTTGAGGTACTAATACTTAAAAGTATTATTTTAAGTGTGTGATGATTTTAGTCATTTTTACATTTTATTTTTATATTCTTCATTGCGGTTTGTATTTTATTAATTATAAAATCATGTATCTTTCTAGGATCTCTTGTCTGTGTTTATTCCTTTCTTCTTTCTGAAGTACTGTGTCCATCCCTTTCTTTAGGGATTTTTTGTTTCATATGAGTTTTGTAATGCCTTTAGTATCATGGAAGGTTGTTTTTCCTCATCAACTGCATCAGAGAGTATTTCTGGATGTGGTAATGTAGTATAGCAGTCATAGGGTTTTACTTGTGTTGTTCCAGCTTCTCTTGGCTTTCAGGATAGCCACTGAGAAATCAGCTGGTAGTCTAATGGATTTCCCATATGAGTTGTGTTTTTTCTTTTTTCTTGAAGCTCTCAACATTTTTGAGTATATTATATTCAGTTGTTTAACTATGCAAGATCCCTTGGAAATGTTTTTTTTTTCCTTTTTATGTCTTTTCTAATTGAGTCTGTGTGTGTGTTTAGATTGGTATTTGTATCCTTCAGTTACAGAAAGTTTTCCTTTATGATTTTGTTAAAGATACGGTCTCTACCATTTTCTTGATATCCTCTTTTATAATCTATGTCAATAATCTGAGATTAGGGCCTTTTGATGGTGTTTCACATATTCTGGGTCTTCCTTTCATGTGCTGTTTTGTTTATTTGTTTCTTTCTTTCGTTTTTTGTTTTTTGTTTGTTTGTTTTAGTAGTATTCTTTCCTGGTTTGGTCTAAGTCCTCTGGATTATCTTTGAGTTTTGATAATCTCTCTATTGCTTGAGTAATTCTTGATGTAAGACTTTCCCATAAGATTTCTAACTGGGGTATTAAGTTTTTCAATCCCATCTTCATTTTAATTTATATTCACTTCAATATTACTATGTATCTTTTAATTTGGTTTTCTTTTTTCATGTCAAATTAGACTTTATTACTGACCAAATCTAGAACCTGAATGCTAACTTTTTAAATTAATTACTATAATTAACATTTATAATAATCATTGTATTTATTTTACAGATATATCTCATAACATTAATCCAAAGTTGTGAATATAATTAAAATTATGAAATAATATAATTATTGATAAGCCCTCCTCATATTTAATGGTCTAAAAAGAACTCTTGAAGATGCACATACTAAAGCCATGCACATGTAGTCATTATCTAAACTTGTGCTTTTTTTCATCTTTTATTGAAAATAGATACTTTTTTATTTCACACACATTATTGCTCTGAAGAGGATTTTTTTTTCTCACTCCTTCTCTTCCAGATATCTCTAGCTCACTTTCCATCTGCATCTAGAAACTTTGTTTCTAATTTTAAAAAAAAATCTAACTGATAGTAATAAAATATAACAAGATAAAACTAAAACTAACACAGCATGGTTGGACCAAAAGGAAAAATAAAAGTAAAAACAGAAGAAGGAAAATAGAGGTAAAGAGAAGTCAAAAGAACCAGAGATTCACTCAGGATCTAAACTATCTATACTCAGGATCTCCATAAAAACACTAAACTGGAAACCATAATATATACACAGAGAACCTGGTACAGATCTGTGAAGGCCCTGTGAATCCTGCTTCAGTCTCTATGTGTTCTCATGAGCATTACTCATCCTGATTAGGAGGTCCTGTTTTCCTGTCCTCCATTCCAGATTATTCTTAGACTCTTTCTTCCTCCTTTTCTACAAGTTCCTTTGATGGCTGAGGGGAGAGTTTTAATGGAAACACTCATTAAGGGCTGAGAGGTACAACATCTCTCTTTCACTCTCTCATGTCATGTATGTGGAGTGGGAAGAACATCTCTGTATTTGTTCCCATCTGCTGCAGGAAGAAGCGTCTTTGATGATGACTAAAAAAGACTGACCCATGAGTATGAGAGAATATCATTGGGAATTATTTTATCAGAACTTTTTGTTTCATTGTCCTCGATAACAGTCTTACCTACTTTTGCATGTGTCACTGGGCAACCTAGTCTCTGGTTCTTTATCACTCAAGCAATATCTGGCATGGGTTCCATCTCGTTGAACGAGCCTTATGTCAGTTCAGATATTTGTCGAAAACTTCTGCCACCACTGTACTAGCATATGTTGCAAGTAGTATACCATTGTAGATAAAGGATTTGTGGGCTGCCTTAATGTTTAAATTTTTAATTTGACAGCATGAAGAATATCCTCCTACACCAAAGATGTAGGACACCTAGGCTCTCTGTAAGCACCAGCTCAACATCTCTATGTTCAAAGAATTGTACAGGTATTGTTGTCAGCAATGGGACCTTGCTCTCAGTTGGTGGAGAGAAACCTATTGACTTGGCCACAGCCTGTAGTGTTTCTGGGTTCCTATAGAACACCTTTGACCAACAACTCAATAGTATGCGTCTTGGTAACTAAAGCTTTTTTGATGACAAGAGATTGTCATTTAAGACTCTTCTCATCCATTATTTCAGACTTTTCTTTAAATTCCCTTCATGTGTGAGTGTTTGTGTGTGTGTGTGTGTGTGTGTGTGTGTGTAAGTTTCTACTATATTAGGTATCCATTCTATATTTCAAATGCCTCCTAGCTTTTCTTACCCATATTCTCTCCTTCAGTAAACTATCCATTTCCACACCTCACTTGATTCCTTCATTCCATCACATCCCATTCATTCATAATTATTAATCACAGCTCCCTTTCGTAATGAGCTCTATCTGAATCCTTTCCCTTACATTATATCCAATACCTTTGCTTCTTCAGCTTGTAGCTGTTCATTCTTGACTTCACATCTAATATCCACATATAAGCAAATGTATACCATATTTGTCTTTGTGGATCTGGGATACCTTGCATAAGATGATTTTATTCATGTCCCATCAATTTACTGAAGATTTCATGATGTCATTTCACTTTAATCACTACTTAATAAATCATTGTGTAAATGTATCACGTATACTTTTATCCATTCTTCTACTGAGAGACATTTAAGATTTTTCCAATTTCAAACAATTATGAATGGTTAACAATGAACATTGTTGAGAAAATATCTCTGTGATAGATGAATCATCCTTTGGGTATATGCCTATGAATGGCATAGCCTGATCTTTAGGTAGAATGATACCTTTTCTCCTGAGGAACAGTCACACTTTATTTCCATGAGGGTTGTACTAGTCTGTACTCTCACAAGCATTGGATGAGTGTTATCTTTACTCCACATCCTCTCCATCATGATCCCTCACTTGTTTAATTGATATTAAAGATTCTGACATGTGTAACAGATAATTTCAAAACAGTTTTGATTTACTTTCCCTAATTAGTAATAATACTGTACATTTCCTTAAGTGTTTCTCAGTCATTTGAGTTTCCTCTATTGAGAATTATCTTTTTAGAACTTTACCCCATTGTAATTGGTTTATTTGTATTCCTGATACCTAGTTTTTCAAGTTTTTGTATGTTTGAATATTAATCTAATTAATTTTGTATGTACATCTGGTAGAAATAATTTCCCATTCTCCTCTGACTCCTCTGAGTGTCACTGACCTTTGCCATGCCGAAGCTTCTCAGTTTCATAAGGTCTCCTTTATTTTTGTTGATCTCAGTGCCTGCACTTATTTTATGTTCAGAAATATTTCTGGTTCCAATGAGTTCAAGGATATTCCACATATTTCTGTTATATCAGATTCAGTATATCTTGTCTCATGGTGCTGGCTTTGATCAATTTAGAGACAAATTTTGTACAGGGCAATATTTGTGGATCTATTTGAATTCTTCTACTTTGGCCATCTAATTTTATCTGCTGCAGATCCAGAGATGATATGGAAGATTGGATTTGGAGGACTTGAGGGAGAGGTGAAGATCTGCAGTTAGCCTATTTGTTTCAGTAGTCAGAGTGGCCTATGTGTTCCAAGGGAGTGTCTGATAGAGTTGCAGACTGGGATCAAGCAAAGGGTAAGATAGGGAGGGTTGTAAGGAGTGGTGAAGACCCGTGGACTCCACTAGAGATGAGGGCAGGGCAAGGGCTGCAGCAGGTCTTCTGCTTGGGATGAGAATGGGTGATTGAACTTGGAGGGTTGGAAGAAGAGGTGAAGATGTGTAGTTAGCCTACTTGTTTCCCTGGTGAGAGTAGCCTTAGTCTTCCAAAGGAGTGCCTCCTTGAGTTGGTGACACGGATAAGGCAACTGGTGGGTGAAAGAAGATCTACATGATCCACTGGAAATGTGTACAGGGCAGGGGAAAGGAGGCTTCTGCTGATGTTCTGCTGAAGAACTGAGGATAAGACTCTGGCATTAGATTGGGAGGAGCTAACGGAGAGGTGGAGATCTGGGTCTAGCCTGCTTGCTTCCCTGGCCAGACTCTGAATTTGGTGCTCAATTTTTGAATAATCTTCATTTTATTCAACAAGGTAGAACAATAGGTTTGGTTAGATAGATGCTAGGTTGATCACTCATGCTGTTTTGTTTTGTTTTATTTTGTTTTGTTTGGTTGGTTTTTGTTTTTTGTTTGTTTGTTTGTTTTGGTTTGGTTTGGTTTTTTTTGGGGGGGGGGTTCTTTTTCTGAATTCTTAGCTTGAGTAGATCTCTTGGATGGGAGACACCTTGCCACAGTCCACACCAAGAACTTCTGTTTGTCATGGTCTACAAGAATTTCAGACTAGAGGTTAGGAAGGAGGGGAGGTCTCTCACACAGTATCTCACAAGGAATCAAAGCCAAAATACAAGGGGTGTTCCTAGCCTTATAGAAGGCATAGAGGAGGAGGGCTACCCAGTCATTGCCAGTTTTTAGAGTTTATTTGGTTAAGGTCACATTTAGGATCCAATCCATCCTTTTTACTTGCCCTAAACTCTGGGAACAATAAACACAATGTAGTTTCCAATCTGTCCCTACAATCTTAGCAAATGACTGTGTGATCTGAGAGATGAAGGTCAGTGCATTGTCAGTGAGGGCAGTCTATATAAGAGGGTGATGCCCTCCAGCTGCTTTTTGGCTACCATGGTGGTGGTCTCTCTTTTTGGTGGAGTTGTGGGAAGCTTTGTTGAGACTAAAGCTGTCATGGCTTCAGCTGTGAAATCTAATGCAGTCTCATTTGCAGCCTTATTGGCTAGCTAGCCTGTTTCTTCTTGTCCTTTCATCCATGCACTTTAGATGTCCTGGTGGTGAACAATGACTACCCATTTGGCCATAATAGGGCCAAAATATGTCCTATATTTTATTGTCTTTTCCTTCACTGTGAGCACCCCCCTTCCCTTATATATGAGTGAAGGTTGTTCAACTCTCTGTCAAGATGTTAGCAATTTTGCCCTTAGCCAGTTTTAGAGCCTGAGTCAAGGCAATAAATTCAGTTTTCTGAGCCGAAGTCCCAGGAGGTAAGGCTGAAGCCCTTGCTATAGGATAAGTAGCCACCACTGTTTCACCCCCATACCTGATTCCACATTGCACGAAGCTGCTTCCATTTATGAATTATATCATTTCTGCATCTGGCCAGGGGATATCTGTCAAGTCTGGCCTCAGACTCTGGATGTGGCCCAGCATCATTTGTAATATCCAGGTCTGAGTTCAGGAGCAGAGTTTCCTGGTTTAAGGTGGAGGATGGGTGGTATTTAATTCATGGTGGGTTCAGGAGCAGGAATTGACAATGTACCAACCAGGAGTTAGATATCTAGTGGTCTGGAGGGTAGGCGGGTGAGAGTGGGCTGAGTACTCCCTTGTAGTAGGTATGAGGGATAGTTATAATCACTTCTTGTCTAAGAGTGATTTTATCAGCATCCTTCACCAGCAAAACAGTGGCTGCCACAATACTTAGACAAGCTGGCCACCCTTGTGCAACGAGGCCCAATTTCTTAGATAGGCCACTGGTCTCTTCTAGCACCTGCTAGTAGAGTAGCACCTTGTTGAATACCCCAGTCTGCCTATCCTCTGGAGCCTTTCTGCTATTAAAGACTTTTTTGGTTAGAGCTAGGAGCTCAGCCATGCACTTACCTTCAAATCCTTCCAGTCACTGGAATTTTTGGTGGATGTCTGGCACTACCTGACGAATGCCAGGCTCACATCAGACTGATTTTCCTTTGCCTCTCAGTCCAGAGGAATCCAGTTGTAGTAGGCTTCCAGTAACCTTTCAGAAATGGACTCTCTTCTTTACCTTTTACAACTTGTCCTATCTTAGACAAATTTGTGGGCCTTCTAACAGCCTCCTGGAGACTTCTCCAGTATCTGGTGATAAACTTTTAGCCTCTCCTCACCCAAGGGGTTTTTGTGATCCCAGTAAGAATGGACCAAGGGGAAAGCAGCATCAATGTCAGCTTGTACAGTGGTGGACTGACCATTTACAACCAGATCCGGTTTCTGGATTGTCACTGTCACCCATTCTCATACCTTCGTTATAAAAAGCAGCCGAAAGAGCTGTTGATAATTGGCCTAAGTGGGCTAGTGAGGAATCATTACAGACTGCAATGTGTCTATGAGGGCATTCAGTGTTTCTCTGAAAACTTGGAATTCTGCATCTTCCAGTTGTATGGATCACTAATGGAAAACAAGATGTGTGTCCTGTAAGGTCTGTCTTGTCCACCAGGGAGCCAGCTGCTTGCAATAGCAGTGCAATTGTGGTGGAACCTGCCTGCCTTTGTCTGGGGTGGTCATTTTAGAGCATGGTTTATCCCCACATGCTCATTGTTTCTGCAGAATAAACACTCTTTGTTTGGGAATACTATGAGTCTGGGGTCTTTGTTCAGTGATTTTCAGACCCTCATAATCAGAACACTATATAGTGGACTTCACTATGCTTTTCTTCTCCTATTATGAGCAGAATTTGTATTGTCAGTGATATGCTTTCTTCTTTTTTTATTAAATGTATTTATTTATTCACTTCACATTCCAACATCAGTTCCCCCTTTTCTCCTAGAACACCCTCCCACAGACCTGTCCACATTCCTCTCTTCTCTTCTCCTTTGAGAAGGGAGAAACTTTACTCTAGCCATTATATTCCCACTACATTAAGTCACTATAGAAATGATGCATCCTCTTCCACTGAAGACAGACAAGGTAGCCCAGTTAGGGCTTAACTTCTTCAATGTTGTGATTAGACACATTAATCTCTATAAGTGGCTTACATTTATATATGTTTATTATTATAGACTTATACATGGTTAAACATAGTAAATACATGATTTTGATTTATTCCTTTTTTTAAACAGAAGTTATTTTTTTTCAATTTTTTATTAGATATTTTCTTCATTTACATTTCAAATGCTACCCCGAAAGTTCCCTATACCCTCCCCCAGCCCTGCTTCCCTACACACCCGCTCCCACATCTTGACCTTGGCATTCCACTGTACTGGGGCATATAAAGTTTGCAAGATCCAGGGGCCTCTCTTCCCAATGATGGCTGACTAGGACATCTGCAGCTAGAGACACAAGCTCTGGGGGTACTGGTTAGTTCATATTGTTGTTCCATCTATAGGGCTGCAGACCCCTTCAGCTCCTTAGGTACTTTCTCTATCTCCTCCATTGAGGGCTCTGTGTTTCATCCAATAGATGACTATGAGCAACCACTTCTGCATTTACCAGGCACTGGCATAGCCTCATAAGAGACAGCTATATCAGGGTCCTGTCAGCAAAGTCTTTCTGGCATATGCAATAGTGTCTGGATTTGGTGGTTGTATATGGGATGGATCCCTGGGTGGGGCAGTCTCTGGATGGTCTTTCCTTCCTTCTTAGCTCTGAACTTCGTCTCTGTATCTCCTTCCATGGGTATTTTGTTCCCCATTCTAAGGAGTGAAGTATCAACACTTTGGTCTTCCTTCTTCTTGAGTTTCATGTGTTTTGCAAATTATATCTTGGATAGTCTAAGGTTCTGGGCTAATAACCACTTATCAGTGAGTGCATACTATTTGTGTTCTTTTTTGATTAGGCTACCTCACTCAAGATGAAATCCTCCAGATGCATTCATTTGCCTAAGAATTTCATAAATTCATTGTTTTTAATTGCTGAGTAGTACTCCATTGTGTAAATGTACCACATTTTCTGCATCCATTCCTCTGTTGAGGGACATCTGAGTTCTTTCCAGCTTCTGGCTATTATAAATAAGGCTACTATGAACATAATGGAGTAAGGAAACATGCTCCACTATGTTCATAGCAGTCTTTTTTAATTCTTTGAAATTTTAATACAATATATTTTGATGGTGATCCTGTTCCACCCCTTCCAACCTCTTATAGACCTATGACTTTCCCTACACCCCACAATTTTGGGTCCTCTAATATTTAAAAATAACTTGCTGAACTCAATTTGCATAGCTCATCTTCTCAAGGATATGGAATTATCACTGGAGTGGAACATAGTTACCTAATAGGAGCCAGACCTTAAAAATTCCGTTGCTTAGAAGCCATCAACTGTCAATGGCTCCTGTGTTAGTGTGTGAGCCAGTAAGCCTCCACCCTCCAAGCCAGATTTTGACTGACTTGACCTTGTGCTTGTCTTATACAGGGACCAACAGCTGCTCTGAGTTCAACAGTACAGCTATCCTGTCATATCCCTAACTGCAAGGTATTTAACTGCTATTCATTTTCACAGTCTTTGGAATAAGCTCCATTTCAAGCACTGGGAGTATTAAATAATCTTCCATATTTATTTCTTATTTTAATTTATTTAAAGCATTTATTCTTTGTTTTAATGTTTTACTCTTTTCTGTCAGTCAATGAAATCTTCATAAGACAATTGATTGTTTCAAGCTTATGCCTCTATAAATATGTATTGTCATAGTGTTATAAATTTTGTCCTATTTGTTAAAAATGTTATATTTCTAAAAATATTTTGAGACTGGATAATTATAAGTTTAATGGGGAAATACTGCTTGATAAAAAGAAAGTACTAGCTGGGCAGTTGGTGGAGCATGTCTTTAATCTCAGCACTTGGGAGGCAGAGGCACTCAGATTTATGAGTTCGAGGCCAGCCTGGTCTACAGAGTGAGTTCCAGGACAGCCAGGGCTATACCCTGGCTGAAACCCTGTCTCAAAAAAAAAAACAAAAACAAAAAACAAAAAAACAAAACAAAACAAAAAAAACAAAAAAACAAACCCTGTCTCAAAAACAAAAAACAAACAAACAAACAAACAAAAACATTAAAAAAGAGAAAGTACTAAGCATGCTTGATACAATGATAAAATTTGAATAGATAATTGTAAGGTCCTTTATATTTAACAAAAAATGACAACCTATTAATCTTTAATGGATTGCATAGACTATATATTTGTACCATTTGTAAGCATTTTATTTAAAAATATTAGTTATTATTATGTGCATGTGTGTATGTGTGTTTGTCTGTATGTGTACCGTGTGTCTGTAAGGACTTGTGATGTTAGAAAAGAACATCAGATTCCCTGGAGACAAAGTCACAATCAATTAGTTGTGAGAAACTGGACACGTATAATGGGAACTAAACTAAGTCAAATGCTCTCAATCACTGAACCATCTCTCAAGATCCTTATTCACGTTTTTTACTATTATTATAATTTACATAGTTCCTGGTCTGTGGCCAGATCATTTTGCTAAAGCTTAGGTTTTTGTTTTTGTTTTTATTTTTAAATGCTGGCCATTATGCTATTATAAGGTTGGATATAAAATTGTTCTTCCTGTTCTATTACTGCTTTTCAAGAAGTTTAAAGACATTTGTATTTAGTTAAAGATGCCCTTGTTACATTTGCTTCATTTTCATTTCCATTGACACATTTTTACAGTGTCAACTATTTAAGTAAAGTAAAAGGAATGTTACTGAGAGACTGGAACCATACTCGTTCATGCTCATGCCAGCATGAATGACACGAACTCTCAAAGACTTCACTATTCATTCTGAGCACACAATAGCAGCTGCACATATCATCAACTACTTTTCTGTTCAAACACTACCTAGAATGGTAAGAGAGAACAAGCTGAAAAAAGAAGACAGGGACATATGTGATAAGGTAAATTATTTCCAGAATAAAAATATTACAGCAAAATTATTCTGTTTTTTTTCTGCTTCCTTTTCTAAAACATCTATTAGTAATATGCCAAAACATAATCTCTAAAAAAATTAAATCTTTATTATCTAACTAAAAGTTTGCAGTAAATTACTCAGATTGGTGCAAAGAAATAGCTACTCTACCTTCCAGCCTCAGTTTCTCAATCCCTAAAAGCAGATTGATTGGCATTCTTGAAGTGTTTTAAGATTTAATTAATTTGTTCTTGGTAAATGCACCAATGCAAAAGGTCCGGTTTAAATGCAAAGTGTTCTTAATCAGGGAATAGAGATTTAGCAGTTTCAACTTTTAAATTTCTAGCATCTCTAAGCATAATAGTTTGATACACACCCTTTCTGTTTTCTTTAGAAGTCCTTTTTATTGAGTATATTCAGTCTTCTTTTTAGTGTTTCCATCAAACTCCTCTTTAACACACACACACACAAACACACACACAAATTAAACCTGTAAATTATTAAAATCACTATGTGTCTTGCAGCTTTTCATCTTATTTTTCAAAAAGTGTGCTTTTTACTGTGTCTGATTGCATTAATTTGTAGCCAGCTGATGAATGAAACTGAGACTTAAATTGTCAGTCCACTACGAATAACTTTGCAGGAGCCATGTATTCTTTGAAAATATATTTTACGAACACTTAACTATTACAATCCTATGCAAATTCTCATGATTTCTATGGGCACTGCGTTGAATGGAAGAGAAAAGTGTTAAGATCATGCTTATGGCTCCACCATGGAGCTGAGACAAGTAACTGCAAGCTATAGAACTCATACTTTATACAATAATGGCCCAGGCACAAAGGCCGCATGAGTTATCATTTTCCAGTGCACAGCATATGCTGTGAAATGTTCATAATAATAAGAGCTAAACATGTGCCTGAATGTTGGGGGGAAAAAGCAATCTGTTTGAAAATCTTGTCTGCATGGTGTTATTTCAAAAACACACACTTGAGAAAAAGGAGATGGCTTACCAGAATTATACAAGATTGCTTTTATATTTTAAAGCCAAGTTTCTTCAGTTATTTTGGACAGTATTGTTTTACAAACTCATTATATCTTAAAAATATGCATTTAAATTTCAAAAAAATATCTGTTTTTGTTAAGGCAGTTTTCACTTTCCTGAAGATAATTTCTTATATATGCCTCCCAAGAAACAACAGGTGTATACCAGGTCCTTTTGTAACATATAACTATTAGTTTAGTATTTCTATAGAACTCCAAACTTAAGGAATGAGTGGGTTTCCTACTCTCTTGCCTGTTCTTGGGGCTCTTTTACTTTTCCTTGGGTTACTGTGTCTAATTTTAATACGAACATTTTTGCTTCATCTTCCTATACTTTATTTTGTCATGTTTGCTTTTCATCTCTTAGAATATTGATCTTTTCTACTGAGAAAAATAAAGGGAATGGACCAAAGGGGAGCGTAGGTGGGGAAGGAGTGGTAAGAGTAGAGGGAGGGGAAACTAAATTGTTTGAGAAAATAATATATTTTCAACAACTTCTTTTTAGAAGCAATGGCATTAAAAACCATTGTACGCAAAGGTTTTTAATTAGTAAACACACACACACACAAAAGGCTCATTTTTAATGCAATTTATAGCAAAACAAACTATTTGGGATTGGTGTTAATCCTTTGTCTAATTTAGTTCCCCAAATCACAAGGGAATCTGCATGTCCAAATGCTGAGGGTTTCTGTCCCCAATTGGCTCTTGATTAATCAATAAAGAGACAATGGTCAATGGCTGAGCTGAGTTAAGAGTTGGGACTTTTAAGATTCACACAGAAGAACAGAATTGCCAAGACCTGGAAACAGAGAGATCAAATTTAAGAGCTGCAGGAGAGAAATCATCTAGCAATGTGGGTGCAAAGGAAAAGCAGCCCCCATGGGATGGCTGCCCAGAAGGAAGCAGGGCAGCAAAGATAAAATACAAATTTAGAAATTGTTAACTCAGGAATACTGAAAGGGAGTGTGTGCTAGCCATGAAGAGTTTTGGAAGTCCTGAGCAATTGATCTAGTCAAGGCATATCAAAATGTAAAGATGGAGTGTGCTTGTCTTTCATTTGTGAACCCAACACTCTCAGGTGGGTGCAGAGCCATGTGTGCACCTGCCAGGAGCTCACAGCAGATTGGATTAACAATTATCTCTACAAGAAACACCTGAACTTGCAAAAATAACAAATTAAATAATTCTACAATTACTAAAGCAACAAAACAAAACAAAATAAAAATAATGCACACTTTCTTTATTAGCAATATTGGATATTCTCACATTTCACCACTTGTGGAATTACTGTAAAGACTGAAATTATGAGGATAAGGGTTAAAAAATCATAAGTTCTTGATTTTTATCTCTTAATAAAATGTAAAATCCCTTAACTAATCTTTCTTCTGAATAGAAGTGACATTTAATCTGTCTTGTTTTTCTAAAAACTAATTATTTTGAATTGTTTCCTAATAACAGTTTCATAATTTATCATCTTTATATTACACAACAACTATTCTTGTTGAGTTGAATATTTATGTTCATTCAAAGTTAGTTAAAAAGGTATTATGGTTAGAGTTATCAGAAAAACTTCCTTACTGAGATAAGACTTTTCTATTCAATGGCCCATGATTCTCCTGTCTTACCTACTTATCAATGGACATGGTGGTTTCAGAAATTGCTTTATAGTGTATTGACCAGACTATGCCACATCTCCATCTAAGATTGTCCTTTGTCCTCTTTACAACAAAAGGACATTTTTATTTTAAAACAGATATTGTGACATAAACATGTGTAAGCAGCTTGTTCTATAAGATCTCATTTCTTCATCCCATATAATTCTCTAAATTCTCTGTACATTACGATTATAGGTACTGTTCATTGTTACTTGTAAACATGTTGCTCAGATTTACTACAAAAAGACAACACTTATTTATTTTTCCATCTAGTAAGTGGTTGCCCTGTCTCTTCTGCTCCTATGCTCCATGTATAGCAAGATACATAATCTCTCCCTCATCTAGTAAACTGTTTTAGTTACAATTCAGTGAGTGAATTCACATTCTTAGAATAGTGACTGTGGTGCTATAAAAATTCCATGCATGCAAACAGACATTACTGAATCTATTACCCATATTGAAATTTTCTTCATCAGTACGAGGCTAACAAAAGTTAATCTACAAATATTTCTAAACTTAAAGTAGGGAACCAAAGAACCATAAATGTTCATTAAAGTGAGCAGTAATCACCAACCTAATTATCACCACTATCATCACCTTCCAAACACTGGACATGAGCCAGGTGTGTTAACTTCATTAATAGTAAGATGCGTGCTTACGCTTGTACTTATAACCTATGGGAATGTTGGCACCATATAATGCTACTTTGTAAGTGATTTGGCACCTCCAACTTACAAACTAGCAGTATGCTGTGTACAAGGGCAGAGATACTAATATTTTTATAATGATAGTTACAAAAAGGAGTCATAATTTTCCATAGGCAGTGCCAATAGAACATCTGTTCATCAGGAGCACATATTGGAGATGATATTGGGTAATGGAAAGAAAAGTGTCGATCAGTTTATTGTGTTTTGCATGTCTACAATAATTCATAAAAACAGAAAAGATAAACATCTCATATTTCTGTTGAAACTACAACTGTGGTTCAACTATTTTGAAATCTAAAGCTGAACCCATTTCCAGTTTGGGGAGAAGAAACAATGTTGCAACTAGTTTTAGTAATTTTAATATATTCAGATCAAACTAACTCCACTGATTTTATTAAACTTGAGTTTAACATTTATCTCCGTGGATTATTCTTTGAAATATTTTTTAATATAAGTAATCTTAGATTTTCTTTCCCTACGTTTTTATTTTGTTTTAAAGTACACTTAGTATGTCCAGGAAAGAGAAAACTAGATGTTATCTCCCTCTTTCCCTCCTTCCCTCTTCCCTTTCTCTGTCTCCATCCCTCCACCCCCTTTCCCTGAAACCTTAACTCATTATATTTATTTCTATCAGCTATGGATATCCGCAAAACGTCTGGGCATCCTCTCACTAATATTTTGGGCATTTCATTTTTTTTCTCTGAAACTCCTCCACCCCTGTCTACCATTCACCTGCTTGCCAAACTCCATTTTTAAATACCCAGACATTCCTGGATCCTAACTCAAAAGCATGGCTATTTCCTTTTCTTCCTTTCATCCATCTCTTTCCTCCAAGCAGCTAGCTGCTAAAAATGAATATCTGCCTGAATTGTTATTTTTCTTTCAAAGTACAATAAAATGTTCCCCAAGGTTCCTCATGATAACAAATAAGGATTGATGGTTATTTATAGTAAAGCATAAACTTAAAAATAAACTTTTATATAAAATTACTCACAGGACAGTGAATTAATATTGTTTAATAAAATATATTGTCTAAATTTTCAGGTTTTATTTTTTGTTAGTTTGGTTGATTTTGTCTTTCAGAGACAAGAGGAATATGTGTTTGCATACTTTTCTGGTTTTTAATTTGCATATTGTATAAATTCTTTCACTATCATTGTTTATATAAATATTTGCCCATGATACTACACTGTAACACCATAATTCAAAAGATTTTCCTACTTAGATAGAATGAATGAAAATTTTTAAGTGGACATTTCTTACAGGGACAGCTTTGTTTGTCCAATTTGTATTCATCTTGCTAAGATCTCTTCTGCTTAAAATTTGGATGGATTGAACTGTGATGTGCAAATCACATATTATAGATCAAGGAAATCTGAAAGCATAATGCAAAACATGTTTTTGCTAGATTCCTTTGCCTCTGTTGTCAATATTAGAGATCTTACCCATCCTCTTTTTGGAAGAGGATCCTTTTCTGAACCTTATCTCCATTTGTGCTGCCAGCATCTAACTCTGGAGACTATCATGTCATTACTAAATTATTAAAAACCTCTTGATTAATACTGATATTAATTCAAACATCTCATAAAAGAATCCATATTCCATTACAGCAATGTATGAATGCTCCATGTAGCCATATGTTGTAGTTTTGTAGGTGCTTTGGGGTGGCTCATCCTTTTCTATTTGCAGAATGATAAATATAATTCATATAGCTTCCATTTCTCATCAGATTTATCTGGAGCACTGAATAGCAAAGGACTGTAGTAAAAAAAAATAATGTTTGACTAGTGACATGTGAATAGTGAAAAGAATTGTGATATATTAGTGCAGTATGTAACAGAGGTAGACATCAGACTTGCAGCCTATGTGGAGTGAATACTGCCATTCAAATAAGTCGAGCATCATAACTTATCTCAAGTGGAGATGCTGCAGGTGTGTCTCTGTAGAAAAATGTTCCATCAGCTCCCAGATGATATTTGTAAGATATGTATGACTTACCAGTTTGTACTATAAGTTGCTTGACCTTTCTATGATAATAGGAGTGTTATAAAATTTTAATGTGTAAATTCATATGTGTTTTGTCAAAATTCTTTGTATAGTGTCTTAAAGAGCATTGCTCTTATCATCTCTTTTATTTTTTTTGTAATGCTTACAGAAATCTTAAGTAAAACCAATTTGAGAAGAACCATTAAAATATATTTTCATTCATATTCACTTTCCATTACTACATATAAATTAACAAGTATCTCCATGTATATATAAATATATATGTATATATGAATATTTGATGATATACATATATAAACATATATTACATATGTATAAAAGTGTAATATGTATCTCTACATATTAAAGTAAGTAAGTATATGAGGAAATTTCTTTAAAATTCATTTACAATTATACTTTCTGCTGTAATTTACTAAAAATAATTAAATAAAATGATAAAATTAAACATTTTTAAAGTGAAAGAAAATTTGTCTTCTAAAAGAATTACAATTATAATACAATTACTCAATGACATATCAGGATCAACTCAACCCAGAGTTCTGCATATTTATTTTCCTCCCTGAACATATCATTAGTTATCTCTCATCATTCAAATAGCTTACTGGCTACTCCCTCAAAGACAGTCATATTTTCCTCTCTTAGTGCTGCACTAAAATACTCAGATGAAAGCAACTTGAAGGAGAAAGGGTTTATTGTGCCTCACAGTTCAAGGCTACAGTCTATCAGAACACAGAAATCAAGTCTGCAAATTTTAAAAGAATTGGTCATTCATCCCATAATGAGCCCCCAAACGCTGACACCATTGCATACACTAGCAAGATTTTGCTGAAAGGACACTGATATAGCTGTCTCTTGTGAGGCCTAGCAAACACAGAAGTGGATGCTCACAGTCAGCTATTGGATGGATCACAGGGCCCCCAATGGAGGAGCTAGGGAAAGTACTCAAGAAGCTAAAGGGATCTGAAACCCTATAGGTGGAACAACAATATGAACTAACCAGTACCCTGGAGCTCTTGACTCTAGCTGCATATGTATCAGAAGATGGCCTACTCGGCCATCATTGGAAAGAGAGGCCCATTGGTTGTGCAAAATTTATATGCCTCAGTACAGGGGAACACCAGGGCCAAGAAGTGGGAGTGGGTGGGTGAATGAGTGGTTGGGGGAGAGTGAGGGGGACTTTTGGGATAGCATTGGGAATGTAAATGAAATAAATACCTAATTATAAAAACAAAGAATTGGTCAAAGCACATCTGCAATCATGGATTGGAGTGTGTGTGATAAGTGCATATCCATCTCTTTCCTTAGACAGTCTAACGTTGCACTGTGAGTGAATCTTCCCTGCCTTATTTGAGTTAATAAAGGTAACTCCCATGAGTTTCTTCAGAAGCTAACTTATCTTAGTTAATCCTGTAGAAGTGTTAAGTCCAGGTTTTCCTCCTAGATGGTTGTAGATGTTATAAGACTGATAATACACAGAGTCCAGGTAGCTTTGCCTTTAGACTGTTCCTGAATGAAATACCCTTATCTATGAATATCCTTACTCTGCTTTTCTTTCTCCTGTGGTATACTAGTTATTTTTCTTGATCCTTTTCTAAAGCTATACATTTTAAGTGAGCACACTCACTGATGAATTACATTATGGTTCTTGCAATTTGTGATCGCCTTGTATTTATTCTTCCCCCATGGCCTTTTCCCAATCCTAATATTCACCTTTGTCCCAATCCTTTCCTTTATATATACTGTTACTATTCATTGTCTAAATTTCTACAATAATAGTATAAGATACATCAGGAGAAAGGACTTTAATTTCTTCTGTACCTACATTTTCTACAACATTGGCTTAACCACAAGTAGGACCAAATTCATTTTCTGGAAAACTGGTGAAATAGTTCCTTTATTTGAAATTGATATAATTTCAGCTACTTGAAGAAGTGGATCACTTATTTACTTCCATATATATATATATATATATATATATATATATATATATTGCTTTTAGAGACATGAGGAATGAATCAGAATTATAAATGAGTCCTTAGTATCTGTAAATTCTTTTAAATTAATGTGTATTTGTGTTAGGAAACCTTCATCTCAAGAGTTAATAAAAATTAAAAATTAGAACAAAACACACTTGTTATATACATGTCTATACTTTTTTATTTTAGCCAATATTTTGGAATTGAGGAAATAGTAAAGTCTAATATCTATTCCAGAAGACATTTGTACACAGTCTCATAGTTAGACATCTGGCCTGGTCTGAGTCTGTCTGAAAGAAGTCAGAGGTAATTCAAGGTGAGCATAACTTTATGTATATTTTACCTTTCATGAAGACAAGGCCAGAGGAAAAGGGAAAAAGCTATTGTCCCCTTTACATCAATAAAATGCCCCTTTCTGGAAACATCTTTGGTGGCACGATTGTTATTCATGAAAACTGTCAGTTTTCTGAAGTCTCCCCTGTAATAGGATAGGTAAGTGACAGACAGGGGGCTATTATCTTGACAAGGTACATCTTAGCTTGCAAAAAATCAAGTAAAAGGACATCTAAAATAAGAGGGTAAGAATGCTATTATTTAGTATTCAATGTTACTTATACCATCTTTGAATCCACAATACATTGATTGTTTTCTACTAAAACTGCTTTTGTTTTGGTTTTTTTTCTTGGTTCACGTTTTGCCATTTTCTACAACCAAGTTTGAGAAAAAGAGCCATTCATTCAACTGATGATTTAATGATAATGTATTAGGTTTTAGCACTACATGCTTAATATTAAGGAGCATTTAATTTAATGTTTTGGCATTAAAAATAGTCATAATGGTTCTGGATATATTGTTTTTATTCCTCCCTAAGCAATCTTTTGTATAAACTATGTTATCAATGTTAATTAAACAGGGACTGTAAAAAGTCCTTAAGTCATTTTCAGAAAATGTCTACAAAGCAATTTCATATCATGGCTTAATATATGCTTGCAATTTTAAGAAAATACCGTAGTTTCTTTAGGATGGGTGCAGAATGAGTTACAGGGAACTTCACAAGTGAGGTGTGAGGGAAAAGGTTTCAGGCAGGAGATACAACTGTATATTGGTTTCAGTGGAGATGGCAATTGAATCCATGAGCAGTTCTGGAACTGTAGAAATCCAGCATTTATACCTCATGGTAAACCAAGGAAGACTGAGTGTGGAGTTGGTGATTAGTCACCTAGCAGACTTCTAATGGAGAAAAACTTAATTCTCTGGGGCTAGCTAGAAAAGGGGAAAGTCACGCGCGCGCACACACACACACACACACACACACACACACCATGGATGGAGAATAGCTCCAATGAGCAGGCTCCAACAACTTTACCTTTTCTCTTAGCCTTTTTACACCACCACCTAAGACAGAGTTCTCTATTAAAAAAAAAGAAAGAAAAGAAAAAAAGAAAGGAAAAGAAAAGGAAAAAAAATAAAGAATATTTACCTTATAGCTACAAGTTATATATTCTCTAAAGACAATCATGGCAACTCAGCTACTTTTCTGAACCAAAACCAGAAATTTAGTAGGTATCATCATGAGTTTAAGTTTAATAATACATGCATATAAGCTAAAATTTATTTCACCATAAAAAGAGTACCCTCAAACTCCCAAACCTTCACCTACTCCAGACACAGTGGAAAGATATACAAACTCACCTTTGGGTTAATCATAATTCCTGTTTACTTCCACTCTTTGTTTTATTGGCCCATGCTCCTTAAATGTTTTAATTGTTAGTAGCCAGTACATAAAGTATATCTTCTCCCACTCTGCACATTATATTTGTCTCCAAAACCTTGTTACATTTTACTACTAAGGTAATGACCTTGGATTGGTGCTATAGTTGATAACAAAGATGCATTTTTGATCATGTGACCATTTTTCTTTATTTTTTTCTTCAATGTAAATTTTTATAAAATAGTTGAACACCTTATAGGATAATATATCTTGGTTTTCAAGATATAATTTTTCTTGTTGACAAGATACTTAGTGGAGTTCATGCTATCAACGTTTAGGCAATGATGTTCTTTGAGATGCCAAGGCCAATGAAGACAATCCATATCTGGACTGATTCCATTCATAATGAACTTCTGTGATTCCTTCTCTGTTGGAGGAAAGCCAGTCTAATTAGCTTAGCTCTAAATCTTTGTTGTTAGTTACATGGTAAGGTATATAGTTCAGCATTACTGATAGCAAAGGGCTGTGCTTATGACCATTACAACCACTATAGCTACTAAAATAATTAGTCTGTTATGCCTTCCCTGGGCAAACTCACAGTCTCCAGCTGATGTAAACCAAGTTAAGTACATGTATCTATCTATCTATCTATCTATCTATCTATCTATCTATCTATCTATATATCTATTTATTGTGACACTGAGGTCGACCAAGCTAAGTACATTGATTGATTGGCTAATTGAACCACTTCCTTCATGGAGTCCCTGCCTAGCATTTTTTCTACAAGTGGCTTCCATTCCTCGGGCTTTGTGTATATTTCTCTAATTTTAATAATTTTCCTCTCTATTGCTAAAAGCTTAATACTTTTCTTGATATATCTATCACTAAAGGGCACTCAGATCATCTGCATAATGTATGACCTATTTTACTTTATTGGAAAGACTACTTACTGTTGAATGTTAGAATTTTCCAATCAGTATACTGTTAGATGTCAATCATGAATCAAACTTCTATATCTAAAAATCAAGCTTCAAATTTTCTGGGAAGCTGGTGGCCTTAATATCAAATAATATGAAGACTGTGATGAAATAGTTGATGATGACAGATACATTGGCTTCATTATTGTACAATCTGATCAATTGACTTGGAATTACTTGTGTTCAATTCCCAATGGAAATAAACATAAAGAGTATGTCTACTAATATCCCTGAATATTGTGACTCTCCAATTCAGATAAATCCCATCACATGGGAGGAAGCTCTTACATGATAGTCACTTGCTAACATCATAGGACAAAGTTCTTGTATGATGCCCACTTTCTGATGGCTAATCAAGCAATCTCACCACCAAGAACAGCTTTGCATCAGTAATTATTTTCAAGAAATGGTTATTTTTCTTTCAAATGATGACCTGTTTTAGTAGTTAAGAAGCTGTGTTGTGATTTTCCTAGTGGATGTACTCTGAGTTAGATGTCATTATTTACCATCTGTCTGTGCTGCATCATCAACTCCCTAAACCACTGTGTAGACAAGCAGTGTTTGTCTTTGCTATGTGCTCCATTCAGATCTGGTATTTTGCCTTATCAGTCAAGCATGGTTGGCCAGTACTATGCAATTGTAAATGAATCTCCAAGAACAGGAATAGCATAACATAGCACTAGTAGGAAATATGAAGCATAAAATGTGCTCTTTCTCTTACAGATATGATAAATGTGTGTTCATTTCTAGAGCCTCTATTTGATAATGTATTGAAGAAACAAGCTGTTTGCTTATTCATGTAAATTAGCATCAAGTAATTGTCACAATCAATTGGTACAAGGTAAATCACTCAGCACGAAAGGGTTAACACAGTCCTGAAGAAATGAGGCAAATGTATTCTCAACTGCTTCCTTGTAGAAAGTGAACCTTTTGATTGTACCTCTTCCTGTTTGTACCAAAGGAGATGGAAAAGTACAATGACTAGATTAATAACCACATGCTGTGTGCCTTAGATATAGTTACCTCATTTTGCTATGTTCATAAAAGTGAAGCATCCTCAACTGATTTTCTCCAAACCCAAGATGCTGAGAAAAGTATCAACAACATACTTAAATTTCTGCTTATTCTGAAGGATTCAGATGTTAAGATCAGAATTATACATACTAATTACTCAGATGTTTTATGTATTAGCTGATTAAAATTTCAATTTTTTTTAACCTACTGATGCTTGAGTGCCATACCTTTAAAATGAGAATATTTATTAAGATTAGTTGTGATACAAAGATTCTGAAAGTATTTATTCACTTAATAAAAATAAAACAAGTTTACTAATATGTCTAAATCTTAATGTCCAGCAGTAATTAGTAGCACAATAAATAAAAATGATCACAATATATTTTAGTGAAATATTAGTGATATTAATATATTATATAATGACATAATTATTACTACTAATAAAACTGTATTAATTACTTAGTGTACCAAAAGGATTTCTTGTATTACAATTTAAATTTAGCCCTAGACAAATGTTACCAATAAATTTAGCCCTAGACAAATGTTATTTGTTATGTAAATAAGTCTTGCCATTTTAAATTTAAAAGCATTTTCGTTTAAATTATTTGGTTTTGGCCACCACCGTAACACATGAAATAGGTAGAATTTCACTCTTCCCTCCCCATGTTTACAAAAGTCTTATCACTATAGAATTTTCAACTTAACTGAGTTGGCTTGGTTGTCTATAATTTTTTACATAGTAAAGATGAAAAGGAGAAAAATAAATTCATAAATACCATATAAAAAATAAAATCCATTGTTCACTGTAAGGTAGAAAAAACCTCAAAATTCTTGTGAACAAATGATATATAGAATCCTTTAATGTTTTTTGATCATTGCTTTTAGAGATAAATACAGTATGCTTATATTACACAAAATTAAATGCATTCTGTGCTTCAGTCATTAAGTGTTTAACACAATTACACTAATTAAAACTTTATCAGAATTTTCTGTAGAGGTCATCTTTTTTAGAATCTAAAAAGCTACTTGTTCTTAAGGCTGCTGACACTTTAGTTCTTAATAGTTTAAGCAAATTTTGCAATAGTTACATAGAGTGAAGATTTCTCCAATCTCAGCGGTTTTGTCAACTTCATTTTATAAAGAGTGGCCTCCTGCCCTCTTCCTTTGATTCTAACATTTTTTTCTCAACTCAAATGAATTATTTGTTTCAAGGTCTTCTGATGCTTTCTCATTTCTACAATCTTGGTTTGACACAGTTGCTAATTCTTTTTTACAACTGCTCATCTTCTTTATATTTTCATTCTCTTATAGACTGAGGTGGTCTATAACATTTTCTACATTTATATATCTTTGTGACAGCCCACACATGCTTTTCTGATACATTGCAAATGCTTATAAATCTTTTGACTCTTATCTGTGCAAACTCAACAGTTCTGTAAACAAATATTGTATCTCCTCTTAAAGCCTGAACCTCCTAAGCTTTTAGTAGTGGCTAACAGTGCTGAATATGTTTCTATCGGGAGCTTGAAATACCTTTGAGCCACTTGCTGTAGCAAATATTCATTCTTTAAAACCACTGAGTTCACTGTGATAGTGAGAACTTGAGGGTATATTCTTTCTTCAGCCTCATTACTGTTGGTGTTATATAAGACATCATCATCTATGGTTCACTAATGGTAATCATTCCTTTTTCTTTACTCTTCTAAAATTTTATTGCTCAGCTGTCAGCTTTATCATGGTTAAATACAAGTTAGACTATATTACCAACTATTCATATCTTTTGTATGTTTTCCAATCTTATTTAGATTAGAAGATAAAACATGTATGTTAAGACCATTTGATCTAGGCCTCTATTCCTGCCAGTACCCCTCCCTTGTATGTTTTGATATATGTCTGGTAAATGGTAATTATATTGGTTTAACAAACAAGTCATAAATCATACACATAAATGTAGGCAGGTAGCCATAATTATGGATTTCCTATCTGTTAACTCAACTTCTCCAATAGAAGATAACTTTCAAATGCTATGATTTTGGAATATATACAGAATTTTCTACTAGTGATTATTCTCTAAAAGGCAAACTTAATGGTTCCTATGATGTTTACATTATATTAAATCATCTAAAGATTATTTTAAATAATATGTGAAGATATAAATTTGATAGTATTTTATATATGAGTTGATTATCCATTAATCTTGATATGGGCATGTACTTCTAAACTAGTCACCAATATGATGACCATATTTTAGAAGCCTGTTGGTTTATATTTTTTCCACTAACGCTGGAAAAACACTATTTGTAATAAAATTTGATAATATATATTAAAATGAAATAAAAATGAAGATCTTTCCTAGGTATAAACTGTTTATGTCAAGTAGAAACAAGCGTCTCTTTCCCCTTAGCATTTGTTGCTTTTTAATTGTTAGCACATATAATTGAATGCAACTTCATCAAGGTGCTGACACCTTTTTATCCTATGTATGAGTGTGTGTGTGTGTGTTCTTTAGAGCAATCAAAATTTAATGATAGAAGGTGATTCTTGAGTCACATTTTTTTCCTAATGTAGTGGTAAATGCTATATTTTCTGAAAAATATTCACAAAATTTTGTCATAATTTATTCATGTAAAATGAAATATATAATGATATAATTAATTTTTCTTTATTTATGTAATTGGTAAATGGGCATTTTTCTTTTTAATTTCTGGATCATTTTTTAATTTATTTTTATATTAAAATTGTATTACTTGTACTTATCTTTATGTGTTTGGGTTAATGAAAAATAGTGAAATACATGGGAGAGCCTGAAAAATCCAGGAGAGGGCATTGGATCCCAGTGAGCTGGAGTTACAAGATAAATATTTAAGGCACTGAGGCTTTGATTCAGTAAGTGGTCCTAAACCATCTCTCCAATCCCTAGAATCACCATGTAGTTTTAATTCAAATTAGCTTTTTAAAAATCACATATCTGATGATGTTTCCCTCTACCAACTCCTTCCAGATCCTTTTGACCTTCCTATTCACCTAAAGCCACACCCTTGTCTGTTCTCTCATTAGCAAACAAGTAAACATTTCATTTGATCTGAAAAGAAACCAGAGTATACCTTTAATCCCAACAGAGGCAGACAGATCTCTGGTTCTGAGGCCACCCTGGTTTACTGAGCAAGTTCCAGAAGACCCAGGGCTCCACAGAAAAACCTGTCTCAAAAAATGCATCTAAAAAGAACAACAACAAAAAACAAAAAAACAAAACAATAAGCCAAGATTTCTGAAATAAAGAGAACAAAGCAAACAATTGAATAGGAGAAAAACAAACAAACACAACCAACCAACCATCTTCACCATGCTCTTGCTTAGTTAATTAGTAACTGGATTAAGCCTTCAGATAACTCCCATTACTACAGCTTTGGCACCTATCATTTTTAAGAGCAGTTATGCATTCTGAAGGAAACCTTTTACTGAGTGCTCATTTGTTTTTCTCTTTACCTGCCTAGCAAAGGAATCTGGGCTGCTGCTCTGACCATTGGGGAAGTCAGACTGTGATGATTCATAGTCTAGTTGACTGTGTATGAGACATGGGGAAGGTTTGAGTATTCCTCCATGACAATTTGTGCTTGGGATACTCTTTTGGGATCCCGCCTACAATGTTATAAGCAGCTCAAGTCATACAGGATTACCAGGTGGAAGAGAAGTGGAAGAATGTGATTGTATAAAGAACACACACCCACAACACAACTCACAGACCACATGAATTTCAAGAAGAAGGAAGACCAAAGTGGGCATGATTCAGTCCTACTTAGAAGTTGGAACAAAATAACGACAGGAGGTAGAGCAAGGGAGGAACTAGGGTGAGAGAAGGAAAGGGAGGAAAAAGAGGGGACAGGATCAGGTGTGGAAGGAGACATAGAGAAGCACAGAGAGTCATGAAATTGATCAGAAGTCTGCAGCAGTGGGGGATAAGGAACACAGGGTAGCCACTAGAAAGTCCCAGATGCCAGGAAACCAAGAGGTTCCCAGGACTCAGTGGAAATAACATTAGCTTAAATACCCAACAAAGGGGAGAGAGAACCTGTAGAGACCATATCCAGAGTTTAGGCAAGCCTCCTCCCACCCCCCCCCACCCCCTGTTGAGGGATGGGGCCACTGACCCATCTCAAAAATATTCCTGCCTCAAGGAAATGCAGAGTGGAGCAGAGACTGAAGGAAAGACCATACAGCCACTACTCACCTAGGGATTCATTCCATCTGCAGACACCAAACGCAGACACTTCTTGCTGATGCCAAGAAGTGCTTGCTGACAGGAGCCTGGCATGACTGTCTTCTAATAGGCTCTGCCAGAGCTTGACCAATACAGACTCGGATGCTTGCAGCCAACCCTCAGACTGAGCACAGGGACCTCAATGGAGGAGTTGGGGAAGAACTGAAGGAGCTGAAGGGATTTGCAACCCCATAGGAAGAACAACAGTATCAACCAACCGGATCCCCCAGAGCTTTCAGGGAGTAAACCACCAACTAATGAGTATACATGGAGGGACCCATGCCTCCAGCTGCTTTTATATAGCAGAGGATGGCCTTATCTGGCATCAGTGGGAGGAGATGCCCTTGGTCCAATGGAAGTTTGATGCCCCAGGGTAGAGGAATGATAAGGAGGTGAAGCAGGAGTGGGCAGGTGGGAAGGGAAGCATTCTCATAGAAGCAGGGAGGGGGTATGGGTTAGGGTGCTTACTGAGGGCAAACTGGGATGAGGAATAACATTCAAAATGTAAATAAATAAACCCCCCCCCCCGAAAGAAAAAGATTGCCCCTCTCAGATGATTCTGGCAAGTAGCAGCCTCTACCTGTTGCTAACCATCTTCAAGCAGGTTACTCTAAACATTGTTTCATGAAGCAGAAGTAACCAGTTCAGAGCAGGGAAAACAAAATAATTACTTTTAAGTCATAAAAGTTTCTTTTTAGAGAGATGTGAGGAACAAACTTGTTTACTTCATCCAAATGGCTAAACAGCCTGGTTCCTTCTATTTTCCCATTG
The DNA here is from genome assembly GCF_978045245.1 of Mus caroli. NCBI lineage: Eukaryota > Metazoa > Chordata > Mammalia > Rodentia > Muridae > Mus > Mus caroli. Next base: position 70,899,874 of record NW_028227265.1, read on the forward strand.
TTACTCAAGGTCAAACGGCCTTCTTCCACGTGTTCCTGGAGTTATTGACCTGTTGCTAAGTACATGTGATTACCTGAAGCTATTATGTGACTCACAAGAGAAGAAACCACAGGAACTGACCAGCTACAAAGCAAGTGTTTCTTAGAGCTGTAAGAAGTAGTACTAATATTTATTTGAAACAAGCCTCTTTATGTCTCCAGAGGCATTTCATATATTTGCTTTAATCAATACAAGTAACAACAATTTAGGAGAATTTGAAAGATTAACCTAAACACTTTATTTTTTTAGTTCTTTTCTTGCCCCTTATTTTTGAGGATTAACATAACTTTGTTACAGAGTCACAGAATTATAAATGAGTAAGAACATCCTAAGAAAACAGAAAAATTATATAAATAATGTTTACTAAGTGGGATTTGTGAAAGCGATGGTCTGGAAACCTAATGTAAACTCAGGTGAACACAATAAGAGTATCATCAAGGAGAATGGAGAGATGACTTTGCAGTTATGACCACTTCCTTGATCATGTAGGTTCAATTCCCAGCATCCACATGGTAGTTAACAACTATTCAAAATTCCAGTTCTGGGGGATCTGATACCATCTTATGACCTCTGCAGACATTTTGTTCAATGACATACTATTTGCACACACACCCCACCCCCCCACACACATGAAAATGTTACAAAACACATTTGTGTTTATGTATGTATGTATGTGTGCATGTATATATATATATATATGTATGTATGTACATATATACATATATATGTTATATACCATTTTAAAATATACAATAAAAGAAATGTTCTTCTAGTGTCTACCTTGCATTTTGCGAGTGCTTGGCCAGGAGACAAATAATGAGACATACTCACTGTTGACAATTTTAATCTGTGACTGAATAGTGTATGGAGGATCTTCTACCAACATTTAAATGGTGACATGTCACCCAATTCCACATCCCGGGACTGGCAGATAATTCTGTGTATTGCTATATTGGATTTAGGAGTCTTGTTAAGGAATAAAAGACGAGATATTACTTAAAATGTTATTTTTATTATTTAATTGCAAAGCACTTTTACTTCCCTCCAGGTCATTTATCAGTAACTTGTGTCCAAAACTAAAAAAAAAAAAAAAAAAAAAAAATCCAATAAACTTAAATAGTTCTCCTAACAGCTTTTTGTGACGGTTAATTTATTCCAAAACAACTCTCCCTTAGTACATGGCTTCCAAGCTTTCAAATTCTGTTCTAGAACCCCTTTAACTCAGAAGAATAGGATTTGAAAATTATGCAGAACCAGTAAGAGTGTATATGTGCGTGGTTTGGAAGCAGTGATTAAAACCCTCTTCCCTCTGCACCTTCAAATTACACTTGTGTAAAATGTAAAGCAAATTATTTTTATGTACAGAAAGCACACATTCAAAATATGTATTCAGTGTGTTTTGAAACTTTTCTGAGATGGCAAGTCATCCAAGAAGAACAAGTGCTTACATCAAGCTTTATTTGTGTAGCAGTACAGCCAACCTCTATTGTTCCAGTCTGTTTTGTTTTAAATGAATAAACTGAACAGTTTAAAGGTTAACTCTCCAGGATCAATTCTGGGTCTTGAGAGGCTTGAGCCCTTGTGGATAGAGAAGACTAGGGGAAGAGAAAAAAGGCGGGGGATGGGGGAGGGAAATTAGAGAGAGGGGGGAAGGGAAAAAAGTGGATGAAGGAGAAGACCATCTGGAGTGAGGTCTCTATATCTCAAGCATATGGGCATCACCCTCTAGACTGTAACAAGGAGGTGACCACGGTGTTTTGGGAGGCTCTGGATAGCCTGATGCTGCGCAGCATGGCATGCCCATCCATCACCTTACTTAAGTTCACACCGGGAGTTAGGAGCTCTGGATCCTGAGCCAGGCAGGCACAAAGGTTCCTTAGAGAGGCACAGGTTCTCCTGTGTGTGTTGACTCCGTTTTCTACGGGGAGAGAAGGGTCCCATCTGCTGGAGACTTATCTCAGTTCTAAGGTTTCTGGATAACCAGGGTGAGCTCAGCGAGGGACCAGAAGACCTCTCAGCTATCAGCAGTGGGAGGTGCAGGCATGGTAGGGCGGAGAAACATCAGTTAGTGAAGCCAAATCTAAACCTGGGCCCCAGGTGCTGGCCGACTCCCGCTGAGCTGCCTCTGTTCTCCTCAATGTTGTCTGGAAGCGGCGGCTACCAACGCTGTCCACGCGTGGGAATCCTCTTTCTCCTTCCACGCTACGTACCTGGCTTGAGCTGTAGGTTCTGGGGAAACCCTCCTCTCAGGGACCAGTCCAGACTGGGTAGCCTCTGCTTGCTATAGCTGCCGCGCCTTCCTCGCTGCGATCCCATCAGGACCATGGAGGAATTCTTCCATTGCCCTCCCGCTCAGGGCGACTTGTACTCCGGAATTTCTGGCCTGGCGCCTTTCGGGTGAGCTCAGAGACGAACCAGTCTCCCTGCCGGTTCGAGATTACCCGAGAAAAGAGGATCCGATTGTCCCTGGAGCTGCAAATCGATTTCTCTGTCCCCGCCTTCATCCTCCTCTCCTTCCCCCTAGCCTCTGGGTTTGTTTATGTAGCATCTGGCAGCCGCGAGGCAGTGGCCACTACCTTCCGGCCGTGACTCGCCCTCCCCTCCCGGCTTCTAGGCTCCCGCACGTGGTAGACACCAGTATCTTCGCCAGCAGGCAGGAGACAGCCAGCGGGAGGCGGACCCCTGGGTGCCAGCTCCACGCGCGTTCTCGCCATCCTCACTCATCCTCCGCGCGCCCTCTCCCACTTGCCTGTAAAGCCCGGTCACACTTGACATTAGCCGCCTGCCATCCGTCCCTTGCCGTGAAGTGGAGATCAGAAATACTGCCCTGAGGGTGCTGGTGATGCTTCGCTGGGTTCGTTCAGTTGCTGAAAAAGAATGGTAACATGAACAGTGGAGCGTGAGAGCGTCGGCAGAGGAAGGGGGCGAGATTGATGGGTAGAGAGCACACTTCTCTGAGGCTCTCATTCCCAGGACTGCACTTGGAGGAAGGGATGTCTTTGCGCCTGCACTTCCTGGCTGGACTCCGCTGACATCTGTAGCCTCCTTCCAGCCAGGTTCCCAGGTCTCCTAGATGCTGCCCGCAGAGGAGTGTTCTGACAACGCATGAAGATCCAGGAGTTTGTGAACCCCTATCCAAACATAGTTCTGACCTGGTTATGGTGTCCCTGGATCCTGCCTGACAAGCTGGCTCCCAAGGGAGTTGAACTTGAGTTCAGGTGGGTTATCCCAAAGCAAGCAAAGAAAAAGCTGTTCGGGGAAGATAAGGAAGGTGATGTGCCAATGTCAAAAGCGGACACTTTTCTTCCAGACACTTGACTGGACCAAGCCACTCCCTCCCATTCAGTTCTCGCTTTTCATCTCCGATTCTACATCCCGGACCTCCCACTCTAAGGGCGGGGGATGGTGGGCAAACAGCGACAGACAAACACCTCCTATTTACTGATAGATCTAGCATGCTCTCGACTTCCTCATAACTTACCATTATTCTATTAAACGATCGTATTTACTCCACTGCTTTATATTAATGGAGGTCAATAGATTTAATGATTTCCTCAGCTGACTCGTTTATTTCTAAGCCAATAGATAATGCCATCGTCATAGTTTTCTGGGGGAAAGTAACTGTGCGTTTGTTCTGCAGATGGCCAACTCCCTCTGAACCCTGCAGATTGGTGCTGAGCACACAACAAAAGTTTTTAGCTTCCCCTCAGTTTCTGGTGCTTCCCAGGAAAGAGGAAAAGACTTTGGCATTAAAGTCAAGAAGCAGTCTGGGAGACATCTCTAACTTTTCTCCATTGTTATCCTTTGCAATGAAGAGGAAACAGAAGAGGTTTCTGCAAATGACTTTGTTATTCACCGTGGCTTTAATTTTCCTGCCCAACATTGGTCTCTGGTCTTTGTACAAGGATAAACACCTGGTGAAATCTGCAGAACCCGCGGAGCATCAGGTAAGTACCAGTCAGGGCAAAGGGGCAGGAGAATGGGTTAGGTATGTACTGTTTGGGGGCACATAGAGAAAAGCTATGAGGAGTTTCTCCCAAGTCCTCATAGGACTGAATACAGGAACTTTGTGGACTTTGGGCTTTGAGCAGGTCCTGGTTTGCAGCTAATGACACGGTGAATGGAACATAAAATGAGAAAGAATCCAAGGTCAAGAAGAGAAGGTATATACTCTTCCAATTGGTCAGTGATTGATTTTTGACTTGAAGGGGACAGGGTGGAAGGGAGTCAGAGTGCTTTGGTACAAGTTCAATTACAGGGGTGGTTTCTGTCTTCTATCTTGTGTGCATGTCTGTATTAAGTGCATCTGGCCAACTAAGTTATTCAGATTTTAAAGTGGTTTTCCAAAATCAAATATTTGCATATATATATGATTGCATATATATATATGGTTGCAGAGACAATTATTAAGAATGTATATTCAATCCCCCACCTCCAACATTTGATAACTTTGTTGCTAAAAGCCTTCCCTCGTGTGCTAAACAGGCTGTGTGATATTTTGCTTTCCTTCTACTTAGCATGGAACTATTATCATGCATATGTTTGCAGTATGAGTTAATCCTGTGTCTAGGTAACTTTCATAGAGAGTAAGAATACCAACCAGCCTTCACAAAATGCTGATGGAAATCAGTATTGTTGGTTTTCTGTTGATTAGCAAATACAGCATGTATTTTTTTTAAAGAAAAACTTTGAACAAGGGATTACAGTCTACTTCATGAAAACACTATACTTCTCTATTCAGTATCAAGGATTGCCTTGTAATATTAATATGCTTAATTTCATGGGTCATCACCTGTGTATTCTATGTACTTTTCTCACATAGAAGGGACTAAGTAATCCACTTCTAGACAGCAGCAATGTGAATTGATAGCAATTGAATATTTTTACCTATACTTAACAGAGTTTAAGTTTGCATTTATGCAGTAAAAGTTGTGAATTATATGGAAGACATCTGTTTTTTTTTTTTCATTATAAGAACCCATCATCAGTATCTGAACTTAAAATAAACAAGATGCTCTGGATTTTTAGTGGATTGGAATTTTGAAAGACAATGCTGGTATACTTTCATTGAGTTGATCTTGATCATACTTCCAAGCTGAAATTTAGCTTCAGACTTAAGTATTACGGGTTTTGTCATTCTAAAATATTCAGAGGAGATGCCAGCTTTGTATGTGAACTTGCTACCACATATTGATCACATATTTTTCCAATCTTTTATTCAAAGAATAACGTTATTCAAAGAATAAGTTTGCATTTATGCAGTAAAAGTTGTGAATTATGTGGAAGACATCTATTTTTTTTTCATTATAAGAACCCATCATCAGTATCTGAACTATAAATAAACTAGATGCTCTGGATTTTTAGTGGATTGGAATTTTGTTAATAGCAGTAATCAGTGAATTACTTTTAAAATTTCAATCAAATTAGGAAAATAAAAGAAAATACCTTATGTTATCATTTACTAATTTGTAATACAATCTGAAATTTTTTCTGGGATAGTTAACATGAACTGTTAATTAATTAATCTAATTAATGAGATTGTAACAACTTAAATTGTTGGCTTTTGATTTTGAGGCTTAATGAGAAAGTTGTTTGTCCATTAGCATTAAAAGTTACTTTTAAACTGTGACTAATTCCAATCTCCAGAGTTTCTCTGATTTTCACTCTTGTGACATAAAACTAATCCTTAGTTTTAAGTAATAAAATGTTGGAGATGGAAGGTTTGAGTGGCAGAAAAGCAGTTACTTGTTCTTTCTGAAAGATTCTTACAGCATAGAAAAACAATATGGATACTAGTGATGGAAATAGTGCAAATGAAAATTCAAAGGAAAAGTTTTGAAAAGAAAACTTATGGAAGAAAAGATACTGATAAGATTTTGATGAATATTCTTACATAATTTAATGATTCAAACCAAATAGCAATTTCACAGTTTTCAATTTTTTACAGATTAAAAAGTAATTGATATGAAACTTTTATGTCATTATGTAATTTTTGATGAGTAAAAGTTAAACTATTAGTAAATGTGACTGAATAAAATGCAACTTGTGATTACATCATATATATATATATATATATAATGTGTGTGTGTGTGTGTGTGTGTGTGTGTGTGTGTGTGTAATGATGTGATATTACGGTGCACTAGCTTACTAATGTGTCTCTATTTAAACATTAGTGGTTTATATACTACACGCTGTACAACAGGATTTCAATGTGGCATGTGATATGTTATTTAAATTCAGCAATTCATTTTCAAAAGCCTTTCCTTTCCAGAAATCATGGGTATGTTTATCTTAATGCTGCAAAATGCCGAGGATGGGGATGATATCCAACTGCAACCACTGGCAGCAATAAGGACCCCGGCAGCTATTCAGAACACGTCACATGCTGACACAAGCCGGTCTATTTTCACAGCTGTGTGTGTGCAACAACTAGTAGTTCTTGTTCAGGACAGTCGAAAACTCTGCACAGGTTAAAGTAAAACTCTTACAGTAAGTGGCAGGAACCTAGCTCAAGTTAAGACAGTTCTAAACCATGAAAACATGAGAACCTTCCCCAAATGTCCAGTTTCATTTTTCTTTTTCTTTTATCTTTTTTTTGCCATATTTCAGCACATGTAGTCTTTCTAACTAGTATCTAATTTAAATTGTATTTATTTTGCAATGCAAGATGAATTTAAAGAGGGCAATGTATAGGGCACAGGAGAAAACTACTTTCATACTTTTGAACTTAATGTTTAACTATTTTGAAATTATACTGTATTATTACAAGTTGTTGGCATTAATAGTAGTTTTATATTAAATATAATATTTATAATAATTCTGCATATTTCCAAAGAAGAAACAAAGTACATAAGAATTCTCTCAAGTTATTCTTCTAAATGCTTTTGTAGCTTTCCTCATTTCGTTATAAATCCAAAGAAGATTGATAAAATAATATTATTAATACAATTAAAGCAGGTGGATATTACAAGGTTGAAGTTAAATATTTAAAATAGTTCTTTAGAAGTATTTTTAGGATTTAAGATATTGATTTACATGCTATTACATTATTATGCTTATATGATATTTTCTTAAGTTATTTACTCATTTGTTCTTACTGAAAAGTGTATCTCTTACATTACTTAAACAGTATGTCTGTATAGTACAATAAAAATGGTTTATTGATTGTAAATATGGTTTTTAGATTCTAATGATAGGCATGTGATTAATTATTGGGTGATAAACCTTAATTTTATTTTTCTTTTTAAATATGTGTTATGTTACTCTTCTTAAGGTAAAATTGCATCAATCTCTCCTACAACCTTGAATCATAAGTGGAGTGAAAAGGTGATATATAGAATAATGGAACAACTTAGAGTTAACTACTACCCCTTATAATATTATACATATTTTTCATATTATTTACTCAAGTGAACATGAGAAGGATACCCTAAACTTTTTCATTTCTTAAAATATTCAGCACATTAGCTACCTCAAAATAAGTAAAAAACAAGAGTTCCAAAAAATAATGCAAGACTGTTTGCAACATGAAAAGATTTCCACAATTTTGTAGTTATAAAAAAATAAAAGATGTAAAATCCATACATTTTTAAGCACTGATTTCTGAGAATAGTTCAGAATGTATAATTTCTAGAAATGCATGATTGTGCTGAGTTTCTAGCAAATAAGAAAACAATACAACAAAAATCCCCCAACTAGCCAGGCTTGGTGGCACATGTCTTTAATCCCAGCACTTGGGAGGCAGAGGCAGGCGGATTTCTGAGTTCAAGGCCAGCCTGGTCTATAGAGTGAGTTCCAAGACAGCCAGGACTACACAGAGAAACCCTGTCTAGAAAAAAAAAAATTCCCCCAACTAAACTGTCTATGTCATTTGATCCTGTGGGTTTCCTTATTTTTATTTAACTAAGTTCAGAATTTATATTTATACCAAAGCTTTGTCATGTTTGACATAGAATGATTTGTATAAAGTCCTAAGAGATTCCCATTGTGGATATGGAAGTATCAGTCTTCTGTTTTCTATGTGACTATGTGACTCTGTCACATATGCCTATACTTCAGTTTCCTCCACAAACATCCTCTCTTGAAAGAGATAGTTAAATATCTTCAACATGTTCCATCTCATCCAAGGTCAATCATTTCCTCATTTAGGGGTTAGTCTTCCTTTTGGTAGGGATCATTATTTTCTTCACCTGTGTATGTTTATTTTTATTTCTTTAATATAAATACAACAGATAATTGATATCAAGTATATGAAAAAATGTTTCATGTTTGTTATGTTAATTACTAAAGCTGAACAAACAAAATGTTCGTTCCTTCTTATCAAACTTTTTAGATATTAGAAACTCTATAGATCAGAATAATTAATAGTTTTCACTATGTACCAGGATAGTCCACTCTGAACATGATATAGGCAGAATGATGCATTCATTAGATCCAAGCTGTTTTTAATTAGCGGTAATGTGGATTTTAAATTCAAGTTTGTAAGGTGGTTATTTTTTTTTAATTTATGGAAAATTCATCCAGAATCACTGTAGGATGGCAGCACAGATAGCACTGTAACAAGCATTTTAATATTCCCTGTGACACAGAGGATCAGCAGATGATGAATTCATCACATTTCCCTATGGGAGATCATGTGAAGCACTGTGTTGTGCTACCCATCTGATCCACAAAAGAAAGGGAGGGAGGGAGGGAGGGAGGGGGGAGGGAGGGAGGGAGGGAGGGCGGAAGGGAGGGAGGGAGGAAGGAAGGAAGGAAGGAAGGAAGGAAGGAAGGAAGGAAGGAAGGAAGGAAGGAAGGAAGGAAAAAAGGAAAACAGGAAGTTTCTTCTCTTCTCATTTCTAAGTTACACATGGTTATGCTGAATCAATTATTCTTTCTCAAATAAATGATTACTGTAATAGGAACTGAATCAAGCTCTAATGTACAGGGAAATATGAGAAAGGCTGAGGAATTTAAGATGTATGCAGAAGCACGTTGAGTAAATTGTTAGGAGTATCCATGACAACACTTAGGAAATCATCTCTTGCCTCTTCTTATGTATTTTATGCCAATGAAAACCATCAAGGGAACATCTAGGCTCATCTCACAGCAGAAGCTAAGAATTAAAGTAAGACAAAGGAATGCCCTCACCTTAAAGCGTTTGGAATGAAATATGGGTACATTTGTGATGCAATGTTCTTTTTCTTGTTTGGCTTACAGGATGGTCAAAGATTGAGAAAAGGATAATGAGTATCCTTGAAGCTACATTAGAGACTGAAGTTGTGCTCTTCATGTTTGTGTGCGTGGTTTCACAGTACTCATGTAGAACCAAATATATTGGGACATTAAGAGGATTTCAGTAAGGAGAAAAATAATCCATTAGTAACCAGACATTTGCAGTCCTTACAAGCTCTACTGCCACACCCTGAATCTATGGATTCCACGATGGTCCCAACATGGAATTGTTATGCTTAAACGGCAGCAGAAAAGATCAGATAGAAAGTGTGTAAATGATGGAGAACATACAGGAGATAAGTTTATTCAAAGTTTATAATCAGATAGAACATCTACAGAGGAAGCATTCCATTCCCTTCACTACTCTCTGTTAATACAGTAATGTCTAGTTCTAATACATCCACAAGGTGGTAGAAGTGAAAGGATTAGACATATAAGAGTGCATTAAGTTTTACTTCCAGTGTTATCGATGAAGAAAGAGAGCTAGATTAGCAATATGTCAATTGACACATATGGTCTCACTATGCAAATTTGCATATGCCAAACTATTTCCTTTTCTACCACATATTGCCTACTGGAGTTTCTTGTTTTTTCCATTGCTTTCAACCTGCAATGGGCTGTTCATCAAATCTGAAATGGCATTCAATTATTGTTAATGTAATTCTAGGACATTATAAGAACAAAACAGCCAAAGCATCTGTCTCTGGAAATGTGTGCATCTATCTAAAAAGAAAATCACAAAAGGATTAAGACAATAGAGGCTGTACAAATTATATATAGAAAAATTTAAGTCTTAATATAATTAACATAGTTGTGGTTTCCATTGAGTGGGCTGGCAGCTACAAACTCTTGTAAGCAGTGTTGATATTACAATGAAAGCCAGGAAGGCTTATTTTAAATCATTCCAAGCATTCAAGTACTCATAGAATAGTATTTCAGTCTTTGAATCTAGAAAGCCAGAGGCAATTATTGTAATAATTTTGAATATTTTTACCACATGAAAAATGACCAAATTGACAAGACTGTCATTTAAGTTTAAATGAGGTAGGTGTTATTTCCCTTTTATTTTTGACATTTTCCCAGTAGGAAAGTATAAATGAACTTAGAAGGGGAAGTGATAACCATTTTCCTTACAATTTTTGTTCTCTTTTAGCAGGGCATTACATAAGCTTTGAATAAAATTAGGTTAGTTCAAATTCTGGTTCCCTAATTTAGTATGTTGTGATATCTGACACTCCATGGATCTTCCACAGACCAACTTAGTATAAGAACAATGGGTATGATGATCCCTTTCTTGTAGTGACACAGTGAGGATTAAATGCTTAACACATTAAAAAGGATTGAAGGCAGGCACTAAAGGTATATACTTTTGTTATTAATATCGTGGCTATTTATAAGCAACTATTGCCTTTAGCAAGGTCATTAGTATTTGTATAGAAAATATTTGCAAATGGGTTTCCTCCTGTCAAGATGAGATAGAAGAGCAATGTCAGCATGGATGGGTTAAATCAGTTACAGAGCATTATTAAATCAATAAAGTGGATCTAGAAAATACAATTTTTTTCACTGTTTTAACTAACGCTCAAGAATAGGTAGTTGATATTACATTGTCCATCACAAAAATTTACTAAAATTCTTTTTGACCTATTATACTGAAATAATTTAAAAATGAAAGGTTTTTTGTTTTGTTTTAAAAATTATTCGGATTTCCTTTAAAAAAGGAATCACATTGAGGTATCTCTTCCAATTTAATTGCTAGTAAGAACCGAAGAACTATGTTTCCAATTCCTTCTTAACCTTTGGTCATAAAATGATTCCATCTCTTAATTTGAAAAGGCAAAAAAACAAGCAACAGAACAAAATAAAAACAAACATAAAACTGGTAGAAACCATCAATATTTATAGCTATTTTTATAAAATTATTCCTGTAGAAGTACAGGATGGGTAAAACCTTCTTCATTCTGGTAAGCCTTAGATTTTAAACAGTTAATTTGATATACATTTGGTATTTGCAGATCAGAATTTTCTTACATTAAGAATGCGAGAGAATGAGAGTGTCTGGGCAGAGAAGCCAGATAACCAGGAAAGGTAGCCAGAAGCTTCAACAATTTAAACAGATTACAAGGTACAAGAGTCAGTGTGAGGTATGCTCAGATACATCCATGTTCAAAAGTCAGGCTCTTCCCTTACAAAAACATATCACTCAGCACAAGTGACTTTCTTGAATATTAACTTGATAATTTGGAGACACAGAGTTTACTTCATTCATTTAGGTGTGGTTGAAGAAATTACATGAATTCCTATGAAAACATTTTTAGATACCTAGAAAATATTAAGCAAACATTAATAAGTCATATTCTATAACTTTTCTGAGTTTATAGAGCATCAATTTCACTTATTAATAAATTCAGTATTGCATAATTATATTGAGGGTATAATACAGTATAATTTTTATTTGTCTGATTACTGTTGATAAAATACTTAATGTACACTTTGTCCATTATACTGCGACAGACCCTTAGGGAAAAACACAGTGTTGAACAAATTAGCTCTAGTTTGCTATCAGTTAAGACAAGTTACATCCACATCTGGAGTATGGAGCTGCACTAAATTGTTTTAAAATTAATGAATGTACAAGACACAATTTAGAAGAGGTAGAAAAAAAATCGATGCTTTGTAATATTTATTTGTAGTCCAATACTGGCTACACAAACATCTTATCAATCCATGTGACTTATCAATAAGTCACAAAGGTTGGTAAAAGTAAGTGAGACATGGACCAGATATACAGAGTAAAAGTAAAAACAAAAAGTGTATTTAAGTTTAGGAAGTAGGATCTCGAGAGATGAGAGCATTCATTGATAAACTGAGATAATAATGGCATTGATTCTCAAGAATCTCATGATAGCATATCAATAATCCATATAATAGTATGCTTATAAGAGTAAAAGAAAATGGTCTTTAGTAATAAACTTTAAGATAATATTTATTGATCTTCAAAAAGTAACTGACAGTTGTTTTTGAACCATCAAAGTACATACAAGATATATGCAGTGTTAAAGTTCTATATTGCAAACATAATTACAAAAGTATTTATTACCATATACTGATTATTCCACCAATATCAAGTGCTGGTAGTAAGTGCTTTTCACATATAATTCCACATCATTTGAAATTCTGAAACCAGTGCACATAAGAACATATATGTAATAACTGTACAGTATGCATATTATCTAAGCATATGGAAATTAAAGAAAAGTATTCTTGTTTCAGCTTCAATTCTTAACTAATTTTTTTGGTCTTCAGTAAATCCATTTTCTTTATACTTCCTATTTCTAAATTGGTCATGGGACTACGCATCCTTGGTTAAGCTGACATAAAAGTTAAATTGAAGTAATATATGCATATGTTTATCAAAGTGGGTTGCACATAGTAAGTAAGCAATTTAACATCTTTTCTCTTACACCAAAATTCGGAAAGCAGGTTGGCAAAAAAAGTAGTGTGTTTCTACAACCTTCATTTCAAGAACCACCATAAAATTGATATCTCCTTTGCATGTTTGATTTTGTGTAGGGTTGTTTTTAAAATTCATTTGAAGTTATTTTATTTTATTTTATTTTTTTGGTTTTTCGAGACAGGGTTTCTCTGTGTAGCCCTGGCTGTCCTGGAACTTGCTTGGTAGACCAGGCTGGCCTCGAACTCAGAAATCCGCCTGCCTCTGCCTCCGAATGCTCGGATTAAAGGCTTGCGCCACCACGCCCGGCCTGAAGTTATTTTAATTGTTGCTTCACTCATTTTATTTTTAGGGAGCCAATACAGAAACAATATGTTACTTACTTTGGAGGACTCACACAACTAGATACTGTATGTGTCTCTGAGAATTTGATTCCAACAGACTTAAGCTCTTCCCAGAATATACTTTAAGCAACCAATGCTAATTTGATGACCTCCCTTTTTATTTTTTTTTCTCATCTTTGCACTTAGTATTAATTTCTGAGTATATGTTCTTTCCCCGTGGAAATATATAGTCTTTTCACAATTATGTCATAGCAAAAATCTAAATGACCACTGAAGAATAGTGTGAGCAAATGACTTTCAGGTCAAGTGTTTTATTAATTTTCGGGGGGATGGGGTCCTTTTCTATTTTATGTCCCAAATCTCAGTTTCCTCTCCCTTCGCTCCTCCCAGTGCCTCCTCCTACTTCCCTCCATCCATCCCTTCCCTCTCAGTTCCTCTTCAAAAAGGGTAAGCCTCACATGGATATCAACCAGTCATGGTATATTACGTTGCTGTAAGACTAGGTATCTCCTTTTCTGTTGAAGCTACACAGGGAGATCCAGTAGGGGGAGGGGTCTCAAAGGCAGACAGCAGAGCTATTGACAGCTTCTGCTCCCACCTTTAGAAGCCTCTCAAGAAGACCAAGTTATATAACTGTAACAACTGTATGGAGACCTAGGTCAGGCCCTAGCAGGCTCCCTGGTTGGCCTTTCAGTCTCCTTGATCCTCTCTGGGTCCAGGCTAGTTGATTTTGTGGGATTCCTTGCAGTGCCCTTTGGCTCCTATAATCCTTCTCTTCCTCTGCTGCAGTATTTTTCAAGCTCTGTCTAATGTTTGGCTTTGTGTCTCTGCATCCTTTTCTATCAGTTGCTGGGTGAAGCCTCTCTGTTAATAATTGGGTTAACTGTCAATTAAGAGTGTAGTAGAGTACTATCAGAATATCATTAGGCAGCATTTCATTGACTTCCTTTTTTTTTTTTTTTTTTTAATCTGGTTCTATGATGGGTCTGAGCTTTCCAGTCACTGGGCCATGTCTCTATTGGCAATGTCAGCGTTGAGCCATGTCTCATGGCATGGATCTCAAGCGAGATCAGTCATTGGTTGGGCCACTCTCATGATCCTTTGCCACCTTTACTGAAATACATCGTGTAGGCAGTATAAATTGTAGGTCAAAGGTTTTGTGGCTGTGATGGTGATCCAATTTCTCCACTGGAAGTCTTGCTTGGATATAGGAGATGGTTGTTTGGGGCTCTGTATTTACCTTTTCTAGGAATCTTAGCTAGGTCACCCTCATCAATTACTGTAAATTTGCATTTGCCTTATGCATTTAGCTTGTCCCAGAGGTGCTCCCTCCTAAAATTCTCTCCTCCTTACCCCTGATATCTCCAGATCCCATCCCTGACCCCCTACCCTGCCCAGCCCCTTTTCTTCATCCACACATGAAGTTCGTTGTGTTTGCTTATATCACTGAGATTCATACATTCATCCTCTCTAGAACCCTCCTTGTTACTTTGCTTCTTTGGGTCAGTAGATTGCAGGGTGGTTATCTTGTACTTTAGGGCTAGCTTCCACTTATAAAGGAGTACATACCATGTTTATCTTTCTGAGTCTGGGTTACCTGATTCAGCATAATCTTTTTGAGTTCCATCCATTTGCTAGCAAATTTCATGATATCTTTATTTTTAGTAACTGAGTAATCCTCCAGTATGTGTGTGTGTGTGTGTGTGTGTATGTTTGTGTGTACCTTTATCTATTTTTTGTTGACAATCCTCTAGGTTGTTTCAAGTTTCTGAGTACTATGAATAGAGATGCTGTGAACATATTTAAGCAAGTGTCTTTGTGGTATGGTGGAGCAACCACTGGGATATACCCAGGAGTGGCATAGCTGCATCTTGAGGTAGATCATTTCTTAATTTTCTGAGAAACCACCATCTTGAGTTCAAAGATGGATATGCACTCTTACACTCTTACCAACACTAGAAGAGTATTCTCCTTTCTCCATATCTTTAGCATATACGTTCTCACTTATGTCTTTTAGCCAGTCTTAAGATAGAAACTCAGAGTAGTTTTGATTTTTATTTCCCCAATGGCTTAGGATGTTGTACATTTCTTTACATGCTTCTCAAACAGAAAGATTACTCTGTTAATAATTCTCTGATTAGGAATGTACCCCATTTTTAAGTTGGAATTTTTGTTTTCTTGATGTCTATTTTCTTGAGTTCTTTACATTTTATGGACATCAGCCCTCTGTCAGATGTGTGACTGATAAACATCTTTTTTTTCCATTCTGTAGGCTGCCATTTTGTCTTTTTGATGGTGCTATCTGCTTTACAGAAGCTTCTCAGTGTGTTATTATATTACAGGGCACATAAGAGTGGACATGTATCTAACTCCCTCTTCTAGAGCCTGAAAAAAAAATGTGGGCTAGAAGGAGAAATGAAAAGCTGTGTAAACCTACATGTGTGGGGGAGATAAATATTCTTCTCTTCTATAGACTAAGTTTACTTTCCTTGATTTTAATAATGTAACAGACTAGTGTCAGTTTAACAAGTATTGAATAAAACTGTCCACCTTCATAAATTCTGAAGGAACTTTTAAACTTTGTTTCACCAGCTAAAAGAAAATACAGGTTTTTGAAGCTTGTTTCCATTCCAAGCCAAAGTTATTGAGTCCTGAAACATTTGTCAAAGATGGTAACAGAGTTTGTGTCAAGATTGATTGAAACCAAGCAGTTTCTCTTCTTTCTATGTTCCCTCTTTCCTACTCAGAATTCTCTTCTTTTTGAAATTTTCTTGAAAAAGTAATGTTTCCCGAGGCCCCATTTGATCAGTAATTGGCCCAGTAAATAGACAAACTCTTGAAATACTTTGAGACTGGGGAGTTGCTTCTATCTTGAAAAATTCCATTGAAATTGCTTTTAATGTTGCTACCTTAGTCTTAAGCTAATTTTCTCAGTTGTGTTGTTTCTAAAACTGGGGTTTTAGAAACCCATACTATGCAACAAAGAATTCATAATTACTTAGTTTTGTCACCATGATCCAACCAACCAAATAAATGAAAAACACCTTTGTCAACACCCAAAATGTCAACTAGCAGAATAAAACTTTCCCCATCTCCCAGGAATGATGCTAGATTTATATTTTCATTCCTCTTGTTTTCCAGAGCTGCTTTTGCCAACTTTCTTTCACCACTCAAATTTTCCAGCTTGTCTTTGGTGGTGTGTTGTACGAGTAACCTTGCTTCACTTTTCATAGGGAGTATGTTACTTTCATTCTGGGAGAATTAAGACTTTTTTTTTTTTTAGTTTAGTTTAAAAACGATTTATAACAGGGGTGTAGGCAGAAAGGAAAGGTACCTGGAAAAGGGAGAAGAGGATAGAGAAGGACAGAGAGAGAAGAGAGAGAGGAAATAACACTTAGGAGCTGAGGGAGAGAGAGACAGAGAGGGAGGGAGGGAGGGAGAGAGACAAAGAGAGAGACACACACACACAGAGATTCCTTCTGCACATAGCACTTTTGCTCCTGTTACTGCTTTGTCTTTTTTCACTAATCAAATGATACATTGAATTACTAGATTCCTACTGTTGTGTACTTCACACTTCACCAGAACTTAGTTTATCAACATTCATCAGCCTCACCAAAAATCCCTTGATAGCTAGTTCTAAGAACTCATGTCATTATTCACACTGTTTTATGGAATGTTATTAAACAGTACCTCCTATTGCTGGGTGATTAAAGAAAAGAAGAATGGTGAAAAATAGAGCGAGTGAGTTTAGTCAATGTACATTGGAAAAAGGAACAATGACCCTGACTTTGTCATGTTCATTTATGGGATAAATAATTGGATGAAGGAGTGGAAGGAACATTACAAATGAGTGATGGACTTCTTGATTCTTGCTCAGTTCTCTTTCTGCATATTGGCTCTCCTGAATTTAGTAGATCTGCCATCACTTTAGTGGAATGACATGATTGTCATCTGGGCTTGGTCTTGGTTGGTTTACTATGAAGTTCTGTTGTTTTTGGAATCCAAAACAACTGCAGGTTGAGGACAACAACTGAAGTACCTTAGAGGTTTGTGGACATGATATTTTATAATACTAGCAGGGAAATGTCTATTACAGGTTTTTTTCTTTATTCTTTAAGTGGACAAAGGAAGTTAAGTTATATCTCCAGTTTCTAGAGAGATCTCCTTTCAGTGATTGACATGCCTGCATGTAAACTTAACACATGAACATAGATAAGGAGATAGACATATAAGGAGGGTAGAGATGTCAGGCTTTCCTCCTGCTTTTGATTATCTGTGATCTCAAGTAAGGAGTCAACACTTTTAAATAAATGCAAAGTCTAAGTACCTTTTACTTGACAAAAACCAAATGTGTGTGTGTGTGCATCTTTCTGTGTGTGCATCTTTGTGTGTGTCTGTTTTTCTCTGTGTGTATGTTTGTGCGTGTGAGTGTCTTTGTTTCTGTGTATGTATGTATGTCTGTCCGTGTGTGTGTGTGTGTTTGGAGGGGACCTGAGCAATTACCACTTCATGTTCTAATCTCTCCCTAGGCATCTCTCATTACTCCTCGTGACTTCAGTCTTTACGTGTAAGTTGTCTCATAAATTATTACTTCTTATTGACATTTCTTTCCTAAGAGCATATCTACAAAGGAACCCAAATTCTAAATCTAGATAACTTAAACTTTAGATGTCTGAATTAAATTTATCACCCACTTCTGATCCCTAAGTTCATTTCACATCTCTTGTGAATGAAGGGCACTGACATTTATCAAAGCTCGAGCTCTAATCATCATAACTGGAGCACTAAGTATCATTGTTTTAAGCTTAATCGATTACTAAATAGCCCTTCCTTCTGTGAGTCTTTTCCTTCCCTTCACAGCTCTTTAGCACCCATATCACTATCCAGTTAGGACCAGTATAAGCACTTGACTTGAACTTTAAAAGAGATGCTTCACCTTGATACTCTAGCCTTCCAAAGCTTACAAGTCCATCCTTAAAGAGTTGTTTATGAATATCACTGAAACATAGTTGGTTACCACCTACCATCAAGCTTTTATACTATTAGAATAAAGTTCAATTCTCTAGTATAGCTTAGTCAAACAATACAGGATGTGAAGTCAGGCATGGCTGCTTATCACTTCCCTGACAAAGTTCTGGCTTCAACTACCTTGCACTTCACCAAATTTCCTGAGAAATCTTAATCTTTTCATTTTTAAGTCTTTGCATGTATTAACCTGCCTTTCCTCAACTTTTTTGAATACATTTTCTAGACTTTATTTGCTTCCTAAAGTTCGTGTTAGCTCTTAATTTTTGCTCTACAGTTGTAAAATCATTAAATCTTTATACTCGGTATTTATATATTTAGCAATTCTTAATATGTCAATTTTTAGATCTTGCAGATGGCTTGAATTGTGGTTCCTTAGAACATCTATGCATGTCTTCTGCAGTCTGCATTCTAGCTTATTTGGCAAATGACATCTGCAGATATGATTAAATACATGAAGTGCAGAGATGGACAGAAAGAGATGCAATATGAAAAAAAGAGGCAGGAAGGAAGTTGTTTTGGGAAATATTGAAAAATCGACTCAGTACATTCCCATGCTTATACAGCCAACTCTCTGTCTTTGCGGCCAGGCACTGGCAGACAATGGCCAACCTGTTTTAACTGCAAAACTCAACATGCCTATTCATTGACCTTTCTGCTTGAAGTCAGTGACAAATTTTCCCTATCCTAGTTCTGAACCACAGGCAAAATTCCCCACATGATTCAGACAAAATCTGTAAATAAATATATATTAAAAGCAAGTAATCCCAATTTTATAAAATCACAGTTCAGGAAGTTATATATCCTGATGTCAAATTTACATAGAGAAGAAGACAATCTGAGAGTTGAAGGAGAGATTGAACTAATGTCACAAGTCAAAGGATATAGTGAATGCCAATAGTCCCCACACCAAGAAGTCACATTAAGGATGTTCATGTACCTATAGGCAATATACAGCCCAATATTTGGATTTCAGATTTTTGGCTTGAACCCTAAGTTTTTTTTTGACACTGCATGGTATTTATTCTTTGTCACCCAGCTTCAGGAACCTAATATGTTAGAAAATATCTCCACTTCTACATTTTGTTTTGTCCTACTGTTATCTAACCACAGACTAAGCACTAGAAAAATACTTTCTGAAAGAATGAAGCAATTGTTTCTTTATATATTTGGAATGATTAAGTTGAGTTACATGTATGAAAAACATATAATCTAAAGTGAAGTGTAAATAAATGTGGGTACTGCTAAATAAATAAGAATGTAAGAAGGCATAGTACTGTCATTAATTTGTCATGGATCAATGTTCCATGAGTTACTTTTTTCTGTCAACATTATCCAGTTTAATTAATCTGCTATGTCAAGATATGATTGCTAACAAAATTGAAAATCACAAGGAGATAACATCTACCACATACACTTCTGGGTATGCTGTAGACAACAGGGGTGATTCGCATGAATTGATTCAAACACTGGAGTCACGTTTAAATAATCTACTCATATGTTGTCACAATACAAGCACTGAATGGACTCGTTTTGTAATTATGGCAACATCAATGGTATGCATAAGAACTTGAAGGCAGAATTCTGCATTTAAAAAGAAACAATAGAAATTCAGGAAAGGCTTATTTATTCTTAAACTTTACTAATTACAAAAGGAGCATGCAGTTGATTTCATTAATACCGCCTACATAGGAACACTAAATAGCATGCACCACTTAAAAAAGATGTTATTTTGTAAGTTAGACTGATACATGTCAAGGGATTTATTTTAATTTGAGTACTGTCAAACATTAAGTCTTTTATTAGTTTGATACTGCAGTGTGGTTCCTCCTAGGAACAGCTCCTTTCTTTTTGAAAGTCTCCCTTGACTTCTCTGGGTTCACTGTAATTAATGGTGGTATAGTGCAAACGCTGAAGCAGGGGGAACGAAAGAAATTCAAGGCCAAAACTTATGAAAGAGATTAGAAAGAAATTACAGACGTTAGGAAAGATATGTCAAGCTTTATTTGGTAGCGATATATTAAACGTAGTGTCTGGAGGGGATGTGTCTTACTGTTCCGGTAATTAAATAGCATTGTGCTTGATGCATGGACTCCACACCGTACTTCAGAAAGCACATTAATTATGTCTCTTCTCTTTGAGTAGTATTCTGGTCAGCTTTAAATGTCTGAGCTTTCTATTTTGACATTTCTAACTCTTGGCTACCTAACTTTGAACTCCTTTCATTTTCACTGTTTTGGGCTTCACCTACACATGTACAATTACATGTATTCAATAGTGTATTCAAATAATCTTTAATGTTTATTATCTGTATTCCATTTCTAAAGCTCTGCGAAAATGAAGATGTTCGTTTAAATCAGAGTTTTGCCTTCATATTGGGACGATGGAACCACTAGCAAAAGTATGATGTGGTAATTCTTACACTTAGGAAACTATGATCTATGACACGACTCCATATCATAGGATTTGTGAAAATATAACATACATGAACTGACTGAGCTGTGTCAATCAGTTTGTGAAAGTATGCACAAACATAAGCCAGCTTTCTCGCTTGAATACGTAAAATGTATAGTCTGAACTGTTACACTTTGTTTTTTTATGAACGCTTTTGCTCTGTATACTTTAATTTCATATTTATGTTTTCAGATATATTCTGCCACTGCAGTGATTTAATAACAATATATTGAATCAGGATGATTGCCTACTGTAGCTGAATGGTTGATTAAGGTGATTTATGCATATAGAGAAGTGCTAATTTATTTTCTAATGGAAAATACACTAATTTCGAAATGTGGTATTAGCACTTATTAATTGTACATGTAACGGGTTGTGGTGTGGCATTTCCATTAGTGTATCTTGCATGCTCAGGAAACCCAGAAGGCATTTTTCCATTTTCCTGACCCACACCCTTCTTGGTCTCTAATAATCAGTTGGAATTTTTTCAGGCCTGCTTCTTTTAGCTTACACATATGAGAGAAAATGTGTTACCTGTCTTTCAGTGCCCAGCTTGTTTACTTAACATAATGTCTTCCAATTACATCCATTTCACTGTAAATGACAGCTGTTCTGTCTTCTTTACAGCTGAAAAAATTCCATTTTCATCTCTTGATGAAAATCTCAGCCAATTCATGTTGATTTACAAAATCTCTATGTTCTGTTGAAAAAATAAATAACATTATAAATATTTTCCTCTAGGTAGATTTGATCCTGTTATATATATTTGATACTGAAAATGCATAATATTGGTCTATAGTTTTCCAGCTTATTATTTTCTGTAGCTGTAACTTAAATTGATTAAGTCATTCTTTTTTATTATGCTTACTTATCATATATATATAATGTATATATATATATATAATGTGTATATATATATGTACATACATATATGTATCACTTGTTCTTATTCAATCTCTACTTTTATTTTATTTTATTTATTTATTTTTTGTTTTGTTTGGAATCTTTTTTTTCTTAAGATTTTATTTATTTATTATATGTAAGTACACTGTAACTGTCTTCAGACACTCCAGAAGACAGAGTCAGATCTCGTTACAGATGGTTGTGAGCCACCATGTGGTTGCTGGGATTTGAACTCCGGACCTTCGGAAGAGCAGTCGGGTGCTCTTACCCACTGAGCCATCTCTCCAGCCCCAATCTCTACTTTTATTTCTTATTCTGGATGACTGGCTTGCTTGCTTAATTGCTTATTGGCGTGGTCTTGCAATCTTATCTAGCTGACCTAAAACTGTTTGATCTTTAATATCAACTTTTGAATTTCTAGAATTATAGTCTGTATCACCTAGATTTTAAACAGTATTCCCCTTCCATCAAAAGATTTTAAAAAATTAGATCGATTGTATGTGAATTTTTTTTCTATGACCAGCTTTGAAAGACAGATAAGTGTGCTGAATAACACTGAATAATATCCTTGTTGTTTATGCAGTGAAATGTCACTTCAGCCTTTCTTTCGTTAGGCTTATTTGAGTAATTATTTAAAAATTGAACTTTAGCTTAGCAATTGTGAATAAAAATATTTTTATTTATTTTTGGACATAAGCCTGTAAGCCCATGAAGACTGTGTTATGAGGTTAAAGGATAAGCGATAAGTAGCTCTTCCCGCTGGCTGGTGCTGAATATTAGCAGCTAATATATGTGCATTCCTAGACAAACATAAGCATGTGATAAGCTTCTGAGGCCTACCATCATCAAAGCAAAGTGTTTGCACCGCTCATCCTCATTCAGCCCACAAGTTACAGATTAGGGAATTACTTTGCAATTTTTTTTTCAAGCTGCCTCTAAACGCTCACTTTAATTAATACAAAGTGGCATGGGATGGTCCAACTGATTTTGATGGTTCTCCCCTAAGGCCAGTTCCACATATAGACAGGCTAATAGCATATTCAGAAGTGTTAAGAATAGTTAGGTCCAGGAAAACAGTATGTGAAATCTGGGCACTTAAACAACTTGCCTTTTTTTTTTAATTAATAATGTGAAGTACACTACAAATTGGCTCTCTCTCTCTCTCTCTCTCTCTCTGTGTGTGTGTGTGTGTGTGTATGCATGAGCATGTATATGTTTGAATATATGTGTGTCAGCCAGAAGTTAGTAACTGTGTCACTTTCACTCATTTCCCATTTTATTTTAGGGACAGGGTCTTTCACTGAATGGCGAGCACACTACATTAGGTTGGATGATTAATGAGGTTCTGGGATCCACCTCTGTCTTCCTCGCCTGTAGATTAGAAACACTTGCCACTGTACTTGGCTTCCTGCATCGGTGTTGGGAATCTAAACTCAGATTGTCAGGGTTGTGTGGCACGCCGCCCTTTATTGGCTAGGCCACACCTTCTAGCCCTTTATATTGCATAAATATAGAAACTGTAGTATTCTGAAATTTGTATCACACATATTGTGTGTGAGTGAAGTGTGTGCTGCAATGTGTGTGTACATATGTGTCTACAGAGTCACGTACCTGTGAGGACTACATATTGACACTGGTGGTTCTGGTGCTCACTCTCCACCTCTTTCTACCTCTTTTTAAAAGAGATCCTCCTGTACCTGCCTCCCCAGTTCTGTGATTACAGGCATGTGTTGCCACCCAGAGATTTTGCATAGGTACCTGGGGTGAAACTCAAGTTCCTTCCTTTTGTAGCAAATACATTACCAACTAAGCTTCTCTCCAGTCCCACGTAATATTCCATCGATTAATTATGCACACACTTTATAATTTTATTTTAGTTTTTCCTGTTCAGGCACATAGTTATATTTTGAATTTGGTATAAAATTTTCTACATGCTATAATAAAGAGAAATTTCATTGTCAGTCTTCAGTTCTGCGTTTCAAAAGTGTTGCCTATGTTACAATAATATCAGGTAGTTCCCATTGCTCGCTCACTTGGATGTGCATACCAGTACAGAATTTGACCTATTAAGTAAATATTTCAATATTTCTTTCAGTCTATTAAAAGAAATAAACAGAGTATTGCATTTGATGATAATGTTGATAATCTTAGCCCTTAGAGGAAAGACTGGAGTTCTGGGCCTCTTTTGGTTACACAGTGATTTAAAGACCACCCTGAGATACAAAAGGAGACACAATTTTTAAAATTACACATCATATAGAATACATATACCAAGAGAGACCCTTGTATTTTTAACTATAAGGCCTACTGATCTTATTTTCTTTGTTGGACCACATTACACTAGACTGACTCTTGTCAGATGTATTACAACTAAGGTGGGTAAATACTGAGCAATTGTCTAAAAAAAGAAATCTCTCCATTTTTTATAAAACCCTGCCCATATGTTCTCATTATCTTGGAAATTCTTTGGTATTTATAAAGTTTTCACTCAATATTAACATTAGTTTGTTTTTTGTGTTTTGATTTGTTTTGTTTTATTTAATCTTCATATTGCCTGAGTTTTGGAAATTCAGGAATGAGTTTGTAAGCAAACACTAAGCTAAAGGATGTTTACATTCATATTTGGAAGAATTCTATGCTCTTAAGTATTTTAAGGCAAATATGAGTTTTCTTACTTGCCTCGTTGCCACTTCAGCCCTTATGAAATGTTTGTGCCCCATTTTCTCATAAGTGACATAAAGAAAAATAATTTGGCAAGCCACATGTGCCTGGCATAATTGTATTTGCAGTATGCCAACACTGCTGGGAATACCATTGTCTTGCAATCTGGTCACTAGTACTGCTCTTCATAGCCTTGTCTTACTGTAAATAGAGATATTTTACTAAAAATATTAAGACACGGACCCTAGAAAACTCCCTAGAAGCCCTAACTATTGGAACAGAAACACACTAAAGAACTGTAGAATTGCAATGTGATGGTTCACAGATGTTAATAAAATAGAGCAAACAGTGCTCTTGTAAAGATGTTTGTGTCCAAATACTTATAATAATTAGCTTTCCCTGGTGTCAAACAGGGAAAAAGGTTCCCAAGTTAGGTATACTAGGTAAAGGATTCATGTTGATATTTATCGCAAAAATGATGTGCTATAGGTGGGAAGCTTCATTGCTAATTTGTTTGTTTGTTTAATACAAATATAGGTTATTTTAGTTGAGGAAGATTATCCAGTAGCTTCAATAACTCCTTGTAGTTAAGACAGGGTCAGGGTGGTCCTCAGAACTGACAACAGCTAATTACACTCTTTATGAGCGGTAAGTACCATCTCTGTGGTCTTTTTAGCATCTTTAGTGTGTTTAGATTTTTAAACTAAAGATTGGCAAACACATTATTTAGTGATTAAGAGTAAAATTTCAAGGATTTGTAATATTCACAACGCATGTTTTTATTAGACTTTCATTGGGTTTCTACTTAAATATCTTGACAGGCACAGAATAGAGTGCTACACTTTGAAAAGCACACTGAAGACAATAAAATGAACACACACAAAAAATGCATCAAGTTCAAATAAGAATGTGAGCTTCTCTCCCCTCTCTCTCTCCCCCTCCCTCCCTTCTTCCCTTAACCCCCACCTGTGTATTTTTATTTAATGGTTTTATTTTATTTTTATTTTAAGAATAGAAAAGAAACCCATCGCTATGAAGAAGAGCAGGAGCTTGAAATTTTGGTCCTTCTGTCTCCATGTACATTTTTGGGATTACAGATCTAAAACTGTTTTTATGACATGCTAGGGACTGAAAGAGGCTGCAGCTCTGCCTGGCAAGTACTCTACCAATGGAACAAGATCCTCTGTTTTTCTTAACACATGTCAGAAACTAGAGCACATGCCATTTTTCTTCAAATTTCTAATTTACTAATAATTTATTTACATATCCACTTTAATAATATTGTTTAGATTTTATTTAATTTCAGTTGGGAGATAGGTTCCTTATGTGATACTACACAACATTTAATGTCTATAGCAACATAAACCATTATGTGAGAATATAGATACACACAAAATCATGCTAAACTATTTTTGAAATTTATTTTTATTTTGTGTTATGTATGCAAGTTTTCACGTGTACGTATCACTGCATACCACAAGTATGCCTTGTGCTTACTGATATGAGAAGAGAGCATCCAACACTCTGTGTTATAGTTAGAGTTCTATGGCAACTCTTATAAAAACAATATTTAATTGGGGGTGTTTACAAGTTCAGAGATTCAGTCTATTATCATCAAGGCAGGAACATGGCAGCATCCAATCAGGCATTGTTTAGGAGGAGCTGAGAATTCTACATCTTCATCTGAAGGCTGCTACGAGAATACTGGCTTCCCGGCCATTGACATAGGGTCTTATAGCCCACACTCACAGTGACACAACTACTCCAACAGATCCATACCTTCTAATCGTGTCACTTCCTGGGCCATGCATATGCAAACCATCACACTCTGGGACTGAAGTTACAGACAGTTATGAGGTACTATGAGGTTATTCTTTTTATTTCCATTTTTTATTAGATATTTTCTTCAGTTACATTTCAAATGCTATCCTGGAAGTCCCCTATATACTCTCCCCACCCTGCTCCCCTACCCACCCACTCCCACTTCTTGGCCCTGGTGTTCCCCTGTACTGGGGCGTATAAAGTTTGCAAGACCAACCGGCCTCTCTTCCCAATGATGGCCGACTAGGCCATCTTCTGCTACATGTGCAGCTAGAGACACGAGTTCTGGGGTACTGGTTAGTTCATATTGTTGTTCCACCTATAGGATTGCAGACCCCTTCAGCTCCTTGGGTACTTTCTCTAGCTCCTCCATTGAGGGTCCTGTGTTCCATCCAAGAAATGACTGTGAGCATCCACTTCTGTATTTGCCAGACACTGGCATAGCCTCACAAGAGACAGCTATATCAGGGTCCTTTCAGCAAAATCTTGCTGGCATGCGCAATAGTTTCTGCATTTGGTGGCTGATTATGGGATAGATCCCCTGGTGGGGTAGTCTCTGGAAGGTCCATCCTTTGGTCTTACCTTCAAACTTTGTCTCTGTAACTCCTTCCATGAGTATTTTGTTCCCTATTCTAAGGTGGAATGAATTATCCACTTAAGATAACCCATGTTATCTGCAAGAGCAGCCAGCCTCATAACTGGTGATCTACCACTCTAGCAAAATACTTAATTTTTAAAGCAAACAACAATCTCTAAATTATTATCACCAGATCTTAAAAATGAATATATTTATGAACAATTAGTTCATAATTTATTGTTAATTTAGTTTTAAATATTGTTACAAAGTTATAGCTATATTTACATGAAGTTCTTTACTTTATAATGAATAAGTCAATTTTTTGATAGGTCTGACATTGAAGATGTTCTGCTCATTTTAAAAATTTATTAGTCCTCTCATTTAATAGTATTAATAATTTTTGAAATCACCACAACAGGAGTTTAGTGTAAATAAGGATGAAAGAATGATAACAATTTCTTGATATGTAATGTGTGATCCTTTAGTAAAAAAAGGAAGAAGAATATTATTGACTGAAAAATGTATATGCTTTCTGGATCCCTTACAACATCTTTATATTTGAAGGAACGGCGGAGTGTGTGTTTGCATTAATCACAAGTACACTCAAATACTACTTCTAATGAAAATAGCATGTTCCTTCTCAATAATTTCTATCTCCTATTATCCTTCATTGTTGGAGGCAATAAGAATTTCACCCATACTAACAGATTTATACTCTGAACTGAATAGATGGCTAGATGAAAATATAAATAAAAGTAGTTGACCATTTTCCATCTAATTTTAATCTGTTATTTCAAAACCTTCTTTCTGCTATTCCTTATCATCTCACACTTCTGTGGTCTTGTCCATTCTTACTCAGTACTTTGGGAAGCAAGAGTAAGCTACATGGTGTGTTTTTCATCTTAATTATTTTTTTGTGTATTAAAATATATACAGGATAAAAATAAACAGTAAATGAAGTGCTTTCTGTGCAAGCGTAAGGATCAAGTATTATCTACTGAATGCACATAAATGTCTGAGTAAGACTGTGTGCACATGAAATCCAAACTGGACATTTAGCCAAGTGAATCACTGGCCAGCTGGCCTAGTGCACATGGTAACTCCAAGGTTCCAGTGGAAACTACTTTCTAAAAACAAAAAATGTAAGTATCTGCTGAGGAGGACATGAAGTTGTCTCCTGGCCTCACCTACATGTGCACATGCAAGAGAGAAGAGGTGCATTCACACATATATACAAAGCACATGTAAGGAAAAATGTGGAATTCACACATAAACACAAGACACAAATAGAACAAGAACAAATGACAAAACATCTTAGCTCTATGGTAAACACAGCAACTGAAGATCAATCTTTTCTTTAAGAGGTGTCATGTGCTGTTTCAACATTACTGTTTTCTGTAGACAAGTAACATTTCCTAAACATGATCTGACTGTACCATCTGTTCAGTTAAAGGTCCTTTGCTTTTAAATACATTGTTCCTTATTTCACAGAAGATTTTGTGATGTTTTATTTTACTGTCATCAACTTTTCCACCAATCTTTTGTGGTCCTCACTAGTGTCCATGGCCAATTGAGGGGAGTGCATTCACATTCCAGCTGTGTACTAGCCATGATGAAAGCCTGGTTTTATATAGACTGATGTAAACACATATTAAAAAGAAAGGAGAGCTAAGTTTCTCTTCATCTGAGAGAACAGTCTATACAGTAAGGGAGCAAACTGGAATGAACCACACTATCTGAAGTTAGAATTAGAAGTATCAATGCATATTTCTTTCTTTCATTAATTTCTTTATTCACTTTATATCCTGATCCCAGCCCCCAGAGTCCTCTCCTCACACAGACCACCCCTTAACGCCCCCTCCCCTCCTCAGAGAAGGTAAAGGTCTCCTTGGGAATATAAAGTCACTGCAGAACTAAAGACATCCTTTCTCACTGAGGCCAGACAAGGTGGCTCAGTTAGATGAACTGGATCCACCGGCAGGCAGGCGACAGATTCAGGGAAAGGGCCCACTCTAGTGCTTGGGTGACCTGCATGAAGATCAAGCTGCCCATCTGTTACATATGTGTGAGGAGCCTAGGTCCAGTCCATGCTCACTCTTTGGTTTTATGTATAATAACAATTGTACATTGGAAATGAATACACACAGAAATATGTTCAGGTATACACTAAAAAATTAAATGGTAAAAAGAACATGTACAGAGTAGAAAATATTGGCAGAACATGCAATAAAAGATCTGTACACATGTGGTTGGGCAGTGGGAAGTTTTGTGTAAGTTGTTTGGAAATAATAATGGCATCATAATTTCTGCAGCAGTATTTTGTTTGAAATATGTAACGTGCATTGAATAATAGGGAATAGCACATTAATGCAAATATACATGCATATTAACTGACCTATTTTCAGAGAGGCCAATGTAAAACAACTTAATAAAACTTTGGTACTAAGGTCATATTTACAGTAGTTATTCAAAGAATATAGAGGAAAAAGGCAACTGAATGTGACGCATATTATAAATTAGGTCCTTTCTGATCAAGAATATTGAGTTCCTATTGGTGAAACTTGATAAGATGTGAGGCTTAAGTTACCTTGATGATTCTTTGTTCATGTATTGAATTCGACCCCCAAACTCACATCAGAATATTTCAATATTCAAGGTTGATGGGACATCAGCTTTGCAATTTAATATCAATGCCAAATTGTTAGAGCCAAGATTATTTGTGAAGTACTGGGAACTGACCTGGCTCTTCAGATTGTTTTGACAATTAAGGAGAGATAACATGAGTGTGGCAGTAATTCTTTAATGACACCGCTATTCAGAAGCACTTGCTATCAAAAACATCATCTCTGCTAAGTTACTCTAAAAGTTCACGAAAATACTTTCACCTCCTTGATAAGATAATGTTTGGCTAACTCTGACAGTAAGAATCTCTATAATATAATATATTTTGCAGCTAAGACCTATAAGGTAAGTGTTACAGTAATTTTCTTGATTATTTTAAATAAATTCTCAAATCGACAAAGGTGACCTTGAACTCCCAAGGCTCCTGCTTGTGATACGGACAGACACTAACCACCATGCTTGGTTAAGTTGTTATCCTTTGTAATAGATTTTAAGTGCTTTGGTACAGAATATTCCTAAATTCTTATAGTCATTTCTGGTGTCCGTTGTGGGCCTGAATATTCAAAATTTAGTATTCTTTATATTTGCAACCTTTTAAAATGGTCACGCTATAAAGGTTTTCATCCATAAATGCATTAGTGTTGGTTTCCCTGTTACTCCTCCTCTGTCTTAAATCAACTATTCAGCAAATGGCTATTGAGGATATCTTTGCAATTATACTCAATAAATGAATTTTGAGTATATCTTTATCATGATTTGACACATGCCTACTGAGTTTTTAGCACTGGTTATAAGTGCTTTATTTGTGCATATTTCAAGGTCTGGAAAACAAAGGTGGCATGCGAGATGATGAAGAGCTTGAACAGTCTATTCTTATCCATGAAGTACTTAGAGAATAGACCCATACTTTGGGTCATCAGGTCTTGACAGCAGACTTACAATTCTATCCATGAATAGTAATAAAGACATTCAAATTAGTCAAATGAATGAAGAGGATTTCAAGCTGAAGCACCTTACAAGTGGTGAACCATGATCATGTGGAATAAGAATGTAATTCTTTTATTTATTTATTTCCTGTAAAAGTTTATACCCTGGGTAATGAGCAACTAGATATGGGAATATGGGAAGGAATGTTTAAAAAAGGCACAAAGTTGTAGGCAGTAACACACAGAGAGAATGAGGAAAGACAAGGGCCTTCTCTCAGGACATCATGTTTCTTGTCCTACTAGGAGTATCCTTACTCAGAATTCATACCTGAATAAATTTTTAAACCCATGCATAATTTTGCATATTATTTCACAATTTTTAATTTCTTTTTATTCATTTTACCTGTTAGTCAGGAGTCTTTCTGTAAGAAAATATTCTATAAATATTTTGAGCATCTATTTAAGGATAAGTAAATTCTTGGTGACAAATATTACAAGGTCATATCTAATAAACCTATGCACCCATCTCATTACCTAGTGTGTTCGTTCACATCTTTCTCAGCTTTGATCTTGGTGGCCTCACTTATAGCGACCTGCCTTATCCACCAGTGTTCACACAGTCAAATGCATGGGTGTCATTGATTTATGAATTGCTGGGAATTTAAAGGATCACATTTAAGGGCCACAATGACTGCAATAATAATAATAATAATAATAATAATAATAATAATAGTTGTAGTAGTAATATTAATAGACAGCAAATGTTAGAGTCCCCAGTGTTAAAAGTAAATGAATAAAAACTCACAACCAGAAAGGTGAAATTCAACATTCATCTTTGTAATCTTTCTGGACCTTATGAAACTGAATCCAACATATCCCCAAGCTCTTCATAACACCTCTGAGTTTTACAATAATTTATTCATGAGTCTAGAGACTTTTTTGCATCACTTAAATGTACCATATCTCGACTTTTTTTTTCTTTCTTTCTTTCTTCAGGCTCATCTCGCTCCTTTGTAATTTATTTGAGTATTTTAGTGTTTTAGACGATTGTGGATTAATGATGCATTTAAACTGCTATACAATGACCTTAGGCTAGGTAAATTACTGAAGTCGTGCTGGCCATGGATATTTATTTTCATGGCAGTAAGCATTTACTCTCTTGTTTAACTACATGACACACAAAGTAACTGGTTGGCTTAAAATATATTCCATAAGAGTTACAAATAAATTTTATTGAGGAGGAAATAGCTGTTTATAATATTGGCTCTACTATAGGCAATATTTAATTATATTTTCACTATGATTGAATGACTTTTTTCCTGGCTATTAGCATTATAATTTCAAAAGACAGAGCATCCTTATCCAGGTCTGTTCTTATCTCCAGGCTCTTTGGATGACATGCAACATGTTGACATTATACATGCAGAACTCGATAACTATATTGAAGAAAACCTAGACAATATCACCAGCAATCCTGCACTTGACATTGTTAGAGCATGACTCTCCCACACTAGCTTTGGGGAAGGTTCATGCCTGTCCTGATCTTCATGTCCTCATCTGTAGGTGGGCACACCTTATGGAATGGGTTACAAGACATCATAGTAATTATTCCCTTGTGGTGCCAAGAGCCTTAGGTGAGAAAAGTAGACAAGTGGCACTTGGTTTCTCTACCAGATGGCACAAATGGAAAGCATTTTTGAGTAGCAAAGCAGAATGTCCTGGTAGCACCCAACTAAACATTGCCCCCTTGTGGCTTTGTTTTACATTCATGTCCTAAAATTGAAAATCAAAGTTTGTGAACTGTCCTATCTATGTTTTTTCATGGTTATGTTTGTTTATGACTTCATTCACTCACCCCAACCAGAACATTCTATATACTTATTTGAAAAAATTGTAACAGTAAATGACAGAGAAATTTATACTGGACCTCTCTTAAAGAAAAAAAAAAAGAAGGTCCCTTTTTCTTACAATCCCAGCAGAGCATATAATGGCTTAGTGAACTCATGTGGACTGAAACTTGATAATTGTGTGTACTCAATTTCGAGAGTCATTGTTGACATAGTGCTCTAGAGATCTTACATAACATGCCTGAGCATGTGTGTTCAAATCCCAGCACTGAAAAAACATAGTGAAATAGGGAAGAAGAAAATATCTAACAAGTTTTTTACTTGTACTTGATAAGTTTCAAACACCTACTGTTTGAAGATACCATTTCTGCTTACTATCAGAAACCAATCCACTTCTTTGCTCTCTGGCTTCCTTAGTATATGGTTATAAGTATAACCCTTGCCTCCACACTGTGTTTATTTCCATGCACTCAAACTGTAAGAGACTGTCAACACGATGAAACAATCATAAGGAAGAGAAGCTAAAATCTAGCTTATGAATAAATGTCAATGGAGAAAAGAGAATACTAACATAGCTATCACTGAAATTTGGTTATTTAAGAAATAAAATTCATTGGAAACAACATTTAACTTACACATCAAATGTACATTAATCAATATTATATTGCCTTATAAAATTTATAGTTTAAATTAATTGAGCTATTAAAGTCATGTGGAAGAGCAAAGAAACTCATCTAAATTTTAAACTTTTGGATTATATAGCTGACAAAGACATCATTAAGATTGGGCTACTGATATTGGTTTTGGTAAAAAGCGTTTAGGCAGAAACGGGAAACCAGAGTATGGATGCCTAGTACTCACATGAGGGAAAGCACAGTCCAACAAGAAGCTATGTCAGCACTCCAGGAATCACAGGAACAGAGAGACCAGATCATCAGAGAAAGCTTGTTGAGGAGACTAGTCTCATCAGGGAGATCTGGACTTGACACAGATGCTCAACATCAAGTAGTGATGTGAAAGAATCTTGCCATCAATCTTTGGCCTCCACACACTTGCATGTAGTAATGTAGGTATATGCACAAACCCACATACATATCCAAACATACACACAGATACACACACATATGTGATATATATGTATATTATGCATATATATGTATATATATGCATATCACACATATGAATAAATGGAAATGAATATATCATTATGTCAAAAACACAAATGTGAGAAATTAAATGCATGTATCAGAATTTTGCACTAAAGCCAGATGTCAATTTTTTGTTTCTTTGCATGTATGTATGTATGTATGTATTTTTGGTGTGTGTGCATCCACAGTGACACACAGCTTGATTTTTTTTTTTACCATGAATTATTAACTGTTTCAGGAATTCCACTGGCCATAGTATTTCAACTGCCTAAGCCCTATGTAATTTCAGATCTAACACCAAATAGAATTTTTCTTTATCAAGTACATCTTAAACATGGCCTTACAATCACTCCTCATTCATGGTGAGAATTTTAACTATAATAAAGAATTAATGATATTTCCAGCCTAAAATTGATATGTTTGAATCTGTAATTCAACAAAATTCTGAATTGTTATTAATAATACTAGCAAAACTTTATATGAAAATCTTAAAGTGATCAAAGATTCAATTTTTTGGTGACAAATGTTTTCAAGTTATAACTCTCAGTAGAGGGAAAATGTGAAATATTCTATGAAATTGAAAAGCTAGCGATTAAAATATAGACAATTACACAATAAATCCTGCAAATCAATGCTAAGGGGAGTATTGGGGGCAGGAAGATTGTGTCAGAGAGTCAGAGAGTTTGTTGTGAGATTGTGTTTCCTACTAATGTCAGAAGCAATAAGTATAAAGTTTCACCAACATGACTCTGTAATCATCAGTTGAACAAGGACATCAATTAAAGACATCCTAAGGTGGACAGCAGAGAGACAAGGAGTCTTCAAACCTACACAAAAACTTCAGGCAAATAAGATGTGTTGAGAAGGGGAAAAGTGTTTGCCCAAGGAAAGAACACAAAAACTTGTTATCTAATATCAAGCAGTCATCCCTAAAAACATGCATACATGTAAAGTTATACAAACTGATTTACATATATGCATCTGATGTATGGACTTAACAACAATTAATGAAAGAAGAGGTCATACATTTGAGAGAAAGCAAAGAGTATATGGGAGTGTTTAGAAGGAAGAAAGGAAAGGGGAAATTATATATATGTATATATCCTGAAGAAGTAAATACATACTTAATAATTATTGGAGAATTTAATCAAATAATTCAGATTTAATTATTTGGTTGACATATATTTTTACTTAATTTAATGAACTATTTCTCATTTACTGTGTTTATCAATACATCATTTGTGATACCTATATCTGCAGTCATAGGGGAGTTGTTCTATGTAGTACAATAAGTGCTCATATCAAAGGTTATCAACTGATTTTGTTA
The DNA here is from genome assembly GCF_978045245.1 of Mus caroli. Taxonomy (NCBI): domain Eukaryota; kingdom Metazoa; phylum Chordata; class Mammalia; order Rodentia; family Muridae; genus Mus; species Mus caroli. The sequence goes on from NW_028227265.1 coordinate 70,934,241, forward strand.
ACACACATGAGTAAAAAAAATCATACCCAATCTAGATAAATTAGAAAAAAATATCAAATTTCTAGAAATAGGGAAATGATTCACAGGTAATCTATAAATTAATTTTAGGACAATTGTTGATATATATATAGAGATAATCATAAAAGCTTTTAATTTTAATTTAATATTTGGTTGACATAATAATTTTGAATATGATTGGGGTACAATATATTTTCTCAAACATTCATTATGTGGCATGATCAAATCAAGGTGATTAATATTTTTATCTCTCTTATAATTTTAATTTGTATCTATTATTTTATTATTTAGATTGACTTAAAATTTATAATAGTACAGCTAATTCTATTTGTCAATGGCAAACAGTCCCTAGACCTTCTCATTCTTTTGAAGTCTACTTTGATGTAGATTACCCAAAATCCATTTGTTTAGCTTTCCTTCCTTTTCTTTTCCTTTAGTACTCAGATTCAAGACCAGAGTGTTGATTTTTTTTCCCTTCACATGTTAGAGAGAATATGTGAATATGTGATTTTTGTTTGGCATTTTTCATTTAGTGATAGACATTCCTTAGAGCATGAAAGACAAATGGCTGGAAAATATATGAGATAATCCTAACTTTAGATGTCAGGAAAAGGTAAATCAAACCCACATTGAGATACTGCGCCATGTCTGTTAGAAAGGCTGCTATGAAAGGGAAAAGAACAAATCCTTCCATAAAGTTGTGGAAACGGGGGCATCTTAGTCTAAGGTAAACTGGTGCAGAGCTCAGAAAAAACAGCTTGGTAATTCTTCAGAAGTTAAAGATGATTTAGCAGTCTTGTTTTTGTGCATAGTCTTCAAGAAATGCAATCAGTATTTGAAAAAGATATCTGTAGTCCATGGTTTCTGTGACTTTATTCACAATAAGTTAAAAGTGGACTTATCTAGGTGACCATAGCCATAAGAGTGGTGGCTCACACCTTTAATCCCAGGACTCAGGAAGCAGAGGCAGGAATTCAAGGCCAGCCTGGTCTACAGAGTGAGATCTAGGACAGCCATGTTAACATAGAGAAACTGTGTCTTGGAAAACAAACAAAAAGACAAATAACTGAAAAGAAAAGAAGACAAAACAAAAAACCTTCATTTTGATTTCTGATTGTTCAATCACTGTCCCAGTAAGACTGTGCACTCTCTGCCTCTGCCTCTGTCTCTCTTTCTCTCTCCTCTGTCTTAAATAGCTTCTCTCCTTTTTTTCTCACTTCTCCTGGGATTTGGTCATATCCCATTTTGTCAAATCTTTCTTTGATTCTTCACTTTTTCTGACACCAATTAGACATCACTTTCAAACATGGGATGCTGCTTTCTACAAACTAATTGTGCCTTCATTGTTCTGGATTAAATGTGTATACTATCCGATCTCCCCTCCCCCAACTTCTATGAGGGTGTTCCCCTTTCTAAGAAGGACCAATGCACCCACATGTTAGTCTTCTTTCTTCTTGAGCTTTTGTGGTCTGAATTGTATCCTGGGTATCCAGAGCTTTTGGGCTAATATCCACTTATCAGTGAGTGCACACCATGTGTGTTGTGATTAGGTCAGATGATATTTTCCATGCATTTGCCTAAAAATTTCATGAATCCATCATTTTTAAAAGCTGAGTAGTGCCCTGTTGTGTAAATGTACCACATTTTCTTTATTAATCCATCTGTTGAAGGACATCTGGGTTCTTTCCAGCCTCTAGTTATTATAAATAAGACGCTATGAACATAGTGAAGCATGTGTTTTTGTTATATGTTGGAGAATCTTTTGGGTATATTCCCAGGAGTGAAATAGCTCAGGTAGCATTATGTTCAATTTTCTGAGGAACCTCCAAACTGATTTCCAGAGTGGTTGTACCAGCTTGCAATCCCACCAACAATGGAGAAGTGTGCCTCTTTCTCCATATCCTTGTCAGCATTTGCTGTCACCTGAGTTTTTTATCTTAGCCATTCAGACTGGTGTGAGGTGGAATTGCAGGGTTGTTTTTATTTGCATTTCCCTGATGACTAAGGATGTTGAACATTTCTTTAGGTGCTTCTTGGCCATTCGATATTCCCCAATTGAAAATTCTTTGTTTAGCTCTATACCCCCATTTTTTAATAGGATTATTTGATTCTCTGTAATTTTGGGGGGAAACCATGAAAGGGATAACATTAAAGATGTAAATAAATAAAAAGGGAAGATGACTTGAATATGTGATTTAAGGTTTATATGAGACAGATTTTCTCAGAAGTTGTTAATTATAAATTTGACTGGCTGGTTCATAAGATTTATTGTTATTGCATCATTTATTTATTTATAAAATTTGTTAAAATATAAATAAATAAATAAATAACTTGTATACTAAGGGAAGCACTAGAAACAGGGTTTTTCAGTAAACAGAATCTCAGAGTTTACATTGTGATCAAATATCCTGGAACATTTCCCACTTACGTTGAGGCCAAAAGTTGTACACAGTTTAAAGTTTTAGGAGGGAAATAATCATCAATTCTATAAGCTCATCAGTCCGAATGTCCTTATGAAGATCATGTGATGTGACAATACTTCATAACTCCAGCCCTGATCATCTGTCCTTCAGCAAGCCTTCATTTCAACACCAAGGTTTTCAGTCTGCTGGTCTGATGAACAGTCTATCCTTCATTAGCTGGTTTGTTGAACTGTCTCCATGCTGGGGGAGTCAGTTTTTCACATCTTCTGAGTTACTTTTATTTTATGTTTCTTCCATCCTTGAGTTATGCCTTTCACATCAAAGCTTCTCTTACTCAGATTGGATCTTTAAGAATTTTGATGGAACCCATAGTCTTCAGTAGGCAAAATGTCTTCCCCAACTTAACTCATTCCCTGAGTTTTATTCTGATATTAAAACATCTATACAGAGAAACCCTGTCTCGAAAATCAAAACAAAACAAAACAAAAAGCAAACAAACAAAAAAACCCACAAAAACAAAACAACTCCCCCCAAAAAAACCCAAAAAACAAACAACAACAACAAAAAAAAACCTTTAAAGTATACAGGTGAATCTAATTCAGCAGTTATTTTCTAGAATCTATTGTCTTTCAGCTAATCTTATTTCCTCTTTTTATTTATCAAGGTACAATTAGATCTTTATGAGTCAGCACATGAACTAGACCCTTAGGCATTCTAATTCCATAACTAGCTCTTGAACTTGGCTTGACTCCAGAGAGCCAGGCTCTAGCCTAGCCAGCTTGGCTTTGTTCCTGATTGTCACTGGACTGTTGATCTTGATCTTCAATTGCGTAAGATATCATAGGTTCACAATTAAGTAGTCACTGTGCTCTTATTTCTTCTGTCTTTTTTCTAGTAATCCTTTGTACTTTCATAACTATTTTGTTCTTATTGTACATCTATTTTTCAACCTTTTTTGAGAGGAAAATATGCAAATTGAAATTGAAAGTAGGGAGGGCTTACTCTGGTGGTTATAATTGCAACGAGTACTGTGATGGTTTTTCCAAGTAACATTATCCTCCCTTGAGGGCCTTTCCTTCAACGTGAGGGATTTGAAATAGAGTTTCATTTTTTTTAAATAAAAAATTATCTGTTCATATAATTAAAATTGTCTTTTGGGGTAACTTCAGTGATGATACACTGTCTCAGGGGCTCCTACATTGGTTCTTGTTCTAGGTTCCAGACTTTTGTCACTCTCTGGGTGTGCCACCAAAGGCAAAGAACTGATTTTTTTTCCTCTGGAGACTATCTTAGGCAAATTTCTCCTCTGTGGCTTTCTGTCAGATGTATCCTGACTTGTCAACATTTCTGATGTCTCCTAACATTGGTGGGCTTTTTCCAATCACATTGGGTATCAGATGTCTCCAGATATTAATGTAACTTTTATTCTCCTGGTTGTCATCTCAGAGGCATACTGCCCTTTCTGCTAACCTAGGCCTACTCCTGGAAGCTTCTAGCCTCCATACAATGTAATCTAGTACTAGAATGTTTTCAGGCTCTGAAACTTTTACTGCTGAACAAGCTCAGCCTTTACTTTTCTTTCTGATCTCTGGCTGGCTGATACAATTCAGCTGTTCTGATTCAAAATTTCTCTCCAAGCTGACTGTTCCAATTTAGCTTCACTCAGTTTGGGGCTGAATTGCTCTACTTGGCCTCAAACTAACTCTGACAATCTGTTCAAATCTTCAGGCTGCTTTCCATTCTCTGGCTTGTGTGTTTTTACCTGTGTCTAGCATTTTCTCTCTTTAACCCATCTCTGTAAAACTCTCACAATAAACTGTACTCCCCCTTTTTCTGTGCTGCTCTGTATAAAGTAGCTTCTCTTTTTCCCTCTCTTCTCCTGAGAGTTGGGGATATTTTATTCTGTTACATCTTTCTCTGATTCATTGCTTTTTCTACCCTTAAATTATACATCACTCCCAAACAGGGGTGCTTCCTAATACAAAATAGTTTTACCTTCATTGTGTTGGATTAAAGGTGTGAACAATAGGCTGAGCCACACTCTAACTAAAAACAGTTTTTTTCAGCAAATAACACCATCCCACAGTCTTGGGGTTCTCAGTATGATCCTGCAATATAGTAATATTCTAATATATATTCTACATATATATTCGATATGTAATATTCTAATATACATGATGATATATAATATATGGTATATACTACGTGGTATAAGGTATATGATAAATATCATATACAATATATACCAAATGATGTGTATATTATATATATCAAAAAGTATAAAAGATTTCATTTAATCTCTTTCCCTTAGAACATACACAAAAGAAGATGCTTGTGTGTGTGTCCTACCCCAAGCTTGTTTAAGCAGTTTCTTTTCTATTTAGATTTATGTTCTATTTATAGTCAATCCAAATTTTCCTTAAAAAGCATCATACACCATGTGTTCAATATAATCCATTCAATATATCTTCAGTTATGCTCAATATTGTCACTATTCTTTGGCAAGAATGCCTTGATTCCCTCATGCCTACCTCAGAATACTCTCCTCCCTTTAATGAAATTAGCTTCATTAAAATAGAGAAAAATCATATGGTATATGATATAATAGTTGTACAATAGGAAATATATACATGATAGAATATTAATCAGCCATGAAGAAACATTACATCCTTTCATTTTCATCAAAAGAAACAGAACTGGAAGGCATCAGGCTAACTGAAGCAAGCCAGGCACATGGAGTCACAGGTGAAGAGATACTTAGATCAACTCACTACAACTTTTGCCTTTCTTTATAAAAATCACAGCATTGACCTTTTCTAGAAGATAGTCTGAGTAGCTGCAACATCTAAGTAGTCTAAACTTTCAATTGAAAAAAAAAGTTAAATAACTTGAAAATACAAATGTCTCCTTAAAACAGCACACAACCATGAATCTCAATGATGCTAAAGCACACTTTTCATAATCTGCTTTACAAAATGATTTATTGAAGTGCAAGCACAATGATGAATGTTTCTCACATGCTAATTGTATTCGTTTGTTATGTATTCATTATTTGCCTAAGTATCATTAGCACATCAGTAGAATGCCTAGATATTTGCAATATCTTTAAACTTTTATTTATATTTTATTAATTTCTTGAAAGACAAATAACTTTTGTATGTATGCTTTGTTGGGGTGGTGGTGTTACACAATTATACGCTCCAAGTGTGGGGGAAAGAATATATTTTACTTGAAATCATTACTGGAAATGTGATATTTAAATATCTTAACTGAAGTTTGCTGAACATATTTTGTTCATGTGTTTGTGGATATTCTTGTGTGCGAAGTTTCATGTGTGTGCGTATGTGTGTATGACATTTTCTTTTCTTTTTTGTGTGTGGGTCTTTTATTTATTTATTTACCCTCCAGATGTTATTGCCCCCACCCAGGTCCACTATCCAACTGTTCCACATCCCATACCTCCTTCCCAACCCCCTGTCTCCACCCCATAACCCCCATCAAACCAGACCTCTAAACTCACTGTAGCATCCAGTCTCTTGAGGGTTGGGTACATCTTTTCTGACTGAATTCATACTCAGAAGACCTCTGCTGTATATGTGTAGGAGGCCACATATCATCTGGTGCATGTTGCCTGGTTGGTGATCCAGTGTGTGAGAGATCTCTGGGGTTCAAGCTAATTGGAACTGTTGGTCCTCCTAGAGGTGACCCTCCTCCTCAGCTTGTTCCAGCATTCTCCTAATTCAACCACAGGAGTCAGCAGCTTCTGTTCATCTGACTCTTTCAGCTGCTTGTTGGGTCTTCTGGAGTGTGGTCATGAGAGGTCCCTTTTGTGAGCACTCCAGAGCCTCAGTAATAGTGTCAGGCCTTGGAACCTCCACTTGAGCTGGATCCCACTTTGGGCCTGTTGCTGGAACTTCTTTCCTTCCGGCTCCTCTCCATTTCCTTCCCTGCAGTTCTTTCAGACAGGAATAATTGTGGGTCAGAGATTCTCCTGTCTCTGCCTGTCCAGCACTGTGAGTGTATCATAACAGATTATCCGTGGCTATTTAAGTGAGTCTTAGGATTAAACACAGACACTCATGCTTGAGAGATACTTAGCTAAGAGTAAGATTCTTCAGATATTAACAATCTGCTTTCAAAATTTTAGTTTTACTTTCTTTTGTTTATTTAATATTTTATTTCCTAACATGCAATCACCGAAATTATATAAAATATTGCATTTAATATCTCTGTTCCTCAAAGCATACACAAAGAAAGATACTTGGGTGCATCCTGCTACAAGCTTGTGTAGATAGTTTGTTTGCCATTTAAATTTACATTCTACTAATAGTCAATCCACAAGTTCCTTAAAACTCACTGGATAGCACATGTTCAATAGAACCCATTCGATATATCTTCACTTATGCTTCTGTCACCCCTCATGGGCAAGAACGCCTTGATCTCCTCATCAGACTGTGTTCCTCCCATTTAAATAGTCAATATGTTGACTCCAAAATCATTGCAATAACAAAATTTCCATTAGCTGAGAATCAAATTGTGCATGCAAGGCAAGAGGTCGACCACTGAGCTACATCACCAGATGCATTAGTTTGGTCTTTAATGCTCTTTATACTAAGAATTGTTTGAAACTTCTATGTCAGGACTAAAGCTGGATGCAATTTGTAGGCATTAAAATGGAATAATATGTTTGAAAGTTCACCTGTGTTGTGTATGATAAATTTCTGTACAAATAGGTAATTTTATAAAATACAAGTGAATTGGCAACAGCAAATAGGAATTTTAACATGACAAAGAAAATTAACATATAAATAACATAAAACTTGATGAATCAAGAAGTAGAAAGGACACATTTTCTTGTCAGACTGTAGTAGACATTCCTGTTGATGATCTAATTAGTGCAATTATAGAGGTGGGAACAAATGCCTATCATAATGATAAATGTTGCTGAGTAGTGGCATATGCCTTAAATTCTAGCACTTCAGATGCAGAGGCTTATGAAGCTCTGTGAGATCCAGGATACCCTGGTCCTTGTAGTAAATCCTTGTCTATACAGTGAGTAGGAGGCCAGTTAAGTCTGCTAACCCTAAGACCCTGTAATTAATTAATTATAAATAATAAAAGTGAATTTTTGTTTTCTGTCTTCACTTAATTTTTCTATGAATTTTATTATATTATTAAGAAATTTAATATTTCTTCAATTCTTTTTTGACATTACAGTTATTATCCCTCACTGTCCATCCTCTGACTGTTTCTCATCCCATTCCTCCTCCAGCCCCCACCCCTGTCCCTTTCTCCACAAGGATGTCCCCACCCTCCACCCCTGCCCCATCAGACCTCCCATTCCCTGGGACCTCAAGTCTCTCAGGAGTTAGGTACCTCTTCTCTCACTGAGGCCAGACCAGGCAGTCCTCTGCTATATATCTGTCGGGGGCCTCATATCATCTGGTGCATGCTGCCTGGTTGGTGGCTCAGTGTCTGAGCAATCTCAGGGGTCCAGGTTAGTTGGGAGTGCTGGTCTTCCTATAGAGTCGCCCTCCTCCTCAATTTCTTCCAGGGTTTCCCTAATTTAACCACCAGAGGTCCTGGCTTCTTTCCATTGGTTCAGTGAAGTATCTGCACCTGACTATTTCAGCTGCTTGTTGGGCCCCTCACAGGACAGCCATGCTAGGCTCCTGTCTGTAAGCACACCATAGCATCAGAAATAGTCTCAGGCATTGGAGCCTCCCCTTGAGCTGGATCCCAAACTGGGCCTGTCACTGAACCACCTTTCTGTCAGTCTCTTTTCCATTTTTGTTCCTGCAGTTCTTTTAGACAGGAACAACTATGAGTCAGAGTTTTGACTGTGGGATGGCAACCCCATCCCTCACTTGGTGCCCTGTCTTTCTACTAGAGGTAGTCTCTACAAGTTCCCTGTCCCTACTGTAGGTCACTTCATCTAAGGCCCCTTCCTTTGAGTCCTAAGTGTCTCTTACTCTCACCTCCCAGGTCTCTGGTACATTCTAGAGGGTCCCCCCACATTCTATGTCCCAAGGTTGCCTGTTTCCATTCTTTCTGCTGGCTCTCAGGCCTTCATTCCTATTCCCCCCAATACCTGATCATGTTTCACCTTTCCCCTCCCTGTCCCTTCCCCACCCAGGTCCCTCCCTCCCTCCTCCACGCCCATGATTGCTTTCTTCTCCCACCCAAGTGATATTGAGGCATCCTCACTTGGGCCCTTTGGCTTGTTAAGCTTCTTATGTTCTGTGAATTCTGTACTCTTTTGATTAATACCCACTTATTAGAGAGTGCATACCATGCAGGTCTACATACTAAGACCCTGTTAATTAATTAATAAACAGTATTTTTTATGAGTTTTAGTATAGTTTGCAAAGTATACTTGTTGATATGAATCCTATCTAAATTTATAGTTCTTACATTTTTTTCCCTGGTCTTAGACTTCTGCAGTTATAACTGAACATGGGTTAACACTATAGTAACCAAAAATTTCATCTATTTAAAGACTACATCCTACACATGGTGTGTAACAAGTCTGTTTTATATGAACATAAGGCTCATGTTTGTACAGTGTATAAGTCTTCTAATGTATGTACTGATGTATGGTGGAACTTCATATCAATGCAGTTATAGAGGTTTAATGATGAGGTTTTAACCATAAGTGTTTATTAGTCTTATCTTTTAAATTCTAGAAATAAGTTGTCACTCTTACTATTCCTGGGTCATTTGGAGCAAGTAGGGACTGGAGTCAATTCTTGGCACAAGATATGATGCAAATTACTGTTTTAAAAATATAGAAGCATAGGAGGAAAGATGTGATGGGGGTTTCCAGAGGTGAAACCAGGAAAGGGGATAATATTTGAAATGTAAATAAATAAATTATATATATATATATATACATATACATACATATACACACACTCATATACATATATAAATTTATCCATTTATCCTCCTCTTTACCATTTGGTTATTTAGCTTTGCTACTATTTTGTTATTTGTATAAGAGGAGGTTCTTTTTTGTTTTTTCTTTTATTCAGGGCCCCTCATTACCTTATTGGGAAAGCCTGGCTCTTTTGAACCCTTCCAAGTTTTGTATGGATAATAGAATTTATGGTGTTTTTGGTTCCATCTTCTCTTTCAAACTGCAAGCATTTATTGAAGTTGTTTTCAGATGTGAAGTTTGGAATAGCATTATGCTAATGCCCTAGGGCAGTTTCCTGACATGATTGATTATAAAACAGAAGCAGATGCAACTGTCCAGAGCTCTTGTCCAGAGCTCTTTGCACCTGTGTGTGCTATATGTGGGGATGTGACAACTGGAGAGTGGAAGTAGTAGTTATTTCATTTAGCAAAAGAAAAAAAAAAACCCGATTCCCTCAAGAACTGATATAACAATGAAAAGTGCTCTCAGGATAATGTGAAACATATAAATAAATGGCACCAAGAGGGTTGCATTGTGAAGATAACAAGCAATTTAGTCAGCAATGGTTGCTCTAGCAGATAGGCTTTTGTGGAGGCGCCTGTTTCTAGCTGATTGAGATCTCTACAGTCTCCTGCTTTCTTGTTCCATTACAATCAGCAGTGAAATAGTATAACCAGCGTATCTTCAGCTTTGCTTGTCTCCAAACCTGTAGACATTAATCTTCTGCTCTACTTTGTATGAACAACCTTTAATAACCTTGAGTATCTAAATGTTAAAATTATTTACTCATCTATTTATTTGATCTTTAACTGATTCAAGAATTAATAAATCTATTTGCCAGTTAATACCTGCTAACCAAAACAAAGTATTGGAATAAGCTTCCAGTTGAGGACAAACTGGATGTTTCTTAATTGTATTTTCTTTTCCATTCATAATTATCCTGTTTAAATGGGCAATTTTTTAACAAGAAGAATAAATTCTTGCTAGTTGCTCTATTATTAGAGAAAGTTTAACAGAGAAAAATTAATGACATTAGGATTAAAGATGCAAGTATGTGACCTGGTGATGACAGTGTAAGGACTCTAAAGGAAATTATGGACAGATTAAGAATGAAATGGTAGGAAGAATGTTTATTCACAAACTTATGTTAGTAATTTTTCATGTTAATATCAATGCTATATTAAAAAACATTTACTTTCAGAGTTGTCAAGATTGCTCAGTGGTTAAGAATATTGATCACTTCAGAAAATCTGAGTTTAATTCCCAGTACCCACATTGCCAGCTGCCAATTTCATGTAACTTCAGTGTTAGGGAATCCAACACCTTCTGGCCTCTGCAAGCATCTGCATTAAAGTGCACATGCCAACACACACACACACACACACACACACACACACACACACACACACACTAAAATTAAACAACGAAAATTGTTTGCATTCTGTTTTCAAAATGTGACATAGGAAGTAGATGTACCAATGGCAATGTTATATTTTACTCTCTTTAGATTCAGTTATCATCATAGGGCTTGTTCTTATTAATAAATTATAAACATAAGGTGCAAATGTCACTGCTAGCCAAGGTTGTAGAAAGTAGACATGCTGCCTAGAATCTTTCATCTTTGTTTAACCAATGTAATAGAGAGAAAGCAAACGTCTCAAGGATGGAAAAGACCAGGCTTGTGAATTATTGCAAGAAGCAACTCTACTCCTGAAATGGTAACATTTGCCTTGAATTGTCATGTTAATGCGACAAATCACATTTCTGTATTAAACATGTGGAGTGTCTCTGTGATAACACTTGAAAATAATGGAGTAAATAAAAGCAGAGGGTACACTCTGTAATTCATTACGAATATCTGTGGACATCCTTATCACAGTAGATGCTGAATGTCGTAATATTCTCCATAGGAGGTAACAGTGTGACTGACTCCATGTTTCAGAGTAGTGCAGGCTTCTTTACCTCACCTGTCAAACCACAGCTTGATACCTGCCATGATAATCACTTATGATAAATACAATATTCTTAAATATTTTCATTATTTGTTATTTATCCTGGAGTTGTTTTCTGCTTTTTCTTTTCTTTTTTTCCTCTCTTCCTTTCTTTTTTCTTTTCCTTTTTCTTTCTTTCTTTCTTTTTGTTCTTTGTTTTGCCTTTGAGGCAATACAACTCTAATGGTATCACCGTTCCTTCTGGTTATTAATGCATTTTTATAGAATCTTCATGCCTTCAGATTGGTTAACTCACTTTGATAAACTTGGAATCTTGAAATGGTTGCTCAGAAGTTTTTTGTGTCCTTTTTGTGATTGTGCAACATATAGGCGTAACTGAATCTCCTGGTAACATTATTTTCAAGTGTTACCACAAAGACACTCCAAATGTTAACTGTTTAATGAAGAAATTCAATTCATTCATTCACATAAATGACATGAATTTCTTAACCGGACAATACAAAGTCAAGGTTACCACTTAGTGAGGAAAATTGCTTCTTGCAATAATTTACAAGGTGAATCTCTTGGTTGAAGAAAGATCAAAGTTTTTCCCCAGTCATCTTCCAAAGGTGAGGCAGACAGTAGGGGCCAGTGTAGTGCAAGAAGCACTTGGTCCTGGACCAGGGATTTGCATATTAATCCTAGCACCTCTAAATATGGGAGCTTCAGGTTAAGGCACATAATACTTCATAATTTATTACTCTATCATAAAAATAATAGGATGTAATGATATGAGTTTTTTTGTTTTGTTTTGTTTTGTTTTTCAGTCATAAGATCAAGATCTGTCTTTCTATCCACTTTCCTCTGAGGGGCTATGAGGTAGCTGGTATTTTGCTAAGTCATTAGACAGTTTTGTGGTCACATCAAGACTCTACTGTAGCTTTGCTAAAATATTCTCCCAGGTTTTAAAGTACACAATAGAAAGATATGAGTATGCCTTTATTATTTTCAGTTATACTTGCTTTGGAATATGAGAATAGAGAATAGCCACTTGCTGTGAGAATGTTCATTCTTGGGCTAAATTCTTATGCTTTAACTCTTCCTATAAATCAATGATCATATAGTTTGACTACTTCACCAAAGATCTGTAGACAGTTCACATTTATTAGCAGGTATTTTATTGTTCCCTAAGAAGCATCTCAGGGTATCTGAATACTGTCTGTGAGCACAGTAATGATATTGTTTTCCAAAGTTTCTTCATCTTCTTTCTCTAAAATATGCTGATACTTTTACAAAATTAATAGCGTTTCTTGACTAGTAAATATCTTCTCATTTAATGTTCAGGATTTCACTGTGATATATGTGTGCAGTGTGACAGAAGCAATTGAAACAATTAAAATTACAGTAAAATTGCTTTTCTTAAGAAACAATCCTGAATAGGGCCCCCAATGGAGGAGCTAGAGAATGTAACCAAGGAGCTAAAGGGATCTGCAGCCCTATAGGTGGAACAACAATATGAACTAACCAGTACCCCTAGAACTCATGTCTCTAGCTGAATATGTAGCAGAAGATGGCCTAGTGGGCCATCAGTGGAAAGAGAGGCCATGCAAACTTTATCTGCCTCAGCACAGGGGAATGCCAGGGCGAAGAAGTGGGAGTGGGTGGGTGGGGGAGTTGGTGGGGGAGTGGGTGGGGCACTTTTGGGATAGCATTGGAAACATAAATGAAATAAATACCTAATTAAAAAAAAGAAATAAAAATAAGAATTGTTCTGCAGAAAAAAAAAGAAAGAAATAGTCCTGAATTCAAAAGTTCTAAATAAATTGCAGAAATCTCTATGGATATCAATGTTTTCCTGTGATAATGTCAACATTATCATCGATGGATATTCTTTAGATAAAGTCTCTTCAGCGTTATTATTTTGATAGTACATGACATTCTTTGCATATAGTTGTACTAAATAATTTTATGCACTTGTTAATACATTAAAAGTTCCATGCTGTATTTAATTTGTAAATGTTATTTATTTGTTTGTTTATATCCCAAATGTTGCTAGCTTTTCCCTCCCTTATAGGACCTCTCCTTCCATCTCCTGTCCCTTTCTCCTCTGAAAAAGACGGGATTCCCCCAGAATTCCCCCAACCCTGACACTTCAAGTCTCAGCCAGATTAAGCACATCCTCTCCCACTGAAGCCAGACAAGGCAGTCATTAGAGACTGAGCTGCATGTCTGCTACATATGTGCCAAGGCCTCGTTCCAACCCATGTATGTTCTTGGTAGGTAACTCCAATTTGAGAGCTCCCAGGGGTCAAAGTTAGTTGACTCTGTTGTCCTTTATTTGGTGTTCCCTTCTCCTTCAGGGCCTTTTATCCTTCACCCAACTCTTCCTTTTGTTTTCCCAACCTATGTCCAATGTTTGGCTGTGGGTATCTGCACCTGTTTCAGTCTGCTGCTAGTTAGAGCTTCTCAGGGGACTGTTATGATAGGCTCCTATTGCAAGCATAACAGAGTATCATTAAAATGTCAGAAATTGGTGCTTGGCCATGGGATGGGTTTTGAGTTGGACTGATTACTGGTTTCTTTCAGACTCTGCTCCATCCCTGCATTTCTTTTAGACAGGACAAATTTGGGGTCGAAAGTTTTTTTTTTAATATTTTTTTAATTACGTATTTTCCTCAATTACATTTCCAATGCTATCCCAAAAGTCTCCCATACCCCCCCCCCACTCCCCTACCCACCCATTCCCACTTTTTGGCCCTGGGGTCAAAAGTTTTGTGGGTGGGCTGTTGTCCTTATTGCTCTATTGGGGGTCCTGCCTGACTATAGGAGGTGGTCTCTTAAGGTTCCATGTCCCAACTGTTAGGCACCTTGGCCAAGGTCACCTGCATTACTACTGGGAGCTTTCCCTATCCCAGGTCTCTGGGACTTTCTCAGATTCTCCTTTCCACCTTCCCTTCAATCCTGACAGCTGCAGATTTCCATTCATTCTCCTGGCCCCATGGGCCTCTCTCCTATCTCTCCCTACACCTGATCCTGCCTCCCCATTCTCCTCCCTCTCCTCTAGCCACACAGTCTTCATCTGCATATTACTGTGGAATGGTTTTGAATAACTCCATTTCTGACAATTTAGGTAATGTGATAAATTTGACTATGCTTTCATTTTATTATATACATTTTTTTGTATTTTTCACTTACTTTTCAGGAAGGTTAGACTTTATGGGTGGAACTTCTGTCATTACTAGGAGAAACATTCTCACAGCAAATCACTGATCCTCTGGCTCTTACAATCTCTCTACCCCATCTTCCTCAATGATCCCTGAGAATTAGGTTCAGAAATTGTATTGTAAATGTAAGACAGGGCATCATAACTCTGTGTTTTGTTTGGCTGTGGTTTCTGTATGTTGCACAGAGAAGTTTCCTTGATGAGAAGCAAAGACTACCTTTATGCATGGGTATAAGCACTAATATGTAGAGTGTAGTTAGATATTATGCTATTATGCTGGTTTAATAAACAGGTAACTGTAGGTTCCTCTTCAAAAGCATGAGTTCATTACCCCCTGGTAGTTGGCTAGTTGGTTATAATTACCATGCATAATTTCCCTCTTGTTTTGTCTTAAATTCAATTAGAGAACTGTTACTTACTACAAAGATATATGTGCCATTACTATAAAGGCTAGTCCTCCAGGACTTCAAGCAAATTTTTAGCTCATATGCAACAGCACCCTATGACTGAATTATTTGGTATCTTTAGCAATAAGAACATACATTTCACCTCTGTGGGGCAAGAAAGGGCACAAGGTTGTATGATTTTGAAATCTCTCGGACAACCCTGATGAACAAATTTACTTTTAAGTGTGTGTGTGTGTTAGAAAGTTTGTGCACATGAGTGCCAGTGTCTGTGGAGGTTGGGAATTGTGTCCCTTTTAGCTGTAGTTCAAGGCAGTTGTGACCCTCTGGACTTTGTGGCTGTGAAGAGAATTCAGGTCTTCTGGAATTATAGTACAATTCTTAAGCACTGATCCATCTCCTTATCTCCTTTATCTTTGTCTCTTGATCGTTGTTTAAAGTGGTTGCCACCTGGAAATACCTGGAGGAGAAATGAGTTTTACGCTAAGGTATTGAGGCTTTCAAATAGGTTTCTTTTTATAATGAAATTGTCTTTTGCTTCTGTGTATTCTGTCATATATATCAAGGATTATCTCTAGATTAATGTTACCTATATATTAAAAGACATCCAAGTTTCATTTTGGGAGTTTTGCATTCAGTTTTATAGAATTATACTTGTACTATATTGGTACATGTGTTTTCTCATTACAATATAATATAATATCAATACAATAGAGGAAATGCATTCATTTAGACAGGAATTGAGTATTAAATATTGTGGCTGCCTATATTACTGGCCAGATTAAAATCATAAATACTTTTAGAGTAAAAGTTTAACCACATGAACTAGAATCATTCTGCAATTTATCTACATGAATCAAATTATTAAAACTTGTGTGGGTTATTGATTTAATTGATTCACATCAAACAGATTAAAGTCTTCTAATGGTCATTCTAATCTTGAGAGCATAAATAGTGATGGTATTTCTAGACACCTGAAACACTGCAACAAGATATGACGATATTTTCCTTCTTAATTTTGCTTTGCTGATGGTACACATAAGACTAATGTGTTCTGTTTCCTTCATTCATAACTGAATGTTATTGCATTTTAAGCCATGTGAAATAAAATCTAGGCTTTATTTTCTAAACCACGTCATTAAGTTTAAGAGCTTGTCTTTTCACAGCCCTAGCTTTCGTTTTTGAAGTCTCATATTGTTGAAGAGACCTATTTTTCATTCCTTTTTTACTTCCTGTATTTCTCAGTTCCTGTCATTCCACTTTTGTGTCTGCTTTGCTTGGTTTTGCTTTTGTTCTGTTGGTTTAGCTTTCTTTGTTCTGAGTTGTTTTGAGATAAGGTCTCACTTTGTAATCTGGACCAATCTGCCTTCTTGCCTTTGTCTCCTGAGGGTCAAACTCTGATGTTTGTACTACAGCCAGGACTTTTTCTAAAGTAAATTAGCTATGCCATCTTGCGTCTCTGTATTGAAAATCGATGGAGTAACAATTTGGAACATCAGAAACTGATCAAGTTTAGTGAAAGATTAAATAAGAAAAAGGAAAGAGTGACATCACTAGCTGTGCTTTTGTTCCTGTTAGATTAGAAGAAATACTTTACTAGAGGGGAATTTTTAATGTGTTTTGCAACCACTCTGGAAAGGGATATCTAGATACTGAATCCTTTCAATGAGAGGTTCGTTTTGGTTCTCCAGGCATTGAGCTACAGTTTTAATCTACTTTAAACCATGTACATAAAAAAATAGAATCAAAACTTTTGTGAAAGCAATTTTTGCTAACACATAAACATTGTGGAATATCCCTTTTTCACATGTAGATATTGCAATTCTAAATTAAACTGTATATTGATATGGTAAATAAGGATATTAATAGCAAGTATAAATAAAAAGTAAGGATAAAATAATAAGTAAGTATAGATACGTGCCTAGTATAGATTTTAAACCTTGTGAAAGGTCATTCATGGGTTAGTTTCTCAACAATACAGAAAATTTACAGATATAATACTGGAACAATGAATACAGAAACACATTTGTTTCTTATAGCTTTTGTTTATTTTAAAATGTTTGTTGACTTTAATGACCTTTTAATATAGGCTCAGAGAATGTCTGATGTTTGTAATTCTCAAAGGAAATAATGAAGTAAATAGTGGAGACAAATTTGAATGTGAAATTAAGAGCATTTTCATTTATTCTTATTCACTTTATTTCCCAAAGCCATATATACCATTTAAGTCTTAAAACGAAGCTGTGTCCTCCCTTTCTATTGCATGCTTTACACTCAGTACAGACTCAGTCTATTTCTAGCAATCAGATTGGAATTTTTGCCATTCTTTATTGTTTTATATTTTGGCTGTATCAGTGAACAATTATCATCTTAATAGAAAGATAAGGCCAATTGCTTTAAAACTAAACAGAGTAGGGCTGACTCAAGGGAAGGAAGTTCATCAAAACCCCTTAGAAGAGCCTTCCTCAGCTTTTCCAGACTGCTCTGACAATGGTTGAAAGGCAGTTATATATGATGTTAATTTCTAGTGACAACAAAATATTTTACTATAGGCGTTGGAATGAAAAAAACATACTGTAACTCTCTCACATGTCTTTCTAAATAACTGGGAGCAAGCCGAATTATGTAGATTGGAAGCTGTTGTCTAATTATTCAGCTCCAAAATATTTTTCTTTTCCCTGAATGACTCCAAGGAAATGATGCTGTTTTCTTTGGGTCTATTGATGAACTTAATCATTTAATTAATGATTTGTGAGAACTAAAGCCATAATAAAGTGGAGTAGTTGAATTTAATCTACCTTCAGCGATGGGAAGTTAATTGCAAATTCATTTGTCCAAGCAAACTGATCAAGAGAGTTGTTTTACATCCTTATAATGGATTTCTTAAAGGCTTTAAAGACAGAAAGCACCCCTTCAAAATTAAAGAAGGAGAGAATTGACTCCTTTCTGTGTTGCTTCTGAGTAGATCTGGAGATGTGCTGGACAACAAAAGGTGAGCAACAGGGTTTCACTTACAGTGTATCATTAGAACTGAGTGCATTCAAAACCCTCAAGTCCTATGTTAGAATGCTTAAAAAACATACTCATCTGTTTTGCAGCTGTCCATTTCAGTGCACAGTTCCAACTCACCTCATCTCATCACTAAGTCCTGGTTCTTATCTGTGCCCTCTATACTCCATTAGCCGTCAAGTGCTAACTACTCCGAAGATATTGGTGTGTCTAAACTCTGCAAGTGGGATTCCTTGCATTACCATGTTGATGAACCTGAAACTTCTTGGAATGGAGTTACATTTTGAGCAGCATGGACCTGCCACAGCTCCATGTGTCCTCTTGTGAGCATCGAGTTTTACAGAAGTCATTTTATCAAAAAATTACTTATTGGCACAGTTGGCTTTGTACACAGATACCTGATAGACAGCTGTAATTAGGGAGAGGATGTGAGCCATTTAGATAGCATTTTGGGTAGTTGAAGCTTATGAAGCAGATCAAACAGACTAGATAGATTTTTAAAACTTAAAATTTAAAAACTTTTTATTGATTCCTTGAGTTTCACATCATGTACCCCAGTCCTGCTGCTCATCTCTCTGTTCTCTCATGTCTGCCCCTCACCCTTGCAACCACCCTGAGAACACACACACACACACACATGCATGTACACATGCATACACAAACAAACAACAATAACAACACATATAATACAACTCTTATTGGAAGCTATAGTATTTCACAGTGTGTGCCACAGTATACCTCTCTGTCCACACATGTGCAAGTGGAAGTCCAATGCTTACATGCACACATGCTCAGATTCCAATGATATTCTACTTCTGCCCATATAGGAACTACCTGCAAGCATGTAAACTGTTCACTAGAATGGTGGCATGCATGAATGGATGCAGATGATGAGCAAAAATAATGAGGCTGCCTAGAAATGTCTGTTTTCAAGTTCTTTGATTCATGGCAAGCCACATTTTTCTTTCTCTCTAAACATTAAAATTATAGCTAAAAGACCATTTTCAACATACACATTTCATCTATTGAAAACATAACAGGTTTTTACTTGAGGGTAGTTTTAGCAATAGAAAGATTGTATGAGATGCTAGGGTGTTAGGCATGTGTGAGGATCTCAGTGGGATTCTCCAGTCCCATGATAAAAAAAATATTTAGTAAAATATACAAACCTGACTTCAGAGAATTCCCTGCTGCTCTACATATTCAAAATCAAAGAGCCAATATTAATTCCTTACTATTGATTAAATTTCAAATCTCACACTTAGAGCTCACTCATATTTTTCCTGTATTTTGACGTATGTCTAGAAGCCTATCTGTATATAGTCACACAGATATGTCAACTGCTCCAAACATCCCCTATAATTGAGCACTTCCACCCTTCCCTCCATCTCCAGGAAAGCAGCTATTTTCTCAGAGTCTCCATATACATTTGCCTCTTTGAGAAAAATTATATATTTTCAAATGCTCATTATAAAGTCTGTATATTATCTCCTTTTTTCCTTTATCATTATAGCTTAAGCTTACTCCATATTCTTTTTAGGGGTTAGCAGCTCATTTGTTTTCAATGGTGAATATGATTTCATTGTGTCATATACTAATTAATTTTTCCACTTTCCACACTCAGTGATATCCTGGTTGCCTGTAGGTCTTGGAATTAATTAATGAAGCTATTACAATAATCACATACCAGATTTTTACTTATATGAATTTTATCCTATTTATGAAAGTATCAAGGAACAGAATAATAATATGGTAACAGTTATAAGAACTTGCCAAGTGGTCTTTGAAAGACAATCTCTGTGTATTTTAAAGTACCCAGAGCAATGTGATGGAGTTCCTAATGTTTTACATACTTAAAAATATTTCTCATTACAATGTTTTCTATTTACTGATTGTAATAAATGCATAGTACAATATCAATCATATTTTAGTTTTAATTTGAAATTAACTAATCTTATTTTAAGAGTCTTTTAAAGAATCAAATTATATGTAACTGCTTGGTTTTCTGTATTTTTGTCTACTGTATATTTTTTCTAGTGGGTGGATTATTTTTCAGTATATTTTAAAGATTAAAAAGTTTATAATTTTAAATGTTCAATATTTCAGTATAGAGAGGCATCTGCATTTGGTGTTATATGTAAACAATTATTACCAAGCCCAGGATTGTCTAGATTTTCTTATGTACTTGCTACTGGAGATGTACCATGTTGTAGTTTATACTTTGTCTTACATACCATTTTGAGTTATTAAGTTTAAAACTTAAAATGTCAATGCACAGTCCATTGATATGCCACCTTGATTGCTCCAGACTGAATCTAAGAGATAAGTGTCCAGTTTGGGTATTGATCTGATCTGTTAACTTGTTTACCTTTGCATGTATATATCTCATCATATCAACACATTTGCTGTAGAGATTATCATGATCCATTTGGATCATCTTTGTACCTTTGTTAAAATCATTTTACTTCATCTGTATATATTCATGGGATTTTATTTGGTTTCATTGATCAGTTTGCCTATATTTTTCTTAATACCTGTTCCTGGCTGCTTCCACTTCTTAGAAAATCATGAATTATATTACTATCAGGCTTGAGACTTATTTTTGCACCAATACCATCCTATTTGCTTTTTCACAAAATTCTTCATTTCTCTCACCTATTCTTTAAGGAGACACTGCAGTGGTCACGAACCATTGAAGATCTGTGGTTATAGAATTTATTGTATAAGGAACATATTACAAATCCAGAGATATATAGACAAGTCATGTTTTACTAATAAATTCAGACACAGGTCCATAATCTATATATGGCTTCTGATAAAAATGTCACTATCTAGTGCACTATCTACACATAACTATGAGAATACATACTAAGTGCCTTGTTTTAAAAGGTGTCTAGTAATCTTTTTAAATATAATTTATTCTCTCTTTCTTAGTCTTTTATTCAAGAATAAAGTTGAATCACATTATAGTGTGGAAAATTACTTTGGAAAACACAAACTATTGCAAAGGACTTTTGTAAAGCAACAATGCAGAAAGGTGGGACTAAAGAATTCAATGTACAAAAAAAAAATCCTAGAATGTTGCACTGATGGATTGGACCCAGACAATCTTGGCTTTAAGTCCCTGGAAACCCATAAGGAATGGACTGATAAAATTCGACAATAGGCAGAGACCCATTTAGGAAATTTAAGAGTTAGCCAGAGAACACCAGTGTTGGACACAGTCAATTCACTGGAGTGTGTGGAACATAGTTGCTATCATCAAAATGAGAAGGGAAAACTTAGAGGACAAACAATGCAATTATGAGGAATGAAGTTAGAATGTCCAGCTGTGTAAGGTGCAGAAGTAGACACACAATATTTGGTGAGATTTTCGTTTGGCAGTTGATGATAAGGCAGGTTTATTCCTACAATATTCTGACTAAAATTAGAAAGGAACTGCTTATAGGGAGACTTTTAGTTTTAGATGAAGCAGCAGACACTTCCCAGTGCGTATGGTCTTTGAAAAAGAAGGAGCAAGGGACACATCCAATTGTTTGTACAACATATCTATGTTCCATGACCTCATTGCTCTTGCCCCTGACTTAACCCACTGAATAACAGCTACCAAAAGACACAATGGCCAAGTCAATGATGTGAGCAGAGGAGCACAGGCCACACAATACTATCTGCTCTCTTCTCATTTCCTGGTTTGGTTAATTAATTAGAGGTACCCAGAGGGTGGATTGCTTGTGAATGGTTTGTTTTGAAAGTTCATCTGTAGGCATGAGGATACAGTATGTAATATAAGCAGAAGGTATTTTTATTCCATTTAAATATCACCTTTCAAAATTTTTTGTACAGAGGAAACTTAGGGCCATTTTAATATACAGTTAGCTATCTTCACAGAAATAACCAAATATGTTATTGAGCTTTCAATTATCTCCACTGCAAATTAAAGTACCATTAGTCAAGGGAATGGATATTCCTGTTAGTAGTTGAACTTTTTGAAGCTCAAGAATCCAGATGTGGGCTGGCGAGATGGCTCAGTGGTTAAGAGTGTCAACTGCTCTTCTGAATGTCCCAAGTTCAAATCCCAGCAACCACATGGTGGTTTACAACCATCCATAACGAAATCTGATTCCCTTTTCTGGAGTATCTGAGGATACCTACAGTGTACTTACATATAAATAAATAAATCTTAAAAAAAAAGAATCCAGATGTGTTAGGGTTGCTCATAACAGGAGGAAATATAGAAAAGCATTTATTAGGTTATCATGGCATTAACTACTTGATAGCAACCCTGTAAGATATGTATTAATACACATAATTCTCATATGTTCTTTCTGAAGACCTTAAAATTTGTATAGAATTTTGGAAACAGTACATATGGGAAACAGGTTTATGGAGTGCAATTTGATAGCTAAAATTCTCATTTGTTAGTTCACAATGTAAACTTTTTTTCTATATTTTCTATGCTCCCAAACATCTTTCTTCTCAATTTTCTGAAATTTATAATCACAACTATCTTATGAAGTACATTAGTGTTTGTATTTGTAGAGAGTAGCTCAGGCACTAGAGGTCCTTGCTGCTCTTGCTGAAAACATTGATAATGTTCCTGGCTCACACATAGCTGTCTGTAACTCCATTTCAGGAGAATCTAGTGTCTTCTTCTGTCACAATCAGGCAATGCATATATATAATGTGTAAATGGATATGCAGGACAAATATTCACATGCATAAAATGAAATAAATAAATGAAATAAGTAAATCAAAAAATAAAATCCAATTCAAATTTTCACACATCCGTAATGCTTAATGAACCTAGCCTTATTAAATCAGTTTGGAGCAGATAGTTCTCATGTCATAGAACCATAGGAACAATAAAACACCAAAGAGTATCTCTTATTTATGTTAATAAAAAACTTGATGAAATGAAATAATGCTGAAGACTTATTCACTTCTAATATTGTTGATAGTACCTGCTCTTAAATATTCATATGTGTTTTCATGAAAACAATGGCATGCCTGTTGACAACTCAGTTCTACTGGAGCACCATCCTTGCTAGAGTATATTAGACATGATTTTAGCAGAGGAACATCTTTCTGAAAATAATAAGCAAGGGAAGATAATTAATCTCATTCTAAGATCTTTGTAAAATAATAGGTTATTAAATGAGACACAAAACATGGTTAGAGTTAATAATGAATTCATTAATCAAAAAATAGTAAATTTACACATCTTATTAAGACTTCCAAAGTGAACTTTTCTAGTAGAACAGAATGTATTTAATAAGGTAGATTATCCCCCCCCAAAAAAAAGTTTGTATCTAGGGTAATGCACCTTAACAATGTCCAAATATGAAACTGTATTCATTATTTTAAATTATGAAAATGTGTAAGTTATATTTGCATTATTGTAATCGTATTTTAATCTCTAAAATAATGCTCACCAGCAAATGATTGCTGTTCTAATCACAAATTTAGCTTCTCAATGTTACCAATGCTGAGAAACAGTCTTTCTTTTCTATAAGAAAGGATGGACCATTTAAAGACTGCCATATCCAGGCATCCATCCCATAATCAGCTTCCAAACGCTGACACCATTGCATACACTAGCAAGATTTTGCTGAAAGGACCCAGATATAGCTGTCTCTTGTGAGACAATGCCGGGCCTAGCAAACACAGAAGTGGATGCTCACAGTCAGCTATTGGATTGATCACAGGGCCCCCAATGGAGGAGCTAGAGAAAGTACCCAAGGAGCTAAAGGGAACTACAACCCCATAGGTGGATCATTATTATGAACTAACCAGTACCCCAGAGCTCTTGTCTCTAGCTGCATTTGTATCAAAAGATGGCCTAGTAGGCCATCACTGAAAAGAGAGGCCCATTGGACTTGCCAACTTTATATGCCCCAGTACAGGGGAATGCCAGGGCCAAGGGGTGGGGGTGGGTGGGTGGGGGACTGGGGGGGGGAGTGTATTGGGGACTTTTTTGGATAGCATTGGAAATGTAATTGAGGAAATTACCTAATTAAAAAAAAAAAAAAAAACACTAGATGGAGCTGAGGGAATCTTACAGAAATGTTGGGAGAGGAATTGAAGGACCTGAAGAGGACAGAAATTCCACAGAATGACTAATGGAGTCAACTAACCTGGACCCTTGTGGGCTCCTAGAGACAGAATCACCAATTACAGAGCGATTTTAGGCTGGACCTAGGGCCCTGCACATGTGTAACATTTGAGCAGCTTGGTCTTCAGGCAAGTCCTCCAGCAACTAGAGCAGGTGCTGAGCCTGTTGTCTACCTGACTGCCTGTAGATCAACAGCCCCTAAGTGGACTGACTACTTGTCTAGCTTCAGTGGGAAAAGATGTGCCTACACTCAAAGCAACTTCATGCTTTCAGGATGGGGGTGACACTGAGAGGGGGCTTTCCCTTCTCTTTTGAGAAGATAGAATGGGGTGAGGATCTGTGTGAAGGGGAACTGGGAGGAGAGGGGGCCAGACATTAGGATGTAAAGTGAACAAATAAAGTTTTAAAAATAAAATGTAATATGCTTGAAAAAAGAAATGCATCATAAAAATAAGCATTACAATGTAAAGAACCTAGGAGTCAGTGAAGAAAATGTTACAACATAAAAAATGAAAAAAAATTAACATTAGGCATACATGTTTTTGGAAAATGATTTAATTTAAAATAATTAAATTTGGATATATTGAGATAATCTAACCTGTTAATACATTTTAAGATGCATACTTTCTTTAAACCAAAAACTAAATTGTGAACTGAGACAAGAAGCTGACTCTTAGTACTGCCTATTAAAAAAGATATGATAAATCTCACAGAAAAACAAGAAATCTCTAGGTTGATAAAAAGCAAAAAATATTGATCATAAAATTGTGTTTCAAAGTTATAAAAATGCCAATTACATTCATCAACTATTTATTTTCCTAGGTAGTCAGAATTATTATTACATAAATTAGATCAGATTAGAATATGACATATTTTCATATTTCGTATCTCATAAATATGAGACATTTATGTAACAGTTTTTTTTACTAGATTTTGGATCTGTATATCCAAAACACTTTAGACAATGCTTTGTATTTCAAAAGAACTAAAGAATAATTTTCATGAACCAAAACAAGAAAGGAGAGGTGCAAGTTTTAAAACTGAACTTTCTGTAGTGTCTCGCTTACTTCCTTAAGCTACCAAAAGAAAATGAGTCATATGTCCAAGTTTCTGTCATGATACTTAAGAAGGCAAAAATTCAATAGACAGAATTAAATTGAAAGCTAGTCTGAGAAGTACTGTCCGTGCTGAAATCAGCCATCTCAATGATTATGTTCTGTCAGGCCTTGAAGTAAGACCTAAATAAGTTTCCAAATGATTTTGCAATTTAAGTACCTACAACTAGAAACTAAATGAACATGCAGCAAATAACGAGAGGAGCCAGTATAATCTGGTTTTAAATATAATGAATGCTATATTCGCAGTCTGTCTGCTCATCAATAGTGGGCTGCCTATTGAGCTTTTCTGACTCACAAGCCAAAGGACTGAAACACACATGGTCTTCTCTGCTTTAACCTCATGTCTGTCAGGTTATATGCCTGGGCCAGGCTGGGTGTCCCAGTAGGGATCCAGGTATACTAAAGAACTGTATAATTTAAATGTGTTCCACATGTAAACTTTCATTATTTTCTCAAAATATCCCTTTGTGTATATGTGGATAATCCAAACTGTGAAAAATGAATCACAATTTTTTTTGTCCAAATAAATTGCATAAGGGATGCTCAATCTGGAGTCACTTTTTGAAACTATAAACAAATCGACCTAGACAACATATTTTCTAGTGTTGTATAGCACAGAATTATAAAGAATATCACACAACACTAGAACCATTTGAAATCCTAAAGTAGGATAAGATGCTTTTATTTGGAGACCTCTTCATTAATCTTCTAAAATATTTCAAATCAATTAATAAATTAACTATTTAGTTTACATCCAAAAATGACTTCTTCAAAATGATATAATTCATTCTGTAAATATTGTACATTCACACATACACACATTAAAGTAAGGAGAATTGCAAAAGTAGTTGTGGTCACCAATATTGAACATTAATTTTGAAGCAAAAAATGACATAATCTGAAACAAACAGAAAATATAAAGATCTTAAAGAGGTTTTCTATTTTCTTAACATCATGATGTCTTTTTTAGAAAATCAGACTGATTTAATTGAAATGGTTTTGCATAATAGGATTATAATTGTTTTAATTAGTTTGGACTGCTATAAGGAAGGAAGTACTATAGACTAAATAACTCCCAGAACCAGCACTGCACACGTTTTAGGAGGCTGGTAATCATATCAGGTGCCAACATGTTCTGGTTCTGGTGAGGTTCAGGCTTAAGGACTACTGATTGCTTGCCAAATCTTCTCATGGTGAAGAGACCAAGTTCTCTATAGTCCTTTGAAAGGAGCAATGGTACCACTTATAATGTCACTGAACTCATACCAATTTATCTCACTAAATCTCTACCTCCTGATACCATTGGGATATAAAGATTTCAACATGTAAAACAGAAACATTCTATAGCACATATGTATCTGTTTACAAAATAAATATGACATTAGCTTTATTATAAGCCTATAATTTTTAAAAAAGCAGCTGGCTCATTTCTGTAAAATAATACATGAGAGAAGATATCCTTAGGAACTTCAGTGTGTGTTCTCTACTGTGGAAATTGGAGAGCTGAGACGTAAATGGAAAAAAAAAAAGAAACTTCAGATGAACTGAGAGTTCTGTCATTTGGAGGGACAGATTCTTTCTGGTTAAGTAAATTTATCATAATGCCAAACAATGGTTCTGTCTTCATCAATTAATAAGTGTAAATATTTGATATTTCCTAATGCAAACAGCACACACATCTTCCATTTCATGTTGCATAATAAGTTCCCTGAATTAAACTAAAAAATCCTATGCAAGAATCTGAACAAGATTTCTTCTTCCAGGAAGCAGAGCGCTAGTCTCTTAAATGTCAATCAGAAGTCTGGAATTCACGATGAATGCCACATTTCCATTGTTTACAAAGCCATTCAGATTGCCCACCTGCCCAGCTCCAACCATCCCTATCTAATCTATGTCTGTCATTGATTCTTTAACTTGCCCTGATTTATATCCTCGTTTGTAACTAAAGAGAACTTTCCCCACATTGGTTTCAGATTGCTGTTCTATGAAAGAATTGAAACCCATAACACCTCTCTTTCCTTAAAATAAAAAAATAGCCCTTATACAGAATATTTGAATTGAGACTGGGGACAGGGATAAAGGATGGGGAGGTGACTTAAAAAGTGAATGTTTACTGAATATGTGTGTGGATATGCACCAAAACACATCATTTATACAATTAATTAGAGTAACAAAATCTCTACATTTAAAAAGACATTAAAAGGCAACCTGCTTAAAACTATGTGTGGCTTCAGCACAAATCTTTGAATATTGCCTTCAGTGTTTAATCTGACTTAGGACATTGTTCACACTTGAATAAATTCTGTCCCTGACCCACATGAAGTCCAAGTTGCACATCTGCTACATATGAGCAGGGAGGCCTAGGTCCAGCCTGTGGCAATTCCTTGGTTGGTGGTTCAGTCTCTGAAAGCCTTGAGTGTTCATGTTAGTTGACTCTATTGGTCTTCCTGTGGAGTTCCTATCCCCATCCAGATTTACAATCTTTCCTCCTATTCTTCTAGAAAAGCCCCCAAGCTCCATCCAGTGTCTGGCTGTGGATGTCTGTATCTTTCTGAATCAGCTGCTGGAACAGGAGATATCCCAAAAGCTGTTGTCTGTACCTGGTGTATGTTCATCTAGCAAGGCTGCACTGTCTGACCTCAATGGGAGAGGAAACACTTGGCCTGGCAGAGACTTGAAGTGGGGGAAGGGGGGGGGGACCCAGGGAGACCCCACTAACTCAGAGGAAAATGAGGTAGGATGGGGGACTTGATCATGTCCCAGTTTTCCCTTCCTAGTCCCCTCTCCCACCCAGGTCCTTCCTCCCTCTACCCCCTCAAAATCAGTTTCTTGTCTCTCCCAAGTGGGATTGAGGCATCCTCACTTGGCCCCATTGGCTTGTTAACTTTTTTGAGTCCTGGGGATTTTATACTGATTATTCTGTTTTTCTTTTTCTCATTTCTTTTCTTTTCCTTTCTTTTCCTTTCTTTTCTTTTCTTTTCTTTTCTTTTCTTTTCTTTTCTTTTCTTTTCTTTTCTTTTCTTTTCTTTTCTTTTCTCCTTTCCTTTCCTTTCCTTTCCTTTCCTTTCCTTTCCTTTCCTTTCCTTTCCTTTCCTTTCCTTTCCTTTCCTTTCCTTTCCTTTCCTTTCCTTTCCTTTCCTCTCTTTTCTTTTTTTCTAATATCCACTTATTGGTGAGTACATACCATGCATATCCTTTTGGGTATGAGTTGGATACTTTACTCATATACCTTAGATGTCCAAGATATTAATAGATTTATCTTGTACTGTAATTTTAACATATCAATATGCCTTGTTTCTTAAATTGTTTTTGTTAAGGCACGAAACTTAAACAATTCATATGAAACTACCTCAAGTTTTTGAGAACTTGGTCCTTAGTAGATGATAGATATAGGGGAGATTGTGAAAAATCCTAAAAATATATATTTAAATATGAGAGAAGGAAGGAAGGAAGGAAGGAAGGAAGGAAGGAAGGAAGGAAGGAAGGAAGGAAGGAAAAGAAAAAAAAGGGGGGGGGGTAAACTGGCCTCAAATTTGCAATCGCCTGATTTGCCTACCAAAAGCTTTGCTCACATCATCTTCCGTGATTAGAGCTCTTTTTATTCCATATATAACACAAATCAATGGCTTTCAAACACTAACCAACTGTCATTTTATTCTTCACTCTTAGACATACATTTCAGAATTAACTTGCAGCCAACTAAAGTAAAGCTTGTATTTTTCAGTCTGTTTTACAAGTATTACTATAAGACTCAAGTCAATGGTATATGTGGCAAGTTTCATGAATGAATGCTGAGAAATTGTACTTAAGGTAGATATTATACTTATTTTCATAATTATGGGCTTGAATGAAGATATGCTATACCTTAAAGAGATATGTTTCAAATGCTAATGTGGATAAATGTGTCCATGTTTCTGATAAATCTTGCCTCTATTTATAAAAGAATAAGTATCTATCTATTCTAAATTGTGATTACTTTACATGCTTTAAACCAAGAGCCCATTGCACAGAGTTAGTCTTAAATACTAATATAAATATCAAAATAATTAATATATATATGCATTTTAGGCTACTTTATGGTTTGAATTATATTACTCAATAATTCAGACATGAAAACCCAAACTTATAACACTAATAATTAGGAAAGTTGACTAGAAAGAATGCTGTATATTTTTTGGCCAACTGTGGTTACATAATTACATGCAGTGTGGTCAAATCTACCAAGAAAGAATCTATCTCAACAGAAAGAAAGGAAATAAGAAATAAACAACAACAAAACCATCCAAATATATGAATGTAAATTTTATTATCTTAAATGATGGGATGAGAGCCATACCCAAGGTGTACAATATATAGCTTTGGCTGAGTCCAGACATTCCTTTACTTTAAAAAAAATTGAATATTTTCGTTATTTACATTTCAAATATTATTCATTCCCCTACCCTCCTGAAACCCCCAATAGAATCACCCCTCCTTCTATGAGGGTGTTCTAACACCCACTTACTCATTCCAGCCTCCCTGCCCTCACATTCCTCTACTCTGGGGCATTGAGCCTTCATAGGACCAAGGCCCTCTCCTCATATTTACGCCCAACAAAGCCGTCTTTATATGCATCTAGAGCCATGAGGTCCTCCATGTGTACTCTTTGATTGGTAGTTTAGTCCCTGGGAGCTCTGGGCGGGGCAGGGGGGATCTGGGTATTGTTGCTTGATATTGTTGTTCTTCCTATTTTTGTTGTTGCAAACCCCTTTAGCTCTTTCAGTCCTTTCTCTAACACTTCCACTGGGGACCCTGGGCTTAGTCTAATATTTCTTTTTCTCTTCTAGCTATCCCTAGGCTGCAGCCTGAATCTTCTATCAAACATTCAACTTAATCTAGGTCTAGAATGTTTCAGTGAATGAGACTTACTGTTGAATTAATTCACCCTTTCTAGTTCTTTCTAAACTCTGGATGGCTGCTTCAACTTGGCTGTTCTGGCCCAAACATTGACTGATTCAAACTGGTTTCTAATTAACTTGCTCTACTTGGCCTTATAGGAATTTGGCAATATGTTCTAAACTTCTGGATGATTCTCTGACTCATTCTGTCCTCCCCAGTGTCTAGCTTGTTCTCTCTGCAGTCTGTCTGTAGAACTGTCACAGAAGACATGCCATCACTTTCTTGTTTCTTTCTCATGAGAGTGGGGTGTAGGCTATCTTTGAATCATTCCTTTCTATTTTTCTCTGATTTGTCACTTTGTCTGCCCCTCAATTAGATTATCATTTTCAAACATTGCTGCTTCCTTCTACAAGCTCACTTTACCTACATTGTTTGCAATTAGATGTGGGTGCTAATGGTGTGCCTATATTTCAGCCCTAGGGATTAAAGATACTTCATCACAGCCAGATCACAGATCACACAGACCTAGAATGTCTTTGGATGTGATGCCATGCCAGAACAACCATGTCTGAATCAAAATTCCTCTAATCAAAACCCACATATATATAGATATAGATATAGATATAGATGATAGATATAGATAGAGATAGAGATAGAGATAGAGATAGAGATAGAGATAGAGATGATATAGATATAGATATAGATGATTAGATATAGATAGATATAGATATAGATATAGATATAGATATAGATATAGATATAGATATAGATATAGATATAGATATAGATATAGATATAGATATAGATATAGATATAGATATAGATATAGATATAGGATTATAGATATAGATAGATGTTGTATGTTAAATTCCTGAACTCCAGTACATTAGAAAATGGCAATTTAGTTCTGATGAGTTCATATTAATGTTGAATAAGTCCATACACCCAATGTGACCAGATTTTAAAAAAAAATGGAGTCATAGGAACAAACAAGCTGTCAGGGCAAACATCATATGAAGATTACAACTAAATTCCAATGAGCCACAGGTCTGCCAGAACCTGGGACAAGTCCTATACCACCAATTCAGAGAAATTATTGTTCTGCTCTCACTTTGAATTTAAATTTCCATCCTGAAGAACTCTAGTACAACATGTGTCTATTGTTCCATACCCCACATTGAGGTGCTTTAGGACTGGAGGCCTAGAAAACACATAGAGTAATTTTTAGTCCCTCGCATAATTTAACATGAAAATGCATCATTACAGACTAAAAATAAAACCAATTGATTTTGTCATTATTATGTAAATGTGTTTGAATAAAGTAGTGAACAATTACATTAAAATATTTAAGGCTAAATTATTGTGCTGCTGTAGATAAATTAAAATCATAATTGGTATTTAATGCTTCTTTTTAACTGTTTCTTCCCTTAAGAAGAAACTACCATGCCACATCCTTAAGTATGACACCAGGTACAATGCCTCCATTCTTTTACAAAATAATCTGGGAGATGGTTACATCATAATGCAAAGCCAATTAAGGAGATCTGTGTTCCTATGCATTCTGCCTGCAGAATAATGACATCATGGAAACATAATATATTTGAAACTTGAGGTGCTAGAAGTCACTCCATCTCAAAGAGTTCACATATCTCATTTCGATGAATTAAATGTATTTTGTAAGAATCACATTGTCAGTAAAATCCAACATGATCAACATGAGCTGTCAGAGAAGACCTACAGAATGCCCCTTTTCCTCTTGGTCTCAAAGTTGAGATGATAATGGAGCAGTGAGCATTAACTGTGTTATAAATATTCCAGTGTTTAATCCTCCACAGCAGAGTTGTTCTTAAACTCTGAATGTAAATTTTAAATTACTCTAAAATTACTATGCTACCAAAAAAAGATTTAGTTCCAAGCCAGGTGTCATCCTAGGTATGTTTAGATTCAGTTTTGTGATTTGGTTAAATATATTTTGCGGAATGAATTCAAATACATCTTTATTTCTATGCACATAGCAAATCCAGTATGTTATTTTATAGTATATTCCAGAAAGCATTTACATTTCTTTCCATAGCAATAATTTATGCTACACCTGATGAATTTTTTCGTGGCTTGTGCTTGAAGCCATAGCTGAACTTTGGTTTAAGGTAAACAGATACATTGATCAGTTTTATGTTCTCGCCTTATATTATCAATGAAACTTTTAGATTAAATGTATGTCATATAGACATCATTATAAAATGCCATTTTTAACTTAATTTCTATTAAATTATTCTTGATAAGTATAATATTTATTTAAGATGCTTAAGGTCATAAACTCAATGATCTCTAACTCAATTAAGAAGAGAAGTGACATCTTTTTGCAATTAAGCAAGAACAATATATATGAAAATGGTTGAAAAAAGAACAGGAAAAATATAATTATATTATAATCTCAAAATTAACAACAAAAAGGGGACTTAACATTTCTTTTCCTCTTTATTCCTTGAATTTATTCTGGTTATCAGATTAGGTATCAAGAATGAGATCTGGTTATCAGATCACAGTATCAAAACAAAAATGCATTTTATCACAGTTCTGGAAATCTGAAAAAAAAATATTAGCAAGGCAATGTTTCCCTAAAGAGTAAGAGTCTAGGCCTCTTCCTGGTTATTTGACAATTCATTGATTTCATGTGCTACTGCCCTTTTATGTGCCTTGATATTAATCGTTGTATTTTTTTAAATATTTTTTATTACATATTTTCCTCAATTACATTTCCAATGCTCTCTCAAAAGTCCCCCATACCACCCCTCACGTCCCTACCCACCCATTCCCATTCTTTTGGCCCTGGCATTCCCCTATATTGGGGCATATAAAGTTTGCAAGTCCAATGGGCCTCTCTTTCCAGTGATGGCCGACTAGGCCATCTTTCGATACATATGCAGCTAGAGACAAGAGCTCCGGGGTACTGGTTAGTTCATATTGTTGTTCCAACTATAGGGTTGCAGATCCCTTTAGCTCCTTGGGTACTTTCTCTAGCTTCTCCATTGGGAGCCCTGTGATACATCCAATAGCTGACTGTGAGCATCCACTCCTGTGTTTGCTAGGCCCCTGCATAGTCTCACAAGAGACAGCTATATTTGGGTCCTTTCAGCAAAATCTTGCTAGTGTTTGCAATGGTGTCAGCATTTGGAAGCTGATTATGGGATGGATCCCTGGATATGGCAGTCTCTAGATGGTCCATCCTTTCATCACAGCTCGAAACTTTGTCTCTGTAACTCCTTCCATGGGTGTTTTGTTCCCAATTCTAAGAAGGGGCATATTGTCCACAGTTTGGTCTTCATTCTTCTTGAGTTTCATGCGTTTAGCAAATTGTATCTTATATCTTGGCTATCCTAAGATTTGGGCTAATATCCACTTATCAGTGAATACATATTGTGTGAGTTCCTTTGTGATTGTGTTACCTCACTCAAGATGATGCCCTCCAGGTCCATCCATTTGGCTAGGAATTTCATAAATTCATTCTTTTTAATAGCTGAGTAGTACTCCATTGTGTAAATGTACCATAATTTCTGTATCCATTCCTCTGTTGAGGGGCATCTGGGTTCTTTCCAGCTTCTGGCTATTATAAATAGGGCTGCTATGAACATAGTGGAGCATGTGTCCTTCTTACCAGTTGGGACATCTTCTGGATATATGCCCAGGAGAGGTATTGCTGGATCCTCCGGTAGTACTATGTCCAGTTTTCTGAGGAACTGCCAGACTGATTTCCAGAGTGGTTGTACAAGCTTGCAATCCCACCAACAATGGAGGAGTGTTCCTCTTTCTCCACATCCTCGCCAGCATCTGCTGTCACCTGAATTTTTGATCTTAGCCATTCTGACTGGTGTGAGGTGGAATCTCAGGGTTGTTTTGATTTGCATTTCCCTGATGATTAAGGATGTTGAACATTTTTTCAGGTGCTTCTCTGCCATTCGGTATTCCTCAAGTAAGAATTCTTTGTTCAGTTCTGAGCCCCATTTTTTAATGGGGTTATTTGACTTTCTGGAGTCCACCTTCTTGAGTTCTTTATATATATTGGATATTAGTCCCTTATCTGATTTAGGATAGGTAAAGATCCTTTCCCAATCTGTTGGTGTTTTTTTTTGTCTTATTGATGGTGTCTTTTGCCTTGCCGAAGCTTTGCAGTTTCATTAGGTCCCACTTGTCAATTCTCGATCTTATAGCACAAGCCATTTCTGTTCTATTCAAGAATGTTTCCCCTGTGCCCATATCTTCAAGGCTTTTCCCCACTTTCTCCTCTATAAGTTTCAGTGTTTCTGGTTTTATGTGAAGTTCTTTGATCCACTTAGTCTTGACCTTAGTACAAGGAGATAGGAATGGATCGATTTCGCATTCTTCTACATGTTAACAACCAGTTGTGCCAGCACCATTTGTTGAAAATGCTGTCTTTCTTCCACTGGATGGTTTTAGCTCCCTTGTGGAAGATCAAGTGACCGTAGGTGTGTGGGTTCATTTCTGGGTCTTCAATTCTATTCCATTGGTCTATTTGTCTGTCACTATACCAGTACCACGCAGTTTTTATCACAATTGCTCTGTAGTAAAGCTTTAGGTCCGGCATGGTGATTCCACCAGAGGTTCTTTTATCCTTGAGAAGAGTTTTTGCTATCCTAGGTTTTTTGTTATTCCAGATGAATTTGCAGATTGCACTTTCTAATTCGTTGAAGAATTGAGTTGGAACTTTGATGGGGATTGCATTGAATCTGTAGATTGCTTTTGGCAAGATAGCCATTTTTACAATGTTGATCCTGCCAATCCATGAGCATGGGAGATCTTTCCATCGTCTGAGATCTTCTATAATTTCTTTCTTCAGAGACTTGAAGTTTTTATTATACAGATCTTTCACTTCCTTAGTTAGAGTCACGCCAAGATATTTTATATTATTTGTGACTATTGAGAAGGGTGTTGTTTCCCTAATTTCTTTCTCAGCCTGTTTATTCTTTGTGTAGAGAAAGGCCATTGATTTGTTTCAGTTAATTTTATATCCAGCTACTTCACTGAAGCTGTTTATCAGGTTTAGGAGTTCTCTGGTGGAATTTTTAGGGTCACTTATATATACTATCATATCATCTGCAAAAAGTGATATTTTGACTTCATCTTTAAAATGAAGATGTGAGACACATTGTGGGAGGTTTCACCTAAAGTAGGTATAGGAATATATAATTAGATTACTCTGTAAAGTTGCAATTGGCAAATAAAGTCCCATTACATGCCAATAGGTGCCAGGACTTCTCAGTTTTGCCACTAAGGACATAATTCTATTCTATTCTATTCTATTCTATTCTATTCTATTCTATTCTATTCTATTCTATTCTATTCTATTCTATCCTATCCTATCCTATCCTATCCTATTGCTTGGACTTGACATGGTTAAAATGTTTATAAATGTATAATTATGAAAAGGAATAGTATTAGTCCATATCGAAGTCATAAACCCTAATACAAGTGTTATTAAAGTAGCAAGATTAGAGTGTATTCTCAAGGTACTATTGGACGTTTAATATGTAAGGTGGAAAATTCTTAGAATCCATGTGAAAATTCGGGAAAAATTAATAAGTTTTACTCATTTTCTTTTGTCCTATATTTTTTCTTTTATTGAAAATATTTTTTCATACACTATATTCTGAACATGGTATCTTCTTTACCAATTGCTCCCAGATCCTCCTTACCCCCTCACCCTCTCAAATAAATTCATATGTTTTTGTCCAAAAAAATTAAGAGGACAATCAGATTCCTTCTTGATCACCAAAAAAAAAAAAAAAAAAAAAATCATTGTATTAACCCTTAATCAACTCAAGAAAAAGAAAATGAAGTGCATATATTGACATCTAGTGAATTATTTTTGTTCTATGTAGCAATGGCATAAAATTGAATTCTCTATAATACTGTTGAATGGTTTACATGTTTCTGCATCAAGTAGATCTAGATAAAACTGTATCTTCTGGTCTTCGAATATAACAGTTTGCTTTATTTTACACAGATATCTAGAAACAAAAGTGACAGAATATATCTCTTGGCATATCTCTTGCTCTTAAAATCCTGCGGAAATTTCAAACATCTGTTGTCCCGTTCAGCCTTCTGATAAGTCTTAGAGAAGAAATGAGACGTTTATTTTTATATTCTTTAATCTTAAACAACAGATAATCTTTTGAGATTGGAGTGAGAAAAGCAAGCTTAATCATCAAAAATCTATAGGGTATGTCATAATTGGCTCTCATATGGCCAAAGATAGAAAGACATACATATAGGGGACTAGGTAGGTTAAGAGAGAGAAATCCAAGTGTTTCATGATTGATGAGAAGATGTTATATATAAAATTATATTATTACACATCATTGTTATGTATTTTGGTCAAAATGATAAGGTCATGGACAAAAACTCAAGGGTCAAACATCATAGAACATGTTTGAACAAAATTCATTGAAACAAGTAAAAAATACAGTTATGTTTCAATAATTTTATTTTTAAATTTTATTGATTTTGTTGTGTATATACCAGTATGTATTATGTACCAGTGTGTATGAGTGCGTTTCCTAGCATATGAAAACTAAAAAGGCAATCCCGATTATAGTTATTCAGAAGCTACAAGCAACGTGTTCAACACAAAGTCTTAGTGACTGAAGTTGAGCATGTTGGCTAGCCTGGCTGGTCAACAAACCCCAGGTCTCTCCCTGTCTCCACCCCTCCTGCATTGTTAATATAAGCTTACAGCAAGGCAATTGGAAATTTACATAGTTTTGAGCATTGAA
This sequence comes from Mus caroli, assembly GCF_978045245.1. Taxonomy (NCBI): domain Eukaryota; kingdom Metazoa; phylum Chordata; class Mammalia; order Rodentia; family Muridae; genus Mus; species Mus caroli. The sequence goes on from NW_028227265.1 coordinate 70,971,067, forward strand.
CTCCAGTCCTCCCCCTTGCAAAGCAAAGACTACCAAATGAGCTATCTTCTCAGATCCATTTCTGTTATTTAAATGTGAAAAGAACAGAAGCCTTTTTATATGATTGAAGGAAATATAGAAATATTGATTATATGAATAAGTAGAAAAAAGTAATTCCAGAATTCCTTGGATTTCCTGATTAATATAAGGCTGTTTGGCAAGGCTTCTCAGTAAGCCATCATGAAAACATGCATGATTTGAAGATTGCTAATGAGTCATGTGCTGTGGAACAGATTTTGATATTCTAATAATCCCAGTTGACATGATGTTATAAAACCTGTGCCAAAACTAATTTAGAACAAATTCTTAGTGAAATACAATGTAACATGGTATTTTTTCATGATTGTGCTCAAGTATTGAGTAGAAATGTAATATGGAACAATATAAATCTATTAAAATCATACAACAAAAGTACTATACATTGAAACAATATACTATTCATCCATAATAGTCATTAACTTGGTTACTTACAATATGTTGGTGTTGTTGCAGTTCTTTATAAGAATCCAATACTTGAGTAGGCTTAAGAATCATAATTGGGTATCATATAAAGTTAGTAAAATTCAGAAATAAGCAATAAAGTTCCAATTAAGCCACAGATCCCATATAAATATACCTTAAAAAGGGAAGACCCATTTATTAGTACAAAGATAATTGACCTTGAGGTACACTTATATAATTATATTTATACACATAATTTTAATATAATGAAAAACAGTTTTCATTATTAAAGCTGTAAATTAGAATTCTGATGGCTAACTTTTGTTAATTATTTTTCATTAACAAGGAGATTATTACTTTCAACTGCAACATTCTTCAAGCCATATAACTTTTACAGACAACCATAAGGGAAGTATATAGTAATTTTTGTTTGTTGTTTTGTTTTCTTTTGTTGTTGTTGCTAAGACAAAATCCTGTGACAAAATAATTTATAAGTGAAGCATTTATTTTAGCTTACAGTTTAAAATTAGAGTCCATGATTGCATGGAATTTAAGATGACTGAAGTATTCATTCTATATCCAAAATCAAGAAGCAGGAAACTATGAGTGTTAACCTCAAAGCTTGCTTTTTTCTTCTATATTGGTTAACATTCTAGTCCAGGGAATGGGGCCACCCACAGTGGGCTTACTGCCCATCTCAGTTAACATAACCAAGAGAATTCTCCACAGGCATTTCCAGACCCTATCTAATAGGTCCTTCTAGATCTTTTCAAGTTGACAACTGAAATTAACTTTTCCACAAGTTAATTGCAGTTATAATTCATCAAAATTCAACCAATATTCGTGTGAACCTCCAAGGGCCTACAATATCTCTACCTCATCTCATGGCATGAGTGCATTTTTCTTTTCCTCAATGCTCTGCATCCCTAGTTACATCATCACAGCAAAGTTGTTAGGTGCTCTCAGTAGAATAAGATATAACTCTATTTCCCTACTTAAAAACCTCAGTGTGGATAAGTAATTGATATACTCTTCTCTAAGGATCATTGTTTCTCTAACTCTCAGATTTCCTCCATTGCCTGTAATTCTTTGTCTAGAGTTGAGGCATCATGAATTTGTCTTCAAAACATATGCGCACATATGCGTGACATTATATAGACTGTGCTGGGTATATTTATAACTTTAGGAAAAATATGTATATGTAAAAACACACAAATCCAAAAAATATATATTCATGGATTTTAAAGAGAAGGGGTACATACGACATTTGGGAGAAAGAAAAGGAAATGAAAAATGATGTAATTATATTATAATCTCAAAAATTACTATTTAAAAGCATGGTTTTTCTCAGAGTTTACTTTCATTCATTCCAAATTTCCTTGGCCCATTCTCCAACAAGCCCATGGGACTCTTTCATTCTCCAGAAACTGCCTAGGGCATAGCTGCAAATTACTCTCTTTGTTGAGGTTCAGAATGAAAATAAAATGTGTATTTTTAGACTTTCCTCTAAGAGAGAAGCCGCCTTGTCAAAATGCCATTGGTTGAAATACACTACAGCAGAATACTGAATCAGAACTTCAGAACACATTTCATGTTAAGCCATAAATCAACTACCTCCCAATACTAAGTGAGGTTCAGAGTATGCAAGAATGAATCAGCGACAGTCACAGAGCGGAAGACCTGTCCCATCAGGGCAGGAAGCTCTTGCATCACTGTTTTCCTAAGGCCCTGGTTTTGACAGTTAAAAGAGAACAACAGAGTTAAAAATGTTTTATCTCCTGTGATAAGGCAGAAAAAAACACCTCTAAAATTACCCACTATATCACTACAATGAAGAAAAGTCGAGATAACACACTAAGTTTAGCATCCTGTAAAGTACTGTGTTAATAACCATGCTGCTTTTATACAAACAGAATCATTTGACCTCTTTCTTTCATTTTTATAATTAACAAAGATAATGAATCAGGCAGAACTAATTTAAATAGGACAAAGAATGATTAAAAGATAGAATAATTTCATACGCAACTTGTGATGTTGAAAATACACCAATAAAAGCTGCTGCCAATTAGACTTCGTGAGAAAAGAGACATCAGCAGAGTGAAAGATCTCTTGCTCAGTTTCAAAAAGTTCCAAATTTGTCATCTTTATCTCCTTTCATTCATAAAATTCCAATCCCACAGAATATTATTCCATAGAAAGCTTTCTATAGGAATCAAGAAAATACAATGGAATTGTTTGTTTCTTGTCTTCATGTTACGCAAGCTAGCCTCAAGCATGTAGCCCCAATATGCTTGGAATTCTGATCCTCCTGTCTCTTCCCCCAAGTACTAGTTGGAAAAGTGTATGTCACCAGGCCTGGATCCTCTACTGCTGTGTACTACTAAAGCATGTACTACCTCTACTCCATGTGTACTAAAGCAAACTTTGCAATGCCAAGTTACATACACTTTTACTTCTTGGTCGCAATATGGAGATCTAGGATGCATAAAATTAAGCCATGTAATTTCTCAATGAAATTAGTCACTTGGTATAGGCACAGTCATATTGTTAAGTCACCATATATCCTCAGAATGCTTGCATAGACTATGATTGTCTAACACTGCTTGAAAACTGACTTCATTCTCTTTAGCTACTTTTGTTTCAACTGATTTGCTATGCTTTGTTTAGTATCTACAAAGGTGCAAACAATTGGAGTCATATTGGCTCTGAAGTTTGAGCTTTGTCTTTTTATTTTTTTAATGATTTTTATTAGATATTTTCTTTATTTACACCTCAAATGTTGTCCCCTTTCCCGGTTACCCGACTCCCCACTCCTTAAACCCCTTATCCCATCCCTCCTCCCCATAATGCTTCTATGTGGGTATTCACCTCCTATCCACTCCAGCCTCCCTGCCCTCGATTCCCCTACACTGGGGTATCAAGCCTTCACACGATCAAGGACTTCATCTCCTATTGATGCCCAACAAGGCCATCCTCTGCTACATATGCAGCTGGAGCAATGGATCCCTCCATGTGTACTCCTTGGTTGGTGGTTTAGTTCCTGGGAGCTCTGGAGGTTCTGGTTGCTTGATATTATTGCTCTTTCTAGGGGGTTACAAACCCCCTCAGCTCCTTCACTCAGTCCTCCATTGGGGACCCCATGCTCAGTCCAATGGTTGGCTGCGAGCATCTGCCTCTGTATTTGTCAGGCTCTGGCAGAGTCTCTCAGGAGACAGCTATATCAGACTCTTGTCAGCAAGCACTTCTTGGCATCCACAATAGTGTCTGGGTTTGATGACTGTATATGGGATGAATTCCCAGGTGGGGCAGTCTTTGAATGGCCTTTCCTTCAGACTCTGCTCCACACTTTCTGTCCATATTTAATCCCTGAGTTTGTCTTTTTACATGTTTGATATTTTACTGCCTCTAATTATTAGAAAATTTCAGAATCCAGAGTTCTTTGGGCACAAAAATAGGGCTCTTATTTAAGTGCTGATAACATTTAATAATATATTCATCTATTTCAAATAAAATAATGGATCTTTCACTACTGTGTAATATTGTCAATCCTTGATTGGCATCACACATGATGATCTGTTTCATCCCTGATACCCTCAGTAATTAGAAGGACAGAACTGATTCCTGCAAGTTGTCCTTTCATCTAGATATATATTCCATGATGGTTTACACAGTACCAATAAATTAATAAATAAATGTAAAATACCTATTCTAGTTTATATCTCTGATTGGTTTTATAATATTCTAAGTTTATTTCCGAATAGACATTTTGATATACCATGATTTTCACACACATCACTTCTTGAAGAATTTTTAAAGTATCTTTACTCCTTATTTATCTTATTAAATTAGCAAATATCACTGAGCTCCCTCCATATGCTGGGCCATTTGTTAAGAACGTGCAGCTACAGAAAGAGCCATTATTTGTTAGAGTGTTTTCCAAACCATGTACAAACTATGGATGGTATATATCCCAAGCAGTAATCCCATGAATGCAAACTTTCAGTGCCTCACCTGACTCAGATCTAGTGTGTTCTAATTAACATTTAGGTCTAATTAACATATGTCTTAGGCCTTTATGATTCTGCCTCCCAGGCTACTTGTTCAGCATGCTCTCCAATATAGATACAGCATCATAGTTATCACTACACTAAAACATGGTTACTTTGTGGAAATAACTAATTGTTTCCTCCACATAGGTCTCTCAGGAAATTCAGTAATGTATTCTAAGCAGTGTGCACTGCTTACCCCTTCCCTTAAACAGTCACTATTGGGTTAAGAGACAGTAGACTGATAGTTGAATGCGTATCTTCATTCCCTAGGAGTTATATGCACACTCTTTCTCATTCTGCTCCCTTCTGCAGCATGGTGTGTTGAGAAGTGGGGAGTGAGGGAGGGTTAATTAGCACAAGAGATGGGAGAATAGGTCACCTAAAGGGTAGGTAAGCCAATTAATTGGAACTGTGAGAACTATTGTGTGTGAGTTCAGAACTATGCTGAAGTAGGCACAAAATAATAAGACGTAAAAAATGATAAAACATAAGGTGGCAAGAAAGTCAGGAGGAAGCAGAAATGGAAAGGGCAAGGCAGAAATGAAAGGCCAGTCCTCCAGGAAGAGATTATTTACAGAACTCAGTAAAGAGTAAGGCAGAGTTAGCATAAGAATGACTGGCAAAATGTTGGGAAAGCTTCATTCTTCCCCAGTGACAATGAAAGAATAATAGTCAAGCTTGTTGCTTGGGAGTAGAAAAAACTGTCAATAGTGCAAGAGCCTCAGCCATAATTATTAGCATTTCTACAATAAACTTACCAGTACAAGTGGATTCTGTGTGAACAAACACTAAGATGTCTGTGCTTAACATTTTACACTCTCACATGAGTACTTTTTAATATTCAGAGACAATTTATAAGACTTTAAATTAGTTCTCTTTTTACAAATGCAGTCACTCTTGGAAGCCAAGAAGCCTATGACTTCTCCATTGGTAATATTCTGTCTAGAAAGGAAGCTGACCCCAAGGAGACAGAACCCAGTGCACTGCTCTCATTAACATAGTTTGAAAACTGCTTTCCCAGGAGCTAATTATACGCACAAGGGAGATGCTTTATTATTCTAGGTTATTGTCATTGTTGATTTCTGCTCTGAAGCTATTTGATAGCTTCAAGCTTGCTCTTCAGCTCAAGGGGTCCTTATTTTTTCACTGTTGTCTTTACATCACTTTGTTGTGTTGTGATTTGTTTTGTTTGTCCCTCAGCATTCCAGACACTAAAACTAGAGTCATGAACTCACCTGTATGAATTCTGTTCTAGTTTTATGACTATAATGTAAACCATGAAATCCTGCGTGGTTTTTTTTTTTTTAAATTCAAACATGTTAAGTAAAAAGAACAAAGGAATACAGTGGCACTGTTGATGTTAATAAAAATTTAATTGGTTTATGTGTGTGTGTGTATGTGTATAAGTGTGTGCTGGGTATATCTGTGATGTATGGGTATGTACATGTCTCACTGTTCCTGTCTGTTTGCATCTGATTGTGTGTATATGCACATGTAAGTTAGGGATTGATGCTTTATGCCCTCATCAATTGTTCCCACATTGTTTATTATTACAATAATAATAATAATTACTATTAATAACATCATCATTTTATAACTAGCACAAATATTAAAGATTCGGCTTGCTGACTATTCAACTCCATGGGTCTTCTCATCAGTGCCCCTTAGTGCTGAGTTAACTAATATGGTAAGCCGCACCTGGCAGTTAACATGAGTGTTAGGAATCAGATCTCAGTTTTTTAAGCTTGCATGATAATCACTTTGCAGACTGAGCCAGCTCCCCTGTTCATCTTCACTGATTCAAAAAGTCCTTGCTAATAATAAAATTAAATAATTTATAAGTTATAGTAATTAAATGCCACATATTTTATGTTTTCCCTAAGCCAGTCATGTTAACAAACACTATACTGGATGCCGCTTCTACCTTCAAGTTGTTTATAATTGATTCAAGAAGTGATTTAGCAAACAGTGGAAACAAATATCTCAAGGAAGTCAGCATCTATGTACTTTTGCAGCTTGCATACAATATCCTGTAAATTCAGAGAGAAAAAGAGATCAATGGGAACTTTATTGATCAGAAGAAGAAAAGTAACAATATTGAACGATGTTTAATTTGGGTAGGTGGCAGTGAGATAAATGTACTGAAAAAAACAAAATGATCATATTTGTTGTGCAGCAGATGCTAATTCTTCAAAATCAGGTAGGAGCTAATAATAACAATTAAATAAAAACTATAAATACAAGATAAAAGTATAACAAGTGTGAATAGAGTCCACACAGATACAAGGAGAGACAGAAAGAGACAGAAAGAGGACAAGCAATTAATATGATACAAAGAAGTTCTAAGAGACATCAGGACTCAGTACTTGACCTATCACCACCCTCTCCCTAAATTTGTCCATATACAGTATACTATTCTTTCTAGTTCTGTCATGTCCTTCTGATGCCCATTGAGAACCAGTAATCAGTGAGAGTTACCAGTCACAGAAGAAAACTAAACTCTCTAGAAACTTCTCTATAGGCGGGTATGTTAAACTGTATATACAGTAAATGAATCTTCAAGGCTCTGGAAAATATTTCCCCTAGACCACCTCCTTTTCCTGTCTTCTTTCTCACTACAGAGACAAAGATGGTTTCCTGGTCCCCATCTGTAGTAGTTGGTTTTAGCTATTACCTGAGGGAGTCTTAATTGAAATAAAGCAAGCCTGTAGCCATGTCTCTGAGGAATTGTCTTGATTGACAATTGATGTGGGTGAAATGATACTTGAAGACTTGACCATGGGCTGTTTCCCTGACATTTATAGGTGATAAAATCTTTTTAGTATTAGTTATTTTATTTATTTACATTTCAAATGTATCCCCCCTTCCCAGTTTCCCCTCCTCAACCCCCCACCCCATGATTCCTACCCCTGCTTCTATGATGGAGCTTCCCCACCCACCTACCCATTCCACCTCAGCACCCTAGCTTTCACCTACACTCAGGCATCAAGTCTCTACATGATCAATGGCTTCCCTTCTCATTGATGCAAGGTAAGGCAGTCCTCTACTACATAAGCAGCCATGGGTCCCTTCAAGTGTACTCTGTCGTGGGTGGTATGGGAAATATATAATCTTACAGCAGACATCCCGTCTCTGACCCTTATAATTGCTTTCTCTCAGCTTCTTGAGACTTAGGGGCAGGAATTGAGTGTTAGATGTATCAGTTGTCTACATTTGGATTAGGTGTTGTTTTTTGTTCTTATCTCCATCTTTGGCAAAGTGAAGTTCCTTTGTTGATGAGCGGTAGCTCCAGCTATCCATGGCCATATGCTAAATATCCTTAATACAGTGACTTTTGAATCCCTTGTTTACTTACTTACTTACTGTATATATAGTTTCCTTTAGTGACCAGAAGTAAGCACTGGATTCCCTGATGTTACAGTTAGAGGTAGTTATCAGAGACTTGGTTTGTCCTTACTGCACATCCTTCTCTCAAGACATTGTTGGAGTAAGTTGTGTAGGTAAGTAAGCCACTTTTTTAACACTGTTTACCCTACAGATCAAGTTGGAATTTTAATATGCTTTTTTGCTTTATACAGTAATAAACCTCTAAGAACCATAAACCCCAGGGTCCTTTTCAGATCACTGACATGCTAGTTACTCCATTTTGGCCATTGTCCAGCCCCTTGTCTTTCTTTCCGAGATGCACATATGTTACAAAATAATGCATGGCCGGAGTTAAATCCTTATGCACCTGTTTCTGTTAAATTCTCAGCATATCCTTCTTACCCAAATCCTAGCTTTCTTAAATATAGTGATAAAATCAACATTGGGGATTTAAATAATGATTGTTGTGATATCCATGTTTTATTTCCTTAAGTCAACAGTCTAAAATATCACAGAAATGTTCAAATGCTGCTCAACCTATTTACCTTTAGAAGACAATACTTTTTGTTGACCTAGTTAAATAAAACAGTCTTTTTATCTCTTAAGAAGTTTTAGTTCATATCCTTTGTAGTTAGTTCTCAGTAAATGTGATGTCCTCTATAACACCAGATTGCAATCTTCTCTCTTAGTCCAAAACGGGTCTTGGCTACCAAATTATCCTGGATATGCTTTTCTTTTTATTCTATGCTTTTCTATTTTACTCTTACTGAAGCATGGGGAGATCTCATTGTTATTCTGATTATTCACCAATAAAAAAAGGTGGTTCTGATTATTACCATGTTCCACCTGACCATTTATGTCTATTACATGCCTTTGCTAATTTAATCTTAAAAATAATCCAAAGTTATTACAGGGGATAATACCAAATCTTCCTATGTTTATATTAAAGATGAATAAACAGAGTTACCAAGATATTAAGTTGTATGGACAATGTTGTGCAGCACGTGAAGTTAATGTTTGACATTTAAATACATGCATAGATGAAGATGCAATTAAAATAACAGAGACTTGTCTGAGGTATTAGTGATACCTAGGGAGAACAAGTGTTGACAAAAGACTACTGCACATATTCATAACAGTGTAATTGAACAACTTATAAATTAATTAAGCCTAGCTGTTTAATTTAAAAGTAAAATATAGATTTAAGAATTTCTACTTACATTGTATGATCCAGCAAGAAATTATCCTAATCCAAGACTTAGTGGAAGTGTACATATGTTTTCATTTCAATTAAATTGAGGACTTCCCATATCAGTTTATGTAATGTAATCAAGGCACTCTACTCCCCTGTAACCTTATCAAGACACATATTTTCTAGATTCTTCTAGATTTTGTCAAGTTCATAATGAATAACAATAGCAAGATCATATGATATTTTATTTGGGAGAGAAGAGGACAATCTGGTTTCATTTGATATGATCCTCTTTCCTTCTCCCCAGCTTATCACAACTGAAAGAATTCTGCTCCTTTTAATGGTTGAATGATATTTTAAATGCCATTTTTCTTCTTTTTTTTGGTATTTATTTCATTTACATTTCCAATGCTATCCCAAAAGTCCCCCACACGCTCCCCCACCAACTCCCCCACCCACCCACTCCCACTTCTTATTGAATCTTTGAACTTTTTGTACAATGTAGGTATGTTATATATACTCCCAGATCCACCCCCATTCCTTACTGAATCATCCCACCTCCTTACTTGCTCTCAACTTAGCTTTCTCTTCTCTCTACTCCCTCTGCTCCTCCATCCTTTCTGTCTTTCTGACTTATCGAGTCCAATGCTGTTCCTCAAATACTCACAGACATAGGATGTCCACTGGATAATGTTTGAATCAACAGGGAGTGCATCCTTAAAGATAACTGACTCTATAGCCTGAGTAGCCAGAACAAACTTTCTCAGTTATTTGGTAGAGAATTGAGAGCCCAGCCCTCTTTAGGCTAAAACTTTGATTGCCTTAACCTCTGAAGGACATTCACAGCTGCTGTGAGTTTGTCATTTCAGTGGTTCTTTTACTTCCTGAAGACACTATTGTGCTCGGCTCTTCCCCAAACTGTACAGTTTAAAATCTTTCCTCTTCAGCAGTGACCCCATGACCCTTGTTAGAACTGATGAAATAAATAACCATTTTAACTGCTGTTCTTTTTTTTTAATAAGGAAATTATTTATTTATAATGGTTTTACAGTTCAGAGGTTTAGCCCATTATCATCATGGTGGGAAGCATGGCGGCACAAAGGCAGACATAGTGCTGCAGAGGTAACTTTAACTCCTGTCCCTTATGTACCACATCTTCTTTACATAATCTTAGGTTGGTGGGCACCTAGATTTTTCCCCCATTTTTAATCTACTGTGCTACAAAAATAAATTAGACTAGAGGTATATCTTTGAGTTAATTTTCTTTTCAGGTACATCTCTTACTTGGATGATAAATGGCATGATAGTTTTAGATTTAAGTTTTTAAGACATCATAAAGTTGCTCACCGAAATGGACATTTGAATGCATATTAATACAAATAATGAGTCATCCACATCCTTATCTGTAAATAGCTTTTTTCTTTCAACTAGTATACATTTTTACTGGAGAGTGTTCTTAAAATTATATACAATTAGGGCCTACACCAAGATTTTCCTCTGTACTACGTAATATATCATAGCATATCCTTATTATGCACAGATACAGACAAGTATACACCCATACTCAAACAAATAAGAATATTAGAAACTATCAATAGAAAAAAGACTATCATCTTTAATAAATGCAAAGCAAAATGGAATGTAGATAAATGACCACCAACATATCTTAGACTGGTAATTGTATTTTTCAAGATACATATCATTACTGATAGTTTGAAAAATAGGAGATGGAGTGAAATTAGCATATAGAATGAAAGTTATCTGTGATGATGCAGTAAAGATTTTGAGTACAAAAGAAAGGCCACTGGCGAACACAATCAATAGCAGGAGCTATTAACAATTGACAACGAAAATGTGTAGCTATTTTGGTGAAGTTTTCAAATTTCACTTTCTGTGTTTTAATTTCCTGGTAGTGTTGGCATATCTTGAATTGCATGTACCTTATTATTGTGCAACAAAAGACATTTGAAAAGAAAATACCGTACAGGTTTCCACTGTACGACCTCTCTTCTTCCTTTCACTGGATTTTAGTGACGCTCCGACAAGGTAGATTATAGTGATTTCTCTTTAATGCATCACAAGTAAGAATGTTTCTGTTATCCACAGGTAGTAGATTAGTATCTCTTGTGTATTGCCAAGTATATACATTTGTTAAAGAAAAAATTTAAAAGATAAAACATGGACATTGTTTGAAATATTAGCTGGCATACTTGCTAAAGTATGCACATTGGTTGATAAATGAATGCCTAATTCTGATTGCTTGTGTTAATTTAAAACTTTGTAGCTATGCTGTAATTTCCTTACCAATTTTTCCTTTGAGCCTTAATCTCAAATTTACTTTTATTTTAAAAGTGCAAGAAGTTACAACAGTATTCATGCTTATACTAAAAGAAAATTTCAAGATAAAATAATATATACGAAATAATAATGTCTCTGAGGTTATTAACATCGGTCACTTTAAAATTACCTATAATTATAACTTCAGGCAAGGCTTACTAGTTTAAGTCTTTCTCCAATAATGAATTGGCTAGATTTCCAATTAAGCCATAACTTACCCATCTACTACATAGATCATGTACCTAAGGCTCAAGGAATATCACATTATATGATGCTGAAAGAATGTAAGATCCAAAACAAGGAAGTATGCTATAAAATTGTGTCATCTAGAAAGTTAGGGAAGCTACAACCATGAATTCTTAGGATGTCGAAGGAAAGACATCCTTAATTTGTTCTCCAATATTAAATGGTTATCATAAATCATATGTGAGTGAACAGGTTGGTTTCATTTTCATAGGATACACACTCACACACACATACACACACACACAGAGAGAGAGAGAGAGAGAGAGAGAGAGAGAGAGAGAGAGAGAGAGAGAGAGAGAGAGAGAGAGCACAAAATAAATGAGAAGTCATGAATTTGACAGATGATGGAAGCAGAAGTATATGGCAGGCAAAGAGGATGAAGATAAGGAAAAAAGCAAAGCTGTATGATTCTATTTTAATTTCAATAAATTGAAGATTAGTTTCTCTAATTGGGGTGATAGGTCATTTGGTAAATTTCTTACCTTGTGTCACCAGAATCCATGTCAAAATCAGCTAAGTGTGCTAGAGTATTTTATAATCTCAATGTACGATAACAAGCCTACTCAGCTTGGTGAAATTGACACCACTCAGAGTGACCTTGTCTCACAAATCTCAATAGAGCTATCTATATAAATGGCGCTTGCTCAGCTCATGTAGTGTTACTTGTAAGTACATAATTCATGGCTACCCAGTTATTATTAGATAACCAGTTATGGGCTTTATCCCAGGAGCTGGCTCTTTCTTCACCTCTCAGCAGTCCTTAAGTTGTCTATAGTTATTTATTTCGGCATTGGACTCATGAGATGTCTTCCTTCCATGTTTGTATACATATTTCTGTTGTCATTGTTTAGCCTTGTCTAGACAACTATATTCATTCACGTGTGTATATGTATATGTGTGTACAACTGCATACACACATACACACATACACAGTAAGTGCTCTAAGTCTTTGTATATTTGCATAAGAATCCTTTCTATAAAATAGTTCTTTCAGTTTTGTCATTTCTATCACTGAATGACCAAATCCCAAAAGGAGTTGAAGCTTCCTTGGTGTTTCAGTCATTATCTCACATCAAAATGAACTTGTACTTATTTTTTATCTCTGAGTCCTTTGTTGAGGACTCAGGTGGAACATGTGGATGGAAAATGAGAATATTCAAGGGAGGTCACATTCAAATCAAAAGCAGCAGCAGAGAAAAAAAATCAGACCTATGCAATGTCTTACTCTAAAGAATACAAATATGATGTCAGATACTCTCAAGCATTAAACAAACAAACAAACAAGCAAACACTATTCTTAATACTGACTGGGTACCTAACTAAATGTGCATATATGTTTAGGAAATTGATGACAAATGTTCTTTTGCTCTTTTGGACAGAATTCTATTTGAGTCATATATGCCAGCACTGTATTCCATAGAACAAACAAGCGAGGAGTATCACACAGTCCTTTGCCAAAAATCAATCAACAGCTTGAAACATAAAATACTGTACTTCCTTCATACACGATGTGTTAACAATGGTTTTGGTTTTTTTTTTTTTTTTACATATTTTATGTTTCTGAAAAGGCAACAATAATTCAGCTACTAAACTTGAGAATCTATGGAGAAGCCACTCAGGTAAAAAGAAACATAGGAAACATCATGATGAAAATATTATGATTATGTGATTATACTTCACATAGTTGAAGTATAACATCTTGTAACTGAGAAAGGACAGATAATTTCTCTTTGCAGAAAATTACCTGTTGTCAGAAAAATAATTTTAAATTATCCAGTTAATTTAAAAATATAGATATCCTTCTTGATATATAGTTGATATAATCCCTGTCTCTTATTCATTTTATTAAGGAATAATCAAGCTTCCTCATGTGAATCCCTGACATTTTTCCCGGAAAATCACGTATTTGTGGTATCTACACAACTTTTAAGAAGTCGGGAAATCAGACAAGTTTTTTATTCTTATAAAGTGGCATATATCAAATTGATGAAGACAGACTCTATGAGAAAAATCACCCACTGAAAGAAATCTATTTGGGGGAAGAGGAGATTACAGAGGTTCTGTCTACAAACCTATTATCCTAAAGAATTGATTTATTCTGATACTACCTTCTATAATGACTTAGGTATAGCTGCCACTGTTTTCCAATATCCATAGCTATGAGAATAAAGTGAGTCGGAATAAGAAAAATAATGACAAACCTGTCATTAGTATGGTTGCAATATTGCCATACTGACAAGCAGAGAAAACTCACACTTGCCTTTCCAGCAATGATTTTTGAATAAGTCATCACCATGAAAGTTTGTAGCACAGCATTTGCAGCGACCAGGTGTGATGTGGATGTCAAGTCATTTTCTGCTCCTCACACACAGTATGTTTTGCAAACATTTTACCACACTTGGCACAGTCCAAGAATAAATGTACCAAGTGCCTTCCAATATTTTGACAGCTAGCATATAGTATCCAACTGTTAATACTAGTAGGTACCAGAGGGAAAATGAATCATTTAAAATTAACTTTAAAAGTAATGTATGATTATTATCATCATTAAAATTATAAAATCACAAAAGTAGTCTAAAGGAAGGATCGAAGGCTCTGTGTTCCTGGCCTTCTTGATCTTGATGTCTATGCATGATCAGTATTAATGTCCTTGGTGTCAATGTCTAACCTGTTTTTTTCTTTTAACTATCTCCATTGCAAATTTTTCCATAATTTAAATTTCAGAAATAATGTAAATAATGCCAAAAGTAGAGAAATGTGATCATTTCAGACAATAAGTAATTACAGTCATAACTAGAGCAATATTTTTAATTTCATTATCACTAAAATGTAATAAGAATTTTTAGTATTACCTTCATCCCTTCCTATTATAATACTATTGTCTGTAAATGGCCTCATGTATTCCTTATTAAGGAAAAAAATCATATTTTGATTTTCCCTAAATGTCTCTCTCATTTGCTGTTCCTATGTCTGAAGCCTTTTACCTGCCTGAGTATTTTGTTGTGAATGTTAGAAAAAAAAATGACTCACTGATTTAAAGCAACTCACTTGTACTATACCGCTAGTCAAATTGTAGATATCAGTCAATTATTTGAAGGCCACTGACCTAGTCATGTTTCCTTTGAGGAGTCATGTCCCCAGAGGTCCACCATTATAATCTGTTACCTACTAGATCCAACTAGAAGCATTGTCTATAGTCATCAAAGTGGAGCATCAGGGCCAGAGGAACTAACTGCTACTCTTGAAATCTAGGGGTTTTCATCAATTTCAATTCCGTTGAAGACTTGTTTATGTTATTTTAATGTGTGTCTATGTATACACAAATACAACTGACCTTGGAGCCCAAAATAAGGCATCTGATACCCTGCCCAAATTGTGTACTAGAATCTGAAGTCCAGGCCTCTGAAAGAGCAGTGGATGGTCATCTGTGCCCACTGCCATTATGTAACTTTCCCAGTGCTGTTCAGCCATGAGTAATGTTGGTGAAGAGATGATTTTAGTCATCCTGTTCTAACCTTTTGTATATGGATATTTGATTTCTGTATGCATGGCTCAGGGGACAAATCAAATGGAAGAAGAAAGTATAAAAAAGCCATTCTTCCCTGAACTTTGTTGAAAACTTTCAGTGACTTATGAGAGAGATCATAGAGGGACAAAATTTAAGTCTTTTAGTCACGAAGTCATAGACATACAGGGTCATTTGTGTTCATTAGGCATTGAGCAAAAGTTGAACTTATTTAATCAGCACTTACAAGAAATTCATTAGAAAATATGCCAATTAGTAACAGATTAGAACTCCCAGAAATAAGGTAGACTACCCAGTAATATATGAAAATCTAAAGCAACATTTTAGCCATCTTGAAATTATTGATTTTATTTTAATTTTTGTTACGCTGAATCTTTTTTAATTTTTTTTCACTTTACAGCCCTCTATCAGATGTAGGGTTGGTAAAGATCTTTTTCCTATCTGTTTCCATTTCATCCTGTTGACACTGTCCTTATTAGCTTTACAGTAGCTTTGCAATTTTATGAGGTCCCATTTGTCAATTCTTGATATTAGAGCATAAGATATTGGTGTTCTGTTCAGGAAATTTTCCCCTGTGTACATGTGCTCAAGGCACTTCACAACTTTATCATGTATGTATGTATGTATGTACGTATTTATTTATTTATTTTTATTGGGTATTTTCTTATTTACATTTCAAATATTATCCACTTGCCCTGTTTCCCTCCCTCCCAGAACACCTAATCATATCCTCCCTCCCGCTGCTTCTATGAGGGTGTTCCCCTACCCACTCACCCACTCCCACCTCCCCACCCTGGGGTATCTATCAAGCCTTCTTAGGACCTCTCCTTCCATTGATGCATGACAAGGCCATCGTCTGCTACATATGCAGCTGAGGCCATGTGTACTCCTTTGTTGAGTCTTTGTAGCTGGGAATTTTGGGGTGGGGGTCTGGTTGGTTGATATTGTTTTTCTTCCTATGGGGTTACAAACCTCTTCAACTCCTTCAGTACCTTCTCTTAACTCCTCTATTAGGGACACTGCTCTCAGTCCAATGGTTGGGTGCTAATGTCTGCCTCTGTAAGGCTCTGGCAGGGTCTCTCAGGAGACAGCCATATCAGGCTCCCTTCAGCATGCACTTCTTGGCATCCACAATAGTGTCTGGATTTGGTAACCGTATATGGGATGAATCTCCAGGTGGGACAATCTCAGGGTGGCCTTTCCTTTAGTCTCTCCTCTACACTTTATCTTCATATTTGCTCGTGTGAGTATTTTGTTCTCCTTCTAAGATGGACTGAAGCATCCACACTTTGGTCTTCTTTCTTATTGAGCTTCACATGGTCTGCTAATTGTATCCGGGTCACTTGAAGCTTTTGGCCTAGTATCCACTTACTGATGAGTGCATACTGTGTGTTTTCTTTAGTTATTGGGTTACCTCACTCAGGATAATACTTTCTAGTTCTATTCATTTGCCAAAGAATTCCATGAATTCGTTGTGTTTTAATTGCTGAGTAGTTCTCCATTGTGTAAATGTATGACATTTCCTGTATCCATTCCTCTTTTGAAGGACATCGGGAATCTTTCTAGCTCCTGGCTCTTATAAATACGGATGCTTTGAACAAATGAGAGCATGTGTCCTTATTGCATGTTAGAGCATTTTCTGGGTATATACCCAGGAGTGGTATAGCTGGGAACTCAGGTAATACTATGTCCAATTTTATGAGGAACTGCCAAACTGATTTTCAGAGGGGTTGTACCACCTTGCATTCTATAAGCAAAGAGGAGTTTTCCTGTTTCTCCACATCCTTGCCATCATTTGCTGTCACCTGAGTTTATGATTTTAGCCATTCTGACTGGTCTGATGTGCAATCTGAGGGTTGTTTTTGTTTGCATTTCTCTGATAAATATGGATGTTGAACATTTCTTTGGTTGAACATTTCACCTGAGAATTCAACCCATATACAGTTACCAAATCAAGACACTATTTTGGATACCAAGAAGTGCATGCTGAAAGGAGCCTGATATGGCTGTCTCCTGAGAGGCCCTGCCAGAGGCTTACAAATACAGGGGCAGATGCTAGCATTCCTCAATTGAAAATTCTCTACCCCATTTTTTAATAGGGTTGTTTGGTTCTCTGGAGTCTAACTTCTTGAGTTCTTTGTATATATTGGATATGAATTCTCAGTCAGATGTAGAATTGGTAAAAATCTTTTCCCAATCTGTTGGTTGCCTTTTTATCTTATTGACAGTGTCCTTTGCATTACAGAAGCTTTGCAATTCGATTCTTGAACTTACAGCAGAGGTCATTGGTGTTCTGTTCAGGAATTTTCCCCTTTGGCCATATGTTTGAGGCTCTTCCGTATTTTCTCCTCTATAACTTTCAAGTTGTCTGGTTTTATATGGAGGTCCTTGATTCATTTGGACTTGAGCTTTGTACAAGGAGATATGAATGGGTTGATTTGCATTCTTCTACATGCTGATGTCCACTTGAACCAGCCCCATTTGTTTAAAATGCTGTCTTTTTTAAACTGGATGGTTTCAGCTCCTTTGTCAGAGACCAAGTGAACATATTTGGGTGGGTTCAATTCTGTGTCTTCAATTCTATTCCATATTCCTATATTGATTGTCCTGCTTGTCTCTATACCAATACCATGCACTTTTTACCACTATTGCTCTGTAATACAGCTTGAGGTCAGGGATGGTGATTCTGCCAGAAGTTCTTTTATTTTTGAAAATAGTTTTTGGTATCCTGAGATTTTTGTTATTACAAATAAATTTGCAAATTGCTCTTTCTACATCTATGAACAATTGAGCTGGAATTTTGATGGATATTGCATTGAATCTGTAGATTGCTTTCAGCAAGTTGACCATTTCAACTATGTAAATCCTGCCGATCTATGAGCATTGGGGTTTTTTCCATCCTCTGAGATCGTCTTTGATTTCTTTCTTCAGAGTCTTGGAGTTCTTGTTATACAGATCTTTCATGTGCTTAGAGTCATGCCAAGGTATTTTATATTATTTGTGACTATTGTGAAGGGGGTCGTTTCTCTAATTTCTTTCTCAGCCTTCTTATCATTTGAGTAGAGGAAGGCTACTGATTTGTTTGAGATAATTTTATATCCAATCATTTTGCTGAAGTTATTTATCAGGTTTAGGATTTCTCTGGTGGAATTTTTGGGGTCACTTAAGAATACAAACATATCATTTGCGAATAGTGATATTTTAACTTCTTCCTTTCTAATTTGTATCACTTTGACCTCCTTTTGTTGTGTAATTGCCTTAGCTAGAACTTCAAGTACTATTTTGAATAGATAGGGAGAGAGTCAGTAGCCTTGTCTAGTCCCTGATTTTAGTGGGATTGCTTCAAGTTTCTCTCTGTTCAGTTTGATGCTGGCTGCTGGATTTCTGTATATTACTTTTATTTTGTTTGGGTATGGGCCTTGAGTTCCTAATCTTTGCAAGACTTTTAACATAAAGGGATTCTGAATTTGTCAAATGCTTTTTCAGCATCTAATGAAATGTTCATGTGTTTTTTTTTCCTTTGAGTTTATGTAGTGGATTACTTTGATGGATTTCCATATATTGAACCATCCCTGCAGCTTGGGATGAAGCCTAATTGATCATGGTGAATGATTTCTTTGATGTGTTCTTGGAATAAATTGGCAAGAATTTAATTCAGTATTTTTTATAAATGTTCATATGGGAGATTGGTCTGAAGTCCTCTTTTTTTTTATTTGGTTTTGTGTGATTTAGTTATAAGCATAATTGTGTTTTCATAGAATGGATTGGATAGTGTACCTTCTGTTTCTATTTTCTGGAATAGTTTGAAGAGTATTGGTGTTAGGTCTTCTTTAAAGGTCTGATAGAATTCTCCACTAAATTCATCTGGTCCTGTGGGTTTTTTTTTTTTCCTTTGGGAGACTATTAATGACAGCTTCTATTTCGTTAGGGGTTATGGGACTGTTGCGATGGCTTATCTGACCCTGTTTTAACTTTGGCAAAAATTATATGTCTAGAAAGTTTTCCATTTAATCCAGATTTTCCAAATTAGTTGAATATAAACTTTTGTAGTAGTATCTAGTGATTTTTGAATTCCCATAGTTTCCATTGTTATGTCTCCCTTTTCATTTCTGATTTTATTAATTTGGAAACTGTCTCTGTTCCCTCTGGTTAGTTTGGCTAAGGGTTTATCTATCTTGGTTTTCTCAGAGAACCATCTTCTGGTTTCGTTGATTCTTTGTATAGTTCCTTTTGTTTCTATTTGGTTGATTTCAGCCCTGAGTTTGATTAGTCCCTGCTGTCTACTCCTCTTGGGTATATTTGCTTCTTTTTGTTATAGAGCTTTCAGGTGTGTGGTCCAGCTGCTAGTGTAAGGTCTCTCCAGTTTCTTTTTGGATGCACTTATAGCTATATGTTTTCCTATTAACACTGCTTTCATTGTGTACCATATGGTTTGGTATGATGTGTCTTCATTTTCATTATATGCTAAAAAGTCTCTAATTTCTTTCTTTAATTCTTCTTTGACAAAGTTATCATTGAGTAGAGCATTGTTAAGTTTCCATGTGTATGTGTGTTTTCCATTGTTTTTGTTGGAATTTAAGATCATCCTTTGTCTCTGGTGATCTGGTAGGATGCATGGAATGATTTCAATCTTGTTGTATCTGTTGAGGCCTGTTTTGTGGCCAATTATATGGTCAATTTTGGTGAAGGTACCATAAGGTACTGAGAAGAAAGTATATTCTTTTGCTTTAGGTTGGAATGTTCTACAAATATTTATTAGATCCATTTGGTTCAAAATTTCTGTGAGTTTCACTGTGTCTCTGTTTAGTTTCTGTTTCCATGATCTGTCCATTGCTGAGAATGGGGTGTTAAAGTCTCCCACTATTATTGTGTGGGGTGCCATTTGTGCTTTGACCTTTAGTAAAGTTTCTTTTATGAATGTGGATGCCCTTGCATTTGGAGCATAAATGTTCAGAATTGAGAGTTCATCTTGGTATATTTTACCTTTGACCAGTATGAAGTGTCCTTCCTTATCCTTTTTGATAGCTTGATGAAAAGTTTATAGAAGTCTGTTTTATTTGATATTAGAATGGCTACTCCAGCTTGTTTCTTGGAACCATCTGCTTGGAAATTTTTTTCTAACTTTTTACTCTGAGGTAGTTATTGTCTTTGTCACTGAGGTGTGTTTCCTGTATGTAGGAAAATACTGGGTCCTGTTTGCCTATTCTGTCTGTTAGTCTATGTCTTTTTATCAGGGAATTGTGTCCATTGATGTTAAGATATATTAAGGAAAAGTGATTGTTCCTTCCTTTTGTTTTTGTTATTAAAGGTGCCATTACATTTATGAACCTATCTTCTTTTGGAATTGTTTAAAGATTACTTTCTTGCTTTGTCCAAGGTGTAGTTTTCCTCCTTGTGTTAGTGTTTCCCATCTATCATCCTTTGTAGGGCTGGATTTGTATAAACATATTGTGTAAATTTGGTTTTGTCATGGAATATCTTGGTTTCTTTGTTTATGGTAATTGAGAGTTTTGCTGGGTATTATAGTCTGGGTTGGCATTTATGTTGTCTTAGGGGCTGTATGACATCTGTCCAGGATCTTCTGGCTTTCATAACTTCTGGCTTTAATCTTTCAGTTGTATAGAAGCAGGTCACAAGATCGAGAAGCAATGTCATGTACCAACTAAACATGACATATAAAAACTGATAAATCCTAGATAGTATAAGTACTTCAATATTTGCCTAGAAGAAAGCATCTCAATATCACTTCTGATATTAAGATATACTTGTTCCCAGACCTCCAATTTTCTGGCAAATAGTTTTAAGATGGTTATGTGTATAGGATGGATGTGTATGAGCATTGCATCTTGAACCATAATTTTTTAAGGAATACATTTTTTAATTTAATGTATTTGAATGGGTATGCCTGTTTTGTGTACATGCATATCTGTGTACCAAATGTGTGCACTGTTAATGGAGGCCAGTGGAGAGTGATGAAATCCCTGAGACTGCAGTTACAGATGTGAGAAGTCTGGTGTAATTCTGATAGGTCTGCATTTATATGTTATTGACTTTTTCCTTTACTGCCCCCACCAGTGGGTAATTGATTCTTTTATTATTATTATCATTAGATATTTTCTTTATTTACATTTCAAATCTTATACAATTTCCTAGTTTCCCCTCAGAAAATCTCCTATCTTCTGTCCCCTCATTCTGCTCCCCAACCTACCCACTCCCATTCCTGGCTCTTGCATTCCCCTATACTGAGGCATAGAACTTTCACAGGACCTAGGGCCTCTCCTCCCATTGATTACCGACTAGGCCATCCTCTGCTACATATACAGCTAGAGCCACAAGTCCCACCCTGTGTTTTCTTTGATTGGTGGTTTAGTCCCAAGGAACTCTGGGAGACTAGTTAGTTCATATTAATGTTCCTCCTATAGGAATGCAAACCACTTCAGCTCCTTAGGTACTTTCTCTAGCTCCTTCATTGGGGACCCTGTGCTTTGTCCAATGGATGATTTTGAACATCCACTTTGGTATTTGCCAGGCACTGTCAGAGCCTCTCAGGAAACAGCTAATCAGGTTGCTGTCAGCAAGCTCTTGTTGGCATCTGCCAAAAGTATCTGGGATTGGTGGTTGTTTATGGGATGGATTCCCAAGTGGGGCAGTCTCTGTATGTTCATTCCTTTGGTTTCTGCTTCAAACTTTGTCACTGTAACTCCTTCCATGGGTATTTTGTTCCCCCTTCTAAAAAGGATTCTGAGCTTCTGGGCTAATATCCACTTCTCAGTGAGTGCATATCATGTGTTATTGGGTTACCTCCCTTAGGATGATAGCCTCAAGATCCATCCATTTGTCTAAATATCACTATTTGCAGATGATATGATAGTATATATAAGTGAGCCCTTACTGCTTTTAATATTCATTATTTATTTAATGTATTTCATGTTTTGATTATTATGTGAGAAGAGGAATTTCTTTTCTGGTCCAATCTATTCAGAGTTCTTTAGTCTTCTCGTATGTTCATGGGCATCTCTTTCTTTAGGATAGGGAAGTTTTCTTTTATAATTTTGTTGAATATATTACTGGCCCTTTAATTTGGGAATCTTCACTCTCTTCTATACCTATTATCCTTAGGTTTAGTCTTCTCATTTTGTCCTGGATTTCCTGGATGTTTTGGCTTAGGACCATTTTGTATTTTACATTTTTCTCTGACGGCTGTGTCAATGTTTTCTAAGGTAACTTCTGCCCCTGAGATTCTCTCTTCTATCTCTTGTATTCTGTTGTTGATGCTTGCATCTATGACTCCTGATCTCTTTCCTAGGTTTTCTAACTCCAGTGTTGTCTCCCTTTGTGATTAATTATTGTTTCTATTTTTATTTTTAGATTTTGGATGATTTTGTTCATTTCCTTTGCCTGTTTGATTGTGTTTTCCTGTAATTCTTTAAGGGGTTTTTGAGTTTCCTCTTTAAGTGTTTCTACATGTTTTCCTGTGTTCAATTGTATTTCTTGAAGGGAGTTATTTATGTCTTCTTAAAGTCCTCCATCATCATCATGAGATGTGACTTTAGATCCATATCTTGCTTTTCTGGTGTGATGGTGTATCTGGGACTTGCTATGGTTGAAGAATTGGGTTCTGATGATTCCAAGTAACCTTTGTTTCTGTTGCTTATGTTGTTAAGCTTGCCTCTTACCGTATGATTATCTCTAGTGCTCCCTGCCCTCACTATATCTGACTGGAGCCTGTCCTTCCTATAATCCTGGTTGAGTCAGAACTCCTCAGAGCTGTTTCTCTGACCCTATGATTCTAGGATCCTGTGATCCTGAGATTCTGGGTGTGTCAGAGTTCCTAGGAGTCAAACTGCCTCTGAGAACCTGAGATATATTGGTGTGACCAAGTTCATGGGATCCTGGGGTTTGGTATTTCTATAGCACCTGGGTATAGAGCCTCCTCTGGTGCTGTGGACTGGCCATCGAGGTTTTGCCCAAGGTAGACCTGCTCAGACCTGAAGGAACCCAAGCCATTGGGATTCCTGTGTCCCTAGGTGCTACTGGTCCCAGTTACACCAGGTAGTGTTGGAACAGATGTTGTGTTTTCCTTATCCCTGATCCTAATATCCTGGATGTGCTAGGGTACTTGGGAATGGAGCTTCCTCTGGGGTCTGTGGAACTGGTTGCCACCAAGTTTATGCCCCTCTTTCCCACTTACCTTTTTATTATTTTTAATGTATCTGGTTTTATCTGGAGGTCCTTGATCAACTTGGACTTGAGCTTTGTTCAAGGAAATAAGAATGAATCAATTTACATTCTTCTACGTGCTAACTGCCAGTTGAGCCAGCACCATTTGTTGAAAATGCTGTCTTTTTCCCCCACTAGATGTTTTTAGCTCTCTTGTCAAAGATCAAGTGGCCATAGGTGTGTGGGTTCATTTCTGGGTCTT
Source organism: Mus caroli (assembly GCF_978045245.1). Classification (NCBI taxonomy): domain Eukaryota; kingdom Metazoa; phylum Chordata; class Mammalia; order Rodentia; family Muridae; genus Mus; species Mus caroli. Next base: position 70,994,685 of record NW_028227265.1, read on the forward strand.
CAATTGTATTCCATTGATTTACCTACCTGTCACTGTACCAATACCATGCAATTTTTATTAGTACTGCTCTGTAGTATAGCTTAAGGTCAGGGATGGTGATTCCCCCAGAAGTTATTTTAATTGTTGAGAATAGTTTTCAGTATCATGGGTATTTTGTTATTCCAGTTGAATCTGTAAATTGCTCTCTCTAACTCTATGAAGAATTAATTCTGAACCTAATATTAGTATCACCTTTCCTCCCAATACTCCCTCACACAAGTTCTCTTCCACATTCCTCCTTCCCCTTCTTTCTTGAAAAGCAGAGGCACCCTCATAACACCCACTTTGTCCCCACACATTAACTCGCTGCACACCCTCTCCCACTGAGGCCAGATAAGGTGGTCTATTTAGGGGAGTGGGATCTACAGAATAGGCACAGGGATAGCCCAGTTCTAGTTGTTGAGGGACCTCATGAAGACCAAAGGAATTAAGGTGTATGAGGCATCCTACAATTTGAATTGTTACACTTAGAAACCTTGTCTTTTGGGGAGATTTTATCAGATATGGAGAAAGAGGAAGGTGAGCTATGCCTAAAAATGTAATAATTATGACACCTTAAGTTAGTACCTTCATGTGACCCTACATAATCACACATTTGTATGATAATTTCTCTTTAAGAAAAACATGAATGTTAACATTAAAATAGAAACAAAAGTAAGCAATAAAAAGAAAACAAAAACATTTCTTATACATGAGCATCAAAAACTTTCTATGAGGAGCTGTGGCGATGGCTCAGCAGGTAAGAGCACAGGCTGCCCTTCTATAGGACGTCCAAGACTGACAATCATCTGTAACTGCAGTCTCAGGGATTTCATCACTCTCCACTGGCCTCCATTAACAGTGCACACATTTGGTACACAGATATGCATGTACACAAAACAGGCATACCCATTCAAATACATTAAATTAAAAAATGTATTCCTTAAAAAATTATGGTTCAAGATGCAATGCTCATACACATCCATCCTATACACATAACCATCTTAAAACTATTTGCCAGAAAATTGGAGGTCTGGGAACAAGTATATCTTAATATCAGAAGTGATATTGAGATGCTTTCTTCTAGGCAAATATTGAAGTACTTATACTATCTAGGATTTATCAGTTTTTATATGTCATGTTTAGTTGGTACATGACATTGTTTCTCGATCTTGTGACCTGCTTCTATACAACTGAAAGATTAATTATGGAAATCTGTCGTATTAGGTGAACATACAATACTCAGAAGGACATTTGGCAAACACATTCCACTTCACCACTGCAACAAATATGAGTTTTGCAGACTAGACACATAGTAAGGCCTGATAATTATATTTTAATATAGGATACATCTGATGTCTAATTGATTCAGGTAGTTCTCATTCCCAAAAAAGTATGAAAATTTTAGTTACAATTGAATTTATAACTTAAAGTGTATCTAGTTAACAAATATTTGCTATTTCTGGAGAGATAATCTCTATACATCTGCTGCAAGAGGAAGCTTCTATGCTGATAACTGAACAAGGCTCTCACTTAGGTATGAATAGAAATGAATATAATTAAGAGATTTTTCATCACAGGTTTTTTTTTTTTGATCAGTGGGTATTATTTGGATTTTCCCTAGATCCTTGGGCTATACGATTTCCAGACCGTGGCCACACAAGTAATGTCAGATTCAGGTTCCAGGTCATGGTGTCATAAGTCAAATAATACATTGGTTGGTTACTGCCTCAGGCTTTGTGCCTCCATTGCTTTACCATATCTTGCAGGCTGGACACAATTTCAGAGAAAGGGTTAGTGGCTAGCTTAGTGTTTACCCCTCTCGTTTGAAAGTACTCAGATATCTTACTGTATCAAACACACTGAAAGTTAGGGGTGAAGGCTCTATAGGCACCAATTTGACATCTCGATTTTAACAGTTATGTAGGTTTTGATTTCAAAAACCTTGCCTTGCTGTCATTAGGGAGTACACTCTAGTCAACTGTTTGGGTTGCAACAACACAATTAGATGTAAATCAATCTGAGTACTGGAAGACACCTTTGGTGACAAAAGACAACCAATTGGGAGTCAGTCTCCTCATTACTTGGTGATTTATTGAGATTGCCTTCATATATGTATTACTTTAGGAAGTTTCCATTGTATTAGGTTTCCAGTCTATCCATCTAATGTCCCATAAGTTTTGCTGTTTGACAGTCTACTCTCTGCCACACCACTCGCTCCTTCATCTCCCACTGTTAAGTTAACGATAATCAATCTACAATCCATAGAGCCACGGAGGGCAGGTGTAGAATAAGAGACTAGAGGGAACAGATCTCATTAGCAAATTCGAAAAGAAAAGATATTTATGGGTAGATGGTAGTTTGAAATGGGAGAGGTTTCTCTATGGATTGTAGATTGATTATCGTTGACTTAATAACTAAAATTCAAATATAAGTAAATACATACAATATCTGTGTTTTTGAGTCTGGGTTACCTCATTCAAGACGGTATTTCTAATCCCATCCACTTGCCTGCAGATTTCATGGTTTTATATTCTTTTTTTTTTTTTTGGTCATTTCTTCTTTTTTTTTAATTTTTAATATTTTTATTACATATTTTCCTCAATTACATTTCCAATGCTTTCCCAAAAGTCCCCCATAGCGCCCCCCACTTCCCTACCCACCCATTCCCATTCTTTTGGCCCTGGCATTCCCCTATATTGGGGCATATAAAGTTTGCAAGTCCAATGGGCCTCTCTTTCCAGTAATGGCCGACTAGGCCATCTTTCGATACATATGCAGCTAGAGACAAGAACTCCGGGGTACTGGTTAGTTCATCATGTTGTTCCAACTATAGGGTTGCAGATCCCTTTAGCTCCTTGGGTACTTTCTCTAGCTTCTCCATTGGGAGCCCTGTGATACATCCAATAGCTGATTGTGAGCATCCACTCCTGTGTTTGCTAGGCCCCTGCATAGTCTCACAAGAGACAGCTATATTTGGGTCCTTTCAGCAAAATCTTGCTAGTGTATGCAATGGTGTCCTCGTTTAGAAGCTGATTATGGGATGGATCCCTGGATACGGCAGTCTCTAGATGGTCCATCCTTTCATCACAGCTCCAAACGTTGTCTCTGTAACTCCTTCCATGGGTGTCTTGTTCCCAATTCTAAGAAGGGGCACAGTGTCCACATTTTGGTCTTCATTCTTCTTGAGTTTCATGCATTTAGCAAATTGTATCTTATATCTTGGGTATCCTAAGTTTTGGGCTAATATCCACTTATCAGTGAATACATATTGTGTGAGTTCCTTTGTGATTGTGTTACCTCACTCAAGATGATGCCCTCCAGGTCCATCCATTTGGCTAGGAATTTCATAAATTCATTCTTTTTAATAGCTGAGTAGTACTCCATTGTGTAAATGTACAATAATTTCTGTATCCATTCCTCTGTTGAGGGACATCTGGTTTCTTTCCAGCTTCTGGCTATTATAAATAGGGCTGCTATGAACATAGTGGAGCATGTGTCCTTCTTACCGGTTGGGACATCTTCTGGATATATGCCCAGGAGAGGTATTGCTGGATCCTCCGGTAGTACTATGTCCAATTTTCTGAGGAACCGCCAGACTGATTTATTTTCACCAGAGACTATGAAAGGTATTATATTCTTAATAGCTAATACTCCATTATGTAAAGATGCCACATTTTCTTTATCCATTATTCTGTTGAGGGACATCTAGTCTGTTTATAAGTTCTGGCTATTATGAATAGAGTATTAATGAACATGGTTGAAGAAGTATCTTTGTAATAGGATGAAGCATCATCTTGTATATGCACCAGAGTGCTATAGCTGGATTTTGAGGTTGGTCCCATCTTTCTGAGGAACTACCACACTGATTTCCATAGTAGATGTCAAGTTTGTACTCCCAACAACCAATTTCCTCTTACTCTCTAGCCTCATAAATCTAGATTCCTAATTTTAGAATCTAATTCCTAAATTGTAGAATCTAGTCTATAAAGTGGGTTGCTAAAATTCCCCCTTTAAGGTCAAGGTTAAACGTCTCATAGAATCTATGAAGACTTTTACTTTAGATCTACAAGATCTAATAATGGCAAGCAAGTATGCTGCTTAAAGAATATATATACCTGTAGAAAAAGTGAGGATTTTCAGCGGGGGAGTTTTATATTCATGTGTATTCTAACATGCTGGCATTTATGATACTTCCTTACAAAAACTGTCCCGCTATAGCCCCAAAACAATTGTGTAAGAAGGATAATTTCCTCTTTATTTTATAGAAAAGAATAAGCATGTCTTCAAAGAAACCCAACGTTCAAAACACAGTACCATATCTAGTAACATATGTAATAGTAATCTATCAATAGTACCCATGGGATAACTTCATATCTAAGAACATATTTCTGAAAGCAAGCTATCAATGCAATGCCATGCTAAATTTTATTCTAGAAGCCAGAAAGCTCAGAACGTCATGACTGCTATATAAAGCTGATTTTCATTAACATGATATTATATTACATTGACCATGATAGACCCTCTTACTGTCTATTCAACTGAAGCCCCAGTGGTTTGAAAATAAGAAAGTGTAGAATTTGGAAACACTAAATTTCTCCCTTTTCCCTAAGGTCATGTATTTCTATTCTGACAATGAAAAACCCTGCCAGGATTACACATTTCATTTCTATTAGACTGAACAACAGAAACTGAGGGTCATCTTCCAGAGTCACTGATCTCTGCTTCGTGTTTCCAAAATACTCAAACAAACTCCCTTTTCTGTTACCCCCATCTTTTCCTCCATACCCAGTTTTTGGTTGAAACTAAAGCAGAAACACACCATCATCATTATCTCTCCTTAAATTGCTATTTAAGACATCTGAGACATCCTCTTGCCTCATGTTGATGATGCTTGCTATTCCCCCTTGGGTGAAATAATCTGATGTAGTATTAAGACTGTCACTAAGAATTGTTCATGTATAATTTATACTCACAATTAAAAAGCATTTTTAACCAAGTGTCACAACACAGTGACAACTAAATTAGACTGTGATTTACATTACCATGTGCTGCCACTTGATTTACTGTCACTCTAGAGAAATTGATAAACAGCCCATGTAGAGCAAGATGAAGATCTTCATTAAGAAAATACTCATTCCCAGGTGTGAGTTAGGTGAAAGATAGAGGCATCATGTCATCTCCATTATGATTCATATTTAATTTTTAAAATTCATGTAGCCATAGAAAAGAAACTTTTTAGTAATTACTCCGAAATGCTGAAGAATGGCTTCAAGAGCAGTAATACTTAGTTATTTTGTGTTTTAAATTAAAATAAGGGACCATTTGTAAAGATATGAGGAATTTATCCTCATGGATAAAAGCTCAAATTTGAAGGTGAAGGACAGAGACTCTACAACTTAGCAACATCCTGAAATGCACTAAGTATAGATTTTATATGGAGTTGATCATCTCAACATATGCACACATTTGTATGTAAGTGGCTGAAATCTGAGTAAATCTATTATTTATGAGTAATGTGTTTGCTTGCACAAATAGTGTCTGTCTACAAAGAAGGCAAGCTATTGAGAATAATTTTTATTTTTGAAGGAAAACAGTATAAATTTAGTAAATAAAGCCAACGTGGTGGCGCACGCCTTTAATCCCAGCACTCGGGAGGCAAAGGCAGGCAGATTTCTGAGTTCGAGGCCAGCCTGGTCTAAAAAGTGAGCTCCAAGACAGCCAGAGCTATAAAGAGAAACCCTGTCTCAATAAATAAATAAATAAAAATAAAATCATGTGCTGAAAAATGATGTTGCTGCTATCAAAAGAATACATAGGGTCAGATGATATACTAGAGCTGAAGATGTCTTAATGCCTGCAGCTGATGCTATAACTGGACCATACTATTCCTGTCCCTGGCCATGATTGTATATACAAAATTCCTGTTCTATCAGTCATATAAGAATACAGCACACACAATTACCTATGACACAAAGTACATGCTAATAACCAACCATGTTAGTAGTTTGTATGGGTATTATATCAACTGTGTAATAATTATATTAGAGTATATTTTAAATGCAGTGTTAAATAGGCAGCACACAGGTGTCTCATTATTATTCCATTCCTTTCTTCGTTTCTTCATGCACTGCCTGTTTATTTGAGACAAGGTTTTGCTATGATGTCCAGGCTGGCCTCATACAGTTTTCAGACCTCATTATCCCAAGTGCTATCACACCTGGCTATTGCATCTGCCCCTTGTAACATTTTGTCTACTGCTTGATTCAATTTCATGTTTTCTTGTTCATCATGGCTTATGAACTAATGTTGAGCCTATGTGGAGAGTGCTTATAATCTCTCATTATACATGTCTGTCCTGGATTTCATGATTGCTTTTCACCCACACCTTGATTCACTCAGAGCATTTTTCTACTTTGAAAATTTCAACTGGAAAGTGCTCTTCAGAGTTACAACATTTTTACATATCTTGTGTAATATTTCTTTAAAACTAAGAGGAGAGTTTGATTAAAATATTACATTATTTTTGACAATAGGACATTTCAAGATTAGAGAAGAATCCCATATTATTTTCACCTGTAATTGGCATTCATTTCTACATATTGACAGAAAATTACCTAACATACGGCTGAAAGAGTAAGTAAAAAATAATAGTATGGAGGTCTTTACAATGAAAGGTGAGAATTATTTTAAAAGAATTATCACATTCAATAAACTCATTCTGACCCACATTTAGTAATACTTTCCTTTTTTAACCTATTTTTATGTACAGAACAGAAGTAACAAGAGACGTGTTGATTATTTTTTTTCCTGCTAAGGTTGGTATTTCATCAGAGTGTGTTTAAATTCTACCCGTTCGAAATTTAAGCTTCTTGATTTATTTAAAAATAGATTCTTTTGAAGAAAAATTTAGCATGGATAGTGTAAAAAATGGCTCCAGATTGGTTATTTCACACCAACTCAAGTTATTATTGGTCATCTTACCGGTGGCTTTGCAGGGCCTCACTTGCCCTTGCTGAAGGTTACCCTTATCTTCTGTAGTCAAATCCTGTTGTCCACAGGAACCCTGTCCTCACTGAGCTCAAATCCGTCCTCAGACTTGCCACCATGTCTTCAACCTGTGTCCCTAGAGCTATTATAGCAAGGGAAAAACTGTTCACAGTAAGCAGAGACCTATCAACCACCATGGTAAAATACTCCCAAAATCATTTGTTTGGAGTGATACAAGAAGCTTGTGCCTAGCTTGAGGGAGTTTTCCTCATGCTTAGATTGAGAAGTCCAGTTCCATGATTCCCAGATACCCTCATGTTCACAAATGTTTAAAGTATGTATTTCTCATAATGTACCAACCCCATTCAGCTGCACTGTGACTCCTCTTCTCCTGGCTATTGCTGAGGAAAGCAGGTGGCCACTTATCTTCTATAGCATATGTTTTACTCAGTATGTTCTACTTTTTGAGATCTATAAATACAAAAACATCATCACATGACAGTTGCCTGCCTGAGTCATTATTTTGACATACTCTGGAGTTATTTGACAATGTATAAAACCAAGAAACTATTAAGTTACAGAGCAGGACATATAGGCTGTTTCATAGGAGATTATGTACATACACTAAAGGAAACTCCATAGAAAAAAATCATGTCATATGCATTTGCCAGAATGAATTCCCACTGTTAACTGTACACGACCAGGCTAAAGGAGGACACATCTTATGATACCTCTTGTACTGTTCTATCACTTTTCTCACATCCCCTGTATTTTTACTTAAGATGAGGTCTCTCACAAAAACTGGAGCAAGCAGCTCACAGCACGTAGTGTAATGCCAGTTCCTTCCGCTACAGTGCTGGAATTACCTGTATGCATATAGCCATACAGGTCATTACACACGGATACTGGGTATTTGAACTAAGGTGCTCATATCTGCAGTAAGAGACACCTTCACAGGTCCTAATTTGTGATATTTTTCTAATGAAAATTATAGTTGTCAATAAATTTTGTAAATATTTAAGAAAAGCAGTTATTTTTAATGTTTAGTCATTCAGGAATATACACATTTTTTAAAACCTGTTTTGAGATGATTTCAGTGTGGTTAGTGAAACGTTAAATTCATACCCAACACTACAACATGAACACGGCTAAAGTTTGTAACTTTGTTTGCTTAGAAGCATTTCAAATATTTTTATTCCCATCCAGAGGGTTTTACACTTTTTGTAACAATCTAGCTTTGTATGCTTACATAGATGTTTCCAGTATTAGCAAGCCACCACCAATTAGCAAAGTAATAAAAATATAGAAAACAAACTTTTGACATTTTCCCTAGCAGGTAAATGAATCCTTACATGAGGTCGCATAGTTTAGTATTGCTAATATGGATGTTGGTCAGCTATTTTTCTTTTTAATTATAGACTACACCTTGAGAAAATGTAGCCTAGAAACCACCTTATCCATGAAATTCACCCTTAAAGATTTAGTATATCATTAATATAATTGTTTTTAGTGCATTTTACTTTCTGTATGGTTTCATAAAGAACTCATTTATTATTACTGATTAAAATGGTTTACCAGCTGTAAATCTCTATCACATTTTTTTCTTATGATGAATGAATGCCAAACTGGTGCTTTCTCTAGGGTTTTACCTAAACCCCAGGGAGTTAGTCAGAGAAGACAAGAATACTACTATGGCAAAGAACACTGTTCAGGAAAGCAAATCAAGATACATTTTCCAACCTCCCTATTCCTCTGCACTTAAAGTATTTTCTTTAACAGTATAAGTGGTCAAGAGTCCACCATAAGACCATATATGTCCCTCCTTTATTGTTTTGCTTACTGAAATGGGAGGTATCTGAATTAAATTTCTTACATGATTCTAAAATCAGGTAAACTATAATTATAAATTATAGAATGCAAAGAAACATCATTGAAGGCTGCTGCTAATTAGTAGAATAGAGAGATTTGAATATAAACATAAAATTATGTACAGTTCTCTAATAGCAAGTTGATAGTCTTCCACAAACTAGCTGAGAACAATTGTAGATGAATGAGGAGATTTGTGAAAAAAAAAAAAAAAACTACAACAAAATTGAGACAGGTTTATAATCATGAGCCTTTAAGATTGTAACATCATAGGACATTTATAAAGATACATTAGAACATGACATATTTAAATTTATTTAATATGTAAGACTAGGACAAATGCCAAAGAACCAAATGTCAGAGTCAAACAGACAGATAACACAAAAAGCTGAAGAACGCGTGGAAGTTAATCACAGAAATAGGTCAGATGTGTTACATAAGGTAGAAAATTACAGTGAATAACAAAATGCCAAGAAACTGGCTCCTCATTTATTTAGAGAGTAACAATGAGAGATGAAAGCACATTCTATACAAATGAGTGAATTGTGGTAAATATTTGAGATTTAGTTGTCGATAAATTCACCAGAGCATTAAAAGTCAGGAGGAGTAAGGAATGCAGGATCTTATGACCTTCATGAACATATTCATTAATTGAATGTGAATAGAAATACAAGTTTTGTTTTGATTGATAGTGGGTGAGTACACAACTTAACTCCATAGAGGAGGTAACTCTGAATCCAAAGGAGGAAAAACAGAGGGATTCAATGCCCAGAAGCAATGGAATGTGAAGAGAAACAAGTGAAAGAGACAAGCTGACAACAGCTCTTAGATCAAATGAGCTAAGAACTCATTGAGAGAAGAGGAATAGAAAGAAAACATTGAAAAGGGCCACATTACATTTGCAGGGCATAGGTTTTACTGTGAAGTATTGAGTATCACTCTATAAATGATTACTAAGGTTAATATAGATGTAGGTTTTAATCATTGATTAGAAGATATTTTAGAACAGAATGTAGAAAACATACTTATTATTAATAAACAGAAGAGCTCTCCCATGGTTGTTTTAGTACATTTTCATTGAGGCAAATGTTATTAATATTTCTGTCATAGATTATGTTTTTCCCAGATTTAGAAAGAGAAGATATTCAGGAAGGTGAGTTGTACTGTCAGTTGACATTAAAGTTGATAAGGCCATTCATAGACACTCAGAATTGAAAGTGGACTTCAACAGAAAATTAAAATCTTGAATCTAACTGAAAAGGAAATAGTTAAAAACTTAAGGAGATTGATGTCTATTGTCTATAGAAAAAGGTCAAAAGTGAAAACATTATAGTAAAAGTTCAGAATCACTCTTGCATAGATATTTTGTTAATTGTTATAATTCTAAGAGGCCATTTAGGGGTAGAAGTTATATATTAAAGCCTCCCTGCCTGGGCATAGATTCAAAAGTGTCAGAAAATCAGCAGTAAGACACTGTGATGAAATATTCTGTGGGTTAAAATGGGGTCCAACATCTGGCCAAGGGCTCAGGCTGCTGGACAACGGTGGGAAGATGTGTGAAGTCTGATTGTGTGTACCCCACATGGCCGCCTGGCAAGAGAAACTGTGGGACCCACTGGGGGCTTAGGGTGGGGAAGCTCAGTCTGAGATCCCTGCAGAACTGCCAGGATTGGTTCAGTGTCTCTGGGCCTGCACAGGGTTCTCTGGCTTTTGGCCACTGCAGATGCTGATGAATGCCAAGGAAGAGCTGAGAATGGAGTGGGGGAGGGGGGGTCTGTGGGCAAGCTCTGGCCTGGGGCTGAAAGGAAAGGGCTGGAGGAGAGAGTTCCAGCTGGGTCCTGCAGGGAGTAGTGTCCTTGTCTTGCTTGGTGACTAGCTTGGTTTGGCAGAAGTCATGTCTGGGAGTGCAGGGAGGCCTAAGAGGGAGATTAGATGCACTGCTCTTTAGAGGAAGACCTACTCCATTGCTCCAGCACAGCAGGTCCCAATGAGCTTAAGAGACAGTTCATGGTTTTAAGGTGTTTATTGTAGAAATGCAGAGAGAGGGAGAGAATAGAGAAGTAGAGGCTGCCTATGGCCACATGAAGAGAGGGGGTAAGGGAATGTGGAGGGAGGAGGAACAAGAGGGCAAGAGAGAGAGGCAAAAGTAAGAGTGTAAGAGCAAGAGAGGGAGGAGGGGGCAAACAGACCCCTTTATAGTGGACCAGGCCGACCTGGTTATTGCCAGGTAACTGTGGGTGTGGATTCCAGACCCACAGGGAAATGGGGCATTGCCCTATGTGACTGATGGCCATAGAATTATGGAGCTTGAGCCTCATGTCAGGAGCCTAGTGTCTAGGAGCATGGCAAACTGGTCTTCCTTGCCTTGCTGAATAATCTGCTGGGTCTCCGGGGTTTAAGCCAGCTTGACCAGAAAACAGGCTACCTTTCATGGCCCCACAATATTCTACATTTTCATTCTAGCCTCTCCTTTAAAATGATAATTGGAAACATTTTACCTTTAGTTTCAAAAGTTCATCCAATGTTAATGTAACGATTGACTTCTTACTCTGCTCAGTGAGCATTATGTCACAAAATTTTAAAAAAAACAAAATTGTAATGTGATGAAAATCAGGAGAAGAAAATCCTGAGTGGAGAGAGGTCAGTATAATTTCATAAGTGTTTGGCACCAAGATTTGTATTAGTAGTATAGGCCTGTAAATGTAGGAAAGCTATCTATTAGAAATGATTCACCTTGGCAGGATCTGAGGATTATTATATATATAGTAGTGAGATATTTTATAATTCTTTAGATAAAATTAATTAGTGATTATAACCATACATTTTAAAGTATACTATTAATTGGTACATAAGAAAAGAATAGCCAGAAAATCAAAAACAAAAGGTGACTGTGTAATCCACTTGTATATAATTTATAAGTTAGAGACAATGGTGGGGCATGACTGTGGCTTCGTTGGTAGAGAACATGTAAACATTCATGAGCTCAGACCCAGGATTTGATAGTAGTGCTGTATTCTGAGTACTAGGGCCAATGGAAACAGAAATAACAGAAGTTCAAGGCTACTCTGTTATACAGAAACAATAGAGAGTTCCAAACCATCCTGGGCTACAAGAATTCCTGTCTCGCAGACTCACAAAACAACTTAACTATCCCTCCATCAATCCGTTCATCCATCCATCCATCCATCCATCCATCCATCCATCCATCCATCCATGTGTGTGTGTGTGTGTGTAGTGAAAATCAGATATGAATAATAATGATGGACTTAAGCATACCAACAAGACATCAAAAACTGAATATTTATGATGAGTGGCTCTTCTGGAAACAGTTCTTCCCTAGAATTCTTGACCTACTCCCTCTCATAAAAATCACTTACATTGTGAGGCTATTTCTTTTCTGACCTTTGGTTTAACTTTGCTCTTTTATTTAGTTAAAATAGTCTAAATTCTGCTCTCTTTTGACCCATTTGAGCAACAAAGTATTTTGAGGTTTTTCCTCCACAAAAGCTAAACTTGTCACACATGACAAAGTGGAAAGACAATTCAATTGAAAGGAAATAAACTACACTGGTCAATTTTTTAAAAAAAGATAATTGTTGCACTTAGGAACTCACAGAAGCCATTATAATTGCAGAAGATCTGTATAGGATCAAGCGATTACAATTCTACCATGATGGAGAGGTGCTCACATTGCCCTGCATCATATGGAGGGACAATCGACAGCTGGTTACTTACTGGCATGAAAATATGGTACCAATATATGTCCCATGCTGCACAGAATGGCCACAGCTCCAAACACATGTAGGCAGCACTAACTAGACACAGTGATCTATTTAAAATTGGGGCAAAGATCATGAATTAGGTTGGAGGACATTCTGGGGTCCCATAGGGACTTAAAGTGCATAAAAAACAGGTAGATATGTACATTGCACACATATATGATATCCTCAGAGATACAAGAAAATATTTTAAAAGACAATATTATAGTTATAAATAAAATACACATAATATGTCTTTATTCTTTTAAGCCAAAATTGTGGCTCCTAAAATGTGGATTAGTAACTGCTTGGAAGTATTGCTTTTGAAGTTATTGAAATTCTCAATGAACACATGGACATTTGAATAGCTGTAAGAATCTTGTAAAATCAACTGTTAACAGATCAAGGTACATACCTGTGTTCTAAATTCACATATACATGCATGTGCACGCGTGTGCGCGCGCACACACACACACACACACACACACTCACATACACTCACATACATACACACTCACACACATGCATATAAGTACACGGGTTCACCTACACCACACTCAAGCATATACACATGGAAACATATGTACATAACCACATACACACACATGCACATACACACATCCATGACCTATAGCTAATGCAAAGAATGAAGAAAGACATCTGTGTAAATAGTAATATGTTAATTTTATTCACCTTTTCACCATTTCTTTATTTCTAATAAATTAATTAAGACAGATCACATCAACATGAGAAATATATATGTGTGTGTGTGTGTATACATATAGTGAGAAAGAGAGAGAGAAAAAGAGAGGTTTTATGAGTAAGAAAATTTACTGATACTATAATTTCATGCAGTCATTTTATATTAACACGTATAACATGGCCATATGTCACTAGAAAAATCATTTATTCTTAGTCACTAAACATCATTCAATATTAACATTTATCCATCACCCTAATTTTCTCAATGTCTGAGTATCCAGCAACTTTTCTTTTAGAACTGTAAGCAATTTCAGTCATTCAAAAATTTCAATTAGTCATTCTTTCAATTTTGCAATCAGTTATGAACCATCAAATGTGTTCAGTACAGAGGGCAGTAATACTGCCATGACCCATGACCTTAGAATAGAAAAGTTCCTAATACCTCTGTGTCATACGTTCTACTATTTAATGAGAAATACCTCTTAGGGACAATACAATGATCCTGCACAAAAGCAGAGGGCATATGAAAGTGCCTTCAGCTTTATGAGGGAATCCAAAACTAATTCCTTATAGTAGCCCCAAAGACAGGAGAACCCTGAGTAAGTTAAGAGCAAGGACTTACATGAGTGCCGACTCAAAGCAGAATATGGTCATGCTGTCTGAATTGATGCAGTAAAGGGGGACAAAAGACTTCCAAACATCGTCAAGATTAGCAATATCTGTGTGTGTACACTTTTACTGCACAGTGTTCTCAAATAGATAGCTTATTTAATCTCTTTAACACATATTCATTTTAGCAGTACTTAATTGACTCAGCAGGATTATCTATAAATGCATAAGTATGGTGTAGGCATCTCTCTCTCTCTCTCTCTCTCTCTCTCTCTCTCTCTCTCTCTCTGTGTGTGTGTGTGTGTGTGCGCGTGTGTGTACGTGCATGCCTGCATGAAAATATATAACTGTAATAGTTAAAGAAGAACAGGTCATAAAGTTGAGGAGGAGTGGGAGTGCAGTTGGTGTGTGGACAGTATGGGGTGGAAATTATGCAAATACACTACAAATATATTAGTTTCACAAATGAGAATAATAAAATTAAAATTATATCTGAACCATTTTAATCTGAATAATTTAATTGGTTCTATAAAAAGACTTTAATAAGTGCATAAAATATATACATTCAAAAATATTTTACTTTTGGTACATTTTATTGGTAAGTATACAAAAAAAGGAATACATGTTTTTAATTAAATGAGGGCTATTACTCACCTAAGAATAGGATCTTGAAAATCTGTTTGTTAATATTAATTTTACCTCAAAATTTTGCATAAATTTCAAAGGCAATAATACTACATTTAGCATATTTTTTCATGAAACTGTGGACTAATCTTACCACATTAGGATAGTTAATACAAAATTCACAATAGAACATAAAAGATAATATTAATTTTTCTCTTTTTTCACTTTTTAGTTATTTTATTTATTTACATTTCAAATGTTATCTCCGTTCCCTGTTTCCCTCCACAAACCCATATCCCCTTCACCCTGCCCCTTCTTCTATGAGGGATCTCCCCCCTCCCAACCACCTACCCACTCCTGCCTCACAGCCCTAGCATTCCCCTATGCTGGTTCATCAAGACTACACAGGACCAAGGGGCTTCCCTCCCATTGACTCCAGATGAGGAAATCCTCTGTTAAATATGCAGGTGGAGCCATAGGTCCCCCTATGTGTACTCGTGGTTGGTGGTTTAGTCCCTGGGAGTTTGCTGGGTTGGTTCAGTTAATATTGTTGTTCTTCCTATGGTATTGCAAACCCCTTCAGCTCCTTCAGTGTTCCCTCAACTCCTCTTTTGGGGTCCCCATGCTCAGTCTGGTGGTCAGCTGCATGCAACCTCATCTATATTGGTCAGGCTCTGTCCTCTCAGGGGACAGCTGTGCTAGGTTCCTGTCAGCAAGCACTTCTTGGCATCAGCAATAGTGTCCGGGTTTGGTGTCTGCATGTGGCATTGATCCCTAAATTGGGGCAGTCTTTGAATACCTTTTCTTTCAGTCTCTGTTCCACTCTTTGTCTCTGCATTTCCTTTTGACAGAAGCAATTCTGGATTCCTAATTTTAATTTGAGTGGGTGGCCCCATCCCTCAACTGGGGGACCTTGACTATCCACTGGATATGGCCTCTACAGGTTTTTCTCCCCTTTGTTGGGTATTTCAGCTAATATCATCCATGGTATGTCCTGGGAAGCTCTTAGATCTCTGGCATCTGGAACTTTCTAGTGGCTACCCCCAGTTCCTCATCCCCCAACTGCTACACAAGTCAGGTCAAATTCCTGATCCCCTGTGCTTCTCTTCCCCTTGTCTCCTCCCACACCTGATTCTGCTCCCTTTTTTCCCTCTCCCAGATCCCTCACTACCTCTACCTTCCATGATGATTTTCTTCCCCCTTCTGAGAAGGACTGAAGCATACACACTTTGGTCTTCTTCTTGGGTATCTTATGGTCTTTGAGTTTTATAGTGGGTATTCCAAGCTTTTTTTGGCCAATATCCACCTATCAGTGAGTACATACAATGTGTGCTCTTTGTGACTCGGTTACCTCAGTCAGTATAAAATTTTCTAGTTCTATCCATATGCTTGCAAACCTTACAAGAGTAAAACAGATGCTTTGTCCATACAGATTAAATTCCTACACATGCTACTTTCAGTAAGACAATACTTGGGTTGCTAAATGTTTGTTGTAGTAGCAGTGTGAGTTTGGATTTCTTTTAATCAAATAGTCTTAAAATCATTTCTATAGTAATTATCAGGTAGATTGTGTGTGTGTGTGTGTGTGTGTGTGTGTGTGTGTGTGTGTGTGTGATATACATCATCCTTTTGTTATAATAATAGCATTTATAAGCACAAATTAAGTTCTAGAAGTTGAAGGAGAATCAGCTACATTCGGGGGAACTGTAACTCAGATGCATCAAGAAACCAGAGAAAAGTGTTACTATCTAAAAACTGGGCACAAAAGCCCTGGAAGGGAAGTGCTGACAGTTGGTCCTGTAGTGACAGCATGGACAGCAGAGCAGCCTTACATCTGTGCATTGTGATTGTTTTGTTGTTCTTGTTAATTTCTGAGATATTAATTGATTATCATTATTCTTTCTCCTCCTCTCTCTAAGCCCTGCACATATTCCCCCTCTCTGTGCTTCAGATTTATGGGCTCTCTTGTCATCCATACATGTAGACATGTATTTGCATACACATAGATGTTC
Organism: Mus caroli; assembly: GCF_978045245.1. Classification (NCBI taxonomy): domain Eukaryota; kingdom Metazoa; phylum Chordata; class Mammalia; order Rodentia; family Muridae; genus Mus; species Mus caroli. The sequence goes on from NW_028227265.1 coordinate 71,011,264, forward strand.
CAAAATACTACTTTTTGGCTCTACATAATGTTACTTGTTTGTATGTTTTCAGGGCTGACTAGCACAGGACCTATAGGTGTGCGATTCACTGAAGAGGATTTCCTATCCTGTTCCCATCTTTACTCAAATGACTTTAATTATTTCTTTAGGTGTGCAGCTTCATGGGGCTTCTCTGTTCACGTTCACATGGTTTTTGGTGTCCTCCTTGTCCATCTCATGCTTGGGCAGTGCCTCATTTTTGTCGTAGAGTAAATAAAGAGATCTTGAATTGAAAGACTCTGTCAATTCCATTGCTGCTCATCCTTACATTCTCCATGTCTTGCAAATACATCTGGGCACTCAACATTTTTTGATTTAATTGATAACAAAGCCACAAGAAATATTTTGATTATAATAAAGAATACTCTAGTTATGTTCAGAGCAAACTATTTGTATAGCATTAGAAACTGGAGCTAAGTATGAAAACTCTTGCGGAGTAAGGATGAGAGATTACTAGACCAAAAGTCATCTGAGTTTTGCTCTCCACACATATGCAGCAGCTGTTATCACCAAAACAGGATATTTACAGAGCCATTAAGTGATGATGGAAATTCAACATTTTTAGCTTATGAGAGTCAACTATTTAAATGCTGCATATTATGCTTGAAAAATTATGGATCTGGTACACTAAAAAAGCTGATGAGATAACAGTTCCCCTCATCAACAGATCATTTCCTATGTGAGAAATTGTGTTGCTGAATAAATGGTTCAGCATCCCCCCTTAATAAAACACTCCCAAATTGAAATTATTAAGAGGACATATTAGTTAAAGACTGAAAAATTAAAGTATCCTTTTTAAAACTTATTTGTGCTTTCTTTTTTTATTTCACATCTTATTAAGTACTTGTAGAATATAGAGTGAAATGTATATCATAAAGATGACAACTCTACAAGTAGATAATAAGTAAAAATAATAAGGCAAACCAAACACCAGCAATGTCATCAATCACCAGCAAAAAAAGACTAAAAATTATCACAGCCTGATACAAGTCCACAGATATGGGCATGCCTTTACTATAGCTAGCTGGGAATGATTTTTGCATAAGAAAAGTACCCTTGAGGTTTCCTGCCAATTTTATGTGAAGTGTCTGCCTTGGGGATGGATAAAAAGAGCTACATTCTGCCAGCTAAATGGAACAACTTGTGCCAAATAATTAGTAACAGTATGAAATTGGGAAATGTATTATAGTAAAACATAAGATAACTGTTCTGGATATGAAATCCTGGTCTACAGCTGGTAGATAGGTTGTGGGTCCTTGTAAGGGAGATGGGCCAATGGGATGATCTTTAGATCTGATTCCCATCTATACACAGCAACCTGATACAGCTGTGAAGTAAGGAACTTAGACACAAGCTACTACAATCAACACTAGTCACTGTCACCTTACTGTCTCTCATTAGAAAAAAAGAGGCCTTTAAGGAATAATAATAAAATATGGTAAGATAAAAACAAACACTCCAGAGTAGGACAAAATAAACGGAAGGAAATGAGTACACTAGAAAACACAAGAAAAGCGTATATATGTAGAGACCCACACCTTCTCACTAAGGATTCAGATAAAATTACCCAAGTGTAAGCTGTGATATCTAGGAAAAGAATCTGTAGAGTAAAAAGAGATAAGATTTAAATAAATAAATAAATAAATAAATAAATAAATAAATAAATAAGTTGAATTAATGCCTAGCCTTCACCCATCATTCTAGCATCTCTGGTACTGGAAGGTACTCTACACAGTACCAAAAGGAATTCATAAACACCAACTCAGCCACAAATGCTTCGATCTACATTGGTGTCCTGCCTGCAAGCTATACTACTACAATGGTAGTACAAAGCTTGTAGGGGTAACCAACCAATCTCTGGTTTGACTTGGGTTCCATGAGCTAGAACCCATACTCCACACTGAGTCTAAATAACCCAGGGACCTGGGAGATATAGTGTTTTAAAAAGTAACAACATCAAAATATAGTAGTAAAATAAATCTAATAGCATTCTGTTATAGATCAGTCCTTTGCTCATCCATCATTAGAGAAACATAATTTTGCAATGGATGGGAACAGGTATGGAGACACACAGCCACATATGACACAGAGAATAAAAAAAAAAAAAAGCTTTTAACAATGTGAGCTAATCTCTCCATTTAGTTTGATGTTGGCTACTGGTTTGCTCTATATTGATTTTATTATCTTTAGGTATGGGCCTTGAATTCCTTATCTTTCCAAGACTTTTATCATGAATGGGTGTTGGATTTTGTCAAATGCTTTCCCAATGGAGGAGCTAGAGAAAGTACCCAAGGAGCTAAAGGGGTCTTCAACCTGATAGGTGGAACAACAATATGAACTTACCAGTACCCCCAGAGCTCCTGTCTCTAGCCAAATATGTAGCAGATGATGGCCTAGTCGGCCATCATTGAGAAGAGAGGCCCCTTGGTATTGCAAACTTTATATGCCCAATACAGGAGAATACTTGGGCCAAGAAGCAGGAGTGAGTGGGTAGGGGAGCTGGGCAGGGGAAGGGTATAGGGGACTTTCGGGATAGCATTTGAAATGTAAATGAAAAATATCTAATAAACATTTAAAAAAAAAAACAAAAAAAACAATGTGAGCTAAAACGGATATCTCCATCAAACCTCTTCTCCTCAGAACTCAGGGAACCCTATGCTAGAGGAGGCAGAAAGAGTGTTAAACCCATAGAAGATACAGTAACCAAGAAAACAAGGCCCTCAAAATCAACTTGGTTGATGCACATATGAACTCATAGGGATTTAGACCAAGGCAGGATGCACAGGGTCTAAATGAATCCACAAGGCATGCATCGGTTTGCAGCAGCTGGGGTCCTAAAACTAAATGAGGAAATGGGCACTCACGCAAATTCCTGACCCAGAGGCTATTTTCAGTTCATAACCACTTGCAAAGGATAACTAGTTTTCTCTAAGGGAATATCACTGCAAAAACAAACTTAAGGGTAGGCTGCATGCCCAGCAGTAGGTGGCCAACAGAAAATGAACTCAATGGTAACTGCTGAGGTTCCTTGTCTCATAATGTCATGTTAGGCCTTTACCTTTTTATTATTTATTTAATCCACTTAGAGATTCTAATTGGGGCTCTTTAAACAAATGCATCCAGGTATTCATAGCTATGAACACTTGATTCATTTGGATGTCCCTCATCTATTCCAAACTGCTTTTCTATGATTGGCCTCTACATATAGATAGACCTAGAATGCAGAACCTTGGACTACATGATACTGAACATAATAAAAGGAGGAGGGGTTATTTCAAACATAATATTTATAATATTTTACATTGACCTCAATATTTAAATAAGCATTTCAACAAAAAAACAGAGCATTTAACCAATCTTCAGAGATATCAACAGCTCATACCTAATTGCATTTTATATTACATAATTTTCTTATATGCATTATACTAAGAAGCATAAGAGTAATTGGTTAAAGGGGTAGAGTCTTTTTGAGACAAAAGGACATTTGGATATTTCTGTTCTATCATTTTCTGAAGAATTACTTTCCTAATGTAATCTAAACATATCATAGTTATTCTTTAGCATAAAATATTGAAGATGAATATCTTAAACTTCAAGTTTGGCTAGAAAGTGATTACATTCTTTGATTTCCAGAATTTTTTTTTACCATAAAGTTTTTTTTAATTCTTTCAGACAGATGCATATATTGTATCTGTTGATTAAAAATAGGAATTTGAGAATAAGAATTAAAAACGTTATCATTGAGTCGAGAGTTGTTCAGTTTCCATGAGTATGTGGCCTTTCTGTTGTTTTTGTTGTAATTGAAGTCCAGCATTAGTCCATGGTGATCTGATAGAATGCATGGATTTATTTCAAATTTCTTGTATCTGTTGAGGCTTGTTTTGTTTCCAATTATATGTCAGTTTGGGAGAAGTTTCCCTGAGGTGCTGAGAAGAAGGTACATTCTTTTATTTTGAGGTTAAATGTTCTGTAGAGATCTGTTAAATCTATTTGGTTCATAACTTTTGTTAATTTCACTCTATCTCTGTTTAGTTTCTGTTTCAATGCCCTGTCCATTGGTGAGAGTTGGGTGTTGAAGTCTCCCACTATTATGGTGTGAGGCTCAGTGAGTGCTTTGAGCATAGTAAAGTTTCTTTTACAAATATGGGTAGCTTACATTTGGGGCATAGATGTTCAGAATTGAGACTTCATCTTGGTGGATTTTTCCATATGAAGTTTAACTAGAAGGATGGCCCAAGTGAGAATGCTTCAATACCACTTAGAAAGGGGAAGAAAATAATCATAGGAGACAGAGGAATGGTGAGATCTGGGTAGATGAGAGGAGTAGGGAAAAAGGGGATGGGGGCAGAATCAGGTATCAGGGAGATAAGAGAGAAGCCCAGAGAATGAGGAGAATGAATAGAAATATGCAGCTCTTGGGGGATGGGAGGTGGAGGAATCTCTAGAGAGTCCCAGAGACCAGGGATATAAGAGGTTTCCAGGACCCAATGGGGATGCTCTACAATGGGGTCATGGAACTGGAAGAGCCCCTAGTTGATAGACAGAACCTCCAGTGGAGGAATGGTGCCACCCACCTACCTTCAAAAATATTGACCCAGAATTGTTCCTGTCTTAATGAAATGCAGGGCCGAAAATAGAGCATAGTCTGAAGGAAAGGCCATCCGGTGATGGGCCCAACTTGGGATCCATTCCATGCTCAGGCACTAAACCCTGACAATATTTCTAATGCCATATTGTGCTTGTAGACAGGAGCCTAGCATGGCTGTCCTCTGAGAGGATCTATTAGCGCCTGATTGAGACAAATGCAGATACTTACATCTAACTATTAGACTGAAGTCAGGAACCCCTATGGAAGAAGGAGCAGAAGGGATGACCACCCCATAGGAAGAAAACAGTATCAACTAACCCAGACCCCTAAGAGTTTCTAGAAACTAAGCAACCAACCAAAGAGAGGCTTACCCCTGGCCTTCTGGTGCATATGTAGCAGCAGACTAGCCTGCTGGTAACAGTGGGAGGTGATGTTCCTAGAGAGACTAGACCTGATACCTCAGGGAAGAGAGATGATGGGGAATGTGAGGTGGAGGGGTGGATAAGGGGGTTTGGTGGGGGAACAGCCTGTCATAGGTAAAGGGGAGGGTGTGAAGAACTCTGACAGGGGGAGCAGGAATGGGGGTTGGTTAACATTTGGAATATAAATAAATAAAAATTAATAAAAATCAAAACAAATTTATAACCCCCTCTTAGAAGGTTGTTATATCATGATAAATATATGACACAAAGAAACATACAGGAAGTACTAAGATTTTTAGATTCATATATTACATTAATTCCTTTTTAAGAAGAATTACTGTTAGTTATATATTTTATATATTGATTATATATATATATTAAAAGTCATCAGGGTAAATATTGAAATAGAGCAAAGAATTGGTAGTTGTATCATATTTTTACTTTTATCTCTATTTTTATTTTGTTTTTATGAAGGTGCTATATGCTCAGTTATAATTATAATAGTTCTTATGACAGGGTGAGGAGGAATCTATCATTTCATTTTGGAAATGCTACTTGTGCAGAGAGTTACTTCAAAGCCTAATACACGCTTTCATCTAAACTGTTGGAAATGTACCGGAATCAATCAGACTCCTTGGATGATGAAAGCACCAAGAAGACAGGTGCTCTAACACATAAGCTTGACTCGTACTCTGACTTTTATCTTATTAAGTCTTTTCTACATTTTTCACGAATGACTCCCTCAATATTTTTAAGTCTCAAGTCAAACTTTAAGTAAATGAATCTTTACATTTTTTTCTTCATATGCATCCTAAGGACACTTTTATTTCTAAAAGTTTGACTTGGATCTTATTTTAATAGTAAAGTGATGTTAATTTTTCTTTCACATACAGTAAATTATACATTCAGAATGTACAATTTCTCTTTCTCTCACCTCTCATCTTCTTTCTTTAGTATAAATAATACTTTGTTATAGATACACAGGCTCCTGGATGCTCCTTTCCAATGCCAGGCCTTTCTTAATCTCTAAAAATGAGCCCAAACAAACAACAGGAATAAAATGAAACGAGCATTCAAGGCACAAGAGGAGAAACATGCCTTTCTAATCTGTTCCGGGAAGAGTTTGGATGCATAGCTGGCTTGAGTCAGTATTTACTTCCAGAGGAAGTAAAGGTTTCCTCTGGCGCTTTCTCAAAAGAGAATGCTGGTAAGGAAACTGGTAAATATGGTTCTATAAATACTGAAGGTTCAAGACTGCAGATCATTAATGTTTTATAGTAATGTAACAAGTGATTTTACTCAGGCAAAAGTTAGCTTGGTAAGACAGCTTCTAATTCATTTCCTAGATATTTCTTAATTATCCTTGCTTTTCTTCACTACTACCTAGCATATTTACTCATCTGTTGGTTCTTCTGTAGGAATGAGAGTTCAAATATAGAAAGGCTGATAAAGGACTAGAAAGATAATTCATTGGTGAAGAGCATCTATTGCTCTTCCAAAGGACCCAGGTTCAATTACAAACACTTACATGAAGGCTCACCACCATCTGTAATCCATTTCTAGGGGCTACAGTAAACTTTTCTGGCCACTAGGAATGTAGTGTATAGCCACATAAGCACGTAAAACATCTTTATACCTAAATACAAGAAACATACTGTAGCAGTAGGTTGGGTCTGTGATGAAAAAAAAGCATAAAAGTCATAAAAATTGTTCATATAATTAATGAAAAATTATAATGAATAATAAAATAACAGAATCCATGGCAACTAACTTCAGATACATAACATAATGAACTTATCTGTTTAGAGAGAAATAAGAAATATAAGAGAGAAATAGATAATTTATGATGAATTTACATAAAGTAATTTTAATGTTAAATTTTTTTGTAATGTATACCATTTTCAAAATCCTTATACTGTTTAATACTACATTTACTCCCCATCCCTTTTCTTTGGTTATAAATTATAATTCCACAGTGCACCCGTGTTGATGGTATTGCATAAATGTGTTATATTAATTATGAATGGCATTTTGGTATACTTTCCTCTTTTCTTTTACTAGGATTAGTTTAAAATGCATATTCTCAAATAAAATATATTTAAATTAGTATCTTCCTTTGCTGTTGCCAATAATAATAATAATAGCAATAATAATAATTTTAAATATAATTAGAAATAACTTTTGATAAAACATTATTCTACCACCAATCCATTCTAATAGCTATTATTTTACAAACAATTTACTTCCTAAAACTATTTATTTATTTATTTATATTTTTTATTAGATATTTTCTTTATTTACATTTCATTTGTTATCCCCTTTCCTAGTTTCCCCTCTGAAAATCCCCTATCCCCTTCCCCTCTCCCTGATCCCCAACCCACCCACTCCCATTCCTGGTCCTGGAATTCCCCTATACTGGGGCCTAGAGCCTTCACAGGACCAAGGGCCTTTTTTCTCATTGATGACCAACTAAGCTATCCTCTGCTACATATATAGCTAGAGCCACTAGTTCCACCATGTGTTTTCTTTGATTGGTGGTATAGGTCCAAGGAGCTCTGGGGGGGTATTGGTTAGTTCATATTGATGTTCCTCCTATGGGGCTTCAGTCCCCTTCAGCTCCCTGGGTATTTCTCTGGCTCCTTCTTTGGGGACCTTGTGCTTTTTCCAATGGATGACTGTGAGCATCCATTTCTGTATTTGCCAGGCACTGGCAGAGCCTCTCTGGAGACAGCTACACAAATGCCAGCCCAGGCTACTTTTTATTATTTTTACTTTAAATTATTTTATTTGGTAACATTCTAGTCATTGTCCTTCCTCTGTCCCCCCTCCCGGATTTCCTCATCCCATTCCTCTTCTCCCTTGCCTCTTAGAGGTTAACATTTTATTGATTCTTTTGAGTTTCATATCATGCAATAATCCTGCTCATTTTCCCATCCCCTCATCCTCACCCTTCAACCTTGTAATCTTCCCCCACCAAAATAAAACATAAAAACAAGGAACAAACCACAGCATCAAGGAGTAGAAATCTTGGAAGCTAAAGTATGTCACAGTGTGCCACACAGTATATCCCTCTGCCTACAGATCTTCACATGCAAATGTTCATTGCAATGAGTCATTGGTCTGGTTCCAGACATCTGGTCTCTATGACACCATCAGTGTTGGATCTTCACCAAGACTCCTCTTGATTATCCTCTTGTTGCCCTGTGTCATGCTGATCTTGCAGCTTTGGAACACCAGGACTGGAATTTTCACAAATACCAACCATTTGCAAATTGTTTGCTTTTGAAGTGGGCTAATTCAGAGTCCTGGATCTGGGCATGGGTGGTAGCTAAGGTGTTTGGTCTGTAATCTCTCCCTTATCCAGATCTCCATGGCAAACTCTCCAGCAAAGGTCCTGCTGGATCACCCAATGCTGACAAAGGCAGGAGGGGCATGGTCAGACCTGCTCTCACCCTTACCTCAGGAATGGCTCGCCCTTGTATTTCCCATCAGGGTCAGCTCCATTGTATTTCCCAGGCTAGATGCAGGGCCCTCCCCTCCCAGTGCTACGGCCAGTGAGGGATCAGGGCTAGTTCTCCAACTCTCATAACCTCAGAGTCAGCTCTCCCAGTTGCCTCAGGTAGTGAGGAATGAGTAAACAGAGGACATCTCCCCTTCAACCCAGGCTACACCAAGGCAGACATGGTGCAGACCCAGCTCTTTCCTGCTCTCTCTTCAGAGATTGATGGCTGATCTGCTCCCACTCGACCAGGTCCAGCACTACTGTGCTACCCAGGCAAGATGCAGGGACCACTTCCCTGGTACTGCAGCTGATGGGGCAAGGGCAGCTCTCTTGCTCTCATGACTCTGTTGCACCCCCTCCAGAGGGGTTCTCCCTAATGCTACATATAGTGTCAAGATGGGGAGAGGACAGGCATCATACTGGGACCCATGCCACCTCAGGGCAGATGAGTGACTAGTCCAGCTCTCCCCAGTTCTAGTCCTCAGGTTGGTTCACCTGCACGACAGCCACCAGGGCCAGCTCTGCAATGCTATCCAGGCAAGGTTCAGGCCCTACTCGTCCAAGTGTTACCAGTGATATATGGGGCCAACACTCTTTAGTCCTGCATCCAGTGATGAGGAGGAAGTAAACATGGTCATCCACATTGTCCCTGACAGCTATGCCAACCAGAGACATCCCGTGTTTTCTAGTAGTAATATGAACCACAGAAATTGATAGAGACCCACTGCTGATGCATAGCAAAGGACTCAGACATGGCCCTCAGCAGCAGATCAGGCTGGGACCTCACCATGGCTTCAGGTGGTGGGGCTGTCCACTCACTGCACTCATTCCTTTCCACCATTGAATCTTCAGTTCCACTCTCTTCACAATGTTTAAGTTGCTCCACTTCTCTTTTTCTTCCATCTGACCACCACATACTCCTTCTAATAGCTCCTGCTCCAGGATGGCCAAGTGACTGTGGGTCCCAGGGTGACATCTTTTATCTATGCTTCATGGTATGACAGCAAGCAGGTGTCTATGGCACTGTCCACCAGTACAGTAAGCTGGAGGGCAGGTCTGTGTGTGGCATGGTGGTCCACAAGTATCTTTCTTCCTCCTGTTGCTCTGTGATGCCTGAATTTGATTTGATTTGACTTGATTTGTCCTATTTATTAGTCCTATGCATAAGACAGCTTTGGCCACCAAGCCAGGCTTCAAGCTAGGATGAACAAAAGACTGCCATCTGCTCCACTCCTGACTAATATGAGAACAACATCACCAACAAGGTGTCTCTTTGCCTAGTGAATGGGGGGAGGGGATCAATTATGTTTTTTTCTTTAAATATTAATTCTTTAAAATTTCAAACATGAATGCAATTTATTATTTTTCAAATGTCATAAGTGCATACATTGTAATTTGATCATTTTCATACCTGACTCTTCTCCTTTGCATTACTCAGATTCACCTTTCCAGTCTCCCAACATCTTATACTTTTCTTGTAAATTTTTATATTATTTCTTTCACATTTTGAGATTACTAATGTAATTCCAGCTGTTCACTCTAAGTTTTCTCTATTCAGAGCTTTAATATACTCCTGCATGCTCTTTTCTCAATTCATGACATTTTCTTTTCCTAAGTACACAACTGTAACCTGCTCAGTCCAAGTGTAGATCTCCCATTTCAGTTGATCACATTCACAGTACTTTATTCTCGATACAATGTGTCTCTGCATTAATCACTGTCTGCCACACAAAGACACATGTTTGATGAGACCTAAGATCTGCACTTACGTGTGGGTATAGAGATAAAGATTTAGAGGGATGTTGGAGATACCATGACCCAAGCATGAGCCCTTGAACAGATTCACAGTAGCAAGCATGTGTTTTCTTCTGTGAAGTAGACCTTAAATCCTATACTACTCCCCTGCCCTGATCTAGAACTTATTTCTATATCTACCCAAATCTTATTTCGTTGTTGTATACTTGTTTCTTTGCTTGCATTGTAATGTATCCAATGTTGTAAACTAGTATATAAATGCTTGCTATTAGATACTAATTGTATTTCACTTTGGGAAATTCACACTCTACAAAGTTGGGCTAGTTCAAATGTGTCTCACTAGCTATACTCATTAAGAAAATTATAGAATAGAAAATACAGTATATCACCTTACTTGTAAATATTTCCACACAATTACTTCCTAACTACAGTATTAGCTATTTCTTAATTTCTTCTTTAGAATTTGGCATCTAAGTTTCTTTTCTCTGGTCACTCCAGAAAAAAAAAAAATAGAAACCAGCTGAATAAGTTAAGCTCCTCCAACCCATATAAAACCATTGTGCTGAGAATTCATAAAATATAACCCAGTGAACTGAAAAGGATAGGTATAAAGCTTTGGTATCTGTTCCTCCCCACATGTCGCTTATTCCTATTAAGTGCTCTTCTTATTTTCTTTCCTTATTAAGTCTATACTTTTGTTTAAATGCTGACAGTTTTATATCATTTTATCATTGTCATAGTTTGAATATACTTGACCCAGGGAGTCCTACTATTTGGAGGTAGGGTCTTGTGAGAATAGGAGTGTCACTCTGGATCTGGATTTTAAAACCCTCGTCCTAGCTGCCTGGAACTCAGTCTTCTACTAGCAGCCTTCAGATGAAGATGTAGAACTCTCAGTTCCACCTGCACCATGCCTGCCTGGATGATGTCATGCTCCTGCCTTGGTGATTATGGAGTGAACTTATGAAACCTGTATGCCAAGTACAATTAAATGTCATCCTTATAAGAGTTGCCTTTTGTCATGGTGTCTGTTCACAGCACTAAAACCCTAACTAAGACAATGATAGTCAACCAGATGAACCATATTAGATAAAAATGAAATCACATTCCATGAATTGTTTAGCACATTATTCAAAAAATTATTAATATCAGCTTCAAAACTTAAATTGTTTATCTGAAAAAATTTAATATCTTTAAGAATATGTGATAGATATTTTACACTTGGAAGAGCAAGAACATAAAAATTTTATAACTGTAAACAATATATATATATAATCTATTTTACAAGAAAGGAGATGAAACCTGTTAAACATAAGAAATATGAATTAGATATCGTGAAAGTGAAATCACACCTAAACTGAAGAGAAATGTTTTGAACTAATTTTGACACTGTTGCCTAGAATGAAGCTCCCCTGTAACTTTGAAAAATGTACCATGGCATCATATCATTAAAATGCTCTTGTGGCTATATTGTTAGCTATAGAAAAGGCTGCATTTCACATAGGGGCAATGTCTGTGGAGCTGTCTCCTCTAAACTTACCTTGATTAGAAGGAAATACTGCAGGGTATACCTCTTGAATACCCCTAACTCTTTCACAGTTGGCTACCAGCACAGTACCAGATCTTCTACTGCTGGCTTCTAATTATCCTTAATTTTGTTTATTAATGGAGTTGAGAAAATGATTAGACACGAGTTAGCATGCTGAAGTGTATTTTAAGGAAGTTTTAAGTTTTGTATTCAATTTCACAAACATTTGAATCCACTCTGTTGAAGGAGTTTACAAAATATCTTCTTTATAAGATATAATTGCACCAAATATATTGGTTGTTAAAGTGTCTTACTTATTCAATATTTTATGGCAGAAATAATTGTATGTGCTTAGAATGCAGAAGAGGAGAGGTGAGACAAAAAAGGAGAGAGAGACCATATACCTTTAGTTAAGAATACAGAGGTAGAACATGAACTGTCATCTTAGATTAATATAATTTGTCAGATAGTGTGAATGCAATAAGTAAATAAGCAAGGATAGATGGATAGATTGATAGATGATAGGTTGATAGATAGATAGATAGATAGATAGATAGATAGATAGATAGATAGATATAAAATTTCCAGTAAGTCAGGGAATTATAACCTAAAATTTAGGAGAAAATGTTCTACGTTCCTTATAGTTACAAAAATTGGAGGTAGGTTATGGCTTAGGACATTTGAAAAAGATTAAAGAGACAAGAGGGTAAAGAGTAGGAATGCAGAGAGTTTAGATAAAATCATCCAGGGCATTTAAAACTTTACAGAAATCAATGCAAAGTGGTCTTCCCTAAAGTCACATACCTAAAAAGAAAAATTGACTCAACTATCTATCTATCTATCTATCTATCTATCTATCTATCTATCTATCTATCTATCTATCTATCTATCTATGGAACCTCAGGAAACTGAAGCACTTCTGTAGGCAAAGGACGATTGTTCAAAACTTTCTATCCATTCCCTTTTCTAGAATTCAGTGCTATAGTTTTGGAGGATGATTGTTAAATATAGTTCTCAGTGTCCCTAAAAGAATAACAAAGCAATTTGAGAAGAGTCCAATATTGTCATTTAAATATAACACACTTTGATTTTAAGCATCAAATTTGGTTTTTGCTAATTGAAAGTGATGTTATTGGGAAGTCAAGACTTGAGAGCAATGGCTAGAAACAGATGACAGTCAAAGGGAACAATACTAGTGCAGAGAGAAAAGTCTTATCAGCTACATGACAGAGTGGTATGCCATCAGTACACTGAACTGACCACATTGGATCCAGTATGACTTGTATGTCAATATTAGTTCACATTTTTCTGGTTACTTCCAAACATCATCATTCTTACAGTGCCTTCTTGAAGCTTTTCCTTATGATTCATTTTTAAAACAATATTCAGTGAATCTTCATGAAAACACTGTGACATAGCAATCTTTAATATAGTTTCATATTCTTAAGTGATGAAGATGATGAAGTGATAGGTGGTATGGTCAAAGAGCTAAAGAGACCATTTGAAATGGAACCACAAACTTTCTTCAGCACAGAGGAATATGTGTCTTCACTTTAGGATTGCAAGCCACAACTTAGAGGGTGGATCTTTTTTTTTTTTTTTTTTTTTTTGGTTTTTCGAGACAGGGTTTCTCTGTGTAGCCCTGGCTGTCCTGGAACTCACTTTGTAGACCAGGCTGGCCTCGAACTCAGAAATCCGCCTGCCTCTGCCTCCCGAGTGCTGGGATTAAAGGCGTGTGCCACCACGCCCGGCTTAGAGGGTGGATCTTAACCATAATTACTGGGATCCAATCTAAGAAGTAAATTTTAGAAACAGTTGAAAAATCCAAAGATGGTATTCTACTTGTACCAACTTCCTATTTATTTTATTTTAATGTCTAATAGAGGGATTGTAGGGAAATTCATTGTTAAATTATGCCATAATTGAACTCGACAAATCACTTTTCATTTCGGTATTGATTGAATATGTTTGACAGCAGTGTAGTAAGGGATACATATTCCCCGTGATATCTCATAGTTCTTGTATTTGTTCTACTTATTTGAATAATTTCTACTAACATTTGTTCAAGTTTGTATACATCTGTGATGTTTGTACATTCCTCTTGATACAGCCCTCTCTCAGAGGCCAGTACTGCTCAGCTTTCCTGCTTTTTATTTATCACCACAAGGTTGCTTTGTTCACTGTATAAATTTGACTCTACTTACTGCTTCTGAAACCAGTCTGACACATTTTCTGTTTGCTCTCTTTTTTCCATTGGACTGGTGTTTACCAATCTTTTTACCCTGCATTATTTCAGAGCCATCAACTGAGGCCTGGAGTGTTGTTCAATTTTAGAAATGCTCACTTAATGTCCCTGAAGATGCCCGTGTTTAGTCTGTCGTCTTAAGGTGAATCTGTGATCTGCTGATACCTAAGTGTAGAGATAGAGATTCAGAAAAATAGCAGCAACACAACAACTGTGCTAGATTCACTTCCTAAGATACAAACAACTAGATTTGTGAGCAGCAGTCTCTCTGTTCCTTGATACAACTCAGTGAGTGGCTTTAGTAGAAATATCACACTATCTTCATGCCTAGAATAAAAGTGAATTATAATAGAAGTAATAGGTAGAAGAGTACTATTTCCAATAAACATCTGAGACTATTCACTGGAGTTTTAGAACCAATTAATCACTAACATTGACTAATTTAAATTGAATATACTCTATTCAATTCAAAGGGGGGGATCAATATGGCTGTTTTGAAGGAATCTCTGAGAGGTATACCCCCCAGAAAAATATACTTATTTTTGTATATTTTCAAACATGTATATGCTTGAGATTTCTAAGTCTAGTCCTTTGATTAGGTGCTATTTATCTTCCAAGAATGATACATAAGTTTAGTATTTATTCTTTACTCCCTGTTTCTCTTATTAAACTTTGGATCATCACCCTCCCTTGCAATCATATCAAAGGAAGTCTAATAAGAGAGGAGTGGGTGAGGTGGGTTGAAATTATCATCTGCTTTGTAACTCATTTCACTTATCTATAAATGATGCAAAACTATATGCCTGAATTAATATGACTGTTCAAAGAAATAAACATGTAAAATTTGTTGATGAAAATTGCAAGTAGAAAACTTAAAGAACACTAAAACATACCCATGTAAAATCAGTCTTCCTACTCAATGAGTGTGCAGCACACATTTCTCTGGTTTTGTGTCTTTTAATGCATAAACCATTCATCTCTATCTATACCCATATCCATATCTATGCTTGTATCTATAACCTATATCTATATCATCATATATGAATTTGACTATGTTCATATTCAACAGAAAGCCATACAATAAAAATAATATTAGATGCAAGACTTTACTTCATTCTAGTCATAGAGTTGGTAGAGCCAAGTGGATTTTGTGTGTGTATGTGTATGTGTGTGTGTGTGCCTGTGTTTATATATCACATATTAATAGTACAAATAGTGGTTTTCTTTACCATATTTTCATGAACTCATATATTTTGATGTATTTGAGGTGTCAGGTTTCTTAGGATGAAAGAAAAAAATAAGCCCCACTCTTATTCTTCCCAAAATGCAATGGCATTTTGTTTGAATTCCTAGCAATTCCAGTTTACAAAGCATTTCTTCAGCTCTGACTGCAGGTGGTTGGTCAACTGTACCTTGCTACTTCGCAGTGAATGGGCATCCTACCAGCTTTCCTTCTTAAGATCCTCTACTCTGGCAGGATTCCATTGAGTAACCTACTTTGGACATGAGTGAGTAGGTTACTTCAGGATAGTGTTGTTGGAAGTTATATTTGTATTTATAGAAAGTGATTATTTGAACACTAAAATCATTTTCTAGTTCATCAGACATGTATTTGGAATTCAAAATCAATATGACTTAACAGAAAGTAATGATCTAAATTTAAGTTGAATCAATTAATATTGAAATCTCAGATGAATACATTCACTATTAACTTATTTGTAAAAAGTATCAGAATTCTGATATTTTGTTCAAGGTTCTTTTTTTCAAATTTGAATCTCAGATTTAAAGAATTGTGAAATGACAGGGAAAGAGTGGTAAGAAGAATCTTGCTTTATTCACTTTACCATTACTTGCTGCATATGACAGATTGCAGCTCCTGTCTTCTTGTAGTGGGATATGTATACAATGTAATGTGTCTTTAGTGAATGAAATAAAAACTAATGCTGAAATAGAACCAAATTTTCAACTCATACCTTTATGTTATTAGCTAGTTAATTTGTCTCCCTAAAGCTCATTTTAGGGAAACTCAATTATATTGCATCTTTAAAATATTAGATTCCTTATTAAATGGGATAGTTGATAATACTCCTCTTAATTTTATTTAGTTCCTTATGGTATATGTTATTTTATACATTAAAAATTATATAAATTAACTCATAATAAATATCGGGTATCTATTTTACTACCTAATAATTTGATTGCATTATAGCATAGCAAGCAAAGTGATTAGGTCATTCATCCATCGAGGTAAATATGTTATGTCATGTTTAGCTAAATAATATTTAGGAATATATGGCTGTTTATATGAAACTATTCCAATTTACTTTTAATACAAATGGTTTAAATAATTATTAATGATTATCTTTGTGGTGTTTATAATTCTTTTACTTTCAGAGCTGTTTTTTTCAGGTTGTTAAAATTATTTTGAAGTTTTGAAAGTAAAGTCTCAAGCTATAACCTAGTGAATACCTCTGTCCCTGTTGTCCATATAAAAGGTGAATTATGCTCAGGAGAAACCAGGAGATGTGTGAGAATTCTAAAGAAAAAGAATTATTGCCCTTGGTCATTATTAACTGTGAACAGCTGCCAACAGAAACTGAGCCAATGGGTCCACAGAGCACCTTTCTATGACTTATTCCATCAGAAACCAAATTGAGTCACCTGGTGGCTGAGGTTTGTCAACAAAACAGGGATTGTGAGTGCATGATTCTTCAAGGAATTGGTCAAAGATCCTAGTCACTTTATAGAAAAAGAACTTCCAGTCCTCTTGGCATAATTTTATAGGTGTGTGTCCTAGAAAACGTTACTTTTAAATGAATGAATAGTCATGAAAGGCTGTTTAGAGAATAAAGAGATATACACAGCATAGAACGATAGTAAATTTTGCTCATATGTTACAAATCCCTCCCATCATAATTAAGAACACAATTACACAGTAAGAGAATAAAGTATGTCTGATAATATGGATATGTCTAAAATCTACATACAAGATTACGCAATAACTTATATGGAAATGTTCAATTATTGCTATCTGAAGTTGGATTTGTAGACTAGTGCCAATATCTCTTATTAGTTAGCTAGAAAACTTTTAACTCCCGGGCTCCTTCAGATACAAGTAAATCATCCTTCATTTTAGCACATTTCCCCATATGGTGTATCATATGACATCATTAATGAGAGTGTTTATGAGTAATAAATATGTTTATGAAGCACGAAGATCCAAAGCTAGAGGATATGAACAGAAGGAAAACCAGCCTTAGATCATCTATTGAGTTTAACTTATTTCTAATTATGTTGCAAACATAGCAATTTGATTTTAAAACATTATTCATCTTTATATAATAATTCAAATGTGGAAAATATACATTTATGTTTATGTGTACATACACACATAAACACACATAATATATATATATATATATATATATATATATATATATATAATTATGGAATTGAAAAATTATAATTCAAGGCCTGAAATAAACATTTAATAAAGTGTTAATTATTAATTTTATATAATAAATGTGGATACTCTATTTGTTATTTATTCATTTTTGTGGCACTAGGAATGAGCCCAGGGCGTCACAAATGGCAAAACCCTTACAGTTGAGCTATATCTCACTTCATTGTCCCTTGCAGACTGTTTGTTTTTATGTATTTAGGTTGTTTTACAAAGTATCTCATTAAGTCACTCAACCAGGTCTTGAGCAGCAATTCATGCATGGAGACAATATGTGTGTGTGTGTGTGTGTGGGTGTGGGTGTCTGTGTGTGTGTGTGTGTATGTATGTGTGCGTGCGCACACAAATGATAGCTTTCGTATGTTTTGTGTTATTTTCCTTGTAATACTTTTAAGATGCAAAGACCAAAATATGTAGTCTCCATAATCAGGAAATCACTTTTAATAATTCATAGCTATTAACTAATTTATCAAACATTAATAAAACTTATACCACAAATAAGGAACTAAATTAAATGCTTATTTATTTATTATTTGCTTGTTTATTATTGGTTAATTGAGATTACCTTGTTTGGTATAAGAATATAAGAACTATTAATTTTTTGGTATAGCACTTGATATAAGACTAGCAGCTAACAAATTTGAAGATAAAATTTTTTTTGAAGATAAAAATTGATTATATTACCTAAACTGTTTTGTGATTGATCTTCATTTTATCATAAATGTTGCCTAGGGGTCATATAGAACTAATTCTGTGAATGCTGTGCTTTGGATTCATTGTCCCATCCCTTTGTCATATTCTTTAACACAGAATTCATGAGCACAGAGATAGCCCTCACTACCCATCAAGTCTTAAATTAGGTCACAGGAGTTTTATTTTAAATGTCTCTCAGCTCATTTCTCCTGACTCATGTCCACAGCCATTTGAAAATAAACTGGCATGCATGCTTCATGTCAGGATGCAGCAAGACTCAAGTGTCTCAATTATATACTCACGAGACCAGGAAGATGAAAGGTTTAGAGCACTAACCTGGTCTGTGATCTATCATTAAAATACTACCAAGTGGATGTGAATTCAAGGTCATTTAGACAGCAGTCCTAATGTGCAGGGCAGGGATGCACATTCACTTAAAAAGGTTGATTACAGATGCCTGTTCACTTTGGTGAAACTAGAAGGGCTACAGATATGGAATGATCAGTTTCAGGTTTCTATTATTTGTTCACCTAGGTATCTTATAAAGAGAAGGCTAGGTTCCCATACTTTTATATTTCTTTCCAGTGGCCGTGGTAACCAATTGTTCTTTCAATAGGTACTGTAGCTGTTTTGCAAAAGTGGAAGTCTGAAGTGTGATTCCCTGATTCGTTTTCTGGACTTCCCAATTCTGACCTAA